>NC_137328.1:94905886-96140886 GCF_965287045.1 Carcharhinus amblyrhynchos
ACAGCAGACATTTGAAATAAACAGGGCTGAGTTGGGCGTTCTACAGGTAAACACAATGTGGGTAGAAATTTACATTAGGAGATAATTGAGGATTTGGGTTTTTAGTTCTTGAATTTCAATGGGAAGCAAGAAGGAGTTTACAACTTAGGAAAGGTCACAAATAAACAAAGCAAACTGATTAAATTTTACTTTACCTGAAAGTGATGACCACAAGGAGCACATAAAAAAAATTTATATCCTGAAAAAGGAAAATTTCAATAAAAGATAAGAACAATGGGGAAAAGTGAAAGAGAATAAATGTATTTAAAAAGAGTTGTACTAAGGTTGTAGCCATATAAGATCGCCTGAAGAAAATGTTGTGTGATGGGATAGAATTGTGAAGAAAGTAGTGAGCAGCCTTCAGACACTCCAGAAAAGTGTCTGATTGTTCCAGAAAGCAGGATATTGGTTTAAAGTATTGAATTTCAACAGTTAATTGAGAAAGAGAGAATCCCTATGATTTACCTCCCCTACACAAATAGTGGGCTATGCCTTGTGGTACTTTTTATAGTCTTCTTACTGAAGGCATAAAATTCTGCAAAGGCTATGGGTCTGATAATATTATGACAATAGTACTGATGACGTATGCTCCAAAACATGCTGCATCCCTAGCCAAACTGTTCCAGTACAGCTACAACACTGGCATCTACCTGGCAAGGTGGAAAATTGCCCAGGTACATCTTATACACAAAAAGCAAGACAAATCCAATTTGACTAACTACCACCCCAATAGTCTACTCTCAACTATCAGTAAAGTGATGGAAGGGGTAATCAACAGTGCTATCAAGTGGCACCTGCTTAGCAATACTCTACATTCAGTTTATTTCTGCCAGGGTCACTCAGCTCCTGACCTCATTACAGCCTTGGTCCAAACATGGACAAAAGAGGTGAGGTGAGAATGACCACCCTTGACATCAAGGCAGCATTTGACCAAATGAGGTGTCAAAGAGGCCTAGCAAAACTGGAATCAATGATAATCGGGGGAAAGTCTCCATTGGTTGGAATGATACCTAGTACATGGACAGCTGGTTGTGATTGTTGGAAATCAATTATCTCAGTTCCAGGACATCACTGTTGGAGTTCCTTAGTGTCCTAGGCCCAACCATCTTCAGCTGTTTCATCAATGCTGTTCCTTCTGTCATAATGTCAGAAGTGGAAATGTTTGTCGATGATTACACAATATTCAGCACCATTCACAACTCCTTAGATATTGAAGTAATCCATGTCCAAATGCAGCAAGACCTAGAAAATACCAAGGTTTGGCCTGGCAAGTGGCAAGTAACATTGGTGCCACACAAGTGCCAGGCAATGACCATCTCCAACAAGAGGTCATAGTTTTAGGATAAGGGGTAGCAGATTTAAAACAGAAATGAGAATAAACTATTTCTCTCAAAAGTTGGTGAATCTGTGGAATTCACTGCCCTAGAATGTAGTGGATTCTGGGATATTCAGTAAATTTAAGTAGGAGATAGACAGATTTTTAATTAGTAAATGGTTGAAGGGTTATAGTGAATGGGCAGTAGAGTGGAGTTGAGGCCGATATGAAATCAGCCATGATCATATTGAATGGTGGAGCAGGCTTGAGGGATTGAATTGACTACTCCTGTTCCGAGTTCATGTGGAAGGATCTAACCAATGTCTCTTGGCATTCAATAGCAGTACCATTGCTGAATCGCTCACTACCACAAAGAGGGACTGGCTGACACTGGAGTCAATGCTCTAAACATTTTATTGAAAACTTCATCCACCAGTGGAAGTCAGAACAACCAACTAGATTTAAATCCACTTCAGAAGTAGAGTTATAAAAGCAATGAGTTTGTCCCGCATTTAAAGCATTGCAACAGGTCTACTAAAAGAGTAACCAGGAAATGTCTCCAGGTCACTAGATACTGTTCCACCATAGAAGATATGGTCTCACAATTGGCTTTCCCAGACCATTGTATATGGAAATTAGATTATTGAATTTACTTCAAAAGGAACCTCCTTCTCTAATTATTTTTGAGGTAAAAATGTTTTTCTATGTAATCACATTTTCAAAAGTCCAGTGTCTTTCCAGCCGCATCCTCAAACATCTACAAGAACTTCTCCCCTTTTCATCTCGTCCTATCAGCATATTATTTTATTCATTCCTCCCTCAACTGTTTACCCAGCCTGTCCTTAAATGCCTCAACTGCTCGAGGTAGCACAAGTTTCACTTCCCTATCACTTATTGGGTCAACAAGTTTCTCCTGAATGCCCTCTCAGGTTTTTCAGTGACTATATTATTGGCTGCTTCCTGATCAGATTAGGCAGCACAACAGACTGTAAAAATACTTCATCAGCATACAGGAAGTTCAAACATTTCCTTCGAACAGTTTTCTGCTTCTGTCAAGAGATTCTCATTGAGACGTATAAGATGATGAATGGGATGGATAGGATAGAGGTGGAGAGACTCTTCCCGCTCAGAAAGGACAGTAGGACTAGGGGGCACAGCCTCAAAATAAAGGGGGGCGGTTTAGAACGGAGTTGAGGAAGAACTTCTTCACTCAAAGGGTGGTGAATCTCTGGAATTCTCTGCCCGTTGAAGTGGTGGAGGCTGCCTCACTAAATATTTTTAAGAAGCGGGTTGATGGGTTTTTGACAAGAGAGGGGATTAGGGGTGATGGGGAGAGGGCGGGAATGTGGAACTGAGCCACGACAGATCAGCCATGATCTTATTGAATGGCGGGGCAGGCTCGAAGGGCCAGATGGCCTACTCTTGCTCCTATTTCTTATGTTCTTATGTTCTTATGATTCGAAGCGAACAAAACTGCAGCCAATTCAGTTTCAGAGTTGCTGCAAAATAATTCAGATGAAATGGAGATGCAAATTGCTGCAATGAGTGACTTACTGGAGGAGCCCCTGCAGAAATATTATGCAAATTACGTCAAAAAGGAGCCAGGCGAAGCGGATAAGAAAAGCACTTTACAGTCGATGCTAAAACAGCTTCTTAAGTTTATTCACAGTAAGGACGACATGTTTGCGGATGACTTCATCCTGGTTGGGAGCATTGCAGATGGAACCAAAGCAGAGGCTGTGGATGAACTGGATGTACTCGTTCCCCTGCAAAAGGATAAACTTAAGGTTACTCCAAATGACAAGAATTTGGAAAAACTTTCAATTGACGAGCGTGTAAACGGGATGTGGAGTTGCTTTGCTCATGATGGAACTATCTTGAAACTGTTGGAGCTGGTAACTGAATATAAACAGACGTACCACAAAGATAATCCTTTCTTTAAAGGTAAAGACAGATATAGCACTGTCTAAAAATGTTTTAGCCTTTTGGCCAATCAGTTTTGACCATTAACAAGTAAAAATATTTGAATTTTTCGAAGGCTAGAGGGTGTGGTACCAATATCAAAACAGCAAGAAGCTACATCTGATGGTAAAGCAACAACTGGTTTTCAGTGTTATTACCTCTAGTCATTGTCACACGCTGTTATCTAGTTGCTGGGGAACCTAAAGCATGATGTGGGTATGCCGGAGTTGGACTGGCGTAAACACAGTAAAAAGTCTGACAACACCAGGTTTTAGTCCAACCTATTTATTTGATAATATACTCGCAAGCTTTCGGGTTAGCCCCTTCGTCAGGTGATCTGTACCCTCTCCAAAGCCTCCACATCCTTCTGGTAATGTGACGACCAGAATTGAATACTATATTTCAAGTGCGGCCTAACTAAGGTTCTATAAAGCTGCAACGTGACTTGCCAATTTTCGTCACCTGACGAAGGGGCTAACCCGAAAGCTTGCGAGTATACTATCAAATAAATAGGTTGGACTAAAACCTGGTGTTGTCAGACTTTTTACTGAACCTAAAGCAAGCAAACTTGTCAGTGCTGGAAAGCCAAAAAAAAGCAAAAATGAAGGGGAACAATGGCAAGCGCTCTGCAGTGTTGTATGCCCAATCTTAGCTGAAACTATCATGGAGAATGTCCCTTTCACTCCAGGGACCTCCTCGTAGGAGGGAGAGAAAATAAAATGCGAGCGACCCTCTGATTTCCCTGATCTAGTGCTACATTCTGCCTGCCCTACAGCCAGTGTCTCAAAAGACACCGAGAAGGTTTATGTCCTCTGGTAAAAGAAAGATATGATTGAGAGCACAGCAGGAGCTGTTGTTCAGATGTTAATCTGCTCAGTGAGTGATCACAGAAACCCTACAGTGCAGAAAGAGGCTATTTAGCCCATGGAGTCTGCACCAACCACAACCCCACACAGGCCCAACCTCCATGTGTTTACCCACTAATCCCTCTAACCTACACATCTCAGGACACTGAAGGGCAATTTTAGCTCAGCCAATCAACCTAACCTGTGCATCTTTGGACTGTGAGAGGAAACCCACACAGTCACAAGGAGAATGTGCAAACGCCACACAGACAGTGACCCAAGCTAGGAATTGAAGCCAGGTCCCTGGAGCTGTGAAGCAGCAGTGCTAACCACTGCACTACCGTGCCGCCCCTGCTCCTTATGCTGATCAAAGTATAACTAAATACAAGATTGTGATGGTTAATTATGCAATACTACTGGATAAACAGGTTATTCAAGAGTAAGAAAGTGATACTTATCTCAGAATCAGAAATAAACATAAAGACACTGGTCAGTGATTTTTATATTATGATATATCTGTGATCCCTCTAGCCCAGAAAATTATGTTCCAAAGAACAAAAGAACAAAGAAAATTACAGCACAGGGACAGGCCCTTCGGCCCTCCAAGCCTGCACCAACCACGCTGCCCAACTTAACTGAAACCCCCTACCCTTCTGGGGACCATATCCCTCCATTCCCATTCTATTCACATATTTGTCAAGACGTCCCTTAAAAGTCACAACCGTATCCGCTTCCGCTACCTCCCCTGGCAACGGGTTCCAAGCATCCAGCGCCCTCTGTGTAAAAAATCTGCTCCATACATCTCCTTTAAACCTCACCTCTTGAACCTTAAACCTGTGCCCCCTAGCAATTGACTCATCCACTCTGGGAAAAAGCTTCTGACTATCCACTTTGTCCATGTCTCTCATAATCTTGTAGACTTCTATCAGGTCGCCCCTCAACCTCCATCATTCCAGTGAGAACAAACCAAGTTTCTCCAACCTCTCCTCATAGCTAATGCCCTCCACACCAGGCAACAACCTGGTAAATTTTCTCTGTACCCTCTCCAAAGCCTCCACATCCTTCTGGTAATGTGACGACCAGAATTGAATACTATATTTCAAGTGCGGCCTAACTAAGGTTCTATAAAGCTGCAACGTGACTTGCCAATTTTTAAACTCAAAGCCCTGGCTGATAAAGGCAAGCATGACATATGACATCTTGACTACCTTCTCCACCTGCATTGCCACTTTCAGTGACCTGTGTACCTGTACACCCAGATCCCTTAAAGGTTCTGCCATTTACTGTATATTTCCTATCTGTATTAGACCTTCCAAAATGCATTACCTCACATTTGTCTGGATTAAACTCTGTTTGCCAACTCTCCGCCCAAATCTCCAACTAATCTATATCCTGCTGTATCCTCTGATAGTCCTCATGGCTATCCGCAAATCCACCAACCTTTGTGTCATCCACAAACTTACTAATCAAACCAGTTACAAACCAAATCATTTATATATATTACAAACAGCAAAGATCCCAGTACTCATCTCTGAGGGACAACACTTGTCACAGCCTCCATTCAGAAATGCACCCTTCCACTGCTACCCTGTCTTCTTTGACCGAGCCAGTTTTGTATCCACCTTGCTAGCTTACCTCTGATCCCATGCAACTTCACCTTCTGCAGCAGTCTGCCATGAGGGACCTTGTCAAAGGCCTTACTGAAGTCCATGTAGACAACATCCTCATCAATCATATTCCACATAGCATTCAATCATTAGTAGACAGGTTATGAGTGAAAGGTAGATCGACTATCTTTGGAGAGAATGGGGTTATTTATGTAGATAGTTTGAAGCAAGACAAATGGCTTTTTGATGTAGATGAATTCATTGTAAAAAAAACTATTTACTAATGCAGGCCCCTTTAAGAGCAAACTTAAGCAAACTTTAGCAAACTTAAGCAAACTTAAGAGCAAACTTTAAGAGCCCACTTAAGAGCAAATTAACTACTTTTGAAGTGGAAATATAATTGTCAGTTTCTACACAGCAAGCTCCCACGAGTCAGTGGATAAATGAACATACAATACGAAAGCCCCCATCGGGGCTGGGAACACAGGTGGGCAGGCAGGGTTGTTTGCTGGTCTACATGTCAGTTCCCTGTTTCCTGCCTCTGGGTCAATTCCTCTAAGTGCCGAGAAGACAACTAGCTAAGCGCCTATTAGGGCTATTTAAGGAGGCAAATCAGGATTTTCTAGTTGGCCTCCAGGTTCCTGGAGGTGATAGGAGTTGGTGCAGTTTCCTGGAGTCTGCCTCCCACTGGCGGACCAGGGGTCCTGCCTCCCACTGGCAGACCAAAGGGTCCCGCCTCCCACTGGCAGACCAAAGGGTCCCGCCTCCCACTGGCAGACCAAGCGGTCCCGCCTCCCACTGGCAGACCAAAGGGTCCCGCCTCCCACTGGCAGACCAAAGGGTCCCGCCTCCCACTGGCAGACCAAAGGGTCCCGCCTCCCACTGGCAGACCAAAGGGTCCCGCCTCCCACTGGCAGACCAAAGGGTCCCGCCTCCCACTGGCAGACCAAAGGGTCCGCCTCCCACTGGCAGACCAAAGGGTCCCGCCTCCCACTGGCAGACCAAAGGGTCCGCCTCCCACTGGCAGACCAAAGGGTCCTGCCTCCCACTGGCAGACCGGGGGTCCTGCCTCCCACTTTTTCTTGGTGACTATTTTAAATTGATGGCCTTTGGCTACACTCTTTCTGACAAGAGGGAACATTCTCTCTGTAACCACTATTATAATTTTAAATAGTTTTGCTTTCTTTATTCCTTCTTTCCTTTTCCCCACTTAGTCTTGCACCTTACAAGTAATGAGTGACCTTCTTACTCTTTCTACAAAACATGTTAACTCACATTTAGCTGTGTTGAACTTTATTTGCCAATTATTTTCCCCTTCTGCAAATCGATTAATGTGCTTTTTCTTATGATATTCCTTCTCGGTATTCAGGAATGACCATTATGGAACATCACTTCCCAACTTCTGCTATTCTGAATAACTACCCATCATTCCCGCTCTCTGTATTGTGTCTTGAAGCTAGCTAACACTGCATTTGGCCAGTTGATCCTGACTCCACGTTCTCTGACCTTACTCATTAGTCTATTATGTGGCAACTTATTATGACCTTTTGAAAATTTGGACAATTTATATCTACTGCAATACTATTGTCTACTTCGTTACCACCACAAAAATTTCAACAAGGTTGGTCAAACAAGATTTTGCTTTTGGAATATATGCTGACTATATTGTAACTATTATATTCACTATTATATATTTTTTCTAGGTATTCTTCTGTTCTCTTCTTTAGCAGCTTCATTATTTTTGTGACCACTGAAGTTAAGCTGATTAGTCTATACTTCCCTGGGAAATGTATTGTCTTTGTCCTTAATTATAGGAATTACATGTTTCTTCCCTAAATTCTTTTAAAATATGCAGATGCACACCGACCCCCGCCGACTATGGCAAGGTCTGAAAGACACAACAGGCTACAAGATGAAGGCATGCAAAATCACCAGCTCCAAAGCACCCCTCCCTGATAAGCTCAATGCATTCTGTGCCTGTTTTCAGCAAGAGGTCAGTGACAGCATGCCCTACACTCTGGAAGCCCTGGATGAACTTGTATCTGGGGTCACCATTGCAGATGTCAGAACAGGTTTCTTGAAGGTCAACCTACGGAAAGTGGCTGGCCTGGATGGGGTACCCGGACAAGCACTCAGATCCTGTGCGGATCAGCTGGCGGGGATTTCACAGACATCTTCAACCTCTCTTTACAACAATTTGAGGTCCCTATCTGCTTCAAGAAGACGATCACCCCAGTACCTAAGAAAAACCAAGCAGTGTGCCTTAATGACAATCGGCCAGTGGCTCTGACATCCATCATTATGAAGTGCTTTGAAAGGCTAGTCATGGCACAAATCAATTCCAGCCTCCCGGACTACCTCGATCCCTACAGTTTGCCGATCGCTGCAACAGGTCCACAGCAGACTCCATTTCCCTGACCCTGCACTCAACCCTGGAACAACTGGATAACAAGGACACCTATGTCAGACTCCTATTTATTGACTACTGCTCAGGCTTCAACACCATTACTCCCAGGAAATTCATCTCCAAACTCCATTGCCTGGGCTTTGGTACCTCTCTCTGCGACTGGATCCTGAACTTCCTACCTCACAGACCCCAATCAGTAAGGGTAGACAACAACTCCTCCTCCACGATCATCCTCAATATCGGTGTCCCACAAGGCTGTTCTCAGCCCCTTACTATACTCCTTGTACACCTATGACTGTGTGGCTAAATTCCCCTCCAATTCGATTTTCAAGTTTGCTGACGACACCATCATAGTGGGTCGGATCTCAAACAACGATGAGGTAGAGTACAGGAATGAGGTAGAGAATCTGGTGAACTGGTGTGGCAACAATAATCTCTCCCTCAATGTCAACAAAACGAAGGAGGTTGTCATTGACTACAGGAAGCGTAGTGGAGAACATGCCTCTGTCTACATCAACGGGGACAAAGTAGAAAAGGTTGACAGCTTCAATATTTTAGGTGTCCAGATCACCAACAGCCTGTCCTGGTCCTCCCATGCCAACACTATAGTTAAGGAAGCCCACCAACGCCTCTACTTTCTCAGAAGTTGAAGGAAATTTGGCATGTCATCTATGATTTTGCAGATGCACCATAGAAAGCATTCCTTCTAGTTGTATCAAAGCTTGGTATGGCTCCTGCTCTGCCCAAGACTGCAAGAAACTACAAAAGATCGTGAATGTAGCCCAATCAATCACGCCAACCAACCTCCCATCCATTGACTCTGTCTACATTTCCTGCTGCCTTGGCCAGGAAGCCAGCATAATTGAGGATCTCACACACGCTGGACATTGTCTCTTCCACCTTCTTCCTTCGGGAAAAAGATTTTAAAAAGTCTGACGTCACATACCAGCTGACTCAAGAACAGCTTCTTCCCTGCTGCTGTCAGACTTTTGAATGGACTTACCTTGAATTAAGTTGATCTTTCTGTACACCCTAGCTATGACTGTATCACTACATTCTGCATTTTCTTGTTTCCTTCTCTATGAATGGTATGCTTTGCACACAAGAAACAATATTTTTCACTGTATACTAATACATGTGACAATAATAAATCAAATCAAAAGATTGTAATCTGTCCAGATGAGAAGTTTTATCCAGTTTGAGTTTAAGGTTATTCAATTCATCTCCTTTTTAATTTTAAATGCTCTTCTTGCATTACCCATCACATCATTCAATGCTTTATCTATTTATTCCAGCTCTCTGAAAAATACCAAAGTAAAATAATTATTTAATATTTCTGTCATCTCTGTGTTGTTGCCTGTGATACTACCATATTCATCCCTTAAAGGTGTCAATCCCTTTTTACTGATGTGCTTAGTGGTATTATTAAAGGTTAAAGTAAAGTTGATTTATTAGTCACAAGTAGACTTACAGTAACACTGCAATTAAGTTATTATGAAAACCCCCTAGTCGCCACAGTCTGGCTGGCATCTGTACGGGTCAATGCACCTAACCAGCACATCTTTCAGACTGTGGGAGGAAACCGGAGCACCCAAAGAAAAGCCACACAGACATGGAGAGAATGTGCAAACACCACACAGACAGTGACATAATCCAGGAATCAAATCCATTGTACCACCGAGCCACCCACATTTTTATTATTATTGCTAGACAAATAATCCAGAAACTCAGCTAATATTCTGGGGACCTGGGTTCGAATCTCGCCAACACAAATGGTTTAATTTGAATTCAACAAAAAATTCTGGAATTAACAATCTACTGATGACCATGAAATCATTGTCGATTGTTGGAAAAACATCTGGTTTACCAATGTCCTTTGACGAAGGAAATCTGCCATCCTTACCTGGTCTGGCCTACATGTGACTCCAAACCCACAGCAATGTGGTCGTCTCTCAAATGCCCTTGGCAACTAGGGGTGGACAATAGATGCTAGCTAGCCAGCGATGCCCATGCTCAATGAATTAATAAAAAAAATTACTATTTGGTTTTATGTTCCTTAATAATTTACATCATAGTTCCTCTTTGCCTTTCTGATGGTTTTTTGACTTCTCTGAATTTCATAGAATTCCTTCAGTGTAGAAGGAGGCCATTCAGCTCTTCAGTTCTGCATCGACCACAATCCCACCCAAGCCCCATCCCCATAACCCCACACATTTACCCTTCTAATCCCCTGACACTAAGGGGCAATTTAGCACAGCCAATCAACCTAACCTGCACATCTTTGGACTGTGGGAGAAAACCAGAGCACCCAGAGGAAACCCATGCAGACACAGGGAAAATGTGCAAACTCCACACAGACAGTCACCCAAGGCCAGAATTGAACTTAGACCCCTGGCGCTGCAAGGCAGCAGTGCTAACCATTAGGCCACCTTGCTGCCCTTTGTATTCACTTTATTCATGCACTCTACTGCTGTCTGTATACTTAATGTAGGCCTCTTTCCTAACCCTCCGTTTTGCCCTATATCTTCCCTCATGTGAAAGGTTCCAGGGTGACAGATTGGAGAAGTTAGGCTATTTTCCTAGGAGAGATGTGGGCTGGAATTTTCCCCAAAATTACTAAGGGGCTGATCTTACCAGTTCGTTATGCCAGTCAATCAGCACAGCTCATGCCCAATTTCTCATCTCTTGTGATCTCACTGGCCACATTCTGCCGGCGAAATCAGTCTTGCTCCCTCCCCAAGTGAGAGGTTGATTTAAATATTAATCATATGCTTAGCATGTCATTAACAAGCCTGGGACGCAATTGCCTCGGCCCACTTACCTTAGTCCCCTCACTGGTTGAGGTCCTTACCGGAGCTCACCAGATGCGATAGCCTCGCCAGTGGGACCTGAGGCCATTGAAACCCTGGGTGGTTGGGGGCAGGGTCGGGCAGTGTCCATTGGGCAATGCCAGCCTGGGACCCTGGCAGTGCCAGCTGGCATCCAAACACTGTCAATTTGGCACCTTGGCAGTGCCCATCAGCAATAGTCAGTGCCAATGGGGTGAGGCCTGAAGGGCAGGGCCTAATGGGGTGGAATCTGAGGGGAGCAGGGCATTACGAGGGATGGCATTGACGAGGCAGAGGGGAGCTCCTTACGAGGGTGGGGGGTTGGTTGACTGGCCAGTGAGCTAAACGGGTTGCGATCGGCAGGGGTAGTGATTGGGGTGGGGGGGGCAATGTTTGGAGTGATGATTAGGGGACATGGGGGGCACTGTCTGTGGGGGATGACAGATCTCCCAGTACACTGTGTACACTGTGTGTACACATTGCACAAAGTAAACTGAGAGATCCCCTGTCACTCCCCTCTCCCTCCACACACAGACTATTGACACACTTGGAAGCTTTAATTAAAACAAGCTTTATTTAACAATACAGTTTAACTATAAAGAAAATAAATTAGCTTAACGTTTACCAATTAAACAATATTTATATGGGACAAGATATAATCCTTAACTTTTACCTATCTCTATTAGGTCCAATTCAAGCAATATTCCTCTTATTGACTTAAACTCCTCTCCAAAATCAGTTAGCAACACATAGTGCTTGGGTTTGGGCTGCCAGTCCTTGTGCCTCCAGAACACCTTCAGAGAGAGAGACAGCAAGGGAGACCTATCTCTCCAAACAGGTTTCAAACAGCAGTGTCCAGAGAGAACGAGAGATGCAGGTGTAAAAGATGAGGATTATACTAAGCTTATTGAACAGGTCAGTGGTCAGTGTGAAGTACAGAAGGACACCATCATGACCGATAACTCAACCTTTGCCCAGAGATTTTAATGACATTGTGGCCATGGACCTTAAAATCTGGGATAAGGCAAACAATATATTCATTTTTTAGTTTGTAAATTTAGCAACCAGATTTAGTAAATCAACCATTGCACGCAGTAAAGAAACGAGTAATCCTGGATCAGATCATGGAAAAATGGATAGGGACAGGGGTGGGGCCACTAGCAAAGTTCCTTACAATTGATATTGGGGGGGTGGGTGTGTGGAGAGAGGGGGGGCTATTTGCGAACAATGAGTTTAGCAATGTGTGTGAAAACATGAATATCACAGTCATGATATGACTACAGGAAGCTCATTTAGTAATGGGGTGCGTGAGAGGATCCATGCAGTAATAGATGAGATGCTCCCAAAATTTTGGCATTGCAAGTTAAATTCAGCCTTAGCATAGGCAGTACACGCAAACAACTCATTACAGAGGTTGGGGGCTATAGACCATATCAATGAGTATTTGGTAGAAATCCTAAAATTCTGTCCATTTTCAATGACCAGCCTCCAGTTTGGGAAGGGACCACAATTAGCTCTGCCTTTGCTTAGCATTTAAATGCATTGCATATAAGTAGAAGAGCATTTTTGGAAGCAGAAGTCTCTGAAAGAATTCACAGAGCTTTAAGGCACGATGTACAGCCATCAAGTACCATTTTTCAGCAAGGAGGCATAGTGTACTATAAAAAAGGCAATTTTAATTAACGGAAAGGCCCAGTGGAGGTTATAGATATAGACGGCAAAATGATTGTTTTGCAACATGGTAATCAGACTATTAAGGTACAGTAATCATTCAGAATGGGTACAGATCACAAACTTCTGAATTTAGAAAGAGCAGACGAACATGGTGAGGAACCAGGGTCATCTGAAACTCATAAATTACAGAATTATGAGGACCAGTTAGCTGAAATAGACAGGGTATTTGCAGAGGGGCACAATACTTCTAATGACCTAGAACAGGCCATTTACACCAAAGGATAACTGCCAAAAGTTGGTACAAAAGTGACTTACTTATGGAAGGGTCTAGTCAATGGAAGGATGCAACTGTCATTATTGGAGCAGGGAAGGCCACTGGAAAGTATTGACACTGGTTGAATGTAAAGAATACATGGGACAATGTCAGGACCATAGATTGGGAACATGAGTTCAGAAATGGAGGGCACAGAGTCGTAACACCAGTTCAGATAGTAAATCCAATAGTGAATGTGATTACAGGGAGAGATTGAGAACTTTGAAAGAACATCCCACACCAGGAGGGAAAGATCAAACAATGGTAGTACTGAACGAGATATCAGGCGGGATAGGGGAAGCAGCTTGACAAGTTGTCAGAATATGAGTAAGATTACAAATGCTAACAGGAGAAGAAGCCCACATGCTTGTAAGAGTTTGGTGGCTTCCAATAAATTAGATGAAAAAGTTATAAAATATGCCAAAGAGCAAGAACTGCACAGTTGGAGTAAATTTGGGGGAGACATGGAGGTGCCAGATAGGGGACAAAGAGCTCTATCTCATGGATGGATTTACACAGAAAAGGTGCTTGTAAGTCAAAGGCCAGGCTTGTGGCAAAGGGATTTGAAGAAAACTTAGAAGACCAAGATTTAAGGTTGGATTCACCTACAGCAGGAAAAGTTATTTTAAAGATCTTCTTGGCTCTGTTACCTACAAAGGCATGGGAATGCATATCTATAGATATAAAAGCTGCCTTTTTGCAGAGGCAACAGCTTCAGAGAGACTCTTTCTCTGTCCTCCTAAAGAGGCAGCTAACACAGAAGGGGTACTCAGGAAGTTAAATAAATGTGTATATGGGCTAAATGATGCATTTAGAGTTCGATACTTTTTGGTAAGGTCAGTTTTGTTAAAGTTAGGCTGTTGCCAGTTGAAAACAGATCCTGCAATGTATTACCAGCACCATGAAGGAAATTTTTCTGGTATCTTTATGATGCATGTCGATAATTCTTTTGTGGGGTGGTAGGAATGATTTCAAAGCTATCGTAATCTCTGGGCTGAGGAAGGAATTCAGGGTTGGAAGTCAGGCTTCAGGCACTTTCAAATATATTGGGCTGGACTGAGACTGAGTCAGGTGTCACTTTACGTCAGCAATGGGGACAAAGTAGAAAGGGTTGAGACCTTCAACTTCTTAGGTGTCCAGATCACCAACAACCTCTCCTGGTCCCCCCATGCTGACACTATAGTTAAGAAAGCTCACCAACGCCTCTACTTTCTCAGAAGACGAAGGAAACTCTTTCCAACTTTTACAGATGCACCATAAAAAGCACTCCTCCTGGTTGTATCACAGCTGGGTTAGGTGCCTGCTCTGCCCAAGACCACAAGAAACTGGAAAAGGTCATGAATGTAGCCCAATCCATCACGCAAACCAGTCTCCCACCCATTGACTCTGTCTACGCTTTCTGCTGCCTCGGCAAAACAGCCAGCATAATTAAGGACCCCACGCACCCCGAACATTCCTTTTCCAACTTTTTTCATCGGGAAAAAGATACAAAAGTCTCAGGTCATTTACCAACTGACTCAAGTACAGCTTCTTCCCTGCTGCTGTCAGACTTTTGAATGGACCTCCCTTGCACTAGATTGATCTTTCTCTACACTCTAGCTATGACTGCAACACTACATTCTGCACTCTCTCAATTCTTTTGCTATGAACGGTATGTTTTGTGTGTATAGCCCGCAAGAAACAATACTTTTCACTGTAATCTAATACATGTGACAACAATAAATCAAATCAAATAATGCAAGTTAGGTAGCCATCTTGGCTGTAAGGTCATGTCATTTTAGTCTGCACTTTCAAAAATCTGTTTTTAAAAATTCAATTCATGTTTCTGGCTATTGGATTAAAACTAATCATTTGGCATAAGCACATCTTCATGATCACCCCACACCCGTCTCCAACCCCTTCACTACCTCTTCTGTCCAGTTAATACCAGAGTGTGTGAAATTCCCCATGATTATTATTCTATATTTTTATTAAATTCCCTAATTCCTCTATGTTTCTTCCTCCATCTCCCTTCCACAATCAGGTGGTCTATAGAGTACACCTATTAGTGTGGTGAATCATTTATGATCTCTTATCTTTATCCATATGGATTGTATTTTTGTCTTGTTGATCACTGCTGACATAATATTCTGAACATGCGCAATTACTCCACCTCCCCTTTTTCTGAGATCTTCAGGTCTTTCCAGAATCAATGGGGATATAAGTGGATCACCTCAGTTTTCCCACAGAGATGCTGGTTGTGCTGGCATTTATCTCATCTAAAGATGTTATACCTGCACTTTTCCCAATCCTGATTTTTCTGTAGCCGTGGCCCATATTGCCCCTACTATGTCTCATTCCTCCAAATCCTGATTGCCTCCCATTTTATTGTTTTATTGCAGTGTGGATTGCTGTCCTCTTAAACAAAATTAATAGGATTTTCCCTCATTTGATGTTAACCATTGTTTAGACTCCTGTAACTCTAGTTATTCATTTGAATCAATGTTCTGCTTTACTTAGGGTTAAACAATCATTCTGTATTAGTGATACAGAACCTGTCATAGTCTTGTTCTTATGGATAGTCAGATAAAAATGGTTCCTGATGAGCGCTACTACAGAATGCCAATGTTTTTTAAAGTATTTTGCAAGCTACCACTTAATTGTGATTACATTTGTCCCAAATTGAAGGAAATTCAGCTTTGACATTCAATGTTATACTGTATCTCATTTATTTGGTATCTTATGCATTTAACTGATGATGAAATGTACTTTTAGTTAGGAAAAAGAAGATTACAGCTGCAGCTTTGCCTCTGATGATCGACTGGATAAAAATTGACATGGTGCTTTGCACTGAAGATGCCCTTCAATATTCTGATGTGAAATGGCCTTTTCCAAAATGGCTGAATGGCCAGTCCAAATGGCTGAGCGATCAACAACAAAAACATGTCAGAGACATGGGCATAGATGTGACATGTCATGGAATACAATGGAGGTAAAAAAAATGTAGTTGTTTGACTAAACTGACCATGTAAATCAGTGTTGTTATCAGGATCTCAAGAGTCACATAGCAGTTGGTCTGCAAAATGTTATACAATGCACACTGATAAGTTATTTAACGTGCATATCAGTAAATGATAATGGTAAGTTTATGAAAGCTTTGATCTGTATTCTCTTGAACAGTGAAAAGCACTCTGTGGACTGACTACAGACTTGGTGCTGCCTCTGGAAAGGGCTCTTGGAGCTACGTAAGAATTAGAAACAGGAGTAGATCCACAGCCCTTCATGCTTGATCCAAATTCAATACAATCGTGATTCATTGTCTGCTTCAACTCCACTTGCCCACCCATCCCCATATCCCTGTTTTCCTGAGGGACCAAAAATCAATCTCTGTCTTAAGGAGATTTAACAATGGGGAGTCTACAATCCTCTAGGGTGGATAATTTCAAAGATTTGTAACCCTCTGAATGAAGAAACATTTCCTCATCCCACTTGTAAATAATCAGCCCCTGATCTTGAGACTGTGCCTCAGTTTTTAGCTACCCTACCCAAGGGAAACAACCTCTTAGTGTCTACTCTGTCATAGAAAAAATAGGAGCAGGAGGAGGCCATTTGGTCCTTCAAGCCTGCTCCGCCATTCATTATGACCATGGCTGATCATCCAACTCAATAGCCTGATCCCACCTTCCCCCCATATCCTTTGATCCCTTTTGCCTAAGTGCTATGTCTAATTGCTTCTTGAAAAAATACAATGTTTTGGTCTCAATTACTTTGTATGGTAGTGAATTCCATAGGCTGACCACTCTCTGGGTGAAGAAATTTCTCCTCATCTCTGTCCTAAATGGTCTACCCTGTATCCTCAGACTTTGACCTCTGGTTCTGGACACCCCTACCATTGGAATATCCTTGTTGACTCTACCATGCCTAGTCCCGTTAGAATTTTATAGGTATCTACGAAATCCCTACTTATTCTTTTGAACTCTAGCGAATACAGTCCTAACTGATTCAATCTCTCTCATACATCAGTCCCACCAACCAAGGAATCAATCTGGTAAATCTTCCTGCACTCCTTCTAGAGCAAGAACATCCTTCCTCAGATAAGGAGACCAGAACTGCACACAATATGCCAGTTGTGGCCTCATCAATAATTGCATCAAATCTTCTCAAAATTCTGAGTGTTTCCATGATTCACCTCCTATTCTCTTCCAGAGAGTACAGGTCCAGTTTACAAAGTCTCATCATAGGATATCCTGGCCGTCCCAGAAACCAATCAAATGAACCTTTTCTTCTCCTGCCTCCAGCACAACAACATTCTTCCTCAGATGTGGGGGCCAAAACTATACAGAGTGCTCCTGGTGTGGGCTCACTAAAACCCTAAATAATTTGAAAAGAATCACTTTATTCTTGTAGTCCAATCCAGGGGTGGGCCTGGGTAAGATGATCTTTGGAGAGTCAGTGCAGACTCATTGGGCACAATAGCCTCCTTTTGCATACTAAGATCAAAGGAACAATGCTAAAGACATAAGTTAAATATTATTTACCCTTTCCTGCTGTCATCACCACTCACAGTAAAAAAAAATACTGGGTGCCTCTGTCAACAAACTATTGCTCCAATGTCACTTTCCTCTTCCAAGTCCTTGAATGTGCTGTCATCTTTTACATCTGTGACTATTTTTCCCAGAACTGACATTTGCCAAGGTACTGAAATGGCTTTTACCAAATAACAAAGTGACTATTTGTCTTTTTTGAATAAGTTTACAATTCTTGACATAGGGGATCACATCATCCTCTTCCAATACTTCTCCACCAATATCTAGCTGGGTGGGACTGCACCTGTCTGCTTCCATTCTTATCTATCATAACTATTCTTTAACTATGATTATATGATTCTAATCATAGCTAAAGAATCATATGAAGTGGCTTCTGTTCTTGCTTCTGGACCATGGTTGCCTCTGGTGTTCCTCATGGGTCTATATTTCCCTCCTATTTCTCAACTACATGTTACTCCTCAATGATAGCATCCAAAAACAGAGCATTAGATTTCACAGATACACTGGTGACACCCAGCACCACTATCTCAGTGGCGTGTTTTTCCCAACCCTTGGGTTTTCATGATCTAATTTTACTAATACTGAATGGCAAACTTGGGTTAGGATTAAGGTTAGTTTTCACACACACATACACACCACCACCACTCCCTCGACCCCTTTTACACACACACACACACACACACACACACACACACACACACACACACACACACACACACACACACACACACGCGCATGCATGCACGCACACACACGCACAGTGGGGTGGCGAGATGGAAAAGGAGTTTTGCAGTACCGGAACCAATAAAAAATAAATAAAAGAAATTACTGCAGATGCTGGAATCTGAAACCAAAAGAGAAAATGCTGGGAAATCTGCAGTAGCTGTAAGGAGAGAAAAGAGCTGACATTTCAAGTCCAGACCCTTTGCCAAAGCTAAAAGGCACAGAAAGTGGGAAATATTTATACTAGTGGGTGAGGGAATGAAAGTTTAGCCATAGCCACAGAAAGGCTGCTAATGGCAGTCCCTAGAGAGAATAGAAAGAGTGAATGGCCAGACAGTAGAGAAGCTAAACTCAGAGGGTAAGCTGTGAGAGATGAAGATGTTGGGGGAGGTGTGAGATGGGTGGGAGAGAAGTAAAATTGAGAAAAAGGAGGAAAGGGAAAGCAAATGGGGAGTAAAGGTAAAGAAAGGGGGAATAGAATGGGGGAAAGAGTTGGGGGGGAAGGACAGTAAAGAAATAAAAGGTAGAGAACAGTTAAAAAGGAAATGAAATGAAAACAAAGAGGTTGAGGCGGGGTAGAGCTAATCATCTGAAGCTGTTGAATCAATGTTGAGACTGGAAGGCTGTAAAGTGCTTAGTCAGAAGATAAGATGCAACCATGGTCCTGACTGTGCATGGACCGAAGGTGTTCAGCAAAATGATCACCCAGTCTACATTTGGTCACTCTGATATAGTGGAAGCCACATTGGGAGCAGTGAATGCAATAGGTCAAATTGAAAGAGGTGCAAATGAAATGCTGCTTAACCTGGAATGAGTGTTTAAGACTTTGGATGGTGAGCAATGGAAGAGGTAAAGGGGCAGGTGTCACATCTTCTGTGATTGCACAAAAAATAAATATTTGTTCACATGAGATGCAAAGTCCAAAGAGAGTACAATTTTTTAGTTGTGACTGACACCACATGATGAAGTAGGTATGCAGAGATTGAGTCAGTTCTGTAGGCAATGGTTCAAAGTGTTCCAGCATAGTTAGGCTAGATGGACATGTTGTTCCGCTTGGAGGCGCTTGCTTCTTTAGGGCTCAATAACAGACTGATTATTTCTTAGTTGTTAAAAGTATATTGGGATTTCCGAGTGATCACTTGAGTCACGTGACCTTCCTTCTCCACAATGACATCAAAAGGGGTGTTTATCCTGCATCTGGATTTGGCTTTGATTTCAGGACCGATAATGTCTCTGTCATTAGTCATTGAAAGAGATATCTGTGTTGAGGGTCTGAAATTTAGGAAGCCATTATCCAGGCAGACCCACTGACTCTGCCAGCTTGGTGAGTTTATCACAGGCAAATTACATCCCTGGAGTTCCCTTTCAAAGTAGTCCGAAGAGTGAGAGATTCCAGAAGCTGAGACAAGAATTACTTTGTCCTTGAAACTCTTCGGGGTAGCCAACCATGCAGTAATACGACACGTAGCAGCCATTGTTTTAGTTCAGCAGGAAATCAATTTTTCAAAATAGCAATAAAGAAAAAATTTTGAATATATGGTTGGGGAGGAGGGTACAGGGGTTGGGGTGGTGCGGGCGGCATTCATCTCGTCCAGTGCACTAATTGAACAGTCTGAGTCTGGCATTGACGCATCCTCTGGCGACTTGAACATACATGTTGAGTCGAGGGCAGCGGCCTTCCGGAGGGGTCCAATTCGATTCTTTCCTCTTCGGATGCCTCTATCAGCTGTTCCGGTTCATTCATATCACTCCCATCCTACTTCCCATTTTTAGCCACCTAGATTCCATAGTATTGAATTTTCACCTTTACTTCCCTCTTTTTCCACTATTGCACTCTTCTCAATGAACATTCTTCTTAAAACTCACTTATTTTACTGAGCTTTTGTGGAAAGGTATTTTGTTTTTTGCCTGAGAATCCGTTTTTGATCACGCGTTTGCAAAAGCACTTTGGGTTGTTGGTCTTCATCAGGCCTTTTAAAGAAATGCAGCTTGTTGTTGATCCTGAGCTTATTTTTAACTTTTAAGTGTCAGTAATCAACTCGTTTAGAATATCTCTTTGTGACAACAGGCATTCGAGATTGATTATTGCTGCAATTACAGAACAAAATTGTGCAGTCAGAGTTGCTATAATTTATAACCACATGCTGTGTGAGGGAAAATTACAGCAATGCATTTTTTTTTAAAGGCCTTCCTTCTCAAGGATTGACGCATTTTTATTTGGCAACATTGATAGCAACGGTGGTCATCGAAAGAAAGCCTTCAAAATCTTAAAGTCTCTCAATAGTTACTATTGGACAGTGGATCGACTACATGAAAGCTATCAAGGAAAGAGCCGACCTTTTCTTGGATCCTTCATGATGAAGGTAGGTTTTGCAGTTATATTCTACATTAATTAGCACATTTAGCTTGTTCAAATTCTCACTGTTTTGCCTTTTTGCAGATTCTCTATTTACATGCAAGGGAAAAGTATCCAGAACCCCAGCAATGGGATTCACTGGGAAAGTCATTTTGCAACTTCTTGGATGTTTTAAACCAATGCTGCAATGAGAAACGCCTGGATCACTATTATCAAGCTAACGTCAACCTTTTTGTTCGTGTTGCTGATAAAACCTTCCAATGGTTACAGGAAAAAATCTGTAACATTCTAGAAGATCCAGAACAGGAGCTTTCTTGATCTATTTAGAAGAAACATGTCACATTAAGGTTAAATTAAGAACCAGGGATTGAAAGGGTTAATAATGATGCAAGTTTAAAAATCACATAAGCTGTAAGCTACTAGGTTCCAGCATACAGGGAAAGCTATGTGAAAACCATATGTCTTGATTAAAGTAGACACAGATAAGCATCAAGAATCATAAAAATACACACAAGACCTCCACTGAATTATGCACAGCTGGACCCTGCTAGTGTCTGTTCTAACAAGAGACAATGGAAAAGGAGAATTTATGTACCACAGATTAGAAAGCTGACTTCATAATTGCAGAGAAAGAAATACATGCTTGCTGTTTTTTAATTAGATAGAATGTACAAGTTGTAGTTGGACAACTATACCCTTCATGCATGATGTAAACCTAATCGATAGTTGTGAGTGGATACAGATATAACTTCTGTACAAATATACATCTTTGAATCATATATGCTAATTTCTTGTAACTGGATCTTAATTATAAATGTCTGTATAATTCTCCTGGTGAACCACTAGTTGGCACTCTGGGGTCAGCCTGTACTATAGTTCATAACAAAGGCCTTGTCTGAAATTCCAAGAAACTTCATCTGGTTTTCCTGAAAATGTGAAGTATACTATGGCCAAATAGCTATATTTTTCTAGAATGTCCGCAAGGTTCTCATAATCATAATTCCAGCAAAATTAGTGGAGAACAGTTCAAATAGCCAAAGTTACAGTGAATAATTTGGAAATGTCCTGCAGAAAGTTATCAGCCAAATCTGGACGTTCCCATTTGAAAATGTTTCTTTTGAATATAATATTGGGCTGAGCCTTCCCAACGGCATTAGGATCTCAACATTGAGAATGAATGTGGGGCCAAAAGTATGTGCTTAACATCAGAGTGCCCATGAGTGCAGCTTTACATGAGATGTGCTCCTAATTAGACCATTACTCCTTTATAGGGATTGATTAAGAAGGGCAAAATAAGCTAGCGGGGAGCATAAAAACTGACTGTAAAAGTTTCTATAGTTATGTAAAGAGGAAAGATTGACAAAAATGAATGTAGGTCCCTTACAGTCAGAAACGAGATAATTCATATTGGGGAACAAAGAAATGGCTGAGGAACTAAATTTGAACTTTGCTTCTATCTTCATAAAGGAAGACATTAATAGCATACCAGAAGTTCTACAAAAGACAAGTTTTAGTGCTGAAAGAAATCAGTATTTGTCGAAAAATATTTTTTGGTAAATTAGTGGTATTGAAGGCAGGTAAATCTCCAAGGCCTGATAATCTTCACCCCAGAGTCCTTTAGGAAGTGGCCCTAAAATAGTAGATCCATTGGTGGTCTTTTACTGGAATTCTTTGAGGATGTAACTAGTAGAATTGACCAGGGAGAACCAGTGGATGTGGTTTATTTAGGCTTTTAAAGGCTTTTGACAAGGTCTCACATGGCAGATTACTATGTAAAGTTAAAGTACATGGGATTGTGGATATTATCTTGAAATGGATGGAAAACTGGTCAGCAGGTAGGAAGCAACAATTTGGCATAAATTAATCCTTTCCTAATTGGCAGGCAATGACTAGTGGGATACTGCAGGGATCAGTGCTAGGACCCCAACTGTTCACATTCTATATGAATGATTTGGATAATGGAACTAAACGTATTATCTCCAAATCTGCAGATGATACTAAGTTTGGTGTGAGGATGAGCTGTGAGGAAAATGCATAGATGCTTCAGCATGATTTGCATAGGCTGAGTGTGTGGGGGCACATGCATGGCAGATGCAGTATAATGTGGATAAATATAAGGTTATCCACTTTGATAGCAGAAATTGTGCATCAGTTGCTGAAAGTAAGTGTGTGGGTACAGCAGGCAGTAAATAAGGCAAATGGTATGTTGGCTTCCATAGTGAGAGGATTTGAGTATAGGAATAAGAAAGTTTTACTGCGGTTGTACAGGGTGTTGGTGATGCCATACCCAGAGTATTGTGTGTGGAAGGTCTTATGAGGAAAGGCTGAGGGATTTGAGGTTATTTTCGTTAGAGAGAATAAGGTTAAGAGGTGACCTAATTGAGGCATACAAGATGATCAGAGGGTTAGATAGGGTGGACAGTGAGAGCCTTTTTCCTCGGATGGTGATGGCTAACACGAGGGGACATAGCTTTAAATTGAGGGGTGGTAATTATAGGACGGATGTCAGAGGTAGGTTCTTTACTCAGAGGATAGTAAGGCCGTGGAATGCCCTGCCTGCAGCAGTAGTGGACTCACCAACTTTAAGGGCATTCAAATGGTCATTGGATAGGCATATGGATAACATTGGAATAGTTTAGGTTAGAGGGTCATTAGATTCATTCCACTGGTCGGCGCAACATTGAGGGCCGAAGGGCCTATACTGCGCTGTAATGACCTATGTTCTATGTTTTGGTGTCCTTATTTGAGGAAGGATGTTCTTGCTATAGAGGGACAACAGCGAAGATTTACCAAGCTGATTCCTGGGATGGTAAGTCTGTCATATGAGGAGAGACTAAGTTATATTCATTGGAGTTTAGAAGAGTGAAAGGGGATCTCATAGAAACTTATAAAATTCTAACAGGATTAGATAGGGTAGGTTCAGAAAGAACATTCCCAATGGTGGGGGACTCCAGAACTAGGAATCATAGTTTGATGGTAAGGGGTAAATCTTTTAGGATTCACTACCATGGAAAGTAGTTGAGGTCGAAACATTGTCTGATTTTAAGAGGAAATTAGATATATATCTTGGAGCTAAAGGAATCAAGGGATATGGGGGGAAGGGGGAATTAGGGTATTGAATTTGATGATCAGCTATGATCAAAATGAATAGTCGAGCAGGCTCAAAGGGTCAGATGACCTACTCCTGCTTCTATTTTTGATGTATGTTTAAACACAGACATCAGTTATAACAACAGCAGATCTTTGGCTTAACAAGCTTAAGTTATGTAACTAAATGAGTACTCAGACAAATCTACAAATATGATTCCATCAGTTGGAAGGATTCCTTATTGAGTTCACAGTTCACTGTAAGAACTCGGGTTCCATGCTTTGCCATTCCAGCCTGACTATACCTTTCCACTCTGCTGCAATTGTTACACCCCCTCTTATATCATATACAATCCATCACATCTCTCCCTCTCTTTAACTCTGAGTCAGGATGACTCTTGCTCAATGTTAATAGTCTTTCTCTCTCCACAATGCTGCCAGACCTGCTGAGTTTTTCCAGCATTTTCTGGTGTTGGTACCGCAAACAGTGGTTTGATCAAAGCGCTTATACCAGTTCCATCTTAGATTTCTAAATTCCTTGCATACTAACAAAGAACTAACAAATATCAAAAGACAAACAATGCAAACATTATCTAAATGTGCAGCCAAGATGATACACTCATTTTCATCTCAATCTCTCCCACTGATTGTTTCAATCACTTTGTTACTATAAACAGTGACCAAATAATATGTCCCAGATGCTAAGACATGGATGAGTGAACTTCCCATGCCATCAACTCATAAATTTTGAGAAGTATTTCTGTTCAGCAGAACTGAAAGTTGTTTAAAATATCACGCGCTGATCCCACAGACACTCAAGACATTGCAACACATTAGTAGTGTGAATTCACATCCCCACAACTGCGTCTGCATTTGATGTCTTATTAAGGATGTTGGGTGGGTTCCTGGATCAGGAGGCCCATTTATTAGGGAAAGAAGGAAATGTCCACCCACAGAATAGGTTTAGACCCTACTTACAGGCTTATTTCTGCATTACTATATTTGTCATTTCATAATTTAATATATATTATATGTATTATAGTACACATAGCATCAAACAACTAAAAATATATCATCCTCACTAATTTATAACATTATTTAAAAGAAATAAAGTGGGGCTTAAAAATGATTGCAGTGATGACTGGCTATGACTCAAACAAAAGGAATATCCTGGCATCCAGAACTGCAATTATTATCTCTAAAGAAGAACTAAAGGCCCCTGTGACTGTAGAGATCAAATCTCAAGGACTTGCACAAAGCCCATTTACATTTATAAGGCAAAGTGCTGGCAATCAGAGATGATCCATCTGAGAGGATAAATGACTTTGAAATTTGTTTTTTCAAAATTATTAATGGTTGAAACATTAACCACCTCAAGAATGCAGATAAAGGAATATACATCATTTGTCCAAACCTCCTCCCCCCACCACACACACACACACACACACACACACACACATGCGCATACAGATGCGCACAAAAGCTAAAACTTGTAATATTGCCTTGTGGAGCTGCAGACCTCAGGCTGGCATTTTTCCATCAACCAAGCAGTATCCTAGGACAAAGGCTTGTTCCAGATTTTGATTTGATTTATTATTGTCACATGTATTAATATACTGTGGAAGTTAAAATGCTCATATTAGAAAAATATCATGCCTCCTCTGTAACAGCTTGTGAGAATGTTATCAGCTGCAGACTTTCAAGGGAGGCTGTCTGCGTCAGACTCGGCCAGATAACATTCTGCTTTTGACCTTCACCAGAGGGTGAACAAGATCAAATTTTTTCCATAGCAAATAACAAAGGTGAGATATGGGGATATGCTATGCAAATGAAGGATTAGCAGAAGTCAATTTTTCATCGAATGAGATAGGGCAAAAAGCCAGGATTTAATTGGCAAATGTATCTGTTAATGAAAGATGTGAAAATCTCTTGTTCCTGATTTGCTGAATAGACTATAACTTGTTTCTCTGTAATGGCAGAACTACTCCAGCTATTTTGTGGAGGGAGGGGGAGTTCTCCTTGAGCACAAGTAATTAAAGACTTTGTATTGAATGCATGATGTCCAGCTCTGATTGTATTAAGAGTCAACTAAGTGTGCCTAAGGTGCTGGTAGCCAAGGATCTCTGACACTTTTTGGAGGTCCCACCAAAACTGCAAACCCCTTTAGTATTTACACGAGAAGGAAGCATGGTGCCTCGCTGACCCAAGGCTCAGAGACCACGGCTGCCTAGTTTTGGGCATTGAGCCATTTTGACCGGGGATTGTACTGTCTAGACATTACCAGGGTAAGCAGGTTCTTACGGTCAGAAGGGTTCAAGTCCCATGAATAAGGGTTGGGGGTTGGAACACCGGAAAGGCATTTTTTCCCAGCGTTCGAATCCCCAGAAAACCACAGTCCCGATTTGATTGATTACCTAA
Source organism: Carcharhinus amblyrhynchos (assembly GCF_965287045.1). NCBI lineage: Eukaryota > Metazoa > Chordata > Chondrichthyes > Carcharhiniformes > Carcharhinidae > Carcharhinus > Carcharhinus amblyrhynchos. The sequence goes on from NC_137328.1 coordinate 94,931,987, forward strand.
TTCCAAATTGATTCAAATCTTTTTTGCTGTTATTCTCTTTTCTGCTACATGGTGGTGCTCTGTACCAGATGATTTTGCTCTGCTAGAATCATAAGTGTTTTAACCCATTGTTAGCCTGTTTTTACTGTGTATCGGTCTTTTCTGTCTCTGTGTAACTGGCCAGCAGGATAGAACAGATCCCTTCTTTAATCATGGGACATTCATTAGAGAAGGCACATGAGCCTCCTCTTAAGGGAACATCTTTAGTTCCCTTAATTCCTTTTTCTAGGCAGTTTTTTTTAATAGTTCGGACTCTAAATGTACATTGGCATAGGATACACAGCATGGTACAGGAACTTGATAAGGATGTACAATGTAGAGAAATTTCACTCAGTGTTCATAAATTGTTTGGGTTTATCTCAAAATGCTAGAATGTCAACCCTTGTAAACATTCTTGTACAGGGGTTGCATCCTAATCTGAAGAAAATGTTTGCAATGACTTGTGTTGGGTTGGGAGGGAAGACAGGACTAACCCAAGCTTGTTGGAACATAAGAACATAAGAAATAGGAGCAGAAGTAGGCCATCTAGCCCTTCGAGCCTGCCCCGCCATTCAATAAGATCATGGCTGATCTGTCGCTGCTCAGTTCCACTTTCCCGCTTTCTCCCCATAACCCTTAATCCCCTCTCTTATCAAAAACCCATCAACCCGCGTCTTAAAAATGTTTAGCGAGGCAGCCTCCACCACTTCAATGGGCAGAGAATTCCAGAGATTCACCACCCTTTGAGTGAAGAAGTTCCTCCTCAACTCCGTTCTAAACCGCCCCCCTTTTATCTTGAGGCTGTGCCCCCTAGTCCTACTGTCTTTTTTGAGCGGGAAGAGTCTCTCCACCTCTATCCTATCCATCCCATTCATCATCTTATACGTCTCAATGAGATCTCCCCTCATTCTTCTAAACTCTTAGAGCCCTCTAGCACTGTAAACGCCAGCTCCAATACCAGACGCCAAAATCAAGAACTAAAATTACATATCATGTATTATACGCTGGTGAATTGGGCAGAGGTGGAGGATGCGGGCTGGGGATAAGGCAGTCAACTGTCTGAGGCAGTGACTCAAGTGCCTGTTTCACCTATGGTCTCCAGGGGCATTGGTCCCAGGACTATTTCCAAAGGCCTTGTTGCTTTTTGCTGTTTTTGTTGGAAGGACCCACTGACATATTAGCGGCCAGATTTTTGCCACAAAAGAGAGGCTCTCTATCATGGTGCAAATGCAATTGTCATTTTCACAGAGGCAGGATATTTCACACATGCACATTTTACAGAGGCAGCTGGCCATTTAAATCATCAGTTGCTTCCACTCAAGCAGAATTTTGGTAGCCTTGGAATATGAAACCAAAAGTGTGCAGATTAGACTGGTAAGAGCAAATCTGAATTTTGTGAGCCACAGTACTAAGGTATCCCTCTGGACCTGGTTCCAGGATAGCTTTGGAGAAGATCAGGGCCCTTTATTGGAGGGTCTACTTGAATTATTATTTCCTCTAGGAAATTAAAACAAATTGGTCACAGTAGGATCTTTCTAAAAGAGGACGGGCAATGTTAACTCTTTGTTTCTTCAGTGCAATATAATTGAGTTGAGCTTCATTTCATCTGGGATAAAACATTAAACAGAGCTGGTCAGTTTGTATGACAAGCTATCCTTCGATTGAACTAATAGTCTTTTGGTAAGCTCACTGTTAATCCACCAGTGCCCTTTAGCTATTTGTCTTCATTCAGATTCATTGTTCTGAAAATTTCAAATGTTACCCTGCATTTTACCACTTCACCTATGTGGTATCAGTAGTCAGTCTACAGAACGCTTTGAGTCACAGATAATCTACAGCACAGGAACAGGCCATTCCTCCCAACTGGCTGATGCTGGAGTCAGTGCTCTACACATTTTATTGAAAACTTCATCCATCAGTAGACAGTCAGAGCAACCATCTAGATGTAAATCCACTTCAAAAGTGAAGTTATAAAAGCGATGAGTTTGTCCCGCATTTAAAGCATTCAGGTCTACTAAAAGAGTAACCAGGAAATGTCTCCAGGTCACTAGATACTGTTCCACCATAGAAGATGTGGTCCCACATTTGGCTTTCCCAGACCTGTGTACATGGAAGTGAGCTTTTTGAATTTACTTTAAAAGGAGCCCCCTTCCCTGATTACTTTTGAGGTAAAAATGCTTTCCTATGTAATCATATTTTCAGAAGTCCAGTGTCTTTCCAGCCACATCCTCCAAACATCTACATGAGCTTCTCCCCTTTTCATCTCACCCTATCAGCATTTTATTCATTCCTCCCTCAACTGTTTACCCAGCTTATCCTTAAATGCCTCAACTGCTCGAGGTAGCACAAGTTTCACATCCCTATCACTTATTGGGTAAACAAGTTTCTCCTGAATGCCCTCTCAGGTTTTTCAGTGACTATCTTATTGGCTGCTTCCCGATCAGATTAGGCAGCACAACAGACTGTAAAAATACTTCATCTGCATACAGGAAGTTCAAACATTTCCTTCGAACAGTTTTTTGCTTCTGTCAAGAGATTCGAAGCGAACAAAACTGCAGCCAATTCAGTTTCAGAGTTGCTGCAAAATAATTCAGATAAAATGGAGATGCAAATTGCTGCAATGAGTGACTTACTGGAGGAGCCCCTGCAGAAATATTATGTGAATTACGTCAAAAAGGAGCCAGGCGAAGCGGATAAGAAAAGCACTTTACAGTCGATGCTAAAACAGCTTCTTAAGTTTATTCACAGTAAGGACGACATGTTTGCGGATGACTTCATCCTGGTTGGGAGCATTGCAGATGGAACCAAAGCAGAGGCTGTGGATGAACTGGATGTACTCGTTCCCCTGCGAAAGGATACACGTAAAATTACTCCAGATGACAAGAATTTGGACAATTTTTCAGTTGACGAGCGTGTAAACGGGATGTGGAGATGTTTTTCTCACGATGAAACTATCTTGAAACTGTTTGAGTTGGTAACTGAATACAAACAGACGTACTACAAGGATAATCCCTTCTTTAAAGGTAAAAAGGCACATGGTGTTACCTAAAAATATTTCGGCCTTTTAGCTAATCATTATTAACGGTTAAGAAGAAAAAATATTTGAACTTCTTGAAGGATAGAGGGTGTGGTGCAAAGTATCTCATTTTCAAAACAGCAAGAAACTGGACCTGATAGTTAAAGTAACAATTTTTGGTCTTCTGTGTTGGTACCTCTGGCTACTGCCACACACTCTTAACCAGTTGCTGGGGAACCTGGAATCTAATCTGCAAACTTGTCAGATTCACGAAGGTCAGCCAGTGAGAAACCCTGACACAGAAAGATAAGCACAAATGGACGGGAACAATGTCAAGCTCCCTGCAGTGACGCATTCCCGATCTCAGCTGAAACGGTCGTGGAGAGTGTCCCGTTCACTCCAGGAATCTCCTCGCAGAAGGGAGAAAAAATAAAATGGCAAGCAACCCTCTGAGTTTTCAGATACCGAGCTACACCTCATTATCTTGCCTGCCCTACAGCCAGTTGCAGCTCATTGAGACTAAAAAAGTTTATGCCCTGTAATAGAAGGAAATATGAGTGAGACGATGGCAGAAGCTGTTAATGAATGATCAAAATATAACTGTAAATACAAGATTATGGTGGTTAATTGTGCAATACTAGTGGATAAGCAGGTTATTCAAGAGTAATAAAACAATAGAATCAGAAATAAACCTAAAGCACTGGTGAGTGGCTTCTATATTATGATATATCTTTATTCCCTGTGGCCCAAAAAATAGCGCCCCACATAGTATGCAACCATTAAGAGGCAGTTTACAAGTAAAAGGTAGATTGACTATCTTTGGAGAGATTGAGGTTATTTATGTAGATCATTTGAAGCAAGGCAAATGGCTTTTTATGGAAATGAATGCATTGCAAAAGAACAATTTATTGACACAGGTCCAAAGCGCTTGACAGCGACTTAACTTTTGAAGTGGAAAGTAGGAAATACAGTTGTCAATTTCTGCACAGCAAGCTCCCACACGCATCAGTGAATTAATGATCAGGTGATATATTTTAAGTCATACCACCATGTTCATCCTTTAATGGTGTTATTCCCTTTTTACTGATGTGCCTGTAAAATATTTATATTACATATTATCCTTGATAATTTAATTTCATGGTTTCTCTTTGCCTTCCTGATGGTTTTTTGCCTTCTCAGAATTTCTTTGTATTTTCTTTACTCATGCACTTCCAAAAGAAATTCAATAGGGCAATCTTACCAAAGAAAAATTCTACATGTCAAACAAGTGTGAAAATGGGAAAGAATTGCGCCAATTTTTTGGGCGAGCTCCCAGTCGCAATGGTATGGCACTTAGAAAAAAACCCAGATGTGATTTTTGTCAGTAGGGGAGGGACAGAGACTAATCTTGTCAGGAAGCTGGCTGCTGAGCTCTATCTCCCAGTGCACTGTGTACGTACAATGTACACAGTATACGGGAAGATCTGTCACTCCTCCCATCCCTCCCCGCCTTCTGATTGCCACCTGGACATCGCCCACGATCGCTGCACCAGATATCACCTCCTGTCTCCTCCACTCGCAGTGGCCAGTAGTGGTTCTTGTTGGGTTCACACCAAGCCTGAGGATCAGAAAATCCCAAGACCTGGGAGAATCCAGTGTCAAATGGGCTAGGCAAACTAAAAAAGTAATACTTTAAAGTACTATAAATATGCTCATCGGCCTGTGCCCTTTCTGGGTGAGATCTGGTTTGCACCAGTAAAAAGGGACCAGGACAGTTGCAAATCATTTGGTGCCGTGTACGAATCCCATTTTTAGGCTAGTATATGATTTTCCAGAATTGCGAGATCTGCGCCAGGTGCAGTGAGACCAGAAAATTTCCCCCATGATAATGTAGTGCATTATAATCCTAGTCTTTGTTTGGGATCGTCCCAGATGGGGCATACCACACAAGTAATTCCTCTTGAGTTCAAGTCAAAAAAGACAGATTCCAACGATGCCTAAGTGGGTCTCCTCCCTGTCTCTACACAGTTCAACTGATATCTGTGTAATACAGGCATTTTCACTAAAATAGAATGAGTTTCACAACTTGAAGTTTTATTTGCACCTCAGACTTGTCCAGTACCTTTGTAACAATCTCAGTTTCACAAGTGAGTGAAGATGTCCCCCAGTACATACAATAGTGCCTATTAGGCTTGAAGGGTCATCATATTTCTAGTGCTCTTTCTTCAATACACCCATGAAAGAAAACATCAAAGCTTCTGTGGGAAAGTTTCATTTTTCAGTTTCTATAGTGATAGCAAAGATAGCACAGAATTTCACCAGGTTGTAAAAGACAAATGTGCCAACTTGCAAAGTAAGAATTTTGTTTTGCTAAGGAGAGGGGAGGTGGGGAATGATGAAGGAGAAATAAGGGGAGATTGCAGGTGAAGCAGGGGGAGATTGGAGGTGAAGCGGGGGGAGATTGGAGGTGAAGCGGGGGGAGATTGGAGGTGAAGCGGGGGGAGATTGCAGGTGAAGCGGGGGGAGATTGGAGGTGAAGCGGGGGGAGATTGGAGGTGAAGCGGGGGGAGATTGGAGGTGAAGCGGGGGGAGATTGCAGGTGAAGCGGGGGGAGATTGCAGGTGAAGCGGAGGGAGATTGCTGGTGAAGCGGGGGAGATTGCAGGTGAAGCGGGGGAGATTGCAGGTGAAGCGGGGAGAGATTGGAGGTGAAGCGGGGGGAGATTGGAGGTGAAGCGGGGGGAGATTGCTGGTGAAGCGGGGGGAGATTGGAGGTGAAGCGGGGGGAGATTGGAGGTGAAGCGGGGGGAGATTGCAGGTGAAGCGGGGGGAGATTGCAGGTGAAGCGGAGGGAGATTGCTGGTGAAGCAGGGGAGATTGCAGGTGAAGCGGGGGAGATTGCAGGTGAAGCGGGGAGAGATTGGAGGTGAAGCGGGGGGAGATTGGAGGTGAAGCGGGGGGAGATTGCTGGTGAAGCGGGGGGAGATTGCTGGTGAAGCGGGGGGAGATTGCTGGTGAAGCAGGGGGAGATTGCTGGTGAAGCGGGGGGAGATTGCTGGTGAAGCGGGGGAAGATTGGAGGTGAAGCGGGGATAGATTGGAGGTGAAGCGGGGGAGATTGGAGGTGAAGCAGGGGAGAGATTGGAGGTGAAGCGGGGGAGAGATTGTAGGTGAAGCAGGGGAGAGATTGTAGGTGAAGCAGGGGAGAGATTGTAGGTGAAGCGGGGGAGAGATTGTAGGTGAAGTGGGGAGAGATTGTAGGTGAAGCGAGGGGAGATTGGAGGTGAAGCGGGGGGGAGATTGCAGGTGAAGCGGGGGAGAGATTGTAAGTGAAGCGGGGGGAGATTGGAGGTGAAGCGAGGGGAGATTGGAGGTGAAGCGGGGGGAGATTGCAGGTGAAGCGGGGGAGAGATTGTAAGTGAAGCGGGGGGAGATTGGAGGTGAAGTGGGGGGAAATTGGAGGTGAAGCGGGGGAGATTGCAGGTGAAGCGGGGGGGACATTGGAGGCGAAGTGGGGGGAGATTTCAGGTGAAGCGGGGGGGACATTTGAAACGAAGCGGGGGGAGATTGCAGGTGAAGCGGGGGGAGATTGCAGGCGAAGCGGGGGGAGATTGCAGGCGAAGCGGGGGGAGATTGCAGGCGAAGCGGGGGGAGATTGCAGGCGAAGCGGGGGGAGATTGCAGGTGAAGCGGGGGGGACATTGGAGGCGAAGTGGGGGGAGATTTCAGGTGAAGCGGGGGGGACATTTGAGACGAAGCGGGGGGAGATTGCAGGTGAAGCGGGGGGAGATTGCAGGTGAAGCGGGGGGAGATTGCAGGTGAAGCGGGGGGAGATTGCAGGGGAAGGAGGGGGAGAGATTGGAGGTGAAGGAGGGGGAAGATTGCAGGTGAAGCGGGGGGAGATTGCAGGCGAAGGAAGGGGAAGATTGCAGGTGAAGCGGGGGGAGATTGGAGGTGAAAAGGGGGGAGATTGCAGATGAAGTTGTGGGAGATTGGAGGGGAAGGAGGGGCAAATGGAAGTTGGAGGTGGGTTAATAAGGAAGAAGGGTGGTTGAACAAGCTCATCTCCTCCTTCGCTTTCCCCATGTCAACAACTCTCGTATTCATAAAATCTTACCCTGGGCTCACACCAAATTTGGGGCATTAAGATAACTTCGCACCAGGGAAAGAGTTTGGGAAACATTAGCCTAGACTCCCTACTTCTACTTTTCTTATCTGCTCTGGTTCATTCTCTATTGCTAGATTCAATAGTGAATCTTCCCCTGTCAGGCTTTTTACATATGGTTTAGAAAGGAGTCATTATGGATAAAATAAATCTACTCTGGAACTTGGAGTAAGCTGGAAGTAGACCATTTTATTAGGGAATGCATCAGCAAATCAAAGTCTCTCAAAAGCCATCAGGAATAGCAGGTTATTTACGCAGTAATTTCAGAAAGTACAGACACTATTGTACACCCTTTGTGCCTGGTCAAAATCAGTGTTCAACATTTTTTGGCAATATTGGTTCCTCCTTTGAATAAGCAATCTAGCAAAACACATAGAAAAGAGCATGCAGATGTTTAGGGCAATGGTTGTGATGGAAAAATACACAGAGAGATACACTTTCAGAAGCATAATCATTGTTAAGGTATCACATGAAACCCCGAGGTACATTGTGAAGTTAGAGTAGGCCCCAACTATTTGCTATGTTGGCATGAGTGTGAGGATAAGGTATTTCACTCCAGATGTAATTCTATTGACACACTAGGAAGCTTTTATCAAGACAAACTTTATTTAACACTACAGTTTAACTATGAATAAAAAAGCTTAACATTTACCAATTGAACAATACTTAAACATGACAAGATATAATTTTTAACTGCTAAACTATCTATTAGTTCCAATTCAAGCAATATTCCTCTTACAGACTTAAACTTCTCTTCAATACCAGTTAGCAACACACAGGCTTACATGCTTGGGTGGCCAGTCCTTGAGCCTCCAGAACACCGTTGGGGAGAGAGAGAGAAAGAAAGAGAGACCGATTTCTACTAGCAGGTCCCAAACAGCAGCCTCCAGAGAGAGAGAGAGACCCCTGGGTTCTTTCAGAACTTGACCATAACTACCTGCTTTTCTCTGTAAGCTTAGCTCCTTACCTTAAACACATGAATCTGTCAATCAACCAGAATCAAAATCCTACTCTGAAACCCCAGGGGAAAAACAAAATAAACAAAAATGCATTTGCTCAGATTAAAACAAACACATCCCTAACTAAAATCAATCATTAGCCTGCATTCTCAACATGTGAGCTATTAGGTGCAGACAAATAGACACCATGTAAAACAGAGTTGAATTTTAAAATACCTCTCACAAGAAACATGATGTACTGTGCGTTTAAGAAATACTTATCTTAAAAATACAGTTTAATCATAACACATTAACCTTTGTATCAATGTACAGAACTCCTGGGAAATCAATCAGGTGAGGAGCTGCCATTCCCATGGGGTCATTCTCTTTAATGGGTTTTGACCAACATGCCATCTCCCTCTTAATGGGGTTGGAAGGTGAAAGGTAAAGTAATACAAATTAGCTAACCATCTTGGCTATGAGTTCAAGTCATTTTAGTCTATGCTTTAAAAAGTCTGTTTTTAAAAGTTCAGTTTATGTTTCCGGCTGGTGAATTAAAACTATTTGGCATAAAGCACATACTCATGACCACATACTGTAGAAACTCCATCCACACCGCTGCTGCCCGCCCCTACCCCTTCACCCAGCTCTTCTGTCCAGTTAAGTGGGTGAAATCCCCCATGAGTATTAGAATAGAATCATAGAATCCCTTGCATTAAGTTGATCTTTCTCTACTCCCTAGTTATGACTGTAACACTACATTCTGCACTCTCTTGCTTCCTTCTCTATGAACGGTATGCTTTGTATAGCACACAAGAAACAATACTTTTCACTGTATACTAATTTGTGACAATAATAAATCAAATCAAAACAGAAAGAGGTCATATAGCCCATTGAGCCTGTACTGACAACAATCCCACCCAGGCCCTTTCCCTGATAACCCCATTTATCCTGCTAATCTCCCTGATACTAAGGGGCAATTTATCATGGCCAATCAACCTAACTCGCACATCTTTTGGACCGTGGGAGGAAACCACAGCATCCAGAGAAAATTCACAGAGGCACAGGGAGAATGTGCAAACTCCACACAGACAATTACCTGGGGCTGTAACTGAATCTGTGAGGGACTGTGCTACCCTTATTATTCTATGTTTTTATTAAATGGCCTAATTTTCTATTTTCTTCCTCTAGCTTCCTTCCACAATTAGATGGTCTATTAGGGTGGTGAATTCTTTATTATCGCTTACCTTTATCCATTTGGATTGTATTTTTGTCTTGTCGATCACTGTGTCCTTTTTTCCTACTGATATTATGTTATCCTGAACATGTACAATTATTCCACCTTCTCTTGCTCTTTCCCTGAGTGGGGCTATCTGGGCCCTCCTCCTGGTGAGATCTTCAGGTCTTGCCAAAGTCAGTGGAGATATAAGTGGATTGCCTCAGTTTTCCCACAGAGGTGCTGGATTGTCCTGGCATTTTATACCTGCGCTTTTTAATTCCCAGTCCTGATTTTTCTTTAGTCATGGCCCATATTGCCCATACTATGTCTCATTCCTCCCAAATCCTGATTACCTCCCATTTTATTGTTTTATTGCAGTATGGATTGCTGTTTTCTTTAACTAAAATTAATAGGTTTTGCTCTCATTTGATAGTAACCATCTTTTAGACTCCTGTTCTGTAACTCTAGTTATTCATTTGAATCAATGTCCTGCCTTACTTATGGTTAAACAGTCATTCTGTATTAGTGATAGACAATCTATCATAGTCAAGTTCTTATGGATAGTCAGATAAAAATGGTTCTTGATGAGCACTACTACAGAATGCCAATGTTTTTTAAAGTATTTTGCAAGCTACCATTAATTGTGATTACATTTGTCCCAAACTGAAGGAAATTCAGCTTTGACATTCAATGTTCTACTGTATCTCATCTATTTGGTATCTTATGCATTTAACTGATGATGAAATGTATTTTTAGTTAGGAAAAAGAAGATTACAGCTGCAGCTTTGCCTCTGATGATCGACTGGATAAAAATTGACATGGTGCTTTGCATTGAAGATGCCCTTCAATATTCTGATGTGAAATGGCCTTTTCCAAAATGGCTGAATGGCCAGTCCAAATGGCTGAGCGATCAACAACAAAAACATGTCAGAGACATGGGCATAGACATGACATGTCATGGAATACAATGGAGGTAAAAAAAAGAATGTATTTGCCACATCAAACATTTGTTTTATTGAACTGACCATGTAAATCAGTGTTGTTACCAGGATCTCAAGAGACACACAGCAGCTGGTCTGCAAAATTTTATGCAATGCATACTGGTAAGTTACTTAACTTGCATATCAGTAAATGATAATGGTAAGTTTATGAAAGCTTTGATCTGTGCCTACTTTCCTGCCTGTAGGGTACTGAGTTTTTTTTTTGGAAGAATTGCCTCCATGGTGTTAGCATTCTTCTCGTGTAGTGGGAACTCAATATAAATATTGGGGAGACAGAAGCCGTTGTCTCCCGGCACTGCCAACAATTCTATTCCCTAGCTACCAACTATGTCCCTCTTCTTGGCAATTGTTTGAGGCTGACCTGGACAGTTTACAATATTGGTGTTGCATTTGACCCTGAGGTGAGCTATCAACTGCATAACTCCACTTTTATTGCCCTCTCCATAACATCATTCTGCTCTACTTTGCCTCAGTTCATCTGTTTCTGGGATGCTCATCCATATTTGTTTTTAACTCTAGACTGGGCTATTCTAATTCCTGACCAGGCTTCTATGTTCCATTCTTTGCAACTTGAAGTTATCCAAAGCTCTGTTGCCCAGATCCTATTTTGCACTATTTATTTATTCACTATGCTCACCTATATTGGCTCCTGGTTAAGCAATGCTTCTGTTTTCAAATTCATCCCTTGGCCATGCCATTCCTATCTCTCTAATCTCCTGAACTCCATAACCCTCTTTCTAATTCTGGTCACCTGAGTGTGCCTGATTTAAATTACTCCACCACTATTAGCTATGTCTTCATCTGCCAATGACCCAAGCTCTGGAATTCCTCACTAAGCCTATCTGTTTTCCCTTTTTTTAAACACTCAAAAAAACCTTTTGTAACTTGGGCCTTGATTTTCACAACAACAGAGAACCTCTCCGTCTGGCGAAAATGGCATTAGAGGCCCAAGTACAGAATTTGCGCCCCCTAGGATGGCACTGGCCATTTTTGCAGGGGTGGGGATGGGCCCAGGTCAGACTTTGCATTTGCACATTTCACGGAGGCAGCTGCCAAAGAAATCTGCCTCTGTATGTTGTACTATTCAGAAGGATGTATTTGCATTCTCTGAGTATCCAGCAATTGGCAGTATGCTTTCCTTACCTGGTTAACTCGAGATGTGTACCTGGATAATGTAAAATATAAGCAAGCTCCTGGGCTCAAGGTAGTTGCTCAATTGTTTCAGAAAGGTAGCAGAGATCTAAGGTACTAGATATCCACAAGGAAGAAAAGACAAGACAAGAATGAGAATTAGGAGAATGATGAATATGATAAGGTGGACTATTTTTTAGAAAAAATATGCAAAAGCTTCCTTTGTATATTATTAATTAGTGTACCACTGGGTATGGTGACCAGAGTTTCAAAAGTCAAAACCAGGACACATTGAAAAGCCTTGGGAAGGCAGGGTCTCTTGGTTGACATGTTAGGCGATCGATAGCAGGAGTCTAGGGAAGGGGCAGTTCAAGGTGGAAGGTCATGTATTGACATCTCATGGAATATATTCAATTAGAGTTGGCAATCCTATTAAGACATTGGCTGAACATTTCCCTCGATTCTTGGATCTCATTGGTTACCCAGTTGTCTGGCACAGTGTGGTGCTGCATTTTGGCCTTTGTGATTGGCCCTTACTATTGTCAATCAACCTCACATCCACTCACCTCCTTGGAGAGACAATGAGAACTCTAATAATTAAAGCACTGCAAGGGGTGTTTATCACCACAACAAGCCAAGTGTATCATCACTGTTTATTAGGTCAGATGGTAAATGAAGTGTTCAGAGGACTTGAATTGCCCAGAGAGTACAACTGACACATTCAATTGCACCTATTACTTCTGGCAAGTGATTGACAGATTGAAGTAGGACCACACAGAACAAGTTGAGACCTTTGAGCTATTTTGCAAAAATTGCCAGGACTCTGGGGCATTTAATGAAAAACTACGACTTTCCTGAGAAGACTAGATCCTCAAGGAGCTGATTTTCATGGGAAAATGGTTGGGGAGGTTGGTCAGCAGCCAATTAACATAACAAAAGCCTGATCTGTGGCAATAGCATGCTAAATTGCAAGCTAAATTGTAATTAAGTTGTAAATTGCAACAGGAGAACAGTGACCATGACACTACACAACCATGCCACAGCAACCTCTGCAAGACGTCCCAAATTATCGACACAGATGCCATCATCTCATGTGAGAACACCATCCACCAGGTACACGGTACGTACACTTGCAACTCAGCCAATGTTCCTGATACACTGCGGGAAAGGATGTCCCGAAGCATGGTACATTGGGAAGACCATGCAGACACTACGACAACAGATGAATGAACATCGCTCGACAGTCACCAGGCAAGAGTGTTCTCTTTCTGTTCGGGAACACTTCAGCGGTCACAGGCATTTGGCATCTGATCTTCGGGTAAACGTTCTCCAAGGCAGCCTTCACGACACAGGACAACACAGAGTCACTGAGCAAAGTCTGATAGCCAAGTTCCATAGACATGAGGATGGCCTAACGCCCATGACTTGCCTGCAAAATCTCACTACTGTCCTGACAGGAGACAATACATATCCCTGTGCTTAACCCTCTCTCCACTCACATTGGCTGTACCTTTAAGATTTGACTACTTGTAAAGACTTGCATTCCAACCATTATTTTTTTAAATTGAGTTTGTGTCTTTAAATGTCCTGTTTGTGAACTGAAACACTACTCACCTGATGAAGGAGCAGTGCTTCGAAAGCTAGTGGCTTTTGCTACCACATAAACCTGTTGGACTTTAACCTGGTAGGTTGTGAGACTTTTTACTGAGCTAAATTGGTGCAGAGTAGAATTTCTGAGAGAAAGTCCTGTCCTCAAGAGCTGCCAGCCAATCAGATTGCCCTAGCAGTCGTAGCAGCGCTAGAATTGAGTAGTGGTCACTGCTGGGACTGCAAGCAGCCCCAAGAAGAAGCTGGATGGATCCAGTCCTGGATACACCCTGGGTGGGGAGGGATCAGGCAGTTTACAAAGAGGGAAGCAGATGGGGCGATGTTTTGAGGCCAGGTAGGATGGAACAAAGGGAGAGTAACATCTTATGAAGTGGAGGGTGTCCTTGATGCGCTCACAGCACCCCTTAACTAATACATTCCGCACCTGTCCCTATTTCTGCCCATTTGCCCAGACCGTGTGTGTGTGTGTGTGTGTGTGTGTGTGTGTGTGGGGGGCGGGGGAATGGTGTGAGAGAACCACTACTCCCCTGCCCCACCCCCTCCTCCAACAAACACCTCTGGCAGGGGCAGTAAAATCCAGCCCTGGGAATTTAATGTCACTCTTTAGTTTGATCTCTCTACAACTTATGACACAGTCACATTCTGCTCCAACATCTGTTATCCAGTTCATTGGAATTGCCCTTCTTTGATTCTACTCTTAACTATCTGATCACCGCCTAATTGTCTTCAGCAATTGCATAGAGTTCCAGAATGCCTATAACAGAAGGAGACCATTCAACCTAATTTGGCTGCTTAGATTCAGAATTGGCTTGCTCATAGAACCTACCACAACATACAATGTTGACAAGTGTGAGGTTATCCACTTTGGCAGGAATAATAGTCGGAAGGACTACTACTTAAAGGGCGAAAAGCTGCAGCATGCTACGGTGCAGAGGGACCTGGGGGTCCTTGTGCATGAGTCACAAAAACCCAGCCTACAGGTGCAGCAGGTGGTCAGGAAGGCAAATGGGATGCTGGCCTTCATAGCGAGGAGGATTGAATATAAAAGTAGGGAGGTCTTGCTGCAACTGTACAGGGCACTGGTGAGGCCGCAGCTGGAGTACTGTGTGCAGTTTTGGTCGCCGCACTTGCGCAAGGATATTTTGGCCTTGGAGGGAGTGCAGAGGAGGTTCACTAGGCTGATACCGGAGTTGAGGGGGTTGAGCTATGAAGGGAGGCTGAATACACTGGGCTTGTACTCGTTGGAGTTTAGAAGGATGAGGGGGGATCTTATTGAGACGTATAAGATGATGAAGGGGATGGATAGGGTAGAGGTGGAGAGGCTCTTCCCACTCAGGAAGGACAGCAGGACTAGAGGGCACAGCCTCAAGATAAGGGGGGGAGCAGTTTAGAACAGGGATGAGGAGGAACTTCTTCACTCAAAGGGTGGTGAGTCTCTGGCATTCTCTGCCCGTTGAAGTGGTGGAGGCTACCTCGCTAAATATATTTAAGACACGGGTAGATAGGTTTTTGGTAGGCAAGGGAATTAAGGGTTATGGGGAGAAATGAGGAAAGTGGAACTGAGCCACTTCAGATCAGCCAGGATCTTATTGAATGGCGGGGCAGGCTCAAGGGGCTAGATGGCCTACTCCTGCTCCTATTTCTTATGTTCTTATGTTACGTTCTTATGTTCTTACGTAGAAGTGAAAGAGCAGTGGTGGAAGAGAATTGATCTGGCTGAAGTTTCGTGACTAGTAGTGTTCCGCAGGGATCCGCAAGGGGACCTTTTGTGATATTTACAAATGACTTGGATGAAAACAGAGATGGGTGAGTTAGTAAGTTTGCAGATGACAAAAAAATAGGTAGAATTGTGAATAGTATAGAAGGTTGTCAAAGGATACGGTGAGATATAGATCAGTTGCAGATATGGGCAGAGAAATAACAGATGGAGTTTAATCTGGGCAAGTCTGAAGTGTTGCACTCTGGGAGATCAAATGATAAAGGTAAGTATACAGTTAATGGCAGGACACAACAACAATGATGTACAGAGGCTTCTTGGGATTCAAGTAGATAGTGTGGTAATGAAGGCTCATGGCATGCTTGTCAATATCTTGGTGTTGAGTACAAGATTCAGGATGTTGCAGTTTTATAAAACTTTGGTTAGGCCTTAGGGTTTTGTGTTCAATTTTGGTCGCCGCATTACTGGAAGTATGCGGAGTCTTTTGAGGGGGTGCAGAAGAGGTTTACAAGGGTGCTGCATGGATTAGAGAGCATGAGCTATAAGGAGAGGCTGCACAAACTAGGATTGGTTTCTCTGGAGCAGCAGAGGCTGAGGAGAGACCTGATAGAAATCAATAAATGGGAGGCATAGATTGACAGAATCTTTTTCCCAGAGTTAAAATGTGTAATATTAGGGGGCATGCACTTAAGGTGAAATGAGCAAAGTTCACAGGAGATGTGAGGGGCAAGTTTTTTTGCAGAGAGTGTTAGGTGTCTGGAACATGCTCCTAGAAATGGTGATGCAGGCAGATAGGGCTTTTAAATAAGCAAATGAATATGCAGGGAATAGAGGGATATAGACCAAGGACAGGCAGAAGGGATTAGTTTAATTTGGCATCATCATGTTTGGCACATCACTGTGGGCCAGAGGGCCTGTTCCTGTGCTGTATTGTTCTATGTTCTATGGTCAGTGCTGGTATTTATGATCCACCTGTGTCTCCTCCAAACTACTTCAATATTCTACCTCATTATTGGCTACTCTTTTCACTCTACATTACCTGTCCAGTCTCCCAAGAAGACCCTTCCTCATCTACATGCTGCTCCTTGGTAACACCATTCACAGGCATGGGGTCAGCGTTCAGGTACAATGAGGACAACCAACTCTCTTGTGCCGCTACCTCCCTTTACCCTTCCTCTGCCTCTGTGTTGATAGTCTGTTTGTTCAACACACAGCCCGAGATGAGTTGCAATTACCTCCTGCCAGAACATTCGAAAGTCTGAACTCATCATTTGTGACTCACAGTACAAACCTAAATACCACAGGAACCAATTCTATCTGATCTCCAACTACTGCCTCAGACTCACCCAAACCTGTTAAACCCTAAGCTGAGACTTCATTGTATTTTCTCCATGAAAAAGACTGCCTACTTCCACCTCTGTAATGTTGCTCATTCACCTCTATCTCAGTATGTTTTCCATTGGAATTTTCATCCTATTCCAATGATGGGCTTTTAATCATCTACCCTCCTTAAACTTCAACTCATCTAATTGATGATATACTATTGATCTTAGTTGTAGAATGTAACAACCTGACCTCACTGCAATATGTTGGCTGCCAATCGTCCAATATTTCAATTTAAAATTCTAATTCTCAAACTTACACCCTTCCCTATCTCTAAATTTCCTCCAGCCCTATGATTCCTATTTCTCTCAAACAAACTCTTACAACCCTGGCCTTGTGCATCTCCCATCCTACTCCCCTTCTATAGCCACCGAGATTCCATAGTATTGAATTTTCTCCTTCCCTCTTTTTCCACTATCGCACTCTTCTCAATGAACATTCTTCTTAAAACTCACTTATTTTACTGAGCTTTTGTGGAAAGGTATTTTGTTTTTTGCCTGAGAATCCGTTTTTGATCACACGTTTGCAAAGCACTTTGGGTTGTTGGTCTACATCAGGCCTTTTAAAGAAATGCAGCTTGTTGTCGATCCTAAGCTTATTTTTAACTTTTAAGTGTCAGTAATCGACTATTTAGAATATCTCTTTGTGATAACAGGCATTTGAGATTGATTATTGCTGCAATTACAGAACAAAATTGTGCAGTCACAGTTGCTATAATTTATAACCACATGCTGTGTGAGGGAAAATTACAGCAATGCATTTTTTTTTAAAAGGCCTTCCTTCTCAAGGATTGACGCATTTTTATTTGGCAACATTGATAGCAACGGTGGTCATCGAAAGAAAGCCTTCAAAATCTTAAAGTCTCTCAATAGTTACTATTGGACAGTGGATCAACTACGTGAAAGCTATCAAGGAAAGAGCCGACCTTTTCTTGGATCCTTCATGATGAAGGTAGGTTTTGCAGTTATATTCTACATTAATTAGCACATTTAGCTTGTTCAAATTCTCACTGTTTTGCTCTTTGCAGATTCTCTATTTACATGCAAGGGAAAAGTATCCAGAACCTCAGCAATGGGATTCACTGGGAAAGTCATTTTGCAACTTCTTGGATGTTTTAAACCAGTGCTGCAATGAGAAACGCCTGGATCACTATTATCAAGCTAATGTCAACCTTTTTGTTCGTGTTGCTGATAAAACCTTCCAATGGTTACAGGAAAAAATCCGTAACATTCTAGAAGATCCAGAAGAGGAGCTTTCCTAACCTATTTAGAAGAAACATGTCATATTAAGGTTAATTAAGAATCAAGGATCGAAAGGGTTAACAATGATGCAAGTTTAAAAATCACATAAGCTGCAAGCTACTAGACACAGACACACTGGGAAAGCTATGTGAAAACCATATGTCTTGATTAAGTAGACACAGATAAGCATCAAGGATCATAAAAATAGACACAAGACCTCCACTGAATTATGCACAGCTGTACCCTGCTAGTGTCTGTTCTAACAAGAGACAATGGAAAAGGAGAATTTATATACCACAGATTAGAAAGATGACTTCATAATTGCAGAGAAAGAAATACATGCTTGGTGATATTATACTTAGGTAGACGTGTACAAATTCCCTTTATGCATGATGTAAATCTAATCAATAGTTGTGAGTAGATATAGATATAACTAGCTTTGATTCACATATGCTAACTTTTTATAACTGGATCTTAAATATAAATGTCTGCATAATTCTTTAATTGGGACTCTCCCTGGTGGACCACTTGTTAGAGCACTGGGGCTAGCCTGTCCTATGATTCATAATAAAGACCTTATTTGAAACTCCAAGTGTCTTCATTTGGTTTTCCTGAGTGAGAGTGTGAAGTACTCCGTAGCTGAATAGCTATATTTTTCTCCCTAAGATATTTCCTGTGTACTTTGTAAAACAACTGCACCTAGAATTTCCGCGGGGTTTTCCTAACCATCAACCATTTTTCCAGCAAAATTACTGAAGAATGGTGGAAATGACCAAAGTTACATTGCCTTGCAAAAAATTATCAGCCAAATCCCGATGTTCCAATTTGCAAAATGTATCTTTTGAATTAAATGTTGTGCTGAGTCTTCCCAAGGGCATTGGGACCTTGATATTGAGAATGAATGTGGGGCCCCAAGCCTGTGCTTATTCTCAAAGTGCAACTTTACATGAGATGTGCTCCTAATTATGCCATCATTCCTTCAAAGGGATTGATAAAGGGGAAAATAGAGTATGAAAGTAAGCCAGTGGGGAACATAAAAGCTGACTGTAAAAGTTTCTATAGGTATGTGAAAAGAAAAAGATTGACAAAAACAAATGTAGGCCCCTTACAGTAAGAAATGGGAAGATTCATATTGGGGAACAAAGAAATTTGCCTGGGTTGGGTGGCATGCCTTATGAGGATAGGTTGAGGGAGCTTGGTCTTTTCTCCTTGGAGAGAAGAATGATGGGAGGTGACCTGATAGAGGTGTATAAGATGTTGAGAGGTATTGATCGGGTGGATTCTCAGAGGCTTTTTCCCAGGGCTGAAATCGTTGCTACGAGAAGACACAGGTTTAAGGTGATGGGGAGTAGGTACAGAGGACATGTCAGGGGTAAGTTTTTCACTCAGAGGGTGGTGAGTGAGTGGAATCGGCTGCCATCAGTGGTGGTGGAGGCAAATTCGATACGGTCTTTTAAGAGATTGCTGGATGAGTACATGGGACTTAATAGGATGGAGCGTTATAGGTAAGCCTAGTAGGTAGCAATATGATCGGCGCAACTTGTGGGCCAAAGGGGCTGTTTGTGCTGTAGATTTTCTATGTTCTATGTATAGTATACAATTTATCACATTTCTCCCTCTCTTTAACTCTGAGGAAAAGTCATCCTGACTTAAAATGTTAACAGTCTTTCTCTCTCCACAGGTGCTGCCAGACTGCTGAGTTTTTCAAGCATTTCATGCTTTTACTACAGCCAAGTGGTTTGATCATTCTACCTTTGATATCCAGATTCCTTGCAAAGTACAACACTGAACAAGAACTATGTCAAAAGACAAATAATGCAAACTTTAGATAACAGCGAAGAAGATAACTCATTTTCATGTGATCTAGTTTCAATCACTTTATTACTATAAACAGTGACCAAATAATATGTCCCAGATCCTTAAGACATGAATGAGTGAACTTACCATGCCATCAACTTGTAAATTTAGCAAAAGCTTTCCTGTTCAGCAGAACTGAAATTTGTTTTCACACGTCATGCACTGATCCCACAAACAGCTCAAGACTTTGCAACACATTGGTAGTGTGAATTCACATCCCCACAGCCACCTCTGCATTTTGATGTCTTATTAAGGACGTTGGGTGTGTTCCCTGAGGCAAGAGGCCCATTTATTAGAGCAAGAAGGAAATGCCTACACAGAATAAGTTTAGACCCTGCTTACAGGCTTTTCAAACTTGCGGTTCATTGGGCCAGTGACAGGAAAAAACAAAGGTCCTTTAGGTTGTCACCTCCAACTTCTGCTGGCTTTCGGACTCACCAGGGGACCACTCCAGGGAAAATACCATCTGCAACTGAAAGTGGCCCACAATTGTGGCCCTATTTCCCTGCCCTGTTCTGTGGTGGGCTGCCAATTCCCATGGCAGCCTATCCTGAGCAAGTCAATCACAGGTAAGACAGTGTCAATGAATTATCCCAACAGGTAAGAAAGGTGTAGAGATGGAGAGATTTTGACAGTGAATTCCAGAGCTAAGGAGTTTGGCAGTTAATAGAAATAAATGGGGTGTGAATAGTAGACTGTGATATCTAAGCACAGATTATCTGAAGATGAGGTTCAAATGAATTGCATCAACATACATTGCAGAAAGAATGTGATCCTCAATGCTGGTGTCATAAAAGACCAAATAATAACATCTTTGAGTTTTTAGCATAGTAGAAGTGGAGGATCATCAAGTAGAATTAGATATTCAGCCAGATGGGTAAAGAACTGCAGAGATTTAGGCAAGGAATAATATAACAAGACCACAAGAGATAAGAGAGATAGGCCATTCAGTCCTTCAAGCCTGCTCCACCATTTAATAAGATTGTGGCTGATCTAATACTCATCAAGTCCACTTTCCTGCCTCATCTCCGTAACCCTTAATTTCCCCAACTGATTAAAAACTTATCAATCTCAGCCTCTAAAATGTTCAAGGACTGGAAGGCAGGCATAATAATGCTAATATTGCTGCAAGGAGCAATTCAATATCAAGAACTATCTATGAACATTTCTATCACACTGCCAAGGTCATAGGATGGAATTGAAAGTCTTGCAGATGTATCCTGTAGCATCAATGCCTGAGGCAAAACATTCAATTGCATTGCAGCCCCTCTGCTGTGCCAGCCTCTGAAACAGTTAATTTTGGGCTCCGCTGGATAGATCAAAACCTACAATTTATAAACTAACCATGAACCAAAAGACATTGTCAATAAGTTAGATATTACATAATAGAAATCATAAGAAGACACAAAAGACCATTGCAAGCAGCATTATTTCTACAGTGACTCATATCTGTATGTATAACTGTCCTGTTAAAGGAAAATTATATAATTCCTGTGGGAAGGTCAATCAATTTTCACATTACTTTCACTTGTAAAGAAAAAATACGATGGGCACCAGAAAATTAAGGTGAAACCATAACCAGAGCATCAAAGAAAATGATGCTACTCAATCAGAAACATTACAGAAAATAGCTTAGAGCTGATGGACAAAGAAAAATTGTGTGTTTCAAGTAAAAGTGAAAACAAGGTAATAACAAACTGAATCAACTAAAGTTAAGATGGAATGTTACTCTGTACTTAAGTTGAGTGGGAGAGAACAAACAGATAAGTATATCAATTTGAGGTCAGTTTTGAGGAATGTGCCATTGGGGATAGAATAACGAAACACTTGAAAAAATATATGTAACCAGAAAGCTTTGTGAAAAGTGTGTCTGTGTAATTTAGTTTATTTTTTGAAGTCACTAATTAGATACAGAATACTGCAAGGGTCAGAATTCTCTCATTTTGAGACTAAGTGCAGTGGTGGGCAGCTCCAGCCGTGCTCGTCTCACTGACCAGAATGATGGAATTCCATGCCAGATTCCGTGCTTGGAACCTCATTCATTATGCCCAGCAAGTTCCCTTGCGAGTCATCTGGTCAGCTGGCAGCTGATTCATCTGCCTGTGATCAGCTGGCAGGTTTGAAGGTCCCAGCATCATATTTAATCACCGGTCCGGCACACACATATCACTCTCTCCAGCCACCTGTCTTTAACCAGACTGCACAGGATGTCAGCAACCCAGAGGAAAACAACTAGCAGCTGTCTTGCGCTGCTATCTTCTTCTTCATGCTGCCAGTTACCTCAGTGCTCAGCAGGGCACTGATCAGCATTATGTAGATATCACATGGATATTCCTCTTAAAGAGAAACTGCACTGAATAGTATTGATGGCATTTAAATGAAGGAAAATTGAACACCAGGATAAAGAGATTGTTCCATGCTGGTGCATGAGGTACTGATGGAGCTGGGCAGATGGAATCTCTATTGATTGCACATGACAAGGAGGTCCTTGAGGACCACATTGAGAAGGCAGTGGGAGCAGGAGGTCAGGGAGGTCAATACCAGCATCTGGATCAAAAGGCCAGGCAGCATGGCTACAAGACGTGACTTCACATGGGTGGTCAAGGTCACTGGAAACAACTTCCCACAGTGTCTCCAACCTACCACACAAACCTCTGACCCTGCTCAATGTACCACAGCATTGTTTGACAACATCACAATAGGTAAGAATTAAAAAAAAAACAAGAAAATTACATTTAAATCAGAGGCAGTTTCATCAAGTATTTTACAATCTTTGTTTTCATGGATTCAGCCCATTTAGTTTCCTAATGATGGTAAAATGTCACACTTAAAATCCAGTTCTATATGTAACCCATAACTCCTTACAGTACCAGTGAAATCTTCAGTATTAATCTATCATAAGTTATATTCAACTCTTGACCATCTTCTTGTCATAGATGTTTATTTCATTATTCCACATTGGCAAGCAATCGGAGAAATTCTCCTGTGATTGTTGAATCACTGGGGAGAATGAGAAAAATAGAGTAAATTAGCTTTAACCCCCATTTCACTGTTTGACTTGAATTTCTCTTTCCCTCCCTTCTGGCAACAAGACTGCACATTCCTTTCCTGCTTGCTAAATATCTTTTCCCAAGACATCTAGCCTGTATAATTTTTGCTGATAGCTATATATAGTTCTTAATATTGGAAATAATAATATTGGAAATAATTTCTCAATTTGCACATGACACCAAATTGAAGGGTGTAGTTCATACAAAGGGCAATAAATACAATAAATGCAATAAATACAGGAAGACATTAATAAACTGGCAGCTTGGGCATTTAATTGGGAAATATAAGGTACTGTATTTTGGTAGGAAGAATAAGGTGATCACATACTGTTTGGATAATATAAGTTTAAATGTGGCAGAGGAGCAAAGAAATTAAGGGGTAAGGGTACATAAATCATTGAAGGAGCAACAGAAATTAATGAGACCATGAAACAAAGCACTATTAATTTCTAGAGGGATAGAATTGAAAAGTGGGGACAGTGTTTTAAACTTGCATGGAATCTTGGTTAGACTACTCTTGGAGTACTGTGAAGAATTTTGGGCTTCATACTATAACCAGGATTTAGAGCACAGGAGAAGGTGCACAAAAGACTCACCAGAACTGAGAGGTAACATTGAAGAGGTTGGGTTTGGGACAATAATGACTTCAGATTTTGGCCAAATTTAACATAGTCCTTTGCTTCATTGATGTTCAATATAAGCAATTTTTTTTTGGTGGGCTAGCAATTACAGGTTAGACTATCCCTTAATATGTCTCACTTGACTGCATAAATTACCATTCAGTGTTCCTATAGGAACCAGATTGGGAGCAGTGTCCTGAATAAAATCATAAATAGGGTTATTGATAGATCTCTAGACCAGTAAGGGATTGGTTGAGGCGGGGGGACTTGTTGAAAATTATCTAAGCTAAAGACAAAAACATTTTGAGATTACAGTAATTCAACAGTCTCTAAGGTCATTTTTAATACAGTTAATCAATACATCTTCATTACTGCTTCGGAAGAAGGTTAATTTACAATTTTCATTTTGTAGCTTTCTGAAGATTTAAACTGGCAACTGATTAGCTCCACCATCCATGTCTTACACTGTTTCAAGTCCTGGGTTTTTTTGCCTCAATATCTTTCTTCAGTTCAAAAAAAAGGAAGCGTTTACAACCCAAGAGAATTAACTCTCATAAGAATCATACCCCTTGCCCTTCTTGCCTGATATCCTTTTCAATATACTATCTATAAATGTTACAACCAGCCTCAGGTGAGGTTTTCCAAAAGTTGTTGATTTGGGAGAAATCCCTCAATTTGTCACAATCTGGCTGGGTTACCCAAAAATTGCTACGAAGCCAAGTAAGAAGGGCTGACTGGATCAGTGTCTTTATTCAACCTGCCCTCTGCTGGCAGCAACAAAGGTTTGATCTAACAAGACTTCCTTTCCCTTGGATACCTTTACCAGACCCAATAGTTATTTTTAAAAAGGAACCAATTTAACCTGGCTTTCTTGAGTTAGAATAGAGTGAGTTTCAGGACTGCTAAAAAGATAAGGAGAAATGGAGTAACACAAGCATCCACATTCATATGGATTAGAAGAATTGAATCCAACAGTAAGTAAATATAAATAAAAAGCTACATAGAACAGTCCTTCAGTTGTGAATAGATGATGAGCATTGCAGCCATTATGAATTAATTCCTGTATAATTGACTTTTGCAGGTGAATAGTTGATTCTTTGATTCAGATGTGCTGTGTTTGAGAGAGAGATTTCAGTTCTTTTTTTCCAATTGCAACCCTTTTGCTGAGTAATTCCATAGTAAGGAAGAGTTTTAGATATTCCTGCAAAGGGTGTCTGTTTTTGCAGGGTTATTGTGTTAATTATTGGATCACACGTCTTCAGAGTGGAAAACATCCAGCTGTTTTTCTTTTCTTTTACACCATTCTTAAAGTTACAAAACTAATGTATAGAGTGGACCAGGCAGACCCAAATCCATTCCTTGTTTGCTCCTAAAACCAAAATTCAAATTTCAATTGAATTCAATTCAGAATCCCTAGAGGAGAGACAAACATGATCCAAGCTGACAAGCTAAGGCATTTCACCCCATCTTGGGTTTGATCTTAGCCCAAAGGCCAAATATTCAGATGCTTTTTCCACATGCACGCACGCATACTCACACATAAGCACGCACACAAGGACACACACACCAACAGCCAGCAGGTTTTTAATGTCCTCTTCTGTGTATTTCAAGAGGTGGAGATGCTGGCATTGGACTGTGCTACCAAAATAAATCTGTTGGACTTTAATCTGGTGTTGTGAGATTTCTTACTGTATTGCAAGAGAAGCAGAATGCACTCGTCTTGTCTAGACAAGAAACCCAGGGTCTTGGAGATGGGATGGCAATAATGTTCCTTTGCCCTCACCAGAGACGGTAATCAGTTTTTGGATGCTTTTAGAAGTGCCATGTTTGGAAACACAGGACAAAATTCCATCGTCACCTAGAGAAACACACTGTAGCCATTCCTATCAGTGTCTAACTGCAAGCTCTTGACTATTCCTAAAGTTAGTGTCAATTTTAAAATATAAAACCAGGTTTACAGAAAATGAGGTTGAAGTAACACACAACAGTTTCGACATTGTTATTACTTAACTTTCATTAATGGCAAGTACAACTCCAAGTTTGTCTCACCAAAATTGGTTTCCCAGTAATATCCTTAGACAGCACCTTCCAAACTGACAACTACTATCATCTAGAACAGTATTTTTCAAACTTTTTTTTCCCAGTGATCTACTTTTACCAAACCACCATTCCTCATGATCCACACTATGTTCACTTATTCCTTAATGTGACAGGTGAGCCCTCGTGGTCCTCACTTTTATTCATTTAAAATTGATATAATTGATCTTCCTCACTTATGAAGATAAATTGCATTTAGTTTTGTATATTTAAAATCAAGATATCGCATGGCAACATAATAATTCCACCTTGTATATTGCAAATTTTACTTACCAAAACTGTTTTACATCTCTGACACTGATATTGCTATCTGGTATTCTGTGGTTACTAGTCGAGAAATTAACAAGGTATTGATTTTGTCCAGTCAGACATTTCCAACTTGAACCTGAGATTTAACTGTGGACTCCAAAGAACCAAAAGGCTGCTTAATTGATCTAAGGATTTTACATCCTGTGGAGCAACCCACCTACCTAAACAGATTTACTGATGCGGTAGTGCTGTATCAACAAAGATGCAAGAATTCAACTTTAAAAAATACCATAAACATTATTCCTTGCAGAGCTGTTTGTCATCAGAAGGCAAGAAAAATTGTGGAATGAAAGATGATTTTTCCAATCTGTACTAACATTGATTGCTAAAATTTAGTCTATTAAACTTCAGGGAGTCCATTTCAGATCCATTTTCCAATTTATTCAGGCAATATTCCAGCACAAAGGAAATTGGTGCCAGTATTTTGCATAATCATCTCGTCAACATATACATTCAAACTAAATGTCCAAAATCAAACAATGCACTTATTTACTATGCATCAGCCATCCACAGAAAATTGACTGCAGTTTATATATGACAGACTTCTCATTTAAAATGCACCTTTGGAATGCAGAGCTCACCAGATCAATGTGCTGCTTTTAGGTGGAAACTTAAGAGGGTAGTCTCCAATTATCTTTATTTGTTACTACCCCATCAATAAACTTCCCTGGTAGCTGGGATATGTCACATTAATAACTACATTTTGCTGCATTTGTTTAAGTCACTGGTTAATGTGTCAATTAACCTTTCTTACAGCCATATTTTAATAAAATATCTCAATGGTTTTCCTATTTTTTAGACGTCATCTCATTTTGAAATTGATTCAGTGACAAAATATTTTTATGCACATGGGCACTACATGCATGGGTTCACCAGCATCTGGAAGTTCCCTTCCAAGTCACTCACCATCCTGACTTGAAAATGCATCGCCATTCCTTCACTCTCACTGGATCAAGATCTGGGAACTCTCTCCCTAACAACACCGTACCTATACCAGATGAACTACAGCAGTTCAAAAAGGCAACTCACCACCATCTTCTCAAGGACAATTAGGGATGGACAATAAATGGACAATTAGGGATGGACAATTAGGGATGGACAATAAATTAAATTTTCTTGCAATACTCTATTTTCTAATTTTTTTTCCTGTTTGTCACAACTGAGACATTAAGATAGCCAGTCTGCTCAATGCTACTCTTTATAAACAGGCATGACAAGATTTTTCTCAGTGTGGAATTATCTAGCTTCTGTTTCTAACCTTTCCTTAATGATATGTTTGAAATGAAGAGAGTACTACATAAGCAATTGTCTCAAATTTTAACTTCAATTTAAGTTGCCATGTTGCTTGATTCATTCTTTTATACTTAACCACAAGCATAGAACCATAGAATCCCTACAGTGCGGAGGTGGCCATTTGCCCCATTGACTCTGCACCAACTCTCCAAAACAGCATCTTCCCCAGGCTTACCCCATAATTCTGCATATTTACCATGGCTAATCCATCTAACCTACAAATCTTTGGACACACCATTTATCATGGCCAATCCACCTAGTCTGCATATCTTTGGGTCCTTCAGTTTCTTCATGTCCAAAGAAAACCCACGGAGACACGAGGAGAACACGAAAACCCCTGACAGTCAATCGCCCAAAGCCAGAATCGAACCTGAGTCCCAGATGCTGCGAGGCAGCAGTCTTAATTATTATGCCACCAAAATCTGCTGTTACAAGACAAACAATAATGCTTTTTATATATGAAGTGTGACTGGCATAATTGAGTAGAATGTCCAAACTAATAAAACACTAATTTCCGATTTACCACATCCTACCTTCCATCAAGATCCTTATGTGTCCTCTGCAGCAGAACTCATGTGGGAATGAGGTGAATCTATGAATGTTGTACATCAGTTGCTATTGTTAGAAATTATTGGTTGGTGAGTGAAGTTATGGTGAATTGAGTGGTGTTGCAGTTCAGTGATTCTGTGCTGGAAGATGCATTTACTGATCTTGACTGTTCACGTGAGGTCATTGAATTTCTTGTGGCACTGCACTTGGGACTATTCTAAAGGTATTGCAATGGCAATCTGTTGACACTGCCTTTAGCAATTTCTCTTTGAGGACCTCATGTCCCTTTGTGAACTGAGGACATCTCTCCTCCTGCACTGAGGCCGACAGTGAACCTTTGAGAACCTCAGAGGAAGCGTTTTGCCCACCATCAGTCACTCTTCTTACATTTCAGACTCTCTTTCCAGCCACTGCTGCAACTAGAACACATCGAGGTACAGGCTAGACTTAGGCAATGCAGGCTGGCTTTAATTTGTGTTAAATTTGCGTGAACAGCTACTGGAAATACAGTCTTCAATATTCTCTGAGATTGCAGTTGTGACTGTAAAAACAAGCAGATCTTCACCTCCTTAGTGAAAGAGACATATCTGTCTACTGTTTCTCACCGAGGCTAAGGCTAACAGCCTGGGCAGATATGGCCTCTGGCTGTTGAGATCTTCTCTCTTTCTCCTTCCTTCTCCAGTGTCTCTTTTTATACTCCTTGTCATGCTGTAGTCAAAGGGAGCAAGTGGATTGTACACAATCCTTCAAGGCAGGACCAGCCATTCCTTGCTGACTTTAACAACTTTAAATAATTGCACAAACCACCAAACACTGCTACAAATTCGGCAATAGCCAGTGGGAATTAATCAGCCACAAACTGGAGACAAACAGTGCTTCTGGGAAGGTCCTTGCTGCTGATGAATGCAAGTTCAGCTGCGCGTGTTGAGACGCAGCATTAGGTGGAGTTCAAGCTCTGAACTGGCAGTGTTGGTGTCAAATCACATTGAGATTAGTGTCACACTCTGCATACTTCCAGTGCCAACACCCTAACCATGATGGTGACAGGCGCAGTCCACAGCAATGGTTGTCATTTTGAAACTTGTAAAATTCAAAGAATAGGTAGAACAGGATCAAATTTTGCTGCCAAGGATTTCATCTCATGAACTACTGCCTACTCCACAAGGTGGTGTTGCAAGCAAGCAGTAAAGTAGCTTCAGATTAAAATGAGTCAAGACATTAGACTTCTGCAAAGCATCTTTGTATCTTTCTCACATTCTGTTGTCTAGTTGTATGACTGTTTCACACACAGTAAATTATGCAATGGCTTCAATAATGCAGCTAAGCTGGGAACAAATTTGCCACAATAATTAATTAATCCTAGAAAGGACCTCATTTGTATCACAGTCATCGGACGTTGTGCTTCTGAAATAGCTTCCAGCATTTTAGATGCTTTATGTAGATCTTCATCAATAACATGACCCAAATACTGGACTGAAATCTGGAAAAAGTCACTAATTAGAATATCACCCAGGTAACATCAGGCAATAGTTGAGTTTCAGTATCGACATTCATCTGTAAATATGAAAGATCAATCCTGCTGAGTGAAATTTCTTAGAATCCCTGGAGTGCAAGAACAAGCCATTCGGCCTGTCGTGTCTGCACTGACTCTCTGATGGAGCAGCATACCCACGCTCTATCCCCATAACACAACAAATTTACCCTGCTAATCCCCCTAATCTACACATCTTGGAACAAAGGGGCAATTTATCATGGTCAATCCATCTAACCTGTAGTTTTGGAATGTGGGAGGAAACCAGAGCACCCAGAGGAAACCCACGCATACGTGGGGAGAATGTGCAAACTGCACACAGCCACCCAAGGCTGGAATTGAACCCAGATCCAGGGTATGGTGACGCAGCAGTGCTAACTGCACTAGCAAGCTGCCCCAAAATTTCTGCCCATCTGAAAACCCAGCAAACAAATCTTTAATTAAAGTTTATAAGTTTAAGTGTATTTATTAGTGTAACAACTAGGCTTACATTAACACTGCAACGAAGTTACTGTGAAAATCCATTAGTCGCCACACCCTGATGCTTGTTTTTGGTGCACTGAATTAAGCCTTGCCAATGCACCTTACCATGATGTTTTTCAGATGGTGGGAGGAAACCAAAGCACCTGGAGGAAACCCGTACAGACACGGGTAGAATGTGCAGAGTCCGCAATGACAGTGACCCAAGCTGGGAATCAAACCCAGGTCCCTTGCAGTGAGGCAGCTGTATTAACCACTGTGCCACCCTCATACTGATCTGCACACAACACCAGATTATGGTTGTTTATTGAATATAAAAGTAGGGAGGTCTTGCTGCAGCTGTATAGGGCATTGGTGAGGCCGCAGCTGGAGTACTGTGTGCAGTTTTGGGCGCCGCACCTGCGCAAAGATATTTTGGGCTTGGAGGGAGTGCAGAGGAGGTTTACTAGGCTGATACCGGAGTTGAGGGGGTTGAGCTATGAGGAGAGGCTGAATAAACTGGGCTTGTACTCGTTAGAGTTTAGAGGAATGAGGGGAGATCTCATTGAGACGTATAAGATGATGAATGGGATGGACAGGATAGAGGTGGAGAGACTCTTCCCGCTCAAAAAAGACAGTAGGACTAGGGGGCACAGCCTCAAGATAAAAGGGGGGCGGTTTAGAACGGAGTTGAGGAGGAACTTCTTCACTCAAAGGGTGGTGAATCTCTGGAATTCTCTGCCCGTTGAAGTGGTGGAGGCTGCCTCGCTAAATATTTTTAAGACGCGGGTTGATGGGTTTTTGATAAGAGAGGGGATTAAGGGTTATGGGGAGAAAGCGGGAAAGTGGAACTGAGCAGTGACAGATCAGCCATGATCTTATTGAATGGCGGGGCAGGCTCGAAGGGCTAGATGGCCTACTCCTGCTCCTATTTCTTATGTTCTTATGTTTAATATCACTGCAAATAACTGAACAATCTTGTTTTACGACAGTTATGATGGAGATAGCCCAGTCACTTATTGTAACTAACTCTAACACATCTACATTAACGAGTTGTACCAATTCTTCAACCTTTGAACGAATTGTATATGGCACTGCTCTGGCTTTGAGACTTTAGTTGATGATTAGGCTTTATCTTGAACATCCTTCCTTGAGCAAAGTGTCTATTTGAATATGCTTTTGTATTTATCCAAAAGGTGCTGTAGTTTGTTTTGACATTGACCAATCGATTGGTAGCATTCCAGTTAAGCTTCATCTTCTCCAACCCCATGACCTTCCAAATAGAGCTGGGAAGTTACCACGGACCAGATGGAGATGCAACTCCTCTGTTTGTCCAGTCAACTCTACGTTGATCATGATATAACTTTTTAATGTACTAACTAACAACTTGAGACTGCTCAGAGATATATTTTTTTTTACCGTCTTCCCAGTACTCCTCTTTTTACCCCAGAGTCCACCAACTAGATGTATTTTTTTTCCAAATGGTCCCAGCCATAAGCAGAGCACCCCTCCTTTTCAAATATACCAGGTACTGCCTGGAATTTCACCCTTATCTGATTGATATAGCCCCACCTTTTAAAACCAGAGCATTCACCCTTTTTCAATTGCCTAGTGAGTCTCCCATTCTGCCACGACACACTACAACATGTGAAGATCCTTCAGCTTAAAAGGAGTCTACTCATTTTTTTTTCCTCCAGTAAGGAACGCTTTTTTTCCTTTTTCTAAATTGGTCTTCGTACACTGGCATTTCAATTTTTAATCCTTTTGTTGATTTTCCCCAGCCTAACATTCAAAGTGCAAGAATCCACAATGTTTTTTTCTCCCTCTTAGGATCTTTTCCTGATGAAAAAAATCTTAACCTCATCAACAATTTTCTTTTTTTAACGTCCCAACTATGTTAGGGGTGGTGGGTTTTTACACAAGGAAAAGATATTACCGCACCTAGATTCAAAATAACAACGAGGTTTATTGAAGGACCTGTTGTTATACAGAGTAGATATTGAAATTAAGTAGGAGCCTGTGAAACACCGCCAATGACAGCACCATCAAATCATATAACCAGCTCTTAAAGCAATCATGCAACCATTTATGACAAACTTATTGAATTAAAGTTGTAGTATTTTAAATAAAGTAATTAATTTTACTGATGCAATTGGCCACTTCTGCACTTCCAAGATAGATATTTAACATCAGCCTCCTTGGTCAGTGACAATTGTATCTAGTTTTAAAACTCATTTAACATGTTTATAGTTCCAATAAAAAATGAGGACTGGACAGAGGAGTAGATTCATGAGAAACTTGTTTCACTGCTGGGCATGGTGGAATGAAAAATGTTCTTTTGTGCAGCAAAGCTATATGAATTGATATAATCAATTGGATCAATGATCAGAAAATAAATTAGAACTAAAAGTAAAATCCATTTGTATTTCATATCTAACTCCAAAGCAGCTTCTATCTGACATCTGTATAACTTTGATATTAAGCACTTCAATCTCCTCAGACCAATTTGTTCTTATCTGTAGGATTATATAGGATATGTGGCACAAAAACAGCCATTCAGCTCAGTCACTCCATGCCAGTGTTTATGCTCTACTTGAGTTTCCTCTCATCTTTCCTTATCTAATCTACCATCATAACTCTATTTCCTTCTCACTCTTACACTTGTCAACTTAAATGCACCTACACTATCTGCTTCAATCACTCTGTGGTAGCAAGTTCCATTTTCTTAGCACTCTAGGTAAAGAGGTTTCTTCTGAATTCGCTGATGAATTTCTTGATTATCTTATACTGATGGCCTTTCGTTCCCTTCTAGACTTTTGTGTTTTTGAATCTGTTGCCAACTGAGTGTAGGAGAACATCCACTATCCACCACCTTAAACTTTCACTCATTGCACCTTTGGTGAACAGTGGGAGAATTATGTACCATCTACAAGACACGTCGCAGCAACTCACCAACCTAGCTTTGACAACACCTTCTAAACTTGTGACCTCTTTCAACTAGAAGGACATGGGCAACTAGATATCTGAGAACACACCATCTGCAGATTCCTCTTCAAGTCACACACCATTCTGACTTGTAATTATGTCACCATTCCTTCACTGGTGCTGGGTCAAAAAACGTGGAACTCCTTTCCTAAAAGCACTGTGGGTGTACCTAAGCCACATGGACTGCAGAAGGTGGGTCATTACCTACTTCTCAAAGGAAGCAAGTGATGGACAACAAATACTTACCTGGTCACATCCAAGAACTAATAAGAAGATAACTTATTCTAAGGTTTTGCAATTATTGCTAAAAATAGGGCAAGTGAGATCAAAGTTCACAGAATCCTACACTGCTGAAGGCGGCTATTCGGCCGATCGAGTCTGCACCAACCACAATCCCACCGAAGCTGTATCCCCATAATCCCATGCATACCCTAGCTAGTCCCCCTGACACTAAGGGGCAATTTTGCATGGCTAATCCACCTAATTGGACTGTGGGAGGAAACCAGAGCATCTGGAGGAAATGCATGCAGACACGAGGAGAATGTGCAAACTCCACACAGTCAGTGACCCAAGCCAGGAATCAAACCTCGTCCCTGGTGGTATGAGGCAGCAATGCTGACTGCTGTGCCACCTGTTCCTGAGCTTCCAATAATAATGGAAAAAAATCTAGTCTTTTATTGAAGCAATACACAAATCAATTAATCCAGTTTTGGAGCTACTATTCACCTGCTAGGTTTCAAAAGGGTCCAATGAGTGCAGCAACATCAAAATACAGTCCACTGATGTGTGGTGACATTTGGAAGTCACTGCTATGTTAAAAGTGCCATATAAATTAAGGCTGTTATAAAAATATTATCTCTGGTCTGTGACTTTCATGTTTACTGCCTGCCTTAATTCACTGTTTTGAGGTTCAAAGAGATCAAAGTAGATTCTTGACTTGTCAAAGTTCTCCCTGACATACAGCATATCTTCCACAGTGTGCAAATCTTCCTTTGCCGTCCATACAGTCAGACTGTACCTGTATTAAAACAAGATTACTCAATTAGGATAGACTGACAATATAGGCTGTCAATAAAACACATCAAAACAAAAAGATATAGAACAGATTTGATACTAAGTTGCTTAGTTCAAAATGTACTCATCCAGAATCTGCAATATGTGGATGCAATTATCTTTTAACACCATTTCATATCATGTTCTGTCTCTATCACCTCCTTATGGGTTAGAATCAACGTTCTGTTCTTTATCTCCTTTTTCCTATCATTTTCGTGAACAGATTTAGAAGTTAACTATGTAAATAAAACAAAAGAAAAAATGCTTGAAATCTGCATTCAGAGACATTTAGAATTTAATTGAGCTGAAGAATTATTTTACCTTTCTGATTGTTGCAGCAACCAATGCAGCTGTGGCCAGGATGGACGAACTAGTGCTGCTCTAACTGGGAATGTTACTGGCTGGGAAAGCGTCTGACAAATTTGCTCCATCTCCTTCACCATCTCCCAGGTGTAGCCTGTTTGCAAAGGTATGTCCAATTTTAAAGATTTTCTTCTTTGGTTTTAAATTATGTTTACACTTTCAACAAAATGATTTGGAAAAAGTAGCAAAATTAGAGTTTTGAGAAAAACTCAAAAAGGCAAAAGTAGTGGGGTTTTGGTGCTCCTTAGCAGAGAAGAATGTCACATTGTAAATATGGTCTCATACGAATAGTTGGCGGGAGGTGTAACTATAGCATAATGGTTTACAATGAGAGTTTTCATTATAAATGTACAGACAGGAATTCAGAAACATAAAATTTAACTGTGAGTGTGCACAGTGCAGCACATTTAACACAGGTGGATCAATCGTCAGTTTTTTATGGTTTTGCTATTAACTGAGGTTAGGATGCACCAAGAGACTTAAGACAGATAGCTGGATTTGTGGATGGATTTACACATTTATTTCTGAATGGCATTTGAATAATCATGTAATAACGATTAACACATTTATTTACTCAAAACTCGAGAGGACAGTACTGAAGATCTGCCAATTGTGCACAGGTTATGGCAATGTTTAACAGACAGTAATTCCCCCCAAATATTAATCTTCCAACCACCTCCAACATAGCAATCCTCTTGGAAGTCTGGGTTCCTGTAACTCTCGCCTCTAGAGCATCCCCACTTCTTTTGCGCTTCCATTGGCATTAATCACATGCCTTCAGTTGTCCAGGACTAAGCTCTGGATTCACAAGTAAACAAGAGTAGGCGATAGGGCCAATTGAGCCTGCTCTTCCATTCAATACGATCAATGTTGGTTTTGGGCTTCAACTTGACTTTGCTACCAATGCCCTTTGTCCCTTAATACCCTTAGACACCAAAATCTGTCTATGTCAGCCTTAACTTATTCAAAGAAGGAGCAGCTAAAACCCTCAGGGCTCAAGAATTCCAATTGTTCACAACCCTTAGGTCTAGTAATTTCTCATTTCAGTCCTAAATGATTGAATCCTTATGCTGAGACTGTGCCCCCATGTTTCAGATTCCTGGACCAATGAAAACACACTTTCAATGTTTACCCTATTCAGTCCCTTCACGGTCTAGCATGTTCCAATTAGATCGCCTCTCATTCTTATACACTCCTGAGAATATAAGTCTGATTAACTATGTCTTTTACCACAGTAAAACTCCCTTCATCCAAAGGATCATGTTAGTGAGCCTATGCTGTACCATCTTCAATGCAAGGACAGCCTTTCTTGACAATGGAGGCCAAGACTGCACACAGCATTCCTTTTCTAAACTTTGCTATCGCTCTCTGTCTTCCTTTAGATGCCTTCTGCAAGTCTGTAGGGACTTACCAAAGATACGTAGACAGCACCATCCAAACCCACGACTATGAACATCTAGGAGAACAAGAGCGGGAGACTCATGGAAACATAACCACCTAAAGTTCCATTCCAAGCTGCTCACTATCCTGACCTGGAAATAGATCGCCATTCCTTCACTGTTGCTAGATCCAATGTCTCCTCCTTTGGTGTGGTGTAAACGTTTGGGCAATTTCTCCACCATCCCCACCAACTCCAGCCTCCAGCATGTCACTATCAAACACATCTTCCTCTATCAGCATTCCACAGGGACTGCTCCTTCCGTGACACTGTAGTCCACTCCTCCCTCACTGTCCAGGTCCTCATCCCTTTCCCATGCAACTGCAGAAGAAGCAACAGCTGCCTCTTTAGCTCCTCCCTCCTCAATGTCCAAGACCCTAAACACTCCTTCCTGGTGAAGCAACATTACACTTCCTTCAATTTGGTCTAACACATTCGCTGCTTCCAATGAGGTCTCCTCTAAGTTGGGAGATTAAACAGATTGGATGACCACTTTGCAGAAAACCTTTGCTCATTCCATAAGCATGTCCCCAACCTTCCTGTCATTTGCCATTTCAACTCACTATTTTGCTCTATATCCACATGTTCACCCTCAGCCCGCTGCAATATTCCAGTGGAAGCCCAACACAAACTGGAGCAGCAGCAACTTATTTTCTGAGTAGGCAATTTCCTGGACTTAACATCTTTAAGCATCATTTGACACTGAATGACATTACCATCACTGAATTTCCCACTATCTACATCGTGGGGATTACCATTGATCAGGAAGTGAACAGGATTAGCCATCTAAATACTGTGGCTACAAGGATGCGTCAGAGGGTAGGAATCCTGTGGTGAATAACTCACCTCTGGTTGCACCCTCACCCCCCTGGATGCAGATGCAGGGACTAAATGAGGCTGCATAGACAGCACCATCCAAACCCACGACCACTATTGTCTCAAAGGACAGACGCATGAAAACATAACCACCTGGAAGATCCCCTCTAAGCTGCTCATCATCCTCACTTGGAAGTAAATCACCGTTCCCTCACTATTGCTAGGTCAAAATTCTGGAATTTCCTCTCTAACAGTGCTGTGGGTGTCCCTGCACTACATGAACTGCACCAGTTCAAGAAGGCAGCTCACCAACGCCTTCTCAAGGGCAATTAGGAATGGGCAATAAATGGGCCTAGCCAGAGGTACCCACGTCCCATGAATGAATTAAAAAAGATTATCACCGCATTGGACTAAGTACAGATCAAAAAATATGTAGCATGGATGACACAATAACTGTGGAAGACTATAATCTTCTTATGGACTGGACAAGTCAAATTGGAAAATGTAGCTTGGAAGACTAGTATGTCAGATACATTCAGGACACAGTGGTGAACAACTGCTGAATTGGAAGCGATGTGATTAAATTGAAACAAGGAAAGGAGTATAAATGTGGAAGATGGGGAATTGACAAAGTTTATTTGGAAAATCAAAATACAGAAAATGATAAACACCAAGGTCAAATAATGGCCCATATTGAGATAATGAGAAAGTTGCTGAGGTAAATGGCATATACGTTTAAATACAACAGGGATAAAGGGTCACAAATTAGAAGTATGATAAACACATCAATAAATGACCTCAGCATTTGCTGTTGTGTATAGGTGCAGACTGAGGCAGTCAAATAGCATAAGTATAGATCATGTATACTTTTAAAGTTAGAGTGCTCTTCAGATATTAGAAGACCATTTGCATGGATGGTGATCAATGATGATCCATGAAGATTATAAATCTGATCAACTTGAACAAGATTTTGTAAAGTTGTATTAACATAAAATAAACAGATTTCCAGTAATTTGCTATAATTTAGGTTGTATTAATTGCTTGCCATTAAATGCAATATTGAAGAACAGTTGTCATACGTTAGTCAATGTATGTTAGAATTTGTTTAAACCCACTAGGCCTGAATCATCTGGAGATTTTGTTGCCAGATTGACAATACTTTTGTTACAAGCATAACCAAAGATAATCTGCTAACATCAGATTATGTTAGCAAGGATTATGGGAACTGGGTTATCAAATGCCTTTTGGGTGATGGGATAGATGGTTAACAGTGACCTCAAAATTTATGCATGAATACTTATGATAAAAAAAATTACATTTCAACCAAACTAAATATGGAAAATCAGGTCTCCCTGTATCTGAGAAACTATGGAACTTAACTCAACGAATTTATATCACTAGCCATTACTTCCTGATTCATCAAGTCTTTGTTCCTATTCCTTCTGTAATCAATAATATCCTGTATCAATAGTACAGTTAGCATGTATGACTAACAGCTCATTAAGATTTAGTAATGTAATAAAAGAATGAGTATTTTAGACAGTGATAACTATATCCAAATAACAATCTGAAGCTAAAGAGTCTGGTATTTGACCGTTATTGAAATGAAAACAACAAACAATATGATATCATATTCAAAGTATCTTTCAATGAACTAATTTCTCAAACGCTAGCTGCATATTGCATTCATGGTGCACCCTGTTAGAATATAACCAATGATAACATTGGATCTGTTAGTGTGACTAATAACAAGCTGCAAGGGTCAGCTGACCCAGTAAACTATGTAACCAATGACAAAATGTGGTGGTCAGCTGACTCAGTATAAATATAAAATTGAGAAGAGCTTGGAATAGCCCACAGTGAGACCTCATGTGTTGGAGTAGTTAAATTTCTTTAGTAAACTTTCTCTTTGATTTATAAGTTGGAGTAAGTCTTTTATTTCATTGCCTACAACACTGGATCAACATTCACACCCATATATAACCATATGAATTCCACATACTTGGCCAATAA
Organism: Carcharhinus amblyrhynchos; assembly: GCF_965287045.1. Taxonomy (NCBI): domain Eukaryota; kingdom Metazoa; phylum Chordata; class Chondrichthyes; order Carcharhiniformes; family Carcharhinidae; genus Carcharhinus; species Carcharhinus amblyrhynchos. Next base: position 94,969,833 of record NC_137328.1, read on the forward strand.
TTATGCTAATTATTTTTATAAATGTACTATCCTTACCATTATTTCTTTGGTCATCCAATATTTCGGTTGTCCATCCCAGAGACAGTGTTACATCTGTTAAATATGAAGTCACTGTGCGTAAAAAGTCATTTGCAAGTGTTGTAGTACTGCTTTCATTTGGTCCAGGAAGAATATCTGCATTGATCCAAACTGGTCGTGTGAGAAGATCCTTCATTGATACCAACATTTTCATTGCGGGTTCCACAGCCAATATACTGCCAATGACAAAGAACATAATTTTACTACCAAGTAGTTTAATCTCTCAGTAATGTCACAAACTCACTCAAAAGATGCAGCTGATGGTTCTTTCTACAAGATAAAATGGAGGAAAACGCACTTCCTGCCACAGCAAAAGGAATCAAATAACTATAAATCTGGAGAAATGAAGAACGATACTTCAAATGATCTCAGGACCTATTCATATTACATTATTTTATTTGTTCATGTGACATTGGTGTCACCGGCAAAGCCAACACCTACTGCTATCCCTAATTGCCTTTGAGAAGGCGTTGGTGAGTGGTAAGTACAATAACAATGCTATTAAAGGAGAATGTTCTAGGATTTTGACCCAGTGAAGGGATGGAGATATATTTTCAAGTCAGGATGATGTGTGACTAGGAAAGAAACTTGGAGTTGGTTGTGTGCAGGTTATAGGTTAGGAAAACATGTCAAAGGAACTTGGGTGAATTGCTGCAGCACACCTTGTGGATGATGCCCAATATAATGGCGCGGTCTGGGAGGAGGGACTGAATGTTTAAGGCAGTGGATGGAAAACCAATTAAACGGGTTCCTTTATCTTGAATGGTGTAGGCTTCCCCAGCATTGTTGGATTTGCAGTGCAGTAGAAAGGTTTTAAGAGTCAGGAAGTGAGTTACTTGCCACAGGATTCCCAGTCTCTGACTTGTCTTGTAGGCATATGGCTTATCAAGCTGTTTCCAGTCAATGATGATTTCTAGGATTTTGATGGTGGTAATGCCATTTAACATCAAGTGGAAATTGTTAGATTCGCTCTCATAGGAGATTATCATAAACTGCTACAAATGTTACTTGTTGTTTATCAGATCGAGCCTGAATGTTTTCCAGGTCTTGCTGCATGCGGGCACAGTCCACCTTCCCAAAGGACAGCATCATTAATAGACAAGGCCACTGGATATCAGTTGATCATTTTTGAGAAACTCAGTTACACTATAGAATAAGGTCCTGTTTTAAAAAATAAGATGGCTATCAACAGCCACATTGGGCAAATGTCCAAAACTGCACTGCTTCCTTTTCAGTTATTGCTAAATTTGCTATCCTAAATAGAAAATAGGATTTAAAAATTAAGTTTTTAGAACTCATTTACACAAATAATGTTATCTGATGACAAAACAAGTGTTTTCAATATAAATGCAGCTCAGTATCATCTTGAGTAAATACAGCCTCCAGCTGCCTTCTGCTACATTGGATGGAAGAGGGTTTGTTGTCAAAAATCAGTGATCTCTAAAATTAATAAAGTGATTTCATGGTTGTACCTTTTGAAATCCAGCTTGATCCCTTTGTCAGATTGCAGTACCTCATTCAACCAATTATGCAATGTGTTGTCACTATCAGTTTCAGGTGGATGGGCCATGATTGGTTCTCCTCTATGTGACCCCTGGCTCCCAAAAAGGACATCTGCTTCAATCATATGCGCATCACCTGCGTGTTCATTTCAAAATAATGCATTATTTAATAGTGGATGCCCAGTACAAACCTAATTTATACATTTAAGTTACAGTCAGCCACAGAGACCACTGCAGCAATCTAGGATTCTAATGCTACAAGGAAGCCTTCCAACGTCTTCCATTTTTCTGTTTGAAGTAGAGAATCCAAGCGGTTTATTTCCAATACCAGGTATGCCAGCAATGGTGTGAGATTTGCTTGAAAAACTTGTAAGATGTTAAATCTGTGAGAATTGATCATGAGTGGAATTTCCAGATCTGACTTCTGTCTATATCTCTGACGTTTCTTTTTAAAAATCAACATCATATCGACTACACAGTATTACAAAAGCAAAGTATTGCAGATGCTAGAAATCAGAAATAAAAACAGAATCTTTTGAAAATATTCAGGTTAGGCAGTATCAGAGAAATACAGAGCTAATACTGTAGGCTGAAAAGGTCATCAACCTGAAATCTTAACGTTGTTTCTTTCCTCACAAATGTTTTGTTTTTATTTTAAGCTACAGTATCGGTGGATGGATTCTGAAGTTCCTTTAGCAATTCAAGGTACTATAGTGGATATTAAGAGCCACAGGGACACTTTGTAAAAATAGAATTTATGAAACAAATGCAGGTTAAGATTATAACCATCTAAACAAAATAGTATAAACAATCATTCAGTTATATTTAAAAACAAATTGCAAGATAATTTGTAGGTACAACATAAATTTCCACTTAAAAGTTTTCAAAAATTATATTGTAGGCCTTAAAAACATTGAGGTATTCAGAAAATCTCGATGTGTTCTCATTTATAACACTTGTATTTCTGAACATGCATCAAACAAATATCTCAAATAATACTGAGAAATTCAATATTTTTATTTTGCTTTCTACAAGCAAGGCATTATAGAAGAACATTAATGTTGTAGTAAATATATCTGAATGTAAACAAACATACAAAATTAGGCCCCTCGAGCCTGCTGCACCATTCAATAAGATCATGGCTGATCTACTTGTAACTTCAACTCCACATTGCTGCCTATCCCTGATAACCTGTCACCCCCTTTAATCAAGAATCAATCTAGCTCTGCCTTAAAAATGTTCAAAGATTCTGCTTTCACTGCCTTTTGAGTTCCAAAGACTCTCAACCCTCCGACAGAAAAAAGTTCTCACTAGTCTTAAATGAGTGACCCTTATTTTTAAAAAAGTGACTCTAGTTCTAGATTCTCCCACAAGAGGAAACATCCTCTTCACATCCACCCTGTGTCAATACCTCTTAGGATCTTAAAGGTTTTGATCAAGTTGCTTCTTATATTTATTCTTCTGAACTGGACTGGATACAAATCCAACTTTTACTTGTAAAACAACCTGCCCATTCCTGGTATTAGTCTCGTTATCCTTCTTTAAATTGTTTCTCACATATTTGCATCTTTCCTTAAATAAGGAGACCATTACAGTACATAATACTCCAGATGTGGTCTCACCAATGCTCTGTACAACAGAAGCATAATCTCCCTACTTTTGTAATCAATTCCCATCACAATAAGCCATAACATTCTATTAGCTTTCCTAATTACTTGCTGTACCTTTATACCAGCCTTTTGTTATTCATGCACTGGAACAACCACATCCTTCTGCACTCCAGAGTTCAATATGAGTCTTAAGGTTTGACTTTTCATCCCAATTGAAGTTAAATTTTTATTCATCCATCTACACCTTGCCCTTCACCCATTCACAGGGGTTGCCATAGCAGTTAACAATCTCAATCGTCAAGCCACCAAGAAGATCAATGAGCATTTCTGGACACGTCATCCCCTTGGTAAAAGGGTGCTGGAACTAATATTGCCTTGCTTAGATTAGTGTAGCGAGGAATTCACAGAGAACTGGACATTTTCTTCCATGGCAAAAGAACAATGGTATACATCAAAATAGCTTTTCCTCTCTGATATTATCATACCCTTCAATGCTTCTTCCATTTGTGCTTTTCTGTTGGCGGCATGATACCAGATGATTTCCACTGCATCTTTTGAATGGATTCTTCTCTGTTTAAAGAAGTACTCCACTGCATTTTCACCACCACCATCTAACAAACAAAATAGTTTCACTTTAGCATATGATGAAGTAATTTGGAAGAAAATAACACTGGCATTTTTTTTCATGTCCTTATGTCATGAATGCTGAACTATAAGATAGTAATATGAATTTTAAAACATACATTTAAACAAAAAATAAAACAAATAGTTCTAAAAAGGGAGGTGGTGAATTTCTGGTAAACACCTTCACTTGGAGAAATGCCCAAATGGCTTTGGGTTGCCATGGTTGAGAAGGGATAGAAAATCAAATAAAAATCCATTAAGGTGGCGAGCTGCAGTTTTCAAAGACCTTTTTGAGAAGGTCACACTCAGAACAAAAGCTACCACTATAGAGCAGAAAGGATTGCTTGTTTTTGTTTAAAAAGAAAGGAAAAAGAACAGATGGGGCTCCTGAAGATTTAGGAAATGGGGCTACAGTTAGAAACTAAAGGCTTGTAATTGTATAGTCCCTTCAACGGCTACAGGACATCCTAAAAGGTGTTACAGTCAATGAAATATTTTTAAAGTGTAGTTACTATTGTGGTGGCCAATTTGTGCACAGCAAGGTCTCACAAATGACAATATGATAATGAACACAATCAGTTTTTGTGACAAAGGTCATCCAGACTCAAAACGTTAGCTCTGTTCTCTCTCCACAGATACTGTCAGACTTGCTGAGATTTTCCAACATCTTCTATTTTTAGATCAGTTTTCGAAACGTTGATTGAAAGAACTTTCAAAACAGTGCCGGGAAAACTTATGTTTATCTGATGGTGATTCAAATGAAAGGTCATGACCTGAAACGTTAATTCTTTTTCTTTCTCCACTGATTTGACTAGCATTTTCTGAATCTATTTTACTGTAGATGGGAACTTGGTTTAATTTTCGATTCCAACTTGTGACACTAATAAACTTTAAACTGAGCTACAGCCGTACACAAGAATGGGCACAAATACAGGTGATGGGCCCCTTCTGTGGTGGAATCTCTTGAGAAATACAGGGAAAATAAACAGTGCTTTAAAATTTCTACACTGATTAAGCTCCAAAATAGTTTTAGGTTGACCTACAGCAGGGACGTAAGGATGCTGGTACAGTAATTAGTTAGTAAATCCCAATATATTTATTTTTGTTAAATGATGAGAACTCAAGTATTTGAAATGGTCACAAAGGCCTGTGAAACCTGAGCAACTCACACCTGGAACCTCTAACGGTCCAACTGACAGTGACCCTACTATTTACATACTCCAATGCACTAGTGCAATCTTCAGACACCTAAGGGACAGAGTGTTTGAAGCCTGAGACCTTAACTCCTGCACCATACTTAAGGTCGACAGAGCAACCGTGGCTCCCGCCCTCCTTTAAGCTCACAAAACAAGGTGTATTGCTGAAGCACAACTTAAGCGCAAGCTGCGCAAGTCCAAAGCCACCAGCGCAACAACTACAGTGTCTACACAGGTCTGTCCAATACGTGCCAGGACATTCCGTGCCTGAATTGGCCTGATCAGTCATCTTCGGACACACTGCAACCAGCCTCAAAATGACTAATGGTGTCGAGGGTCGAAGTCCTCATCGATGACGATGGATGAACAACAACAAATGCATCAGAAACATGGACAATGTACAGCAGACACCACAAATCCCTGGAAAGGTATCACCAACATTGTCTCCGCAAATTCCTGGAAATCCATGACAGAATAGGTCTACCAACATGAGCACCCTCTCTCAGGCCGATATCCCCAGCATCGAGGCACTGATCACGCTCGACTAGCTGCGATGTGTGGGCCACATTGTCCACATGTCCAACACAAGACTCACAAAACAAGTGCTCTACTCCACAATAGCAAGTGATCACTAGGACAGAGGGAACGCTGCAAGGACACTCTAAAAATTTCCCTCAATAAACACAACATTCCCATCGACACATGGGAATCACTTGCCTTAGACCATAAGACTTGGGAACAGAATTAGGCCCATTAAGTCTGCTCTGCCATTCAATCATGGTTGATATTTTTCTCGTCTCCATTCTCATAACCCTTGATTAAGAACCTATCTTAAAGACACTCAATGACTTGGTCTCCACAGCCTTCTGTGGCAAAGAATCCCACAGATTCAACACACTTTAGCTGAAGAAATTCCTCCTCATCTCTGTTTTAAAAGATCATCCCTTTAGTCTGAGGTTATGCCCTGTGGTTCTAGCTTTTCTACTAATGGAAAAATCCTCTCCATGTCTATTCTATCCAAGCCTTGCAGTATCCTGTAAGTTTCAACAAGATCCCCCTCATCCTTCTAAACTCCAATGAGTACAGACCCAGAGTGCTCAGCCATTCTGCTTAACGCAAGCTCTTAATTCCAGGGATCATTCTTCTGAACCTCCTCTGGATCCTTCCCAAGGGCAGCACATCCTTCCTCAGATACGGGGCACAAAACTGCTCACATGACTCCAAATGGGGTCTGACAAGAGCCTTATACAGCCTCTGTAGCTCAGCCTTCAACACCATTTTTCCCACAAAACTCATCTCCAAACTCCGTGGCCTAGACCTTGGCAAGTCCCTCTGCAACTGGATCTTGAACTTTTTAACTCACAGATCACAAACAGTAAGGATGGACAACACCACCACAATCCTCCACAATCATCCTCAACACCAGTACCCCAAAAGACTGTGTTCTCAGCCCCCTTCTATACTCCTTGTACGCCTATGACCGTGTGGCCAAATTCTCCCCCAATTTGATTTTCAAGTTTGCTGACAACACCACCGTAGTGGGTCGGATCTCAAACAATGACAAGATAGAGTACAAGAATGAAATAGAGAATCTGGCAAATTGGTGCAGTGACAATAATCTCTGCCTCAATGTTAACAAAACAAAGGAGATCATCATCAACTTCAGGAGGCGTAGAGAACATGCCCCTGTCTACATCAACGAGGTCAAAGAAGAAAGGGTTGAGAGCTTCAAATTTTTAGGTGTCCAGATCACCAACAATCTGTCCTGATCCCCTCAAGTCAACACTGTAGTTAAGGAAGCCTACCAATGCTGCTACTTTCTCAGAAGACTAAGGAAATTTGGTATGTCAGCGACAACTCTCATCAACTTTTACAGATGCACCATAGAAAGCATTCTTTCTGGTTGTGTCACAGCTTGGTATGGCTCCTGCTCTGCCCAAGACTGCAAGGAACTACAAAAGGTTGTGAATGTCACCCAAACCAACATGCGAACCAGCCTCCCATCTATTGGCTCTGCCTACACTTCCCGCTAATTCGGCAAAGCAGCCAGTGTAATAAGGACCCTACGCACCCCGGATATTCTCTCTTCCACCTTCCTTTGTCAGGAAAAAGATACAAAAGTCTGAGGTTACATACCAATCAACTCAAAAACAGCTTCTTCCCTGCTGCTGTCAGATGTGTGAATGGACTTATCTTGCAATCAGTTGATCTTTCTCTACACCTTAGCTATGACTGTAACACTATATGCTGCACACTCTCGTTTCCTTTTCTATGAATGGTATGTTTTGTCTGTATACCGCACAAGAAAAAATACTTTTCACTGTATGTTAATACAATAATAAACCAAATCAAATCAGAAGTACACCCCTGCTTAAAAGCAAATTACTGCGGATGCTGGAATCTGAAATCAAAAGAGAAAATGCTGGAAAATCTCAGCAAGTCTGGCAGTAAGGAGAAAAAAGAGCTGGCGTTTTGAGTCGAGATGACCCTTTGTCAAAGCACATACGTCCCTGGTCTTGTATTCTAGTCCTCTCGCCTCTCAACATGAATGCTAACATTGCATTTGCCTTTCTAACTGCCGATTGAACCTGCATGTTAACCTTAAGAGAATCTTGAACAATGACTCCAAGTCCCTTTGTGCCTCTGATTTCCAAAGCATTTCCCCATTTAGAAAATAGTCTATGCCTCATTCCTCCTTCCAAAGTGCATAATCTCACACTTTTCCACCTCATTTAACCTGTCCAAGTCCTTCTGCAGCCCCTCTGCTTCCTCAATGCTACCTGTCCCTGTACATACTTTTGTATCATCTGCAAACTTAGCAACAGTGCCTTCAATTCCTCTTCCAATTGTTAATGTCTATTGTGAAAAGTTGTCATCCCAGCACTGACCCCTGAGGCACACCACTTGCCATCCTGAAAAAGAACCCTTTATCCCCACTCTCTGACTCTGCCAGTCAGCCAATCCGCTATCCATGTCTGGATCTTACATAAGAACATAAGAAATAGGAGCAGGAGTAGGCCATCCAGCCCTTCGAGCCTGCCCCGCCATTCAATAAGATCATGGCTGATCTGTCGCTGCTCAGTTCCACTTTCCCGCCCTCTCCCCATAACCCTTAATCCCCTCTCCTATCAAAAACCCATCAATCCGCGTCTTAAAAATATTTAGCGAGGCAGCCTCCACCACTTCAACGGGCAGAGAATTCCAGAAATTCACCACCCTTTGAGTGAAGAAGTTCCTCCTCAACTCCGTTCTAAACCGTCCCCCTTTTATCTTGAGGCTGTGCCCCCTAGTCCTATTGTCTTTTTTGAGCGGGAAGAGTCTTTCCACCTCTATCCTATCCATCCCATTCATCATCTTATACGTCTCAATGAGATCTCCTCTCATTCTTCTAAACTCTAACGAGTACAAGCCCAGTTTATTCAGCCTCTCCTCATAGCTCAACCCCCTCAACTCCGGTATCAGCCTAGTAAACCTCCTCTGCACTCCCTCCAAGGCCAAAATATCTTTGCGCAAAATATCTTACCCTTAATACCATAGGCTCTGAACCTATTTAACAGTGTCCTACGTGGCATCTTATCAAAGGCTTTCTGGAAATCTAAATCACATCTACTGGTTCTCCTTTATCTAACTTCCTATTACCACAAAGAACTCTAACAGATTTGTCATACATGACTTCCCCTTGAAGAAGCTGTGCTGACTCAGTCCTATTTTATCATGCGCTTCCAGGTACTCCACGGTCTCATCTTTAATAAAGGACTCTAAAACCTTGCCAATGACCGAAGGCTGGTTAACCAGCCTATAATTTCTCATCTGCTGCCTCTCTCCGTTCTTAAACAGTGGTGTTACCTTAGCTACTTTCCAGTCCTCAGGGACACTCCCTGCCTCCAGTGATTCCTGAAGAATCGCCACCAATGCCTCTACAATTTCCTCAGCTATCTCCTTTAGAACCCTGGGGTGTAATCCATCCAGTCCAGGTGATTTATCCACCTTCAGGCCTTTCAGTTTCCCCAGAACTTTTTCCTTATGATGGCCACTACACTCACCTGTGGCCCCTTATTCTCCTGTAGCTTTGGCATCCCGCTGGTATCTTCCACCGTGAAGACTGATGCAAAGTAACTATTCGGTTCCTCTGCCATTTGTTTCCTATTCCTCAGGCACAAAAATGGGAGAAGAAGCATCCGCGAAGGCGTCAATTACCTTGAACATCACCAGGTGGAGTACACAGAGGCTAAGCGGAAAGAGGTGCAAAATCCAGAGTGACCCACCCATCCATTTCTCTTCAAACACCATCTGCTAAACCCAAGGCAGAGTCTGTGGCTCCAGAATCGGACTACTCAATCACCACTGAACCCACTCCCTAGAGTGGAAGCAAGTCATCCTCGAACCTGAGGGATTGCCAAGGAAGAGGTATTTACATAATATTCTCCCTCCCCAAAGGCCACTGAACAGAGTTCTAGCCACAGTAAGAAGTCTTACAACACCAGGTTAAAAATTCCAACAGGTTAATTTGGCAACAAACACTACTGGCTTTCAGCGTGCAGCTCCTTCATCAGGTAAGTAGATCTCCCACTCACTGTCCACAAACCTGAAGAAGGCACAGCGTTTCTGAAAGCTTGTGGGTTTACTATCAAATAAACTGGTTGAACTTTAATCTGGTGTTGTGAGACTTTTTTTTAACTGTGGTTACCCCAGTCCAACGCCGGCATTTCCACGACTACCACGGAGTGCTAGCCAACAGGCCTCCTGAACGTCAATTTTAAAGGCTGGACTTCCGCTGTTAGTTTGAAAATATGAACAAACTTTTTAAAAAGCATCAATACACAGAAGCATCAGCTTCAACTGTGGGAAGGCATTGGCCACCAATTACCTCCTTTCAGGTCCGCCATTAGGAACCGCTCACTGCGTGCGCAGCTCAAGGCGAGGAGTAGAACTGCCGGCGACCGGTTTTATCCATTGCACGCGCAACCCATACCCGGTAGGCCGGCTGCCGGCAATGAGCTATGCGTGCGCAGCTTAGGCCGGCTGCCGGCACTGCGCACCCTGGCAGGCTGGCTGTCGGCTGCGCGCGCCGCTTAGGCCGAGGCGGAGCAGGCATTTTCGTTCCCTGAAACAAAAGCGAAATAGTGCGAATGCTGGAAACACTTAGCAACTTTGGTAGAGAAAGAAACAGACGACGACGACATGATTTTGGGCATGAAATAGTAACCCAGTTTCTCTCATTATCATTCGACCCTCTGAATTCTTACAGAATTTTCCTTCTCGCTTCTCAGTAACTGATTGGGCAGGAGGCTGAGATTGGTTAATGAGGGAGACACACTTTGATTTTATTATTGTCACATGTATTAACATATAGTGAAAAGTATTGTTTCTTGCACACTATACAGACAAAACATACTATTCGTAGAGAAGGAAACAGGAGAGTGCCAAACGTGGTGTTACCATCACAGTTAGGGTGTAGAGAACGATCAACCTAATGTGAAGTAGGCCCATTCAAAAGTCTGACCGCAGCAGGAAAGAAGTTATTCTGGAGTCAGTTGCTATGACCTCAGACTTTTTGTCTCTTTGTCGGGGCAGTAGGAAGCATGGATAGAGTCAACGCATGGGAGGCTGGTTGTGCATGATGAATTGGGCTACATTCACAACCATTTGTAGTTCCTTGTGGTGTTGGGCAGAGCAGGAGCCAAATCAAACTGTGATACAACCAGAAAAAATTGCTTTCTATGGTGCATCTCAAAGTTGGTGAGAATTGTAAATGACATGCCAGATTTCCTTAATCTTCAAAGGAAAGAGAGGTATTGCTGGGTTTTCTTAACTGCATAATGGGGACCAGGACAGGTTGTTGATCTGGACACCTAAAAACTTGAACTCTCAACCCTTTGATGCAGACAAGGGCACGTTCACAGAATCACTGAAACCCTACTGTACATAAAGAGGCCATTCGGCCCATCGAGTCTGCACCAACCACAATCTCACCCAGGCCCTATCCCCATATCCCTACTTACCCACTAATCCCTCTAATTTATGCATCTCAGGACATTAAGTGCAATCTTTAGCATGGCCAGTCAACCTAACCTGCACATCTTTAGATGTTCTCCTTTAGGCTTCCTCAATTCGATGACAATTGCCTTTGTTTTGTTGACATTGAGGGAGAGATTATTATTGCCATACCAGTTCACCAGATTCTCTACCTCATGCCTGTACTCCATTTCAGCATTGTTTGAAATCCGACCCAGTACAGTGGTGTCATCAGCAAACTTGAAAATCAAATTGGAGAGGAATTTGGCCACAGAATCATGGGTGTATAAAGAGTATAGTAGGGGGCTGAGAACGCAGCCTTCTGGGCTTGAGGATGATTTGGAGGAGCTATTGTTGCCTAATCTTACTGATTGTGGGTGTAAGTTAGGAAGTTCAGGATCCAGTTGCAGAGGGAGGTGCCAAGGTGCAGGCCATGGAGTTTGGAGATGGGTTTTGTGGGAATAATGGTGTTGAAGGCTGAGTTGTAGGCAATAAATAGGAGCCTGACATAGGAGTCTGGAGTCCGTGTTATCTAGGTGTTCCAGGGTTGAATGCAAAGCCAGCAGGATGGCATCTGCTGTGGACCTGTTGCGGCAATAGGCAAACTGTAGTGGATCCAGGTAGTCCAGGAGGCTGAAATTGATTCATGCCATGACTATCCTTTCGAAGTACTTCATAATGATGGGTGTCAGAGCCACCAGCTGAGTCATTAAGGCATGCTGCTTGGTTTTTCTTAAGTAGTGGGATGACGGTCGACTCCTTGAAGCAGACAGCGACCTCAGATTCTTGTAAAGAAAGGTTGAAAATATCTGCGAATACACCCGCCAGCTGATCCACGCAGAATCTGAATGCTTGTCTCGATACCCCACTTGCTTTCAGTGGGTTGACCTTCGAGAAAGCTGCTCTGACATCTGCAATGGTGACCCCAGATTTATTCATCCAGGGCTTCCAGGATGGAGGACATGCTCTCGCTGACCTCTTACTCAAAATGGGCATAGAATGCATAGAGCTCATCAGGGAGGGATGCGTTGGTGGTGGTGATTTTATATGCCTTCATCTTGTAGTGTTATATCTTGCAGACCTTGCCAGTCAGCAGGGGTTGGTGTGACTAGCCTGGGGCTGTAGCATGGTCCGGTACTGTCTCTGGCATCTTTGATGGATCTCCTTAAATCATATCTGGCTTTCTTGTATCAGTCAGTGTCACCTGACTTGAACTCCTCAGACCTGGACTTCAGCAAGCAGTGGCGATCCCTGTTCATCCATGGTTTCCAGTTGGGGAACACATGGATTTGCTTCTTTGGCAGTCTTCTACACACTTACCGAAGAAGTCAGTTACTGAAGTGGCATACACGTTCAGGCTGGTCGCAGAGTTTTTAAAGACTGACCAGTCCACTGATTTCAAGCAGTCCCATAGGAGATTATACAATTCCTCAGACCAATACGGCATGATTTTCTTTGATGGATCCTCCTGCTTCAGTTTTTGCTTGTAAGCCGGGAGCAGGAGCACAGCCTCGTGATCTGATTTGCCAAAGTGTGGGTGGGTGATAGAGTGATAGCCATGTTTGATATTTGTGTAACAGTGGTCTAGGATGTTTGGGCCTCTGGTGGAACAAGAGACATTTTGGTGGTAACTTGGTAGTACGCTCTCAAGCTTGGCCTAATTGAAGTCCCTGGCCACGACGAACAAAGCCTCAGGATGTTTTGTCTCAAGGCTATTCATAGTAGTATATATTTTGTCCAGCGCATTCCTTGCGTCTGCATGGGTTGGAATGTAAACTACCATCAGGATAACGGAGGTAAATTCCCAAAGGTAGTAGGGGGCGGCAATTTAGCGTCAGATTTTCTAGGTCTGGGAAGCAGAAAGTTGCCAATGTTGCTACATCTAGGCACCACGAGGTGTTGATTAGGAAGTAGACCCCACCTTCCCTAGTCTTACCTGAGACTGCTGTGCAGTCCATTCAATTGAGAGGCCCTCTGGTTGTAGGGCACTGTCCAGTGAAGCACAAGTGAGCCACATCTCCGTGAATCAGAGTCCCTCAGTTCTCTTTGGAAAGTGAGTCTGGCTCTAAGTTCGTCTAGCTTGTTTTCCAGAGATTGGACATTTGCAAGCAGTAAGCTGGGGAGGGGGGCCTTGGGACCGCGTTGCTTCACTCTCACCTGCAGGCCTGCACGCTTTCTGGAATGTCTGTTTCTTTTCGAGCCTGGGAGACGGTGAGAGTGGTTTGTGGTGTAAAGGGTTTGGTTGTGTCCAATGAGGTTCTTCGCTCTGGTCGGTGTATGGATGGAGAATTTGTTGCCTTGCTTGCAGTCGGTAAATGGGTCTGCGTGGTTGGGCATTCCAGGTTGCTGTCAGGCTGCGATTTGACTTCGCCGGTCATTGGATATCCAGATCACGCTCCGAAGTGTACGGGTCAAAGGCAGGTAAGTGGATGATGTCCCTGGGGTCATGGTCCCAGATAAGTCCATGTATCGAAGTCCACTGCCAGTTTGAATGGAGACTCCCATTTTGCTGGGTTTAATATTAAATCACTTTTCACTGACGTGTATAGAAATCACACTTATACAAATTGCCAGCTTTGATTCAAACACAATATGTTTGAAACAATAGGTAATTATGGGAATATTGGTAGATCACTACATTGATTAGTTTAACAGGGGAGAGAGAGAAGGTATGAAGGGGGCAAGAAAGTGTGGCAAGGGGAAAAGTAAGAAAGGAAAAAAGTTTATTTATTAGTGTCACAAGTATCGACCTTCTTCCGTCGGGAAAAAGATACGGAAGTCTGAGGTCACGTACCAACCGAGTCCAGAACAGCTTCTTCTCTGCTGCCAGATTTTTGAATGGACCTACCTCGCATTAAATTGATCTTTCTCTACACCCTAGCATGACTGTAATTCTCCACTGTCTCCTTTTATACCCTACGTACAGTATGCTTTGTCTGTATAGCACACAATGTATCTGAGGTGGAGATGCCAGCATTGGACTGGGGTGGGCACAGTAAGAAGTCTCATAACACCAGGTTAAAATTCAGCAGGTTTATTTGGAATCATGCACTTTCGAAGCGCTGCTGTGAGTGATAAATCAAAGTAGGCTTACGTTAACAATGAAATGAAGTCACCGTGAAAATCCCCTAGTGGCCACACACCAGCTCTGTTCAGGTATACTGAGGGAGGATTTAGTATGGCCAATGCACCTATCCAGAACATCTTTCAGACTGTGGGAAGAAATCTGAGTATTCAGAGGAAACCCACACAGAAATGAGGAGAATGTACAGCTTCTGTAAAGATAGTGACCCAAGCCTGGAATTGATCCTTGGCACTGAGGCTGCACTGAACAACTCCAAAGGGGGAGAGCATACAAAAGGGGTGAGGGAAGGGGAAAGAGCAAAAACGTGAAAGGGGATAGCAGATAAGAGGGAAGTGAGTGGAAAGGGTGGACACTAAATGCTGGCCTTGCCAGTAAAGCACACATCCACTGAAGCAATAACTACTGAGTAGCTCCATCCAAAAAGGGAGGTTTTTTCCCCTCATTATAAAATGTCTTTAGAAACAGTTTATTTCAAAATGCGTAATACTGGACAAAATTGCAATGTAATTTTATTTTTCAGATGTTAAAATTAACATTTCAGCATTTTTATTTGCATATTATTTTCTATTGCACAAGATGTTGAATAAACATAACTAGAAATACCTTTTGTAGTTTATCTAATTGGTTTTTGGATCATGATTCTTCTTATGAAATGGCAGTTTGCCAATTACTTACGTATCCTTTGCCTTTCATTTATTTATGCATTAGAGGCAAGGTGGCAATGGATTTCTTTGCAGCACATGTACTTCACAATCTCTGGTGGCAAGAGAATCAATCTCAAATTTTTTTTCAAATTGGACGTCGTCTGATTATTTATGCAGAGAGTAAAATGACTAGAAAAAGTTCAAATTAATCTCCAAAAAGACTAAATCCACTAGCACCAATGTATGTAAAACATGTTCCAGTAGAATTCCCTCTAGTCATGTCCATTTAAAAAAAATACTTAGTGAACAGAACACTGAAAAATTATTCAAATATCTTGAAAAGGCTTTGAAAACTGATATTAGCTGACCTACAGGTAAAACTTGGATAGCACATACATATAATTGAGTTTCAATAAGTTATAATGGATTGATTATGATCGTTGCACCTGCAGCAAATGGGCAATTCTGATGTGAATTGATTTTTGATGCTTAATTAAAGCTCTTACAATGGTGCAATATTTCAATTAAAAAAGAACACACTCATTTAACCTCATTTTATGGCTCTTGCAAATCATAATACACAAACCATACCTGTAGTTGACTTATTTACAGATGTTCAAAACATATCGGGCCTATTCTAGAACATAAAATGAATATACACAAAACTAATAATACATTGGAATTTAAGATTGAATCTGATCTCTAAACAGGGTAGTCACGTCTTCAGGATTTCCCTTTATTCTGCTTATTCTCATCCGTTTGAATACTGTAAAAGCTGGCAACAACTGAATTAGATTGCCTTAATTTTCTAGTGATTTATTTTTGATCATAAATATACATGGGTACATATAAATAAAAATATGCAGGAAATTAATGATCATCGTTTTACAAAATGCAGATTGACATTTTAAATTGAGCATTCAGGGCATTCAAATCTGATTTTGTTTATGCCAATAAAATGTTACCTGATACATCCATTATGTGGAGCACATTTTATTACTTTAACCTTTCAAGCACACAGCATTGAACAGGTTTGAATGGCGAGTGCAGACACATCTTTCCCTGTGCACTGGCAGTAAAAAGAAAAACATTATATTTGCAAAGACAAGGATTAGTGATGCTACCGACGTTTAACTGAATACAAAACCTACAATAAGAAATTAGGCAAATATACATTTTAACACTTTTCAGAGACGCAAAGGAATACAGTCCACAAGTCCTATGGCAGGGAAATTGCACATTTCTTATCTGAGCTAAATATCACTTACAGGATACAGCGACTGTACCTAACAGCCTATGTATTGCCTGTGTTTTCTTTAAATTAGCTGTTCATATATCTCAAAATGTGAAGCTACTTTAACATCCCATAAATGTTCCCAAATTGATATTCTACTTGAAACTAGAATTTTTATCCCCGTTTTATAAAATGAATAAAAAAGTACGAAAGATAAGTATGCTTGAAATATCTTTTCAATTGATCCAAGCATTCGTGAAAATTTAAGCTGCAGTCATAAAACCGAGTGTTACTACATATTCAGACAGTGTAAATCTTTCATAAACAAATCTATGAAAATTTCCATTTGTTATAAAAAAGTTAATCAGTATACATAAAGGTCATTATCATCAATTCTTTCTGCAGGTTCATATCCTCACACAGGAATATCAAATGCATGAAATATGCCAAAGCATAATGTGATTTGACTCAGAAATCCTGTTATGACTCAGTGGTTAGATCATATGTCAAGTGGGATATCTAAATATCTTAAAATAATACTGGTTAGGAGATTACTTTTTTTTATACGCAAAGTTACCAGAGGGGTCAATATTATTTTATATCATTTCACTGGGTTGAACGAGGCGACAACTCTCATATTTCTCAGATTACCGTTAACAACTTGCCCTCATGCATTGCTTTATTCTCTCCATAATAAATGGTGCCAACTATAGCAGAATTCAGGCACGTCACACAAATGAAGTGCACTGCCTAAAGGGCTTCTTAAACTCTAACATTTCCAACCATCACAGGATATTGTGCAAAAATGTATATGTGCCGTGCTCCTTACTTTTCTACCAAATTTAATTTAGCAGTTCCGAAACATCTTTCGATCACTAACTCTCTTGAGAGATAGCTCCAAAATTCTGACACTTTCATAAATATCACTTACAAATTAAACTGCTGTGCAAGTCTTTCAGAGGCAAGGGGGGTGGGGTGGTGGGGTGGTGGTGGGAACGTGCTTCCCTTCCTCTCTTGTCATCCGTCTTTAGACAGGTAGCATTTAGGAACACGTTTCTAAGATACAGAATCGATGCATAATAATGACTCAAATTCCATTTGTTGCCAAACTGTTTCCAGCTCATTATATGCTATCTCACTCAGTTACATTGAGAAATTTTGAATTAAATTTTTTTTTAAGATACGGTAAGTACTGCTATTCCAGTTTATCTTTCAACTTATCACTCAGCCTATTTCCGACATTCAACTGGAACATAGTTGTACAAAAATGGACAGATACTGGCAATTTGATTTAACATACAAATAAATTAGTGCCAGTATGTTTTTGTGGAATTAGAAAAAGTGAATTGCTTTACTTTGGTGTTCTCAAAATCCAATCCAGCCATTCACCCACGCTGCGATACTACAAATAATATCCACTATGGGACACCAAATTCTGGAGATCCACTAACATTGAGCAAGCAGATTTCATGTCAAGACTCTGAGTGAGGATACAAATGGGTTCCAAATGGAAACTCAACCATTTTGTCAAAGAATGAAGCCTAACCTCAGAAAAGATACTGATGTGCTTGTTAGCACAGCACCTGTGAAAAAAGATTATCTCATAATATGGATCATTATATCTTTTAGTGAAGTCACTGAAGTAAAGATTTTGGGAAAGCTTTTTTTTGATACTTTTTTCCAGGAACAAAGGAAACTTCTACGCTGAAGAGATCCATCAATTTTTTATATCCCTTCGTCCTCAGACAAGGCTTTCCAAAATGAAGAAGAATAATTCAATCTCTAGAGGACCACTGCTAGCGTAAGAGCTCCCATTGTGGATTACTGGGATTAACGCACTATCCAGGTCATTCATGTAGTGTTGTGGAAGAAGTTGGCCCCCTGATCCTGCTTGATATTCAACCTGTAAAGCACAGATAAATACAAGAGCATCAAATCCCTAAAATCTGAAGAAACTCGAAGGATTACTTTTAAATTGGCTTCACTGATTAACTAAATCGTGAGCAACCAAGAAAATCAGTTTAATAAAATGTAAGAGGTTGGAATTTCCACCCTCTAAACCTCAGCTCAGCCAAACCTGCCTCAGCCTGTATCCGAACTTGTTTTAAGTCTTGTTCACTTATCACCCATGTTCATTAATGTGCATTGGCATCCAGCCCAGCAAAAATTAAAATTTAAAACTTTCATCTGTGTTCAAATCCCTCCCATTGTCTCCTTCCTCCCGATTCCTGTTTTTTTTCAGCCCTCCAATCCTAGGAGATGCTGTACTTCTCCAATTCTTGTTTCTTGCACATTCCTACTTTCTAACTACACTGATATTAGTGGCTGTGCTTTCAGCTGTACAGCCGGTGAGATTCTTAATTCCCTCTCCAAACCTCAATTATACTTTTAAGACTATCCTTAAAACCTATCATTCTGGCCAAGCCTTTGGTCAGCTATTCTACTGTTTCCTTACTTGGTTTGGTGTCAAATTTTGTTTGAAAATGCCTCTGTGAAGTGCCTTGGGTGGCTGAGCATGTCAAGGGCATTATATTAACGCAAGTTGTTCTCATTGTTAAAGATGTTGAACCGTGGCAGATGACATTGAAGTATAAAGCAAAAAAGGGAAACTAAAATAATTTAAGCAGTCCATGAAAGATGTTGAACAGAAACTAAGAATGACATTTGGACAGATATATAGATCCAAAGAAACATGAGGAAGTTTACTTAATCTATACAGTGCTACTTTTGTATCAAACTTAAATGTAACATCTAATCACTCAAGGAAAAATGAAGAAATATTGACAGAGTCCTCAAGTTTAAATATATAGTTCATCCAATCATAGAATCCCTACAGTACAGAGGGAGGTCATTTGGTCCATCGAGCCTGCACCGACCACAATCCCACCCAGGTCCTATTTCCGCAGCCCCAAGCATTTACCCTGCTAATCCCCTCACAATAGGATCAATTTATCATGGCCAATCAACCTAACCTGTACCATCTTTGGACTGGAGGAGGAAACCGGAGCACCCGAAGGAAACCCATGGAGACACAGGAAGAATGTACAAACTCCACACAGACAGTGACCCAAGGCCAGAATTGAACCTGGGACCCTGACGTGTGAGGCAGCAGTGTTAACCACTTTGGCACCATGCCACCCTATTTAAAAACTTAAAACAAGTTTGGATATAGGCAACGGTTTTGGCTGAGTGAAGTTTAGAGCGTTGAAGTTCCAACCACTTAGATTCTATTAAACTGATTTTCTTGGTTGCTCGCGATTTAACTGGTTTGTATTGAACTCCTAAAGCTGACGTAATAGCCCAAGTGAATGTTCTACAAATAGCTAGCCCTATAAAGACTGAAGTAATAAGACCTTGTCATTATTCAAGATGTAATTATGACCCTACAGCTCCAGAAGGCAGAAATTTATATGAGATTAAATCCAAATATTAAAAGGGTTAAGTCTCCAGAGACGAGGCCTGGGCAATTTTCCACAATGTCAAGTAAATGCTAGCATAGTTAGGGATCTTTCAGGAAACTAGCCTCGGCACTTCATCTGGGATGTTGTTATCAGGGCTGTGTTCCATGCACTCAGGCTTTTCCCCTATGCAACAAGGATTGAACTGGATTGACAGCTGTGGTGATGGGAAACCAGAAGATGATGAGAAAGATCGTCCACTTCTACCTCAAAATGAAAATATGACAGGTGTTTTTGCATTTACCTTCAACGTATTATAACTCATCACAAGAAACCATTTGTCTCAGTGCCATGAGAATCAACTAAACTTGTCAAAGAGACCACAAATCTCATGCCCGTGCACTACTTCCTTCACATAATCAATCCATTGGTACTAAAAGTTAATCTGTGTTTTCTCTCCCCAAAATGGATCAAGAGCAAAAAAATTGTAATAAAACTAGACCATTTAGCCCATTAAATCTGTTCATACATTCATTAAGATCACAGATGGTGTTACCTAACTCCATGCACCCACCTTAGCCATATATCCCTCAATACTGCCAGCTAACAAAAATCTATCAAAATAATAAAAGCAAAATGCTGCGGATACTGGAATCTGAAACAAAAACAGAAAATGCTGGGAAATTTCAGCATCTGCAAATAGAGCCAACATTTCGTGTCTTGATGACCTTTCATCAGAGCTGAGAGCAAAGAGAATCAGCAGAGATTAATACTATGGACGGGGGGGTGCGTTGCTGCTAAAAATGCTCATAACGTGATCAGAATGCATGAATGGCAGATCAGAGGTACAAATGGTTAAGGGACTGCCTGAGGAATGTGGCAGTTGTCTTGAGGATGGGGGTAGCGGGAAGGGAGCAAGAAGGACAGCTAGAACGAAGAAGTGGAAAAATGGAAGTGAGAAAGGAAGATAAGATGAAACGAAAATAAAATAAATGGAAATGGGTGACAGTGGAGGAGAGAGTTCAGTTCAGTAGGCTGTAAAAGTGCCTAGTCGGAAGATCTCCTCCAGTTTGCGCTGGGGTTTGCTAGAACACTGCAAAAGGCCAAGGACAAACATGTGGACAGGAGAGCAGGGTGGTGTCTTAAAGTGGTAAGCAATAGGAAGGTCTGGGTGTTGCTTGCAGATAGACCAAAGGTGCTCCACAAAGCAGTCACCCAGTCTGCATTTGGTCTCTCTGACATAGAGTAGACCCGCATTGGGAGCAGTGAATAGACCAGATCAAAGGAGATACATGTGAAACACTGCTTCACCTGAAAGGAATGTTTAGGACCAGGGTCGGTGAGTAGGGAGGAGGTCAAGGGGCAGGTGTTACCCCTTCTATGATTGCATGGGAAGGCGCTGTGGGCAGGGGGGAGGTATTGGGCATAACGGAGCAGTGGATCAGGGTGTCTCGGAGAGAATGGTCCCTGAGGACTGCTGACAGCGGGGGAAGTGAGGGGAAAATGTGTTGAGTAGTGGCATCATGTTGGAGTTGACAAAAATGGCAGAGGATGATCCTTTGAATGCAGAGACTGGTGGGGTGAAAAGTGAGGACTAGGTGGACCCTATCCTGATTCTGGGAGGGTGGCGTGGAGAGAGCAGTGACCCAGAGGGGTGGATTGGATGCAGATGAGAATCCTGTCAACCACATTAGGTGGAAAACCACAGCTGAGGAAGGAGGAAGACATATTTTGGAAACTGGCATCATCAGAATAGACACGTGGAGGCGAAGGAATTGAGAGAATGTGACTGTCCTTACAGGACAGGAGAGCAGGTAGTCAAGGTAGTTTGATTAGGACTGGAGTAGGGAATGGTCCACATAACCCATAAACAGACAGGCATAACTGGGACCCATGCACATGCCCACAGTCACACTTTTTATTTGGAGGAAGTGAGACGAGTTAAAGGAGAAATTGTTGAGTGAGAGAACCAGTTCAGCCACACGGAGGAGTGGTGGTGGTGGTGGATGGGGATTGTTCTGACTTCTGTTTGAGGAAGAATCAAAGAGCTCTGAGGTCATCCTTGTGGGGAATGGAGGTGTGGAGGCAGTGGTTTGGGCCAGGGACCTGGAAGTCATTGATGTGGCTCAGGGCACATCAGTCTCAGTTTTAACATTAGCAATTGATCCTGTGTTAATTCCTACTTATGGAAGAGTTCCACAAGTCTACCACCCTTTGAAATGTTCCCTAACTTCAATCTTAAAAGGTCTGGCTCTAATTTTCAGCCTATGCCACAGAGTTTTAGACTCCCCAACCACAGGAATAGTTACCCCCAAGCTGCTCTGTTTCCATTAATATCTTGAAGACTTCAATCAAAGCATCCATTAATCTTTTAAATTCCAGGAAATACGGCCTCAGTTTGTTTAATCACCTCTTGTAGCTTAAGTCTCGGAGTCCGGTCAGTATTCCCTGTAAACTGTACCACTGTGCAGCAATCAGAAATTCCCCATGCAGGGTGTATTGCATTTTGGTCCCTATAAGTTAATGTGCTTGCATTTTGGTCCAAGTATGATTGTAGTAAATATAAACGATACACCCTTCAAGGCCAAATATGGTCACATGGACAATTTTCGTAAGCTGATAGATTTTCCAACTTTGTTGTGCGTTCTTGTTTCTGACCCAAGCCTACTTGATCAAAGAACAGCGCCAGCCCCACCACTACTGTGTGACCAAGTTGTGCCATTAATGAGTACACCATCAGGAAACCCAATAATGTGGATGAAGAAAATGGAAGTACTTGTTAAAAATAGTTATGCGTTTTGTCATTTTTACCTTATCAGTTTCAAAAGAGACCCTGAGACTCAGCTTGTTTATTCCAATTTCTTTCAATGCTTTTAGGTGAGGGCACAGGGCAGCACAGCAAGCATTGGTGATCTCCTCAGTTAGTTCACTCTGTACAGCTGAAACTGTAGGACTAAGAGGATCATGATTTCTTTTCAAATAGAATACCTAGAATAATAAATGCATTTTTAAGTTAATGAGTTTCATTACTATTTGAATCAAAACAGACTGTATATTTTCCAAAAGTGACATCTCCAATTTCATAAAACATACTAGAATATTTGTCATTCTTTCAGTTACAGTACCATGCTGACTGAGACACAATCAGCGTGGATACTTGCAGCCCAACAGATTTGAGTGTAATCTAAAACCTGAAGGTTAAGCAGCAGTGAGAATGATACCAACTAACTGCAACACACACAGATAGTCTTGCAGAATAGGAACATAGGAGCAGGAGTAGCTGTTCAAGCCTGCTCCACTAAGATTCGCAGAATAGGAACGTTAGAGCAGGAGTAGACCATCTGGCCCTTCAAGCTTGTTCCACTAAGCCTAGCAGAATAGGAACATTGGAGCAGGGTAGGCCATCTGGCCCTTCAAGCCTGCTCCACAATCCACAAGATCATGGCTGATCTGGTTGTGGTCTCAGTTTCACTTTCCTGTCTACCCTCTCATTATACTTGACAAAAATCTGTCAAACTCTGCTTTGAATGAATTCAATGACCCAGTCTCTAATATTTTGAGGGAAGAGAATTCCACACACTAACAACCCATTGGGAGAAACCATTTCACGCTCTGGTATCTGAGTCAGAATGTGTGGGTTCAAATTCCACTTTGAGGACTCAAGCACAAAATTCACAGCTGACATTCCAGTGAGGGAGTGCATTATCAGAGGCTGCAGAATGTTAGGCTTTGGTGAGTACGCATATACATACATAGCGAGTTGGAAAGGAGAAAGCAAGGGAGACAGAGTGGAACGGAAGAACAAAGAGACAGAAGCACAAATAGAGACAAAGACAGAGTGGGAAAGGAGACAGAGAGCTGAATTTCAGAAGTGCTGTTGGTGAGATAATGAAGCTGTGTTACTCAGGCTTTGTTTGTGCGATTTTGTGTCATTCAATTTCAATGTATGGTGCATTTCTGTTATAGTTAGTGATATATTTTATTTTGAAAGTTATTCGAGCTAGGAATGCACATTGCTGTGTACATACAGTACAGTACTTCAACTTACTTTTCCGGACAAGAAATGTCCGAAGGAACCCAATTCTGGTTTTCCTGCCAGAACCCATGAGTCACTTTTCAAAAACACACAACTAATTGTGCAGTGTAAATACAAAAGGCACTACATAAACATTTAAGATTAGCAATGACCATGCAAACTATTCTTGGTTGAGAAAAGCATGCACATGGCATGATTGCTATGTTGAAGATAATTTGAGACAATACAAACACAACCCAGCTACTTTTCTTAGGGAAAAGGTGAACTTCCCCTTGAAGCACTGTCCTGGGCAATTATTAATTTGATAAAAGTACTGAATGTGGAAGAGTTAGAAAGTACACATTGTTCCATTGAGCAATCTGAGGTTTTAGTAATATAGTTCTAAATAAATAGCCACTTACCTCTGTACACTTTACAACAATGCCAGCCGTTTGAACTACATTTTCCTGCAGGATTTTGATGCTAGGAATGCCTTCCATGGACCGCCCGTCAACAGGACTTAAAACACTGAAAGCAGAGTTTTAAGAAAACATTAAAGTGTGCAGTAATCTTGAAAACAATTATGTACTCCCAAGATTCATTGTGCAAGGGTGAATTAATAGATCCAGTGAAAGGAGGAATAGATCTAATACCCCTGCATTAGAGTAAAATTCCATGCCAGTCAAATGCTTATACCTCAAGGTCTTATCATCAGCAGAACTTGCGGCAAGGTTGTGAACTTGTTAGAAAAACACGCAGTTCCTAGCTAGAAGATTACAAACAAGATTTTGGGACAATGTTTAATAATAAACCTACATAGTCAAGGTTGGAATGACTAAGTGGATATGAAGTCTGTATCTATAGCTTGGAACTGAGAGCTGTATTAGAATGCTCCAGTGAGGGCTGTTAGAGCTGAGAGAGCTGTATCAAAAGGAGAATGCTATCTTCAGAGGTTTCTCTGGGGTAGTTTCCTCTGTGATTAAATCATAAATAAATTATTGTAACCTGTCCCTGGGTTTCCTATCCTTTGTTGGAAGACCACCACAACAACAGCAGAGGAAGAAAACATTGAAAACAACTCAAATTTCTATGCAGTACTCAACAGGATATTGTTATCACCAAATAATCTGATTGTCGTGTAACTGAATCATCAAGGGAATCTCCAAATGGAGATCACTGTCACAATGTACATCGAGATGAAGTTACTAAAGTCTAATTTCTTGATTTGCCTTGTGGACAGTTAGTTACACGGCATGATTTGTAAATTTCTCAACTGTGTCATAGAATGGTGTCATGAGCAAGACAAAAACAAAAACAGCAGTGAAGCTCCACCTGATCTTTTTCCAATTCCCCTTGCAGGTATCAATCTAATCGAAAACCAAAATCTTACTCTTCCAATTCTTAGAATTGGCAATAAAGATTGAAGTCTGATTTTGATTAAACTCTAAGTTAAAAGTTATTCCTAGAAAATCATAAGAACATAAGAAATAGGAGCAGGAGTAGGCCATCTAGCCCTTTGAGCCTGCCCCGCCATTCAATAAGAGCATGGCTGATCTTAAGTGAATCAGTTCCACTTTTCCCCCTTTCTCCCCATAACCCTTAATTCCCTTGTCTATCAGAAATCTATCTACCCGTGACTTAAATATATTTAATGAGGTAGCCTCCACCACTTCAACGGGCAGAGAATTCCAGAGATTCACCACCCTTTGAGTGAAGAAGTTCCTCCTCAACTCTGTTCTAAACTGCCCTCCCCCCTTATTTTGAGGCTGTGCCCTCTAGTTCTGCTATCCTTTCAAAGTGGGGAGAATCTCTCTACCTCTACCCTATCTAGCCCCTTCATTATCTTATATGTCTCTATAAGATTCCCCCTCAGCCTTCTAAACTCTAACAAGTACAAACCCAGCCTATTCAATCTCTCTTCATGAGCTAACCCCCTCATCTCCAGTATCAGCCTGGTGAACCTTCTCTGTACTCCCTCCAAGGCCAATATATCTTTTCGCAAATACGGGGACCAAAACTGCACACAGGACTCCAATTGCAGCCTCACCAGTGCCCTGTACAGTTGCAGCAATTTCTCCCTGCTTTCATATTCTATCCCTCTCGCGATAAAGGCCAACATTCCATTCGCCTTCTTGATCACCTGCAGACTGGATTTTTGCGATTCGTGCACAAGGACCCCCAGATCCCTCTGCACAGTAGCATGCTGCAGCTTTTCACCCTTTAAATAATAATCCCCCCTACTATTATTTCTACAAAAGTGGATAACCTCACATTTGCTAACGTTATACTCCATCTGCCAGGTCCTCACCCACTCACTCAGCCTATCCAGATCTCTCTGCAGACTTTCCGTGCCTTCCACGCAATTTGCTTTTCCAATCATCTTTGTGTCATCAGCAAATTTTGTTACCCTACACTCAGCCCTCTTCTCCAGATCGTCTATGTAAGTGGTAAACAGTTGAGGCCCCAGCACTGATCCATGTGGCACTCCAGTTGTCACCAACTGCCAACCAGAAAAGCACCCATTGATTCCAACTCTCCGCTTCCTGTTAGATAACCAATCCTCAATCCACGCTAACACCTTACCCCCAACTCCGTGCACCCTAACCTTCTGCAGCAACCTTTTGTGAGGCACCTTATCCAATGCCTTCTGGAAATCTAAAAACACCACATCTACCGGTTCCCCTCTGTCTACTGCACTAGTCACATCCTCATAGAAATCCAATAAATTCGTTAAACACGACTTCCCCTCAGATTACAAAATGCTTCATGGATTCTTACTGTCAAAAGTTGCTTTGACATTTTACAGGAAGACTATTTTGCAAATGAGTAAGACCATAAATAGGTTAGCATTGTTCAAAAATCATACCCTTTATTTACAGGTTCATCACCATCCACCCACTGAATATTTACAAATTCTCTTCTGTCATCTGGATCCAATTTTCCACAAATGATTTGAAAGTCTCTCTTTTCCCGTAGAGCTCGCCTTAAACCCTCCATTGTTTCTGGAGTAATTTGTACCATAAGTCCATCTGCAATCAGAATTAATCTCATTAAAGGAACAAGGGAAAAATAATTTCTGGTCTATAGAAGCAGGAATCAGACTCTCAGGTTTGGCTGAAGGCTACAGAAGAATTTTTAAAACAAATTTCCTTTTTCTAATGCCATAACTTTATTTGGGGTTGAAAGTTCACACAAAAAGAGAAAGATGTGATTGGCACATGGACATTCAAAGAACAACATGATTTTTTCCAGGAGTTGCCTGTATAGAGTAGAAAATTAAACTAAACAGGAGTCTGTGACACACTCCAATGGCATCACCATCAAATCATGTGACTAGCTCTTAAGGTAATCATGCAACCACTTAAATATATAACAAAGCCTGTCGACAATACAAGGGAGGAAAAGCAGGAGTAGAGCCACCATGAGAAACAATGACGGTATAATTCCTAACAGAATCAAATATAAGGTGCAGGCCATTCGGGTCGTCGGCTTGCTCCACAAAATCCGGTGTTTGGATCTGTCATCATAAGGCAGACGGTCTCATCCTTATTAGAATGCAGCACCTGTGTTCATATTTGGTCCAGACGTTGGGACTTTACAGAACACTGACTCCATAGGGTAGGCACAATGCAGTCTAAAGACGCCAACAGATTTAGTCCTGCCCAAGGAAGTCTGTCGGGGAGGGTGGGGCAGAGGGAAAAGGTGGTGCCAGAACCAAAATAACGTAAATTGTTCAAAAACAAATGTGATGTAAATAGTTGGGATTAGTTAAAAATTAATAAGTAGATAGAATATTGCAGGGAAAAGGGGGTGGTGTAAAGGGTTAATAGAACAGAAATGCTAATGAATAGTGTAGACAATGTTGCAACTATAACATCAGCGGGCTTGTGCTCAAGTCTCTGTACAGCAAACAGGCAATTCAGAAGAGATATGCCTGCTCAGTAGCCCACTTTGTACATAACATACGTGGTGTAAATGCCCAAGTCTGGCTACAGTTTCTCTTTGTATGACTCTAAACATGGAACATTCCTCAAATACGGTAGCAGTGGTGGTGGCGGCGGCATGAATTAAAGCAACTATAGGTGCCATACGACAAATACATACAGTCCACAATTGCAATGATTCATGGGCAAACTGACATCTCTCAAGTGTCAGCTACATCCTTACCCAAGAAGGGTAGTGACACACAGAGTTTGCTGTTGCAAGAAGTACCAAGCAGCCTCAGGTCTCCTTACCAAACACAGCAGCTCAGTCAGTTCATTCCTGTACTTCACTGGCCAGCCGCTGACCATATCATTAGCACTCAGAGGCTTGTTAAAACGTCTGCAGAATTGGATTCCACGTTGGAGGCCTTCATGGAGGCCCACTAGGCATTGCTAAGTTTTTCACTGCTATAAGGCAGTTACAACTACAGCTCTCATAAATCAATGCCAGTCGCTGAATCACTTCTTACTACTCCATGATCTCTAGCTAGTCCTTGCCAACAGCATCTCGGGACAGACAATCACTTCAGTCAGGCTATCCCAACTATACAAATTCATCCCACCCATTATACACAGTCCTCTACAAGGCCCACTCATCCTGCAGGGTCAAATGGAGTAGCCCCAAAGTTAAAAAGCAATTGGACGTAAAAATTAAACATATGAAGGCCACAAGGTGCAACTGTCTGAATAATACTTCAATTGGACTTAACTTACAATCTGAACGACAGACTCTAGCTTTGTATTTAACTATTTGTTTTCTTACCTTCCACTATACTGGATTTAGCAAGAAAGCCCGAGGTAGATTTCAGAGCTCCATTAAACACCACAAAAGAGGCTCCTGTAACTATAGCACATTGGAAAACATAAATTACTTAACACTGAGCTTCATAGTATTTCCCAGTTTCCGCCAAAACTGGAAGACCAAAATGCAAATTACCTTTCCTGGACTTCCCAGCAATTGTGTTTGCCTGAGTTTGATAATTGTTATCATCATTCTGTATGCAGACCAGGTGAGAGTCAGCATCCAAACTAAAACACGTTCCCATGGTAATCACATGTTCATTAGATGAAGATACTACCTTCATGACCTGAGAAACAGGAATGGCAAAATTCTTGGTTGGTATAAATCATCACCAGTTTTAAAACAATACAGAATGGATGCAAAGCCAAGATATCCAATTGTACAATGGCTTATAGAGAAAAGAAATTCAAGAAAATAAAGCACGCAGAGAAATTGAACAGAATGAAGTTATGAAAATATTACTAGTCATGTAAATGTGAAGAGTTTAAATGGGATATTCATGTGTCTTAGAGAATTTGAACATAGGCCAAGACTATGCACATTAAACATTAAATCTGGAAATATTGGAATATATGTATAGGAACTTTAAACATATGAAACAAACACCAAAGCTCTGAGTAGTCAGGCAGAAGTGACTGAATGCTTTCCTGGAAAAATGGATATTAGAAGGGATTTTAATAGCTTAAAGGTAAGCATGTACATGCCCAGGTAGAGAGTAGAAAGGAAACTGTCATAGTTGAGTATATAGTCAACATGTCTGAAGTTGAAATTTTTGACATCAGATAGACAGCATTGCACAGGAGGCCAGAGTTAGCACACCATACAGGATACAAAGCTGGAGGAGTTTGGAC
Source organism: Carcharhinus amblyrhynchos (assembly GCF_965287045.1). Taxonomy (NCBI): domain Eukaryota; kingdom Metazoa; phylum Chordata; class Chondrichthyes; order Carcharhiniformes; family Carcharhinidae; genus Carcharhinus; species Carcharhinus amblyrhynchos. The sequence continues at coordinate 94,998,870 of NC_137328.1, forward strand.
AAGGATTTTCAATTTGGTTAATAGGAAATTGGTGTTGGAAGCGAGGTATTCGAAATAGGATTGTCAACAGGACAAATTCAGGTGATAGAATTTGAAGGATTGTTAATTATGGAAGAAAGTTGGGTTCTAGCCAGGAAAAATATTGAATGTCTTTAATTGAAAACTGATTCAACATTGTTGAGTTGAGCAGGCTGGATAAATGGTTATAAACAGGGGTGTGCTGACTATAGTAGCATGTGGTTTTACGACAGGGAAAAGCAATTTCTTATTCTTCACGATGATTTTACAGTAGTAGGATAACTTAGCTGTGTAATGCTGGAGCTAAATCTTAGTGAATGGCACTGAATGTGTCATTCATCTGTTGCATTGTGGCTAGTGCCTTGTGTAATGATGAGCCAGAGGAGAAGGAAAGAGTTTGGAGCTGCTGGGGTGAAAGAAGAAACAGAAGCACAGGACAAAAGTTTCTTTTCCAAAGGACATAGACTGAGGATATGTGGGATTAAGAACACACAAATGACAGATGAATGGTAATGAGACAAGTAAATGGTCAGAGTCAGCCACAGCGATGGAGGGAGGTAGTGAGGCAGTGAGGCTAAAAGTAATGGAAAGATTAAGAAAATGGTTGCAGACGAGGGATTTTATTAAATTACTGTGGAATTAGGAACGTTGCGTAAAAATGTGCATGGAGGGATTGAAGAGGAGAGATGTGCAAATGCAGAAAAGCAGCCATAAAAAATGAAGGACTTAGGTAAGATTTAGTGACAAGCATTTCATCCCTGCCAATTCAGTTTGCTGGGGCTGATAGACAAAAAGATCAATTTTGGAAATTGAAGCAAATGAGGTTACAACTCAAAGTACTAGTGATAGATATTACAACTCTAGCAGAGGACATGAACAAATTTATTCTGTAAGCAAGGCTTAATTGTGGGATGGGGATGATAATAGGAGGCTGGGAAGGACATAATGTACAAAGATAGGATGGTGGTTGAGTGAGTAGCTGCCAAACCAAACATGTGAATGGATAAATCAGAAATAAACAAAATTCCATGAGCAGGTAGCAGAAGCTTAACTAGTGATATTGTCCGAGTTCGAGCTTGTTAAGCGGTGGTACAGTCTGATGCTTTTGAATCTATGCCTACCTCATCTATGAATTCAGATTGGTATATTTATCATAGATTTGTGCCTACTTGGTAATCAGATAAGGAAGTCTGAAAGTTGGTGTAATAGGTGTCATTTGTGGGGACTGGACTATAATGTTGTCAGCCTGGCTGATAATGCTTAGTTAAAACTAATTTCTGTGATTTTAAAATAGTTAGACAAAAAAAAAAGAATTATATCCAAAAAAGGCGCACATCAGTTCATAGCATCCAGAAAAGGTTTCAAACTTAGAAAATACATTGAGCTTCGCTCTAAGTGGAAAAAATTTTAAAATTCAGACAACAGGAGATGGGAAGTGGATTTAGATACAATAGTTATCACTATAGATCATCTCCCTAAATGATCACTGTCAAAATGGTAATCTGATAATGGACAAGTGATTGTCATTCTAAGGGGAAGTCTTTTGCAACTATCCATTTCTAATAGCAATAATTAAAAAAGCATCAAGTAGGAATAACTTCTTCAAAAGCGCATACAGAAAGCACAACGAAAGAAGAGAGATGCATCAAAACCCAGTTACATAAATTTGCACATTTCAGAAACAACTCAAGTGCGCCTTTCTTTTTGGGAGGCATTTGGAACAAATTGCTTAGCCAGCCACCTTTGAGAGCAGTACTCAACAAAATATATATTGTACTGCTTGGCTTGATTTTTAACTTTTGAAAGTTGTTCTATTCAATGCTGTGTTGTGAGGTTTTAAAAACCTGGCAGTAATCAGATTATCTCACAATTTCAACATTCATGACCTTGCCAAGAAAGTTTAAATCTTTTGTTCTGCTTATGATATTAAATACTCAGTGATGGATACAAAGAAAGTAATTCAAAAAATAAGCTTTTCTTCCTACAAGAAATGGTTCAGTTTAATTCTTACTACTAACCTCATTGTACCTTCTCTTCGGTATTTTAATAGAGCTTTTCCCCATCTCCACAAGTAGTATTAATCCCTCAATTGTGGGCAGAGTATATTGGTAATTTCGAAGATCCTGCAAAGAAGAGTGAAAAACGTGAGCACAAATGGCAAACAAAGAAGCACTTATAGAAGTATTTTTGGCCATAAGTACTTAAAATCAGCACAAAACTTTCTTGAAAAATATGTAGAAAATATAAGCAAGAGTAGACTACTTGGCCCTTTGAACCATTCAATATTATGGCTGATCATCAAATTCATCATCTGATCCACCTTCTCCCATATCCCTTTAACCCCAAAGGCTATATCTAATTCCTTCTTGACATCAGACAATGTTTTGGCCTCAACTACTTTCTGTGATCGTGAATTTCACAGATTCACCACTCCCTGGGTGAAGAAATTTCTCCTCATCACAGTCCTAAAAGGTTTACCCCATCCTCAAACTATGACCCCTAGTTCTGGCCTTCCCCACCATCCGGAACATTCTTTCTGAAACTATCCTGTCTAATGCTGTTAGAATTTTAAGTTTCTATGAGATCCCCTCTCACTCTTCTAAACTGGAATGAATAGAATCCTAACCAACTTAGTGCCCTCTCATAGACCTGCCACCCCAGGAATCAGTTTGGTAAACCTTTGCTGTACTCCCTCTAAAGCAAGGACATCCTTCCTCAGTTAAGGACACCAAAATTGCACACAATACTCCAGGTGTGGTCTCACCAATACACTATGCAATTGCAGAAGCACATCCCTATCCCTGTACTTAAATCCTCTTGCTATGAAGGCCAACACATCATTTGCCTTCTTTACTGCCTGCTGTACCTGCAGGCTTACTTTCAGCGACTGATCACAAGGACACCAAGGTCTCATTGAGAATCCACCTCTCTCAATTTACACCCCTTCATAATAATCTGCCTTCCTATTTTTGCCACAGAAATGGATAATCTCACATTTATCTGCATTTTATTGCGCCTGCTATGCATATGCCCACTCACTCAGCCTGTCCAAATTGCTTTATCAGTAACGTGGCTATGATTCGGGACGAGTGAATGTTGCAAGTTAAAACTCTTACAACAATTTGTATAATTGAATTTGATTTGGCCAGCAAAAGGAAAATAACTACAACTGCTCACTAACCCAAACTGTTCACTGAATATATTCCAAGGAAGTTTGCTTGTCCAGCAACTCTGGGACTATAATGTAATGTGGGACCAATGCCCAAGTTAGCAAGTTACTCAATTGTGAGGAAAATACTAAATTGGTAGAAAACCAATAACAAACTAGGATAACAGATGGGTCAGATCTGATGACCTTGGTAAATCCTCGTAATTAGCAAACTGCCTCAGACTAATCAAGCAACATTCCAACAGTCATACTCTCAGAATCATGCCTATCACTCAACATGACAGATTTGTCAGGTTTATCTTATCACAGCAGCCAATACAGTTGGATGGGAGTTGCCCTAAAATTTCTGAACATTGACTCTGAAGTTGTGCTTCAGGTCAAATCAAAAATAAAACCTCATCAAAATTCTTCATAATTTTGAACACCTGTATAAGCACCCTGTTAAGCTGTTTTAATAACTTGATAACTGAAGCCTCCCAGAACTTTTAGCATCTTAGTAATCTTTTCATTTGTAACTTAACCAATAGCTATCCGTCCAATCTTGCACCACGTTCTCCTGTAATTGCTTAGAAACTTAAAATAATCACACTCCTAAGCTGTGTTATATTAATAGCACAAATGTCCACATAACCATGTCTGAAGTGACACAAAAGCATGTCTGATCTTTCTTGGGGTGGGGGTGCATCATTACAGTAGAGTCTCAATGAGCCACTGAAACTTTGTGATAACCAAGAAGGCCCTATTTTCATATGGATGCATTTCTATGTAACCCAAAATACGTGCAACTGTAATCTATGTCAGGGCAGCACAGTGATTAGCATTGCTGCCTCACAGCGCTAGGGGCTCAGGTTCAATTCCCAGCTTGGATCACTGTGTGTGGAGTTTGCACATTTTCCCCACGTGGGTTTCCTCCTACACTCAAAAGATGTATGGACTAGGTGGATTGACCATGCTTAACTGCTGTTTAGTGTCCCGTGATGAGTAGGTTAGAGGGGTTAGCGGGATAAATATGTATGGTTGTGGGGACAGAGCCTGAGCAGGATTGTTGTCAGTGCAGATTCGATGGGCCAAGTGGCCTCCTTCTGCACTATAGGATTTCTGTGATTCTTTCTATTTCTATGTCAAAAAAGCACATTCATGTGTCAAATGAAAGCACATTAAAATAGTGTGTGAATGGCTTCATTCTATTTGTTCACACCTTACAATGGCTTGACTTTGTAAAAACCTTGGGCTTAACACTGTAAAATGTCAGGAATTAGCACCAGCTTAGCATATTGTCTTCAGATGTGCATGATACAATCCATCATATCAACACAGTCAAACACGTTTCAGCATTTTCATGTTGCAATGCATCTCCATGGCTTTTGCAGCATTGGGTCGGGAAACACATAAGCAAGCTAGTGGGCATTCATCAGACTCGTCTCTCAGTTGAAGAGCACGCTGCGTTTCTGATTGCATCATCTATCAGTTCCATTTTGAAGCAGACAACGTCATCCACTGCCACATAAGTTTTCATGGTTGCCTCTGCTGGAATTGCCATACCAACGTCCAGCAGGTGAGCAAAAAGTGCTTCAACGGATTTCTTGGCCTTTCTCAACATCTTGTGCAGTCGTAACACGTTTAATCAAGCATTGTGAAAGCAGTTGGCAATAGTAGTTTCTGTTACCATCTTCCATGCCTTTTTCATCATGAACACAATCTTTACAACAATTGGATTTTACTCCTGCTTCTTACTGATGGCCTTGAATCTACATTAGTCCAAAATGTTTGCCTTGTGTTTAATAACAGTGAAGAAACTCAATGGTAGAATCTCCCAAATCTTTCACAATGTCTAGTTTCTATTTCATGCCATAGTTTTCCATGTGCCGTAGCAACTTCACCTTCTCTCTGATCAACAGCACTTTTAACTCTCTCAGTTCAGCCAAACTTGATGGCTTTGCATGTCCTTTCACAGGGAAATCCTGATGTCAAATAATGGCTTGCTCAGCACTCCATGGTTTTGAGCTTGTTTGGTTGAACTCTGCTCGGATTAGTCAGTAGTCATATAGCAAGTTTAGATACATTTGGCTAATCAAGATTTACCCATGCGAATTTCAGTTTATCATAGGTATTTTTCTATGGGATTTGCCATTCTGTTGGCAGGTATGGTTGATGGCTTTGACATAACCAGAATCATTCGAATTCAACTCAGAGGTTTCACTATATTTAGATCCTTTCAGTCTGAAAAACCTCCAATCAACACAACTGTTTGCTTTCTGTCCATTAAAGTTACCACTTTTCCCAAATACCTTAATATCAGTAGAAATCCTTACTTCCAGCTTCTTATGCAAATCCATATGCAACATCCACTTAATTTCCTTTATCAATATACTGTTATTGCCTCAAATATCACAATTAAACCTATCAGACATTACTTAGCTTTCACAGTTGCACCTTGGCTGTCCTTAATTAAGTCATGTTTCCAAACATGTTTCATTACTGTTCAAACAAGTTATGTTTCATTACTGTTCTACAATCTATTGGAACTCTGCAAAAATTAACACTTTTTGTTTCACATCTACTAACAGAACACTCCTAAAGGCAAATATTCAAATTCAATAACATCCTGCAGTCTCGAATGCATCCATCCATCTGTGTTGAGTTTACACAACTTTGCATTCTTGCTTGCAAGTATCAGAAGCAAGAGTGAGCCTACTATTTTTTGAACACATATGCAATAGAGAACAGGAGGACGTAGAGAGAAAATACAGAAAATAGAATATTAACCAAAACACTCACTGCTAGCAAATTCATGATGGTATGACCCGTTTCTCCAAAGAGTGCTTTACGGAAGCGAACACTCATTAAAGGACAAGGATAAACTGCAAACAAAAGTATTTATCAATTAACAACTCTGATGGTTAGAAATTGATAATATTGAATTGTTGCCACAGTAGTAGAAATAGAAAACATTGGAAGAACTCAGCAGGTCTGGCAGGGTCAGTGGACAGAGAAATAGAGTTAATATTCAAATCAATATGACTTCTTCAGAGCATTTCTTCAAACAACAGAAGCCTCATCAGTGTTATAATGCAACACACTTAAGACACACATCATGAGCGACATAAGATAGAATTATGACACATGACTTAAGTGATTTAAAAAGTAACCAGCTTAAAATGGAAGACATTTTGTTGTCTCAAAATTTGTCTAATCTATTAGGATATGTATATGCTGCACATATTCTATTACAAAATACTGCAAAAACAGTGTTATGAAGGTCATGTTAAAATACCCACCATTGCATTTTGAGTCTGTGAAACTCTTCTCCAGAAAGTAGTGGAGGCATGGTCATTGAATATTTTAAGGCAGAGATAGAAAGATTCTTGACTAACAAGGGGACCCAAAGGGTAAATGAGAAAATGGCAGTGAGACCACAATCAAATCAGCCGTGATCTTACTGAATGGAGGAACAGGTTTGGAGACCGAATGGCCTCCTCCTGTTCCTATACTGTATGTTTATATCCTTAGTGACATACGTTAAAATGGGAATTGTATGCAATGCCTGTAGTTGGCAATGTTAATATCATTACTGAGCTGTTGACAGTTCCTTGTAACACCACAAATAGATCAGTATTTTCCACCAGTTAACTGAAATTCATGTCCAAAAGGAGATTTCAAATAAAACTAAAATATTAATGACTCTGCAATTAACATTATGTAATTTATTTTTGGAATTATCTGTTGGATTTCTTAATTCCTTTATTGAAAATTTTGCTTGAAGATCTCAGCCTGACAAAAAAGCCTGGCTTGAATCTAATACTTTCTCCCAGGATTGGGTGTAGGGATTTGGATTGTATAGGCTCTTTATTTTCCTGAATGAAAACACTAATAGTCAATTGATCAGACACTAAATTTCAAAAGCCTATTCTGTAAATCAGTAACTGCTGAGAAAAAAATGTTTTGTGCATTCTGTGAAAGAGACAGGATGATAGGTACAGAGTAGACGGAGTCATAGATGTCTTTCTTCCTCCAAGTTTGATTTTGTTTTAATGACTGAAGGAAATGAACACGGAGTAAGTCGAGGGTATGAGGTACTGCTGCTAATGAAACAATGCCAAATTCACATCTTACGCATAAAATTTCGCAACAGTCACTATAAATGACACAGCACTTGTTAGCTTCTTTCCTACCAATCAATCATGGTGTGTGGGCTTTGTACGATAATATACCGTGGATATCGTTGTTTCACAAAAACAGAAAACTACAAATCCTACGATATACCTAACTCTCACACACACTATACATTAAAAACATCCAATGTAGATAGAAATTGCACTTGCAGCACTCAAGTGATATTTCCTATTCAGACTGAAGCAGAGCTGAGCATTAGGTTTCAAGTGATCACTTTCATGAGTAGACAGTTTTCGTGCAAATTTAACTTCTGCATGCGTAATTTTATGCAGATACACATTCAACTGAATCAGAAATACAAGATGACACATGAAAGTACTGAAAAAATTAAATGTAAGTGTTATGGAACATTTTAAGTCATTGTTTTTCTGTGGAATCTGTCATAACCAATCCAGCAAATCAGTTCTCTAATTGACCAATTAAGAAAGAATCACACAAAGAACATATTATTTCATAGGACTCATGTCACAGTGGAGACTAAACTTTACTCTCCTGGTGAGAAACATGGGAAAGTACAGTTCTGGAAAAGACTGCAATAATTCTGGTTCAGCGGAAAAACTAATATGTCCCCAAATACACATATCTATCTCTACACCTCCAGGGGCAGCCCACTCCACACATACACCATCTCCTTCAATTAAATTTAAGTGTCTGTATCAGAGCAGTTTGGATGGGCTGAACCAATCCACTTCTGTTCTTCCATCATTCTCAAGTTTGTGGCCATTATGAATATGTTACTGGGTTCAATTGATTTATTCTCTTCAGAGTTTTCCCTTCTTAAAAATAAATGATCTTCAACTTCCTGAGATTGCTGATGGCTTCAACAGCTATTTTTGCACTATTGTCAAAGTCAAAATATCTTTGGACATCCAAATTGAGTACAGCAATCCGAGGTTGTGATTGTAATTACGCAAGGATATTTTGGCCTTGGAGGGAGTGCAGAGGAGGTTTACTAGGCTGATACCGGAGTTGAGGGGGTTGAGCTATGAGGAGAGGCTGAATAAACTAGGCTTGTACTCGTTAGAGTTTAGAAGAATGAGGGGAGATCTCATTGAGACGTATAAGATGATGAATGGGATGGATAGGATAGGGGTGGAGAGGCTCTTCCAGCTCAGAAAGGACAGTAGGACTAGGGGGCACAGCCTCAAGATAAAGGGGGGGCGGTTTAGAACGGAGTTGAGGAGGAACTTCTTCACTCAAAGGGTGGTGAATCTCTGGAATTCTCTGCCCGTTAAAGTGGTGGAGGCTGCCTCGCTAAATATTTTTAAGACGCGGGTTGATGGGTTTTTGATAAGTGAGGGGATTAAGGGTTATGGGGAGAGGGCGGGAATGTGGAACTGAGACACGACAGATCAGCCATGATCTTACTGAATGGCGGGGCAGGCTCAAAGGGCTGGATGGCCTACTCCGGCTCCTATTTCTTATGTTCTTATGTTCTTAATTCCCAAGATTTGTACTGAATGCCTTCAGCTCAAATTTGGTTAGCTTTCATAATCGCAGATATCAGCCAGCTGTTCACCAATAACTCCAAAATCATTTTTTGCTGCATTCTTTATTCTTCTGCACCTACAGCCACTTTTGCTATGTTTGCAAAAAAATCCCTTTTCCCTACTCTAGATACAAGTATAATATCTAAATCCTATTGTCTGTGGTTTACCTATTCCTTCAGTTCTTTTTGCAAAAGGAACCATAATCATTAAGATGCAAGTTCTTGCTGTTTGAACGCCTGCCCCAAATTTGATAGAATCTACAAATTTGATCAACTTTGGTCCTGTCCCTTGGTCCCAATCAGATCTATACAATCCACAGAATCCTGGCACAGATATTTCTGGTAACTCGGAAGAAAATACTTGTCACGTCAAAGTAGTTATATTCATAATCATGCTTTGCTTTCTCTGGCTTAGCCAATATCAATGCACCGCAGAATATTTCATTCTATTTCAGCACCTTTCTCCCTTGTTGACTTACTTCTTGCATGTCATATTAAAAGCTGAAATCTTCCTAAATTGCAGACATGAAATTTGTTTCCCAAAAGGTCCATTGGTTCCTCCAAGTAAACTTGTTAGACAAGACTTCATTCCCAGTCCATAACAACTCCCCCTTACAACTATAGCTTGGTTTGGTTCCTGTTCTGCCCAAGACCACAAAGAACTACAAAAGGCTGTGAACGTAGCCCAATCCATCAAGCAAACCAGCCTCTAATCCACTGTCTATGCTTCCCGCTGCCTCAAAGCAGCCAGCATAGTTAAGGACCCCATGCATCCCAGTCACACGCTTCCACCTTCTTCCTTCAGGAAAAAGATACAAAAGTCTGAGGTCACGTACCAACTGACTCAAGACTAGCTTCTTCCCTGCTGCTGTTAGACTTGTGAATGGACTTATGTTGCGTTAAGTAGATCTTCTCTACACCTTCGCTATGACTGTAACACCACATTCTGCACTCTCCCATTTCCTTCTCTACGACGCTATACTTTGTCTGTAATGCGCGCAAGAAACAATACTTTTCATTGTATGTTAATACATGTGACAATAATAAATCAAATCAAACCCTTTTTCCAGGATGCTTCACATACTTCACCTACTGTTGATTTCACTGGACTATATATCCCTGGATTATCCAATGCCCCTTCTAAAATATTAATAGAAACATAGAAAAACTACAGCACAATACAGGCCCTTCGGTCCACAAAGTTGTACCGAACATGTCCCTACCTTAGAGATTACTAGGCTTACCTATAACCCTCTATCTTACTAAGTTCCATGTACTTATCTAAAAGTCTCTTAAAAGACCTTATTGAATCCGCCTCCACCACCATTGCCAGTAGCCCATTCCACTCACCCACCAGTCTCTGAGTGAAAAACTTACCCCTGACATTTCCTCTGTACCTACTCCCCAGGACCTTAAACCTGTGTCCTCTTGTGGCAATCATTTCAGCCCTGGGAAAAGGCCTTCTGACTATTCACTCGATCAAAACTCTCAGCAACTTATATACCTCTATCAGGTCACCCCTCATCCTTCGTCTCTTCAAGAAGAAAAGGCCGAGCTCCTTCAACCTATCCTCATAAGGCATGCTCCCCAATCCAGGCAACATCCTTGTAAATCTCCTCTGCACCCTTTCTATGGCTTCCACATCCTTCCTGTAATGAGGCGACCAGAACTGAGCACAGTACTCCAAGTGGAGTCTGACCAGGGTCCTGTATAGCTGCAGCATTATCTCTCAACTCCTAAACTTAATTCCTCCATTGATGAAGGCCAGTACACCATACACATTCTTAACCACAGCTTCAACCTGCACAGCTGCTTTGAGCATCTTATGAACTCGGACCCCAAGATCCTTCTGATCTTCCACACTGCCAACAGTCCTACCATTATTATATTCTGCCATCCTATTTGACCTGCCAAAACGAACCACTTCACACTTATCTGGGTTGAACTCCATCTGCCACTTCTCTGCCCAGTCTTGCATCCTATCAACGTCTCGCTGCAACTTCTGACATCCCTCCACACTATCCAAAACACCTCCAACCTTTGTGTCATCAGCAGAAAATTAGCTCAGTTTCTGGATTAATAGTCTAGCAATAATACCATTAGGCCAAAGCCTCCCCTAATGTTTCTATGTACAGCTGAAGGCATGAAGTACAAATGTTAGGAATTAGAATGTATATAATCACAACCTAGGATTGCTGTACTCAATTTGGATATCCAAAGAAATTTTGACTTTGACAATAGTGCAAAAATAGCTGTTGAAGCCATCAGTGATCTCAGGAAGTTGAAGATAATTTGTTTTTGAGAAGGGAAGACTCTTAAGGGAATAAATCAATTGAACCCAGTAATGTATTCATAATGGTCACAAACTTGAGAATGATGGAAGAACAGAAGTGGATTGGTTCAGCCCATCCAAACTGCTCCAATACAGACACTTAAATTTAACTATTTGAAGGAGATGGTGTATGTGTGGAGTGAGCTGCCCCAGGAGTTGTAGAGATAGGTATATGTATTTGGGGGCACATTAGTTTTTCCGCTGAACCAGAATTATTGCAGTCTTTTCCAGATCTGTACTTTGCCATGTTTCATTAATGTTCTATTATCTGCAATACAACATATGGGCATTATTCCAATTTTCAATGATTTTTCAAAATTTAAAGGAAAACCTGTGTTTGATTTTGCTAGCCTTTTTTTAAAACTAACCTTCTGTGAAATCCATCCATAACTGCAATTTAATTATCTTCATTACATCAGTTGGTCTCACTTTGCTATGTGTTCATTTCAACAATCTAAAATTCAATACCAGATCTGCTTCACCTGAGTTATAAGTAGAGGTGAATACACAAATTGAATATGTAGTCAATCTATGGTCAAAAGGGACAATGCACTACTGTCATTAACCATTGCATCAAATTCCAGGCATGTACATAAATATCAGGATTAGTTCACAAGTTATTTCCAAACCAGTAAAAACTCACCATTATATTCTGCACCCAACCTTAGCATGAGTCGTATTGGAAAGACCTTTGCCCAAGGTACTTCTAGTTTCTGAATGAGGATTCCAAATAAAAATGGACTACTTGGAAGCAGTACATCTGCTAGTGACTGGACAGTGGGTACAATGAATAGAAATCCACCATGATCTTTACTCCCCAGAAAATTTTCAGTGAAGGAAATATTTCCTAAGTTTCCAATGGTTTTTCCTGTTTGACCAAAAGGGAATAATTAGCAAGTTTTGGTTTAAAAGGCTTAAAAGTAAGCAATATTTACGACTTATACTTCTACTGTACCTGTAATGTAATAAAATATCTCACAGCAGCATTAAGAGAAGTATTATACTGAGTCACGAGAGATATTTAAGTCAGATGACTAAACATTTGGTCAGAGATAGATTTTGAGGATCTTACAGGAGGAAACAGAGGTACAGGGGCTGGCAAATGTAGGAGGGAATCTACATTTCGACACCTACAATGTGCCCCTATATTTGAGTGTAAATTATTAATATAAGCCACTTTATTGTTGGCGATGAAGATGGAGCAGACGGTGAAAAGTGGCTTAGAATGGAGAACTGACTGGGAATTATCATTGCATTCTGGGATGATGTTGGACTCGTGAGCAATTTTAGCATGGGTGGCTAAACCTTTCAGCTCTACATCCCTTGGACTTAGAAAGCAGGGATGAGGGTTAAAATCAAGAGAATAAATAGGATGAGGGAAAAGACAGAATTTGGGAAAACACATTTCTTTAGAAGATTTTAACTTGAAACTGGGATTGCAGCAGTTTATTTCTTTAAAACGCAACTTTCATATGCCCTGAACTAAGTTACTTTCACATTAACTTCACAACTTTGTTTGTTACAGAAGCTCCGTAATAAATATATTTTTCAAATTAAGTTGGCTATAAATATCACTTACAAAATCCAATAATCAAGTAAATAATGGTATATTATTGCAGGAATTTGTACATTGATTATTTATATAATGGGGCATTATAGTCATACCTTTAGTTGCATCCTGGTAAAGTGTAATAAAAATGTTAAAGATGTCTTTGGGAATTGTATTTTCATCAGGCAAACACACTAAAAGAATGACAACTTCTGCCTGGCCCACACCATGTAATCCATTGGAAACAAAGCACCAGCATTTATTTGCAGCATCTAGGAATCAGAGATAACAAAGAAAAATGCAAATTTCTGTGAAAACTGAGTCCATTAATCATGTTGGAATACACTTCTGACAAACCGATATAAACACATTGTTAAGTGTTAGAAACATTGTCAGCTAAAGAAAGATGTCAGAAAGAAGCACTGGGAGAAAACTGAGACGAGGCAAGCTTGTCAGAATAGCAGGAAGCAACTAGAGGTCAGTACCAGTATTGTTGCTAGTCGCGTCCTTAGACTGTGGGAGGAAACCAAAGAACCCAGACAAAACCCACACAGACATGGGGAGAACATGCAAACTCCACACAGACAGCTGAAATTGAACATGGGTCCCTTGTGCTGTGATGCAGCAGTGCTAACCACTGTGACACCATGCTAGACCATGAAAGACTGAAGTGAAGTAATGCAACATGGTCACAGTGGAAGCGATGTTTGAATTTGATTAGGGCCCTTACAAAATGAAAACCTCATTGGGGAGTTCAGAATTTTAGGCAAACTAGACATAGATTGGAGTAGCTAAACATTCAAAGAGAAAGTAAAGTGGTTGAAAATGGGGTGATTATTTGAACAGATCAGAAAAAGTCAAGAACCATTTTATTGAGCAGCAGGTGATGATTGTGATTTTGAAAATGCTGGACAGTATTAGAGAGAACCTTTTTTTAAAAAAAACAGCATGGGAGCCAGTAGCGAAGTTTGGTAGTCAGTAGTTTAATATGAATGGGACCAAATGAGCAGGTGGCAGCTTCTGTACACCAAATTAATTCAAAAACACCAGGAAGAGAATGGAGACAGAGAGACATAGTTTCAAGGAGAACCTAAAAGAGAGGCAGCAGAAGCAGCTGAATAGATGATCATAATCACAGCAAAGAAGCAGCTCACAGTCCCTGCACTAGTTGTTGGAGGCAAGAGTGGCAGGGATATGAGAGAGGACCTTTATGAGGCAGTTAGTAGTGCAGAAAAGTTCATTGTGGATCTCCAGGAGTAATGAATGGTTTGGCAGAGGAGGGGGAAGGGTTGATAGCACTTATGACCCAGCCAATTAGTTAACGGATATTTAGTTGTGCTGCATGTACCCTTACATTTGTACCCTCACACCTGATGGCCAAACAAGGGATGGCAGTCAGCAAAGATTCTGCAGGGCCAAGAGCACAGATGACGTGAATGTGTGAATGAGCAAATTGATGGCCACAGATATATTGTGGTAAATAGAGAGACAAAGGTTAAAAAGGTGGTAATTTGGCTGTGCAGTTATAAAGAAATGGTCAGAGATAATTTTGTCAGTAACCATCTGCTATCACGTGGCAAGACTGAGGGTGGCCACGATAATGGATAAGAAAGATTATATGGAGGTGTAAGTTTAGAGAATGTTGGGGGACAGTCAATTCAGATGAGAGATTTGCTCAGATGGAGGATTAACACCACTCAGACTGGTTGGGCCAAATGTCCCATTTCCTATTAGAAGTTCTAAATATTTCTATAGGAACTGAAACTGAAGTCAGTAGATGAGAAATCGCTCCCTGTTGAGTGAAGGAAGAAAAGTGGGAAAGTATCTTAGGAGAAAGTTGAATTGGAGCTTGGCAAAGTCAGGGGTGGGGGGGCGCGAAGAGATAATCCAAGGTGTGACTTGGTGATACTGACTAACCACTACCAAAGTACTTTGGTCAGGGTAGGTAATTCTGCCTAGAACATATAGCAGTAAGTGACTGGGCGCTGCTACCAGTAAGCAAAGTTTCAGTCAAAACTTTGGTTGTCAATACAATCACCCACACTAAAGTTATGGATAATCTGCCCATGAATAAATAGACATTCTGCAGGGAAGTTCAAGAAACGGTGAGGATTGCTTAATATTAAAGCTCATTATAGTAGAGGTGGACTTGGTAAGGATACCATGAAAGGGGCTGGGAAGTGTAACCCCAGCAAGTAAAATAGGCAACATTTGGGGTTCAAAAGGAGACAGTTGCAGGTGCCTTGACAGGCCCTTCAGAAAATGACAAGGGAAGCAAAGGGTAGAAGTAGTTTAATACGAATGGGATCAAATGAGCAAGTGGTGACTTCTGTATACCAAGTGAATTCAAATGCACAGGAAGAGATAGGAGATGAGGAGACAGTTTCAAGGAGAACCTAAAAGGGAGGCAGCAGAAGCAGCTGAATAGATGACCATAATCTTAGCAAAGAAGCAGCCCAGAGTCCCTGCACTACTTGTTGGAGGCAATAGTGGCAGGGACAGGAAAGAGAGGAGCATTATGAGGCAGTTAGTAGTGCAGAAAAGTTCATTGTGAATCTCAAGGAGTAATGAATGGTTTGGCAGAGGGCAGGAGAGAGGAGCTCCAGCCTAAGCTAGTAGCCAAAGAGTAGAAATGCCAGTGATATAAACAGATGTGAGTTGATTAACTGGACAAGTATAATATTGTGCTATTATACACAAGGAAGGAGTTCATTAAACTTTTGTACCAAAGCAAATTTCTACAGTACTGGACATATTATTGTACTCCTTGAATGAGTTAATCACCTAATGCGTGATGTAGTTTAATGGCAGGGATGCGAAATTCTCTACTGATCTCTGTGTAAACTAATTACTAGATTAGTTGAGACCAAATGTATATTACAGAATCAGATAAAGGATTTTGATCAACGGATTCACACTGTTGATTAACGACAGGAGGAATGTTCTGAGAGATACAATCAGGAGTGACGTAAACTAATTTCATTAGCTCAACAGCAGAACTGTTTGTTTGCAAGGTAAAAATTCATCTCTCTAAATGATTTATAGACCAAAACATATTTATACTAGCTTATCATTTAGCTTATAATATTGATCAGGTATAGCTTTGCTAAATATATTCCATTTGTTTGGAACTGTCTTAGCTCAGTCATGTCACGGCAGATGTGCCAGTGGTAATACACACTTGAGATTGTGGGATTTAAAAAAAGAACTTTTGAAAACCCACCAAGAAGCACACAAGATATATTTGGTCCAGCCTGTGTGTCCCAGATTGATATAAACAAACATACAGTACCTATCAAATAATGTTTACAGAGGGTTTTTTGGTGATAAGTGTCACAAAATGGGGTATCAAGCTTAAACTTTAAAATAAGTATTGTAATATTCAAATGCAAGTAACATGATCATGGACTGAGGTAGAGAATAGAGCAACAAAGCACTGAGAATAAGAAATGAAAAACTGCACAAGCAAGACCTGAGAGAGCAAGCTGAAAATAGAAGCTACAGCCTCAGATCCAAATGACTACCTAGCATACAACTTTATGAAATGGAGAGTGTACTTACAGTTCACAAGTTTCACATTTACTAGGAGGTTGGCATTTAACACAAAAGTCAAGGGATTCGGTCCACCATCCTCTAGCAACAACATGGCTTGGTCCTGAGTTGGATGCTCGTCCACCACTACTGGACCTCCAATTAAGGAGAAAGTTAATTAAATAACATAAGTGAATAAAGATGACACTTGTCCATTTGATCACATCCTTCTAGAATACTAACTCTAAGATTTTCCCACTTACAGTTTTAACATCCACCAAAAAAAACTTTGCTTTTATATCTCAAAGAATCAAATTAACATTGAAATAACAGTCAAGTATTTCAGTTTAGATTGTGCTTCAAGTTCCAGGTTTGGGGATTGACCTCAACTTCACACTCAGAATTGAGCATTCTATCAATGGAGCCAAGCAGACATACAAGTGATAGCTTTACCACACAGAAACCACCAATTTAGCTCAATATTTACAATATGTTTAATTAACAAGTAAAATTACAATTGTAGTCTGACAGTCTGAAGAGTTTTACACAAATTGCACATATACATGAACAAAGGAATTAGGAGTAGGAGGCCATTTGGCCTCATTAGCCTTCTCCATCAATCAAAATCACAGCTGATACAATTGCAGCTTCATTTGGACTTTCCAGCCCCCATAACCTTTGATCCCTTGTTCCATAAGAATCTTTCTATCTGAGCCTTAAAAATTTTCAAAGATCCTGCCTCCACCACTCTTTGGGGATGAGAACTCCATTGGCTCTCAACTTCAAGAGTAAAAAATTTTCACCTCTGTCTTAACGGCATGTTGGCACAGTGGTTAGCACTGCTGCCTCAGCGCCAGGGAGCCGGGTTCGATTCCCAGCTTGGATCACTGTCTGTGTGGGCTTTGCACATTTGCCCTGCGTCCGCATGTGTTTCCTCCAGGTGCTCCAGTTTTCTCCCTTGGTCCAAAGATGTGCAAGTTAGGTGGATTGGCCATGCCAAATTGCCCCTTAGTATCAGGGGAACCAGCTAGGTTAAATGCATGGGATTATGGGGATATGGCCTGGGTGCGATTGTGGTCAGTGCAGACTCGATAAGTCGAATGCTCTGCACTGCAGAGTTCTAGATTCTACGAACTGAGACCCCCCCTTATTTTTAAACTTCGTCCCTTAGTTCTGGTGTCTCCCACAAAGGGAAACATCCTTTCAGAATCCACTCTGTCAAGCCCCCTGAGGACCTTCTATGTTTCAATAAGATTGCTTCTCGTTCTTCTAAACTTCAGCGGTTACAAGTTCAGCTTGTCTAACCTTTACACTAAAGATAACCCCCTCATCCCAGGAAACAGTCAAATAAACCTCTGAACTTGAGACCAAAACTGTTCTCCCCAAAACCCTGTACAATTGTAGCAAAATTTCCTATTTTAATATTCCAATTCCCATGCAATAAACAATAACATTATATTTGCCTTCCTAAGGATTTATTGTATCTGCATACTAACTTGGTGATTCATGCACCAGGACACCCAGATTCCACTGTACCTTAAGAGTCCTGCAATGTCTCTCTATTTGAATAAAATGTTGCTTTTCTGTTCCTCCTGCCAAAGCAGATACTCCATCTAACAATATTTTGCCCACTCTCAACCTATCTATATCCCTTTGCTAACGCCTGATGCCTTCTTCACAACTTACTTTCCTATCTATCTTTGCTTCAACTTAATTTAGTAACGACTCATTTGGCCCCTTCATCCAAATCATTGATACAAACAGTAAATAGTTGAAGCCCCAGCAGTGATTTCTGCGGTACTCCATTTGTTACATCTTGCCAATCCAAAGATGACCCATTTATGCCTACAATGCTTCCTTGTCAGCTAACTAATCTTTTCATGCTAAAATGCCACCAGCTACAGCATGAGTTATTTTGTGTAGTAACCTTTGATGTAGCATTCTCTCAAATGCATTCCAGAAATCTAAATACCGCACATACACAGGTTCTATTTACCCACATTACTCATTACTTCCACGAAAAAACCTCAATAAGTTAGTCAAACACAATTTTCCTTTCACAAAACCATGTTGCCTGGTTGCTTTGAGATTTTCTAACTGCCCAGACGTAACCTTCTTAATAATAGATTCCAGTATTTTCCTGATGACAGATGTTAAGCTAAGGGGCCTGTGATTTCCTGTCTTCTGTCTCCCTCCTTTCTTGAATAGAGCAATTACTTTTTCCAATGTGATGGGACCTTTCCAGAACGTAAGGAATTTTGAAAAATCAAAACCAATGTATCTAATATCTTAGTTACCACTTTTTTAAGACCGTAGCAAGAAGTCCATTGAAACCTGGGGACTTGTCAGCTTTTCATTCTAATAATTTTCTTAGTTCTCTTTCCATGATGTTTTTAATTGTTTTAAAGTTCCTCCCTTTCACCTCTTGACTCAATTATTTACGGGATAAGAGTTGCATCCTCTACAGTGAAGAGGGATGCCAAATATCTATTCAGCTGCCATTTTCTTCTTTTCCATTTTTAATTCCGACCATTCTATGGAGGGTCAACGTCCACTTGAGTTACTCTTCTCCTTTTTGAATACCTGCAGGAACGTTTGTAATCTAACTTTATATTTCTCCCTCAATATTATTTTCGTCATTAT
Source organism: Carcharhinus amblyrhynchos (assembly GCF_965287045.1). NCBI lineage: Eukaryota > Metazoa > Chordata > Chondrichthyes > Carcharhiniformes > Carcharhinidae > Carcharhinus > Carcharhinus amblyrhynchos. The sequence goes on from NC_137328.1 coordinate 95,017,774, forward strand.
TTGGGTTTTTTTTAAACATCCTGTTCAATCTTTTGATCTGCTACTAATCTTAATGGAAGTGGATGATTTTTCTTTCCATTTGATACTATCTTTAATTTCTTAAGTTAGCCACAGGTGGTGCATTCTTCTTTCTCACTGAATATCAAAACTAAGGGTATTTCTAAAAATATCAATGGTTGAAACCGTGAAGCCCAGGTCACATCCTAATTGGTTGTTACTTATTGCTTTACTCAGATAATTCCACAAATCAGGTAGACTCATTTAAACGTGAAATTTGCAACAAATGTAAGGAAGTATCATTTTGATTCTAGAGTTTTTTTTATGGTAAGTTAAGACTTGATGAAAGGCCAATCAATAAGTTTAACTGGCCAATTATTTCATCAGTTTGTCTGAACTTACTGTACATATTGCTACAACTATCAACTACATATCAATGATTGATCCTTCAAAGCAATTCAATATAGGCAAAGCACATTAAGACTTTTAAGAACCATGATATAGCAAGTTTTTTTCTAATTTCTACTTATATTACAAACATAATACAATCTTCTTTATGCTTTTACCTTTTAAATGTGCACAAAAAGCTTTATTGAAAATATTATATATCATTATCAAATACCTTCTTGTTCTCCTATTGCTACAATAATGGGAGGTAGACCATGCTCGTCATCTGGAATGAGGCTGATGACTTTTGCAACAGACTTGCCAACATTAGCCAGCGCTCTATAGTCTGCTCGACAAGTAATGTCAGACTTGACATCTTGAAGACTTGTTAAAATTGTCTTTGTTAGAGCTGAGTCAGTCCTCAAAGCATCAACTTGACTTGTAACATCAGAATGGATTTTATCTCCTGTGCTACAAGACGAAGGCTGCAAATTGGGGAAAAAGAGGACCTCTAAAGCTTAAAGTAATTGCAAACTTTTGTAAACATTTTTAAATTCTTTTAAGTGTTATATAAATGCTGTTTGTTTATCTCAATAAAAGGGTGCAAGACATATAACTAGCCACTGTTTTAGGCTAAGAAATTTCTAACACTAACAATTGGATTTGCTGTTTTAAAAGGAATTAATTTGGCATTCACTCATACCATTTTTGGTTCCTGTGAGGGAGGAGTCATCTGGCATACTTCATCTGGTGCTCTTTTGCCTACTCCAACTATTGAACTTCCTGTCATTGTTGTTGTGTCTGCCACTTCTCCATTTGGCAGGATACCATCTGCAAACCAGACCCTTTTCTGCTCTCTGGAACAGATGCCTGTGGAGAAAAAAAACCTGATAAAATTAATACATTTATCACTAAGAGCTACAAACATTTTAGGACTACAGCATCAATTCTATTTTCTTTAGATCACAACTTAAAACTGATGCAAATTTTCATAGAAGCAATGTGCTGATGCCAGCATTAAAGAATAGCAATCCAAATATAGCATAAAGAGTGATAAAAATGCTTCATGCTCAACATTAAACTGAGGAATGATTCACATAGACATTCTGATACAAATTGGTTCAACAGTCAATGGATCAAAACATAAATAAATATAATTTATGCATACATGGATATTTCACTAGCATAAGCTTTTGTATGCAGCCAATTAAGATATTATAGTTTGTGTTTCAGAATTGGTTAGATCACACTTGAAGTACCGTGCAGAATTTTGGACACAATTTTATAAAGACCACAGAGAAAAATTACATTTTCATTCACAGAATAACTTAAAAGATTTCCTGAATAGTCTTTTGGGTGAAGGCCAACATGAAGTACTAAGATCGCAGAACAGAAGGTTTGATTCCCAATCTATACTGCTAGGTGACTTCAGCTAGACAGTGTTATAATTCAGGTCAGAAATTCCAAAGTGTTTTATGGAACCCACCTGGATCATAAGTTTTGCACTTTGAATTTGGTGAGGATAAGCATGATATGTTTCACCTCAGCTTTGATTGAAATGATCCACTAGGGAGCTTTTCTCTAATAAAGCTGATTTAAGAATATAGTTAACATATATGGAAAGAAAATTACCAATAACTTTTATCAATTACAAACAAAAAACTAACCATAAAATGTATAACCCTTAACAAATATATCTAAGAACAGTCAAGGTGCCTTTGCCTGATCCTTATTTGGTGACCTTCAGGCCAATATCACAGGACGACGCAAAGAGACTCCACTGTGGATCACTGGCCTTTATTGTAAGGGTGCTGATTAGAGGATTGATACAACTGAAGTGTATCTTCAGTTGTATCAATCCTCTAATCAGATCCCATCCGGAGTATAACATACAGTTATGCGTACCGAAGCTCAAAAATTACATTGGCCTAGGAAGGGGAACAAAGATCATCAAAATAATACTATGACCTAAAGAGTTAAGTTAGGGGGCTAGTGGCATAAACAGTCCGTATTCCCTTCAGTTAGTTATGAGGTGTAACGGGATGGAAGAGAAAATACTTCACTTTTACTTTACCAAATTAGATAAACCAAATCTAACTAAAATAACTGATACAATTAAAAATTAACTGATCAGATAAATAAGGTCTGATACATATTGAACAGCAGGTGACGTGCTGTAATGGCAGCACATGGAAGTCTGAAGAGAAATGTGATCCTGGCCAGCCAAATCTATATTAATGGTGTGTGTTCCCAAAAGAATGGTACGGCTAAAGCAGAACAACATTTGGGATAAGCAGCAACAAAAACAATCAGGGAGGGAAAATTTCTCAGCTCAGAAAAAAAAGTAGAATCAATTTGAAAAGATTTCTCATCCCAATGAGATAAGAAATAGCAAGGGGCAGGAAATAGGTGGGTGGGAATTTGTTAACCCTGCCCAGCCCAAGCAACAGTTGCCGTATAGGGTAGGGTGTAAATCAGTAAATTAGAAATGCAATAACAAGAATAATCATCATCCTGGGGTTCCTTAATCTTAATTTTGACTGGGCAAACCGAATTGCAGTAACGAGGAACAAAGATAGTTTTCTAGATTAGTAGGTCAAGCAACCAACTAGGAAACAGGCTATTTTTGAAGCTAGTATTGTGCAATGAGAGGGTTAATCATTAACCTTGGAGTATAGGAGACAAGATTTGGAAGGTCGCAAATGTAACACTTCTATTTAAGGAAGCATTAGATAAGGCATCACAAGAGGTTATTACATTAAAATTAGGAGTCATGGGATTGGGGTCAATTTTAGGATGGATTGAGCATTGGTTATTGGATAGAAAACAGTAGGAATAAACAGAACTTTTGCATTATGCAATGCAAGGATCAGTTCATGGGCCTGAGCTTTTTACAATCTATGTTAATGACCTAGAGAAGTGAGACTAAATTCAACATATCCAAGGATACTGATGATATCAAGTCAGGTGGGAAAGTAAGCAATGAAGAAGACGCTAAGAGGCTGCTCAGGTATATGAACAGGCTGAACTACTGGGCAAGAACATGGAAGATGGAAAATCATGTTGCAATTTGGTAGGAAAAATAAGAAGAACATTTTGAATGGCAAAAATCAGGAATGTTTACATTCAGAACAATCTGGGTGTCCTTACATTTTATTCACAGAAAGTTAACATGCAGATGAGGCAAGTAATTTGGTGAGGCAAGTAATTAGGTAGGCAACTGTTAGGTTAGCTTTTGGTATCTAGGGATTGGAGTACAAGAGGAAAAAGAGGTCTTGCAACAAATTTTATAAAACACTGCAACGCCACATTTCTGTACTTGATTGCAGTTTTCATCCCCTTATCCAGGAAGGACATACTTATCCTGGCAGGAACACAAGATTTGCTAAACTGGATCCAGGATAAGGGGGATTGCCTTACAGAGAGGGATCGAATAGGCTAGACCAAGGTCTCTTGCAGTTTAGAAGAATGAAGTAAGCAAATTGAAACACAAGTTTCTGAAGGAGCTCAACAGGGTGGACACTGAGATAAAGTCTATCTTGTGAGATAAAGCCTGAGACAAAGCCTTGTAAGCCTTACTTGTGACTAATAAATAAAACTTTTTTTATGGTGGCAGGTGGGAGACTACACGTATAGAGTCTCCCACCCTCCAACCTCCTCTAACCTAAAAAGCTTTGGTGTGAGAGCAGGTAAGCATTTTTCTTTCTTTTCTCTTTCACTTCTTAGTATGGGAAGTTAGCAGGGATGGCAGTGCAGACAGTGCAATGTTCCTCCTGTGGGATGTTTGAGGTGAGAGACACCACTAGTGTCCCAGCTGAGTACACCTGCAGGAAGTGCACCCAATTCCAGCTCCTTGAAGTCCATGTTAGGGAACTGGAGCTGGAACTGGGTGAACTCAGGATCATTCAGAAGGCAGAGACAGTTATGGAAAAAAGCTACAGGGAGGTAGTTACTCCGAGAAATGAGGATACTTGGGTGACTGTTAGAAGGGGTAAGAAGCAGTCAGTGCAGCAATCCCCTGTGGCCTCTTCTCTGTTTAACAAGTATACCATTTTGGATACAGTGTGGTGGTGGTGTTTGGTGGGGGGGGGAACCTCACCAGGGTAAGCCATGGGGTACAGGTTTCTGGCACAGAGTTTGCCCCTGTTGCGCAGAAGGGAAGGGGGAGAGGAGTAAAGCATTAGTCATTGGGAACTCCATAGTTAGGGGGACAGATAGGAGATTCTGTGGGAACAAGAGAGAATCGCAGTTGGTGTGTTGCCTCCCAGGTGCCAGGATCCGTGATGTCTCGCATCATATTTTCAGGATCCTTAAGGAGGAGGGGGACCAGCCCCAAGTCATGGTCCACTTAGGCACCAAAGACATAGGTAGGAAAAGGGATGGGGATGTAAGGTAGAAATTCAGGGAGTTAGAGCCGGAACAAACAGAGTTATTATCTCTGGTTTGTTACCCATGCCAAGTGCCAGTGAGGAGAGGAATAGGGAATGAGAGCAGTTGAACATGTGGTACAGGGATGGTGCAGAAGGGAGGGATTCTGATACCTGGATAATTGGGGGTCATTCTGGGGTAGGTGGTATGGTCTACACCTGAATCAGAGGGGTACCAATATCTTGGGGTGGGGTTGGGGAGGGGGAGAGAATTTACTACAAGCCTAGTTTATTCAGCCTCTCCTCACGGCTCAACCCCCTCAACTCCGGAATCATCCTAGTAAACCTCCTCTGCGCTCCCTCCAAGGCCAAAATATCCTTGCGTAAGTGCGGCGACCAAAACTGCACACAGTCCTCCAGCTGTGGCCTCACCAGTGCCCTATACAGCCGCAGCAAGACCTCCCTACTTTTATATTCAATCCCCCCTCGCTATGAAGGCCAGCAGCCCATTTGCCTTCCTGATCACCTGCAGGCTGGGTTTTTGCGACTCATGCACAAGGACCCTGAGGTCCCTCTGCACCGTCGCATGCTGCAGTTTTTTGCCACGTAAGTAATAGTCCTTCCTACCATTATTCCTAACAAAGTGGACAACCTCACATTTGCCAACATTAAATTCCATTTGCCATTTCCTGGCCCATTCACCCAGCCTATCTAGATCCTTCTGCAGACTCTCCACACCCTCTGCACAATTTGCCGTTCCACCAATCTTGGTGTCATCAGCAAATTTCGACACCATACACTCGGTTCCCTCCTCCAGATCATCTATATAAATGGTGAATAGCTGAGGTCCCAGCACCGACCCCTGGGGCACTCCACTAGTCACCAACCGCCAATCCGAATAGCACCCACTGACCCCTACTCTCTGCCTCCTATTTGACAGCCAATCCCCTATCCACGCTAACACCCTACCCCCAACTCCATGCCCCCTGACCTTCTGTAATAACCTCTTGTGAGGCACCTTGTCAAACGCCTTCTGAAAATCAAGAAACACCACATCCACCGGCTCTCCTCTATCCACCGCCCTAGACACATCCTCATAGAACTCCAATAAATTCATCAGACACAACTTCCCCTTAACGAAACCGTGCCGCGTCTGCTCTACCAAACAATTCTCCTCAAGATGCCTCGCTATTTTCTCCTTGATCACAGATTCTAACATTTTTCCTACAACAGACGTTAAACTAACCGTCCTATAATTCCCCGCGTTTTGCCTGCCACCGTTCTTAAACAACGGCGTAACATTAGCCATTTTCCAATCTTCTGGCACTTCCCCGGAATCCAGGATCAAGGAAAACCCTAAAGCTTTCTATCAGTATGTCAAGAATAAAAGAATGACTAGGGTAAGATTAAGGCCAGTCAAGGACAGTCGTGGGAAGTAGTGTGTGGAGTCCAAAGAGATAGGAGATGTGCTAAATGAATATTTTTCATCAGTATTCAGACAGGAAGAAGACAATGTTGTTGAGGAGAATACTGAGGTACAGGCTACCAGACTAGACTGGATTAAGGTTCATAAAGAGGTGGCGTTATCTATTTTCATACTTTTCAGAATTGTTCAGTCCCCTGGGTTGGATGGGATATATCCTAGAATTCTCTGGGAGGCTAGGGAGGAGATTGCAGTGCCTTTGGCTTTGATCTTTATGTTGTCATTATCTACAGGAATAATGCCAGAAGACTGGAGGATAGCAAATGTTGTACCCTTGTTCAAGAAGGGGAGTAGAGACAACCCCAGTAATTATAGACCAGTGGGCCTTACTTCTGTTGCAGGCAAAGTTTTGGAAAGGATTATAAAAAGATAGGATTTATAATCATCTAGAAAGAATAATTTGCTTAGCGATAGTCAACATGGTTTTGTGAAGGGCAGGTAGTGCTTCATAAACCTTATTGAGTTCTTTGAGAAGGTGACCAAAGAGGTGAATGAGGGTAAAGCAGTTGGTATGGTGTACATGGATTTCAGTAAAGCATTTGGTAAGATTCCCCATGGTAAACTATTGCAGAAGATATGGAGGCATGGGATTGAGGGTGATTTAGCGGTTTGGATCAGAAATTGGCTAGCTGCAAGTAGACAGAGGTTGGTGGTTGACAGGAAATGTTCATCCTGGAGTTCAGTTACTAGTGGTGTAAGGCAAGGATCTGTTTTGGGGTCGCTGCTGTTTGTCATTTTTATTAATGACCTGGATGAGGGCATAGAAGGATGGGTTAGTAAATTTGCGGATGACACTAAAGTCAGTGGAGTTGTGGACAGTGCGAAAGGATGTTGCAGGTTACAGAAGGTCATAGATAAGCTGCAGAGCTGTGCTGAGAGGTGGCAAATGGAGTTTAATGCAGAAAAGTGTGAAGTGATTCACTTTGGAAGGAGTAACCGGAATACAGAGTACAGAGCTAATGGTAAGATACTTGGTATGTGATGAGCAGAGAGATCTCGGTGTCCACGTATATAGATCCCGGAAAGTTGACACCCAGGTTGACAGGGTTGTTAAGGCGGCATATGGTGTGTTAGCTTTTATTGGCAGAGGGATTGAGTTTCGGAGCCATGAGGTCATGTTGCAGCTGTACAAAGCTCTGATGCAGTCGCACTTGGAGTACTGCGTACAGTTCTGGTCGCCGCATTATAGGAAGGATGTGGAAGCATTGGAAAGGGTGCCCTGCCTACAACAGCAGTGGATTTGCCAATATTAGGGGCATTTAAAAGGTCTTTGGATAAACATCTGGATGATATTGGAATAGCGTAGGTTAGATGAGCTTTAGATTGGTTTCACAGGTCAGCGCAACATCAAGGGGCGAAGGGCCTGTACTGCGCTGTAATGTTGTATGGGTTCAATAAGTATCATAATTTATTCTGATGATTCCTAAGTCTAACATTCACAATGTTGTGTAGATAGAAAGATTTATCTGCAAAGGCCTAGAGGATGCTCCTGCAGCCATATTGCTGCATGAGTTAGCAAAAATCAATTGAATAAAAGTTGAAATGTTCTTTTTGAATCAAAACCCCACATATCTCCACATACAATTAATCCTAAGTGTGGTGAATGCTGATGAGCAGAAAAATCAATGCTAATACTTCAGTACAGAATGGAGGAAGGGCTGCCAACTTTCAGATGAACTAAGGCCTCAACTGCCCTTTTAGGTAAGCATAAAAGATTATATAGCACCATTTTGAAGAGGAGCAATGGAGTTATCCCTTGTTATTTGGCCAATATTTAGCCCTCAAATCAAAGCACAGAAACACATTAATACTTATCATTATCATATTGTTGCTTGCTAGGTCCTGCAGGCCTCAATTGCCTGCTGCATCCCCTACATTAAAACAGTGGCAACATTTGAAAAGTTCTTTAGGGTCCTCAAGTCATAAAAGATTTCATGTAGAAAGCTTTCTCTATGGAGTATCAATCACTGGCACTACATAGATAAGTACAGAACCCAATTTGTGTATAGGAAGATTCCACAGCTAATGATTTTTTGTGGTGGTTGTTGCACAGAAGGATACTGGTTGGGATATCAAATGAACTGCTTGCGCCAGTGCTGCAGGATTTTGCAAGTCCACTTCAACAAACAGTTCAGAACATGGTTAGTTTCTTCTAAATGATGGGTGCCTGATAAAGAATTGCTGAGGAACGACAGCATTATGAACATAGACTGTGTATTCAGGAATGGTTTTTACATCAATTCAAGCTACATGCGTCACTGAAGGATAGCAAATGTTTTCATGTTGCAGCTGTACAAAACTCTGGTGCAGCCGCACTTGGAGTATTGTGTACAGTTCTGGTCACCGCATTATAAGAAAGATGTGGAAGCATTGGAAAGGGTGCGGAGGAGATTTATCAAGATGTTGTCTGGTATGGTGGGAAGGAAGGTCTTATGAGGAAAGGCTGAGGGACTTGAGGTTGTTTTCGTTAGAGGGAAGGTTGAGAGGTGACTTAATTGAGGCATACAAGATGATCAGAGGATTAGATAGGGTGGACAGTGAGAGCCTTTTTCCTCGGATGGTGATGGCTAACACGAGGGGACATAGCTTTAAATTGAGGGGTGATATATATAGGACGGATGTCAGAGGTAGGTTCTTTACTCAGAGGGTAGTAAGGGCGTGGAATGCCCTGCCTGCAGCAGTGGATTCGCCAACTTTAAGGTCATTCAAATGGTCATTGGATAGGCACATGGATAATATTGGAATAGTTTAGGTTAGAGGGTCATTAGATTGGTTCCACTAACCAGCGCAACATTGAGGGCCAAAGGGCCTGTACTGCACTGTAATGTTCTACGTTCTATGAAAATCATTTAACAAAAGCATCAACAAAGTCAAGGGGATTAATACAGGAAGTGCAAAGACAAAAATCACAACTTCACTTTTCACAGCCATGTTTAAGGAATGTCACAAACAGATGAAATTCAAGAATGTCAATCAGATTCTGCTGAAGATTGTCATTTGTCCTTAAGGAAAGTAATTCATTTCTTGCTCAATGTTAGTCTGTTTTGAAATGACACTCTGCACTCAGAAGGATGAACAATTTAACTTTAAAAGCTAAAACGTTGAAGTTCCGTGGTTAATATTTTACATTAAATTCAAATTCGAATGCTGGAAGTCATTAATGAACCCTAGTATCAGGACTGTGGTTTCTTGAAAATACTGTTGTACACTTCCAAATAAAGCTTGTAACCATGTTTTTTTTCTTACAAGGCCTTATAAACTAGTGCTTTTATGATTTGCAAGAAATTAAATTACAATATTGAATGCACAAGATCATTTCTAAATACATTTAACAGCTATCAATTTGAAGAGAATGTTGTAATTTAATGTAACTTAAATATTCCCTGAACATTTTTTTTGGGTAAAAGCCAAATACTAAGCAAAAAGTTCATTTGAATTTGGCTGGTCGTGTGTCCAATGGTTTCTGTATGAACATTTATATTTACATTTGTTGTGCAATAACTTTAGAAATGCAGTCCTGAAACTATGAGCATCTGACTTTATAGTTCTATTTATGCAACTGTAAGGATAGCTTTGTTTAAAATACCACATTGAAGATTTTGAATACTTTCATGTCCTGAACAAAACAACAAGTTCAATGGCCCCACTACTGCTGTCCTGCGCTGGATCACTGCCTGACCATTAGGTACCAATGTAAAATTATATGTTATATTGCAGCTACTATAGGTTAAAAATATCAAAATATCATGCGTTGCCATTTTTGAAGTTCTACAATGTTTGTTACTGGGAAGTTTGTTGTGCCTGGTTTTCACATTTCAAGTAGAGAATTACAATACTCTACAAAAAACTAAAAGAGACACTTGTCCTGATGCAATTAGTAAACTGTATCTTTAGACAAAAATTAATGCCATGATAGAAATTCAATAATAATCATTTGCAAAAAGTCAATTTGATCACTAATATCCTTCAGGAAAAGAAACCCACTCCACAACCCAGTCTGGTCCACATTATCCTCAGCAGGTAACTAAGGATAGTCAATACATGGACTATACCTGGTGTTGCCAAATCCAGGATAACAAAAAAAATTCAATGAACAAAGAATCCTAAATCCTCCCAAAGACACCACCATGCTTACTTAACAATAACCAACATTTTAATTGTTTAAGCACCTGACTATACTCAACTCTGCTGTGCATAAGGTGCAAATTATTGGCTAAAATGGACAAGTGAGGAAACATCTTATGGCTCCTTCTTAGAATTAAACTTCACATTTTATTTGTTTTGTGAGACCGTGCTATTAAATTCAGCTGTGGCATAACACACTTTTCATCGCTCCTTAAAAGAACCATGCCATTGCTGGGAAATCAGCTTCAATTCCATCTTTGACATTGGTGCAATTTCATGTTTTTGTATCTGAGACAAACATGTAGCAAGATCATCTGATAGAAATGGCCTCATAGCCCTAATTAATGTGCAATGAATGCAACTGTGTAATCTGATATTTTACAAAAATTCAATGGGAATATGCAATTTGTTGAAGACTAATGAACCTGACGTGCTTGCCTGTTGGATCAGACTTAACTGTTCCTCCACAGTTGAGCAGTCTACCAACACTCACTGTGTAAACAGTTAACAGTACGTTATACTGGAAGACTGCTGGTGGCAGTTAGACCATAAAACTAACAAGTGCTCATATGGAATCAACATAGAAACATGGTTAAAAATTAGAAAAGATAACTGAGCACAGTGCATCAGCTCAGTGGAAGTCAAATTTAAAAAATTTTTAGAACAATTTTACATTTCTATTAAGAGATGTAACTATTCTTTCACGTTAATCTGGATACTGGAAACCAGGCACTATTGAGCACAGACACAGATCCATTAAGCATGCATCAATCAGTCTTACTTTACCTGAAGAGGAAGCAGTATATTGGAGTTTGTGACTTCACCTGCCCAGCTGTACTGCTCTCCAAGGCTGTCTCCTCCTTTAAGGTTGTCCTTTAAAACCTACCTTTTTTACTAAGCTTTTAGCCTTCTGTCCTAATATGTTGTTCAATTAAAAATTCTGCTTGATAACAGTCCTGTGAAGCACCTTAGGACAGACATTTAACTACATCAAAATATGTTATATATAATGAAAGTTGTTCTTCCTCCTTGGCATATTTGGGGAAAGATTGCTCAACTCACGAAACACAATATAAAGTTATGCCAAGCCAATTTTTCCAAAGGTCAATTCAGCCAAAGCACTTGAGTACAAAATTTGATTTTATGATTGTTGCACTCCACCTACTGGAAATTTAACCTGACCAGATGTCAAAGAACTCCCTGAATGTGGTTCAAGGGATGAAGCTGTACAAATCATTAAGCCACAAGCTTGATGCCCTGTCCTCACTAAGTCAGCTGGAAGCAGCATCGGCAGCTTTAAATCCACTGCTATACCTCAGGTTAGCGAGCACAGTATGTTAGCACTGCTGTCTCAGCGCCAGGGACCTGGGTTCAATTCCAGCATGTGTCACCATCCATGCAGTCTGCACGTTCTCCCGTGTCTGTGGGGGTTTCCTCCGGATACTCTGGTTTTCTCCCACTGTCCGAAAGACATGCCAGTTACGTGCGTTGCAGTTAAATTCTCCCTCTGTGTACCCAAACAGGTGCCAGATTGTGGCGACTAGAGGATTTTCACGGTAACATTGTTGCAGTGTTAATGCAAGCCTACTTGTGACACTAATAAATAAGCTTTAATCTTTTAAAAGTGAAACATAGAAAGTAAAGTCATAGGAGTGAAGGGGACATTGAAAACAATGTCAACCAGAGTTCATGCATTAATGCTATCTAATCAACACCGCAGTGCTTGCCTGTTGAGATCAGGCAAGAACCAGGTCAGGCTTGGCTACAGTTCCATTCGAGCTGTATCTTCTTCAGTCGATCATGGGATGTGGGCTCGGCCGGCATTTAGTGCCCATCCTTTATTGTTCAAGGTGGTGGTGGTGACCTGCCTTCTTGAATACCTGTAGTCCATGTGACGTAGATACACGCACAGAGCTGTTAGGGAGGCAGTTCCAAGTTTTTGACCCAGCCACATAAATTCAACTCACTGCATAAACAGTTAACTGCACATTGTAGTGGGAAGACTACTGTCATTAATTGGACCATAAAGTTGATATGTACTCTCATAGAGCCAAAAAGAAAGTACCTTTAGATGCTGAGCAAAGGGAGGTGCATGGGAGGGGGTGCTTTGTGGGAAGAACACAGGTAAAAATGACAAAACAGGTCATCACAATAATTAAGGCACTGGTCTTTTTTCAAAACCTGTCATTCAGTTTCAAAGCCAGCCCATGTAGATGATATCAAATGGCCTGGTGGCCACTGGGAGCCTATTTAACATTATATTAATCATTTAGATCACATTATTCAGTTTTTAATGCCTGTAGGCTTACAGTACAAAACTATCAGGAATTGACATTTTCACTTAGAAAAACAGAATCGTTGATGTAACAAATTTGAGCAAAAAGCTGGTGCAATGGAGGAACTTCCAGAAGCAATACCTGGCTGGCAATAGCACAATGTAGCTGACCATACTCTCTGGTCAGGTGACAATAGAGGAAGTTAAGATTATTAAAGGTGTTTCATTGGTGAGTAGCCCTCACCTTGCAGAACATCAAGAAATTTTAAAAATTCATCAGGTCACGGTGAGAAACTCAAAAGTGAATCAAAATCGAATAATATCGGAAACAGCATTTTAGGGGATGCATTTACTCCCCCTTGTGTTCACTGATGCTGAACTGGATTTAAGATAACTCAATAATATTTATAAATCTTTCCTTGCTGAAACTCAGGTGCATAAATTTTCAAGCAACTTAATGTTTAAAGCTAGCCCAACTGTGTAATAAAAGGAACGAGGAAATGCAATTCAAATCTGAAGTCACAAAATCTTAATTTTTCTTTCTTTCATGTTTCTTTCAGTTACTGGTTGTAACAGGCTTGCATTAAATTAGAGACAATAAGTAAATGGAGTCTATTAGGCAAAGAGAAAATTCAGAGAGGAAATGGCTAATTTTCAATTATTTTTCATGGAAAGCCAAAAAAGCCTTCTAGCAATTCTACGAGTAACCAAGCCAAGACTGGAATTCAATTTGTGGGAGATAATGGTAGGGAATAGAGACGTGTGGATAAATTATTTGTGGTATAATGCTTTATGACATCAACTAGATGCAACTCTATCCATGAAAAAAATATACTGATGATGCAGTATGGATTTTAATGAATGAGTGCCGAATTATTTATCCCTTCATTAAATTTTTACAACTGGAAGCTGCAATAGATAAGCATGCTGTCTTTATACCACCAGTTGAAGTTCAGCCTAGGTCAACATGATGAAGTTTTTTCCTCTTTGTTGATTTCAATGATTCCCCACTTGTGGTAAATTGAATTGTCTCAACCTATAACCTAGTTAAAATAGGCAATGGTCAGCATAATTTGCCAATCATATCAAGGACAGAGGGCATGGTTGGTGCACGACAAGAACAAATTCATATTGGTACAGTAAAGGAATTCTCTTGAAATTGGAGGAATATTCCTGGATCAGTGATTTGCTTACTTGGAATCTGGCCATAGTTGCCCTGACCTGGGAGTTCTTCAAGTTGACATTGACTGATGAAAGTGGGAAGGGAGAAGAAAACAAAAGTGTTCTATTCTTAAGTAGTAGCATAATATTTGAAATGAAGATCCCACTCCCAAAAAAATAAAGTTTCGGCAATTAATGGCTGTACAAAGGTAATCTCAACAGCATACTGAAATAAAAATCAAACATAAAATTTTCACAGTATCTGTTTCTACTAGACAAATAAAATGAAATCTAATAAAACTAAAACAAATTAACAAATACCTGTGCTTTCGTTTCTTGGGTGTTTTAGTACCGAGACTGGTACCATGACAGTGGGGGGAGGGGAGTTGAGAGTGCCAGATGCCTGAGCTTGCTGCAGAGGTGGAACTGTGGAACAATATTCTGATGGGATATTAGGGTTAGGGCTTGGACCAGTTGGACTCATCATTGTCTTAAATGCTTGAGCTGCAAAAAACCAAATAACATGCACTGGTTTATGAACAGTTGAGCTGAAATTACCCAACTCTTCCCAAAATCACTGTGCAAAATGCTCCTAGCAATTGTTCACAGTAATGCATCAAATCACTACCTTAGTTGAAGTTCAACTCATTCAATGTCTTGCATTCTGAACTGGTTTCAAATGAAAAATGGTGCATCCCTTTTAGGTTCCCCATAAATTGGTATCAGATTTACTTTTCTTCCACCCAGTCAAAATGAAAAAGCAATATTTTAATCATGGGGTTAAAAGAACTTACTAAATATCTACATCTTACACCGCAAGTTGTAGAATTTATAATCCAGCAGTTTAGCACCCAATTAACATATTTAGATTGTAACAGTTAGATTATTCTGAATTTTTTTTTACAATTTTATAACCTATCAGAGCGTTCACCATGCTAACAAAGTGCATGAACTTGTAACTAGTTTTTCTGGTCAGATGTATCTCAATTTGTTTCATAATGTTTTCTCATCAGCACCAATAGAAATTGGAAAGCAAAACCTACTTACCAAGAGAAGGACTGAGTATATGCTCCACATTTTCCTCCCTAGCTCTTTTCTTGCAGAGCAAAGGAAAATTATGATCATTTACACACATAACTCGTTGTTGAATTCATACTCTTCCTTTCCTTCTGATTTTTTCTACTCATGATTCTCAATGCTCTCCAGTTCCAAGGGAACTAGAAGCTATTCACTGACAGGATGCTCAACTTGGGAAGCATTGCAGTAATCAGTTATCACCGCCAGTACCTACTTTGCTAGGTTCTGGAAAAGGTGATATGAGCTCAAAACATTAACCCTGCCCATCACCAAAGAAGCTGTTTTACTAATTATGTTCCACTGGTTATAATCCACTTTGCATGAGTCATTAAATATATCATAAATGGAATGACGATGAATTGTTTCTGCTGCCTCACGTTAATGGGCAATAAGTATCAACATCACAATTGCCCATTCTGAGATTCTATATTGCATTCCTCGCACGCTTGGATGGACTCAACTGAAAAAGCTGCAGTTTTATGCTTCAAACATTTACTGGTGCTCCCACTCTTCTGCAACAACTATCAGCATTTCTAAGCTAAATGCTCTATCCTTGTTAACAGGGACAGTGACTTCAATAATATGCATTCAAAATAAAAACTAAATTATAACCAGTTAAAGGGAGCATTACAACTGAGGTGTGGATTTAAAAGTACTCATCAGCTAACTCATTAGAAATTTGATTTCCACATTAACCCTTTAAAAAGATTTATTAGGACTTCTAAGTAGACTAAATAAATTTCACAAAATTAAATGGTCCAGTGTTGAGTCATGATCTGATGCAAATCTTCTGTGAAAAAAGGCCTCCTAAGAAAAAACATGCCAACCTTCACTTTAGGAAGCAGTTTATGAGTAACTCAAGCAAACCTATTGAAGTTAATCATATATTGCACAATTCGTAAAGAACTGGGTTGGGCAGTGATTAAACATCAACATTTCATGAAATGCTTTTCGAACTGGTGAAATTAAAGCCTCCACCAATCTAATTTTTTTTGTTAAGAGTGCGTAGGCGATTTATTTATATACACAGCTGCGCATACATGGTTCCTTAAAGGGGTCAAATCAGTGCCTAGCCAGCATGGAGTTAATCAGGATTTAAGAGGGGACATGGGATCTTCACAGTCAACAGTAAGACCAATGTGAAATGAGTTTGAGCACAACCAAGTCAACCATTTAGGCACAAAATTTCTTCAAATTCAACATTAATTCTCAGGCACTCATTCCGGCCTCAGCATGTTTGAATATGGAAAGCATCACATTTGTGGTCAAGGTTGGAGCAGAGTAAAGCGAAATTTGTTCTGCATCCTATCGTGCCATGCAATCTAGGAGCACATGATAACAACACTGGAGTTCCCTGCACCAACATTTATCTCCAAAGTGACCACAAATATTCCACATTTAGCAGCTTTAACAGAGGCGCTGTAATTGAGCACAGGACTATCCTGCAACAGCGTCACTTCTTCTGCCGCCTGCGAAGCACAAAAGTATAGGTTCAAGTGACAAGCAGATGCACTTCTGAAGGCAGAAGAAATTGAGATGCGTGTGGAGCTGATATTATTTCTTTACCAAGAAACAAGCTTCAGGATGCTTCATACGTGTGCACTTTCAAGGCAACATGACCTTCACGGCCAAGAGTAAAACCAATATGTAATGAGAAAAAGCAGTGCCAATTAAACTACCCGCGCACTAATTCAACACTAATTCTCAGTCACTCATTCCGACTTTTGTATGTTTGGATATGGAAGTTTCAAACTTGCACCCAAGCTTGTTGGGCCATCACTTCTACAGCGACAAATTTCTTGTGACTGCAAATTAGCAGCAGGAAAATTAACTGCTAGGAAATTAGCTGCGCTGGGACGAAAAATAAATTACTACTTTCGCATCCAAATTTTGGAAAGGAGAGATGGGAAGAAAAGACAAAAGGATTATCTTTTCCACTTTCAATTCAGCAACGAATGCAATTTTTGAACCAAATCTCTAAAACGTGGAAAGACAGTATAGTATGAAATGCTTCTCTTACAGAGCTGAAGAAAATTCCTTCTGTAACATTGAAAACTGCAGAACCAGGTGTTGCTTCAGTCAAAAGACATCCCACTTGTACAACAGAATATTGCAATGCAAAGAAGAGCATGCATTTACCTGCTTTGTATTGGCATCCAGAAAAAAACAATACAGCTGAAAATCTAATAGCCTAAGATACATCTTGTATCTGGATGGTAACTTGGAAATCACTAATTTGAATATTTCACAAATGAGCCGAAATCCCATTCTCTCATCTCAATCTGGTCACAACATATGGAAATATTTCGCCATTGCTTTGCTGTTGCTGAATCCAAATCCTGGAAGTTCCTCCCTAACAGCATTGTGGGTCAACCTACAGCACATAGATTAGTGTTGAGAAGGCAGTTCACCACCATTACCTTCTCAAGGCCAACAAGGGATGGGCAATAAATGGTGGCCAGCCAGCGATGCCCACGTCCCACAGTTGAATTTTTAAAAATATTGTCGGAAAAATTAAGATTCCATCCCAATAAGCTCATTACAAATGATTTCTGCTGTGAAACTCTGATTCACAAAAATCTTATGTTTCATAACATAAATTTTAATTTCAGGAATAAAATTTGTAGGCTGGAAGGCAAATTCCACTTTAACCTAAGTGCAAATCTGATCGAGAAACTGACTGATTAACAACTCTAATGTGAAGACAAGATCCAGCAAGGTTTAGATTTAATTCACCTGTGTTTGTCTTACAAGGTTAAGGGTGATGATGGAAAAAAAACAAACAATAGATGTCCCATTTGTGGACCTTGATTGGAGCAAAGCAACTATTATCTCCTTAAAATCCTAAAAACTAGCAATTCTGGGAAAGTGGGTTGTACAACTCGATTACATATATATATTATTCAAATAGATTCCAGAATCAAAAAGAGTTGTTTTCAAGGTAAAACAATTGAGTTGCATTTAATGTTTGGACTATTTCAAGGCATGTGATAGAATAGAATCACAGAATCCCTACAGTGGAGAAAAGAGGCCATTAAGCCCATCAAGTCTGCACCAAAAACAATCCTACCCAGGCCCTATCCCCATAACCCCACATATTTACCCTGCTAACCCCTGTAACCTACACATAGATATTATAGAGCCCTACAGTGCAGAAAGAGGCCCTTTGGCCCATCGAATCTGCACTGACCACAATCCCACCCAGGCCCTACCCCAATATCCCTACATATTTTACCTGCTAATCCCTCTAACCTAAGCATCTCAGGACACTAAGGGACAATTTTAGCATGGCCAATCAACCTAACCTGCACATCTTTGGACTGTGGGAGGAAACCACACAGACACGGGGAGAACGTGTAACTCCACACAGACAGTGACCCAAGCCAGGAATCCAACCCGGGTCCCTGGCACTGTGAGGCAACAATGCTAATCACTATGTCACCACACCACCCAGATCATGTCACCATAGAGGTGGTGATTTAGAGTGGAACCTTGTTTAGAAGGTTCTTTTGTTTTATTTATTTGTGTGCTGACAGAAGCAAGCAGTTAACTTGGGAAAAGACAGGCAATTGCAGCTCTGTTTTGGTGCAGACTGCATCTCACCAGACTGAGATGGTAGTCAGTTAGGCCTGCACTTCAAGCAGAGAAATATTAACTTCATCATATATTGTCTGAAATGTTTGGATTTTGAAAGAAAAGCAGCTGGGAGATTGGCTCTGGCTTGCAGTTAGTGGATGAAATCTAAGTGGCCCTCACAGAACCTTTTGGCAGAAAACAGTTTTTGGAGTTACTTTGGAAAGTTCTGTAAAGGCAGTTGACCCCCATAAAATCTTACCTTGACCCCCTTGAAATCTTACCTGGAACACAAGAGAAATCAAAGTGAGGGCAGATTGCTGGCTCAACCCAAGGAAAACTGAATGAACCCACAAGATTTCACAAGATAATTCTTGGAAAAAGTAAAAAGTAGAAACAAGTACATAAGCATAATTAGTTACGAACTGCAGTGTTAAGTTCATTGTGCTTGCTTGTTTAATTTTTATATTGTTTGCTTTTATTTAAATGAACATGAAACCTTGTGATGTTGTTCGAGTAAGTTAATTACTGGGTGTTCAGGTTTCTCTTTAGAGTCCCTTATGGGATTGAAACACTTCAAAGGTATTCATTCTATTTTAAGGAAAGGTTAGGGGAAAAAAAGGCATTTTTCTCTTCTGGTGCATAGAATATTGTGAAATTCAGCTAAAATTTTTTAAAAAAGAAAATTAAAAACAATGCTATTTCAAGAATCAAATCATTTAAATGATTAACATCTCCCCACCCACCCAATTTTCTCTCGATTCCCTTTAACTCCTGAAGCAAGCAACATTTGCTAAAGGATGGTAAATATAGTAAGTAGTCTCACAACATCAGGTTAAAGTCCCAACAGGTTTATTCGGTAGCACAAGCTTTCAGAGCGTTGCCCCTTCATCCAGAGAGGAGGAGTTTGGTTCACAAACAGGGGATCTAGAGACATAAACTCAATTACAAGATAATGTTTGGAATACAAGAACCTCTCTCCACTCACATTATCGGCACCTGTAAAGACTTGATTACCTGTTAAGACTTGCATTCCAACCATTATCTTGTAATTGAGTTTATGTTTCTATATGCCTGTTTGTGAAACAAACTCTTCACTCACCAGATGAAGGGGTAACGCTCTGAAAGCTCATGCTACTGAATAAACCTTTTGGGACTTTAACCTGGTGTTGTGAGATTGCACTGTGCCTACCCCAGTCCAATGCCGATAACTCCACATCATGGTAAATATAGATCTTAAAGGAAGCATTCCTCAGAGTAGTTAAGAGTGGTAAGCATCACAGTTGAACTTAAAATGTAAAATTATAAGTATTTTTGATTCTTTAGTTCCTACACTTTCCTAGGGAATTTACTTGAGGCTTTGAACGTACTGATATGAGTTGACTCATATGTGATATCAGTACTGATATGAGTACTGATATCACTGCCTACAGACCCATATTTATAAACAGAGCTACTATACAACAATCAGAAGGAGGCCTACCTGATCTTTCTCTTCCCTAATTCAAACGTGTTGAAACCAACTGCAGAACTTCCATCACCACTCAAGCAGAAGTCAGGTGCCAGCATAGACCAGATAAAATTCAAGGAGAATTTCTGATCTGTAGAACTCCAGTACAACAGTGCAACAACCCATAGGCAATTTAAAAGTAACATTGTACTCTTAGTCTGTAGTTATGTTGCCTCCTGTTCTAATCTGCATGATTTAATGCCGGCAGTTGGTCTCAGTTGCATGTTGAGTTTGCATACTGTTATTACTATATTATGTGATAATTGGGGTTACAGGAGATTGAAAAATTTCATGCCACTTTTGTTATACAAGTATTTTGGCATTGCTATCAAACTTATGCAGTGCAAACTGTATAATCGCATTTGAATTGGGAATGGTGGTGGGCAACTTCCTACAAGGCTAGGGGTAAGTTTAAAATTATGGAAATTAATTATTTTAAACAATGAGTGAGGACTAATTGAATGTAAAGCAACTTATTTTTGGACTTTGTTGTGACAATTTAGAAAGATCTGTTGCGAATATTTTTGTTGTAAGCTTCCATTGTTATTTATTCTCCATCACAAGACATTATGATCGCAAGACATCATGATCATGAGTTAAATGAACTAACACTTTATTGTGATCAGAGTTATTCAGCTATTCCCAAGACATGTAGAAAACCAAAGATACTTCACGTAATTAAAATGAGGATATATAACATGGTGCAGTGTTATACCAATGTAGACTTTAGCTAGTTATAGAACATGGAGACATTCTCATATGGAACAATGTGCATGAATTCAGAAAAATCACATAAAACTAATCCACACAGGAAATTTGATCCCTGAAAAAATTAACATAAACCTCAAAATTGATATATCACAGATGAAGCTGGATCAGATAACCTGAATTTAGAAATATGCAAATATACAGACAAAATGCTGAAATTTTATCCAAAACATTTCAGTGACTGAATTGAAAAATCAGTGTTAAAACTTACAAGTTGGGCAATTGTACCCTGGTAAGAACACAGCCCATTCCAAGGTACAGTAAATTGAGCTAATTGACATGTAATTTAATTTTTTTTGTTTAAAAGTAGTAACAAATTGTACTTTGCATGTTTGAAACACTTCTGGACCAATAGCAGTGTTTATGCAGTTAACAGTTCTGGTTGTTTCTACAAAATGAAACCGTGATCCAGTAAACCACCATTGCAAATTCTGGCTTCAGATAAAAAGCCAACTGTCTCAACTAAGAAATTATCCTCTAATAGCTCAGCAGGTCCCAGTTTTGATTGGGAGTCTGAAAAATTTGCCACTCTGGACAGCAGAGATTTTTCAACTTTCAGTTCTGAGAAGGTACATCCAAATCGTTTCCTCTTTCCTCTTTACAGAAGCTGATGGACCTATTGTGTATTTCTATTATTTTGTAGTTGTTTCAGCATCTTCAACATAGGTATCATGAGTAAGGAAGGAGATAGTCGCTGAGAGCTCCCATTGACTTTCCTGATTGAGCAGCATCTGTGCTGATATCAGGCAAGGTCAATGTTAGATTGTACAATGCTGACCCCCACATGGTTAAACAGCCTCTCCTCACTTAATCAAGGATCAAACATAACCTCTGGAATAGGGTTCCGGAGTACGCGGTATCATACCTAACAATGATTAAATCCTTCAGAAAAGAAAGATGGAAGATAAAGTTGGCATCAAAAATGTTCTGCATTTCAAATTACATCTGTCATGATAAACAACTAGTGCAACAACAAATTGGACTGTAGGCCGAGCATAATATCCTCAAGAGACAATGCTGCAATAACAAACTCAATTTTCATCACCTCTCACAGAAATTGTCAAATCATTGATGACACGATGGCCCAAATTTCATGGTCAGTGGTACCAAAGGGAGAGAGAGAGAGAGAGAGAGCTAACATGCATCCCTTGACTTCAATAACATTACCATCACTGAATCTCCCACTATCAGCAGGCTGGAGATTATCATGGACCAGAAACTGAACCAGCCAAATAAATAGTGGCTATAGGAGTAGTCATGTTGTGGAGATGCCGGCGTTGGACTGGGGTAAACACAGTAAGAAGTCTCAACACCAGGTAAAAGTCCAACCAATTTATCTGATAGTAAACTCACAAGCTTTCGGGGTTTGCTCCTTCATCAGATGAATGGAGAGTTCTGGCCTCAGACAGAGCATATAATATAATTATATTATTTTATATGCTCTCCATATATACTCCATTCCCTCCATTCACCTGACGAAGGGGCAAACCCCAAAAGCTTGTGAGTTTATCAAATAAATTGGTTGGATTTTAACCTGGTGTTGTGAGACTTCTTGCTTTAGGAGTAGGTCAGAGGTTAGGAATTCTGCAGTGAGTCACTCACCTTCTGGACTGCAGTGGTTCAAGGCAGAGCTCACCATCAACAGCTCAGGGAGAATTAGGGATGGGCAATGAATACTGGCCTAGCCCATGAATAGATCAAAAAAATCACCACTGGCCTTGAAAAAATTGTCCACAAAGGCCTAGCTATGTCTGACATGGATTTTCCTTTACCCAATGTTAGCTTAAATCTGGTATAAAATCAGGGGTATCTCCAGGCATTCAGCAATGCTAAAGCGATCAAACAGGGTAAGCTGATCACAATGAGGTATTCTCCCTGCCAGCAAGCCAGAATATTTAAAGCACTGACAATCATTCATAAGAACATAAGAACATAAGAAATAGGAGCAGAAGTAGGCCATCTGGCCCTTCGAGCCTGCCCCGCCATTCAATAAGATCATGGCTGATCTGTCGTGGCTCAGTTCCACTTTCCCGCCCTCTCCCCATAACCCTTAATCCCTTCTCTTATCAAAAACCCATCAACCCGCTTCTTAAAAATATTTAGCGAGGCAGCCTCCACCACTTCAACGGGCAGAGAATTCCAGAGATTCACCACCCTTTGAGTGAAGAAGTTCCTCCTCAACTCCGTTCTGAACCGCCCCCCCTTTATCTTGAGGCTGTGCCCCCTAGTCCTACTGTCTTTTTTGAGCGGGAAGAGTCTTTCCACACTTTGTCTGATTTTACAAAGCAAAATAAGGCAAGAGTAAAAATATAACTGGACAAATTCTTGTTGAATTCAGTTATTTCTAATTGCTTGCAGTCAGCAGGGATTTTAAAAGTACACTCTAAGAACAGCACTGACAGCAATTTCTAAATTTCCACATCTCCCTGCACACAAGAAATTGAAGCAAAGAGAAGACCACACAGCTTTCAAGTCTTTTCCACCAACCAATACTTAGCTGAACTGATCTTGGTCTCAAATCACCTTTCCTGCCTGTTCCCCATAATAAGAACATAAGAAATAGGAGCAGGAGTAGGCCATCTAGCCCTTTGAGCCTGCCCCACCATTCAATAAGATCATGGCTGATCTGAAGTGGATCAGTTCCACTTTCCCGCTTTCTCTCCATAACCCTTAATTCCCTTGTCTGTCAAAAACCTATCTACCCGTGACAAATATATTTAGCGAGGTAGCCTCCACCACTTCAACGGGCAGAGAATTCCAGAGATTCACCACCCTTTGAGAGAAGAAGTTCCTCAACTCCGATCTAAACTGCACCCCCCCCCATCTTGAGGCTGTGCCCTCTAGTCCTGCT
The DNA here is from genome assembly GCF_965287045.1 of Carcharhinus amblyrhynchos. Classification (NCBI taxonomy): domain Eukaryota; kingdom Metazoa; phylum Chordata; class Chondrichthyes; order Carcharhiniformes; family Carcharhinidae; genus Carcharhinus; species Carcharhinus amblyrhynchos. The sequence goes on from NC_137328.1 coordinate 95,041,348, forward strand.
GTCCTTTCTGAGCGGGAAGAATCTCTCTACCTCTACCCTATCCATCCCTTTCATTATCTCATACGTCTCTATAAGATCCCCCCTCATCCTTCTAAACTCCAACGAATACAGACCCGATCTCTTTAGTCTCTCTTCGTAGTCCAACCCCCTCATCTCCGGTATCAGTCTCGTGAACCTCCTCTGCACTCCCTCCAAGGCCAAAATATCCTTGCGCAAGTGCGGCGACCAAAACTGCACACAGTACTCCAGCTGCGGCCTCACCAGTGCCCTGTACAATTGCAGCAAGACCTCCCTGCTTTTATATTCTATCCCCCTCGCTATAAAGGCCAGCATTCCATTCGCCTTCTTAATCACCTGCTGCACATGCAGACTGGGTTTTTGCGATTCATGCACAAGGACGCCCAGGTCCCTCAGCACCGTAGCATGCTGCAGCTTTTCGCCCTTTAAATAGTAATCCCTCCTACTATTATTTCTGCCAAAGTGGATAACCTCACACTTGCTAACACTGTACTCCATCTGCCAGGTCCTCACCCACTCGCTCAGCCTATCCAGATCCCTCTGCAGACTTTCCACACCCTCCGCACAATTTGCTTTTCCACTCATCTTTGTGTCATCTTCAACTCCTCTATGGCTCAATAACCCAAATATCTTAAACCTGAATATATTCAATGACTCAACCTCCACAACACTCTGGGATGGGGAATTCCAAAAGTTAACAACCCTCAGAAGAAATTCCTCATCATCTTGCCTTAAACGGTGGCCCCTTATTCTGGAATTGTACTCCTACCACAAAAGGGAAACCAACCTCAGCATGTACTTTGCTAAGCCCCATCAGGTTGCTTACGTTTCAAGATCATCGATATCTCATTCTTCTAAACTCAAGTATAAGCCCAACCTGCTCAGCCTCTTCTCATGAGACAATCCTTCACCTTCTGAAATTCTGAACATGTGCAGCAAGTGATAAAAATGGAAAGAGCAATGGAATAATTGAATCAAACAACACAAAACAAATTAGGCCATATCATGCCTGTGCCACTTCTGTGGAAGAGCTACCCAATAGGTCCCAAATCTTCTGCTCATTCCCTGTGGCTCTACAATTTATTATTGTTCAAATATTTAAACAGTACAAGTTGGGCGTTTGCGGTAAGTGGTGCTTTTCATAACCGTTCGATTAAAATCGAACCAAAGTGACCACTCAGCTTTAGCAAGACAACATTCCAACATGCTGCCTGACGTTGGCCGTTCACATCAGATTAACTTGCGCTATATGCAAATGTATTTGAATCGAAACCTGCAACACAAAACGGCAATTTCCATCCAGCCGACCAAGTGCACCCAAAGCGGAAGACAATGCAGAAGAAACCACAATATTGCACTATCACAGTACCGTGCTCTCGAATTTGTATTTTACAACAAAATCATTTTACATAAACATCGGAAGCTTGAAAAAAAATACAGAAGTGAAAACTAAAGCCAGAATAAACATCTGTTGCGGATTTATTTGCGCTGACCACATGTCCTGCTTTTTAACCACAATACAGATAAACACAAGACAATGCAATCTCCACTACTTTCAGCAGTACTGCATTAATTTTTAGTGATAGCTTGTTCAGCACTGTTGGCCGGTATACTTGCATGGGGCATCACCCCATTATCAAATTCCTAATCGACAGCAATTGGGTGGTGATCTTGCCTAACTTTCGTCTCCTGTCTCCAGAAACAGGCTAAAACAATTTCCAACAATCATTCTATTCAAAAGTAATTAATAGCGTATGAAAAGTAAAAAATCACAAGTCCACTTGTAGAAACCCACTGACTTCACATCTCAATAATACCTTATATTTGTGCATTCCATTAAAATTCAAGTTCACCATTTACTTCACAAGTGAAGTAAAAAAGGAGATCCTGTTTTTTGCAGAGTTAAACATATTAGGCTCATAACATTAAAAAACACATTAGACAGTGATTAGATTTGAAATGTTAACTCTGTTTCTGTCCATAGATGCAGCCAGAATTTTCTTTTATGCAAACTTCAACATGCTATATTTGTCACTCTACCAAGTGAGATTTTTGTAGTTTTTTTTAAATTGAAATCCTTCTAATTGGTGCTATGCCAGCCCTAGTGCTAGCTGAACAACTCAGAACCTAATGTCCTAACACGTCGTATTTTATGTTAATTGGCTCCCCTTTTCTCCCTTCCTAAAAGCTATGAAAGGATCAATAGTCAGGTATCTGTTACTACTACACTGCTCAATTTTTGATTCTTTGTGAATAAGCCTTATAAAGTTAGTGCTAGCACCCTATTTGATTAAGAGATTTGTTGGTTTATCCTCATCTCCTGAGGTTCATTCATGATATTTTAAGAAGCAGTCATAGGACCAAGAACGTTATCATAAAGATACCCATCTACTCTAGCTGAGATCAAATCACTTGGCATAAATCAGGAGTTGAATTTTGAACACGATACATATTGTCTTTATTAACTCAAATCAGGGATGTCAAAATAATTTATACTTCACAAGAAACACAAGTCAATCATAAGTACAAGGTCTGATAACCAGGTTATTCTAGAAATCAGTAGTATACTAACTTTTGTGTACGTACAGTGGGATTAAAACAAGTAGCTAGTTTTCCTTCTTTTTGGTCAGTGCAAACACAATGGGCTGAATGTCCCCTTTCTGTACTAACATTTCTATGGTTCTAGACACCAAGTGGTGGTTCCAAGCTGCAGAGGAAACTAAGCACCCAATATAGAAGTCAATAGAAGAAAAACATACGTAAGAGCGCAAGGGGGCATATATCATATATGTCAAAATCCTACCAATGCCAGGCTTGTGACTAACGCAGGAACACCAGAAATAAAAGTGCCATTCAAATCAAGGACAGAGACTGTGAATCAGTTAGTTAATAATCTCCTGATGCTGTTCCCACAGGTTTCTTTTTGAACAAATCTACAGCTGGAATGAGGAAGAGGGCTTTGAAAATGTTTTGTTGCTCTGTCTTTCAAAGTGATTTCCCTGTAGAAGGAAGGAGCTCATCCAACAAAATAAAGGCATATTTCTAACTAATGGATAACTTTGTTTAGAGTTGTGAAAAGACATTATAAGAAGGCCAAGTTTAGAGTCACTTAAATATCTTACCTTTCTGTATGCTGCTATAGCAGATAACACAAACTCGAGCTTCTTTATTTTCCAAATACTGCAGCTTACATTTTTGATTACAACAGGCAGCACAGAACACCTAGAAAAGTGACTGTATTAGTGCCATTGGTAAAACAAATAACACAATAAAAACAAAGAATCACACTCATTTGGCATTTTTAAAACAAAGTTAGTATGTATGGTGGACTCCAAAACAGAAAACTCCATTATTACATTAAAAGTCAATATTCAACTTCAAGTTATGATAGAAAGTGCGCAAAAGGAAATGTGTGAAGATGAGAGCATAGGACTACAGAGAAGATATTTCGGCCATTCATGTCTTCTCCACCATTTGCTAAAATCAGCCCTGTGGTCTTTTCCTGCTCCTTGAGACTGAGCAATCCCTCCACAATTCTACTGGGGTGCCTCCGTGGTATATACATGTACACGGCTGAAGAACAGTAGGTCGCCATTTTAAGAGGGGCACAAGGTGAAATCTGTTCTCTCAGAGGGGTGTTAGTCATTAGAATTCTCTTCCTCAAAGCAATGGAGGTTGGGTCACTGAATTTATTCAAAGAGAAGTTAAGTTAAACAGATTTTTGATAAAAAGGGAGTCAGGCATTATGGATGGCAGACTAGAAAGTGGAGCTGAAAACAAAATAGATTTCAATGAAAACTTTTACAGTTTCACAATCTATCACTGGTTGTGAGAGATAGTGAAAGCTATTTCACCAGATATGGGGGCCTATGTGGAGGCAGCAGGATCAGAGCTAGCAGGAGAGAAGGTCCAGGACTATATGCAGATCTGATATATTCAGCATGTAAAATGCAGCTTACAGATGCAGATGTGACAGGGCAAGACAGCTGGGCAACAAATTTTTCACACAGCTGTTATTTCTTTTCTCCAAGTTAAAGCAGAGGGTTAAACAAGGAAATGCAATTGAGCAAAAATCAATTGATCGATACATTAGGGCAGCACAGTGGCATAGTACTTCGCACTGCTGCCTCACAACACAATGACCTAGGGTTGGGTCACTGTCTGTGTGGAGTTTGCACCTTCTCCCTGTGTCTGCATGGGTTTCCTCTAGGTGCTCTGGTTTCCTCCCATAGTCCAAAGATGTGCAGGTTAGGTTGATTGGCCATGATAAATTGCCCTTTAGTGTCAGGGGGATTAGGAGGGTAAATATGTGGGGTTACATGGATAGGAGCTGGGTGGGATTGTTGTCAGTGCAGACTTGATAGGTCAAATGACCTTTTCTGCATGTAGATTCTATGATTAGTTCTACTCTTCTCTCCACAAATGCTGCCAGACCTGCATATTTCCAGCACTTTGTTTTTAATCTCAGAAATATAATTACTAGCCTAATAATGAGGCAAGACTGGGCATCTCAGTCTCATCGAACACACATCCACTCACTATACCGACTTGGAAATATTTTGCTGTTCCTCACTGCCGCTGGCTTAAAATCCTGGAAAACCCCTCTCAAACAGCACTGTGGTTATACCTACGCCATATGGATTGCAGTGGTTCAAGGTGGCAACTTCAAGGGCAATGAATGCTGGCCTAGCCAATGAATCCTATAACCCCTGAATGTACTTTTAGAAACAGGAAAACTCCAGAATGTTTCTTGGGTTCTGGATAACTACACGTGAAGGAAGATTGTCAGCTGGAGCATCTTGAGCTTCCAACTTTAGAACTTGAGCAACAGCTGACATCACCGCAGTCTATTTGTGGGGCAGACAGCCAAATGGATTCTAGGTCACTCTGCAGTTTGAGTGTGTGAAGGTAGAGACTGGATTACTGCCTGACAAGAAAAGAGGACCTGATCAGTATTCAAATGTGAATATTGGTGCAGGTAATTGTTCTTCTGGGGTTAATGTTGATTTATTAGTCACAAGTAGACTTACATTCACACTGCAATGAAGTTACCACACTCCAGCACCTGTTTGGGTACACTGAGGGAGAATTTAGCACAGCCAATTCACCTAACCTGGTGAGCAGCCAGAAACAAATCCACTACATTATGGGTGGCTCAGCTATACACAGGCAAGGCGAGGAGGAAAGGAAGGATATTGATAAGAACAAAGGGACAAGAGCAGGCCATACAGCCCATCAATTCATTTTGATCATGGCCGATTATCTATTGCAATGCCACTTTCCCCTGCACTGTCTCCACAACCCTTGATGTAATTTTCTCCAGAAACCATTTCTGTCTTAAACATGCTCCATAATTGAGCTTCTACATTCGTCTGGAGTAAAGAATTCCAAAGATTCACCAACTCCAAGTGAAGAAATTCCTCATTTCAATCTTACGTAGTCTGAAATTATTATCCTGAAATGATGTCCCTCTGGCTTTGGACTCACCAGCCAGGGAAACATCTTATCTACATTCAGCCTGTCATTCCTCCTGCAAGAATTTTGTAAGTTTCAATGAGGTCATCCCTCATTCTTTGAAACCACAAACCTAGACTTCTCAATCTCCCCTCACAAGACCATAAAAGCATAGAAATGTTACAGTACAGAAGGCAGTTGTTTGGCCCATCTTGTGCATGCCAACCCAAAGACACCCTGTTCTAACCCCATCTTCTTGCACATGGCCTATTGCCTTGAGTTTATAGCATTTGAGATGTAGATCAAGGTACTTTTTTAAAAAAAAGTTTAGGGTCTCTGACTCCAACACCAACTCAAGCAGCAAATTCCAGGCACCCACCACCCTCTGCATAAAAATGCTTTTCCTCATGTCCCCTCTGGTCCTTCTGCCACTTAGTTTGACCCCTGGTTTTTGAACTCGCTGCCAAGAGAAACAGGCTCCTCCTGTCTACTCTCTCCCTATCCCTCACAATTTGTATATCACAATCATAAGAACATAAGAAATAGGAGCAGGAGTAGGCCATCTGGCCCTTCGAGCCTGCCCCGCCATTCAATAAGATCATGGCTGATCTGTCGTGGCTCAGTTCCACTTTCCCGCCCTCTCCCCATAACCCTTAATCCCCTCTCTTATCAAGAACCCATCAACCCGCTTCTTAAAAATATTTAGCGAGGCAGCCTCCACCACTTCAACGGGCAGAGAATTCCAGAGATTCACCACCCTTTGAGTGAAGAAGTTCCTCCTCAACTCCGTTCTAAACCGCCCCCCCTTTATCTTGAGGCTGTGCCCCCTAGTCCTACTGTCTTTTTTGAGCGGGAAGAGTCTCTCCACCTCTATCCTATCCATCCCATTCATCATCTTATACGTCTCAATGAGATCTCCCCTCATTCTTCTAAACTCTAACAAGTACAAGCCTAGTTTATTCAGCCTCTCCTCATAGCTCAACCCCCTCAACTCCGGTATCAGCCTAATAAACCTCCTCTGCACTCCCTCCAAGGCCAAAATATCCTTGCGCAGGTGCGGCGCCCAAAACTGCACACAGTACTCCAGCTGCGGCCTCACCAATGCCCTATACAGCTGCAGCAAGACCTCCCTACTTTTATATTCAATCCCCCTCGCGATGAAGGCCAGCATCCCATTCGCCTTCCTGACCACCTGCTGCACCTGCAGGCTGGGTTTTTGCGACTCATGCACAAGGACCCCGAGGTCCCTCTGCACCGTCGCCTGCTGCAGTTTTTCGCCACGTAAGTAATAGTCCTTCCTACCATTCTTCCTACCAAAGTGGACCACCTCACACTTGCCAACATTAAATTCCATTTGCCATTTCCTGGCCCATTCGCCCAGCCTATCTAGATCCTTCTGCAGACTCTCCACACCCTCCGCACAATTTGCCTTTCCCCCAATCTTGGTGTCATCAGCAAATTTCGACACCCTACACTCGGTTCCCTCCTCCAGATCATCTATATAAATGTCATGTCACTCAACCCTCTCTGTTCCAAAGAAAACAACCCCAACCTCTCCTCATAGCTACAATTCTCCAGCCCTGGCTACATTCCAGCACCTTTGAAGGGTCATCTAGACTTGAAACATTGCTCTATTCTCTCTCAACAGATGCTGTCAGACCTGAGATTTCCCAACATTTTCTGTTTTTAACATGCCAAGATCTCTCACTTCATCTACCCGTCTTAGTATTTTCCTGTTTATTGTGTATTCTTTCGTGCTGTTTGACCTCATTAAATGCATCACCCCATTTATTAATCTGGTCCATTGCATTCTTTCTTAGATAAGGGGACCAAAAACTCTGTGTAATATTCCAAAGAGATCTCACCAAAGCGCTATATACAGGAGTAGGGGTTCAATAGCGAGGAAATAGACAGGTTTATGCAACCTCAGACATGACTCTTGGATGCTAGTTTGCCTTCCTGGTGTCAGAATCAAGGATGTTACTGAATGGTTGAAGCACATCTTGAGGGAGGAAGGTGAGCAACCAGAGGTCACGGCCCATTTTGGCCCTTTACCCTAAATCTGTGCCCCTAGTCACTGATCCTCCACTAAGGGGAAAGGTTTATTTTTGTCTACTCTAGATATGCCCCTCAATTTTATACATATGTCCCTCCTCAGTCTTCTCTGCTCCAAGGAAATCAGCCCAGTCAATCCAATCTCTCTTCATGGCTAAAACTCTCCAGCCAAGGCAACATCCTGGCAAATCTCTGTTGCACTCTGTCCAATGCTATATCATCCCTTTTATTTTCCAGAATATTCCTGGATTCCACATCTGCATACACCACTGTAGCTGTGGCCTACCCAACATTTGTACAGATCCAACATAAATTCCCTCCTCTGAAACTTGATGCTCAGCTAATAAAGGCAAGTATACCAAATACTTTCTTAACCACTTTATCCGTCCTGCTACCTCAAGGGACCAATGTTCATGAACACCAAGATACCTCCAGTCCTTGGTACTTCCCAGAGTCCTGCCGTTCACCATGAATTCCCTTGCCTTGTTTGTCTTCCCCAAGTATATCATCTCACACTTATCTAGATTGAATTCCATTTGTCACATGATCAGCCCAGCTGACCAGCCTGCCAATATAGTCCAGTAATCTAACGCTACCCTTCTATTTACACTCCACCAATTTTCATATCATCCAAAAAATTACTGATCAACCTTCCTACATTCAAGTCTAAATCATTTATAAAACCATAAACAACAAAGGCCCTAACACAGATTTTTGCAGGACCCATTGGACACAGTCCACCTGACAGAAAAACACCCTTTAAACATCACCCTCTGGTCCCTGCTTCTTAGCTAATTCTGGATTCAATTTGCCAAATTTCCTTAGATGCTAAATACTCTTACCTTCGCTATCAGTCTTTCATGTAGGACCTTGCTGAAGTCCCAAGTAGACTATGTCACAAGCATTGTTCTCATCTACACACCTGGTCACTTCTTTGAAAAATTCAATCAAGTTGGTCAGACACGACCTTCCCCCTTAATAAAACCACGCTAACCGTTTTTGATTAAATCACTGCCTCTCCTAATGCAGATTCATTTGTTTCTCAGAATTGCTTCCAATAGTTTCCTTCCCAATGAGGTTAGACTGACTGGTCTCTTCCTCCATTCTTGAATAACGGTATCACATTGGCCACAGGAGAGGGGGCCCAGCTCTGGCCACAGGACAGGTGCCGAAGGACTCAAGGACAGCTAGAGAGGAGTTTAAAATTATTGCTTGCACCCCTATTTCCTCTCTTGCCTCACTCAACTGGGATACGGTTTGTCTGGTCCTGGAGATTCATCTACTTTTAAGCCTGCCAGACCACTCAGAATCTCCCCTCTTTCTATGTTAATTTATTTAATTGTATCAGAGTCCTTCTCTCTGATTTTTATACCCACGTTGTCTCCCTCATAATGAATATTTTCAGTGTTCACAATAGAACCCTACCTATGTCCTCTGGCTTCACACACAAGTTACTACTGTGGTCCTTATTTGGCCCTATTTTTTCCCTAGTTATCATTTCACCCTTAATGTACTTCTGAAACAACTTAGGATTTTCTTTATTCCACCTGTCAGTAACCTTTCATATCCCCTTTTTGCTCTCCTAATTTCCTTTTTAAGTTCTGCCTTGCACATTTTATACTCGAGGGGTCTGCTACTGTGAGCCCTCGGCGTCTGCCACAAGCCTCCCCTATTCTCTTTATCCAATATTCAATTAACTTGGTTTAATTTGAGGTAATAACAAGGATGGTTGATGAGGGTAGCTTGGTCAATGCAGTCTACATTTATTTTAGCAAGGTTTTTACAACATTGACAAAATAGCAACTCACTTTTGACAGCACCTACTAAACCTGCGACCTCTATCACCTAAAAGGACAAAAGCAGTTGATGCATGGGAACACCACCACTTGCAATTTCCACTCCAATCCCCACATCATCTTGACTTGGAACTTTTTTGGTGTTCCTTCACTGCCATTGGTTCAAAATCCTAGAACATCCTCCCTAACAGCATTGTGGGTGTATCTAAATCACATGGACTGCAGTGGTTCAATAAGGCAGCTCACCATCACCTCAAGGGCAATTAGGGATGGCTAATAAATGCTGGCCTAGCTTGTGACACCCACATCCTATGAAATAATTTTTGAAAGGTTCCACATAGCAGAGGATTTAAAGGCAAGTAGAATCCAAAATCAGCTGAGTAGCTAGGAGCAAAAGATAGTGATCAGCAAGTGTTTATGCGACTAAAAGCAGTTTTCCTTGAGGATCTGCAGTGCTCAAAGTGGCTGTTTTCTATAGGGTCCTGCAAGGCTCAGTGCTGTATCCTTTTCTCTCTGGTATATGTATCACTGATTAGATTTAAATATAGAAGGCATGATTAAAAAGTTTGCAGGTGATTGAAAAATTGGCCATGTAGTTATTAGCAAGGAACAAATCTGTAGACTGCAGGAAGAAAGCAATGGATTTGGCAAGTGGATAGAAAAGGGGCAAAAGGAATTCATTCAGGAGAGGCATGTGATAATACACTTAGGGAGAGTAAGAGACAACTGAATGCACAATAAATGATAGGATATTGAAATGTTAAGAAAAACAGAGACTTGGAATACTTGTCTACAGACCTCTGAAAGCAGGACAGATAGATAAGATGATTCGAATAGCCTAAGAAATACTTTCCTTTGTCGTGATAAAAAATATAAGAACAGAGAGGTTATGCTGCAGTTGCATAAAACCCTCGTTAGACCACAACTAGAAAATGATCGGATCACATTGCAGGGAGGAAGTTATTAAACTAGAGGGGGCACATGAGATTTGCAAGGATATTCCAAGAATGGAGAATTTCAGCCATAAGAATGAATAGGTTGGCGTTGGCTTCTTTGGGCAGGGGAGTCAAAGAGGAGATTTAATTGACATTCATAAAATCTGAGGGGCCTTCATAAAGTGGATAGGAAAGATCTATTTCCATTAACAGAGGGTGAATAATCAGGGGCACAATTTAAAGTAATTCACAGAAGGACTAGAGACGAGTTGTGTAAATTCTTTTCATCTACAGGACAGTGGAGTTCTGGGTCCAAATGCCTGGAAAAGGGTGGTAGAGACAGAAATCTTCATTGCAAAGGTACAAAATATTTGGATATGCAAAGCCCTGTAACCTATAGGGCTACAAACCAAGAGCAGGAAAGTAGCATTAGGCTGCTTAGATCATTTTTGGTTGACATGACCATAATGGACCAAGTCTCCTTCAATGCTATAAAACGTTTAAAAGATTCCAAGAAAGAAGTGAACACAAATCAAATCTCATGAAACTCAAAACGTACTATCATATGGATTGGCAAGACAAACAATTTTCAGGTGAAAACAAAACAACTAGTTGAGAACCATTTTAAATGAACAGGGGGAGAGCAGGAGAATTATTATTACCTAAGAAACAGACCTTATGCCTGTTCTCCCATTCAATATAATCAAGGCCAATATTCTGCCTTAACTCCACTTTCTCGTCGGCTCCCCATATCCCTTGATTCCTTAAGATGCCATAAATCCATCAATCACCATAACAGCGTAAGAAATAAGAATAAGCCATTCAGCTCTTTTCAGCCTGTTCAGCCATTTAATAAGATCTCAGCCTGGAATATGCCCGTTCCAAATATTCGTAACTATGAGTGAAGCAATTTCTCTATTTTAGTCCTAAATGATCACCCCATATCTCCAGATACTGTGCCACATGAGTTTATCCAGCAGGAGGACACAGCCTCGATTTCTTCCCCCTTTTCAGAATCTTATACATTTCAATAACTTCACTTCATTCTTCTAAACTCCGCAGGCTATGAATTGAGCCTATCACTGGACATCCCCCTCATCCCAGGAACCAATCTAGAGTCACTTCATTAACACCTCCAAAGCAATCTTTCCTTAGCTGTAAAGAACAAAACTGCACAGAGTATCCAAGAGTGACATCAATATCACCCTAAACAACTGTAGTAAGCATTCCTTATTCTTGTAATCCAATCCCTTTGCAATAAAAGGCTTACACATGCCACTTGCCTTCAAATTCAATGCTGCACCTGCATGCCAAGTCCCTCTGAAAATCAGCATTTAGAAATTTCACACCTTTTAAATAACATTCTGCTGTTCTATTACTTACTACCAAAGTCTCTCACTTCTCCACTTATACGCCATCTGTCACCTTGCTGCCAGCTCACTTAACCTGTATCTTTCTGCAGCCACCATCTTCCTCACAGCTTACATTCCATCTTAGCATATCAACAAACTTGGATACATTAACTCTTGAAAAAAAGAAAAAAAATCTTGCTATTGCATAAGTTGACACAGAAAACTTACTTTTCCACATGCTCTGCAGTGATGTCTCCTTTTTGTGAAAGTGAATCTAGCTTGGCATTTTGCACAGTTTGGTGCTTCAGAATCTGGTATCCATTGTGGCTGGCTTTGTCCAGGTATTGCCACTTCTTTGATAAACTGTTCAGCGACATCAACACCTTCATCTGCAATTCCTTCATAATCATGTGTAATCGAATCATATGATGGTCCAAATACTTGTGTCCCATCTTCTGTACAAATGCCATAATTCGAAATGGATGGGCTTTGGACTGTTTCAGAAACAGCACCTTTTGATTCGACATACACTGTACACTGATCCAAACCATCAGTTGCATCCTTAGGATTATCAATAACTGAATCATTTAGATTTCTATTTGGTTGAATTCCAACTTGAGAATTGAGTTTGGGTCTCGCACCTCCAAAATTAATTTGATTATTAACTGTAGAGTTGGCTATATGATCAGGGTCAGTGAGGGACAATGACTGACCATCTTTGGTTCTGCCTAGTTTCTGAGTTATCCCAAACAGCACTTCACTTACAGCAGGGTTGACTGAACCATTTTCCATTAGGGATGGAGCGCTCCCAGTATTTAATGTCAGCCTTCCTTTTTCATGCTCAGCTGATTTGGGGGTTTCTTCTTCCCAAGGACCACAACTTATACCAATAGCTACATCATCTTCAGGAAAATTTACAGAACTATCTGTTTTAAGCGAATTAGTTTGGCTAGTAGTGGGCCCCAAAAAGCTTGGCACTGAATGACCTACCATTGAATCTTTTAAGCAATTTGGATCACTTTGTTCCATTAAGAAGGCATCAAGCTCAGAGTCACTAACTAACATATCATTTATATCAAATCCATCTTGATCAATGTCATTAACAAAAGAGAACTCTGCTGTAAATTCTTTGTAAGTCAATCCTGCTTCCACGTCACTTACATTATTCAATACCTCTTCAAGTGGTTTAGCTACTGTTTCTGCATGAGCACCTGAAGATAGCAAAGTACTTTCATGTTGCATCCACTCATTATTTGGATGTGTTTCATCCTTTCCCTCAGACTTCTCTCCATCTTCAAAACATATGGGTTCCTCAGAAGAGCTATCACCATTATACTCCAAATTCTGACTGGTATCATCCACAAAAGGGAGATCTTGATCACATAGTTTGGAGCTCAGTTTAACAGAGTCTTTAATCACACACATGGACAAGTCACAGTCTAACGTTTCATTATAATTTTTTGGAGATTGGCTGACCTGTGAATCCTGCTCTGGGTCCACTGAGTTTATGACGGAGTCTGCTCCAGGAAGTGGAATCAGCAAAGAATCAGCAGATTTAGTAGAGTTATTCATATGACCTGTCTTATTTGCATTTTTTGTTAATGCAGCATTACACGTATATCTTACTTTTAAAAATTCCTTTTCAACCTCTAAACCTGTTTCAGCATCCTCTGACTCACAGGATGTAACAGTGGCTACATTGTTCAAATTTACATTAACAGGCAAACTGTCAGGATGCTCTAGCCTTTTGTTGGTGCAATCATGGCATCCAGTGGTGTTGCCAGAACTGATTTCTTTGGTTTGTTTTGAAACAAATGAAAACTCTTCACTTTGTTCAGACTGAGGCAATTGTTCAACATGTGCTTCTTCCTTTTCAGGCTCATTATCTTTGAACTCATCTAGACTTTTGTGCTCTATTGGATATTCCTGGTTCCTTATTTCTGCATCAAAGTGTCCTGGATGCTGTGACTCAGGGCCTGTGCTATTTTGAAAGGATATATTCAACTCCAATAGGCTTGTAATTCCTAGACTCTCTCCCCCTGGACATACCAATTCTCCAACAGGAATTAATGGAGAAGGCTGGGTAAAATCTATCAGCAGGGAGCCACTGGCCTGGTTCTCACTGGGTTCAATTTCAGCTTCATTATCAACCTCAGGGACATTTGTTTCATGGGTCACACTTTCAGTGTCACTAATTAAGTCACAGATAGGTCCACTCCCTCTGTTATGATTCAACTGCTCAGAATCACCAGATGCTCTGCTATCGACAGTAGACAACAGGTCCAATTCTGTTAGAGTTTTTTGCGATTGTGACAACGTTGAAGTTTCTCTAGGATCAGCAATGCAGGACAATGAATCTGATTCGAGCTGACTATCAGATGCATCAAATGAGAACGTGTTGAGTGTAGTCTGTGAAGTGGATGCAGGCAAATCTGTTAAATATTTGGAGTTTGATTGAAGAGATGGATAGTCTGAAGAGATGGGCTCTCCTAAAGCTGTCTTGCAAAAATCATTTTCATCTTTAAAACAAATCAGGACAAATCCCAAAATTAAAATTCCAAAATTAACAATCAGGAAATTTTCAAAACACGTGAAAGAGTGTACCAAAAATGAACAGCTTAATCGCCTAGGAAAAGAAATCATCATTAATAAATGCACCTACCAAATGCTAAAGAAGTTTTTAAACATGAGTTTAACTTTTAAATAAAAGGTACTACAGAATACATAAATTAAGTGAAATGAATTGTGTAGTTAAGGACATGGTCGTGCATACTCGGACAAATCTAACGTAGTGCTGCTCAACAACCAGTATCAGGACTGGATGGGTGCTGTGTGGTGGCAAGGGGAAGAATTGCACAGTGCTTTGAAAAGACACATCTCATTAAGAAAGATGCTGGGTTGAGGTCAAACACTTCCTTACAAAGGGGTTCGGAGAAATGAGCATTAGGAAAATAGAAGCATCCAATTTCAGCCTTCATAGACGGTCATCATTTTCACACACTTTTCAGCCATTATCCACAGGGCAGAAGATTCCTGTTTAACTACAGGAAAGCTCAGGCACATCAGGTTGAGTCCAGTAAAGAATAATGGAACGGAAGCAGAAACTTGATGACTAATAGAATCCAAAATTAAATGAGATCAAGCAATGATAAGCTTTATGCTGCACAAGGTCTATGCAGTACCTGGTCTGGGCGAATTTAACCATACCCACAAACAACATCACAAATTTCATCCTTTAGCACAAACAATCTTAAAATTTGCAGGCAATATCACAGAGGAAAAACTTCCAAATTGTTGCACAACAGTTTGGTCATCCCACCCAAGTTCTTAACCTCTGCAACATTACTGCAAGGAATCATCAAAATAAATGCCAAGCAGTAACACTGAGGAAAACGGAAAAATTCAAAGTCACATTCTCAGAACTTTTCTCAAAGCATCAGGTTAGTTTAGGGCCCCAAAACAGTGTGCACACTCAATAAGAGGGGAAAATAAATGTCTGAAAAGAAAAATACAACCAACCTGGATTTTGCTCAAATTCATCAAGTAATTTGTCCAAGTCACAAACTGCTGACTTAAAGTAGCTGTCCATTCTGGGTACTTATAATTCAAGTATTAAGCCTTTGTGCTCCTGTAAGAATGAACAGAGTAGCATTTTTGATAAAGGATTGTTCTTTTCTTGGTCATGGTTAAGTTTTTAAGTAATTAAATGTTGCATTTCATACATGACAACAGTAAACACTTGAAAAATATTTCATTGGCTGTAAACCGTTTTGGGACACCTGTGGTTGTTATACGTTCTGTATAAATGCAAGTCTTTGCTTTTGTTTCCTCTGCTTTACCATCATACACAGGTCATATTAACAGGCCTACATAAGTATGCAAGTGAAAAGGTAACTCAAAAGTAATAGACTTTTTAAAAAACTGGAAAAAGAATCAGGACAACATGTAATTTTTGTACATTTGTCACATCCACAATTTCACAAAATTAAAAGCCGACCAAAAAGTAGGAAAAAGGACAATAGAAATGCTTAACCAAACGCCCCACCAATAACAAAGGGTCATCAGACTCGAAACATTAGCTTTGTTCTCTCTCCACAGATGCTGTCAGACCTGCTGAGATTTTACAGCATTTTCTGTTTTTGCCCCGTCGCTGATCTGTGCTGATTATTCAAATGAATTTTGTTACTGACAAGATTAATCAGAATTTACCTGAAAAAATTCAAAATGAAGCAAAAAAGTGGGACTTTAAAAACATTAGTGAAATAATCCAAAACCTGATAAACAAGTAAAATTATTTAAAAACTGCCACTGCTGGACAGTAGGGAAGGGTAAATCAAGGATGAACAATTTATAAACCTACAAACTATAAAACAAGCAAATAATAAACGGAAGAAACTTTAAATTACATTGTTAATATTTGGAAAATGGAGAAAAAATGTCCATTTTCTCAAAGGCTGAAACATGAAACGAACAAAACCAATAGCCTACATAAAAATTCTCTCTCTAGGGAGAGATTAGGGCCTCTTAAGGATCAATAAGGTCACCTATGTCCGGATCCACAAGAGATGGATGCGATCCTAAATGAATATTTCTCATCAGTATTCACTATTGAGAAAAGCATGGATGGAACTTGGGGAAATAAATAGTGATGTCTTGAGGTGCGTACATATTGCAGAAAATGTGGTGCTGGAAGTCTTAAAGTGCATCAAGGTAAATAATTCCCCAGGACCTGAAGGAACATGGGAGGACATTATGAGAGGCTAGGGAGGAAATTGCAGGTCCCCTAGCAGAGATATTTGAATCATTGATAGTCACAAGTGAGGAGCCCTAAGATTGGATGTGGCAAACATTTGTTTAAAAAGGGCTGCAGGGAAAAGCCTAGGAACTACAGGCCGGTGAGCCTCACTCCATTTGTGGGTAAGTTGTTAGAAGGTATTTTGAGAGACAGGATCGACAGGCATTTAAAGATGCAAGGACTGATTAGGGACAATCAGCTTGGCTTTGTCAATGGAAAAATCATGTCTCACAAATTTTTTGAAGGGGTAACCAAGAAGGTAGATGAGGACAATGCAGTTGATGTTGTCTACATGGACTTTATCAAGGCCTTTGATAACGAACCGCATGGTAGGCTGTTGCATAAGGTTAAATCTCATGGGATCCAGGGTGAGGTAGCTAAATGGATACAAAATTGGCTTGATGACAGAAGTCAGAGGATGGTTGTAGGTGGTTGTTTTTCCAAACCAGCCCCATGACCAGCAGTGTGCTTCAGGAATCAATGCTCAGTGCACTGTTACTTGTCATTTAAATTAATGATTTGGATGAGAGTATAGGAGACATGGTTAGTAAGTTTGCAGATGATACTAAGATTGGTGGCATAATGGACAGTGAAGGTGGTAAACTGGAATTGCAACGGGATCTTGATCAATTGGGCCAGTGGGCTGACGAATGGCACATGGAGTTTAATTTAGATAAATGCGAGGTGATGCATTTTGGTAGAACAAACAAGGGCAGGACTTACTCAGCTAAAGGTAAGGCTTGGGGAAGTATTTTCTTTCCCAACCAAATAAACAAAATCAAATTAATTTAGGGACAACTCAAGAGGAGCAACTGCTTAAAAGGAAGGGAACTGCCTAAAACAAAAGACAAAACAGAAAGGAAACTTAAAACATTAAATTAAAATGTGATTAAACGGGTCAATAATACACCCCAGTCCCTCTGGTGCCCAACAGGCATTGAAGGCATCAACTGTGCCCTTGGACAGGTATAGAACAAAGAGATCTAGGGGCACATGTTCATAGTTCCTTGAAAGTAGAGTCACAAGTGGACAGAGTGGTGGTGAAGGCATTCAGCATGCTTGGTTTAATTGGTCAGAACATTGAATACAGGAGTTGGGATGTTTTGTTGAAGTTGTACAAGGCATTGTTAAGGCCACAATTGGAATACTATGTACAGTTCTGGTCACCCTATTATAGGAAGGATATCATTAAACTAGAAAGAGTACAGAAAGAAAATTAGGATGCTACTAGGACTTAGTAGTCTGAGTTATAAGGACAGGCTGATAGACTGGGACTTTTTCCTCTGGAGTGTAGGAGGCTGAGGGGTGATCTTACAGAGGTCCATAAAATAATGAGGGGCATAGATCAACTAGATAATCAATACCTTTTCCCAGAGGTAGGGAAGTTTAAAACTGAAGGGCATAGGTTTAATGTGAGATACACAAAAGGGTCCAGAGGGACAATTTTTCACACAGAGGGTGCTGAGTGTCTGGAACAAGCTGCCAGAGGTAGTAGGAGAGGCGAGTACAATTTTGGCTTTTAAAAAGCATTTAGATAGTTACACAAGTCAAATGGGTATTGAGGGATATGGGCCAAATGCGGGCAATTGGTTCTAGCTTAAAAAAGAGCAGCATAGACACATTGGGCCAAAGGGCCTGTTTCCATGCTGTAAACCTCCATGACGCTAAGCAGAAGTAGGCCATTCAGCCCTTTGCAACTGCTCCACCATTCATTTTGAACATGGCTAATCAGTGAATTCAATATCCTGATCCCACCTTCCCCTCCATATCTCTTGATCCCTTGAGCCCCTAGAGCTATATTTAATTTCTTCTCAAAATGAGACTATATTTTGGTCTCAACTACTTTCTGTGGTAGTGAATTCCACACATTCACCATCCTCTGATGCTGGAAAATGGGATTAGGATATATGTTTGATGCCTGGCACATACAGAGACTCTTATTGTGTTGTAGAACTCTTGACTATACAAGGCAAACTATTGTGTTTTGACCTGGAATAACATTCATTTTGCAGTCATTTAGGGCCCCTATTTCTACTGGGTAAACCTATCAGCGGACACACTCGTGATCCGATGCAATTACTGCCTTTGTTTCTCCCAAGGCTCTAAATAGGAAAAGAAGATAGGAGAAATACTAGGACACTGAATACTGAAATTTATGGACTCTCTCATTCTCCATTTCAAACTGATCCCCACAGCGACATAAGAGTTATATTGCAGTGCTTCTAGATACAATTCAAGATGTTCATGCAAAACAAAAGTCAGAAAATAGTTACACTGTGGGGTAGTGTTTACAGTTTAAGGAAACATGAATAACAATACTGAACAGAAACTTGCTGCAGGGCAGAAAATAAAACATAAAGTTTATTGGTCACAAGTAAGGCTTACATTAACACTACAATGAAGTTATTGAGAAATTCCCCTAGTCGCTACAGACCAGCGTTCAGATCAAAGTACCTAACCAGCACGTCTTTCAGAATGTGGGAGGTAACTGGAGCACCCGGAGGAAACCCACACAGGCACGGGAAGAACATGCAACCTCCACACAGTCAGTGACCCAAGCCAGGAATCAAACCCACATCCCTGGCTCTGTGAAGCACCCGAGCACAAATCTCCACCCTAACTCCAATGTAAATTGATAACAGTTAAATATCTCAAAAGTACACCTCCAATAAACCGAGTTAGAACCCTGCCAAACCCACCAACTGTGATAAAGCACCAACCCCCCTTTCAACAGGGATCAAAATTAAAGCAGAGACGATGTAGGAGACAAAAGGCCAGGTTTTCTCTCCTTCACTACCCCTGCGGGCCCCTGTGTGGAGTTCAGGAAAAGCAGGATGAGCTACACCCAACTGCACCTATAACCAGGAGAATGAGGAGGAGGAGGGAGAGGAGGAGGAAAAAGAGGGAGGGGGGCAGCTGTTGGGGGGGGGAGTGGGAAGGTCAGAGAGAATGGATCCGCCTGCCGGCCTGCCCCGGGAGGACGGTGGTCGGGGGGGCCACTTCTATCCGGGGTTGCGCCAAGGAAAGGCCGGAGAGCCCACTTAATCCCCTGCCTCCCGAAGCAGAGACGGTAAACCGGAGCCCGGTTAAGTTCGCTGCCGTTACCACGCTTGGCTCCGGCAGGGCGAGACCTGAGGACGGGACCGACCGACCGACCACACTCACTCACCATGTCCGAGCTTCAGCTCCTTCCAACCGCGGCGAAACACCCCGCCCCCAACGAGCTCGGCACAGTGCGCGTGCGCAGCAGCAGCACCAGCTGACCTCTCCTGCTGAGGTCAGGGGTAACCATGGAAACCGGGCGTGGCCACAGCCCCAGTCAGGCTCAGCCCAAACTCCCCACTGCCCTGCTGAGCTCAAGCCCAGCTGTGGGGATGTCGGTGTTGGACTGGGGTAAACACAGGCGGCCTTCATGATACACGACAGCGCACAGTCGCTGAACAGAGTCTGATAGCCAAGTTCTGCATACATGAGGACGGCCTCAACTGGGAAATGCGTTCATGTCTCACTATTTGTAACCCTCACGACTCGCCTGGGCGTGCAACATCTCACTTACTGTCCTGTCTGGAAACGATACACACCTCTTTAACCTATGCTTAATGCTACCTCCACTCACACTGTGCTATTTGTCCTGACGGTTTGCTCCTCTACGGCAGCTACATTTGTGACCAGGTGTCTCTGGAGAGGGACCATGCAATGTCAATGGATGCAGTTGACGCCTTCTGTGCACACAAGCCAAGCACCAGCTCTTCCTCCTAAAGCTGGGGTTGCTAAAAGAGGAGGCACCTCAAGGGTTAACACAGTAACCTGGTGTTGTGAGACTTCATAAAGTCCAATAGGTTTATTTGGTAGCAAAAGCCATTAGCTTTCAGAGCGCTGCTCATTATCTACAGAATAATGATCGGAACGCAATTATTTACAGCTAATCAAACATACAGACGTGAGTGGAGAGAGCATTAAGCACAGGTTGAAGAGATATGCATCATCTCCAGACAGGACAGTTAGTGAGATTTTGCAAGTCCAGGCAAGTAATGGGGGTTATAGATAGTGTGACAAGTATTCTCCAAGATGGCATTCATAACACACGACAACGCAGAGTTGCTGAGCAGAGACTGATACCCAAGTTCCGCACATATGAGGATGGCCTCAACCGGGATCTTAAATTCACATCACACTATCTGTCGTGGGGACCCCACTTCTTGCCTTCAAACAATTGCACAACCTCAGACCATTCTCCTTCAGGAGAACAGAGACCATGACACCACAATCCTGCCACAGCAACCTCTGCAAGACATACTGGATCATCGACACAGATGCCATCATCTCACATGAGAACACCATCCATCAGGTACACGGTACATACCCTTGCAACTCGGCCAACGTTGTCTACCCTATACACTGCAGAAAAGGATGTCCCGAGGCATGGTACATTAGGGAGAACATGCAGACAGTACGACAACGGATGAACACCGCTCGACAATCAGCAGACAAAAGTGTTCTCTTCCTGTTGGGGAACACTTCAGCGGTTATGGGCATTCAGCCTCTGATCTCCAGGTAAGCGTTCTCTAAGGTGGCCTTCACAACACATGACAGCGCAAAGACACTGAGCAGAGACTGATAGCCAAGATCCGCACGCACGAGGACAGCCTCAACTGGGATCTTGAGTTCATGTCACACTATCTGTAACCCCCACGACTTGCCTGGACTTGCAAAATCTCACTAACTTTCCTGTCTGCAGACAATACACATCTCTTTAACCTGTACTTAACCCACCACTCACATTATCTATTACCTTTAAGACTTTTATTATCTGTAAAAACTCACATTCCAATCACTATTTTGTAAATTGAGTTTGTGTCTTTATATGCCCTGTTTGTGAATAGAACTCCCACTCACCCGACGAAGGGGCAACGCTCCAAAAGCTAGTGACTTTAGCTACCAAATAAACCTGTTGGACTTTAACCTGGTGTTGTGAGACTTCTTACTATGTTTACCCAGTTCAATGCCAGCATCTCCACATCATAACTCAAGGGTTAAACAGGCCATAGTGAAACTTGGGTGGTACAATGGTTAGCACTGCCTCAGTGGCAGGGGCCCAGATTCAATTCCCAGTTTGGATACTGTGTGGAGTTTGCACATTCTGTCTGTGTCTGTGCGGGTTTCCTCCCACACTCAAAGATGTGCTGGTTAGGTGCATTGGCCATGCTAAATTCTTCCTCAATGTACCCAAACAGGCGCCAGACTGTGGCATCTAAGAGATTTTCACAGTAACTTCATTGCAGTGTTAATGTACGGCTACTTATGACACTAATAAATTCACTTAAACACCTTATAAAAGCAAAATACTGCAGCAGCTGGGAATCTGAAGTAGAAACAGAAAATGTTGGATAAATGCAATGTCTGGCAACATCTGTAGATGCAGTGTGAAGAAAAACAAATGATCCCCATCTACAGAATCTTCTTGCTGCTGGCAGTGGGGTTCAGGGCTGCTACCCTCATATACCATTCCCTGTGCAAACAGATTCAGATGGAAGGTTGCCAACATCCCAGAATTGGCCTGGAATTTCCAGCAATTGAAGCCAAGTTCACTGCTGCGAGCAACGCTAGAGATAAACCATAGAAATGTGTTACTTGCATTTTCTTGGAACAGATGTTCATCCGTTATTCACAAAAAAAATTAGAACTGGGAAACACGGTTGTTTAACTGAGGTAAGAATTGGGGAATGAAGTGCCTTTTTCACTTTCCAATTGAAACTGAAATTGGGAGTTGATGGTACATAGGCAGAGGATGGATGTGGCACCAACCAAAGATGAGAATGTGAGCACAAAATAGTTTGTCATTTCATGAAACCTCCATGAATGTATTCAACCAGCGTTGGTAACCCAACAATAAATCACGTCCAATTCAGGTCATTTATATACAGTACATCAAATAGGATAGTGATCTTAGTACTGATCTTTGCAGAAGCAGCACTACATACCACAAGGAACTACAAAAGGTCGTGAACATAGCCCAATCCATCACACAAACTAGCCTCCCATTCATTGACTCTGTCTGCACTTCCCGCTGCCTCAGCAAAGCAACCAGCATAATTAAGGACCTCACACATCCCAGACATTCTCTCTTCCACCTTCTTCCATCGGGATAAAGAAATAAAAGTCTGAGCTCACATACCAACCAACTCCAGAACAGCTTCTTCCCTGCTGCTGTCAGACTTTTGAATGGACTTATCTTGCATTAAGTGATCTTTCTTTACACCTTAGCTATGACTGTGACACTACATTCTGCACTCTTTCATCTTCTCTATGAATGGTATGCTTTGTATAGCATGCAAGAAACAATATTTTTCACTATGTTAATACATTTGACAATAATAAATCAAATCAAATATACCTAATGTGAATGATTGTTCAATTTGATTCTCTGTATTCTGCTCCTTGGCCGATTTCCTCTTTAATCCCGTAGGACTGGATTTTACACAATAAGCCTTATTACATGATAAAAGCACATTACTGCGGATGCTGGAATCTGAAACCAAAAGAGAAAGTGCTGGAAAATCTCAGCAGGTCTGGCAGCATCAGTAAGGAGAGAAAAAAGAAAAAAGTTGAGTCCAGGTGACCCTTTGTCAAAGCTCTCACGAAGGGTCATCTGGACTCGAGATGTCATCTCTTTTTTCTCTCCTCACTGATGCTACCAGACCTGCTGAGATTTTACAGTACTTTCTCTTTTGGTTTCAGATTCCAGCGCCTGCAGGAATTTACTTTTATCCACTGTTTAACTCACTGCCATCTCTCTTCCAGGAATGCTTAGCCTGAAGAAGTACTGCTCTTCTCTCTGACAGGATTTTCATTTGTCTCTCCCCCACCCCACCTCCCCTTCCCCTGCCCTGCCTCACCTCAATCCATCATCACTGCTTTCCATTTCTCTGTGTGTTGGATAGCTTTGACAAAGGGTCATCTGGACTCAAAACATCAGCTCTTTTTTCTGTCCTTACAGATGCTGTCATGATGTGGAGATGCCAGTGTTGGACTGTTGTAAACACAGCAAGAACTCTCACAACACCAGGTTAAAGTCCAACCAGCTGGACTTTAACCTGGTGTTGAGAGACTTCTTACTGTGCTTACAGATGCTCAGTAAAAAGTTTGACAACACGAGATTTTAGTCCAACCGATTTATTTGATAATAGACTCACAAGCTTTCGAGGTTTCCCTCTTCGTCAGGTGAATGGAGAGTTCTGGCCTCAGACAGAGCATATAAAGCACAGACAGTTTAGAGATTACTGATTAGAATGCGAATTACAGATGCTGCCAAGACCTGCTGAGATTTTCCAGCATTTTCACTTTTGGTTAAGTCATTAACCAAACATGACCCATTATCAATTGCTTCTTAAAAGTCCATGTATGTGTCACGTACGTTATTCATTAACTGTCTCTTATTTTATTGATAAGTCCTATCAGATTTGTCAGACATGATTTGCATCAAACAAATTTACATTACTTTACATATATTAACTGATGTTATTTCAAGTGACCATTAATTTTACCTAGATTTTCTCTCGCAGTTTCCTCACCATTAACAAACTTATAGTGACTTGACTTAGCTCCTTTGGGAAATATGTATCTTCAAAATCCAGCTCAAGGTTTATTATACTATTTTGGGGTGAACCAATTACCAAGGTTGATTATATAACACTGACATTCAGACCAGCAAAAAATCAGGTGATTAACACATTGGCTAACCTTCAATAACAGAACAGGAATGTCAAACTCCATATTCCTTAAACAGGAGTAAATAGCTTCAACGAACACTTTACTCATCTGTTTGTTGCAATTTTTTCCACTCAAAGGCACTGGCTCCTTATGGTAAAATTTAGGTCATTTTTGCAGTGTCATTCTTGCACACTTGCACCATCTTATGGCAATTATGTATCAATGTTTCAAAACAATTTTAAACATTTAGCCTGTCATTGTATCTCAATGATGGATTCTTGCAATAAATAAAAACTGAAAGTGACTCTTAAATGAAGAGTCATTTGGACTCAAAACATCAATTCTGTTTCTCTCAGCCCAGGTGGCGCAAGACCTACTGTGTTTTTCCAGGATTTTTGGTTTTTATTCCATATTTCCAGCATCTGCAGTATTTTGCTTATTTATGGATTCTTGGGATATTTCTCAGGTGATGGTGAAGGCATTGCTTGAGCTGCTGCAGCATGCTTGCATAGACAAGAGAAAAAGCCTTGCATATAGCAGAATGAATACCTTCTATAACTTGACAGTCCTGAGGTACTTCACTGAGTAGAAGGGGATCAGCAACTTAGCCTTTGCAGTACGGTCAGAGAACACCAAAAGATTGATCAAAAACAGCCCAGTTCAGAAATTTTCAAAAGGGGTAGGAGATGGAGGTAAAAGGAGGTTTGATGGGCAGTTCCAGGAAGTAGGGCAATTTTGCTTAAAGCTAGTCGCCAAAGAAGAAATGGAGATGGTAGCTGGAGGGGCATGCATATTCAGGAAATCAGCCAGATGACTGGAGATCAAAAGAATAAGATTGTAGAGGTAGGATGGAGAAAGTCCATCTAAGAATTTATAGGCAAGAACAATTACTTTAAATTCAAAGCATTAGGTAATGGAGTATCAGTACACGTTAGTAAGGCAAGGTCACGGATGAGTCTGACTTCATGTGAAAACAGATGCAAGTGATAATTTGAACAATTTGGAATTTATGGAGGTGGATGTTAAGTGGCTGGAATTAGGGAGTAAAAACAGGTGAGGGTAATATGAAGGTTGACAAAGTTGCAGAACTGGAATTAGCAGTGAAATAAAAAACACAAATACAGAACTGCTAGAAGCAAGGTGACGAAAAAACTTTTCTTTAACTTAAACTTCTGCCTCTGACAGCAGAATTTGTTGAACATCACAAACCATCTAAATTTCAAGACGCACAGGTAACATTTTCACAAAAAACTAGCTAGAATACAAGATCCCTTTTGTGGTAATTTACAAATTCAAGTTTTATCATATTCAAAGAAAAGTACATGATGTGGAGATGTTGACATTGAACTGGGGTGGGCACAGTAAGAAGTCTCACAATACCAGGTTAAAGTCCAACAGCTTTATTTGGTAGCATGAGCTTTTGGAGCACTGCTACTTCATCAGGTGAGTGTTTTTTAAAGAAAAGTACAGCACAGGAACAGGCTCTTCAACCAAGGAAACCAGTGCCAATCACGATGCCCTAACTAAACTTAAAAAAAAACCCTGCCCTTTGTTGATCCATATTCCTCTACTCCTTCCCTATTCATGTACCCATTCAGATGCCTCTTAAATGTTACTGATGTGCCTGCTTCCACTTCTCTGGCAGCAAGTTCCAGGCACCCACCACTGTGTGAAAAACTTTCCCACCCATCTCCCTGAAACCTTTTCCCTCACCTTGAACCTGTGTCCCCTTGTAACTGACACTTCCACCATGGGAAAAAGGCCTTTGACTATCTACCCCATCTATGCCTCATAATTTTGTAGACCTCTATCAGGTCTCCCCTCAGCCTCCATCTTTCCAGAGAAAATAATCATAGTTTATTCAACCTCTCCTCATAGCCAATGCCTTCGAGACCAGGCAACATCCTGGTGAACCTTCTTTGCACTCTCGCCAAAGCTTCCACTTCCTAAGAAATCTTGAGGAAAGGAATTAAAAAGAATCTAAAAAACATGTTTGTTCAGGTTTGTTCCGTGTGTTTAATCCGTCACTTCAAAATGTGTTTGCATTGTTAATGTAGGAGAAAGGTCTTTGAGGCAGTAGAACACAGAACAGCGCAGTACAGGCCCTTCGACCCTCGATGTTGCGCCGACCAGTGGAACCAATCTAATGACCCTCTAACCTAAACTATTCCAATGTTACCCTTATGCCTATCCACTAACCATTTGAACGCCCTTAAAGTTGGCAAGTCCACAACTGCTGCAGGCAGGGAATTCCGTGCCCTTACTACCCTCTGAGTAAAGAACCTACCTCTGACATCTGTCCTATAATTACCACCCCTTAATTTGAAGCTATGTCCCCTCGTGTTAGCCGTCACCATCTGAGGAAAAAGGCTCTCACTATCCACCCTATCTAACCCTCTGATCATCTTGATGCCTCAATTAGATCACCTCTCAACCTCCTTCTTTCTAAAGAAAACAACCTCAAGTCCCTCAAGCCTTTCCTCATAAGACCTTCCCACCATATCAGGCAAGATCGTGGTAAACCTCCTCTGCACCCTTTCCAATGCCTCCACATCCTTCTTATAATGCGGCGACCAGAACTGTACGCAATACTCCAAGTGCGGCCACACCAGAGTTTTGTACTCTGTGGACAACCCAGTGGGCTATCTATAGTTACAAGCTGATTACAATTAGGCTGCATATGAAATAGAAGAAAATTACAGCACAGAAACAGGCCCTTCGGCCCTCCAAGTCTGCACTGATCATGCTGCCTGACTGAAGTAAAACTCCCCACCCTTCTGGGGCCCATATCCCTCCATTCCCATTCTATTCATCTATTTGTCAAGATGCCCCTTAAAAGTCACTATCATAACTGTTTCACTACCTCCCCTGGCATCCAGGCATCCACCACTGTCTGTGTAAAAAGCTTGTCTCGTACATCTCCTTCAAACCTTGCCCCTTGCACCTTAAACCAATGTCCCCCAGCAATTGACTCTCCTATTGTAGGAAAATGCTTCTGACTATCCGCTGTCCACGGTCCTCATAATCTTGTAGACTTCTATCAGGTCGCCCCTCAACCTCCAACATTCCAGTAAGAATAAACCAAGTTTCTCCAAACTCTCCTCATATCTAATGCCCTCCATACCAGGCAACATCCTGGTAAATCTTTTCTGTACCCTCTCCAAAGCCTCCACATCCTTCTGGTAGTGTGGCAACCAGAATTGAACACTATATTCCAAGTGTGGCCTAACTAAGATTCTATAAAGCTGCAACATGACTTGCCAATTTTTAAACTCAATGTCCTGACCGATGAAGGCAAGCATGCCATATGCCTTCTTGACTACCTTCTCCATCTGCATTGCCACTTTCAGTGACTTGTGTACCTGTACATTCAGTCCTCTCTGCCTATCATACTCTTAAGGGTTCTGCCATTTACTGTACATTTCCTATCTGTATTCGACCTTCCAAAATGCATTACCTCACATTTGTCCAGATTAAACTCCATCTGCCATCTCTCTGCCCAAGTCTCCAATTGATCTATATCCTGCTGTATCCTCTGATGGTCCTCATTGCTATCTGCAAGTCCACCAACCTTTGTGTTGTCTGCAAACTTACTAATCAAACCAGTTTCTCCAAACATTTTCCTCCAAATCATTTATATGTACGACAAACACAAAGGTCCCAGCACTGATCCCTGAAGAACGTAATTTGTCATAGTCCTCCATTCAAAAATGCGCTCTTCCACTGCTACCCTCTGTTTTCTATGACCGAGCCAGTTCTTTATCCACCTTACTAGCTCACCTCTAATCCCATGCGGCTTCACCACCTGCACCAATTTGCCATCTTTTTAATTGATCGTTTAGTTGTAATAAACTTTAATACATTGAGAGTTCTCACTTTAAACTTAATTTTTCTATTTCTTACCTGTTACCAAGAAGTCTCAAACATTTCCGAATGAGGAAATGACAGGAAGTATTACAAAATGCAAAATGTGATGAGGAAAATTAAATTAGACTAGGTCTGATGCCACACCTACTATCTATTCTCCAGCAGATTTGTAATTTGATGTTATTTTATTTGATGGGGGGGTGAGGAAACGCATAGCTAAAATATACAATTCTATCAGTGAAAAGTAAGAGAGATTGGCAATAGAAAGTTTCATTTCATATTATGCTGTATTTTCCCAAATCAGCAAATTAGGTAATCTATTCATATAAACTGCAGTTTTAAAAAAATATATTTGCTAATTACTGTCATTATTATAACATTATTCTCCCATGATTTGCAACTTCTATGACACAAGTACAATTTATCAAATTGCATCTAGGCAAGGCTTGACACTACCAACTTTCTTTTCCTAAAGTTCTATCTGTACCATTTTCTCAAATCAAATTCCTTGTTGCAGTTATATGACACAAGGTAATTTCAGATAAGGTTAAAATGGACAAGATGATCCCAAAGTTTAATTTGAAGCTAAACTTAAAGTGTATCTTTCACTCAATATTAGCAAAAACTGATCATTTATTTGATTGTTGTTTGGGGGACCTCAGTAAGTATACCAGCGTTTACTTAAATAACACTCAACAAATAATTCATTGACATGAAGCCCGATAGCTCATATACAGTACAAATGATTTATTTTGTGTGATGGAAGATTTTCTGATACCAATTCTAAATTTGTTTCTCACCTGCATCTTTCACTTGCAATTTAATCTGAAATAATTTTCCAGATTTACCTTTTATAATGCTACAAAAAAGAAAATCTCTCAGGAGACTTTCTTTCAAGGCTGAACAGCCCAATTTTTTTTCATAACCTGCAAGATTAGGATTATCTGTACGGCAATTCCCTGCACTGTTTCTCTTGTGTCTTGACGACCAGAACGGAACATTACTCAAGGTGTGCTCTGGCTAGACCGTTGTCAGTCTGATAATTTAGTTTAACTTGTAATCCTCATTCATGTTATAAATTAAATAATGTCATTTAACAGTCAAGAAAGATAAGTGCTAAATTATATCCATTAACATTAAATGCTGTAATATGTTTAGATTTGGTAAGTCAGTCACATACTCATTTTCTAAGGCAAACTAAACCATGTAAACAAATTGGATGATCAACATTTCAGTAAAAGGGAAATGAATGACTTAAGCAGTCCATTTTTAAAAGAATACTTACAAATTAATTTAAACAATAGATATAACATAACGTTCCCTTTGAAAGGTTGCCCTTTTGACACTTTATGAACAGAAGTCATTCAAAGTCAAGTTTCTGTTTGCTGCAGTGAGATTCATCATCTTGTCCCACTAAACTTCTTGCCACAAAAATCAGTGTTTTTATAAACTCTCATGAATTCTCAACTGTCCACAAAGTAACCTGCTGGGGAAGAGTTTGCCCTCAAAATAGTTCTGCGTTCACTTTGATTTTTATCAAATGGTGAACAAGATATATTTTTTAATTTGTGCCATCTTTTTTGACAATGATCAGATTCAGATCTTTCAATAGTTGGAGTGTCCATCCTGGAGAGATTTCGTTCTTGTTCCTCAACACTTCGGGCCAACATGTAGCTAACCTTCCGCTGATGTGCCAGAGCTTCCTCTTTATCATTTAACTGTCATTGAAAGAAATAAACAGATTTAGACTCTTAATCAATTATTAAAACCTTAATAAGTGACTAAATATCTGATGAATACTTCAAGCTGGTCAAATAATCACTTAGAGCAACACATTTCATAAGACAATGATGAACAAGACAGATCATTAAGCCCGCCCCAGTTTATCCATCTTGAAAGACCCTAAAGTTGATTATCTAAAACCAGGATTTTCCTTTCCATTTATAGCATCCAGGAGTCCATTTTATGTGTTAGTTGTATCTCTCTCATCGGAGTTAAGCTGAGAATTTAAGCCTTCCTAGGGAGCCTCAGCACAATATAGGCTGACACTTCAATGTAAGACCAAAGGGCACAAGTTTTGTAGCCCTTTTCCATCAGAGAGATCTTTTAGACTCGGATCATCCACGAGTATTCTTTGTCTTCCTTGTGACTTAATGACCAGACGTTGGCAGAATGCTTGAAGTGTAATTAGGCTAAAACATTGTCTAGTGTGATGACTCACGCTACCTTGTATTCTACAGCTTTAAATATATAGTGCTATACTTTAGGAAGGATGCAAGGGTCCATGAGACAGCGCAAAGGAGATTTATCAGAATCGTTCCAGGGATGAGGAAATTACAAGGTTAGATTGGAGAGGGTTCACTCGACTGATAAGGAAGTTCACTTGACTGAGATCTATGATGAGAGGAGTTATCTTACAAGGAAAGGTTGGAGAGGCTGGGCCTGTACCCATTGAGTTTAGATGATCAAGACGTGATCATATTAAAACATACAAAGATCCTGAGGGAAATGCTCTGAATTTGAATGACCGTTCTGAGTTGAAGTATTGGCTCTATTCTCCCTCCACAGATGCTATCAGACCTGCTGAGATTTTCCAGCATTTTGTTTTGTTTCAGATTCCAATATCCATACTATTTTGCTTTTATCTCAAGATCTTGAGGGGACTTGACTGGATGGATGCTGAATGGGAGAGACTAGAAGTAAAGGACACAATTTAAAAATAATGAATCTCCCATTTAAAGTAGATGAGAAGAAATTTTTCTCTGAGGATCATGAAACTTTGGAACCCTTTTCCCCAGAGCAGTAGAGGAAGATTCTAAGAATGTCTTTTAATGCAGAGGTAGGTAGACTTCTGACTAATAAAGAAGTCAAAATTATTGGGGGTAGGCAGAATGTGGAATTGAAGTCATAATCTGATCAGCCATGATCTTACTGAATGGCAGAGCAGACCAATGGCCTGCAGCTAATTTTATGTTTGTATGTAGGTGGGGTTGTTTTCCTTGGAGTAAAGGAAATCAAGGGGAGATTGTTAAAGGTGTACAAGATTATGAAATATCCAGACAAGATAGATAATGGTAACAATTTTTTCCTGTCTAATAGTACAAGGACTAGAGACATGGATTTAAGGTTTTGGGCAAGAGATGCAAGAAGATGTTAGGTAGAACTTTTTTTAATGCAGCTAGTGGTAATGTTCTGGAATTCATTGTGTATGTGGGTGGTGGAACCAGACATGATCAATGATTTCAAAAGGAAACTGGACGGACACAAAGGAAATAAACTTACAGAACTATAGGGATAGAGTAGAGAAATGAGACTGACTGAATTGCACCATAACGGGCCAGCAGACACTGGATGGGCTGAATAACCTATGTGCAGCAAATGACTTGGATTTAATTCATTTTTGTCACATGTATTGAGATACAGTGAAAAATGGTTTCTTGCATGCTATATAGACAAAACAATGTTCACAGGGGAGACGGAAAGAATAGGGTGCAGAATCTAGGCTGAAGAGAAAGATCAACTTAATATATGATAGATTATTAAAAAATCTGATGACAGCAAGGAAGAAGCTGATCTTGAATCAGTTGATAAGTGCTCTCAGGCTTTTGAATTTTTTCCTGATGAAAGACAGTATGTCTGGGGTGCGTGTGGTCATTAATTATGTTGACTGCTTTTTCAAGGTAGCATGAAGCACAGACGGAGTCAATGGATGAGAGGCTGGTTTGCATGATGGACTGGGCTACATTCATGATCCTTTGTAGTTTCTTGCGGTCTTGGTCAGAGCTGCAGCCATACCAAGCTGTGATACATCCAAAAAGGATGCTTTCTATGGTGGATATGTAAACATTTGAGAGTTGCAGTGGGCATGCCAAATTTCTTTAGCTTTCTGAAAAAGTAGAGGCGTTGGTGGGCTTTCTTAACTACCGTATCAGCATACAGAGACCAGAACAGGTTGTAATTGATTGGAAATCTAGAAACTTGAAGTCCTTGACCATTTCTAGTTCATCATTGTTGATGTAGACAGGGGTATGTCCTCCATTATGTTTCCTGAAGTTGATAACTAGCTCCCTCATTTTGTTGACATTGAGGAAGAGCTTGCCGTCATCACAACAGTTTACCAGATTCTCTATCTCTTTACTACGTCTCGTCATTGTTTGAGATCTGACCCACTACGGTAGTGTCATCAGCAAACTTGAAAATGGAGCTGGACTGGAATTTGGCCAAGGAGTCATAAGCATATAAGGAATATAGTGACATGAGTGATTTTGCTGAATACTGCTTTGCATTGACTGGACATTGATTTCAAATCTACTAACACTCCTGGATTTTTTCATCCTAAGGATAAGATCCTGGCATGGATAGAGGATTGTTGACTGGCAGAAGGCAGAGACTGGGGATAAAGAGGTCTTTTTCAGGATGACAGCTGGTGACTAGAGGTGTGTCTCAGGGATCAATGCTGGGACCACAACTTTTCACAATATAGGTTAACGATTTGGAAGAAGGAACTGAAGGTACTGTTATTAACTTTGCAGATGATACAAAGGTATGTAGAGGGACAGGTAATATTGAGGAAGCAGAGGGGTTGCAGAAGGACTTGGACAGGTTAGGAGAGTGGGCAGAGAAGAGGCAGATGGAATACAATGTGGAAAAGTGTGAGGTTATGCACTTTGGAGGAGGAATGGAAGCATATTTTCTAAATGGGAAAATGCTTAGGAAATCAGAAACATCAAGGGACTTGGGAGTCCTTGTTCAGGATTCTCTTAAGGTTAACGGGCAGGATCAGTCAGCAGTTAGGAAGGCAAATTCAATGTTAGCATTCATGTCAAGGGGGTTAGAATACAAGAACAGGGATGTACTTCTGAGGCTGTATATAGCTCCTGTCAGACCCCATTTGAAGTATTCAGTTTTGGGCCCCATATCCAAGAAAGGATGTGCTGGCCTTGGAAAGGATCAGAGAAGGTTCGCAAAAATGACCCTTAGAATTAAGAGCTTGTCATATGAGGAATGGTTGAGGACTCTGGGTCTGTATTCATTGGAGATTAGAAGGATTGGGGGGCAGGGGGGGAATCTTATTGAAACTTACAGGATAGTGTGAGGCCTGGATAGAGTGTACGTGGAGAGAATTTTTCCACTACTGGCAAAAACTAGAACCAGAGGACACAACCTCAGGCTAAAGGGAAGGTCCTTTAAAACAGAAATGAAGAGAAATTTCTTCTGCCAGAGAGTGGTGAATCTGTGGAACTCTTTGCTGCAGAAGGCTGTGGAGGCCAAGTCATTGAGTGTCTTTAATAAATAGGTTCTTGATTAATAAGGGGATCAGGGGCTATGGGGAAAAGGCAGATGAATGGGGATGAGAAAAATATCAGCCATGACTGAACAGCAGAGCAGACTCGATGGGCCGAGTGGCCTAATTATGCTCCTATATAATATGGCCTTTGTTACATTAACCACATTCTCATTGGATGTACTTTTTAAATAGCATCTGCCATTTTTCTGACCACTTTATTGCTGTTCAGATGATTTCAGAGTAGCAATGAGCTTCATGTTATTGTGCAATGTCATAATAAATTACCAAAGCCAAGGAAAGATTTCATTGCAACCAAGTCCCCACTTCTAAACAAAACATATAAAAGGACCATGACAAAAAAATTTGCTTTACACCAACTTTCCACATGCTACAAATCAGCTAATTCTAATAACAGTTTTTAATTAAGAAAAATAACCTGGATTTTCTAATAGCATTTTTTAAAAATAATACTGTTCCATCTTGTTTTGAGAGTGAAAAGTCTGACAACACCAGGTTTTAGTCCAACCTATTTATTTGATAATATACTCACAAGCTTTCGGGGTTAGCCCCTTCGTCAGGTGAACCTGACGAAGGGGCTAACCCCAAAAGCTTGTGAGTATATTATCAAATAAATAGGTTGGACTAAAACCTGGTGTTGTCAGACTTTTCACTCTGTTTACGCCAGTCCAACGCCAGCATACCCACATCATGACTACCATCTTGTTTTGCCAGGGAAAGGTGACTATAATTCTGAAACAATAGTTTCAACAATTACTTAATTCTTAGGAAAGAGCACTGAAGAAAGAAAACAGCACCTGATATTTTGTACTGCTTTCTTTTTACTTGCACCATCTGTGTAGACTATTTTAGTAATAATCATATATTCCTTTTAAATATTGTTTGAACAGAATATACCATTTCACAAGCACTAATTGGGCACATGAAAGTTTGATCCAAGATTCTACTGAATCCACCCTCCCCACAAACTTAGGCATTATGTGGTAATATATTAAAAGCATCACCAACCAAGTCTATAAGTATCTTTAGCACTTCCTGCGGATCCTCTAGGAACTCCAGTTTCTTGTCGTCTATTGAAGAATTGATCAGGCCCTTCAACTTTTGTCCAAGTGTTGCATGCATCACTTTTGTTTTGTTAACAGGATCTGAAATGATGTGCAAAATAAAGAAAATTATTACACATTCAACAAAGATCAGGAATTCATGTCAAATCAGTATAGTATTGGGAACACACTGATCTATGCAGTGGTGGGCAACCTGCACGTGGCACTTCTTGGTTCTGAATGTGGCCCATGAGACATTTTGACTGTTGCCCACCCACAAAATTCCACGTTCCGCTCATTTCCGTCCGCATGGATATTTTTCCCCTACCAGAATGACTGAAGTGATGCTCTTGTAAAGCAAGGGAAAGCGACGTGAGGTGAACACTGATTTCACACAACATTGACTGAGATAGCCTATATGCTCCCTCTATGTCCAAAGTGTAAATATTTAGTTTGTTTATACCATTTGAAGTTGATGCTAGTTCTATTAATACATAATGATTAAGCATTTTCTATAAATTACAAAATATGCGGCATGTACTAAACATATTTAATCTTATTCATGGGGTCATGGTTAGTGAACAAGCCTAATTTCAATCTTGCACCTCACTGAGATGAATGAGAGCCACTCATGCGGCCCACTCACCAGCATAGGTTGCCCATCACTGATCTAGTGGACTGATCAACAAGTTCAGTTTAAACCTATTTATGACTGAACTCTTCAAATGCATTTATATATAACGTGACTCAGTTAACATATAAAATTAACAGGTCATACGCCAAAATTTTACCTTCTTTTGTTCGTTTCCAAACAAGTCCTTTCTTGGTATCTTTTCTATGCAGTTTTTCTGCTTCAGTAATTCGGAGAGCTTGATCATTTGTCCTTTTTAATTGGTGTTCAAAAGCAATTCTAAATGCATCAACCATTACGTATGCCTCTTCCTCCCGCTTTCTCTGAAGATCAAACTAATGATTCAAGATTACACACAGAAAACAATAACTTAATTGATAAGTTCTGAAATTACACTTGTGTCTTGTTACAGAAGTCATGACAAGAAAACAATAAGAACAGTAGGTGTTTAGAAATAGTATTTGCTTTGCAACTTTCCTACAAGCAAGGTAAGCAGAAAACCTTGGATGTAAATCACACACAAACCTCAAGGTAGCACTTTGAAGCATCACATTGAGCCTGAGTTTCCAGATCATTAATTTGATAGGCATTCTGCATTCAAGTTGTGGAACTACGCTGGCCAGTTTCAAACATATCTGTCACCTTGCAGGTAGGACATCCAAGTGCAATGCCATGAAGCAGATTAACTGATCATACATACTTAATGAGCTAACATACAAGGGGCATTGAAAAGGGGCACGGGGGAGGCGATGGCCCAATGGTATTATCATTGGACTATTAATCCAGAAACTCAGCTAATGTTCTGGGGACCTGGGATCAAATCCCACCAAGCAGATGGTGGAATTTGAATTCAATAAGAAAAAGAAACACACTCAAGATGCTGAGCAACAGATTGAAACTTTTGTTCTGTCACAAATTCACCTCTTAGCTTTATCCTGGACATTGCTTAGAGACAGAAGGAAGCTTTACTGTTGATTGTGTGTAATGAATTATGAACAATTAAGTAAGAACATTTGGATACAAATGTTATAAGTGATACACTGAGTTGGGTCTTTGTAGTCATTGAACAAAGATAAGAAAGACAAATAGCTCCTTCTCAACAGTTTCCAAAGACTCAGTCTAAAGTTGATATTCTAGATTAATACCTGGCCCATCATGCTTCTAACAGGTTTATGAAACAGCTGTCCATTTAGTCCCACTCCCCTGCTCTTTCTCCATAGTGTAGAATATCTTTTTTTTCAAGATTTAATAAATTCCGTTTTAAAAGTTATTACTGGACTTCCACTGCCCTTTACAAGTCATGTATTGCACATGGTAACATCTCACTGCAGCGATTTTTCCTTACGCCATCTTTGATTCCTTAATTTGGAGTCCTCTGCCACTAAAAACAATTTTATTTACTCCGCTCAATCTTCTCCACTAAGAGGAGGAAACCTAGTTTCTGTAATTACTCTGCACAACAAAGACTTTCATCATTGATATCATTCTAATAAATTTCCTCCAAAGCCTCTCAAGCTCTGGTATCAGACTTCTAAAAAAATGACAGATGGTCCTGGTAAACTCTGATTTATATTTGTGATCTGCTCTTAAGCTATGCACAGTCATAATAATTACTTAAAGGCACACATCATCATATCCTAGTCGGGTCATTGTTCTATTAGGATCATTATTACTTATCTGCACAAAGCGTTGTAATTCTTTCAGCTGGCCTTGTGACAGCCATTAAGGTCATCCCTTCTGTCATTCATTTATTGATGAATTCATCATATAATGATGATAGAGAAGTTTGAAAGACATGCTTTGGGAGGTTCTCAGTATTGGAATCAAAGTACACATACAAGAGAAAATCCGAGACTCACATTCCTATAATTTCAAGATTCTTCAGTCAGCAAGTCAAAGATTTTCAACAGTTAAAGAGAAATTCAAATTCCTCTAACCTTTATGACATTATAAGATCTTGGGTAAAGACATACTGTTTCACATTTTTCATAAAAACTAAATCTAGTTTTTGTGATTTATTTATTATTATGGATTATTTTCCTTAGAGCAAGGAATATTTAGATGAGACATGACACAGAGATTCAAAATCATGAATGGATTGGTAGTGTTTAAGTTAAAGTTTATTTATTAGTCACAAGTAAGGCTTACATCGCAATGAAGTTACTGTGAAATTCCCCTATACATAAGGATAAACTATTTTGAGAGGCACAGGTCTAGCAACCAGGTGATTGGCAAAAGAACCAGAAGTGACATTGATCTGGAATGAATTGCCTGAAGAGGTGATGGAAGCAGATTCAATATGAACTTTCAGAACAGAATTGGATCATTACTTGAACAGAAAATATTTATAGAGTTTGGGGTGAAGATCAGAATTGAGATTAATTCGAAAGTTTCAAAAAGGAGCTCGCAAAGTATAATAGGCTAAATAGCCTCCTGATCTTCTATCTCTGCTGTATCATACTATGATGTACTGCAAAGTTTCAATGTATGCAATAAATGCACTGCACTGACCCAAATACAAATATCATCAATGTGGATAGAAATTATCAAAGAAGCAGATCTAAGGTGACTGGGTAGCAGTCATTTCATTAACATTATCACTTCTCATTTTAGGCACAGAAATTTTAGGAATTCAGCACAAATGCCATTATATCTGTCATCAGTACAGTCCAGCTGCTACTTCCTCTCAAACACGTTTGGCCTTCTATCTGTGCTGCACACTTTGCCAGCTAACACAACATTTATGAAGATGATCATTATCTCTTCTACAGTCCATTGATCATACGTCAACTCAGTATGATCAACAAAGGCCATTCAGTCTGTGCTGGCTGCACCAGCTCTCCATTTGAACAATTAACTTAGTGCCATTCTCCAGCCTTCTCCCCACAATCCTGCAAAATCTTCCTTTACAGGTAACAATCTAATTCCGTTTTGAATGCCCCGGTCGAACATGCCTCCACCACACTAATGCAGTACATTCCAGATGTTAACTGCTTGCTGCATGAAAATGTTTTTTCTCATGTCACTATTGTTTCTTATGTCAATTACTTTAAATCTGTGCCCTTTGTTCTTGATCCTTCCAACAATGGGAAGTTTCTCCCCATCTACTCAATCCAGATGTCTCTCAATGTTGAGCACCCCTGTCAAATATCGTCTCAACCGTCTATTCTCCAAGGACAACAGTCCCAACTTCCCCAATCTATTCTCATAAACGAAGTTCCTAAACCTTGAAACCATTCTCATTAATCTTTTCTGCACTCTCTCCTCTGCCTTCAAATCTTTCCCGAAGTGCAGCACCCAAAACTGAGTGCAATACTGCAACTGAGGCTGGAGTTCAACATAACCTCTTTCCTATTGTACTCCATGACCCTGCTAATAAAGCTTAGGATACTGTATGCTTTATTAACCACTTTCTCAACCTGTCCTGCCACCTTCAATAACTTATGCACACAAACACCCAGATCCCTGTGCTACTGCTCCCCCTTTAGAGTTGTATCCTTTACTTTATGTTGTCTCTCCCTGTTCTATCAAGAGGAATCATTTCACCACACTGAACTTCATCTGCCACTTGTACAGCCATTCCACCAACTTAACCATATCCTTTTGAAGTTCTTCACTATCCTCTTCACAGTTCAATAATACTGTCTCCAAACCGTAAGGTGATTTTTAAAAGTACTGTAATCATCATTCTAGCAAAATCCTCATGCCTTTTTAACCTCTTAAATTGGAATAAAAGGCTCAGTAAAATACTGAAGCCACATGATTTATTAACTGAACAGAGTTGTCCTAGCTCTTCCGTGTGTTCATTAGATACATGATTTACCAACCTTATACCAAATGAGAATATTAAGAGAATGAAATTCCTCAGAATTTGTGCCATTGTAACAATGTCAAAGATTTAGCAGAAATCCTATTTGTGCCCTTATTTGAAGTTTCAGCTTAAACTTTCTACGTTACAGTAGGGCAACAGTAAAAACACCAAGAAAATTCACTTAAGACAGATAATTTTTTGTTTCAAGTGGACCTTAGGCCTACATTAAGCTCTACAATAATGTTAAACCGTTCTGTTTTTTTTTTAAGGGCTCATACAGTCCAACATGTAAAGATAACTGCATTAAGAATCTCAAGCATCACAGTGGTAGAATAAACTCGTTTTAACTGATCAACAACTGATAGATTTATAATATCAAACTATTTTTTAACCTAATAACAAATTTCAAAAGTAATGAACCTCTTCCTCCAGCTGCAGCAGTTGTTTGCGGGTGGCAGCAGCCATTCTGGCACACGCACAGGGCTCTGCTCCGTTACCATTACAGTGACATGCTCCAAGCACTCCCAGCTGAAGGAAAACAACAGAAATCTGGATTATAATGGAGAGGTACAGTCAATTAAATACAATAATCAAATGTTTATCTAAAAATTCCAACTAACTTAGAAGTACAGTTCATAAGCTTCACTGATCTAGTGCAAGGCTCCAAATTGCAGAAGGTGAGCAGCTTGTTTAGTGACACAGAATCATTCCCCACATAGCTTGTAACAGAATTCATGCCAAAACAGAAGGAGCCACATTAGTATTGATCGATAGGGCAAGCCGCAGCTAGTAAAATAATTCTTGGAGCATCAATTCGACTCAGTTGGTTGCGTTCTCACCTGAGTCAAAAGGTTATGGGTTTAAGTCTCACTGCAGAATTTCAGCACGTAACTTAGGCTGACACTGTGGCGTGATGCATTGTAATAGGTGCTATTTTTCAGATGAAAGATTAAATCAAGGCTTCGTCTATCTTCCTGGACAGACACAAAAGATTCCATGGTACTAAGTGGAGGATAGGAGATGTTCCTGAAGTGAAAATTTGACAGGCTTACAGTGTTCGGTTTCTTTCCTCTTCTCCCGGCCTTTACCTCCCTCCCTTCTATTCCGTCTTCACCACGATTATCAGCTTGAGTGACCTGCCACACAATGTAGTCTGAAATCTCTGCCAATGTTGTACCCCTTTTGATCACTGTTTCAAGTGAATAATTTAGTCTTGACACTCGTTTCTGCATAGCATTCCCAAAAGTATGAATGCACCATCACACAACCACTGTTAAGAAAATAAATCTTTTTTTTCAATTTCATATGCACTGATCAACCTGGATAATTTTATAAATTAAATGTAGAATAAAAACAGAGGTCATACACAGGAAGTAAAGGGGTTTGCTGGGATTTTTACCTCCAACGTTGTAACCTCAGTGAAGTGTTTCTTGTTTACCGGCAACGTTCTTTGGAATGTGTGCTTATCTTTTGCATCTAGCATGGCCAGTAGTTCTGAACATTGTTGATTCAAAACTAAGAAAATAAATATAATGAGATATATGAAACAAATAGATGTGTTTAGTTAAAGGGTTGCAGTAAACATTTTAAAGCAACAAAAAGATGCCACAAAATCAACTTTCAATGTTTCCAAATCTGGTCACTTTGACATTGTTTTGAACAAGACTCAAATAACTTATAAAACATTTTGGTTATAAACCAAATATTTTAATGCATGCACAAATATTATGTTTGGATTTTGCAAGGAGTTACGCCAGTGGACTGGCTGACTGACCAGAAAGCTGACTTGTAATTATAAAGCTACTGTTTTCCATTTCTCGTAGTAAAAGTAGAAAAGTCAGAAGTTGGTATTCCAATTGCTAAATCTAATTGGGACAAAAAGCCATTGATTGGTTAAAGCAGAGGGTAAAATTACATCAGAATATTCTTCTGTTGAAATTCAAATCCAAACCTTCAGACAGACAAGTATGTTGGTGATGCAATTTAGCGTGTGCCAGTGCAAGACTTCTTTGTGAAGTGAGGCTATCATATCAGGGAAAAGGCATATTTAGGAAAGGGTAGACAGCTGATGGAATTTAAATTCAATTAATAAAAAAACGTCAGGTAAGTAGAGTTGAGGCCACAATCAAATCAGCCATGAATCATGGAGCAGGCTTGAAGGGTCAAATGTCCTGGCACTGACAGCCCTAGGCTAGAAACAAGAAAGATGATAATTCCATGTAATCAAAGAGTGTGCCAAAACTCAAGAATGTCATTACATGAATAATCATTTAGAAAATCTAACAGAAGTCATGGTCCATAAAGGAGTCACCACCTTGAAAGATAGAGTGTATAGGAGCATATAAATGGGAATAAGAAACTTTAAAAATATCAATACTACAGGACATGAAAGGTGGCAAATCTGATCTTTAGTCTGCTAGGTGAGTCAACTCACCCAAAAAGCTTGCTGCAATTGAGCTCAAGGCCGGGTTTAGGGAGGGAAAAACTGGCACAGGAACTCCAATTTGCTTTCCAATGTGTATTATGGGTATCTGGTGAGAATGCAAGCAAGAATCTGACTCTGACTGTAACATGAACACAGTCTGCCAAGACTCACCATCAAGGATTAAAAATGAGTAATGATCATAAGAACATAATAACATAAGAAACAGGAGCAGTAGGCCTTCTAGCTCCTCAAGCCTGCCCCGCCATTCAATAAGATCACGGCTGATCTGATTCCACTTATCAGCCTGCTCCCCATAACCCTTAATTCCCTTATTGATCAGAAATCTATCTACCTGTAACTCAAACACATTTAACGAGGCAGCCTCCACTGCTTCAATGGGCAGAGAATTCCAAAGATTCACTACCCTTTGAGAGAAGAAGTTCCTCCTCAACTCTGTTCTAAATTGGCTCCCCCTTATTTTGAGGCTGGGCCCTCTCGTTCTTGTTTCCTTTCTAAGTGGAAACGATCTCTCTGCTTCTACCCTGTCTAGCCCCTTCATTATCTTATATGTCTCTATAAGATCTCCCCTCAGCCTTCTAAACTCCAATGAGTACAGGCCCAGTCTACTCAATCTCTCCTCAAAAGCTAACCCCCTCATCTCCGGTATCAACCTGGTGAACCTTCTATGTACTCCCTCCAAAGTCAATATATCCTTTCGCAAATAAGTGGACCAAAATTGCACACAGTACTCTAGTTGCAGCCTCACCAGTACCTTGTACAATTGCAGCAAGATCTCCCTGCTTTTATATTCTATCCCCCTCGCGATAAAGGCCAACATTCCATTTGCTTTCTTGATCACCTGCTGCACCTGCAGACTGAGTTTTTGCGATTCATGCACAAGGATCCCCAGGTCCCTCTGCACAGTAGCATGTTGTAATTTTTCACCATTTAAATAACAGTCCATTTTATTATTATTCCTTCCAAAGTGGATAACTTCACACTTGCCAACATTATACTCCATCTGCCAGATCCTCACCCATTTGAGTGAGAGAAAAATACAATGGGTCCAAAAACGTTCCGGGGCAATTCATCATTGGATCAGCAATTAGTAGCTGGACCATCCAAACAACAAAAGTATGCGGGTTAATCAGTTGTTTATTAGCCTCAGCTGAATTGTGGTAGGATAACTACAATTGGTCTTGGTGATACAAGGTTAAATTGCAACCCTTGCTTGAAGCCTGTTGGTTTGAATATTGGAGGGTATAGGAACAGTCTTTGCTGTAATACACCCTTCAGTCAAATAGTCTGCCAGCATTCAACATCAAGACTCTCATATGATGAATGACCAAGGTACCCTCAGATTTTTAACATTTTCACCACTGGAACTGGCATCTGAATCTATCCCAGACTGATGCAATGGAGAGCTCCTTCACCTTGTCACAATACAATAAAGTACTGTACTCACCAGCATTTTCTGATTTGAGATCCCGAATCTCAGCATCTTTTGCCTCCAAAGTTTTTGTAAGTTCAGCATTTTCGACATACATCCTGTGAAGGAAAGGAAAATTGAAGATTTCCTTGTTCGTATGCAAGCACTTAAGGAAATAGAATTTCAAATAAAGACCTTTCAACAATCATGAATAGTTATTTGACAAATAGAAAAGTTAGTTCAACAAAAATTTAACTAGTGGCATGATATTGCAGTATCCACAAACATGACTCAACCAATGAAGTGTTGATTGATCTTTAATCTGTGGGGGAACAGGGGGCTGTACAGAACTATGGAAGATAACTGCAGCTAATTTGAGTATTCCCATTGAATATTACAGAGGGGACAAGAACGGCAAGAAATTAAGTGGAAAAGCCTTGAAAATTCAAATCAGAAAGGTTCAAAGTGATTGGGATTAGTAATTAACAAGAGACAAAGAAAAGTCTATTTGCCCAAGTCATAGGCCTTCCTCCTGTGAACACAAGAATTCGACTCAAAAACTGCCCATCACCATGATCACTGAGATCATTATACACTTGACATATCAACATAGATGTTTGATTTTTCTGACATCACAAACATATGCATACTGTTACTTTGCAGGAAAAGATAATGTGATGTACAGTAAATATATGCAAGATACCACTGGACAAGTGAAATTTGCAAGAGACTTTCTAACCACAGCAAATGCCCTAATGAATCAGAATTTATGCCAGAAGTTAATCAGTCAGCTGAATGAAAATTACATAAGCCTTGAGCGATTCTATCCCCGTCACCCCACACTGAGTATGAATTCATTCTGCAAGGGAGCAACAAGAACTTACATAGGAATGAGAAACCAAATGGGGAAACATACAAAAGGAAGAAAAACAAATAAATCAGGTGGGATTCGAGTGAACACAAGGACTGACAGGTCATAGCAGTCAAAAATTCAAGATCAAAACAAGTTGTCTTTAATATATCCCTCCCCTCTCCCCACCACCATCATACCATCCTTCACCCGTGACCTATTAAGGGAAATTTAAATTAACTGGCTTGATTACAGAATCTTCATGTTCGTCAAAGGAAGGTTTTATCATCTCAAAACATGGAGTTATCATGACAAATTGTTGCATTCTTAGTCTACTAACCGATCACATCTTGTAATCCAGAACTGTTCTAAATTCTTAAATTTATCCTGTTTCAAGTCATTTTCCCACTGTAATACATTTATCTCCTGTAAAAAGAGCAACAAACTGTTAAATATTTATTTACCAATGTCAAAGTAACATTGCACAAGGTTTTCTGAATCTCTGCATCCTCTTTCAATAATCCTGAGGGCAGCAGTTATGGACACATTGGAGGCACATAAGCATTGATAAGACATTGGAGAAAGATTAGGATTTTTTGAAAAATTCAGATTTCATAGCCAAAGCACAGTGAAAACTCTTCTGGCTAAGATCAGCTACCTTTGTTTAAGGAATTAATACTTGGATTTGTAGGGCTGGGTCAACTACAAGAGGGCACAGGTTTAAGATGAGAGGAAAGTTTTCACCCAGAGGGTGGTGGGTGCCTGGGACACAGTGCCACTGGAGGTGGTGGAAGCAGGTGCATTAGCAACATTCAAGGGGCATCTTCATAAGACACATGAACAATACCCTCAGGTTTTGAAAAACATGGATGCCTTAGTTATGACTTTTGTTAGGGATCAGACCAGAAAATCCAAGCAACATTATGAAGTTAACTAAGATTTAAATTTTTCTTTTGATTTTGGCATTCGGGTGAGCATAAGGTGTTTTGCTCCAAGTGTAATTCAACTGGCCCACAAAGAAGCTTTTATGAAAAC
Organism: Carcharhinus amblyrhynchos; assembly: GCF_965287045.1. NCBI lineage: Eukaryota > Metazoa > Chordata > Chondrichthyes > Carcharhiniformes > Carcharhinidae > Carcharhinus > Carcharhinus amblyrhynchos. The sequence continues at coordinate 95,085,859 of NC_137328.1, forward strand.
AAACTTTATTTAAGAACACAGATGAAATATAACAAAACAAATTAATATAATCTTTACCAATTAAAATACTTAAATTTGACAAAGTAGAATTCTTAATAGCTATCCATCTCTATTGTTCTAATTTAGCAGTATCTCCACAAACATAAATCTCTTCTTAAGAAGCAGTTAGCACCAAAAGTAGATGTCATCAGCAAACTCAAAAATCGACACCACCATAGTGGGTCGGATCCCAAACAACGATGAGATAGAGTACAGGAATGAGAGAGAATCCGATGAACTGGTGCGGCGACAATAATCTCTCCCAACAAAACGAAGGAGATAGTCATCGACTTCAGGAAGCGTAGTGGAGGACATGCCCCTGCCTACGTCAATGGGTGTGAAGTAGAAATGGCTTCAAGTTTTTAGGTGTCCAATTCACCAACAATTTGTCCTGGTCCTCTTATGCCGACACTATAGTTAAGAAAGCCCATTAACACTTCTACTGTCTCAGAAGACGAAGGAAACTTGGCGGGTCTGCTATAACTCTCACCAATTTTTTTTACAGATGCCCCGTAGAAAGCATTCTTTCTGGTTGTATCACACCCCCGTTATGACTGCCTACACCCTAGCTATAACTGTAACATTACATTCTGCACTCTCTTGTTTCCCTCTCTATGAATGGTATGCTTTGTCTATATAGTACACAAGAAACAATGTTGTCATTAGATTTCCAGCCTTTTAGTACCTGTGAACTACAATCCAGACAGTTTTCTGACTCTCATACAGCAGAATCTCAGAGCAAGATCCACTGCCAAACAGCAGAATCTCATAGAAAGATACTTATTTCCTAGTAGATTCCAGTCTTCAACTTCTGAGAGGAAAAGAGAGGCAGTGTTCTTTAACAACTCCAAGCAGCATCTGATTTGAATATTCTGTGTAAGCCTAGCTTTATCCAGTTGCATGATTTGTTCCCTGTCAATCATCCTAATCAAGTTCCGATCTGCAATCCCCCAGGGGAATCACTAAAATCAGTAGAACTGCATTAGTTCAGATTAAAACAAATATTCTAACAATTAGGGGCGATTATGCTGCTGCAATATCCATAGAGGATTTTGATTGTAGACCCAACAGCACTGGTTAGAACAAACCATAAAAGAAACAATCCTGCACAAGATAAATGACTTAAATACATTTCTTAAAAATATTGTCACACTTTTCAGAATTCCACAAATTCTAGGACAGTCGCTATGGATTAGAAAAGTAGCAGATATCATTTCAGAAAGGAAAACAAGTGACTTCCAGCCAATTAGTCTCACATCAGAAGTAGGAAGATTGCTGGAATCTATTGTTAAATGGTAGCAGTGCGCTTAGAAAATCACTATGATTGAACAAAGTCAACCCGATTTTACGAAAATTACGCTTAACAAATCTGTTGGAGTTTTTTTTGAGGATATACCTAATATGATAGTCAAAAGGGAAACCAGTGAATGGAGTATATTGGATTTTCAGAAGGCATTCAATAAGGTGCCACAAAAGGCTGATGGGGTTAATGTAACATTTGGCCAATAGACTGAAGTTTGGTTAAAGGACATAAATGAAGAACAGAAATAAAAAGGTCATTTTGGATTGACAATTTGCAACTAGTAGAGTGCTGCAAAGATCAGCCTGGGCCTTAAATATTTATATTAATGACATGGAAAGAACAAAGAACAATACAGCACGGGGACAGGCTCTTTGGCGATTGTCAGTTTTTATTCTGCTGTTCACCTCCCGTTCATGTTACGTCCCCCTAAAGTCTATTTCTGTCCTCTTCACCATTCATAGTATGTCATCTGTAAACTTAAAATTGCTCCCTTTTTAACACAATCCAAAACATAAAGAGCAGTGATATGAGTACTGACCAGTGTGACCACTAAACACTTCCTTCCAGTCTGAGAAATACCCATTCAATACAATATTTAATCTGCACTTTTCATTCCTTTTAGCCAATTTTGTATCATGTAGCCACTCTCTTTTTGATTCAAAAGGCTTCAAGTCTATCATGTGGTGCTGCATCATATGTCTTTTTAAAATCCATATATAAATCAGCTCTACTATCCTCATCAACGCATTCCATTAAATCAAAGAATTTATTAATCAACTGAGATTTGCCTTTTAAAAAACCTGTACTTTCATTTACTAACTAATTTTACAAAATTCCAATTAATTTTGTCTTGGATTATTGTCTCTAAATGTTTCCATACCACTGAGATTAGGCTGACAGTTGCCAGATTTTTCCCACTCCCCTTTCTTAAAATAGGGATATAACAATTATTATCTGCTAGTCATCTGGCTATACTCCCATATCCAAGGACGACTGGAAGATTATGACCAGAGATTCCACAATTTCCACCCATATTTCCCTCAGCAAGCTAGATTTCATCTGGTGTGGACTGGGTGACTTTACGAACCATGCATTATTTTTGGTATCTTTGCTTTATTTTTATTCGGTCCAATTTCTCCAATACCTTTGTTTTTTATTGTGACATTGGCAACATCTTTTTCTTTTGCAAAGACAAATGCAATGTACTCATTTAGTACATCAGCCACGCCCTTGGCCTCCACAAAATTCTCTCCTTTTTGGTTAATTAATTGATTCTTTTCCTTGACTTTCCTTTTACTAAAGAGTATATTACACAAGGATAACATGCCACGGTTGTTCTGATGATGCTCTCCCAGATATCAAATCACAACAAAAGCAAAAAGTCCTGTGTAACTGAGAAAAGGAGGAAGATTCCACACAATTATCCAATGGAACAAAATATAAATGAAACTGAAACACGGTTTAAAGATAACATTCGGACCATCCTGATGGTCATAAGTCAACAATACAAACATCATCCTGCAAGATAATTGGAGAAAAGGTACACCAATCAAGACAGATTCATTAAAAGAGTAACGCATGTTGTGCACAAACTTATTAATGCAAAAAATTACAATTTGGAAAAGAATAGTTATAAACTTGATTTGAAAAAGGTAGAATCTCCAAACATATTTTATTTGTAATATAAATTATTTAATTTTAAACGATTTGTCCTTAGCTGGACTTCTTAAAGAAACATACTTTAAATTGAAATGAAAATGTTTCTACCATAACTAAGAAGAATTGGAAAATAAATAAACATTTGCACTTATCTACATGCGATTTACCTTCTCTAAAATCTTATTTCGTTCTCCTGTTTTTTGAAGTAATGTCTTTGTATGTGTAGTAGCTTTATCAAGCACAGCCTGTTAAATATAGAGTGACACAATCGTAAGTACTTTGGAACATATACAGGACATAATTCATTTTCCATATTTAGAAGAAAAGCACTTTGAAGAAAGCTGACAAATGAATAGTAGAAAACTTCAAATACTCTTACAGTATGGGCAAAAGAAATTTGTCCCTTTACTTGGATAAGTTTTAAGTAATTTGGTTCACTCAAAATAGTATTGGCCAGGTACGGCTCTGGCACATTAGGAAATTCTCTCAGTTTTCTGTGTTGCCAATGCTGATGTTCTTTGTCACAAGGGCAAAAACCTTTGTTTAAAAACCACTCTCAGAACGTGGGCATCACAGGCAAGGCCAGCATTTTATTACCCATCTTAACAAGCCATTTTTTTGAACCACTGAATGCAGTTTAGTAATAGAATGCTTGCTATACCATTTGACTAAGCAGTTAAGACTCAATCATGTTGGCTATGGGTCTAGAATCACATAGACCAGTCCAGTTAATAATAATAACAAATTGCATCCCCTAAACAGATTGAATTTTTACAAAAATCCAGTTATTTTGTGGTCACTATTACTGATATTAGCTTTTAATTACAAATGTATTTAGTTATTTGAATTCAAATTCCCCAGCTGCTGGTGGAATTTGAATGAACCTCAAAATCATTTGTCCAGGTGCATGGGATTACCAGCCCAATAACATAAATGCAATGTGACCACTATGGTCATTTTTTTTCCCCTGAATCTTAAATTACTTGCTCCATTACATTCACATCCTTTTATTCTTTTACGCATTTTCATGGCCTCATTCATATAATCTTTCTACATCATAGTTATTGCTTCCTTTCAGTTTTTCCAAAGCAAAAATCCAGTTCATTTTATACATTAACTCCTGACGGAGCAGTATAAATTGTCAGCTATTTTGAGAGGATAAGAAAACATGGTTGGCACCCTGCAAGAAATTTACAACTGTTGCTGGGTCAAAATCCTGGAATTCCCTATCAGCACGGTGGTGTACCTATATCTCAGGGACTGCAGCAGCTCAAGAACACAGCTCACCACCACCTTCTGAAGGGTAATGGAATACAAAAATAAGTAAGACTTGCCAAAACTTTACAGCACTAGTTTAACCACACCTGGAATATTCTGAACAGTTTTGGTCTCCTTACTAAAGGAAAGACATACGAGCATTGGAGGCAGGCCTGAGAAGGTTCACAAGGTTGATCCTAGGAATTTTTTATGAGGGGAAGTTGAGTCTGTACTCGTTGGAGTTTAAATGGGAGGTGACATTATTGAGATATCTAGGATTTGCAGGGAGCTTGACAAGGTAGATGCAGAGAGGCTGTTTCCCTTGTGGGAGAGTCGAGGGCCAGAGAGTACGGGAATCTCAGCGTACGGGAATATCTATTTAAGACAGAGATGAGGAGGAATTTCTTCTTTCAGAGGATAGTGGATCTATGGAATTCTTTACAGCAGAGGCTGTGGAGGCTAGGTAGTTAGATATGTTCAAAGATGAGATAGACATTTTTAATTAGTAAAGGAATCATGGGTTATGGGATATGGTGGAAGTGTAGTTGAGTATTATCATTTCAGACCCGTCATGATCTCAAATGGCAGAGCAGACTTGATGGGCCAAACAGCCTACTTCTGCTCCAATGTCTGATGGTGAGATTTAGTAGTCACATCTGGATGGATGGAACTTCAATCCTGGATCACCCTTCCTAACAGAACTCTATATGTACCTTCCCATATGGACTGCAGCTGTTCAAGGCAGCAGATCACCACCAGCTTCTCAAGGGCAATTAGGAATGGTCAATAAAAATGCTGACCTGGTAGGTGGCACCCATGTCCCAGGAAAGAACAAAAAAACTGACTGAAGTCCAACAAACTTGCTTCATTATTGCCCTTTAATATTCATTCTCCAAAAACCTGAAAAATATGGTCACTGTCTCTTGTCTACAGGATGCACAACCAACCTTACTTGAATAGCACACATTTCTCTGCCACTGAGAAGGGGGAAGAAATGTCATGGAGAAATCACCTCCAAGTCATGCACCGTATATAGTAATTTCTTTGTTGTTTAGTTAATATATGATTCATGGTCAGGAATTCAATTTCCTGTGCAAAGCAGTCAATAGTAGCTAAGGATAGTCACCAACGAAGCATCTATAATGGGCTTCAAAACAATAGCTATTCAATGGAACTGTCTTCCTAATTGCACTCTGGGTGCCACCACACCACATGAACTGCACACCAAGGCAGCAGCTCACCACCACCTTCTCACATGCAATTAGGGATGGCAATTAATGCTGGCCTTGCCAGCGATACCACATTCTGCAAAAGAATAAAAATTATAGAAATCTTAAACTTTTATTTTTCTATTCATAAATCTAGGAATCATATTTACTTTAACAGTTTCTAACAAAATCTAGCAACCAAACTATTTGTTTGAATGAAAGCTAAACTTTCACTAATGCTGAGTTATTAGTACGAATGTGGTAGGACTATAGTCACATCAGGTTTCCTCTTCCACTGCATGAGGCCCAGCTATTCAATGGCATTAAAACATCGGAGTCCAGTGTTTGTGATAAGTAACATGGACATGCAACTCACCATGCTCTGCAGTATTTTTAATGCTTCATATTTTCCCTCAAGTTGTTGTTGTGTTACTTCAAGCTCAGATCGTAGAAATTCTGCTTCCTGCACAATATAAAACGTAGAAATTAAACACAGTTACAGTTCTTGAAATAAGCAATAAAAATTGCATGAAAAATCAGTACCAAGAGTTGGAATGGTGCTTCATTAACTCTTCTTAGAATGTTCCATATTAATCAGTGCCATTTTTTTTATATGAGATATGGCCATCACTGGCGAGGCCAGCATTCTTACTACCCATTTATTGCCTAATTGCGTTTAAGAGTAAGGTGAGTGAGTGCTTTCTTGAACTGCTGCAGTCCATGCAGTTTAGGTACACCCACAGTGCTGTTAGGGAGGCAGTTCCAGGAATTTGATCCAGCAACAGTGAAGGAACGACAATTCCAAGTAAGGATGGTGTGAAGTTTGTCGGGGAACTCGCAGGCAGCAATGTTCCATGCATCCATTGCTCTGGCCTCCTCAGTGGTAGAGGCTGCAGGTTTGGGAGGTGCTGCTTTGAAACCATGGTAAATCTCTGCAGTGCATCTTGTAGATGGTGCACACTGCTGTCACTTTACATTAGTAGTGTAGTGAGTGAATATTAAAAGTGGTGGATGGCTGCCAATCAAGAAGGCTGCTTTGTCCTGGAAGGTGTCAAGCTTCTTCAGTGTTGTTGGAGCTGCACACACCCAAGCAAATGGAGATATTCCATCACACTATTGACCTGTGTCTTGTAGATGGTGGACAGGCTTTGTAGAGCTAGGTGGTGAGTTACTCATTGCAGAATTCCAAGCCTTTGACTTGGTCTTGTAGCCACTGTATTTATCTGGCTAGTCCAGCTCAGTTTCTGCTCAATGGTGACCCCCGGGATCTTGATAGTGCGGGATTCAGAGATGGTAATGCCATTGAAAGTGAGAGGGAGATGGTTGGATTCTATCTTGTTGGAGAAGGTCATTGCCTGTCACTTGTGTGGCGCAAATGACACTCAACACTTATCAGCCAACACCTTAATTTATCCAGGTTTTGCTCCACAGTCTGATTCAGAACTTGAGGGGTCTTGAAATGGTGCTGAACATTGTGCAACCATTAAAAAAAAAATCCCCACTTCTGACTTTATGATGGAGTAAAGGTCATTGATATAGCACCTAAACATGATTGGGTCTAGGACACTACGCTGAGAACTCCTGCAGTATATTCTGGAACTGAGGTGGTTGACCTCCAATAACCACATCTGTGCTCGGTACGACTCCAACGGTTTTCCCCCCACCAATTCCCATGAATTCTACTTTTGCTATGGTTCCTTGATGCTATACTTGGTCAAATGCTGCCTTGATGTCTATGGCAGTTACTCTCACCTCACCGCTTGAGTTCAGCTCTTCTGTCCATTTTTGGATTAAGACTGTAATGAGATCAGGAGCTGAGTGGTCCTGCAAAACCCGAACAAGGCATCAGTGAGCAGGAGGTAACTGATGAAGTGCTGCTTGATCACATTGCCAAATACCCCTTTCATCACTTTGCTGATGATCAGGAGTACAATGATGGGGTGTTAATTGGCTGGGTTAGAATTGTCCTACTCTTTGTTAACAGGACGTAGCAATTTTCCACATTCCCGGATAGATACCGGGTGCTTTCTGGGCACTGCAGGGGCTGGGGTGTGTTGTAGAACCTTAAGACATTAAATCAAAACGTGATTGTAAGTTTCCTTCCGACTTTGGTTTTTGTTCGGGCTGTCCCGCCTTCCTTTTTGGGGGGGCTGCTCCTTCTAATTTGTCCCGAAGTTAATTTGAGTTTGTTTACTTGTTGGGTATGCAAGAGAGCTACCAGTGTTGAAGGTGAATTGTAACAGCTTGACTAAGGGTGCCGTTAGCTCTGGAGCACTCGTCCTCACTGTTATTGCTGGAATGTTGTCAGGGCCCATAGCTTTTGCAGCATCCCATTCTTTCAACCATTTCTTGATATCACATGAAGTGAATCAAATTGGCTGAAGACTTATATCTATGATGCTGGGGACCTCTGAAGGACGTTGAGATAAATCATCCACTTGGCACTTCTGGCTGAAGATTATTGCAAATACTTCAGCCTTACCTTTTGCACTGAGGTGCTCCCCATCATTGAGGATGGAGATATTATGAAGCCTCCTTTTCCAGTGAATTGTTTAATTGTCTAATTGTCCTCCACCATAATAATTGAAGAAAATTTTATGCACCAATATTCACATTACAATAGAATATGCATTATATTATGATAGGATAGACATGTGAACTTATACTTTCAGAGAAATACAGAATCATTACTTTTGTGCAATGACTTTCATCAAAGTAACTTCATAACACACGATACATGTCACTGGAAAAAGTGTCATCTTTTCCAAATTTGACAGTTATAAAGCATTAACATGGTTTTCTCATGTGTTAAACCAAGAAATGAAAACTGTGTGAAGTAAATTGAGGGGGGTCATCTTCACCTCATTATGTGCTTAATTAAAAATACTCAGCTGGCCTCAGGGAAACTTTACAATTTAGATCAAGTTTTCATGAACTCAAGAAATCTCTAAGCAAGCACTTCACACACACACAGTTGATTTTTCCCTTCTTTTTATATTTTGTTTAAGTTGAGCAAAAAAAAGGAGCAAGTTACTTTTTTTTTTAAACTTGTTCAAAACATCCAATTTTTGGAAGCATTAGTTTCACGTAGTCTCTCATTGTCATTTTTTTTTACAAGTTTACCTTCATGCTTAATTTGCTACTTCTTGCGAGAGCCCAATGTTTTTTTTAAATGAAGAATTAATTTCAAAATACACAGTCAGTCAGTCATTCTTAACTAAACTACATTACCTCCACAGCTTCCTGAAGCCGGCATTTTAGCTCTTCATTTGACATTTCAACTTGTGAGCCTGCAGGAATAACATATGTTTTATAAATTTAACACATCGCAGTATTCAAAGTAAACAAACTTCAACTTCAGCTAAATATGCAATATTGACCTATTGTATGTCACTTTGCACCATCTAAAAACTGATGATTTAGGGATTTCTTTAATTTCTATTTCTAGATCTGCACAAATTGGCTGTTGCATTTCCTACATTAAAACATTCAGTCTGGAACTTTCTCAGATTATGAAAGATGCAATATGAATACAAGGTTGTTAATCCTTTTATTGTTTGTCAGGTGATTTCTCAAATCCATCAATAAAAGGAACAGTTGGTTTCACATGTTTCAATTGGTCTTTTGCAGTTCAACTATAAAGGACAATTCTCAAGAAATGTTTGTAAATTAGTTTGTATTGGAAAATAATTAAAGGAACACCTATCTTGAGAACAGATTCAATCATTGTACACACCACGCATAGCTAATTTGCACCTAATGTCCCAAGGCTCTCTACAGAAGCATTATAAAACAAGTTACGAAACTGAGTCAAAAAAGGAGATATTAGATCAGAGAGGTAGGTTTTTAAGGAGCACCTTGAGAGGAAAACTAGGTGGAGCTGTAAGGATCTTCTAGAGCTTTAAGGCAAAGGAACTGAAGGCAGAGTTATCAAAGGTCAGAATTCAAGGAATGCAGAGACAGGGAGGGGTGAGGCCATGGAGGGATTTGAAAACAAGGACTTTTAAAATCAAAGTGTTGCTTGACCAGGAGTCAATGTATGTCAGTGAAGGCAGAGGTGACAGTAAATGGGATTTGGTGCGAGTTAACATATGGGTGGAGTTTTAGATTACTTCAAGTTTATGGAGGTTAGAATTTGCAAAACTGACCAGATTTGCTTTGTCAAGTCTAGAGCTAATAAAGGCATGAACGAGGGCTTCAGCAACAGTCCATTGAGACAGAATGAAAGTGGGCAATGTTATAGAGGCAGAGTGATGGTGTGATATGAGACCAGAAGCCCATTTCAGGGTCAAATATGACACCCATGTTGTAAACAGGCCAATTTAATCTCAACAATTGACAGGAAAAAGGATGAGGAAGTGGCTAAGGAAGAAAATTTGATGCTGGGACCAAAAAAACAATGCTTTCAATCTTCCCAACACTTACGTGGAGGAAACGTCTGCTCATGCAGTATTAGATACCAGATAAGCGGCCCGATAACTTAAAAGCAGTGGAGGAGTCAAGAGAGGTGGCGATGAAGTGGAACTGGGTATCAAGGGACAGTACGAGGATGTGAATAGGAGGGGTTGGGGCTGGTTAGCTTAGTTAGCTAGCATGTGCTTCAAAATAACTTCAAAAATGCTGAGTTCAAACCTGCTCCTGACAAGTCAGACCTGGGGCCTGATTTCTAGCCCTGCCCGAAGTAAAAATCAGTGACCCTCAAATAATTCAGGATGCAAGCTGACGGAGATGAAAGGTGGCCTTCGATGCTTGGGGGACACAATAGGCATGTTGCAGGAGCAGGAACAGAAGTGATTCTCTGGTTCCCATTAGATAGATAACAATGAAATCTGGTGAGAGCAGTCCAAACTAGCTGGACCACAGAGGAGAGGCATTGGAACAGGCTGGTTTGTTCAACCATGTAAAATGCTGCAGATAGGCTGGCAAGATGCTCTTTAAGATACATTTCTTTGACTTAGCTTTTGGTTATCCGCCCTGATGTCTCCCTAACCTGGATTGGTATCAAATTGTTTGATAATGCCACTGCAAAATGACCTGGGATGCTGTGCAGTACTACGTTAAGTATTGTATAAAACTGTTATATCTCATTATTCATTACGTGAGTAATGTCTCATCATTCTAAACTATTTGTGGGACAGGAGGATGGCAAAAAGGAGAACTCTTTCTGCTGTTGTATTCAGCCTGTAATAAAAGGGTTTAAATACTAGGGAATCCAAAATACTAGAAGGGAAAACAAAAAGACCATATATGTACATCCTACATTTAACAGAGCTGTGAAATAATTTTTTGGGAAAACCCTGGGTACGTGAGATCAATCAAAATTGTGTTGAGCTTTTTAAGGATAAAGTCATGAGACCCAAGAGCTCTGCCCTTTTTTTTAAAACAGAAAATTACTTCTTTCTCACCATATCCTTCATAAGAACATAAGAAATAGGAGGAGTAGGCCATTTAGCCCTTCAAGCCTGCCCCGCCATTCAACAAGATCATGAGTGATCTGAAGTGGATCGGTTACACTTTCCCGCTTTCTCCCCATAATCCTTAATTCCCTTGTCTATCAGAAATCTATCTACCTGTGACTTAAATATATTCAGCAAGGTAGCCTCCACCACTTCAATGGGCAGAGAATTCCAGAGATTCACCACCCTTTGAGTGAAGAAATTCCTCCTCAACTCTGATCTAAACTGCACCCCCCCCCCACCTTATTTTGAGGCTGTGCCCTCTAGTTCTGCTATTCTTTCTAAGCGGGAAGAATCTCTCTACCTCTACCCTATCTAGCCCCTTCATTATCTTGTAAGTCGCTATAAGATCCCATCCCTCTTCAATCCCATCCCTCTCCACAAATCTAATTGGGAGTCAAGCCCACTTCAAATTTCTGCTTCAGTAGAGTTCCTTTATAACTTATCTCAAGTATTACTTGCCCCTAATTTTTCACCCAGTGCTATTCTGCACAGTTTACTTGAATGAACAGTAGGTACATGGGAGCACTACTACATGGAAATTCCCCCTCAAATCACTCACCATTCTGAGTTGGAACTGTATTGTCAATCCTTCACTGTCATTGGGTCAAAATCCTGGAACTCCCTCCCTAATAGCACTATGGCTGTACCTACACCACAGGGACTGCAGGGATTCAATAACTCACCACCACAATCTGAAGGACAACGAGGGATGAGAAATAAATGCTGGCCTCGCCAGCAATGCCCTTACTTCACAAACTAATTTTTAAAAACTTAAAGGACAAACTTTGATTTGTACTCTGTCCATTTGTTAACAAAAATTGCATTATTTACCATAGAAACATTTTTTTCTTATTTTATTATTTGCTTATTATTTTACTATTTTTGCTATTATTGCATTGTTACAAGGATTTATCCACTTTTAAACCTAGATTGTACAGGTATACATAAATGTGCTTTTCACCCCTTTATAGCTCACAGCTCATCCCTTAGGAACAGTAAATTTTACTCAATTTTTAGAACAAGTCATAACACTAAAAATGTTCAGGATGTCAAAACATTGCATTTAGGTTGAGGAGCACGAATAGTTACCAAGCCAGAGTTTTCAACCAAGCTAAGAATGAGGCTCAAAAAACATTATAATCACTACAACTGAAGTGCTATGCTTTCATTCAAAATGGATTACAGGTATTTAAAACTTGAAAAATTGAACAACTTATCAAACCTAATCTTCATAGTTATGCACATTACAAGCAGTCATAATCTTAAAAAAGTGAACTTTACCATTACTGAGCAACCACCTGCTAGTACTCATCCCATCAGAAGCTGTTCGTTTATGGAATGAATTATAGAGGCTGCTGTATTTTGTCCAATGGGAAAACGTAAACCCATTCTTTTCATCCACTTTTACACTCCGACTAGAAATAGAGTCATCAACATCTGCTCCTTGTCTTGATCTTGTGGTCTCAGCAACCGATCCACGTTTCTGTTCATAAATTCCGCCAGGTTTTCTGCAGAGGCCATCACCCAAATCTCCACTTGACATATCATCCTCCTCTTGCACGTGTACCTCAGTTCCATGTCTCTCAGACATGAGGAGCTGTGCTGGTCCAGCTGCCCAATTATCTGCAGAAAGAAAACTAGCTGATGGAGAAAACAAGCATATTTTAAAATAAAGCAAAAGATAAGTTATTTGGTATTATGTTGAGCTGACAAATCGTGTTTTAAAAGAAATTAACTCCAGAGTACTAGTTTTATCTTCTGAGGTATATTCTAATATCAGCTATTGCAGGTACTTGAAGTTTTAACAAATGGAATTGTAAAGAGATTTCATCTGCTCTCTATATTTCACTTACAAATCTTTCAACCCATTTAATTTTACAGGTTTAGGGTGGCTATGGAAAAGGACAACGAACAATTCAGAGTAAGAATAATTAACCGGAAGAAAGGAACTGCAGTGGAATATGCCTGTGTCCTCAGCCCCTTACTATACTCCTTATATACTTATGACCGTGTGGCGAAATTCCACTTTTGCATTCATAGTAACCATCATAAGAACATAAGAAATAGGAGCAGGAGTAGGCCATCTGGCCCTTTGAGCCTGCCCCGCCATTCAATAAGATCATGGCTGATCTGTCATGGCTCAGTTCCACATTCCCACCCTCTCCCCATAACCCTTAATCCCCTCTCTTATCAAAAACCCATCAACCTATAGATTTTTAGGGCAGAGCATTCAAGTTTCACTGCATCCCAATTTTTAACTTTGCTTCTATTTTCAGAGCAGAGATAGTGAAAAAAAACAGCCCTCATTACTGCACTACCCAACCATTTTGAGTTATCCCCTCACTCCTGAAGACACTGACTGTCTCCACGAAGGGAATTCCAACAGGTAGCAGTCCTACCTGCAGGTACCTCACCCAAATGATCATTATTATTGAAACTGACAGCGAACATGCTCTGTGACTATGACACATTTCAAAATGATGTTTGAACTTCCAGGCTTACCCAGTAAGCACAAGTCAACAAATCAGGCATTCCAGCTACAGGTAAGCCAACACATTTAAACATTGAAATTACTGCCAATATGGAATATCATTCTAACATATTTGATCACTGACATTTGCATCAGCAACAAGCTGATTTGGCCCATAGGAAAATCCAGACCTATTACATTTCAAATATGCCCTTTTGATCTACCATGCCCATGCACACAGGGAGTCAAGACCAAATACAACACTCAGGAAAAACAGGGTTATGGAATGGGGTAGGTAATTGGACTGAGGAAGGGGAGCAGGAAGAGAAGGGCAACCAAGTCAAGTTCCATCCATGCCCCAGCTTTCAGATTAATTGATTTAATGTGAACACCCAATAAAAGGAGGTGAACAAGTTAATTCCATAAAGACTAATACAAGACCACGAGGTTAATGGAAATAAACTATTGGAACTGTTTATTAATAATCGATCTTCTAGTAGTCAGCACAAGACTGGCTAAGCAAGCTCCACTCAGGGTGGTGATTGAATCTATTCTCTTAAAGGGGCATGCTACAACATGCATAACAGTGCTCTGCTGTTTTTGTTGAGTATCAACTCCATCTTTTACAGGGTGGATGTTTTCCCATTCAAAAGCCACCCATTTTCCTGTGATTACTTGTCAAGTTTGCCATTTATCTTGTCAGGGTTGGCAAACTGTATGATCTGTAAATTAGCACATCAAAATTTATTCCACTAAGGACAATCCAAGGAGAACAGCAATCTACCTAACACCAACTATAATGGGTTCTTATCGCATTGAAGACACCTGTCTGCTTTTGAAGAGTGTTTTATCAGCAATTAGTAGCTTCTCAGACAGGTTAGAACTGTTAATGTTGAATCCTATCACAATGACACACTTCAGCTGTACATCAGAACAGCTGTTACTAATTGGGGAGATGTACAGGCATTTTTCTTAAATACACACAAGGACTGGTTTCTGCCTGTGTCAGGGGAAGGAAAAGAAAGCCTGTGCTCTTTGGGTTTTGAGAATAAATCTATGCTAAGCAAAGACGAGCTTCAGATTCCTCCTTTACTTGGTGAATTATAACAAGATCAAGGACTTGTTCCACAATTATCACTCACTAAAAGAAGTGGATTATATTAAGTCTGCAACAGAACATCATCTGTCAACTACTGATAGCTGTGCAATGGGGGCTAGATGGGGCGATTTCACCATTAAAACCAAGGTGATGTTAAGGGGTTTTCACCCAGTATCATCTGCTAGGCATTAAAGCCCTGAAATAGACCCATTCAATAAAGTAATATAAAAAATCCTTGTGCTTATGCCTTTAACTAGGGAGTCTCTAATAATTCAATAAAGCCATTCTTATGCTATAATTTTACTTAATTAATTCTACTAATTCCCAATGTAATATTTTTCATCAGTCAACATCTTAATAAACCGTAAAACCTAATAACACCAAATAATAAAGCACAACCCAGGTGAGCTGTGAAATGGAGAAATATCTTTAATGAATATATTACTGATAGAAAATTCAACCAGCGTTAATAAAATGAAAACAACTCTTACTTCCTTAGAACTCAACTAAATTCCAAATTTGTTTGGTGTTACAAATTTGTTGAAACAATATCAGTGCTCTCCTAGCATCCAGGATTCAAAAGGATTGTCAACATCAGAGCCCATATTCAAGTTTCAATCATTTGGAAACAGAACATTCTGCATCTATAGCCCAATAAAGGCACGTTAACCTTCTTTTGCGTATGATGTAATACATTAGTAAAACTTGTTTACATGTGATCCATTGCTAACAGAAGACATCTAAACTTATGTAAAACTTAGAATTCAACAGACAAACAAAAAGAATGGCAGCCTTCAATTAGCAGCATCACAGGAACAGAAAAAAATCAAGTATTGTGAAAACCCTCCAAGGGGAAAGGCAATAAAATTAGTTGTGGTATTACAAATAGGAACAAAAAAAACACGATCTAAAGTACTCCATAAGCTTGAGATTGTTCAATTTACTGTCATGGTCTCACTCAAATCAAGTCCCATTCCCCATGTTTGTTGACCTACATTGACTCCCACTCAACGATGCCATGATTTGAAAACTCTCATCATTGTTTGCAAGTCCTTCCCTTCCTTTCAATGTAATTTTCTCTAGTCCCACAACCTTCTGAGATAACCGGTCTCTAAGCATCCTCTACTTAGCACTTAGCAATGTCTAGGCTCTAAGTTCTGGACTTAATAAGAACATAAGAAATAGGAGCAGGAGTAGGCCATCCAGCCCTTCGAGCCTGCCCCGCCATTCAATAAAATCATGGCTGATCTGTCGCTGCTCAGTTCCCTAAGTTTTTCCACCTTTCTTCCTGCCTTTAATTAATCCTTAAAAGCTACCTCTTTGACCAAGTTTTTGGCCATCTGCCCAAATGTTACCATATGCAGCTCACAGTCAAAACATTATGCTTTGTAACATTTCTGTGAAGCACTTGGAACATTAAAAGATGCCACTAAAGTTAATAGCATCATTGTAAAGGAGGGATACAAAAGATAAGCTCATTAAATCTTAGGCAGAAATGATTGTGATATAATTAACAAAATGGTCTATTTATTTCCATGAGTGAATAATCAATAGAAAAGCACAAAAACTTTTGAGAAAGTTTTTCAGATAGAAAGAAATTATAGAAGAAAGCTAATTTTCACACACTGGGGATAAAGTTTGAGTGAAAATAAATTTAAAAACATTTCTGAAGTAGAGCTTTCTCCACTTGTTAACTAAACTGCTTCACTTTTTTTTGCAATATCTAAAACAGTAACCACTGCAAAGTTGAGTTGTTTAATCTAGATTTCGAACAAGAAATGATTAGCATCTTGATGAATAAAGATGAACAAAGCCTTTAGTTCATCAAGGGGCAAAAGAATCATAGGTGATTTCAATGTTTTAAGAATCCAGTGGCAGACTGTAGAAAACTGAAAATGTGAATTACTGTAGAATAAAGAGCTGCACCTAGGCATGTTATAACTTAGCCTGGGCTTTCTGATCAGTCAATATTAGTTTAATGATCCTATCCCATTGGCAGTGCATAATCACACACATATTATAAAGCACAAAAGTTGTATTTTTTCCTGTCTTTAACATAGTAAACCAACTCAAATGCTACACAGGCACACAATCAGAAAAAAATGACACTCAAAGAAGTAGCTATTAGCACAGGAAAAAAAGGTTTGGTCAAAGAGGCAGAAGGGGCCGTGAGGAGAGATTTTGCAAGGTAATTTCAGAGTTTAGAATCAAGGCATTTGAAGGCACTGCTACCAAGTCAGGTTTGCACAGTAGGAATGTTGGATGAACATGAAGCTCTTGTCAGAGTTTTAGGGTTAGACAAGGTTACAGAGAGATACAAAGGAGCAAGAAGGCTATCACGAAATTTGGGCACCAAATCGAAAATTTTAAATTGGAGATTAACGTGGATCAACAGCCAGTCAACACTGACTAGATTGATTTCTCAGACATACATGTTAAATTTACATCCCACATTCCTAATAATCTGGTGAATTTACACCACTGATCTACAGGCAGTGAGTGGGGTTGTTTGGGTCAATCTCAATGTCAGATGCAGAAGCAGCAGCACACATCAGAAAACCTGCTCTACAACTCCCGAAAACTAGTGCCTTTTTTTACCAGGACAAGAAACCAAATGTCCATCTTCATAACAGCCTGCAGGCGGAAGGAAGCAGCATGTTGGTCCTGAATGGATGTTATAGTAATTATAGGGCGCCGCCCACCGAGCGGAGCCTCACTTAGAGACCGGCTCACACAGAAAGAAAGCCTCCCTTCAGCCCGCTCTTACCGACCCCGATCAGCCGATTCCCACTTGCCGGATCCGGGTGGAAACTTACTGCCTCTTTGCCCGGAAAACAAATGGCGGAAATCCAGACTCACGTGACCCGGCCTTGACGTCACCTCCCTCCAGGTAAGAGCTCAGCTCACAGAGCCTGAGCAAACTTGTGCAACTCCACCAGGTGCTGCAGTCACCACACCACTTGCAGTACACCCTGCAAACCAAAAATATTCATTTCCGCCCACAGGAAATGTGGAATCACATTGTTCCTGGAACAATTGAAAAAAAGCGAACCCTACGCCTTGCCTAAACTTCGAATTACTTGAGAAACTTCATCGGGCTGAACGGCAATCTTATACGGTAAGTTACAAACCAGAATTGGTTAATTTATAATTCGTCCAAACGTTCCTCTCAGTTGATTTAAAAACAGTTTGTGAAGCAGAAACTAAACAAAACAGCACTGTACCTGATCAGGGAGTCATGTCCGATACTTTTTTTAATTGGAGAAGTTTTATTAAAAACAGAGAAAGTAAGATGGATATGCCATGTGTTTTGAGTACTATTTTGATTTTAACTTTAAAAACAAACTATCAAGAGGACAACAATTAGTGTAGCTATAAATAAGTGAAATTAAAATGTATTCAGTTTAATTGAATCGTCACATCTCTTTTGGGCATATACCAAGTTGCATTTCACATTGGTGCAGATGTACGTAAGCTTTTCTGTCCAAATACATTCGTGTTAAATTACTGCTGCCTTTCTCCTTCCAGATGGGAGTGTGTGTGTATGTGTACCACTCCCATCAATCTACAACTCCCATTAATGCTACTTCACATTTGTCCATAAACTATTGCAATGGTGAGTGGGAAATCAGCACTGAAAGAAGTTAGTTTTGCCCCTCCTCCATATTATTCAGTGCTATATTGCAACTCATGCCATTAGTTTAAGGACTAATTTTTTTTTTAAATTACATTTCAATAGCACTTTATGATCTCAGGATGCCCCAAAGCATTCCACAACCAAATGAAGTAATTTTAAAGTTTAGTTACTGTCGTGAAGTTGAAAAACAGCAACAAAGCAAGCTCCCACAATCAACTAAATAATCTGTTTCAGTGTTGTTGATAGAAAGATAAATATTGGCTAGGAAACCAATGCACTGTTCTTCTTCAAAATAGTACATTGGCATCTTTTACACACATACAGAAAGCAAAGAGAACCTCAGTTTAATGTCTTATCTGATTAAAAAGTCACTTCTAACAGTACAGCATTGCTCTGGGGTTGTTGACCTACATTTTGCACTCAAGTCTCATGTGGGTCTTGAACTCTTCTGAGGTGAGTATGTTCTCAATCTAATCACAGCTGACACTATCATGTTCATTTAGCTAATGCAAGGAAATTCAAAATCATATGCAACCCTGGGCCTATAACGTAGCTAGGACTCAATTACCCATTCTAAATCATTCTTTCAAATAACTTTATTTACAACAGCCAACTGGTAGTATAGAACTTGAATATTGCCAAAAATGGAGAAATGTAGCCAAAGCTTTCAGTCTTGCACTCATCAGGACAAATGTAAGACTACCAGTTGCCATAGAGAAAACAACAAGAAGCTGTAAACCCACCCCCCTGCCCAAATGATATAAATTGTTGTAATAGTTTGAAATTTGGTATTCTTGCCTTTGTTTTGATGAATGCAAGACAAAAAGGTGCAGCAATACATCTCGCTTTGCAGCAATTTTACCCAAATTTTTCTCAAAATAAAATCTAATTCATTCGAACTATGTATTTTTTTAGACACTTATTCAATTTATAAATTAATACTTTCACACCCTTCAGCATATTCATACATTTAATGCAAGGGAAAATATTTACAACGAGCATCACTGAATTTTGTTTGTAAATATTTGGCAAATCTTTAAACAGCCTGAAAGTTGTGTGTTATTTACTGCTTAAAATGCCAGTGATATTTCACAAATATTACCAAGTCAGCTGAATGAAAATCAGCCAGCTCCTTAGATTACAGTTGGCATTTGTACATAAGTCTGTTTTCTTGGCACAAGCCCATCCATCATAGCCAACATTTAATTGTTATCTTTCATCCACTGTTCAATCCACTGTATAATTTGTTCCAAATTCCTTTCCAAGTCCTCGGGCGTGTTGCTGGGTAACTGATGCACAATCTCCTCTCGATATGACTCCATGGCTTCTTCATATATAGTCTGAAAAATCTCACACTGTATGTTGTCCTGAAGCTTCTTTCCAGTGTAACTCCTGAATAACGATGAAAATAAAATGTCAATTGTCATTTCAAAGTTTCTTCAGCACTGAAAGCAGTTAGCAACATCAAGGAAATGGGAAGAAAACCTGACACCTTTTCAAAAACCTATAGAATGGTGCATTTATTTTGGTTCAACAATGCAAGATAAAAGAACAGTTTGCACTAAGATCCATAATGAGTTATGTATCACAGAATGCCTATTAATTTTGTTCAAAAGTAAATACAAGAGTAACGTTGATCTTGCATTGGTAAAGATGAGACCAAATATTCTGGAGCATGTGGACTGAGAAGGGAAAGGTAAATCGCCAAGTTCAATTTTGAACTTGTAGTCATTCAAGCCTGGCAACTTTGTATGCAATTTATTTGTTCTTGACTGGGTCAGAGGGAAAGGAAGATCAGTAGAAATATTAATCTACTATATTAGGTGAATTTGAGTTGACCAAGGTGGAAGAGTATGACTGCTGAATGTGGAGATATAGAAGCTTGAACTATTCTGCCTTCCAAGCTTAAGTATAATTGTGAGTCAACCACAGCACATGGATTGTAGCGTTTCAAGAAGGCAGCTCACCACCACCTTCTCAAAAGCCAATTAGGAATGGGTAATAAATGCTGGCCATCCAGCAAAACCCATGTCCCATGAATAAATTAAAAAAATAGTTACTCCATTTCAGATTATTATGATCCCAGATTTGGTCTCCAGTTTGTACTGGATTAGCCAATTTCAGATAGAGGAGGAGAAGTGCTACAATTGACATCAATGTTCCTGGGACAGGAAAGGGAAACAGCAGGAGCAGCAGAACATCTTGCATTTATACAGCACCTTTAACACAGTAAAACATTCCATGGCACTTAAAGAATTTTAGTGAACAAAATTTAACAGATTCACAGAGATATTAGGATTGGTGATCTGAAGTTTAGACAAATGGTTAGGTTTTAAGGAACATCTTAAAAGGAAGAAAATTAAAAGAGAAAGGAGGTATAGAAAAGGAATTCCATATTTAGAGCCTGGCAGTTGAGAGCATAGCTGCCAAATAGCAGTGTGAAAATTGGATGCTCAAAAGTGCAGAACTGGGGGAGCGCATGTATTCAGGGGTTGTAGGGGAAGAGGACATTAAAAAGATTTGGAGGGGTTAGGCTATTAGAAGGATTTGAAACGTTAATGAGAATTTAAAATTGAGGAGTTACTTAAATGAGAGCCAGTGTAGGTCAGTGAGAATGGGGTGATGATCAACAAGTTTAGATAATCTCCAGTTCATGGGGGAATAGAATATGGGAACCAACTAAGAATGCACTGAAACTGTAAAGTTAAAGTATCAAAGATGGGGCGTAAAGTTTTAGCAGCAGATTGCCTGACTCAGGTTCTGTCTCAGGTTATGTTACAGGAGGTGGAAATCAGCAGTCCTGGAGATGGATGTGACCAGAAATTCTTCTTGGGGTCAAATATGGCAGCAATGTCGTCAGATAGAGGGATGGAGCCATTGACTAGGGAATGGTGTGTGGTAGGGCCTGAAAACACAGACTTCAGCCTTCCCAATATTTACATGGAGGAAATTTCTGTTCATCCAGAACTGGATATCAAGTCGTCAAACATTTGAGAGACTGTGGAGGGATGCAGAGGTGCAGCTAGAGTTGTCAGCATACATGTGGAAACTGATGATGGGTTTTCCGAGGATGTCTCCGTGAGGCAGCGTACAGATGAAAAATAGGAGGTGGTCCAGGATAGATCCTTTGGGAGTGGTATAAGGGAAGGAAGAGAAACGATTGCAAGTGATTCTTTGGCTACAATGAATAGAACCTGTTAAGAGCAGTTGCACCCAGCTGGATGAAAGGGGAGAGGTGATGGAGGAGGATGGTTCAATGAACTGAATATCAATGAAAAGGAGAGGGAGTGTGAGGGAGATCCCTTCTCTTGACTGCTATCCACAACATCTTCTACAAACCGTCTGAATGGAAATTGGGTTAAAAACAAGATTAGGTTTAACTGAAATTTACCATACAGTTCAAAAGGCCTGCCAACATTCAGAGCAAAAGCTCATAGTGTCACTCAAATGTGACCAGCCCCCTCTTTAAAAAAAAGAGTTGATTCAATTGCTGAGTCAGTAGGATGATTTTTTTGGAGGTGGGGGAGAAATGGACATAATGTATACAGCATAAATGTGCACTAAGAATATTTTGGGTGTACTGAATTTTAATTGAACAAAAACATCAAGACAAATATTTTGATACCTGTTTTCCAATCGGTCATATAAAATTGAATTATCCGTACGAAGAACAAACACAATATGGAACCAGCGCTCAGGAAAGAAGTCGCAGCCATGGTAATCAACAATTATCCCACCTTCACTCATCTTATCATCAAGTTCATCAACCACCTGCATAACAGATTGCTCTATTAGGAGTTAAATTTATGTGAACATACCATAATAGATATCATGCAAGCATGCACACACTGTCAAACATTTTTGTTCTGAAAATAAAAAATGCGCTCATCAGGACATTTGGAAGAACATCAAAAGGTAAAGGGAATAACAATTTATATTTCATGAGAAGAGAGTACTGATTGGTTAGCAAGTGAATTCCAGTTAATAGATTGGCAGTTAACTGTTACAGCCTGCCCACAGCTTCAACCCAAACCACCAACATTGGGCACTAGACTATAGGCCACCAACATGTGGGAAGAATGCAGAGGAAACAATATGCACGAAAATTGCAAAGTGGTGCAAAAATTATAGCGTGGTTATAATGGAGGACTTTATCTGAAATATAGACTGAGCTAGCAATAGCTTCTAGGTTCAGGAACATGTTCTGCAGCAATACATATCCAGTTTGTGAAAGGGTGCACTGTTAGACCTAGTTCTTGGAAATGAGGTGGACCAAGAAGATAAAGTATCAGTAGGAGAACATTTAGGAAACAGTGATCATTGTACTATCAGATTTAAATTGACTGTGGGGGAAAAAAACGAAGAACAATCCAGAACAAGAATAATTAACTGGGGAAATGCCAACTTCAATCGAGCAATCTCGACCGAACAAATTGGAATTAAAGACTGGCAGGAAAAATAGTAGCTGAACAATGGGCTACTTTCAAAGTAGTGATTTTTCAGACACAGTCATGTATATTCTCTCTAAAGGTAGGGAAAGCATATCCAGAGCTCCTTGGGTGAGAAAAGAAATAAAAAGTCTGCTGATGACATCATGTAGAAAATACAATTGAGAAGGCTCAGAAAAGAGGTGAAAAAGCAAATAGAAGCAGCATGAAGAGAACATACAAGATCAGCAGCTAACTGAAAAGGGAAATACAACATAGGGTGGGAGCATATCGTCTAGCCCCAGTACACAGGTCATACCATTAATTTAAAAGTTGAATTCACTCATCAAAATGGCCAACCATTTACTTTCTCCACTGCTACCCAGAATAAGAGACACTTTAACCAGGCTTATTTCAATAAAATTATAAAACAAAACTTATTTAGCAGACTACAAGAGCTGGTTAACACACACTTGTACTCAAAGAATAATTTCCATCAGTCCTTAGAAATTCCCCTAGCACATGTGCACACATACGGCACAAAGGACTTGTGTTCTGTCATTCCTGATAAGTGGCAATAGTTTCCCTCATCAGCCCACTGGCTTCCACATTCAAAGGATACCATTTCTACCAACTCCACCATGAAACACATCTTCCCCAATCAGCATTCTGCAGGGGCCACTCCTTCTGTAACACTTTGATCCACTCCTCCATCATCCCCAATCCCTCATCCCCTTACCATGTAATCACAGAAGATGCAACACCTCCCCCTTTACCTCCTTCCTCCTCACTGTCCAAAGCTCTAAACACTCCTTTCAGGTGAAGGAGCATTTAGTTTGCACATCCTTCAATTTGTTCTGCCATATTTGCAGTTCCCAATGTGGTCTCCTTTATACCGGGGAGACTAAACGCAGACTGGGTGATCACCTTTCTGAATACCTTTGGTTAGCCCCAATCCTCCTTTTGCTTGCCATTTCAACTCACCATCACAAATCAGAGAAACAACACATCATCTTCCAATTCAACACATTATAGCCTTCTGACTCAACACTGAGTTCAACAATGTTAGACTGTGAACTTTCTTCTCCATCCTGACATTTATTAATGCAAAAGAAATGTTGCCCCAAGCCCTCCATCCTCACAAGGACATCTATCACTTGTTCTCAAGTTTTGTTTTTATTGAGCACTGACCATTATAAACCTTCTGGTTTGTGTTGGGTTGCACTGGAACATTGCAGCAGGCCAAGGAAGGACATGAGAGCAAGATGGTTCCAGGACATAGGCAGGAAAACAGTTCTAAATTATTCATTTGGAGAGCTCGTGCTGATGATGGGCCGAATGGCCTCTTTCTGCACAGTAATAATTTTTATGTCTACTCCTGTTACTGTTGAGCAGTTTAAGCCTATAATTTAGAATTTAGAAGTATGAAAGAGATCTAATTGATGTATACAAGATGGTGAAGGGAATTAACACAGCAGACGTAGAGAGGATGTTTCCTCTTATAGAGCAATCTAGAACAAGAAGTCATGGTTTTAGGATAAGGGATGACAGATTTAAAACAGAGATGAGGAGAAATTACTTCTCCCAAAGGGTCGTGAATCAATGGAATTCATTACCCCAGGTTACCAGGACATTGAATAAATTTGAAGAGATAGACAGCTTTTTTATTAATAATGGGTTGAAGGCTTATGGCGAATAGACAGGAATGTGGAGTTCAGGCTGAGACAAAAGCAGCCATGACCATATTGAATAGCAGAGCAAGCTTGAGGGGCTGAATTGCCTAATTCTGCTCCTAGTTCTTACGGTTTGTGATATTTGGTAGAGGAAGACAAGAAAGAAAATTACAAAAACCAAGGGCAGGCCATTTAGCCATCCAGCCATAACATTCAGTCTGATCTGTGATCTAACCACATATTCCTGCTGTAGAAGTGTTTCCTAAATTCACTCCCAAAAGGCCTGGATCAAATATTTTAGCGATTTCCCAACCAGCAGAAATAGATTCCCTCTATATACCCTGCCACAGGAACATCGGCCCTTCAGTCTGCTTCATCATTCACTAAGATCATGGCTATCAGTTCTCTTTAATACCTTGAAACCTTCAAGTCGCCCCAAAATCTTTAAAATTCCAGGGAATACATCCCTAGTTTGTGTACTCTTACTCTCTTGGAATCCAATTCTCATTCTATCAAATCAATTCTGTGCTCCCTCAGAGGTCAGTATGTCTTTCCCAAGATGTGATGCTCAGAGCTGAAGCTAGAACTACAGGTGTGAGAGGCAGTCATGAAAATATGTTCAATATTAATGTGAGACTCACTGAAAAATATCAATTTTGGGACAGTGAAGTTTATTTCTCCCCATTCGAAGTATGTACAAGTAAGCTAAAATGATTGGAAATTTGTCCAACTGACTTGCTTTTTTTTTTCATTACTCTAAGCAGTTTGATCAGAATCCAAAACTTCAAGGAGGGTGTATAAAGTTTGCAGTAAGCATTAAACTAATTAATTGTTAACCAAAAAACAGACATGAAAAAATTAAGTTGCAATTCATTTTGCATTTTGTATTGCAAAACTCACCCGGTCTTCATCCAGAATGGGACACAAGTATTCTTCATCATAACCTTCATACAGATTACCTTTACAAGAAAATTAGAAATACGACAGTTTACTTTCTGAACAGCAACATCAACTCTGAGAGAAACTATGTAATAATTAATTACATCAATACACATCTTGCAAAGTAGTGCAAGTAAAACATACAACTGCTGAACATAATATAAAAATCATGGAAAAATGTTAATAATAACACTGAGCAATGGTTATTGCTTTTCGTTGTCTTGCTATCTAAAAGCAAAACGTCCATCCATTTACTTGAACACAATGTACTTGGATACGCCTTAGTTAAAGAAATCAAATCAGATAAACTGATAGAGAAGTGCAAGAATTGTGATCAAAACAGGGACAGTTATTTACAATATTGTTCAAAGCAAATATTTTTCATCACCTTCAGTAACATTCAGCACCTAGAATTGCAGATTTCTTGTCCTAACTCTTAAGTATTTTGAAAATATATAAATGTTTCACTTGTAGCAAGAATTAGGCCAAGAATAATTTGCCTGACTGCAGAAAATACTTTCTGTAACTCGTGAAAATTCAGTTCTGGGTTAACACCTTGCTTGAAGTCAAGAAGCTACTCAATTTATGATACGTCATTTTCCATGTCACAAGCCTCATTTGTGGACAGTCAAGATATTAAAAGGTAAAACAAAGACTATCAGTAAATATTGAGTAGTAATAATAATCCAATGCTCAAGAATTACCAATCTTTTTCAGGAACATATTGATTTTTAAAATTGCCTGCAATCAAATTTTTAGCAGCCAAGTTAAATTTGAATATAAACTGGTTAGATTAGATTATAACTCATCCCGTTCCAGCAATTTCCAGATTAACAATTTTAAATACACTTTTCATTCATGTTCACCTTCTTTTGCCAGTTCTCCCACATTAACGTATGTCAATCCAGTTCTTCCAGCTAACTCTTTACCAAGGGTAGTCTTCCCAACACCTGGAGTACCTGGCAGAATAGTAAATGTATTGTTAAAACAGCAACATGGTAGTTCAGCAATAGTCAGCATAATCTGGGTTAACTCTTAAGAAATGTGACTCTCAATATTTATGCAACTACGATGTTCACTTACATCTGTTGGACAAAACATTAGGTTACAAAACAAAGCCATTGAAGACAGTTATTTGCACTTATTTTATTTACATTTCATAACCCTCTATGTTTGATGTTCTTGTTCTCAGTCCTGACTCTCACGCCAGTTCTTCACCACCATTATACTCCCCCAAATCAAACAGGTGCAGACATCAGTGTGACCGATTACACAAACTGAATCAACGATTCAAAAACAGATCAGGCAGCACCACATCAAGTACTGTCGGACCTCAAACCTCAAGTTCATTCTGAAGAGCAAAAATAATCATGAGTTTTCTCCACTTGTTAGCATCGCCTTAAACTTCTTTCCCCTTCATAGCAATACGTATGAGGAACTCCCAAATTATTTTGTCCACTTGTTCAGCTGCCTTTGCTGCTTTGCCTCCATTCACTGACCCATCAAGTCAAACCTTCATCCTTTGTACCTTAGCCTCAAAAAAAAGCGTCTGTCAACTTTTAATCCTATGTCCTCTCCAATCTCAGCTTGCCCATGAGACAAAACCTCTGCTCCTTTGACGTCATTCCCAGTCAACTGCTGACCCACCCAAATTCCCTTATTGATCAATCATGGTTCCCTCTTAGGTACTCTCATCACACTTCTCCTTAAAAAAACCTCCATCCTCAGCTCCTCTGTCCTTGTAAACTATTTCCCCATCTCCACAATCATTTGCCTGTCCAAAGTCCTTCAAGGTGCTGCCACCTCTGAATCACATTTCTATTCTACCACAAGTTTGTCAAAATCAGGAATGCCATCTGCAGGGCACATTATTCCTTCTCATCCTTCTTCAAGTGCAGTTATTGATGCTGTCAACCAAACCATCCAGAATCATATTTGGTTTCACTCTTAACTATCAGATTGTAATCAGAGAATTGTCAGCAATGGCTTGTCTTTCCAACCCATTACCATGAAGTACAATGATTTACCTTTCTGTTCTTTCTCATCCACATACTGTTCTTAACAGTAGGGTGGCATGGTGGCACATTGGTTAGCACTGCTGCCTCACAGCACCAGGGACCTAGGTTCAATTCCAGCCTTGGGTGAGTGTCCATTTGCACATTTTCCATGTCTGCATGGGTTTCCTCCAGGTGCTCCGGTTTCCTCCCACAGTCCAAAAATGTGTGGGTAGGGCTGAATGGCCATGCTATATTGTTCCTTAATGTCAGGGAGATTAATAGGGTAAAATGGTGTCAGACATATTCACACATATGCTGACAATGTCTTGCTTGAACTCTTCACTGCATCTCTGACAGATTCTATTGCCTGTATTTTAAGGCTGCTTGCCCAACCTCCAACTCTAAATGCCACAATTCTTTCCAATTAACGGCAAAATCATTGTCTTCCACTACCACCACAAACTCAATAGCCAGGGAGAGGGATGGAATCAGTAGCTTAGGCCCAGTATCAGAGTGAACAAGTTTATTTGCAATTCCACATCCTACTCGACTGTAAGCTGATCTTCCTACACCATATCTTCTCTATCACTTCCATGGCATTGCCTGCCCCCACTTTAGTCCTTTTGCTGGCAGACTCCTCTGCTCTGCCCATAATGATATCTCGGCCTTTGTAATCCCCAAACTTGGATTTCCTTGCCAGCTTCCAATTTTCCACCATAGATAACACTTCAGAATTTGTCACCCTTTCCTATACTTTTGGTCCAACATCTATTTTCTTTGCAAGTCAGCTAAAGGGAGCAGATTTAAAACAAAAAGGAGAAAATACTTCACTCAAAGGGTCATGAATCTGTGAAACCCTCGACTCCAAAGTACAGTGGATGCCAGAACACACAACAAATTTAAGGAGATTGATAGGTTTTTAATTAGTAGCGGGATGAAGGGTTATGAGTAGGAGCCAGAAGGTGGACATGGGGCTGAGATGAAATCAGCCATGATTGTATTGAAGGTGGAGGAGGCTGGAGAGGCTGAGTTGCCTAATTCCTAGCTATTATGTTCATATGAAGCGCCTTGAAATAGTTTTCTAAAAAAAAGTCTTGAATTTACAAAGTGCCTTCCACAGCCACCAGACATCCCAAAATGCTCTACAGCCAATGAAATACTTGTTAAAGGGAACTCACTGCTGCAATGCAGGAAACCCGGCAGCAAATTTGCGCACAGCAAACTCTCCCAAATAAAAAAACCATGACGTTCTTCAAGTATTAATTGAGAGATAAATATTGGCATAAGCTTTTAAAGTTTATTTATTAGTGTCACAAGTAGGCTTACATTAACACTGCAATG
This sequence comes from Carcharhinus amblyrhynchos, assembly GCF_965287045.1. Taxonomy (NCBI): domain Eukaryota; kingdom Metazoa; phylum Chordata; class Chondrichthyes; order Carcharhiniformes; family Carcharhinidae; genus Carcharhinus; species Carcharhinus amblyrhynchos. The sequence continues at coordinate 95,114,367 of NC_137328.1, forward strand.
AAGTTACTGTGAAAATCCCCTTGTCTCCACACTCTGCCTGTTCGGGTACACTGAGGAAGAATTTAGCATAGCCAACGCACCTAATCAGCACGTCTTTTGGACTATGGGTGGAAACACACAGAGATACAGGGAGAATGTGCACACTCCACACATAGAGACACAAGCCAGGAATCAAACCTGGGTTCCTGATGCTGTGAGGCAGCAGTGCTAACCACTGTTCCACCAAGCCGCCTCCTGACACCAGGATAATACACCGGCTCTTCTTTGATATAGTACCACAAAATCTTTTCTTTGATTTGATTTATTACTGTCACATGTACTAGCACACAGTGAAAAGTATTGTTTTTTGCATGGTATACAAATCACACTGTTCATAGAGAAGGAAATGACAGAGTGCAGAATGTAGTGTTAGTTATAGCTAGGGTGTAGAGGAAGGTCAACTTAATGCAAGGTAGGTCCATTCAAAACTATGATGGCAACCTTGGTTCAAAACTTCTTCCACAGGGGAGCACCCCAATAATGCCATACTCTTTCAGTACTGCACTAGGTGGCATAGTGGTTAGCACTGCTGCTTCACAGCACCAGGGACTCGGGTTTGATTCCAGTTTGGGTCACTGTCCATGTGGAGTTTGTACATTCTCCCTGTGACTGCGTGGGTTTTCTCTGATTTCCTCTCATAGTCTGCAAGACGAGATAGTTAGGTACATTGGCCATGCTAAATTCTCCCTCAGTGTATCCGAACAGCATCAAAGTGTGATGACTGGAGGATTTTCACAATAACTTCATTGCACTGTTAATGTAAGCCTACGTGTGACAGTAATAAATAAACTTTAAACCTTGATTTTGGAGCTGTATTTTGTGCTCAATTTCTGGAGTAAGACTTAAATCCAAAACCTTCTAACTCAGGTGAGAATCCTACCAATTGAATCATAACTGATATTTAAAATACACTAAAATTTCAAGTTGTTGCCTTGTGTAATTTCAGCAGACTCATAAGAACATAAGAAATAGGAGCAAGAGTAGGCCATCTGGCCCTTCGAGCCCGCCCCGCCATTCAATAAGATCATGGCTGATCTGTCGTGGCTCAGTTCCACATTCCCACCCTCTCCCCATAACCCCTAATCCCCTCTATTATCAAAAACCCATCAACCCGCTTCTTATAAATATTTAGCGAGGTAGCCTCCACCACTTCAACGAGCAGAGAATTCCAGAGATTCACCACCCTTTGAGTGAAGAAGTTCTTCCTCAACTCCGTTCTAAACCGCCCCCCCCTTTATTTTGAGGCTGTGCCCCCTAGTCCTACTGTCCTTTCTGAGCAGGAAGAGTCTCTCCACCTCTATCCTATCCATCCCATTCATCATCTTATACGTCTCAATGAGATCTCCCCTCATTCTTCTAAACTCTAACGAGTACAAGCCTAGTTTATTCAGCCTCTCCTCATAGCTCAACCCCCTCAACTCCGGCATCAGCCTAGTAAACCTCCTCTGCACTCCCTCCAAGGCCAAAATATCCTTGCGTAAGTACGGCGCCCAAAACTGCACACAGTACTCCAGCTGCGGCCTCACCAATGCCCTATATAGCCTCAGCAAGACCTCCCTACTTTTATATTCAATCCCCCTTGCTATGAAGGCCAGCATCCCATTCGCCTTCCTGACCACCTGCTGCACCTGCAAGCTGGGTTTTTGCGACTCATGCACAAGGACCCCGAGGTCCCTCTGCACCGTCGCCTGCTGCAGTTTTTCTCCACGTAAGTAATAATCCTTCCTACCATTATTCCTACCAAAGTGAACCACCTCGCACTTGCCAACATTAAATTCCATTTGCCAGTTCCTGGCCCATTCACCCAGCCTATCTAGATCCTTCTGCAGACTCTCCACACCCTCCGCACAATTTGCCTTCCCACCAATCTTGGTGTCATCGGCACAAGGGGCTCAAGACTCAAGGGGCTGAATGGCTCCTCATTCATATGTTTGTGCACAAAGACAAATTGTGCAGTCTCCAAGAAATGACAGACAAATGGCTTCAACAGAGTCTGTTCAAGACACAAATGTCAACACACCAATGACATTAAATTTGGAGGGACAGTCAAGACAAGATAACAAAAAAAATTACAGTATGACATGTAACTCTCAAATTAGTTTCAACACAGGTAAGTGTGAGCTATTACATTTTGTGAAGAAAATGAGTCAAAAGATTACTTGAAAAATTACAATTGTAATAAAGCAGAGGAGCAAAAGCATCTGGGTGTACAAATACACAAATCACCAAAAGCTCCAATGCAGGCCAATAGATCATAACAAAAACAAATCAAACACAGGGGTTTAGTTCTGAAGGGATAGAATTTAGAATTGAACTGTTATGCTAAACTTGTCTCAAATCTTGATTATAAACCACATTTTTAGTAGTATGTACAGTTCTGGTCAACATATTTTAAACAAGATATGGAGATACTGCAGACATTGCTAAACAGATTTAAAAGTTTGAACTTCTAAGTTCTACTCATGAGGAAAGGTTGAACAGTCCGGGCCTCTTTCCCTTTGTTTGATAAAGGAAGGCTGAGTGGGTGACCTAATAGAGTCATAGAGGTTTACAGCATGTAAACAGTCCATGCCAACTTTTTTTTTAAAACCCCTAAGTTAATCCCAATTGCCCACATTTGGCCCATATCCCTCTATACTCACCGTACCCATGTAACTATCTAAATGCTTTTTAAAAGACAAAATTGTACCCACCTCTAGTACTACTTCTGGCAGCTTGTTCCAGACACTCACCACCCTCTGTGTGAAAAAATTGCCCCTCTGGACACTTTTGTATCTCTCCCCTCTCACATTAAATCTATGCCCTCTAGTTTGATACTCCCATATCTTTGGGAGTATCTAGCTGATCTATGCCCCTCAATTTCCATTAATACATTAATCATGCTTTTGGTATCAATATGGTTGCATGCACTTCTTGAGCTTATAAAGTTCTATCTTGAATAGAGGTGCACAGTTGCAGATGTGAGTTGAGGTGGTGCAGACCTGACCTCTCAGTAAGCTGCTCAGTAAAGGTTCACAATTCTTTAATTTGCACATTTTCCAGAATGGGGCTTGAAAGAACCAGATTCAATCACAAATCTCCAAAGGCAGTTCAACATTAATTTGTAAAGGAAATGATTTATTTTAGTTTTGGGACACAGACATTGCTGGCTAGACAGCATTTATTGCCCATCCCTAGTTGCCCTCAGGAAGGTGGTGGTGAGCTGCCTTCTTGAATTGCTGCAGTCCACATGCTGTCTATTAATTCACAATACCATTAGGGAAGGAATTCCAATAAGATCACCCCTTAGCCTCCTACGTGCCAGAAGAAAAAAAAAACAGTATAACCAGCCTCTCCTTATAACTCAATCCATCAAGTCCTGGTAGCATCCTAGTAAACCTTCTCTGCACTCTTTCTAGTTTAAGAATATCCTTTCTTGAATAGGGTGACCAGAATTGCACACAGTATTCTAAGTGTGGCCATACCAATATCTTGTACAACTTTAACAAGACGTCCCAACTCCTGTATTCAACATTCTGACCAATGAAACCAAGCATGCTGAATGCCTTCTTCACCACTGTCCGCCTGTGACTCCACTTCCAAGGAGCTATGAACATGTACACCTAGATCTCTTTGTTCTGTAACTCTCCCCAACGCCCTACCATTAACTGAGTAAGTCCTGCTCTGATTCAATCTATCAAAATGCATTTGTCTAAATTAAACCCCATCTGCCATTCGTCAGCCCACTGGGCCAATTGATCAAGATCCCGTTGCAATTGGAGATAACTTTTTTCACTGTCCACTGTGCCACCAATCTTAGTGTCATCTGCAAACTTACTAACCATGTCTTCTGTACTCTCATCCAAATCATTAATATAAATGACAAATAACGGTGGACCCAGCACTGATCCATGAGGTTCCCGATACCTCCTATTTACAATTCTAGTCCTGTGTTCCAATATCTCTGGTATGATCGAGTTTGTTGGTGGGGAGTTACATGCCTCACCGGGGAGTTCAGGCTCCTACCTGTCAGCAGAATATTCGGCCGCTTCTCCATCTTTCCCTTCGTCCGCGTGCCCAGGGGGTCCCGGGTCCTTCCTGAAGCCGCGGCCTTCCCCCATCGCGTCACGGCTCGTCCTTCCCGCACCACCCGAAAACGATCAAACGAAATTAATTACCGACGGATTGGACCCCGTCCGGCTTGTGATTGATCGGGACGGAAAAACGGCGACTCGTCAGCCCGTGGATCCAACACAGAGGCACCGCAGGCCACCCTGAGAGACAGCTAAGTGAGCCTGCGAGTGAGGGAGGCCCCCCCCCGCTGAGCTGTTGGTGTTTTTAAATCGGGGCAGCCCGCAGGGAGCTGCTGGTGGAAAGGTTCGGGGAGGTACCGGAGACTCCAGCTTCATAAACACACTCACTGCTCCTCTGTCATCTATAAACAACTCCCGTCTTCCCCCTCGGGAAAATAGCCGGGCTCCTGCCGCATGTCTGTCTGAGGATAACATCCAGCTGCCTCCCCGCCTTGGATTGTGAATGTGATCAATCCCCGCGCTGTCAGCTACTGAGAACCATGTAGGTAGAAATCCCCCTACCCATTCTCCACAAGTAGGATGTGGATCTCGTGATTGTCCTGCACGCTTCTGTTTCTAATTTTGCGTGGCATTTCTTTACATATTTGAAATGTACCCCCCCCCCCCCCACCCCGTACCATTGTTTGAGTTCTTGGGCTACTAAAATCCAAAATCCTGTCTCGGGATTTAACTCTCTGGATGTTCTTTCTGTTCACTTTTTTTCCCCCCCCACCTTTCGCCAGCTTCTGTTTTATCCACCAGACTTCTACCGGCTAAATCAAAATTCGCAACTCCCATCCCAGGCCCCCTTTTTACAGTTTTAAGGCCCTTCAGCTCATTTTCAAAATGCTCCAGCTGTCCGTCCCAGCCTACACATCCTGCTCCTTCAAATTGGATATTGTTATGCTGCTGAGCTATCTCGAATCAACAGTCAAACTCCTTTTTCAGTTCATGTGTGCATGCTGTTGGAGTTCTGTCTGTTTCTCCCTTCTTTCACTTTCTGTCAAGCTTTGCTAAAACTTGCCTGTTTGTTTTTCGTTCTCCGTTTTAATTATATTTGAATTCCTGATTGGCACTGTCTCACCCACCCACCAAATGCTGCTATATAGATAAATGTATGTGCATGATGTTATATTGTTATCATTTCTAAAGAGCAAGGAACCAATTGCCGTGTACATATACCTTCGGGTGCCACATTTATTGCTGCACTGCAGTCATGTGCGAAGTAATATGTCTATCTGTCAGTTTACCAGCTACCTGTAGAGCAGCAAAAAGAACTATCTAAGTGCCAGCAATTTGAGTATAAGGTGTATGTGTATATAGTGTGTGTGCATACTGCATGTATGATCCAGGGTTGAAAAATTTCTCTTTTTAGTGGAATTCCAACTTTCTGATTATGGAATCCTGCCCTTTGATTTTTTTTTTCTGAACACTTCCCCCTCCATTGTGTTTTGCTTCTAATGTATGTAATCAGAACAAATTGGCGTTGTCGAGATAAAAGTCTCTGATTTAGGACTTAATCATGTACAATTATCTTGCCGGCCTGGCAAGGTATCATTATCAGGGTTGTGATAACCCACCAATAGACACTAAGTTTGATATGAGCACTTATAAGAATCCTGTCTTTTGTAATGTTCAAAGTTATAAGAATTCTGTTATCTTCGGAGTAAAATATATATTCCAAAATAATTATCTTTTTAACCATGTAGAGGTGATAGAGGGGTGGAAATTGGAAGTAAAATTGATAAAAAAATTTCTCAGTCCCGATTTGAGAATATGAAGGGGCACCAAAACAAACGTTGATGTGCTGATGAGAGTTGTGAAGGGGACTTCGGGGTTGGGAGACTGAGGGTGGAAGACAGAGTTATCCAGATTCAAAATGTTAGTTCTGTTCTCACTCCATGGGTGCTGTCAGACCTGCTGAGATTTTCCAGCAGTTTCTCTTTCAGATTCCAGCATCCGCAGTAATTTCTTTTTGCCTTATTTGCTTTCTTGAAATTAAATATTTGAAGAATTCAAATCACTAAAAAAAGGGTAATTTGCAAAATATAAAAACATTGGTTTAAACTAATTTCAGTACAGTCCTTTATATGCAAAAATAAATTTTTAATTATTACCCTCTGCCAAATTGATGGATGAAAGCAAACTTGAGCTTTTTGATCATGGCTTATGATTTTCGTTCAGCATCATCTTTCTTCAATAAGATACGAGTCAAAAATAAATAATTCTAAGTCACATGATAATCACTTGTCTTACAGAATATTAGAAGTTATGTACAATATTGAGCAGAAAATAGTTTTATTTCAGGTAGTTATTAATTTAGTTGAGGGGATTGAGCTATGAGGAGAGGCTGAATAAACTAGGCTTGTACTCGTTAGAGTTTAGAAGAATGAGGGGAGATCTCATTGAGACGTATAAGATGATGAATGGGATGGATAGGATAGAGGTGAAGAGACTCTTCCCGCTCAAAAAAGACAGTAGGACTAGGGGGCACAGTCTCAAGATAAAGGGGAGGCGGTTTAGAACGGAGTTGAGGAGGAACTTCTTCACTCAAAGGGTGGTGAATCTCTGGAATTCTCTGCCCGTTGAAGTGGTGGAGGCTGCCTCGCTAAATATTTTTAAGAAGCGGGTTGATGGGTTCTTGATAAGAGAGGGGGTTAAGGGTTATGGGGAGAGGGCGGGAAAGTGGAACTGAGCCACAACAGATCAGCCATGATCTTATTGAATGGCGGGGCAGGCTCGAAGGGCTAGATGGCCTACTCCTGCTCCTATTTCTTATGTTCTTATGTTCTTAAGGACAGACAATATAAAGGAGTGATCTGCAATAATATGCTTTCTCCTGCTCTGTCATTCTTTTAATCCCTCGTGCTTGAAAATCATTCAGTTACTACAAATGGTCTAAAGTTTTTGTGGAGATGGGTAGAACTACATTTGGGTTTTTTTCTCCAAAGAAATTTCTAAAGGAATAAAATTGAGGTGTTAGTCCAGCCTTGATCTATGTAAAATGTATTGCCTTCTAACTGATTTTCTGTCTAGTTCGTAAGTGGCAATCTTTGTTTCTCCTTCCTGAAACTTAAGAAATGCTATAATATAATTTCATGAGCAACAACCACCCTGTTCTAAATAATCTATGCCAAATTATCTAATCTTGATAAGGGTACATACAATTATTGACTGCCCTATCTTTTGAATTAGAAAGGCATTGGGAGAATGAACTTTCTGTTTGCATACTTTATTTGTTGATTCAAGGGATGTGGGCTTCTCTGACTAGGCCTGCATTCATTGCCCATCCCTAATTGCTGTGAGTGTATTGTTCATGTGTCATCATGTCAGTCAATGTTCTTCATATGTAATCATGTGGTTATTAACCATCTATTTGTAGGAACGTTAATATGTTATCACATACACTTCTTTAATAAGTATCGATACTCAGTGATCAAGATCAGAAAATATGGCTTAATGTGCAGCCCCCCTGCCCTTCCCCAGATTAAGGATACTGAAGTCTGCAAGGGAGTGTCCTTGACCCAAACATCTTCAGCTGTTTTGTCAATGACCTTCATCTCATCATCATGTCAGGAGTGGGGATGTTTTCTGATGGTTGCACAGTATTCAGTACCATTCATGACTCCTTAAATACTCAAGCAGTCCATGATCAAATGCAGCAAGACCTGGACAATATCCAGGCTTGGGCTGACGAGTGGCAAGTAACATTTGACTGTCTTCAACAAGAGAGAATCTAGCCACCTCCCCTTGACATTCAAGACTTTACCATTGCTGAATCCCCTATCATCAACATCCTGGGTTGCCATTGGCCAGAAACTCAACTGGACTAGCCAATTAAATACTGTGGCTACCAGAACAGGTCAGATGCTCGGAATCCCATGGCAAGTAACTCACCACCTGACTTTCCATAGCCTGTCCATCAGCTACAAGGCACAAGTCAGGAGTGTGGTGGATCAGTGCAGCTCCAACAGCAGTCAAGAAGTTTGACACCATCCAGGACAAAGCAGTATGCTTGATTGACACCCTATCCACAAATATACATTCCCTGCATCACTGGCATAGTAGTGGCATTGTGTACCATCTACAAGATGCACTGCAAGAACTGACCAAGGATCCTTGGACAGCACCTTCCAAAATCACTACCATCTAGAAGGACAAGAGCAGCAGATACATGGAAGCACCATTACCTGGAAGTTCCTCTCCAAGTCACTCACCATTCTGACTTGGGTACATATCACTGTCACTGGGTCAAAATCCTGCAATTTCTTCCCTAACACCACTGCGGGTATACCTACCTGCAGCAGTTCCAGAAGGTTGCTCACCAGCATCTTCTCAGAGCATTTAGGCGTGGGCAACAAATGCTGGTCTAGCCAGTGATGCTCACACCCTGTAAATTAATTTTAAAAAAAAGTCAATTCCTCTAATTGGGATAAAATCGCTGGCCATACATCAGCAATTGAACTGGAGTCCTTGGTAGCCCACACCTATACAATGGAGTGGTGTTTCAAATGTGTGTGGTCTGTGATTGTTGAACAGATGATGTCCAAAAGTATACCCATTCTGAAGTTTGTTTTTTTCCCAGAGTTTCTGTAACAGTTCATTTGCATAGTACAAAATACAAAGTTTGCCATCAACTGGTGCAGTTGGGTAGCATTTTAAAACCGATTTCTTTTAAAAAGAATTAAATCCTCTTACATTTGAGTGATTGTATGAATAAAATTGTACTATGAAAAGGGATTTAATCAAACAAAATAAGCATTATAAATCTCGTTACTTATCCATCACCTTTGAATAGCATGATTTTAAATGACTGAAAATGGCTTATTAAAAAATATGCAGAACTATTATACTTTCTAACTGTTGGTTAGATTAGGGCATAATCGTAGTCAGTTCCTCAGTAAATTTGAAAATGAAGTTTTTCAAACATGCCTATTCATGTCCTTGTGTCCAAAAGATCCAGTTTAATGTTTGGAGCTGCTTCAACCTGCAAGAGAGTGAAATTTGAGGAAACTTCCACAGTGATAAATTCACAGAGGAAGACACTTCCATTGCCAGCACCTGCTTTCAGTACCAGTTTCTTAAAACTGATGCAAAAAATCACAAAAACTTGCATCATGCCCAAAATTCCATAATCCTTTGTCCCATTTATGCCAATTATTGAGAGGAAAAAACACAATCAAACAGAAACTGTAGGTCCATGAGCTCACCCATTGAGTTTTAGTGACGACTGAGCAAAACTATAGACTTGACAGGGTGTCAATTTACATTTTCTGTTAATACAGAGTACTTAGTAATTACTGAGTTTAAACTTGATATTTTCTTTCTTTTCTAAAGCTGAACTTGAGGAGTGACTTTATTGTTGAAGGTGCAGAACGTAGCCCGCTTATGACTATCAGCAAAGTTGATGATGTCAAAATCCTCTCTCGGCAGAAAGGTTGTTTCTGCTAAGGTAAATGTATTTTTTTACATTCGGTATATTGGAGTTATAATTCTTTTGCCTTGTTACAGTACCTGGGTTGAGAATACAGGCTGTTTCCTTGTGTACATTTTCTGTGGTCATGCAACTTGTTTTTTAAAATCAAGAATTCCCAGCAGCAATTATAGTTAATTATTTCACTTTCACAGGGCTACTTTTCTTTTTGATGCTCAGAAGACTACGTGTGACTATTCAAGACACTGATTTATCTAACTGGCTACCATATGTAGTGGTTGGGGTTGTAGAGGTATCAATGGATTTATGGGGAAGCTAAGCAAACACATGAAAGAGATCTGATAGAATTAGATGGAATAAGATGGGAAAAGGCTCGTATTTAACATTAACAACAGCACAGTTAGGTTGAATAGACTGTTTCTGTATTGTAAATTTTACTTTACTTTAATTAGGTCAGTAGGTTAATGTAGCATTTCGAGGGAAGTTTTAGAGAAGATGGATCACTATTGAGTTATTCTTAGCTAAGCCATCAGACAGTGCCTTAATAACTGAGTTAAAGAGGAGGTGTAGAAATTACCATTCTGTTTCTAATGCTGTTCAGTGACCTCTGCTGCAAAACTGGGTTACATCAGTGACATCAGTCAAATCAAAAACTAATTTAACAGAAGTGCTCCCTTCTGAAAGAGGCATAAACAAAGGAACCATCCAATTAAATCTCAAAACTGCGCTCACGACAAATTGTACATACCAGCTCAGTGCCTGTGACTCACTAAAGAATCCTTAATGGTACTGCTGGATACCACCTACTCCTTCTCTAGAAACACCAGGATGCAAATATTGCCATGAAAGAGAGGCAGATACTCTGAGCAAAACCCCCCATGACTTGGTCTCTGCAGGAATTGTTGATAACCAGGCCCAGGAGAAGACCAGCTAAACAGTTGCGCTACTTGCCTGGCATCCTCCAAAAGTAAGAAGTCTCAGAACACCAGGTTAAAGTCCAACAGGTTTATTTGGTAGCAAATGCCACTAGCTTTTGGGGCTCTTTCGTCAGGTGAGTGGGGAGTTCTGAACACAAACAGGGCGTACAAAGACACACATTCAGTTTACAGAATACTCATTAGAATGCGAGTCTTTTCAGCTAATCAAGTCTTAAAGGTGCAGACGATGTGAGTGGAGATAGCATTAAGCATGGGTTAAAGAGATGTGTATTGTCACCAGACAGGACAGTAAATGAGATGTTGCAAGCCCAGCCAAGTCATTGGGGTTTCAAATAGTGTGACATGAACCCAAGATCCTGGTTGAGGCCTCACGTGTTCTCATGTGAGATGATGGTGTCCGTGTCGATGATCCAGCAAGTCTTGCAGAGGTTGCTGTGGCAGGGTTGTGAGGTGTCGTGGTCACTGTTCTTCCGAAGGTTGGGTAGTTTGCTCCAGACAACGGTCTGTTTGAAATTGTGCGGTTGTTTGAAGGCAAGAAGTGGGAGAGTGGGGATGGCCTTGGCAAGATGTTCATCTTCATCAATGACATGAAGGCTCCAGAGAAGATGTCATAGCTTCTCTGCTCCGGGGAATTACTGAACAACGAAGGGTACTCTGTCCATCGTATCCTGCATTTGTCTTCTGAGGAGGTCGGTGCGGTTTTTCGCTGTGGCACGTCGGAACTGTTGATCAATGAGTCGAGCGCCATATGCTCTTATGAGGGCATTTTTCAGCGTCTGGAGGTGTCTGTTGTGATTTTCCTCATCTGAGCAGATCCTGTGTATACGGAGGGCTTGTCCATAGTGAATGGCTTCTTTAACGTGTTTACAGTGGAAGCTGGAGAAATGGAGCATCGTGAGATTATCTGTGAGCTTGCGATATAGTGAGGTGCTGAGGTGACTGTCCTTAATGGAGATGTGTGTGTCCAAGAATGTAACTGATTCCAGAGAGTAGTCCATTGTGAATCTGATAGTGGGATGGAACTTGTTGATGTCATCATATAGTTGTTTGTTCACCATGAGTCCAAAGAAAGAAAATGTCATCAGTGTATCTAACGTATAGCATCTGTTGAAGATGGTGCGGTGAAGAAGTCTTGTTCGAGCCTGTGCATGAAGATGTTGGCATATTGAGGTGCGAATTTGGTCCCCATGGCTGTCCCATGTGTCAGGATGAAGAACTGATTGTTGAAGTGACAGAAGACTGGACCGGAGCCGGAAATGGAGGTGCCCTTCAAATTATGGAATGCAGGCTGTGACCAGACTTGCAAATGAGAAATTTCAATTGTAGGAGATATACCAAGGTATCAAACCATTCCAGAACACCCTTTTTAAAAAAAATATTAGTAGCAGAAGAATTGGAGAGGGAGAGAAAAAGAAAGTTAATGGTCTCTGTGATATTTTTAAACATTGGACTGTATATTGTGAAATTCATGATTTGGGTTGGAATTTCTAATTTTAAAAGAATAATAATTTTTAATATTGTTCATGTTGAAATTTGTGATTTTAATGTTGATAAATGTTCGTCATTGCTTACTAAATAATTATTTTACAATGTTATTGTAGATTAGGGCTGTGCTGTTTAACACCATTACCATCCATAATTTATGTTCTTTGTTCAGACTAAGATGGTTTATTTTTCTGCACCTGGCCTTTCTGAAATAGAATAAACCTGGCATTTCTGTAACACTAATTTAAGAGATTTTAAACAAGTTGTGAAACTACAAACAATGTTGATGCTGCCTATTTTTGTGTCGCATTTATAGTTGCATTATCAGAATTTGAGTAAAACTAAACACTCCAGCTCATAAGTATCCTGCGATTTGAAATTTTAAGACCATGCTTACTCTATTTCACCATAAGTGAGAAGATTTACTTTTGAAACCAACTTGTATTTATGATTGCATCATAGGATAAAAATTAAATGATGCAAACACAACATAATTTTCAGTAACAAGCTTGCTTTTGAATACATAAAAATTCCTCAAGATTTCTGATAAAGGCATAGTAAATGATGTTTGAACTCTACCAGTTTGTCTGCCACAGAATCAGAGCAGGCGAGGGTCCGACAATAGAATTCTCCATTGATCTCGGGCAGGAATTTCCGGTCTCACCCAAGCAAGGCCTTAAAATTCTGCCCATTGTTTCCCACTTCTTGGCCATATTTCAATCAACATTTCATCCAAGCCAGATTATCTGGTTGTTACATTATTGCTTGTGGGAATTTGATATGTGTAAATTGCCTGCCACGCGTTGTGTTACACACTACGAAAGTACTTCATTGGTTGTAAAGCACTTTGGGATATCCTGAGGTCATGAAAGGCATTACAGTATATAAATGAGTCTTTTCCAAAATTGTTTTAGGTGACAAACTGGGTGAATCCGTCTTTTGATGGTCTCAGCAATTCTACCTTCCAATTGACTTCAGACAGACAACCATCTAGCAATTCAGGGTCAAGTAGTGGAGTTCAGAAAATTCTTTGGACAGAAAGAGACAGAACATTACAGTCCTCTATCTTAAACAGCACAAAGAACCGAAAAAGAACAAAAGTATCTGATGTGGAGCAGGTTTTTGATAGCTGCAGACAAAAATCAGCTTCAAATCCCAATGAACCCTGGGTGGATGAATATAGACCTCAGACACAGGTATGTACGTGATATATAAGAAACTCTGCAATCTGTTCCCTTGAAATTCCAAAATGTAGATTTTGAAAACCACTTCCTATGCTTTCTCTGAATTGCTGCTTTTTCTGCTACAACATAATAATGGCTTAGGACTGCAGTCTTTTTTCACTTCTTATTAAGATGAAGTTACAACTTTCAGTTCTGTTTTAGATATTCTTTTGGACAACTAGTCTATGTAGTAACACGAGACCCACTTTTTATATGAATTAGATAATGTGATTTGCACACATGCCCACCTCTCACTTGTCAAACTTTATTTAACAATACTTCTGTGAAGTACGTTGATTTATTTTACTATGTTAGAGGTGCTATATAATTAAAATTATCGATACCTGTGTGTGACGGATTCACACTTTAATTGAACAAGGCCAGATAAAAATAATTAAATTGATTTATTTTACAGTTAGCAAGTACAAGATAACAGTTTTAGCAAGCTTCATTTTAATACTACCGAAGTATAATCCTTGTAAATTGGAAAAATATGACGCTTGTTTATTGGCATACATTTTTAAGAAAGACATTCCTGTTTCTTTTCTTGGCCTAAGCTGGTTTTCTTCTTTTAAGAGATTAGCCCCTTTCTGTATTAATTGGCAGTCTTGTGGGAGCTGACATTGCCAACAGAGCTGCCAATTAAACTGGTTGACTCTTTCCTCTGGTGATAGTTTGGCCAGACTATTTCCAATTGTATGTCTTAAATGCAATAACAAATTCCCAGTTTTTTAAGAAAATTGTGTAACCAGCTTAGTGGCTGCCTGTTACCTTGAGTGAGCCTTTGTCCGAGCACATGTTTGTGATTTAACTTCAAAACAAAATACCACTTCAGTGTAAATCACATTAAAATCTTTTTTTGTAGAAAAATAGTTTACAAGTCCCATGTAAATTATTCTTTTCAAACTAGGTATAAATTACTCTCTTCCATATTAACCCCCACTTTTATCAACCATATAGTTCCTATTGGCAAATGATTTATTTTTGGAACCTTTAGTTCTTCTCACCAGTCAATGACTGGGAGGTATGTAACGCAGCCTGACAATATTGAGCTGCAAGACTTGAGGGAGCAAGAGACTGAAATTTAAAGGGGTGTCCTTTCACTCAAGAAACTCGAGATTAAAGCCGTTTGTCTTTTTTTTTGTTGATTTGTAAATGGGCTAGTTTTGCCCTTTTTTGTAGAAAGTTAGAATCAAACTATTATTCATATTGCCTTCCTTGACTTGTGTTAATTTTAAAAACAAAAAGTGAGTCTAAGTTTCAGAAGCATGCACCTCCAAGTTAGGAGTATTTAAAAAAAAAAGCAAACATCAGGCAAGATTAGAACAAAAGATACACAGAACAGGCTTCCAAATCAAGCTATACTTTGTAACTTTTCCCTGGAGTCGAGCAGGCTTCAGAATGTGGTGACAAGGGGATTTTCACTGTAACTTCATTGCAGTGTTCATGTAAACCCATTTGTGACACTAATATATAAACTTAACTCTGGATATTCAGTTCTAAAATTTTGAGGAGGGCAGAGGAATGATGCTAGCTGCATTGTTCATTTAGAAACCAACAGAGGCACAACAGGCCAAATGGCCGCCTTTTGTGCTGTAACAATTTCATAATTCTGTGATTACAAGCTAGCTTACAAAATGTCTTTGAGTGGCCTAATGCATAATTATTTATATTACTGAAGCTGCAGGTCCATTTTTGAATATATTTCAATACATTGCTATGATGATATTTCTCTTAATTGTGTTGTTTTCTGTTCTTTCCTGTTTCAGAGTGAACTTGCAGTTCACAAGAAGAAAATTGAAGAAGTTGAGAATTGGCTAAAAGCCCAAACAATAGAGACACATCCCCAGGTGAGTCAGTACACTGTTTTGTTTTAATTGTCTTGTGATTTTTTTTTTCCTTTTTTTTAAATTTAAATTCATCCCTGGAGTATAGTCAAAATATGAATATTGTTGTGATAGACTTCCACAAATTTAAACACTGGAGACTCAGGTACAGGTTTCAATCAATTTATTCTTAGAGCTGGCGGCCTCTGAAATAGCAGTCTTCAAGATTCTGATTATATTTATAGATTAAGTCATGCAGACTGTACATTGCTTGAATTCCAAACATCTTCACATGTCGGCTTACATTGAGATGTCTTTGCCCTAGTATGGGTGGGATCCAACAGCTAGCACCATCTGTTTTTCTCTTATTTCCTAATTTCTCTGACTTCACACTTGTCCTTTTAATGTCGTTATCTGTTCTGACTCAGTGCTGTCTTTACACTGACGAAGGCCTTACAGCAACACAGGGTTTGTTTTGGCAACTCCTCCTGTTGATGTGGGTCTTGGAGGCACACGTAATTCAATTGATGTGTAGTTTACTCTCCATGTGAGCATTTTAGTTTTCTGGGAATGTCGGCTATAACCCTTTCTGATGCGTATGTTAGCTATAATTCCTTGAATACATTTATTTTGTTTATTATCACCCAGCAATATAATTTCTCCAGAGAGCAAATGAGTCGACTGAGGCTAGTGATGAGAACCAGTGGACGTTTATGGAGTCAAATTGTGCTGCCAGAAAGCCAAATCAGACTATGACCAAAAGGCCCCCTCCTCTAGCTCCATCTTCAAATGTCAGCTTGGCTCAGTGGTAGCACAAGACATTGCGTCATCGGAAGTTAGAATTACTTAAAACACCAGTCCAGTGCTGATGGAGTGCTGCTGACATTATTTGAAGACTAGAGGAGTTCTCCTGCTGTATTAGCCAGTATTTATTTTAAAATCTGTACCTGAGTCTCCAGTGTTTAATTTGTGGAAGTCTATCACAACAATATTCATATTTTGACTATACTCCAGGGATGAATTTTAAAAAAATCATTGAAACACCACAAGAGAATTAAAACTACCAAAATATTTAAACTAGTTGGTTATCTGATTGCTGTGTATAGAAGCTTGCATTGTCCAAATTGGCTGCTATGCCTGTCTACAAAACACTGTAATTAATAGCTAATACGATATGAAATATTATATATTGATTCACCAAGGCTTTCAACCATATAAGTAGAGGCAGTCCTTCTCCAGCAGCTGTAGAGAAAATTGACTTCCCAGCGGAACTGCTCATTGTGATCTTTTTCCATGACAACATGCTGGGACAACATCTAGGATCCCTTCAAGATGTGCGATGGGATCAAACTGGACAGGTGGACAGCAAACTGGCAAATGGGATTCAACCCGAGGAAATGTGAGGTGTTGCATTTGGGGAGGTCAAACAAAGCAATGGTTTGCACATCAATATTAGGATGCTGATCTGTATCGAAGTAGTGAAAGACCTTGAAGTGAATGTCCACACGTCCCTGAAGGTGGCAGGATAGGTTGATGAGGTGGTTAAGGAGGCATGTGGAATCCTTTCACCTCTTCGCTGAAGCATAGAATATAAGAGCAGGGAGGTTATACTACAAATAGATAAAATGTTTAGTTAGCTCACAGTTTGAGTACTGTGCAGTTTTGCACCTCGTTACAGAGAGCATGCAATTGCATTAGAGGGGGTGCAGAGTGATTTACGAAGGTAGTGTTAGGGCTGAAATATTGCAGCGATAAAGAATGATTGGATAGGCTGAGATTGTTCTCCCTTAGAACAGAGGAGGCTGAGGGGAGATTTGATTGAAAGGTGCAAAATCATGAGGGACTTGGATACAGTGGATGGGAAGGGCCTGTTTATTTTAGCAGAGAGGTTAGAAACCACAGAGCATTAATTTAACATGATTGAAGGGGAGTTGAGGAAATAATTTTCATCCAGAAGGTTGTGGGATGTGGAACTTGCTGTCTGAAAGGGTAGTAGAGGCAGAAACTGTCAGTTAATTTAAAAGCTATCTGAAGTCTCGTTAACTGCAGGAACACAGGCCAAATGCTGGAAGGTAGGATTAGGGTGAGTGGGTCTTTTTTGTTGGCCAGTACAGGCAGTGTGCTGCAAACCTTTTTATGATTAAAACAGTGGGTTGTGTTCTGACACCAATACTCTCTGGCATATTCTGAGAATCCTACAGTGTAGAAGGAGGCCATTCAGTCCATCGAGTCTGCACCGACCACAATCCCACCCAGGCCCTACCCCTGTAACCCCATGCATTTACCCTAGTTGGTCCCCTGACACTAGGGTCAATTTAGCATGGCCAATCCACCTAGCCCACACATCTTTGGACTGTGGGAGGAAACCGGAGCACCTGCGGGAAATGCACACAGACAGGGGAGAATGTGCAAACTCCACACAGACAGTAACCCAAGCTGAGAATCGAACCTGGGTCCCTGGTGCTGCGAGGCAGAAGTGCCTCACTGTGCCACTCCTTCTCGTTGCTGCTGTCACATGTCTTCAGGTAGTCTACAGAGAATGTCAGCTTGCATACGAGAACTGTTGGAAACCTGTTCAGCCATGATCACCCAAGATCCATGAAAGGTGCACCAGGTCCTCAGAGTTGCTCTATACTGATGATGCCACACGAGCATTCCATTTTGAGGAACGCCTTCAGTGACAAATGCACAAACTCTTTCACATTTGGAAAGAGTTTGTTTGATCAACAGCATCAGAAAGACACATATCAAGTTTCAGGATGTTGTCATGCCACTATCTGTCAACATTGACTAAATGATGTTGGCACTTATTGATAGCTTTAAATATCTAGGCTTTACAAATGTGACCGATGCCCTTTCAAAAGTTCATGATTGAATTGCCTCAACCACACTCCAGGCAGTGTATTTCAGTTCCTAACCGCTTACTGCATGTAAAATATTTCTCTTTTGCCAGTCATCCTTTTGTTTTCAATGTTGTTTACATCTTGCCCCCTTCTGCCAATTGGAACAGTTATTTTCTGTCTCCTCTTATGTAGAGACATAATGATTCTGAACTTTTCTGGGGATGTGGGCTTAGCTGGCTGAGCCAGCATTTCTTGCTCATCTCTCATTGCACTTGAACTGAGTCAACTATATTGCCGTGGCTATGCAGTTGCACTTAGACCAGGCCAGGTTAGGGTCCCTAAAGGACATTAGTGAATCATATGGATTTTTACAACAATCAACAATGGTTTGTGGTCATTGTTAGACTTTTAATTCCAAATTTTTATTGAATTGACATTTCATTATTTATACCCAGATCCCCAGAGCATTACCCTGAGTTTCTGGATTACTAGTCCAGTGTCAGTACCACGACATCACTGCCTTCCCCATTCATATCACTGAAGTCCCTCATCCCTTGAAACAACCTTGTGAATCTTTAATGCGTGAGCTCCAAAGCCTTTGCATCCTCAAAGTGTGGTGCCTAGAATTGGACACAATCCTTCAGTTGAGGCTGGACTAATATTTTATATATTGTTCTGATCAGGTTAGTGGCCATTAATATTTTAAAAACCAACTTTCTATACATATCTATAAAAGCCTTGAAGAAAACAAGCAGTGTTAACTTAATACAATTTATTACTGCCCCCCCAAGAATTCTCTTAAGACACATGAATTTTAAAGTTATTTACATATGTAGGGACCACTCATAAGTATGTCAGGGACTTTGGGTTCAATTCTGGCCTTGAGTGACTGTGTTGAGTGTGCACATTCTTTCTGTATCTATGTGAGTTTCATCCAGGTGATCCAGTTTCCTCCCACGATCCAAAGATGTGCAGGTTAGGTTGATTGGCCATGCTTAGTTGCCCCTATGTGTCCCAAGATGTGTAGGTTGGGAGGATTATGTTGGGGTAAATATCTGGGGGTGGGGCCTGTGTAAAATGTTTTGTCGGAGAGTCGGTGCAGACTCTGGGCCAAACAGCCTCCTTCTGCACTGTAGGGATTATGAGGTCTCGGTCTCTTGTTCTGGTTACTTTCCAAAGCTTCCAAGCTAATTGGCTGATTACTTTCATTTACAGTAAGGCACTATAAGGCCTCTTGTAGGTTCTCCTGCTAGCTTCAGATTAGGCAATCTTCCAGCTTCTGTTCTCCACAAACTTCAAACTGAGATTAAACCTCACCTGTTTTACGTGCAGTCAGTGATGAAGTTATTTACAGCATGGGTCTTTCTGACTGACATTTATTTTGACTTTCTTTGTGAGCTGCAAGCCAGCTGAGGTTCAAACTGAAACTAAAAACTTCTCCCAGCAAACACATACATAGATAACCTGAACCTAAAAATCCTTCCTAAACTCCAGCCACCTCCATGACAATATACCCTGCTCTGAGCTATCCTCAAACCTACTTCTAACTTAATTATCTGTCATTTATAAATTCTGCAACTAAATAAGCCCACCTGATGTTTCATCGACTTCTCTTTTTTTATTCTAACTAAACTTGGTAACCTTGCGAACTGCCAGTTCTTTAGGTGTTCTGACAATCACTAAAGCCTAACATTTTAATAACCCTACTTTCGGAATAATAATGTTTCCATAGCAAAATGTTAACATAGCTATGAACATGAAACTATGAACTTGTATATTCACAATTGATTCATCATAATTTCCTTGCTTCTGCACTCTGTGCCCTTGCATATAGTCCTGTATGCCTTTTAAATTGCTTTCTCAATCTGCCCTGCTAGATTTGTATACACATTCCCCTTGGGTGTCTCTTGTTCCTGCATTCCCTTTGATTGCTGCAAATCACATTTACGTGTGCAATAAGCAAAAGGAATAAGCCATTTTTCCTTGTACGGTAATGCTTAATATCACTATCTGACTCTAATGTTACTTGCCCATTCCATTGTCAACCAGCTCCCATAATATTTTCATCATTTACTCCGTAATAGTGGTGTTTACAAAAGTGTACCATGTGAAAGTATATTTTTCCCTTTTCCACTTTGGTCAGTTTTGTCCCCTCTTTTTGTAAGGCACTGAGACCAATTGTAATTTCCTTTTTTTTAATTCATTTGTGGGACCATGTGACACTGGCTGGCCAGCATTTATTGCCCATTCCTAGCTGCCACCATCCTGGTTGAAACCAGCCAGCTCTGCACAGTCTTGGGACTTGCAGGACCAGCAAGTATTCGCTTCCTAACCAGTTGAGCTATTGGAGAGTTTATGAAAACAAATTGATCACAATTATTTCTGACTTTCTAAAGGAGAATCAACCCCTTGCTCTTGCAATGTAATGTGATATTTACTTGCTGCTCTATTTGGAGTTTGAAAGTTAATGGCAATAGCATTCTGTAAATTTCTCTAACATATAAATCCTAATTGAGCCAACATATGTTTTCATATCAAAGGGTAGTTCCATCTTATTACTAACGGGTGCTGCTGGTACCGGCAAAACTGCCACGATACAAGTTCTTGTGAAGGAGCTGGGAATTCAGCTGCTGGAATGGACAAACCCTTTATCAGAAAACAAATTTAAAAACCACGATGAATTTAAAGACTGCTTTAATCATGGTAAGAGCAGATTTTGGTAAATTTGTATATGTTGTTCAGAGAAACTGACCTAATTGTAGCATTGCTGTGCAAGTTCATGGAGTTAAGACCAAGAATTGAAACTGAAATGTTTCTTCGTTCTGTGTAACTTAGCTCTTCTAGCAACTGAGGGGAAACTTTTTTTTTAAACATATGAATCCTCAAAACAGTGCTGTTGTTAATCACACGCATGCAAGATTACATCATAAAATATATTCTAGTTTCATAGTTTTTTTTGTGCAAAGTGTAATGTATTGTAATTTTTTACCCATTTAGTTTATTTGATCATAAATGTATCCACTGACCCAAAAATATTCATGGCATTTGTGACAACAGATGTGAGCATGAGGAAGCTGAAAACTAGAAATGGAGGCAACATGCTAAGGAATTGTGAACAGTTTCAAGTTGTTGATTGATCTCCTAATGCGGTATATGGGAGTATAAAGGAAAGTCATGTTAAGGCTGTTAACAGATCATCCATGATCTTACCATGTGGCAAGCAGGCTTGAGGGGCTGAGTGGCCTAACCCTCTTGCTAGTTTGTAAGTTTAATTTTGCCCAATTATTGTTTTGAAAAAACAATCTGTTTTCTGACAATCTTCAGGCAGTTGATGTGACCTTGCCTGTAGTGAGATCAACTAATGTGTGGTGTGTTAAAGCAATGAGAGGTTACGGATCTCCATTATCACCACTTTTTTAAAAGAAGGATTGGCTAAGATTGTGGTGCCCACTCCCGAGGGGCAGAATGACAATGAATAACAATAGTAATTTAGAACTAATTTTGGTCCCAATCCCAATACCAGATAGTAATTGGGCAGAATCTTTAATAGTTTGTTTCTGTCTTCAGTAAAGTACTTCTAGTTTCTCACTTACCCTTATCTCAAGGTTTTTTTTTTAAAGTTTATTTATTAGTGACAAGGCTTATATTAAGAACGCGGTGAAATTACTGTCAAATTCCCCTTGTCGTCACACTCCAGCACGTTTGGGTCACTGCACCTAACCAACATGTCTTTCAGACTGTGGGAGGAAACCGGAGCATCCGGAGGAAACTCATCCAGGGAGAATGTGCAAACTCCTCACAGACAGTGACCCAGGCTGGGAATCAAACCCAGGTCCCTGGTGCTGCGAGGCAGCAGTGCCAGCCACTGTACTGCCCCATATCACCATATCTTTGTCAATAATGATGCTACTCATCAGGTAGAATGTGTTTCCTTCATCTTTTTGACTTTTTCAGTGCTGATCCTGCTCACCAAGCTAAAAGGATCCCTACAACTTACATACCATGAAGACTTTGATAATTTAGAAATTCAGTGCTTCCAAGCATAAAGTCTTGGATGGATAATGACACACATCCTTTATGTTAATAAGTATAAATTGTACTTATTGAATGGAATGTGAACTTCAGTCTTTGCCAATCTACATAAATGTATCCTTTGATTTACTTCAGAACCAAATTTTCAGATATATGCCAGCAAGTCACAGTCTATTCTATTTCAAGAATTTTTATTGCGAGCCAACAAATACAGAAAGCTCCAGATGCTAGGAGACAGACTACAGACAGACAAAAAACTGATTCTTGTGGAAGTGAGTATTTTTTTTTGAATTTCTTGTTTGTTGTTCACCCTTGAAGCAATGTACCTATTTGATGAAGGGGTGAGGTATTAATAATGTCATGAAATATTTTGTCAGAACCAGTAATATGTTTCTGAAATAGTGCATCTTTTATGCCACCACCTTTATTCATTCCTGTTTTTCAAATGTTGGCTTTTGAAATATGCACGTTCTGTGCTCAGTCAAAATATTAATTCTAGAGCAGGGACAGTCAGTTTTCTAATAAAAATATTGCTTATTCAATACCATTGAGGTTGTTTGAACTTTACACTGGATATCAGACTTTTCTGTTTACTTAGATGAAATTAAATATACTGTTTTATTAATCACTCTTATTTCTTTCTTAATAGGATATGCCTAATCAGTTTTATAGAGAACCTTCATGCATGCATGATATCTTGCGGTACGTGTTTCAAAAGTAATTATTGAGCACTGAAATGAATACTCACTTATCGAATAAACTGATCAATTTTCAACTTTCTAACCAACACTTCTAAAAGTACAAAGCAGTAGGTATATAATTGCCATTCAGACAGTTCTAAACATATAGAAATCAAAAACATGAGGGTCATTTTCTTATTGTGTGCTCCTGGCAAGGTGGTCAACAGGGACAGTGCTACAGTTTTCACTAGCCTCATTTCAATCTTTAATAGAACAAAATTGATTTCTACAGCAGTTTAGTTATCGTTGCTTTCATTGTTCAGCTCTTTCTCCAGCATTTGTCTTTTAGGCCTTTCCACAACCCATTTATCTCAGTTTCCTTTATTATTTCACATAATCTAGGTCTCAATGGTTGTTTTCCCTTGCTCACATGGTTCAGACTTGAAACATAACTGCATCTGGGGTGGCATTGTGGTTAGCACTGCTGCCTCAGCACCAGGACCCAGGTTCAATTACAGCCTTAGGTGACTATGTGGAGTTTGCACATTCTCCCCATGTCGTATGGGTTTCCTCCCACCGTCCAAAGATGTACAGTTGGGTAGATTGGCCATGCTAAATTGTCCCTTAGTGTCCCAAAATATCTAGGTTAGGGGGATTAGTCATGGTAAATATGTGGGTTTACAATATTAAAGTAAAGTAAAAATTTATTTATTAGACACCAGTAAGGCTTACATTAACACCAATGAAGTTACTATGAAATGCATCTGTTCGGGTCAGTGCACCTAACCAGGGATAGGGTGGGGGGTAGGGTCTGGATATGATACTCAAGGAGGACAACGTGATGGCACAGTAGCTACCACTGCTGCCTCAGCGCCAGGGACTCAGGTTCAATTCCAGCGTCGGGTGACTGTCTGTATTGGGCTTACATATTCTCCCTTTGTCTGCATGTTTGCTCCGGTTTTCTTTTGCTGTCCAAAGATGTGCAGGTGAACTGGATTGGCCATGCTAAGTTGCCCCTTACTGTCCCAAGATGTGTGGGTTAGGGGGATTAGCGAGCTAAATTGGGGTTAAGGGAAACAGGTCTAGGTGGGATTGCCCCTTAGTGTCAAGGGGATTAGTTTGGCCTACAAGGATAGGGCCTGGGTGAGATTGTTATTGGTGCAAACTTGATGGGCCAAGTGGACCCTTCTACGCCGTAGAGGTCTACATCCTTCTAACTTCTCCAGCTTTCAAAACTGTGTGACCTTCAAGACCTTGCCTGGTAGTATCCATATCTGTTGCAGGTACAATCTAACTTTGCTCTGCATGCAATAATTTACTCCCCTTCATGCACTGAACTCAGGGATGTGACAATTTGAACTAGGAAAACTGCTCTAACAAATCCCTTTTCCAGGAGTCAACAGATCATCATTTGCAGTGTGAAAAACAGTGTGGAGCCAAGTGTTGGCTCGAATTTAGCTGCAAGAACAAAACTATCCAACAATGGTGTGAGCAATGAGAATTAATTTATGTAATTGTTCAGTTGCACAACCTTTCCTTGCTCACAGATTAGCCTAATTTGGGGTTGTGAGGGGTCAAAATGACAAATTTGTGTTTTAGCTGAAATGCAAATGAGTTATGGGCATTGTCGGCAAGGCCAGCATTTGTTGCCCATCCCTAATTGTCCATGGGCCATTTCAGAGGGCAGTTGGGTCAACCATTTTTCTATGGGTCTGGAGTCACGCTTTAGCCAGAACAAGTAACAATGGCAGATCTCCTTCCCTAAAGGACATTAATGATCCAGATGGGATATTACAATAATTGAAGATAGACTTATAGTAACCATTACTGAGATGAGCTTTACATTCCAGATTTATTAAATAAATATCCCAGTGCATGAGCCTGTCTTTCTCAATTACTAGTCCAGCAACATTGCCCCTATAGCACTGTCTCCAAGATTGGGTACATGTTTGTGATGATCTTTGTTCTCGTTTCACTTGGAGCTATTTGGAACAATAAAAATTACACACAATTCAAAGACATAATCCAACCTCAAGTGCATTTCACAGCCTTAAAACTAATAGTCTTGTTTATATTTTGGGATTTGTGGATTGTTCTTTGATGTACATCCTCTTTGGCTATGGAATGATAAAACAGTATAACACAGGATGAGATTATTCAGCCCATCAAGTTTGTTTCCAATGTACTGGCACAATCTCCTATTCCAAGCATTTTAGATAATAAATATGTAACACTTATGTTGTGGAAGAAGAGTTTTAAAATGTTTTTTTTTCTTTTGAGTTCATGAAGCCAAATGATTTATGCTTTTTCTAGGCGGTTTAAGCAAACAGCAAGATGTCCACTTGTGTTCATCCTTTCTGATAGTGTGAGTGGAAACAGCAGCCACCGCTTACTCTTCCCTAAAGATATCCAGGAGGAATTGGGTATCTTTAATATCAGGCAAGTACTAATAAAGCTGCTAATGACACATTTGTTTAGGTGAAGTATATACACTTTTTATCTTTATACTTTTTAAAACAGTAGAAATAATAATACATTAAAATCAGCACGTTGTGATCTGAAGTTTAAAAAAAATTTAAATAATTTAAATCTCATTGTTCATAGAAATGATTGGCAAATTCTAATATGCTGATCAGCAACAGTAAGTTAATAGTTACAAAGTCCCATTTGTTACTATGAAAGGAAGCAATTTTCTCTCCTGCTTATCATCACTGCTGATTGGATAGTGTTTCACTTTTGATGGCAATCTTCCAAGAGTCTTTCCCACATCTCACTTCTTCATGTGTGGCCTTGACAATGGTGTCGGCAGGCTGACCAACTGTGAAAAGCATTGCAGCCAAGTCTGTCACCATATGAGCCGGAGTATGGCCCCTCAAGTCTACTCTGTCATCGTCGTCCAGTACCTCCCCGGAGCGGAGAAGCTACGACATCTTCTCCGGAGTCTTCAACATACCATTGATGAAGACGAACATCTCGCCAGGGCTATCCCCACACCCCCACTTCTTGCTTTCAGACAACCACACAACCTCGAACAGACCATTGTTCGCAGCAAACTACCCAGCCTTCAGGAGAACAGTGACCACAATACCACACAACCCTGCCACAGCAACCTCTGCAAGACATGCCGGATCATCAACATGGATACCATCATCACACGTGAGAATACCATCCACCAGGTACATGGTAAATACTCTTGCAACTCGGCCAACATTGTCTACCTGATACGTTGCAAGAAAGGATGTCCTGAAGCATGGTACGTTGGGGAGACCATGCAGACGCTACGACAACGGATGAATGAACATCGCTCGACAGTCACCAGGCAAGACTGTTCCCTTCCTGTTGGCGAACACTTCAGTGGTCACGGGCATTCAGCCTCTGACCTTCGGGTAAGCATTCTCCAAGGTGGCCTTCACAACACACGACAGCGCAGAGTCGCTGAACAGAGACTGATAGCCAAGTTCCGCACACATGAGGACGGTCTCAACAGGGATCTTGGGTTCATGTCGCACTATCTGTAACCCCCGTGACTTGCCTGGGTTTGCAAAACCTCACTTACTGTACTGTCTGGAGACAATACACATCTCTTTAACCTGTGATCAGTGCTCCTTCCACTCACATTATCAGCCACTTCAGGTCTTGAACAGCAGGTTAGTTGTAAGGATTCGCATTCTAATCAGTAATCTCTAAACTGTCTGTGCTTTATATGCTCTGTCTGAGGCCAGAACTCTCCATTCACCTGACGAAGGGGCTAACCCCGAAAGCTTGTGAGTATATTATCAAATAAATAGGCTGGACTAAAACCTGGTGTTGTCAGACTTTTTACTACATTCATTACAATCACAGCTGATCTTATGCCTCAATTCCCTGTACCATTCATTTTTTTTCCCCCAAGAGGAAAATATTTTTGAAAATTTTGGATAATTTCTTGAAGTGCTTCTCACTGTTCGCTTCCATTCTAGTTGAGGTCCCACTAATTAACAACCTGACAACTTGAAAACGCCCTGCCATCTGTTAACCAATCCTCTGTCCATGCTAATGTATTATCCCCTTCCCCCAACAGCTCTGTGAGCACTTGTCGTGCCTATTAACCTATTTTTGTGACACCTTACATATTCTAACTCTGCTTCATATATCACATTGGCCGCTTTCTCAAAAAAAACTAACTTTGCCAAACATGATTTCCCTTTCATAAAATCATATCATATTTTATTGGCAGTGGTTAGCGCTGTGCCTCACAGTACGCCAGGGACCCAGATTCGATTCCTTGGAGCTTGCACGTTCTCTGCATAGGATTCCCCCAGGTACTCTGGTTTCCTCCCACAGTCCGAAAGACTTGCTGTTTAGGTGCAGTGGCCATGTTAAATTCTCCCTCATGTACCCAAACAGGCAACGGAGTGTGGTGACTAGGGGATTTTCACAGTAATTTCATTGCAGTGTTAATGTAAGCCTACTTGTGACACTAATAAATAAATTTAACTACATGTGTTCATTCCTCATGATAGTTTCCCCTGTCTGTGCCTCTGAAGTACCAGTGTTTACATTAGCTACTCCTCTCTTTTATATACTTGGAAAAGCTTTTACGATCTGTTTTTAGTTTCCTGTGTTTGGTACTCAAATAATTTTTTTTCTCCTTTTTTCATGTCTCGTAGATTTCTAAAATTCTATCAATCTTGCTACTGTTCTTCCAAACATCATCAGCCTCTTATTTTAATCAAATAATCTCCTTTGTAAACCATGGATCAATCTTTCTCAATGAATTTCTGTTTTTTTTAATGGAAAGAATTCTGAATCATTTCTTTAAACACTTCCCACTGTTTATTTGATGCTATTTACTCAATCAACTGCAGCCAGCTTACCCCCTCCAATTTGACCGCCTTTTCATCCGATGTCAATTTATGCGCTTCAATAGTATTCAAGATCACAAGCAGCAAATTCCTGATTTTTTTTTTTCTGTCATCCCTCCCTCTCTCTCTCTCTCTCTCTCTTTCTCTTTCTGAGGTCAGTTCTGTCACCTTCGTTTGTTATTAATGACTATAATTAGTTTGTTTAGCCTTGACCAGGGATAGAACCCTGCAAACTGCTGATCTGCATGGTTCAGTCACACTTAATAAAAAGACATGAGGAGAGCCATCAAATGTCTTTTCGTTGAAGTAAACCTTGTTGCATACAGAAAGCTGACAAAATTGGCAAGTGGCATGGTGGCACAGTGGTTAGCACTACTGCCTCACAGTGCCAGAGACCCAGGTTTGATTCTGACCTCAGGTCACTGACTGTGTGGAGTTTGCATGTTCTCCCCGTGTCTGTGTGCGTTTCCTCTGGGTGCTCCAGTTTCCTTCCACACTCCAAAGCTGTGCAGGTAAGGTTGATTAGTCATGATAAATTGCCCCTCAGTGTCAGGGGGACTAGAAGGGTGAATATGGAGGGTTACAGCAGTAGGACTTGGATGGCATTGATATCAGTGCAGTTTTGATGAGCCAAATGGCCTCCTCCTGCACTGTGGATACTATGAAGATTTTCTGTTTAATTTCCACATTGCCATAATCTATTGAAGTAAACATATTCCTTTTATCTTGTCTGACAGTTTTAATCCTGTGGCTCCTACAAACATGTTGAAAGTTTTAAATAGGATAGCTTCTCAAGAGGCCAGTAAGGTAAGTGCTTTTTTAACTCAAAGAACTAAGTTTTTGAGTTTGCTCCCTTTTTTCTCTGAAAATAATTATTTTGGAATGTTTCTTTAAATGTGTGCAGTGCTCTAATTCTTATGAATTTTGGTGGCAAGTGTTGGCAGATATTTGACTGTGGGCAGCATTGGCATGCCAAACCATCCCCATAGAATTCAAAAAATGCCTTTTTACACCAAGTGTTACTGGATAGTTACTGAAAGCAGAGCCTTCTGCAGCTTGTTACAAAATAACTTGTAGAAGAAAGAAATCTTAATATTGGAAGTTGGCATGGTTTCTTACTTCCACACAGCATTTTGTCCACTTCATAGTCCACAATGTTTTCCCTAAACTTGGATTTCCAACCCCACCACCACCACCACCCCCCCTCCTCCCCCTCACCGAGCATCGCTGGCCAGCCAACATTTATTGCCCATCCCTAGTTGCCTGAGAGCAATTGAGAGTCAACCACATTGCTGTGGCTGTGGAGTCACATGTAGGCCAGACCAGGTAAAGATGGCCGATTTCCTTCCCTAAAGGACATTAATGAACCAGATGGGTTTTTCCAACAATTGACAATGGTTACATGGTCGTCAGTAGATTCAATAAATAACATCTGGAATTAAGAATCTACTGACGACCATGTAACCATTGTCAATTGTTGGAAAAACCCATCTGGTTCATTAATGTCCTTTAGGGAAGGAAATCGGCCATCTTTACCTGGTCTGGCCTACATGTGACTCCACAGCCACAGCAATGTGGTTGACTCTCAATTGCTCTCAGGCAACTAGGAATGGGCAATAAATTCCACCATCCTGTGGCAAGATTTGAACCCAGGTTCTCAAAGCATGAGTTTCTGGATTAATAGTCTAGTGATAATACCACTCAGCCATTGACCGCAATTCGTCCGCATGTAAAACTTAGCAAGATCACTGAATAGCGATTAAGGTTCCCTCAGTGGCATGAGTTAATGAATTCTGTTTGTGGCTTGAGCACTGAAATCATCTAACTGAGTGAAAAATGGTGATTGAACTTCATCTACCTGTATAGCTTTGTATCATCTGCATTTGCAGCATCTGCACTTGCTCACAACATCATTAGCAGAGAAAGTGTTCCAATGGAACTCCTAAATCTGGCACAGCTGGTTAGGAGCACAGTAAAAATTGTTGGATGTTGTGCCTGATTCCAAAATTAAATTTCATATCTTATGAGACACAGAACCTAAGGCTGTCAAGGGCTACTTCCCACCTGATCTCAATTTCCTAGCCAGTAGGGAGGGGTCCTGAACTGGGCAGGAAACCCAATGGGCTGGCCTGCTTAGACCTCAAATATGAGACATAGGGTGCCGGGAAAGGTGAAGGTTGGGGATCTCCCTCACTAGCTCCCTTTCCATAACAGCCCCCCCGCCCCCAACTATTACCAGCCAATCAACTTTTACCCCCTTTACGGGGTGATCCTTTCTCACCATCAGGGTCCCTAGTCCTGGACCTCCACCACCACAGCACCATCACACTTACCACCATCCTGGCTCTCAGACTGAGGATCTTGAGGCTGGCAGCTTTCTGAGATGGGACTCCCTGAGTCAGGAATGAATTCCAGCCTCTCAAGCCCATTCATGGTTTTATTTGATTTATAAGTGTCACATGTATTAGTATACAGTGAAAAGTATTATTTCTTGCGCACTATACAGACAAAGCATACCACATGTAGAGAAGGAAAAGAGGGGGTGCAAAATGTAATGTTGCAGTCATAGCTAGAGTGTTGAGAAAGATTAACTTAGTACGAGGGAGGCCCATTCAAAAGTCTGATGGTGGCTGGGAAGAAGCTGTTCCTGAGTCAGTCGGTATGTGACCTCGGACTTTTCTTCAGAATGTTCCTGAGAACATTAAATAGCTGCAGGGCACCTGGATACATTTCTCTACTGAACCTTTGGGTGGTGGGGCAGGAAACCTAGCTATCCACTTAAAAAAAAAAATTCTCAAGATACCACTCTT
This sequence comes from Carcharhinus amblyrhynchos, assembly GCF_965287045.1. Classification (NCBI taxonomy): domain Eukaryota; kingdom Metazoa; phylum Chordata; class Chondrichthyes; order Carcharhiniformes; family Carcharhinidae; genus Carcharhinus; species Carcharhinus amblyrhynchos. The sequence continues at coordinate 95,144,573 of NC_137328.1, forward strand.
AAATATATCAATTAATATTTTTAAAGCAAAATTTTAGAATAAACTATTTTGAATGCTGCCTCTTTTTTGTGCAGGTTCATGAGATTTTGAATTCAGAAATGTGCAAATAGATTTGTGGTGTAACTCTGAGTGACAGGGCAGGTACAACTTTGCATCTATTTACTTATTGCACCCAAAGTGGAAACTAGCCCATCATGAATGGGTGGCACAATGGTTAGCACCGCTTTGATTGGACTGAACAGACTCTCTATCAATGTCAGTGGAAATAACTTCAGATGGTCACAGAAAATATCTGCTCAAGTTTTTCTTGTGTAATCATTCAGTATTGTAACATTTGACAAGTCAGACTCTATGCTTTTGAGGCATTTTGATTGAAAACACCTTCCTTTATACTTAATCTTTGTACAAAAATAATCTGAAAACAAATAATTTAGTTAGGTATGAGTAATAGTGAACTTTCAGTTTCTGAACCAAGTGACAAAGCAAGTTCAAATGCTCATAGAATTCTTGAAATGTATCTAGAGCAAAATTTATGCTGAGGGTTTACATTGACCTAATCAGGCCACACTTGGAAGTGCTAAATTCAGTCTGGGTACCATATCTTAGAACAAAGAAAATTACAGCCCTGGAACACAGCCTTCAGCCCTTTGAACCTGTACTGATCATGCTGCCTGATTGAACTAAAACCCCTATCCTCACGGGGACCATATCCCTCTATTCCCATCCTATTCATGTATTTGTCAAAATGCCCCTTAAATTACTATCGTATCCGCTTCCACTACCTCCCCCGGCAGCAAGTTCCAGGCACTCCCCACCACCAATGATATATTGGTGTAGGTACAGAGAAGAACAGATCCGATTCCAAATTTAACAGATTTACGCGCTGAGGAGAAAAATAGGACTAATCTATGAGCAATAAATCTATATCTCTGATCAAAACTTCTTTTGTGACTACCTGTATGAGTTTCACACAGGCTTCTTGTCAATATGTTGTTAGAATTACATTTTGCATATCCTTCTCAACTCTGCCTCAATAATCATTATCTTGAACTTGTGTTTGCAATGTCAATATATTTTACAAAATGGATATGTTGTGCTCAATTATATGTTGGTATGCAGCTAATGTTATATGATCCGCTCCACATATTGATGTCAACCAGCCCTTTTGTTTTTGCAAAAAATAGGAACAGTTAATTAGTTTGCTTTATACCCTGCTATATAGAACAATGGGAAGACTATTGTTCCAGACAGGACTGTATTGGAGATGCTCTGTAAGGGCAGCGCAGGAGATATAAGAACAGCAATAAACAGCCTCCAGTTTACTTCTGTGAAAGGTAATTTAGTTAAATTAATTTTGTGATAAGAATTACTGCTTCTTAACAATGCAGAATTAGTAAATTAATGCTTTAGTATTTGGGACAATGCTTTGCATTCATCATGGATTTTGGAAACCAGCATATTGTAAGCAGTGCTCCATGTCGTTACTGTGTGCCTAAACTGGACCAGATACTGGGCAAGATGACAGCTCAGTGACTATCACTGCTGTGCAGACACATGGATTTGGGCTGGTGTCTGTGGGAGTTTGCGCATTCTCCCCGTGCTTGCATGGTTTTCTCCGGGTCCTCCGGTTTCCTCCCACACCCCAAAGATGTGCTGTTAGGCTGATTGGCAGTAATAAATTGTCCCTAAATCAGTTTCCCTCAATCTGGATGGCCATAAAACATTAGACAAGGGTCGTGGGTGGAGAGGGGGACTGGTGGTGTTGAGATGGCGGTGCGAGCTCGTTGGGCTGAAGGGCCTGTTTCCCAGGCTGTTTTTTTTTGTTCTTTGTTCTTAATTAGGAGCTGGATTTTATGAATGCTGTGGTCCCTGCCTCCAACCTCGGGGTTACCATAATTGATAGGCCTATGATAGACAGGAGGAAGAACTTCCAATCCTTTGGGGACAGGAAGTTCTGCCTTGTGGTCTGCTGGACAATGAGGCCAGGGGGCAGGGGTAAGTGATGGGCAGATCACCCATTTGGTCTTCCCCCAGCTTGGGGGGCTGTACTATCCAGCCCAAAATAGATTGTAGTGAACCTAGATGTTTTAGTTGTGGAATTTTTTTTTAAATGAAATTGGCAATTTCCCATTGAAAGTTGAGAGCAAGTGTAGTCTTCAAGTGATGTGAAGCTGGCAAGGGATGGGACCAGGGTGCACAGATGTAGTTCAGCCTCTCTTTTAAAGTCATGCATTCTACTTTTGTTTTTAGTCAATATTTTATTTCCACCAAAACTTAAGGCATTTTGGTAAGTACAGGTAGAGTTGGTTGGAGCACAGGCACAGTGCAGGTTGAAGAACTAAAGTTGCAAAAATCAGGTGCTACAACAAATGTAGGCAAGGGTTGTAATTAGTAGATGACATGTTAACGTAGACAGTTTCCATTCTCCTGTGGCAGTGATGTGAATGGTACAATTTGTTTCAGCTTACCTGAGCTAGGAAGCATAAGAGTAAATCAGTTCTGCTTCTGATCTTCACAATCATACCTGCTACAAAGGTATCTAGGAATTGAATGAGCTGTGACTGTTTCCACAGTCAAATAGGCTGCCTATCTTCATATTTGAAGTTCGATGACTGCTTGAGTTCCTGTTAAGATGGAAAAGTAGAAAAATTGGAATGATTATAATGTAGCGTCGATTGTTATATGATTGTAACGTGACTCATTCCAGTCTTGAACTCGCTGTAAACTCCACCACTTCAAATTGTTTATATAAAACCTTAAACATGTTCCACATTTTAGGTTTAAGATACTTGTGTACAATAGACTTTAAAGTGATGATACCATTGTTTTAATTGGTTACATTCCATATAATGATTTCTTTAGATTTGTACTGCAGCATATTCCATAACTGCAGTATCTCTATGTATGTATGCGTGCACGTTAACAAGGCAATCTTCTGACAACTCAGGTTGCCCAGTGGAACAATATCAGACACAGAACCATAAAGGAAAACCTTTACTCAAAGTGGGCAAATCTTCAAGAGGAAAGCATAAAGAAAAATCTTCAAAGACAAATGAAAAGGGAGGAGACCTGACCACCATTGGAAGCAAGGACCAATCTCTTTTCCTGTTTCGAGCACTGGGAAAAATAATTTATTGTAAACGTAAGTTGAACAAATTTTATGACAGATCTGTTTGAATGGTTCAGTTTGCAGTATATTCATTATCTAGTTATGAAGTTTAGTCTACAAATCTTACAATATAGAATCCACAATCCCTGTGCATGTGGAGGCCATTCAGCCCATGGAGTTTGCACAGATTCTCTGAAAGAGTATCTTACCCAGGCCTATCCTCCAGCTGAAACCCCAAGCATTTACCATGGCTAATCAACCTAACCCACACATCTTTTGGACTGTGGGAAGAAACTGGAGCAACCAGAGGAAATCCATACCAACACTGTGCAAACTCCACACTGACAGGCACCCAAGGCCAGAATCAAAGCCTGGTACATGGCACTGAGAGGCACCAATGCTAACCATTGTTCCCCCCCCAACCACCACCACCCACTATGTTTGTGGATTTTCTGTGGTGTTGTTACCGGTAAAGATTTTTTTAAATGTAAGATTTGTGTAGTTATGCAGTTGTGCACAATGTATTCATTTCATTGAATTAGATTTGTATTCGCTTTCAGGATCCCACAGTTTAATTGAGCATGTCAAAAGAGAAAACGCTGGAAAATCTCAGCCAATCTGGCAGCATCTGTAAGGAGAGAAAATAGCTGCCGTTACAAGTCCAGATGATTCTTTGTCAAAGCTGGACAAAGTTCAAGTCCAGATGACCCTTTTCCAGCTTTTTCTCTTTTGGTTTCAGATTCCAGCATCTGCAGTAATTTGCTTATATTTAATCAGGCATATCCTGAGGTGAATTAATGACTAGTTGGTTTCTTCAAGAGTCAGTAAAGATTAACTGAAGTATTGTTTATATTTATAACTGTATGACGTGCGATGGACACAATATTTTATCTACCTGACATAAAATAGTATGATTAATTTGCACTGTGTGTCAGACTGAAATTACTATGTTATGTTTTGAAGAATTTTACGCAAGGAGCAGTCAGGTAACACAACATCTGCATTTATGAAATAAATTTCTCTTCTTTTGCAATAATAAAGAAAAGTTATTAATTTAGAACAGAAAACAATATGCCCCACTCCCCCAGACCCTCACCAACAATTATCCACAAGCAAATCTAGCTTCTGGTCCCAAGCTTCAATAGCAATTGACTCTGACTTTGAATAAAGTTAAAGTCCATCAGAGTTGATACCCTTAAAGAACACAACCTCACCTTGGTGTCAGAATAATGTACTATATTACTTCAGTGCAGCAATCAGGACTGACACTCTGGTGCATTACTAACAGAGTGCTACACTTTTGATGCTGTTTTTCCGATGAGGCATTAAACCAAGGTCCCTCTGCCTGGGCAGGTAGATATAAAAGATGCCATAGCATTATCTTAACAATGAACAGGGAAGTTATCTCCAGTGTCCCAGCTAATATTTAATCCCTCAATTAACACAATTAAAACAGATTATCTGGCCATTATCACATTGCCTTTTTTTATGGGAGTTTGAGTGAAAATTGATTGCTGTATTTCCTACATTACAACAGTGACTATACTGCAAAAGTACTTGGTTGTAAGGCACTTTGAGTCTCTGGTGGTCATGAAAAAGCTCGCTAAATGCAATTTTTTAAAAACTCAGTTTATTATTTCTAATGACCCTCAGTTTTTTTGATTTGCTAATTTGGATTCATGTGGTCTGGATCAGAACTTTTGATTTTAGATTGTTCAGCCTATTTTTTTTTACAAGCTAATAAGTCTGCTATATATTTTTAGCATTTTCTGTTTATCTCTACGTATTTCTGATACTTTGCGATGAGCTTATTGGTTTTGTGTTTAGACAGTATCATTTTCCATATGTCACCATTAGGGGGTGGTGTTTGATGAAAATATGAGATTATTTTCACATAACTCCTTCAAAAACAGCTTGCATTGAAAGAACAGCATCCAGAGTTGCTTCACAGAATTATAATTACAAATGGATGCTGAGGCAAATATCAGGCCAGATCATGAATAGTCCTTTAAGGAGGAGAGCCAGAGATTAATGAGAGGTTGAAGGATCAAAATCCACATCATGAAGCCCAGATGGAAGAAGGCACAGACATCAATAGTAGAGTGAGAGAATGAGGATGCACAAGAGGCCAGAATTCGTGGAGCAGAAAGTTCTGGCAAGGTTGTAACCTGTTAAAGGTGGTCATATCATATATTAAGCTGATCTTTCTCTTCACTCTAGCTGTACCTGCAGCGCTACATTCTGCACCCTATCCTTTCCCTCTCACCTATGTACTCCATGAATGGCATGTTTCACCTGTATAGCGTACAAGAAACTATACTTTCCACTACATGTGACAATAGTGAATCAAGTTGAAGGGGCAAGGCCATGAAGAAATTTGAATGCCAGAATGAGAGGTTTGAATTGGATACAAGGGACCAAGAGCCAATTGTAGGTTAGAAAACACAAAAAGTGATGAGTAAGTGTAACATGGTGCAAAATACGATATAGGCAGTAATGTCTTTCATGAGCTGAGTTTAGCATGAAAGATAAGAAGCTGACCAAGTGAGCATTGCAATAGTTGACCATAGAATTGACAAAATTACGTATGAGTTTCATTTGTAGACTGAAGGAAGGACGGAGGTGAATGATATGCAGATGGTCTTTTCTGGAGAAGATATGGGGTTTGCAACTCAGCTTGGGGAGAATGGGACAATTGTGAATAATGCAGGTTAGGCTGAGATAGTGAACAGGGATGGGGGACTAAATTTAACAAAGGCTGAGTTGTGATAGAGTTACCAATAAGGATGCAATTCTCCCAACCTTCCTGTGCCAAGTTTGGTGGTGGATGCACACCACTTGATGAATAAAAGAAGTTGGGGGGTGGTGGTGAGTGAGCAGGCAATATGAAAGGAGGCCTGTGCAAAAGGCAGGGAGTACAGAGAGGGCTGATGGCAGGCATAAGGACAAGGAGGTAGATGAAGAAGACAAACAATGGAAGGGAGTGAGAAGACTGAGGGAGGGAAGCTAGACCCCAACAAGCCTGCATGGAAAGCTCACAAACAAGAGGGTCAGACAAATAGCTGATTGTTTATGGAAGGAGATGGGTGTAGACTCGAGAGGCAGTGGAAAGAAGTCCAAATGGGGCATGATCACCTCTCAGGTGATGCGTTGGGAAAGTGGTTGAATCGTGGAATAGTCTTGTGGTTGCAATCCCTTCAGATTGCTGACATCCCGTACGGTCTGGTGAAGACAGCCGGACTGGAGAGAGCGAAAGGAATGTGTTCCACTGGAATTAAAAATGGTGCCAGGATCTTTGAATCTGATCAGCTGAGGGAAGGCGGACCAACCAGTTCCTGACCTGGTCAGAGGGGTTCACCGAGGTTCCAAGTGTGGAATCCCACCATTGTGGTCGGTGAAACAAGTGCTCCAGAGCCGCCCACCACCACAGAGTCTCAAGTTCAGAGAATTCTACCCAATGGTTTGAATTTTACTCTGGATAGAGAATGAAGTAAAATGGCACTGGCATTCTCTGAGTGAAGATTACAGGGAAATTATCTTCTGCAGAAAAATGCAGAAAAAACTTTTTCCCTTTGAATCATTGGGAACATTGATCTAATATGTGTAAACTATCAACTTGCTATTATAAAATTTGTCTAATAAAATAATTTTTTGTGATTTGTATATAATGTGTAGCATATTGATTTATAGTTTAATTATTTTGGCCTATAATTTACAGTGCATTTCATTAAAGACATAACACAATAAAACCTTTGCATTCTATAGCAGCTTTCATGGGGTAAAATATCCCAAGATGTTTCACAAGAGCGTAGATGTCACTTTTTCCCTTTCTTTTCATGAAATACTTCCCCATGTATCTCCTTTAAACTCTGCCGCCGCCGCCCCCCCCCCCCCATCCCTTGAACCTGTAACCCCTGGTAATTGACACTTCCACTCTTGGAAAAAGCCTCTGACTATCCACCCTGTCTATGCCTGTCATAATTTTGTAGACCTCTATCTGGTCTCCCCTCAGCCTCCGTCTTTCCAGAGAAAACAATCCAAGTTTATTCACCTTCTTCTCATAGTCAACATTACTTGAGACCAAGCAACATCCTGATGAATCTTCTTTGCACTCTCTCCAAAGCTTCCATGTCCTTCCATTTAGTGTGGCAACCAGAACTGCGTGCAATACTCCAAATGCAGTCTAACCAAGGTTTTATATAGCTGCAACATGATTTCCCAACTGTTGTGGTCAATGCCCTGGCTGATGAAGGCAGAATGCCATATGTCATCTTCATCACCTTCACCACTTCCATTGCCACTTTTAGGGAACTATGGCCTGCAAGTCCAGATCCCTCCATGTTAATGTTCCTAAGGGTTCTGCAATTACAGAATAATTCACATCTAAATTTGATCCTCCAAAATGCATCATCTCACATTTGTCCAGATTAAACTCCATCTGCCATTTCTGTGTCCAAGTCTGCAATCTACCTAAATCTTGCTGTGTCTTCTGACAATCCCTGGCATTATCAGCAACTCTGCCCATCTTTGTGTCATCCTCAAATTTCCTGAAAGCTAGAGTTTGGGGCAAAGACAACTGGAGGCAAGACTAACAATTGCAGAATGATGAAAACTAGGCATGTGTAAGAAGCTATAATTAGAAGAGTGTGGAAGTCCTGAAGGATTGTAGGGCAGAAAATATAGGGAAGGCAAGTCCATGGAAGGACTTGAAAACAGGTTACGAATGTTTAAATTGGGGCGTTGCTGGACCTGAAGCCAGTGTAGATCAGTGAGCACAGGGATTTTGGGTAAATTAATTTTGATGCAAGTTCAGATAGTGACGAGGGAACAAATGATGATAATCAGGTTACATTTAAAATAAATGAGGATGATTGACTGATTAAATGTACGTGTATTTAAAATCTCTGCACACATGAAGTTTCTGTGCACTGCTGCAACTTATCCAAATATTTGTGTTCAGAATCTCGAGTTTTGAAATTCCTATCCCAATGCAATGTGTGAATAAAAAGTGATCTATCCTAAATAATGGGAATTTTATTTTTAAGGCGAGCTGCCTAATGACTTGAATTTGAATCCATTACCAATCCATTTATCTGAACATGAGAGAGATCCACTTCTGGTCAACCCTGAGGTAAGAATAATCATGGGGGATGGAGGGGGTGGGTACATGGCACTGGGCACTAATATTCATGTGCATAGTGTTATTTTTGTATTTGTCAATTCAAATCTTCACCATTGTCAGTTTCAGGTGTAGGCATTTAGGACAAGATTCTGTCTACGACTGTTCACCTTACAGAAAACCTGTAAGGAAGGACATAGACTTAAGTGAGAATAAATTGGTAAAATGAGTAAAATAATAGGTTAATATTTCATCAGTGTTTTTAAGCATATTTTATATTTGATTTGCGATTCAGGAGGTGGTCGAAAATTCACACATGTCTGAGGAACTGTTCAATCTTTATCTTCACCAAAATTATCTTGATTTCTTCGATGACATTGAGGATATTGTCCGGGCTAGTGACTATTTAAGTGACGCAGACTTCTTAACAGTAGATTGGAATGTAAGTAACAAACTGATATATCAGTAATTCGCTTGAGTAGCAAATCATTGTGATATTTGAAATGTGAGGGAGAGAGTTGTGCCCCTGTGTTTGTGTGCTGAGATCCAGTGTATGTATTCATTTATTATCCATAACAAGAGAAATAAATTTTAAGATTCTAAAAGAATTTTGGCAAGATTTTTGTGACCTCTTTAGTTGCCTTTTTAATGTCAGTTACTGAGACAGGCTTAATGAATTACTTATTGACTTTGGGGAAATAGTATATCTCTGCTGGGTTTTTTTTTCAAAAATGTAGTTTTTTTAATACACTTTTTTTTGTTTTCAAAACTCACAGTATAATCTTCCAAAATTGTGCAATTAACTATTGAATCAGACACAAAAAGTTGTGTGAAACCCAGCTGCCTTCACAGCCACCTTTTTGTGCTGGTTAAATGGCACTCTGCAAATATTAGCGAACATCTCAGCTGGCTGCAGGGGCAGGGCCTAAACGCAGCGGCAATGGGCACCCCCATCTCAGAGTTAAATTTAAACCAGCCCCCTGCCCCAACTAATGGATATTGCACCTCCTACCCTGCCCATTGGACATTGTTCCTGTTGTCCTTCAGTGGGCCTATTCACTGCCCCACCCCCAATACCCCCTCAATGAAGGAGTGTTGTGCTCCTGGCACTGCCCAGGTGTGCCCCTCAATCCCCAGGCCTTCAGGCACCTCCAAACCCCCAGCATGGTCATCGCGACTCATTTTCATTTTTGAAGCCCATTAATTAGATTAAAATGTATTTAAATTTATGGAAATTAGGTTCAAGCTCTGTGGGCATGAAGCTGATTACATCACCAGCAGGGCTGGGGAAGATCTCAAAACAGATCTCATCAGCGCAAATCCTGTTTTTAGCCACTAGATCATGGCCCTAATGTTTAAATTAACTTTTTCAAATCATATTTCTCCCAAAAAATATTAACAAAAAATCCTAAAACATCACAAGAAACAACTTTGTTTCCCAATTGTTTACCAACTAGTGACACCTTAAGAAAGATATGAAGTCTTTGGAGAAAGTACAGAAGATCAGGCGCAGACACCATGGGCCAAGTGGCTTCTTTCTGTGCCATAAACTTTCTATGGTTCAAAGAAATTTGCAGGACAAGTTGCAGGAATGAGGGATTAGTTATGGAGATAGACTGGAAAAGTTGAGGTTGGTCTCCTTCGAACGGAAAAGATTAAAGGGGTGATTTGGTAAAAATGTTTAAAATCAATAATGTTTAGTTGGAGTAAATAAAGAAAAGTTTTTCCCAGTGGTTGAATGGTGTGTAACCAGAGGGTACAAATTCAAGCTGATTTGTAAAAAGAACGGAGGCAACGTGCAGCAAACTATTGGGATTGAGAGCAGCTAAGTCCCCTGGGCCTGATGGCGTGCATCCTAATGTATGAAAAGATGGGGATGGCACAGTAGCACAGTGGTTAGCACTGCTGCTTCAATTTCCAGCATGGATCACTCTGTGTGTGGAGTTTGCACATTTTCCTCATGTCTGCATGGGTTTCCTCCTAGCTGCTCCGGTTTCCTCCCACATTCTGAAAGATGTGCTGGTTAGATGCATTGACCTAAACAGGTGCCGGACTGTCGTGGCTAGGGGAATTTCACAGTAACTTCATTACAGTGTATAAGCTTTATTTGTGACTAATAAATAAAATTTAACTTTAAAACTTTAAGTGGCAGCAGAGATAGTGGATTCATTGATTATTTCAAAATTCCCTAGACACAGGAAAGGGTCCAATGGATTGAAAAAATGCTCATGTAACACACCCTTATTCAAAAAGGGACGGAGGCAAAATGTGGAAAATCACAGACCGGTTAGCTCAACATCTGTTGTTGGCAAAGCATTGGAATCAGTTATCAAGGAAACAATATCAGGACATTTGGAAAGTCAAAATACTATCCATCAGAGTCAGCATGGTTTTACGAAAGGCAAATCTTATTTGACTAATTTGCTCGAATTCTTTGAAGACATAACAAACAAAGTGGATAATGGGGATCATGTAGATGTTGTATACAAAAACAAAGAACAACCCAGCACGGGAAACAGGCCCTTCGGCCCAACGAGCCCGCACCGCCGCATCACCCTACACCTATTCTACCCTGCGTGTCTACGAATGGAACCCCTAACTTAGCCAGATTCAGGGGAGAATAGTGTCAATTTAGTAAACCAATCAGCCTAAGAGCACATCTTTGGGGTGTGGGAGGAAACCAGAGCGCCCGGAGGAAACCCACGCAACCACAGGGAGAATGCACAAACTCCCACAGACACGGGCCCAAATCCATGTATCTGCACAGCCAGCAGTGCTAGTCACCGAGCTGTTGCAGCGCCCGTCTACCAGTCCAGGATCAAGCACACACACCGACACGAAGTACTAGGCCACTCCCAGAACCTCCCAAGAGCAGCCCACGCACGACCCACCGTGTGCATGCCCCTCGTTTGACAACGAGGTGGACCTCCACCTGCGGAATAAAAATATCTGGACTTTTGGAAGGCGTTTGATAAGGTGCCGCACAAAAGGTTAATTCACAAGGTTAGTTCACGTGGGATTAGGAGTGATTTATTAGCTTGGATAGGCGACTGTCTTCTGTCCATCAGCCAAAGTCAGGATAAATGAGTTTCTTTCTGGATGGCAAGTAGTAACTAATGGGTGCTGCAGGGTTTGGTTCTTGGGCTCCAGCTATTTACAATCTATATTAATGACTTGGATATTGGAACAGTAGGCTCTTTTAACCAAATTTGCAAACGACACAAAAATAAGTGGGACACTAAGTTGAAATGAGGAAGTAAGAATTTTACAAATGGATGTAGATAGATTAGGAGAGTGGACCAAAATGTGGCAGATGGTATTTAACATGGATAAGTATGAGGTTGTGCATTTTGGTCAGAAAAATGGGAAGGCGACTTATTATCTAAATGGAGAGAGACTTCAGGTGCTCCAGCGTAGAGGGATCTGGGTGTCCTCGTTCATGAGTCACAGAAAAATAGCATGCAAGTACAGCAGATAAAGAAAGCTAATGGAATGTTGGCATTTATGGCTAAAAGAATAGAATATAAAGGTAAGGAAGTGTTGCTGCAACTATATAAGGCATTGGTGAGGCCGCACCTGGAGTATTATGCACAGTTTTGGTCCCCGTGTTTGAGGAAAGATGCTGTGACATTGGAGACAGCTCAGCTCAGATGAGGTTCACTAGATTGATTCCAGAGATGAGGGGTTTGTCGAATGAAGAGAGATTGAATAGTTTAGGCCTATACTCTCTGGAATTTATAAGAATGAGGGGAGATCAAAATGAAATTTTCAAGATAATAATAAAGGGTATGGATAGGTAGACATGGAGCGGATGCTTCTGCTGGTTGGGCATTCTAGGGCGAGAGGTCATAGTCTTAGGATAAGGGGTGGCAAACTTAAAATAGATGTGAGGAGAAACTACTTCTCCCAAAGGGTTGTGAGTCTGTGGAATTCACTATCCCAAAGTGCAGTGGATGCTGGGACAGTAAGTAAATTTAAGGAAGAGTTAAACAGATTTTTAATTGGTCATGGATTGAAGGGTTATGAGGGGCAGGGAGAGGCAGGAAAATGGGGATGAGAAGCATATCAGCCATGATCGAATGGCAGAGTGGACTCGATCTGCTGAATAGTCCAATTCTGTTCCTGAATCTTATGAGGAAAAGCTTTGTATACAACAGGTGATTTGAATCAGGAGTGCACACTTCACATTTAATACTGGTCTTCAAAAGGGGATTGGATAAATATTTGAAGAAAATTGCAGGGTTATGGGAGAAGTGTGTGGTGAACGGGATTGCTTTGCAAAAGAGCTGTAGTATTTCTACAAAATTCTAATTTGTGCATAAATGCTGACAGTAATGTTCATGTTTATCTTGCACTAAGTTTTTTAATAACCTTTCTGTACATTCTATACAACTTTCTTAGCATCGTTCGACTATGCAGAAATATAGTGCATCAGTGGCTGCACGAGGATTGATTCATGCCAACAAAGCCCGAGCTCGGGCTAATTGTAAAGGAGGAGCTGGTTTCAAACCTTTACACAAGCCACAGTGGCTGTCGATCAGTAAAAAGGTATGATTGGAATTTGTTTGGCTGACTAGTTCAGATACTGATCAGCTGGGATAATTCTTCCGGGGATAAGAATAGTGCATCCCTTGTGGGAGAATGATTGACTGTTTTACTGCCAATATAGGCTTGTTGTGTTCTGCTCTCAAGAGCAAGAAGCATCTTGTATCTCCAGCAAACATGAGGCAGAATATCTGCAATATTTATTAGTTTCCGTTCTGGAAGAACGGCAGTGTTTGTCTAGCTCTTGTATCTCGTGATTTATTTTTGCCCCTGTATCTTGTATTTTAATTTCCACTTGAACATTTTTTTTGTAATTGAGACTCAGCTGATGCAAATAATGCACCTGTTAAAACACCCTCCTTTGATCAATTCCTTGGTTTTGTTACTTTGCATTGTGTATTTCAAAACTATAATTGAAACTTAAAAGTGTCTGTTTTTCTCTTGTTTCAGTATAAAGAAAACTGTCTTGCAGCCAAAGGATTTTTTTCACATTTCTGTTTGGCCCCATTTTGCCTTCAGACCCAGCTACTGCCATACCTGGCTCTACTGACAAACCCTATGAGAAACCAAGGTAAGAAGTAGAATATTAACAGTCGTTGACATTCATTTTTAATAATATGTTTGAAAGTGGGTCAGAACCAACAAGATGTGTCAGTTGCTGCAGGTGCGTATTTAGGGAAAATTGTGCAATTATTATTTTTAATTACCACTTGCAATTTCCACAACAAAATTTTCAAATGCAGGATACAAGTGATGAATGATCAATACAATGATCAATACAAGTGATGATACAAGATGATGAATGGGATGGATAGGATAGAGGTGGAGAGACTCTTCCCGCTCAAAAAAGACAGTAGGACTAGGGGGCACAGCCTCAAGATAAAGGGGAGGCGGTTTAGAACGGAGTTGAGGAGGAACTTCTTCACTCAAAGGGTGGTGAATCTCTGGAATTCTCTGCCCGTTGAAGTGGTGGAGGCTGCCTCGCTAAATATTTTTAAGAAGCGGGTTGATGGGTTCTTGATAAGAGAGGGGATTAAGGGTTATGGGGAGAGGGCGGGAAAGTGGAACTGAGCCACAACAGATCAGCCATGATCTTATTGAATGGCGGGGCAGGCTCGAAGGGCTAGATGGCCTACTCCTGCTCCTATTTCTTATGTTCTTATGTTCTAAGTGTTTTTGATTTGTGTTGCTCAATGTTGGCTTGCATAGATTATACTTAATGTTCAAGTTGAAACTTGCATGCAGTTCAAAGCGTTGAAAATAAACTTAAGACAGGATAAGACAATATCTTGCAACTAATTTCCTTGTGTATTGATTTCATAGTTGCAGATTCTACATTCTTCCACCTCACCTCTAAAGCAATTTGGAATTGGTACACTCAACAGTATGCTGAGTGTCACAATATTGTATTATTAAATAGAAAATTAATTGTGGGTAATGGTTCAAGTGGTAACTACAGGATAACTACAATTTTGTATGGGCAGAAAAGTTCACTTTTTTCAACTTTCACTTATCAAAAAGACCCCTTTGCACATATGAATGTGTTAATCCTTTAGTTTCTCTCCTCTGTTTTGTTACTGTGTTTGACCTAATATAAAAGGTGTTTTATTGCATTTCCCCTAAAGCTGGTTATCCTTGAGACTTAAAACAATTCTTAGGCCCCTTTCCACCTGGGCAGTTCTGAACTTCATAATAGACTTGCAGATTCATAGCCCCCACTCTGCCCCAGCTTCTTACCAGGCCGGTATTAAAACAGCTTCATCAGCGAAGTTTCTTTTGGGGTTGTGCAGCGGGGTTCCCCAAATCACTGGCTAATGTAAATGAGCACCCTATGATCTAGCATAGTGGTTCTTCCCTGGGCCCATGTTGCTGTTATCCAGTTTCTACCTAACGTCTTGAGAAATTATAGCAGAAAGCTGGAGAAGTAAAAACAAATAGTAAATTGCAATAAGATTGAGGAAGCTTATTCCTCGTAAGAATGATTGACTGCAGTTTTATGAAGTTACGGTTTCATCTGTGCTACATTTACAAATTCTTTTCTGATCTATGTACAGCCCAGATTAATTTTATCCAAGATGTGGGAAGATTTCCTTTCAAGAGATATTCTACTAGGTATGTTCAAATTTCCATCTTAAGCTGTTGTTACCCTTTTTAATCATTCCGTGTATTCTATCTTGGGGAAAAAAAACTTTAAATTGCACTTCCTTGGCTACAATCCTTTATTTGTATATAAGAAATTAGCAATGAATAAAATTGCAATGAACGTCGTTTATTTGCTTAACCTGAATGGGTAAAAATATGGGTGGCCGTTGTGGCACAGTGGTTAGCACTGCTGCCTCACAGCGCCAGGGACCCAGGTTCAATTCCTAGCTTGGGTCACTGTCTGTGCAGAATCTGCATGCTCTCCCTGTGTCTGCGTGGATTTCCTCTGGGTGCTCTGCTTTCCTCCCAGAGTCCACAGACGTGCTGCTTAGGTGCATGGCCATGCTAAATTCTCCCTCAGTGTACCCAAACAGGTGCCAGAGTGTTGCAACTAGGGGATTTTCACAGAAACTTCACTGCAATGTTAATGTAAACCTACTTGTGACACTAATAAATAAAATTTAACTTTATTTAGCTTTGTTTTAATTTCTAGCAGTTGGAAAGTTGATTGAGGATTCTGGATTTTCGTTGGGCCTTTCTGGAACTCTGATTTCTTTCTACTTTCTGGTTTAAAATACATTTCAGTTTAATTTAAAATTACAATGCAGAAAGGTACTTTTGAAAAGGGAGTGTTTTACTACTCTTATCATTAAGCCTTTACACATTATTATGTGTATACTTTGGAACTGGAAATATTGTCAAGAATATTGTTTGTTCAGTGTTGTTGTGTTGCACAGAGGTATATAGCAACAATCAGAGTCATGAATTGAAATCTATTGCAAACAGTTTTCAAAGTTGTAAGTGGGATTTGTACAGTGTATATGTTTTGAAGTTAAATTCTTTGGGCAGTACGAATCAATTTGGCCTGATTTTCCTGCACAATCTTCAAAGTTCTTACTGATGTGTGTAACAGGATTGGCGCCTGAATAATGCAGGCTCTCCTGCCTGGTATCCACCAGTGGATGTCTACAGCTAGTATGGCAGGTTGCTCCACATACCAAAGGTGGCTAAAAAGTGAAGTCAGTAATGGAACCAATAACATTAGCAGGAGTCCTGTAATCTAGGTAGGAGTTCTGATCTGCACCCTTACTTGTAACAGTGCATTAATTTGAAGAATGCAGAGCCTTGTAGCTTTAAACCTAATCAAAGTTGACACTTCAGTTAGGAAATGTTGTGTTGTATGAGGGACTGTACTTTCAAAAGATATTCAAATCAAGATTTTGTCTGCTAGCTCAGATACATGGAAAAGATTCCATTGCATGATTTCAGAAACAGCAGATTAATTGTTCTGATACATTAATTATCAAAAACAAGGTGCATAAATTGTGTGCCACAATGACAACAATGAGACTTCAAAGTAATTAATTGGCTGTGAAGCACTTTGACCTTGAAGTATGTCCATTTATTGTTTCTTGCCAGTTTATTATGGTACACTTTTGTGATGCAATTGAATTTCTCTATTGGTTTTATTTCTGTATTGCACTTTTTCTAAAAAACCTTCATTTATAATAAAGAAGATCTCCAGCAACAGAAAATGCTAAAGGCTACGTTGCTTTGTCCTTTTAATTGATCTTAACAGTTAGAATTTTTAAAAGGCGAGCAGTAGTTGCTATCGATGTTTGTCTCAACAGCAATTTAAAATCTGATTTCAGTGTTTATTTAACGCAATTAGATACTCTGGAGTTTAAGTAAAACAGCTTCACTTCAGCAACAGGATAAGGCATTCTTAATACTCCAGTCCTGGTAAAACAATTTATCCTCTGATCTGTTCATCAACAGCACTGTAGGCAATCTGTTCATAATGTATTGAAATATACATGGAATTGCATTTTGTCCATCACACCCCAGATTTCATATCTTTTTAATAGATGCAAAGCAAGCCAGTAATTTAACGCTAGATCTATCTACCCTGGAACAATTGTTCCAGTTTCTTCACCAAGCAATATTTTAAACTCCATTTAGCCTAAAGATGTAGTACAGGATATGAAATAAGCTGTTTTGACATATTTTTACTTCTAAGTTCTGAAGAAGAATCTCGTTGGACTCAAAATGTTGACTCGGTTTTGCTCTCCACGTTCTGTTTTGATGTCGTTCCTAACCTGGAACCTTCCCAAACTACAATTGAACTCTGACCCAAATCTCTGCTTATCAGTAGTTAGACTTAAAAATCCACAGTTCTTCTGCCTTAGCAGCAGACTAATGTTCTAGGCATCTTATTGTGAAGAACACCACAGGACATTTGCTGTCAAGTTGAAGTTCAAAGGACATTATTAAATCAGACCCAAACTAAGTGTGAGATCAAGGGGTTGTATTATGGAGCTGGACTGTTTCACCCCAGAAAAACAGTGGAGTGTAAACATTTGAAACTGAAAGTTACACACACTTAAGACTGAGATCTTTGGTTTTATTCTGAACCTGATCAGTAATGGGATCAATGTCAATATACAATTACACTGGGTCAAATCATCCAGTTAAGCGTTGCAAGTTAATTTGTCTGCTGTGGTTCCCTGTGCTTCTGAACTTTATAATGGTAACAGGCGAGTCATGAGGAAATGCTTATTAACTTTACCTTTGCATTAGCAATGATTCATTGTAAATGTTGTGATGTCTTACACAATGTGTGCATCAATTTATTTGGTTACAACATTCATGAATGGCTGTCACTTAACAATTTTGGGGATTTTCCAGGTTAACATTGGAAACTTTAACAGATAAGGACCCAGGTACTCTGGAGTTAGATAATGAAGAGGAAGAATGTTCCCAGCCTCAGCTATTAACACAAGACCAGACAACAGTAACCTCAGAGACCCAGACAAGCTGTTCGATCAGCACTGCAAGCCTGCCCGGTGGAGGAGACCTACCAAGTAGCCAACCACAGCCAACCATAACCCAATCTTCTCTAGAAGAGGAGGAGTTGATAATAGAGGAATATGATAGCAACTAAAGTGGAAATATGGCCCAAGTTAGGAGTCTATGAACATTTATTTTTAGATTACTAGAAATCTGGTTACATAATGGACTCAAAACAGTTTTCATTATTGAGTTTTGCTGGAACCACAGTAACCAGGAGCAGTTTCTGAAATTCTGTATATGAAAATAATGTTTGCTTGAGCACATCCAGATCCATGGAACTGTTGGAAATTGTTCCATATCTCTATTGCTTAGCACACTAAGAACTACTGAGACTTTGCAGTTTCTCTGAAAACTTGCTGGAATCATTTACTTCAGTTATTGTACCAAAGGAATCTTTGTTATGCAAACTGTGTACAGAAATTGATTTTGGCCATATAGTTTTGCTAAATGTTCACATGTATGCAAATTATTTTCTCAATTTTGTCTTCATTGATGTCATACATAACATTTGGCCTTAATTTTACTGAGCCTGTTTACCAATGGTGCTCTATATTAAAAGTTTATAGAATATTTGTTTTTGAAAACATAAAGCCTAGAAGTGAAGATGAAGATACTGAAACAAAATATAAATACTATTTATATTTATACTTAATGTTTTTGGTATAAAGGCCATAAACTCATTGTACAGCAATCTGAGCCTAAAAACACTGAATTATTTATGCTGTAATATGATGTATACTTATTAGTTGTAGAATTCACTGTTAGAGGTTCGTGGTACATAGGGTTGCTCCATTTTATAATTGCATTAAACCTTTTATTGAACTCAGCAATATTTGGTTTACTGTTTTCACTTTTTTGCAATAAGAAAACTAATTGTTTCCCATATGGTTGATCACTTTTAATAGTCAAGTCTAATCTTTGTTTGTGCTTTTATAAAATAAAATTGTTAACAAATGCAATTGTCCTCCACCTTTTCTACACATTTTTATGGTCAACATTTCAGGAACAAATTTAGATCATTTTCTTATTGTGAGCCTTCATGTACTTGATATACCCTGTAAGGGGTACTGTCCCATGATAAAATAGAACTAATAAGTTGACTAACTAACTTGGACAGTCCATCTGCAACAAATGTAATAGAATAGGTCTTTCCAATGTTTTTGGAAATAATGGACCATGTTGTTCCAAGCAACTTACTAACTCAAATGAAGATCTATCATATCAATGGTATAATCAGTTGCTCTCCAGAGAACCACTGGCTTATAGTAAGAAGTGGGGTTGCAGAACTTGATCTTTTAAATATTCTGTATTTTCCACCAATATTTCCCCCTACCCCATACAGCCATTTAAAATCCCATTTCTATCCAAACTTTGAAAGCCCCTGGGTGGCATTCTCCTGAAAATATTCTAAGTATTGAATTTGCATAAGAACTTTTTTTTTCAGCGGAAGTTTCAAAATGAATCTCCCACATCAGTGCACTGTAGAGTGCCTGCATGTGAATCATGCTGAAAAGCTGTGGGCAGAGCCTATTCCCATGGAAGAGGCTGGCAGCATAGCGCTGAGCAGGCCAATCTCTCATAGCGGAGATCAACACAAGTGCAGTGGCCTCTGTCTGCTGGCTTCCTGATTGCCAGTCCAACCACCCCCAAGTCTGGTCTCCTGGACATGTCCAGCTCAGCCTCGATATTCACCCCGTCCTTCACCTCAAGCAGGTTGCCCTGATGGCCAGCCCCCCAGAAAGAATGCTTTCCATGGTGCATCTGTAAAAGTTGGTGCGAGTTGTAGAGGACATGCCAAATTTCCTTAGTCTTCTGAGTAAGTAGAGGTATTAGTGGGCTTTCTTAACTATAGCATTGGCATGGAGGGACCAGGACAGGTTGTTGGTGATCTGGACAGCTAAAAACTTGAAGCTTTCGACCACTTCCATTTCATCCCTGTTGATGTAGACAGGGCCATATCCTCCACTATACTTCCTGAAGTCAACGACGATCTCTTTTGTTGACATTGAGGAAGAAGTTAGTGTCATCACACCAGTTCACCAGATACTCTACTCTGTCTCATCATCGTTGGAGATCTGACCCATTACAGTGGTGTCATCAGCAAACTTGATAATCGAATTGGAGGCAAATTTGGCCACAAAGTCATAGGTATACAAAAAGTATAATAAGGGGCTGAGGACACAACCTTGTAAGGCACTTTTGTTGAGGATGATTGTAGAGGAGGTGTTGCCTATTCTTACTGATTGCGGTCTGTGGATTAGGAAGTCTAGGATCCAATCGCACAGGAAGGAGGTGAGCTCCAGGCCCCAGAGCTGAAGATGAGTTTTGTAGGCATAATGACGTTGAAAGCAGAGCAGTAGTTAATAAATAGGAGTCTGATATAGGTGTCTTTGTTATCCAGTGTTCCAGGGTTGAGTGCAGTGCCAGGGAGATGGCGTCCACTGGAGACCTGTTGCAGTGATAGGCAAAATGTAGTGGATCCAGATCACCTGCATCTGCTGGATGTATTTGGGAAGAATCTCAGCAACATATTCACCAACAGTAGATAGCTGGTTGTACTATGGTTCATTCCTTGGTTGGACTGTAGGTTGAGTCTCAAACAGATCCATCAAACCTAATCTGTGATGCTAAAACACTGGCCAAGAGCCAGGTTCTGGAAAGTTCCCTGGAATCCTGCTCAAGCCAGACCCACTACACTGAAATTGTAGTATTTTAAATATCTAGATGGGGAAGGAAGAATACAAATCAAACCAATAGAAAATCCATTCTGTAAATTATCCAGTAATATTAGCGGCCCACTTACTTTGAGGAAAATTATCAGATGCATTTTGTTAATCTATTTGACTCTTTATATCTAGTTTTGTAAAATTTCCAGTTCTTCAATGTTGTTTAATTGACTGATACACTCAAGGACTGAGCTGAGAATTTTCCAGTGCACTAGCTTGGGTGGGGAGGGGATGAGATATCAATACCTTAGTTGTTTTCGTGTTGCAAAATCAGAAACATGTTATTTTTCAGTATACTGATCTGGTCTGGATTCCAATCTGCAAGTCTGGGAGCAGTCATGAAAATTCCCAGATTTCCCTGCCAAGGTCATTGGTATCCACAAATCTGAAAGAAGATTAAGTTTGGATTAATGCTTCCAATTATTTCAAAATTATTCATGTTGGAAGTACAAATGAAAGGTGAGAAGAGGCTCTGATTCATATTATCCTCCCTGTGGTTAACTAGTCTCTCAATACTCATTCATTTTGGAATTTGGACAAGATAGAGGTGGAGCAGTTTCAGTGAATCATTATCCAGCAGAGCATTAGTGTCTGCAGAAGAGTCACTCAGCAAACTATGAATAACTTACACCTCTATGTTCTACATTCACAGTTTTATTTAACAAATGTTTTCCCCGACTTCTCCACACTCATTGATTAGATGAATGAATGCTGCATTTTGCTGAAGTCTCAACCCCCTAAGCTTGATTTCATTGTTCAGCAATTAAAGGAAACTAGTTTAAGTCCTCTATCAGATTCAGAGATATTTTAAGTTTGTAGCTCATTGTTTTAATATTTGAATTGTACCAAAATACTGAAAAGTGACAAATATTCCATTATTAGAAACCGAAGTAGGAGTGGATACTGAGAACTTTAGGCTGGTCAGTCGCAATGACTCATGAAGCCTGACTGGAAAGGAAAATCATGACTGTGGTTAACTGACACTTGTACCAGCCTGGGACGACAGAGCAGCAGGCCCAGTCCTGGGCCTGCCTTATAAAAGGCTCAGGTAATGAGTGCCAGCTGGGCAAGCACTGCATTTTACTAGGGGAACTTGTACTCATGAGCCTCACAGGAAGGTCAATTCGGTATTCTCCGTGGACCTCATGGGGGTTATCGCATCAGTCTAGAATTCATAGTATGTAAAGTCAAGATTAAATCAGTGGTCATTTAGAAAAGAACAGGCTATTTGGGTATAGTTAACGAAGTCTATACCCAAAAGTATATGGTATGGTATGGGTTTGGTATATAAATTTATAGAAGGCATTTGATAAGTGTGACAAGAACCATAGTGCAAAAAATAATTTGAATGGCATTAAAAGGAGGTATCAATTAGAATAGAAAGACTGGGAGCTGGTGTTTGAGTGTTTTTGAGACTAAAATCATGTAAAGCTATAGTTTTTTTAATGAAGGAAATTATTTGGCCCATATGCCCTTGCCAGCTCTTTGAAAAAGTTATCTGCTTACCTTTCCCCTTTTTCCATAGGTCTTTTCACGATTCTTCTTTCTCAGATATGTTTCTACCTTATTTTTTAAAGATACAGTGGATTTAGCTTCTACTACTGTTTAACAAATGATTCCAACGCACTAAACAACACTTACCAAAATCATAAATCTACCTTGTGTGACTGTGACCATAGTAAAACATTCCTCCTCAACTTTCCCAAACTGCAGCCTTTGACATGATTAACAACACCACCCTCCTCTTCTCATTCCTGTACTGTTAACATTGAAGCTACCCACGCACTCCCCCGTGAGGATGTATCCATGACCCCCTCCTATTTCTCATTTATAGCACAGTCAAGTTTTACATTTATAATAGCAAAACCAAACTACACCTCACCATCTGACCTTTTAACTCCACACTGCTTTTAATTTGTCACACTACTTGTTTAGCATCTAGTACTGTTTGACATTTAGGATTGGTTTGAATGTTCAGATATTTCTCCAATCAAATATTGGGAAAACCATAACCATTAACTTGGTCTCTGCCACAAACCCTATTGCCTTGTCATTGACTCTATACTCCTCCATAACCACCATCTGAGACTAAACCACATTACTGTTAACCTTGGTGTCCTGTTCAAACCTGAGGTGAGCTTTGAAACCTTTATTCTCTCCAGCACTGAGACTGCCTGTTTCCATTTCTAAAATGACTCTTATCTCCACCCCACCTTTGCTCATCTTTACTGAAACATTCATCTATGCAGGTAATTAAGAAGGCAAATGGAACTTTGTGCTTCATTGCTGGAGGATGGAGTTTAAAAACAGGGAGGTTATGTTGCATCTGTATAAGGTGAGGCCACACCTGGAATACTGTGTACAGTTTTGGACTCCTTACTTGAGAAAGGATGTACTGCACTGGAGGGGGTGCAGAGGAGATTCACTTGGTTGATTCCAGAGTTGAGAATTTGGCTTACAAAAAGGGATTGAGTAGACTGGGACTATACTCATTGGAATTTAGAAGAATGGGGGGGGGAATTTTATGGAAACATATAAAATTATGGAGGAAATAGATTAGAAGCAGGGAGATTGTTTCCACTGGTGGGTGGAACTAGAGCTGGGGGGCATAGCCTCAAAAAAGGGTGAGCAAATTTAGGACTGAGTTGAGGAGGAACTTCTTCACTCAAAGGATTGTGAATCTGTGGAATTCTCTGCCCAGTGAAGCAGTTGAGGCTACCTTGTTGAATGTTTTTAAGGTAAAGATAGATAGAATTTTGAACAGTAAAGGAATTAGGGTTATAGTGAGCGGGCAGGTAAGTGGTGCTAAGTCCACGAAAAGATCAGCCATGATTTTATCAAATGGCACAGCAGGCTCAAGGAGCCAGATGGCCTACTCCTAGTTCTTATGTTTTTATTATGTTCAAATGATTTAACTATTTATCCAGTAAGCAAATCCAAGGAGATATAGAACAGTTTTTCCTTGACTTAAAGAAAAAGCTAATTTATTAACTACTGAACCTGAGTAAAAATGATAAAATGCAATGTCACACAAAGGTATCAGAAATACGGGAAGTTAGAATCCAATAAAAGAAAGTTAAAAGAATATATTGTTATTTGTTCTTTGACTGTCCTTGAGGTGTAGTTATTTAAAATTTGCAGGCAATTTAGATTAGTTGGTTTCATGGATGGAGTCACATGTAGAAGATGGTGCACAATTGTTTTGCAAAAATATATTTCATTAGCAAAATATTTGAAGCAATATTACAAATATTTCAAAATGGCCATCAGAAAGGTGTTTCAGTACAGCAGTAATACCTGTAATATTCACTGTGTATATTCAGTGTAAGTTATACAGCCTGAGGGGTTCTATACAGTTACCCTCCCCTTGGTGCATTATGGCCACCTTGCCCCATTGCACCTCTGCGCCGGCTATCTCAAGCTTTAGTGCATCCCTCAGCATATGATCCTGGACTTTGGAATATGCAAGTCTACAAAACTTGGTGAGGGGCAATTCTTTGCACTGGAAGACCTTCAAATTTCGGGCAGATCAAAGAGCGTCTTTCAGTGAGTCAATGATTCTCCAGCAGCAGCTGATGTTTGTCTTGCTGTGTGTCCGTGGGAACAGCCCAGAGAGCTAAGTCTTGTATCACAGAACTGCTCAGAATAAACTTTGACAAAAACCATCATCTCTCTCAGGCCTTCATTACAAAGACACATTCCACAAGGAGGTGGAGAAGGGTCTTCTCCCCAACACAGTCACCTCGAGGATGACGTGTAGACAGGGTGAGACTCCAGGCATGTAAGAAGGATCTGAGAGGGAGGGACTTTCTCACCACCAGCCAAGCTAGGTCTTGGTACTTGTTTGTAAGTTCTGGCAATGAGGTGTTCTGCCAAATGACTTTGTCAGTTTGCTCAAGATGTTGCACATGTTGCAATACCATTGTGTATTTCCAAAGAGTTTTGGGTGGGTCTACCTGTGGCAGCAATCATTTCAATATCCAGCACTTATCTTGATGTCTCTTCCTTAGTGATGAGTTTCAATAGATCTCTGGATTTGTTTGTTTCCATGGAAAATGGCCTTGCATTTTTAAGTAGTTGCAAATTGTTTCAAATTGCAAAATTTTAATCCAGTTGAAAAATTATATTTTCAAAAATAAAGGGCCTTGTGACAATGGCATGTAAAATAAGAAACCTAAAAGTGGATACAACGTGGCCTAAGTTTAGCATGACCACTTTGGTTTTATAATCTATGCTTGGATTTTCTTTTCTGAACAGCTTTGCTCTTATATTTAAATATGGCTCCTCATGGAATGCCCAGGATCTTTGTTAGGACTCCTTTTGTTTTCCATCTATATCAGTTTGGTGCAAGGGGTAAATATTTAAGTGTGCTGATAAGATTAAATTCCCAGATATGGTAATGAATGAAAAAGAAAAAGGAATAAGGCAGAAAGACACAGACATAAATTATTGCAATAATCAAATAGTTAGCAGATGCAATTCAACACAGAGAGATGTGAAGTAGCACCTCTCAGGAAAAACAACATCAAAATAGAGTATATTAAATAGCCAGACTTATTACAAAAGTAAAGGCATAGAGAGATCAATTGGTGCTGATACAGTGGATGGAATTCTTAGTTTTTGAGACTAAGTGCGGTGGCTGGTGGCTCCCAAGTGTCTTTCCTGGCCAGGATGGCAGATCCCTAGCCAGATTCTGTGCTTGAAACTCATTAATTATGCAGAGGTAAGTTCCCGTCCGAGCCACCTGATGGGCCCGCAGCTGATTTGTCCACCCACTGTCAGCTGGCAGGTTCAAAGATCCTGATGCGATATTGAAACAGTAACACACTTCTATCACTCTCTCCAGCCCACTGTGCACAATATCAGCAACCCAGAGGAGAAAGGCTAGTGGCCTGAGGATGAAGTCTGTTCCTTGATTTAACTACCCTCTCTCTGAGCCCATCATCTGTGAGACACTTATGATCCACTTGGACCTTTACTGACCACACCTGAAGTCTTTGTGCATCCCCTTCCAATAAACAGTGTGGTATTCTTCTGACCCCCTTGTTTGTGAGCTCTTCATGCAGCCTTATGGGAGTCGGGCTTCCTTCCCCTCAGTCTACCCTGCCTTCTGTTATGTTGAATCATAGAATCTTACAGTGCAGAAGGCGGTCATTTGGCCCATTGGGTCTGCACCGACCACAATCCCACCCATACCCTATCCCCAAAGCCCCATGCATTTACCTTAACTAGCCTGACACTGAGGGGCAATTTAGCATAGCCAATCCACCTAACCCGCACATCTTTGGACTGTGGGAGGAAACCAGAGCACCTGGAAGAAACCCATGCAGATATAGAGAGAATGTGCAAACTCCACACAGACAATGACCCAAGCCAGGAATCGAACCTGGTTCCCTGGTGCTGTGAGGCAGCAGTTGTGCCATTGTGCCACCATGCCACCCTGGATGAAGATGTCTTCTTCATCCAACTCTTTCTGCTCTCCCTGCCATCATTAGTCTTCTCCCTTTCCCCATTCTTTGTAGAGCCCTCCTGCCATATTTACCACTCCCACCTCCTCCCCTGCTTTGTCAGGCCACCCTCCTCACCATGCCGGACCACCTTGCACATGCCACTCACATGCCACTTTTTAGCAACTGGATTTTAGGCCCACATAATTTCACACTGGTGTGATGCAAGATTGGAAGGGCTGTCGGGACGGACACTGGCAGGATACTGTCTAATGCCATTTTGGCTTCTAGCCCATACAATATACCTCACAGTAACTCTAATTCCTATGCCCAACATCTCCACTTACCTTTTTTAAAGGAATCACAGATCCCACCATTTACCAATACATCCCAAATCAAGTTTTAGTATTCTGCACCCAGTAGCTTGCTTGCAAGTTTCAAAATATCCCAATGAATTATTACTAATCAACATCCAATAACTCTTTCTCCACGTTTTCAAATTCCGCAAGAGCCCCAAATTTTGTTACAATCCTAGTTCGTGTTACTACTGGATGGGAAGATCCCAGAATGGAACCCTGGTTTGGTGCACGGTAATATTTTACTACTTTTCAGAAAATGTGGATGAACAGGGTCACTGGACTATCAGTGTAATAACCACTCTGCCATTCTAAAAGATGTTGCTATGGTTGCCCTCAGGTAACAGAACGATGCCAACCTTTTTGTGAGATGTGCAAAACATTATTCTAGTCCTACTGAGGACTCCTTCCTCGCCTCTTTTTCTATTACCCAAATCACTGCCATTTCCTGCTCTCATCCTGAAATGGAAAACATCATCAACTTTGCTTCAAATTACTACTTTTGCCTTATCTTGTCTTCACATGGTCCATCTCAGATCCTTTCTTCTCTGGGAACAGACTATCAGCCAATATTCACAATAAACCCACTGACTCCCAGGCCTACTTTGACTATGGGTTCACATCCCATTTCCTGTAAGCACACTATTCCATTCTCCTATTACCTTAATCTCCTTCATATTTATTTTGACAAAGCAATCCTCCATGTTAACACTTCTGGTTCGTCTTCCTTTTTCATTAACTGATTATTGCCCCCAACTCTCCCAGTCGAAAGAGGTACTTAGGCCCTTGACTGTGTGCAGTTATTTCATACATTTTTGCTCTCACCCCTTTACCTCCCTTCCAGAACTACGATAGGGTTCCCCTGATTCTCATGTTCTACTTTATCAGTTCAACAGATTGTTCTATTTCTACCATTTCTAGTGTGGTGCTACCATCAAAAACATCATCCCCTTTCAGCATTCTAACAGGGCTGTTCACTGCACTATACCCTGATTCACTCTCCAATTACCCCTACCCATTCATGCAAGCACAGAAGTCCTGCCTGCCCTTTTGCAACCTCCCTTCTAACTGTCCAAAGACCCAAACACAGTTAAATTTAGTATACTGAGTTGCCTGTTCACAAGGTATTCTACTCTATGTTGGGGAGACCAAATGCTGATTGGTAACTGCTTTGCAGAAAACTTTGATCAGTCCACAAGGTGACTCCAATCTTCCTGTTGTCATTTTAATTCCATTTTGATCCTTCCGTCCTTTGCCCGCTATGTTCCAATGAAACTCAATGCAAGTTTAAAGAATAGCACCTCATCTTTCAACTTACAGCCTTCTGGACTCAACATTCAGTTCAGATGATTTTAGATGATGCAAGGGAGTGCAATGTTATCAAGGATAGGTAGGAATGTGGGGTTGAAGTTATAATCAGATTAGCCATGATTTTATTGAATGGTGGAGCAGGATCAAGGGGCTGAGTGACCTAATCCTTTTATAAAGTTTATTTATTAGACACAAGTAATGCTTACATTAACACTGCAATGAAGTTACTGTGAAATTCCCCTTGTCAACACAGTCCGGCCCCTGTTGGGGTCAATGCACCTAACCAGCACGTCTTTCTGAATGTGGGAAGAAACCCACAGAGATACAGGGAGAACGTGCAAGCTCCACACAGATAGTGAGCCTAAGCCAGGAATCGAACCTGGGCCCCTGGCACTGTGAAACAGCAGTGCTAACCACTGTGCCACCGTGCCACTCCAAATTTATATGTTTGTATGTTCACATCATAACTTCTTTACCATTTTGTTTTGTACTTTTTTGCTAGTTTTCTTCTCTCTTGATTCTCTCTCATTTCCTTACTTTGTATTTGTATAACAGCAATTCAAGATCTTGCTGATCACATTTCTAACTTTAACAGTTTTGACAATTTGTCATTGACCTGAAACAGTAACTGTGTTACTCTGTTTAGAAAAAGGTGATCTCATTGAAATATACAAAATTCTTTCACGACTTGGTGGAGTAGATGCAGGAAGGATGTTTCCCCGGCAGGAGGATTTAGATGTGGAGATGCCGGCGTTGGACTGGGGTAAACACAGTAAGAAGAGTCACACCAGGTTAAAGTCCCACTCACCTCCCATGCTCCTGACAAAGGAGCAGCAAGTTCTCTGAAAGCTAGTGGCTTCTGCTACCAAATAAACCTGAAGGAGGATTTAGAACCATGGGACACAGAATTCTCAGAAAAAAGGATAAGCCATTTAAAACTGAGATGAGGGGTATTTCTTCACTTGGTAGACCTTTGGAATTTTCTCTCCCAGAGGGCTGTGGAGCCTCAATCATTGAATATGTTCATTCAGGACAGAGAACAATAGATTTCTAGCTGTCATAGGATATGGGGATACTACACAAAATAGTGTTGAGTTCAATCAGTAATGATTTAGTTGAATGGTGGAACAGGCTTGCTTGATCGAATGGCCTACTCCTTCCCTTTGCTTCCTTCCCACATCTGCGACCTTACCTGTTTAATATCAGATTTTTAGTTTGTACATCTAAATGTCTGGACAGTATGGTACTTAATTTTGCGGGGGAAATTTACCCGTGAGGTCTTCATCAGTTTGCAGACTTAAGAAACCAAGTCATTTAACAATGGCAGGACAATGGTCAAAGAAGCTGAGCTTCAGCAGGTGAAGGGACGGCAAATCGGCAGTGCGCATGCTCCCAGGTGGAGAGGTGGCGGCTGGGCAGTGCGCATGCTCCCAGGTGGAACGGCTCCGGCTGAGCACTGCGCATGCTTCCAGGTGGAGAGACTGCTGCTGGGCACTGCGCATGCTCCCAGGTGGAGGTGATACCTGGAGCGGTTTCGGTGTGACGTCATCCCCGGAGTGGGATGGGGAAGGTGAACGGGTCACGTGATCGGGAATGTCCGCCATTTTTCGGGGGTGGTGGGAGGGCTGGCGAGGGGTAAAGTTTTTTCTGTGGAGCTGACAGGTGGGTTGTAGTCAGCTTCACTAGCGGCTAATTCTTTTGTTTCGGTCAACTTGTAAGGGTGAGTATGGTTTGTTCTATAATTGTTAGCGGGTTTGTTAGTGAGTGTAACTTCTGATCGGGCTTGTGGCAGAGGGGGCCATCCATCCATCCAGGTTGGGAGTGGTGCTTCTCAGTGAGAACTGAGCCGCACCTTAACGGAGCTAGCTTTCCCATGGGGACAGTGAATTAATTAAATTCAGTTGTAATTGTATTTATTAGTTTATAACTTTAAAACTCCGATTGGAAGTTACGTGTATGGATATTTGTGTAAAATTAATGTCTGTTTCTCATTGGGACCATGTAGTAGAAATATCAGGAATAGATTTATTTAAACATATATTTAACGTTTTGTGTTCTTGTATTCATTTTTAAATTATGTAATTCATTTCATCATTTTGAATTTTGCAAAACAAAAATTAAACTGCATTACTAGTGTTTTTAAGTGCACCTGAAAACGCCACACGATTTATGGCACTAACTGAAATGTAATAAAGCACAATTTTCGATCACATTTGCTAGTGAGTGGTCGAACAGCTTTGCAGCTGTGGCTTCTATAAACAACGAAGTTCCCCTAATTTGTTTCTTTTTGACAATGGTAGAGATGGGAGGAGCCTTTACCAGAAAGGAAAAATGATGCTCATATGTTTAAAGCAAAATGCTTTGGAAGCTAGAAATCTGGAATAAATGAAAATGTTAGAAATAGTCAAATGGACTCCATTTGTGGAGGGAGAAATGGTTAATATTTATGGTTCATAACCTTTTGTCAAAACTGACAAAAGTTCAGAGATGTAAAAGGTTTTAAGCAAGTACAGGGATAAGGGGAGAAGCAGCAAGAACAAAATGTCAACAAATACCAAGACTGAAGAAACTAAATTTCCAGAAGGCGTTCAATAAGGTGCCTCACAAAAGGTTGCTGCAGAAGATTAAGATACACAGATTTGGGGGCAAACTATTGTCGTGGATTGAGGATTGGTGATCGAACAGGAAGCAGTGAGTTGGAATCAATGGGTGCTTTTCTGGTTGGCAGTTGGTGACTAGTGGCGTGCCGCCGCGATCGGTGCTGGGGCCTCAACTGTTTACCACGTACATAGACCATCTGGAGGAGGGGACCAAGTGTAGGGTAACAAAGTTTGCTGATGACACAAAGATGAGTGGGAAAGCGAATTGCATGGAGGACGCAGAAAGTCTGCAGAGAGATTTGGATAGGCTGAGTGAGTGGGTGAGGATCTGGCAGATGGAGTATAACGTTGGCAAGTGTGAGGTTATCCACTTTGGAAGGAATAGTAGTAGGATGGAATATTATTTAAATGGTGAAAAGTTGCTGCATGCTACTGTGCAGAGGGACCTGGGGGTCCTTGTGCACTAATAGCAAAAACTCAGTCTGCAGGTGCAGCAGGTGATCAAGAAGGCGAATGGAATGTTGGCTTTTATCGCAAGGAGGATAGAATATAAAAGCAGGGAGGCCTTGCTGCAACTGTGCAAGGTATTGGTGAGGCCGCAACTGGAGGACTGTATGCAGTTTTGGTCCCCTTATTTGCGAAAGGAATTCTCTGCCCATTGAAGTGGTGGAGGCTGCCTCGCTCAATATTTTTAAGACGCGGGTTGATAGGTTTTTGATAGGCAAGGGGATTAAGGGTTATGGGGAGAAGGCGGGAATGTGGAACTGAGCCACGACAGATCAGCCATGATCTTATTGAATGGTGGGGCAGGCTCGAAGGGCTAGGTGGCCTACTCCTGCTCCTATTTCTTATGTTCTTATGAAAGGATATATTGGCCTTGGAGGGAGTGCAGAGAAGGTTCGCCAGACTGATACCGCAGATGACGGAGTTAGCTTATGAGGAGAGATTGAATAGGCTGGGCCTTTACTCATTGGAGTTTAGACTGCTGAGGAGGGATCTTATAGAGACTTACAAGATAATGAAGGGGCTAGATAGGGTGGAGGCAGAGAGATTCTTTCCACTTAGAAAGGAAACCAGAATTAGAGGGCACAGCCTCAAAATAAAGGGCAGTCAGTTTAGAACAGAGTTGAGGAGGAACTTCTTCTCTCAGAGGGTGGTGAATCTCTGGAATTCTCTGCCCATTGAAGTGGCGGAGGCTACCTCGATGAATATGTTTAAGTTGCGGGTAGATAGATTTCTGATCCATAAGAGAATTAAGGGTTATGGGGGGCGGGCAGGTAAGTGGAACTGATCCACTTCAGATCAGCCATGATCTTATTGAATGGCGGGGCAGGCTCAAAGGGCTAGATGGCCTACCCCTGCTCCTATTTCTTATGTTAGACAATGTTGAGGTGACAGGGTAGATCTGAGCAACATACACATTTTACATTGTTCCAACACTTCTATGTAAGTGTGGGTGATAATCCCTTGAATTGGCGCCTTCCAAAAGGCATCAATTATTTTTTCAAGAGGATTTGTACTTAGGCAGGTAGGGGAGGTATCTTTGGAAATGTTCTGGTTACAATTGAATAGATGAATCAAGCAAAGGCAAGCCCTCTTACTGAATTCGTAATAGATGTAGGATAGTGTGATCAACCATCTCAAACATGGTGAAAATGGAAAATAAGTTTGACTAACTTTGTTGAATTTGTGAAAGAAGAGACAAGTAGCAGAACAGCTAGCAAGCTGACTGAAAAACAACAGAATAGGTGTAAGGTAGTTACTTCGCGAATGGGCCAGGAAATGGCAAATGGAATTTAATGTTGGCAAGTGTGAGGTGGTCCACTTTGGTAGGAAGAATGGTAGGAAGGACTATTACTTACGGGGCGAAAAACTGCAGCAGGCGACGGTGCAGAGGGACCTCGGGGTCCTTGTGCAGGAGTCGCAAAAACCCAGCTTGCAGGTGGTCAGGGAGGCGAATGGGATGCTGGCCTTCATAACGAGGGGGATTGAATATAAAAGTAGGGAGGTCTTGCTGCAGCTGTATAGGGCATTGGTGAGGCCGCAGCTGGAGTACTGTGTGCAGTTTTGGGCGCCGCACCTGCGCAAAGATATTTTGGCCTTGGAGGGAGTGCAGAGGAGGTTTACTAGGCTGATACCGGAGTTGAGGGGGTTGAGCTATGAGGAGAGGCTGAATAAACTGGGCTTGTACTCGTTAGAGTTTAGAAGAATGAGGGGAGATCTCATTGAGACGTTTAAGATGATGAATGGGATGGATAGGATAGAGGTGGAGAGACTCTTCCCGCTCAAAAAAGACAGTAGGACTAGGGGGCACAGCCTCAAGATAAAAGGGGGGCGGTTTAGAATGGAGTTGAGGAGGAACTTCTTCACTCAAAGGGTGGTGAATCTCTGGAATTCTCTGCCCGTTGAAGTGGTGGAGGCTGCCTCGCTAAATATTTTTAAGACGCGGGTTGATGGGTTTTTGATAAGAGAGGGGATTAAGGGTTATGGGGAGAAAGTGGGAAAGTGGAACTGAGCAGCGACAGATCAGCCATGATCTTATTGAATGGCGGGGCAGGTTTGAAGGGCTAGATGGCCTACTCCTGCTCCTATTTCTTATGTTCTTATGTTATGTTTGTTAAAGTGTTTTTCCACAAGGATTGGAGCTGGGACCATCTCACCATTTACAGTAACAAGTTTGACTTGGCTTTTGGGGGCTACAACTTCAAAATTTGGCATTACTTCCACCTGAGATTGGTGAACAGGGCATGGTGGTGATGCAGTTAATATGAAGGAGGACTGTGAACAAAAAAAAGGCATTAATAAATATGCAGAATGGGCATTTAATTGGTGAATGATCGTCAATGTAGGCAAAAGCAATGAAGGCCAAGAGCTCCTTGGAAAATAAGTCACTCAATAAGGTGGAAGAATGGAGAGAGTTGGGGCATTGCTACCAAGATCACTGAAAATAGTAAAGCTGGTAAATAAGATAATTTTGGAATAAAACTGAAGTGGGGTTCGTAGCTCAGAGATTTGAAAAACTGTAAAAAGATGTTAAACTTGTGTAAACATTGGTTTGACCCAACTTAGGAGTACCGTGAACCCTCTCCAAGAGGCACTGAAGTAGATGCAAAAAGATTTACCAAATACTACCATCGAGCCTATACCTGTCAGGAGAAATTGGAGGCTGGGGCTGTTTCTTTCGAACAGAGAAGACCAAGGATTGACTTAATAGAAATTTCCAAGATTATGAGAGAGATTGATAGGGTAGACATGGAGTGGATATTTCCATTGTAGGGCGGACCAGAGCTAGGGGCCATAAATATAAGATAGTCACAAGTAAATCCAATAGAGAATTCAAGAGAAATTTCTTTACCTAGCAAGTGGTTTGATCATGGAATTCAAATCACGGGAGTACTTGAGGCAAATTGTGTAGATGCAGAAAAGAATATGTTGGAGGGAGTGGGGTAGATTCATGTAAGTGTGACCATCATGGGTTGAATGAGTTGTCTCTGTGGTACAAATACTTTGTAAGATGGAAGTTGCATGCTTGTTTTTCCCTTCGAGGCAAAGATGACATGTTCATCATCTGGGGTATTTGATAGAATTCCTAATGAGTATGTAGGTCACTGCTAAGGCTGAACTGTGCCTGGAAGATTCTGCAGCAAATAGGACAGGACACCACAATTGGTTGGGTTTGGATGACTTGCTAGCTTGGGATTTCCTTCTTTCATTTTCTGTCTGCCTCATGTGTTTGCTTTCAAAGGAGGACATGCCATTTTACTTGGTTGTACCGGGTGCAATGGTCCTGGGTGAACTTCACCCAGGACTTGAAGTAGATGTCTAAATTCTTAAGTGAAGTTTCATTCGGAGTGTCCTTGTAGTGTTTCCTTTGACTGTCATGAAAGTGCACCCTAGATCCAAGCTCTTTGTAGAAAATTTGCTTTGGTAAATGAGCATCAGACATTCTGGCTACATGACCAGTCCAACTCATTTGTGACTCTCAACATGGTGTGGATGCTTGCATGCCAACTCAGGTGGGCACCTCAATGTCTGTTTGTATTTTGTCGTGCCATTTGATCATGAGAAGCTTCTAAAGGCAGCTGAAATAACAGGAGTTGAGCTTCTTGACGTGACATCTGTATTTAATTCAAGTCTTTCATGCAAGACTCGTTCAAGTCTTGAACTTCAAATTCAGTTTCAGAGTGAGAAACTGGAATCCTATAATAGCATTATGGAGTTAAACAAAGGAAATTACATTGGAGACTTTTGGCCTGAGTGGACTGAGCTGGAAGACAAAAGGCAAGGCAGTTGATGAACAGTGGCAGATATTCAAGGGAAAATTCAAGAGTCCATTATAAAGGAAGTAATAACAAGATACTTAGAAAGTCAAAATGCAACCCATCAGCATGGTTCACCTAATTTGCTTCAGTTCTTTGAAATTCTAATGAGCAAGGTGGATAATGGTAATATTGTAGATATAGTACACCTGGACTTCAGAGGCATTTGATAAGGCACCATACATGAGGTTTGTTCACATTGGATTGGGGGTAATTTATTAGCTTGGATCGAGGACTGGCTAACCAACAGAAAGCAGAGAGTTGGGATAAACGGGTCTGTCTTGGTTTGGGGGTGGGGTGAGGGGCTCCAAATATTTACAGTTTATGTTAATGACTTGGATGCAGGGATAGTAGGTACCATAGCATATGACAATAAAATAGGTGGGATAGTAAAATGAAATAAATTTTGTGAAAATGAAATAAATTTACAAATGGGTATGGATAGGTAAGTACATGAGCAAAATTTGGCAGAAGGAGTTTAATGTGGAGTAGTGTGAGGTTATCCATTTTGGTATGAAAAGTACAAAAGCAGAGTATTATCTAAATGGACAGAAATTTCAGAGTGCTTTGCTGCAGAGGGACCTGGGTATTCACATGCAGAAATTCAGTACGCAGGTACAGCATTTAATATGGAAGGCAAATGGAATCTTTGTGAAAGGAATAGAATATGAAAGTAGTGAAGTGCTGCTGCTACAAAGTATTAGTGAGACCGCATTTAGAATATTATGTACAGTTTTGGTCCCCTTATTTATATTGGAGGCCATTCAGAAGAGGTTCACTGGATTGATTCCCGAGATAAAGGGTTATGAGAAGAGATTGGACAGTTTAGGAGAATAAGAGAATACCTAATTAAGATGTAGATATGGGGAGCACAGTGGTTAACACTGCTGTTTCACAGTTCCAGGGACCTGGGTTCGATTCCCAGCTTGGATTACTGTCTGTGTGGAGTTTGCACATTTTCCTCGTGTCTGTGTGGGTTTCCTCTGGGTGCTCCGGTTTCTTCCCACAGTTCAAAGATGTGTGCGTTAGGTTGATTGGCCATGCTAAAATTGTCCCTTAGTGTCCTGAGATGCATAGGTTAGAAGGATTAAAGGGATGTTCTTATGTTCTTATGAGGGATTTGGGGTTAGGGCCAGGGTGGGATTGTGGTCAATGCAGACTCGGTGAGCCGAATAGCCTCTTTCTGTACTGTAGAGATTTTAAGATTCTATGATGATAAAAGGGGGATTGACAAAGAAAATGTGCAGACAAGAAGTTGTAGTTTTGGGATAAGGGTGGCAGATTTAAAACAGATGAGGAGAAATTACTTTTCTCAGAGTCGTGATCTGTCAAATTCACTACCCCAAAATGTGCTGAATGATGGGACTTTTGAATATATTTAAGGAAGAGGTGGGCAGATTCAGTTAAGCCTTGAGGGCTATGGTGATTGGGCAGGTAAGTGGAGTTGAGGCCATGAACACTTTGAATATTTCTTCTGCGTGTTGCAGAGTCAGCCAGACTATGTGAACTTTCAGTTTGATAGGCAGAGTTATTCCTCTTCGTTCCCAGATTGATGTTCGAAGTTCATTGAAGACTTCCGCTACTTGAAGCATGGTGGCAGTTTTGAAAAGGAGGCATTTGAAGTCCAAAAGGAGAGAAAGCCATTTGCCAGCTTTGTCATTTTTCAGTGTCTTTCTCCCTTTGGGTGAATTCAGTTTTGTTTGTGTATTTTCCACTTTCCTTTCATAATAGCAAGTTTAAAGTTTGCTGCGTGACAGTCGAAGGCACGGATTTGTAGCATGATAGAACCTCGTATGATTTTGATTTTGATCAGTTGGCAGGAGTGGAAGAAATTTCTAGGTTTTCAGCATTTGTTCTGTCATTAGAATGGGTTGTCAGTGAGTTATCAAAATCATTTTAAATGTATATTTGTGACTACTCTGATTTACCTACTAGGCTTTGTTTGTGCTGATACACATTGGAATATAAATTACAATTAATTTGTTATTTTTCAATTGCAGTGAGAAATAGTACCAATGTCTTCGGGAGCTTCTTCAGGTCAAAAGTCAAGGGGTTCTCATGATGCTCGTAAGAATCAAGAAAGAGCCTACCAATAT
Source organism: Carcharhinus amblyrhynchos (assembly GCF_965287045.1). Lineage (NCBI taxonomy): Eukaryota > Metazoa > Chordata > Chondrichthyes > Carcharhiniformes > Carcharhinidae > Carcharhinus > Carcharhinus amblyrhynchos. The sequence continues at coordinate 95,181,196 of NC_137328.1, forward strand.
GACGAGGTCCCTCGAGAAGGCCAGCATTTGCATCCAACTCCTGAGGAGAACTTTCTCCCTTTATCAGGTTCCAAATCTCTACAAGACTGTGACTTAGCTGTCAGTGCAGACCCACTGCCGCCGCCACCTCTGCCTCTACAGCCACCTGTGGGCCCTGAATTTTATTTGGCTGAAAGTGATGATCCAGTGACTGCTCTGGAGTTGAAACCAGTAAGACGTTTCATCCCAGATTCGGTGAAAAACTTGTTCAAAGGTAAAAGCAATGATCAACAGTGGAATATAGAGCCTTCTACCAATTACATTAGTGATGGAGTGGAGTGTTCACCACCTGCCTCACCTTCTCCTTCTTCTAAAGAGCAATCCAGAATAGATGAACAGAAATCAGCAGTTAGCTCTTACAGGGATGCTTATGGAGGCTCTGGAGGAAGCTATAACTCACGGAGAGAAACTGAAGCCATGCTTCCTCGAGACCCCTATGATTCGTTGGATCGTCAAACCCGCACAGCGCAGAGCTACAGTGAGAAGGTGCAGGTCTACCACATGAAGTACTCCTACATGAAGTCATGGGCTGGCTTACTAAGAATCTTGTGTGTAGTTGAGTTATTGGCTGGAGCAGCTGTATTTGCCTGTGTCTGTGCTTACATACATAAGGATAATGAATGGTACAATATGTTTGGTTATTCCCGTCCATATAGTCACGTTGCCAACAGTTTGCAAGGAGGATACTATTATGATGGACCAAAGACTCCTTTTGTCATTGTTGTTGCAGGCTTGGCATGGGTAGTCACCATTATTTTACTTGTACTGGGCATGTCCATGTACTATCGAACTATCTTACTTGATTCCAACTGGTGGCCATTGACTGAGTTTGCCATTAACATTGTCCTGTTTATTCTCTTCCTGGCTGCTGCTATAGTGTACTTAAATGATATGAACCGTGGTGGGCTTTGTTATTATCCTCTTTTCAATACTCCAATAAATTCAACATTTTGCCGTGTGGAAGGAGGACAAATTGCTGCAGTCATCTTCCTATTTGCAACCATGTTTCTGTATCTTATAAGTTCAATTGTGTGCCTAAAACTATGGAGGCATGAGGCAAAGAGGAGACATCAAGAATATGCAGAATATGAGGTAATGCACATTTTCTTAAAATTAAGCTTATGATTTAGTTATCCAACTGTTATTTTTTCATCTATGCCAAATGACTCCCGCCAGAGACCAACACATTGTTACAATGAAAAAAAGGGTGCTGGAACTTTCCATTGTGCACTGCCCAATTTGAATCACGTGCAAAAATGCCTTTTGGTTAAGCAAAGAATGAATGGGTATTGGAGTGTTTAATGGGTAGTCGCTGAATAAAAATTCCAGTTTTATTTGTGTGTTAACTGAAATCTTGCTGCCTGGCTTTGGAAATCTTCCAAGTCAACCGAGTTGTCATTGGAAGTTTGTCAAAGCTGATTTGGTTGTCACTACTTGGTACTTAATTTTTCTTTTACTTTTTCCTTCCCTGTGACCCACTACATACATAACCCTGTTCCTGCCCTGCATCGTGGCCTATATGCTTAAGTTATCAAAAATGGATTGAGAAAGAAATTGTAAACTTTGTAAACAGCGGAGAATTCAAATTCCAGAACCCAGGCAGAAGCACGTCTCTAAGAGAAGCTAGGTGCAGTTAGCTATATGTGAGATACAATGGGTAGATTTACTTTTCTTTTAGGAGTAATGTAATTTTGTTATGCCATAGAATGAATAAAATCTAATACAGGAGTCAGAAAGCAATATGCCACCAAGATGAGTGAAAACATTGACCTAATTGGGTTGTTTAGTGTTCTTAGTTTCATAGCTCTAAAAAAAATATATTTGTGTTCCTTATTTATGATTTTTGTATCCATCAAATAATTTGTCGGGTCATTCCCAATCATGAGTGAGTGAGTGATTTTTGTGTGCTACGCGATATCTATGTGTTTGGTCCTTTTTGTGCAGTGGCAAGCTCCAGGCATGCAATTACTTTATCATCATGCAGCTAACTGTTGTTAGATTTTCAATATCTTCTGTTAGCATCCTTATTGGTCAAGGAAATTAACATCATCGATTGAGGTGACATGGTCATAGAAGCATCTGTAGCATTGCAAAAACAAGGTGTGATGGACGATTCTGGGGGGCGGGGGCGGTGGTGGGATTGAAATCAACGAGAAAGAAAGTCTAAATTACAGGCATTGAAAGCTTGGCAACAATTTGGAATAGGGCTGTACAGTTGGGGCAAGCTCAACTTCAGATCATGTGGGAACAAGAAACACTGGATCCAATCTAGCTTGCTACAGCATTCTTGAGGTTGCCAATGATGTTACGGTGTATTATGCCAAATTGCAGTGTATTTAATAAAAATGCTGTATTGCTTGTTTCTTTACCTTTTTATAAAAAAGTTTCCAGCCATTCTTGCACACAAGAAATGGCTGGTTATTGCCCAGTAAAGGCCTGTCCTTTTTTTGAGGAAGGGAACCTGGGATGAGATTTTGAGGATTCCTGTAAAGTGGCATTCCCTTGATAGGCTCCATGAGTAAACGGGCAAGCTTGTTTATGCTCATAATTTATACCTAACATTGTGGTGTTGGAGGAGCTGCATGAGGTACCAGCAAGTCAACATCTTCAGAAAGGCTTGAGGGACAAGGTTTTGTCGGGGTAATTGTGATATATTTTTGCTCTGTCCCATTGTTGGCTCAGTGAAGGCCAAGAACTTGCCATGTGTGAAGTAACTGACCCAAAGTTGCATCTTACTAAAGAGATATTATTATGCATTTGTCAAAAAAATGGTTAATTCTACTCATTTGTCAAAATTACAAAGCAATACTGTATTATGCAGCTCAATGCATCTGGTATTATTCAAATATTAATGTTCAGATCTTTTAAAACTGTACTTCCTTTGACATTTTTCAATTATGTATCTTTCTTAGATGAGAAGTACAGAAGCTGGCACAACAAAGGAAATGGTAAGAATGCAATTTTACAGTTGAGACTTTTATTATGAATTGCTTTCCCTGTATTGATTTATTTTAGTCAATCATAGTCTGTGCTGAGTTCCATCGGGATTATTTGGTGTAATCTTTAAGGTGAAACGAACATTGCTGCAGCAGACTTCTTAAGGGAAGAACAAATTTAATTGTTGGAGAACTTTGTTTCTTTATTTTTATCGATTTTAAATTTATTTCTTGGACAGTCTTATGTCAAATTCTGATTAAATTATTTGAAGTTATTTGCAGTGTTCCTAACCAATGGAGAATGCACAAAGTTATCTCTTGGGTTAAGTTTGTAGAATCTTGCTAAATGTTGGTAACTCACCATGAACACTTGAGTTGAGATCACATTTAGTGTCTTGGTACAGTATCCATCAACTGCTCAGTTTTTCTTGAAAAAGATCAGCATTCGTAGAACTTGTTCTCAATTCATTCTGGGATTAGAAAATCATAAGTTAATATAAAAGTAAATTACTGCAAATGCTGAAATCTGAAACAAAGACAGAAAATGCTGGAAAGTCAGCATATCTGGCAGCATCTGTGGAGCAAGAATAGAGCTGACGTTTCTAGTCTGGATAGCCCTACAGTCCAGCACTTTCTATTTTTGAATCACACATTCATGTTTGGTATCTCTCTTCACCCATGACTTTTATGACTTATGCGTTTGTATACTTATGCATTTGTGGGACACTCTCTTCATGCAGAAGAGCAAAAGCTTAAGAGGCAGAATTCAGATTGTTGCCTCCAAGTAATTGTACCACTGAGCCTTGGGCATTTTATATGTCCTGAAGAAGCACTTCACAAATCCCATTTCCCAAGACTGAATATTTTACCGACGGAATAACCACACACAGTTTCAGAATGATCTCTAAAGATTAATAAATTGGAACCATATTTAGCCCTGAGTCAACATCCAATCACAAAACATGGCACACCATGATTAAAATAGCTAAGGTAACAGAAGTTAAGCCTTGTGCTTTCAGAGTTCCTTAGTCCATATAACCCTGTCTCAACCTGAGCAATTTGACCACTAGATGAGCACAGCATTCCAAACTGATGCACCCAAAAATTGTGCATTTCTTCCAGTAATGTAGTTTTCTATCAGTTTTAAGGGACAAGATCATTTCCTAGAATTAGGAGTAGTTGAACAGCCATAAGCAATTTAGCCCTTCAAGCTTGTTCCTTCATTCATGGCTAATATGTGACCTATCTTTGCTTCATATTTCTTAATATCTATTGGACAACAAAAATCTATCATCTCCAATTTAAAATTTGTCATTGACCTAGCGCCAACAGTTCCAAACTTCTCCTACCCCTTTGAATACGGAAGTGTTTTATAATTTAAAGGCTGACTTTAAATTTTGACTGTCCCTTAATTCTAGCCCCTCCAACCAGCACATATAGTTTCTTAATCTAGCCTACTAATTTCCTTTTATCTTAAACTTCAATCAAATCACCCCTTAACCTTCTAAATTCAATAGAATACAATCCCAGTTGAGTTTATATAGTCCTTACACACATATTAACCTTCAGGATCCAGCTATCATTCATTTTGTACTTCCAGTAAAGGACAATATATCCTTCCTTTCATGTGATGTCCAGAATGCTCTGTGTAGTTGAACCAGGGCTTTGAATATCTATAGCTTAAATTTTACATGTTGAATTCTGTGGCCTCTCCCACCCCCCACTCTAACCATCAGTCAATTAGCCTCTATCATCTAAGTCAACAAATACAGTAAATGGTTGCAACCCAACATATCTGTGGAATGTTGCTAATCATATCTTGCCAATTTGAATACCTACACATACCCCTTGTCATTCAACCAACTTCCTAACCAGATTAATAATTTGCCCTTATTTCAATTCTACTTCAGCTTAAATTATAGACAAAGGAGGCCATGTTGGTGCAATTATTAATTTGGACCTACCTTCTCTCTAATGTCATTTTGCTGCATTTCCTTGAATTTGTCCTTTTTTTGGGGGTTACAGAATGGCAATGCCTTGTTTTTATGGAATTAATTTAATATGGTAAAATGTCCCAGTATGTGTCACAGCATTTTAAAGCAAAAAAAACACTAAGCCACAAGGTAGATGGTCAAAAATGGAAGTGTGTATCTTAAAGGAAGAAAGAGAAGAAGTGGGGCATGGAGGTTCAAGGAGAAAATTCCAGAGCTTGGATCCAAGGCATCTGAAGGTATTGCCACCAGTGGTCGAGCAATTTAAAATCCAGAGTACTGAAGAGGCCAGAATTAAGAGTAGGAAAAGGTTTGAGCTGTTGAAGATAGGGAGGAGCAAGGTCAAGGTTTGATTTGAAAACTAAGTTGAGAATTTTTAAATCGAGGTTTTGCTTGACTGGCAGCCATATGGATTCGTGAACTTGAAAGTGACGGATAAATGGTACTGCTGTGAATTCAGGTGGATTTTGAATGAGCTCACATTTATTGAGGATATAATATGGAAGACCAGTCAGTGCTATGGATAGTCAAGTATAGCAGTAAGAAGGGCAAGAATGAATATTTCAGCAGCTGATAATCTGAGACTGAAGTAAAGTCAGGCAATGTTAGAGGTGGAAATATGTCATTGGCAAGTATAGGCAGTGAGAAGCTCATCTTGGGTAAACTGTCTTCGAACTGTCTGGCAAAACCACATCAATCTTTTGTCTGTTGCCTCCCTCCTCCTTCCCCATTTAAACATTCTCTTCACAGGCTTCTGCACTTGTAAATAACAGCCACATCTCCAATCTCCCTTTCCTCTCTGGTCTTTGTGTTATCACCCACTCTGTGCACATCCTTTCCATGTTTGAATCTCTGCAATATGGCTTCTGCCCATTGCCACTAAAGCAATGTCAACCATCACAAATAACATGCTGTGACTGGTATTTTATGCCTCTTCGACCATACCTCTCTTCCATTGACCAGCTCAGTCAGATAGGTATTGGTTGGTTCTGCTTTTACTTGATTCTAGCCTTTTAATTGCTTTGTCCTGGAGCCCTGAAGCACATTAGTTTGAGAGTTTTCAGATTTCAAAACTTGCATTGGCAGAAGAGCAATTGAAGATTGCTGTATCTCTGTCTATGTTTACTATGTTCTCTAGAAAAATGTGTCAGAAAAATGGAGACTACAGCTAAGCATTGCCAAGACTGTCAATTCAGCTGATCTACTCCACTCAAAGGCCAAGAGAGAGCTCCATGTCTAATCCTGTAGATGACCATTACCCAAAGCCAAAATATCTTGGCAGCATTCTTCACTGTACATTGATTTACAGGCAACACCTGCAGAACACCAGTGTTGAGGTCAAAATGAGAGTGAATCTCATATGGAAACTGCCGATATCATCTGGGACATGTGCCCCTTCACTCACCTGTATTTGATCATCAGATGTCTGCAGGGAAAGCATCCCCCTTGAGAACAGCACCAGCTGACAACTAACAAAGCACTCCCATTGACACTGGACATCAAATACCCTACACATTTGTCTAAAATCTCCTAGCCCCTACTGGAACACCACATGCTACAAAGTGATGACAGTCTAATTGCTAGATTGTGCACTTCCTGGCTGACTGCAAACATCACCCGCTGCAACCTGGTAATTAACCCGAGAGATAAAGTCACAGATTTGAGCCCTATCACAGAAAATTTCAATTGATTGAGAATAGGCCAGGGAAATGTGGCCACTTGCTTTGCAAATGGAACATTAGGAGCAGCTCAAATTGTGACTCTGACGATCCAACTCAGGTCACCGCCCATGTACTGTTGTCTCCATACCTTTCATTCACTCCTGACCCCACACTTGCAGTGAGTTTAGCTCTTGGGAACTTACTCCATTTTAGTTGTCTGTTTCTGATTTTATATCCATTGCATCATGAAAACTGAAATTGATTTTTTTTTATTATGCAAGTTATCAAGGGAATATAAATCAACGATGAGCTAAAGAAGTTTTGAGTTCCAGACGAGCAGTGATCTTTTAGTTTGTGTTGGTTATAGATCATGAAAATCACAGTTGAAACCAGTCTGTTCACATTTACCTCAAATTCTAAGTCAGACAGGCAGTTTAAGAACATGAGTTTACTATTGTATATCTCCAGGTTTATTTTCTTTTATTATCATTTTATCAGCTTTATTTTTCATGGGCATTTTTTAAATTTCCTAAACAGTAAATGAGGAATTTAACTACTTTCCCTCTCTGAATGGATAGCCGAAATAATTACACTCATTCCTTAAGTAAACAGTTCTCAATTTTTTTTACTAATGTTTGTTCTTGTATTTCGGGTCACTAAGTTTTATCAAGTTCTTATCAAATTACTACGTTTAATACAAAGCAAGCAAGACAACAGAGTGTATTTGAATAATGTTTTTGATTGCATTCTCCAAACCTAAAGCGAGAATTTGATTGTGTTGTGGTTTTCCAGTTACTGAGCCACAGTTGCAGAATTTTGGTCATTAGACCTTTCATTTGTCATGGAGTCTGAGGCAGCAGCAGTGTATGCTAGGTGCAGCAGTTCAAAACACAGTCTGAAGCTAGTATAGCGGTGTGAATCTGGAAATGAAAAGGGGAGATCTACACATCTATTATGGACAAGAAGAAGAATACCCAGTTGCTTTCAAAATTGTTAAATGATCCTGTGGGCAAATGAACTACATAGTTTGATGCTGAGCCATTCAGATCAGCAAGATCTGTTGTTTAGTTCTGGTCTATCTTGTTGACCGCTCTGAAATAGAGGAATTATCATAGATTATAGAATCCTATAGTGCAGGAAGAGGCCCTTGGGCCATTCGAGTCTGCACTGACCACAATCCCACCCCCATATCCCTACATATTTTACCTGCTAATCTCTCTAATCTACGCATCTCGGGACACCAAGGGGCAATTTTAGCATGGCCAATCAATCTAACCTGCACATCTTTGAATTGTTTGGGCAATGCCAATTTAATGATGTAAATAGAAAAAAGATGTTGACTGCTGATAAGGTTGGCAGCCAAAAAACAATGATTTGAGATAATTGATGAATAACAGAGGGACCATGAGTTTTTGTTTATGCAGAGAGTTATGCTGTGGAATACAATGCCTCAGAGCATGGTGAGAAGATGTTTAATAGCAACTTTCAATGGGAATTGGATAAATACTTGGAATAGGAAAGAAAATGCTATTATGGGCACAGCAGGTTAGTGGAACTAATTGGATAGTTTTCAAAAGGGAAGTATATGTACAGTGGGCTGAATGGCCTCCTTTGCCATATTACTGAATTATTTTTAAATCCTCAAGTAGCAGTTTTCAGGGCAGGTGAATAAGTGGAATCTTGATACCAAATTTGGTTTCTCATCTCCAGAATATCCTTTCTCTTAATGAGTGCAAATCTACAACCATTCATTACCCTGTGGTACCTTGCCCAAGTGACCATTTATTCATGTGAGAGTACAGAAAATGTATGTCAGCAAGCTGTTTTCCCCACACGTGTGCTTTCACCAAATGTAGCTGGATAGTGAAAAAACATGATGTGACTTTTTCTTTCCTATCTCCCCTACCCAATTATTATCTCAAGCTCTAATCTTATCCTTTGACTAATTTAACAAAAATCAAAATTATTAAACCCAGGACCTTTCTAGTCTGTGTGGCTCAGTTTAATAAGCTAACTTTTGACTCATGAGAAACAGTGGGTTTTGTGTGTGTTTCTTTGAATAGAATTTTGATGCAACATTACAACTTGAGCACAATTAATTGCTTTGATTATATGGAGGTCTTGAACTAGAACACCTCAAACCCAATAAATCCCAAGGGTAGATGATATTTATTCTGGTAAAATATGGAAGATTAGAGTTACTTAGTGAGATGTTGTTTATTACTGAGATTGCTGCATTGTAGTATCCAATATGTTAAAATTCAATTTGTGCAATGCCAGTTTTCAAAAATAGCTAAAAAAAAACTGGACACACTTCAACACCAAGTAAGAATAATGGATTTTGTTGAGGATGAGCTGACAGCAACTTTGTAAAAATCGTTGACATTGAGTTAGCAAAGGAAAATTGAACCCTGTCAAACCATCTTGATTTTTTTTGAGTCCAGATGGACTATGGGGAAAATTGTTATGTAACTACTAAAAGCAAAATACTGTAGGTAATGGAAATCTGAAGTAAACCAAGCTCGGCAGGTCTGTGCAGAAGGAAACACAGCTAGTGTTTTGAGTCCAAATCACCTTTCTGCAGAACTCTAGGTAGTAAGATCATATTGGTAATAGGGTTTTCGAATCTGCAAAGAGGAAAGAGTACACAAACTTGTAGAATAGAAACCCATTTTTCATCACCCTTTCGTTCTCTACCCTATATATTTTAGTACTGATGAAAATAGACAATTTGCTGAAGCTTTTTTTCAGCAGTACAGTATTCTGTACTACCAAACAACTATCTGTATATTGTTCAATGACTTTAAGGCAGATTTATTCCAGAGTATGTTTCCAACACCCTGTCACAGTGTTTACTATTTACATGCGAGCCTAAAGAGGAAATATCATCTAGGTTCTTGACATTGTAACTTAGCTTCTGTGAGTTCTCTAGGTTGGAGATCATGAGGTTGATTTTGTGCCCTTCCTGTTGTTCTACTTGAAATCAACTAACCTGGTGAACTAGAATTTAAATCCAAGACCTTCATGACAGGTAGAGTGTAAATCTGAACTTTGTAGCTCATTTACCAACTGGGTCAGCTGGGAAGAAAAACTTGGCAACTCTTGCATGCAAATTTGGTTCATGGCATAAAACATCAGCTGGTCAAAATCCAAAAGTGTATAGGTAAGATAAATGTGAATATGTTTAACATCACCGATTCTGCAGAGGGAATATATTGCAGCAGTGACTGTATTTCCCAAAATAACAATGATCAAATACTCAATGTTTCATTAACCATTAGCACCCTGAAACTGCCTGACATTCTAAACAAATGCAGGTCTTTGGTCTTATTTATGAGCAACTAAAAATACAGCTTGGACTTAATTACCTAAAATGAACTTCCAAAAGGAGCAGTGGGGTCTGATTTTTAACAATAGATTCAAGAGTTACCTGGCAGGAACTTTGATTGAAATGATCTTATAGGATCTGATATTTCTCAATCACCTTTTCCAGTACTTTATGTATCTAAAAAGTATGACTCAGGTTTTTGTTTTTAATTTTAGAGTGCATTGGGAGTTAGATCTATTGCTGCTGATACAAACCACAAAGAAAAACGATCCCAAGAATTGAGACCGGTTGAAGTGAAACCAACGGTATTAAGTGGGTACATTCCTGCAGGGCATATTCCGAAACCACTTGTTATGGCTGACTACATAGCGTGAGTATATGTTTACTAAGTTAAAAGTATTTGTCTGAACAAAGTTGGTAGGTGAGACTGCACAACGTATGTTATAAGTAAAATTCAAATAGGGGTTGGTTTTCTTTCACAGTTGCAAATTTTTAAGCATTTAGTTTTATTTGCATGGGATGTAAACATTAGTGGCTAAGCCAGCATTTATTGCCCATCCTTAATTCACTTGAAGGTAGTGGTGAGCTGTTTTCCTGAACCGCTACAATCCATACGTGTACGTACAACCACAGGGAAGTATTTCATGGATTCTTTTGACCCAGCAAAAGCGAAAGAATTATATTGTTCAATGTCAGGATGGTGTGTGGTTTGAAGGGGAACTTACAGGAGGTTCCTATGCATCTGCTACCCTTGTCCTTTTGAGCTGGTAGGGGTCGCAAGTTTAGAAGATGCTGTCAAAAAAGCCTTGATGAGTTGGTGCGGTGCATCCTGTGGATGATGTGCATTGCCACTGTGCAGTAGTGGAGGGAATGAATGTTCAGGTAGTGAATGGGGTGCCACTGCTTTGTCATGGATGGTGTTGAACCTCTTGAGTGTTTTGGATCTGCACATATGCAGGCAAATGGCAAGTGTTCCATTATATTGTTCTTGGTCGTGGACAGGCTTTGAGGAGTCAGAGCTGGTTACACATCTCAGAATTCTGAGCCTCTGACTTAATGTTTTAGCCACTGTATTTATATTGCTGGCTTGGTTTCAGGGTAATGATAAACCCCAGGATTCAACAATGGTAATGCCATTGAATGTCATGGGGAGATGGTTAGATTCTCCATTGGGAATTGTCCAGTACTTATGTGGTCCAAGTGTTACTTGCCATTTGTAGGTCCTGTTGCCCAGGTTTAGCTGCGTATCGACATGGACCGCTTCAATAATTGAGGAGTCACAAATGGTGTTGAATACTGTGCAATCAGCAACAAACACCTTCATTTTGGGTCTTATGGGGTCGGGGAGGGAGGAAGGAGTTGAAAATGGTTTGGCCTAGGCCATTACCTTGAGGAACTATTGTAACAGTGCTCTGGGACTTAGATAATTGACCTCCAATCATCATCCTTTGTGCTAGGTTATGACTCCAATCAGTGGAAAGTTTGACATGGGCTCCAGTTTTGGTTGGCTCTTTGATACCACATATGGTTAAGCACAGCCTTGCAATCAGCGAGAGTGACTGCCGTTGATCTCTTGAGTTCAGCTGTTTGCCCAACAAGGTAATCAGGTTAGGAGCTGAGTGGCACCTTTGAATCCAAACTGAGTATCAGTGAGCAGTTATTGCTGAATAAACATCCCTTGATAGCACTGTTGAAGACCCTTTTCCATCATTTTTCTGACGATCACATAAGGAAGCTGATGGGCCAGGACATAGATGGGCAGTTTTCTATATTGCCAAGTAGATGCCTGTGTTCTACATGTACTTGAAAAGGTTAGGGACATGACTAGAGTACAAGTCTCAATACTATTGCTGGAATGTTGTTGAGTCACACCAATGTTCCAGTCACCAGTGCCTTCAGCCATTCCTTGATATCATTGGTGCGATTGAATTGGCATGTGATGCTCAGGATCTCAGGATGAGGCTGAGTTGGGTAATCTGCTTCACTCTTCTTTAAAGCATGGTGAATCCCTAGACTTGATGGCAGTGGTAGAGTTGAGGATATGCTGAACCAAAAGGTTTCAGCTAGTCGTTGAGTACAGTTCTGCTGCTGGCCCACAGCACCTCATTGCTCAGTTTTGAGTGTCTATGTGCAGAATCTATCATGTTGAAAGGTAACCTCGATGTGAAAATGGGATTTTGTCTCCACAAGAATAATGCGGTGGTCACTCCAGTCAAATGTTTCATGGACAGTTTAATTTGCAACAGGTAGATTGGCGAGGAAGAAGTGAAGTAGGTTTTTCCCTCTTGGTTCCCTCATCATCTGTCATGGACTCAGTCGAATAACTATGTCCTTTGGGGCTTGATCAGCAGTCTTGTTATGGAGCTATGCTTGGTGGTTCACATGTGTTCTCTCCAGAGTACATATGTGCTGTTACCACTCTCAGTACTTCATCGAAGTAGATTTTGATATGGAATGCTCATTCATCAGCTGAACACGGGGGTGAGGAGCGGACTATAGGTGGTAATCTGCAGCAGCAGGAGTGTTCCCTGTCCATGTTTGACCTGGTGTCATGATCTGATATCTTGTATCTTTTTTATTCTTATGTCTCATCAACTAGTGAAGCATGCTTGAGGAGCCAAATGGCCTACGGCTCCTTGTTCTTGTGTATGTAGATTTCATAACAGTGTGTGATTAACGTTACACAGTTTGTTTCAAACATGCTAGATCGGTCAGATTAATGCAGTTATGTCAAAGAATTTCAGGAGAATGACAGAGCCCCATGTCAATATACCAACCGTGTTCAGTTCTGATTTTTTTTTCTTGCCTTCTCTTTTCTGTACCACAGATACTTTACCCAAAAGGTTAGTGGTTGGAACAAAGCAGAAGTGTACCATTTTTTATGTACCTGATGTGGAACTGCCATTTTTTGCTTAAGTTAGGAGAGATTTAAATTTTTGTACATTTACAAGTTCTCAGTCCTGTGCAGAGTTTGAGTGGTTGATGGATGCTGTAAGGATATATCACCTGTCATGCTCCTTTGTGTTGAATGACTTGCCATTAAGACTCGTGTAAGGGTGGCTGCTTTTCGTTCCATTTTGGATCTGTGAAATTTTTTTCTTACCATTTGTTTTTCTAATCATCTTTGAAGTGTCTTCTTGTGATTCACCTTCTTACCCTGAAAATAATTTCCCTTCTGTTATAATCCTTCAAGAATTTAAAGAACTCTCTGAAATTAATACTGTGAATGTTGTAGCATGTATATGCACATCACTACCGTAAGCTGCTGAAGGAACTCAAACAAGGCTCCTTTTGGAACTGCATCTAATTGTGTTTGTATGGTAACTTGTGCAATTAGTGGGCTAATAAGGGGACCAAAACTGTACATAATATTCTAAGTGCAGCCTCACTAATGCTTTGTATAATAGCAGCAACACTTCATTACTTTAATATTCTATTCCTTTCACAATAAATGTCAGTATTTCATTTACCTTCATTATTACCTGCTGCATCTGCATACTAATTTTGTGATTAATGCACAAGAACACCCAGATCCCTCTGCACAGAAGCGCTATGAAATCTCTCCCCATTTAAATAATTTGTGTTTATCCTACCAAAATGGATAACCTCGCACTTATCCATGTTAAACTCCATCTGCCAAATTTTGCTCTGTTCACTTAACATATCTATGTTCATTTGTAATTTCTTTTTCATTATCACAACTTACTATCCCATCTATTTTGGTGTCATCTGCAAGTTTGGCTATAGTACCTACTATCCCAACATCCATGTCATTAATATAGATTGTAAACAGTTGGGGCACGAGGACCGAACCACGCGACATCTCACTAAAATCTTATCAACCCAAGAAAGACTCATTTGTCCTAGCTCTCTGCTTTCTATTGATTAGCCAATCCTCTATCCATGCTAATAAATTACCCCTAATCCCATGTAAGCTAACTTTGTGTGTTAACCTTTTGAATGGAACCTTATCAAATGCCTTCTGGAAATCCAGATATACTACAGCTACAAGACCACGATTATCCACCTTTCTTGTCATATCTTCAAAGAGCTCAAGCATATTATTCAAACATGATTTACCCTTCATAAAACCATGCTGATTCTGATAGATTTCAATTTGACTTTCGGAATGTCCTGTTATTTAAAGTGAATTCTGACAATTTCCTAACAGATGTGTTAAACTAATTGGCCTATAGTTTCCTATATTTGCCTTTTTCCCTTTTTGAATAAGGGTATTATATTATCATTTTTCCAATCCACCAGAACCATTCTTGCAAAATTTCTGAATGCAGCATTATAGCCAGTGGGAGTACTATCTCCAATGCCATTTCCTTTAAGATCCTAGGATGTAGGCCTGCCTTCAATTCCAATAGTTTGCTTAGGACTTTTTCCCTCGTGACAACGATAGTTCTAAGTTCCTCCCTTTCAATAACATCTGCATTTTCTGTTACTATTGGGATAATACTCATGTCCTATGCCATGAAAACTCAGGCAAAATATTGATTGTGTTTCAGCCATTTCTGCATTACCCGCTAACTCTTCAGCCTCATCTTCCAAGGGACCAACATACACTTGAGCTACTCTCTTTCTCTTTATACTCATAGAGCTTTAGCTGTCTGTTTTTATATTTTGCACAAGGTTTCTTTAATAATTTGTCTTGCTGTTTTTATTTATTGTTTAGTGACCCTTTGATCTTTAAAAGCTTTCCATTGAAATATCAATGGATGGTTTAGATATAATCACCATTAGAGGCATTGTTACAAGGTGACCAGGGTTGGGAAGTCAATGTTCTAGAGTGTACACTTTTTTAAAAGGCAGTAGGACATACTTGCATTGAGGGCAGCACAGCAAAGGTTCACTGGATTGGTCCATGAGGTGACAGGGTTGTCCTATGATGAAAGGCTGAGTAAATTGGGACTTTGTTCTCTGGAGTTTAGAAGAATGAGGTGTCAATTACAAGGGAGCACAAGTTCAAGCTGTGAGGGGAGAAAGTTTAAGGGAAATGTGCGGGGGGAGTTTTTCATGCAGAGAGTGGTGGGTACCTGCAACATGCAGCCAGAGGAGGTGATGGAAGCAGGCAACATTTTAAGAAGCAGTTGGATGGGTATGTAAATAAGCAGGGAATAGAGGGATATGGACAAAGTAAGGGCAGTAGGTTTTTTAGCTTAGTCAGGGCATCATGATCGTACAGGTTTGGAGAGCCAAAACCTTTGTTCTTCGCAAGATAAGAACCTTCACTCAAAGGGTTATGAATCTTCGGAATTCCCAGCAGGTTACAGGTGTACCATTGAATATTTTTAAGGCTGAGATATGCACATTTCTAGTGTCTCAAGGGATATGGGCATCCAGTGGAAACGTGGACCCAAAGAAATGATACAGTATAGAAGGGAGCCATTTGGCCCATCTTGTCCAGTTTTTCTTTATGTCCCTTTTAATCCTTCTGTCGCTTGGCTTGAATCTATCAGCCCTGATTATTGAACTGTCTGCCATGGGAAGCAGATTCCTCCTGTGTGCTGTTATCCCTCAATTTTGTATACCTCAATTATGTCTCCCCTCAGCCTTTTCTGTTCTTCAATTATGTCTTCTTTCAGCCTTTTCTGTTCCAAGGAAAATAACCCCAACCTCTCCAATCTCCATTCACAGCTACAATTCTCCAGCCCTGGCAACTTTCTAGTGAAACTTCTTTGTGCTCTCTCCAGAATGATTATGCTCTTCCTGTAATGTGATGACTGGAACACTCTCAATACTACAGTTGTGGCCTCACCAGTGTCTTATATAATTCCAACACAATGTCCTTACTTTTATATTCTATACCTCTGCCAATGAAGGAGTGTGTTGATGGGGCTCTCGAGGTGGCAGGGTAACGTCAGAAATTTTGGAGACTCGTGAAGCTAATGTCTCAGTTTAAATGTGTAACCTTTCTTTTGACCAGCAGCCGCTAGGGAAACTGTCAATGGGTCAGGGCAGCTCCTGAGTTGAAACAGCTAGACCTCTCCAGTGAATTCCAATATATACAGTTCAGAACAGATCAATTTTAGATTTTCTTATCAATTACTCCTGCCTTTCATTAACCTTAAATCAATCATTTTGATATACGTAAATCAACAATAGTATCTGTCATATACTTTAGCCAATCACGTCTTGCCCTCTGGCACAATGGCATTTTATTAAAATCTGGACATATCTTCCCATTTTGGCTAACCCAGCTTCCTCTGTTGCCTAGTAATCTCAGAATCCACAAAGTTCAAAGTGAATGTTCCTACAAGTTCCCCTACAGGTTACTGCCAAACCAGATTAACACATGATTCCACATCTGGCCATGCATCCATCTTATCTGGACAATGAATAAACCCTGTTCATGAAGTTAGATTCAGTTTTCTGAATGTTCTTAACATTAAAAACTCTGCTGATAATGCTTGCATATCTCCAAAGTTTTATTATTCCCTTAGAATATGACTTTGTCCTCATGCCCTTTTACTGTGGTGATTTTCAGCAATCTGCCTTTGGTTAAAGTGAACAATGATTGTTAAAAATACATTAATATATTCAAAATATCAGCATATGTGTTTTAAAATCATTATCACTTATTTAAATCTCTGGCTGCATTTCATGTGTGTGTAAACTGCTTTCTTGTTAGCTTAAGTCTGATTTAAAGTCATCTAACTCAATGCTGGTAGTTCTCTAAGTGTCTTAACATCTAATGGTTGAAAAATCTTTAATCCATTAGCACTTTTTTCCCCTTAGAGAGGATTCCATATGCCTTCTTTACAACCTTATCTATCTGCACTGTCACCTTTAGGGACCTATGCACTTGTATGCCAAGATCACTTCATTTACCCCTTTCAGTATCTTCCTGTTTTATTGTGCGTTCCCTTTTAATGTTTGACCTCCATAAATGCAGTACCTTACACTTATCAGAGTTGAACTCCATCTGCCACTTTTCAGTCCACTAACCCATCTATTTCATTTTGAAGCTTATAGCTGTCCTCTTCACTGCCCACTGCAGGCCAATTTTTGTGTCGTCTGTAAATTTCCCAATTGTGCCCTCCCCATTCAAGTCAAAATCGTTAATATACAAAATAAACAGCAGGGTCCCAACAATCGAGCCCTATGGACCGCCACTGGAAAGAGTCTTCCATTGGCAAGTTACAGCTCAGACTCAGTCGTGATCGAATTGAATGGTTGCACTGTCTCGACGAACCGCTTAATTTTCTGCTCCTATTTCTTATGTTCTGCTCTTAATTGCAGAGAATAAGTTCAAAGCCCACCAATTTGAGAATTCAATTCTATTTTTAAAAACAAAGAAGAAAGTGAGGTGATGATTGTTGTAAAAAGGCCAACAGGTTTGTTAATGTTCCTTTTTAAGGAAGGTAATCAGTTTTCCTCACCTGGCCTGGCTGATGTGTGATTCCAGTCCTAATGTTATTGACTCTCGACTGCAGTTTGAAGTAGTCCAGCAAGGTATTCAGTCCTATCAAAACCATGAAAAGAAGTAGGCTGACCACTGCTTAAGGCCGCTAGGGTGGACCATGTATGTTGTCCTGGGCTGTCCCATGTCCTGAGAATTAAGAATACTTTAAAAAAGGATATATTTTTGATTCTTGGCCTGAGGTTAATTAGTGGTGGCATCCACTGGGGCACTACACTTCAGCTTGGGAGAATCTAGGATGAATTTAATCAATTTTTCTTTCCCATTCCACAACCATTGCCAAATGTCTCCTATTGGAAAGTGCAAATGTTTGTACATTTGATGGAACAGACTCATCTATTATTCTGCTGACATTTACAATCTAGATATGTGCCATAAGAACAGCAAAATTATCTGATGATGCATGGCTTCTGGTATCAGTTTTAAAAGGATGGGGTGAAGCATTGTAATGAGGTAATGGATTTTTTAAATAGTCAATCCTCTTTTTTTTAGTAAATATCCTTCTATTCGAACCCCTGAAGAACGTGAACGTTATAAAGCTGTATTTAACGACCAACATTCAGAGTACAAAGAGCTTCATGCAGAAGTGCAAATGGTTCTGAAAAAATTCAGTGAAATGGATGCCATGATGAGCAGGCTTCCTCAACATGCAGGAACCCAACAGGTTAGTACATTATGACTGGCGAAATCTAGCTAAAGTGTCCTCTGTTAATAACTTGTAAATATTTATTTAAGCTGAAGTGCACAATGTAAAACAAACAGCATAAGATCTAGGATCTTTGGTAGCTTCAAGTGCAGTTGGAAAAGCCATTCCTCCCGAGATGTAATGGCAACTTTACAAGGTGAATTTGGTTGAAATGTTGGCTGCTTCTAGAGGGCACCATTTACAAACTCGTTGCTGTTTATTGTGGATCTGGAGCAGAAAGATTTTGTGCAAAGACTGGTTTTCAGATAAAACATTAAATTGAATCCTGCTTTGCATGTTCACGTGAATGTAAAAGCTCCTATGACGTTATTAGGATGGGTATTAATTCCTCAAACTGGACCACCCAAACAAATCAGCAGATCACTTTTTTAATACCGTTTTTGAGATTTTTGCACTAATCAAATTACCTGCCAAGTGATTGCATTTCCAACATAATTCTCTGACTGATGAAACATCCCAAGAATGTAACAAGTACTGTAAAAATGGCCTTTCAAGATCAGCAAGAGATGTATTAACACGATATCATTAAGTCTAAAGCTGTTATGTAATTGCACGTGTATCCAGCAGAGGGACTATATTTCTGCAGGTAATGCTGGAATAAACTTCTGGATGGGTATGTAAAGGATGAATAATAGAAGAATAAATGAATAGTTACATAAAAGGCAGTGCACAGTGCTCATCTATAAAGAAACTCCCAAGAACGTGCACGGAAGTACCAACATAGGTGGAGATCCCCACAAGACTTCAGAAGTATAAACTATTTTGCTTGCAGGTGGCTTTAATTAGTTCAGTCTTCATTGCAGCATCTCCTTTGGTGCTTTTAAACAGCTGTTGATGGAAGGAGTGAAGAAAGGAGACACTTCGCTGTGTTTCAAAACTTTGTTGGTGTAACACGAATGCTATATCTGTTTAACTCCTACCATCAATGTTATCATTTTATGATGCACTTTGTTTTATATTCTTTGAATGTGGGCAGGTCCAGCATTTATTACCTATCTTTAATTGTCCTTGAGAAGGTGATGGCAAGCCACTGGAGAGCTTGTTCTGTAGATACACCCACAGTGCTGTTAGGGAGCGAGTTCTAGGATTTTGATCCAGTGGCAGTGAAAGAACAACGATATAGTTCCAAGTCAGGGTGATATAACTTGGAGAGAAACTTTCAGTTATTTTTGTACGTGGTAGGACTTGGAAGGTATTGGCGAAGTAACTTGCAAATTTATTCTAACATGTAGATTATATGGTTCCCCATATAATCCAGTACATAAAAATATTGTCCTGTGTGGTATGGAAGTGATCTCTGCAGAGTTCCTTGATTCCAGCCAAGATAGTAATGGAATGTAATAGCCTTTATCCATGGGTAACAGAAGGGAAAATGAACTGCTCCTGTTCCAAATTCCTATCTGACTGTTCAATGAAGATATAATTTGGATTTATTTCAAATTCGTAGACCAACTCATGAAGACTGTACTTGGGTGAGATTAGTATTCCCAGAAAAAATGGGGAGGGAAAAGCGAAGCATTTAATGCAACTAAGTAAAATAAAGTAAAAACTCTTTTCCTTTTTGCACAAACCCCAGAATTTAGTGTAATGAAAACAATTTGACTCATTCCCTGCAATAAACCAGCAACCTTTGTGAAGGGCATGTGTGAACTTGACTGTGAAAATTGGTTCTCGAGGCCATTTAAAACTTCAAGATTGTGTTTATTATAGTATTTATGTCCCAACTTGTCCATTGGCAATGTTAGAGTTTATGCATCAAGAGTTAGATTCTTAAAAAAGATCAGATTAAAACTGAAAAGTGCTTTGGGGCATAAAAACTTTGTTAACCAAATGTTGCAAAATCTCCTAAGCAACAGTATCAAATCTGGTGTTTGTCATTTCCATGTGTATCATGGAAACTATAACTTCAAGCACAAGATTGGTCACCCAGAAAAATGCCTGTCTTTCGGTGAGAACGAGAACAGCATATTTTCCCTATCCTGAAGGCGTTGAGTTCTCAGTTAGGTATCACAGTCGCCAGGAACATCCTAGTCTCTTGCCCAAAAAGCCATTGTGTGTGCATGAACTTGGTGATGACAGCATGAGCAAGCTATTTGATGTAGAGGTCTTTGCAGCCAAGTCAAACCAGGATTCCAATTTGTTTTCTTCCCCCCACTCTTTAACTCCAAGTGTTAAAGCTAATTATACACACTGGGCCACCCATTTAGCACATGCCTACAATTGAGCTTGCGATGATTTTGGTTTGTTTCGCCATCAAGAATCCGAAAATTTAATTTTAAAATAATGTTGCCTCCGATATCCCATTCTCCAACTGAAAAAGGATACCTGTAGAACTTCAGGTCAGCCAATACAGGAGCTTTCAGAGTACCTTGGCATGACTTGCCTTTCACCCTCTATGACAACCTTTAAAAGCTTCAACAAGGGGGACAAATACCTGAGCTTCATTATATATTGCAGTTCAAATGACCAGCCACCTTTTTAAATATGATCTAACTATGCATTCTTGTGATTTCTAAATTTAGGAGTATGACAGAATCACAAAAGTTTTCCATGAGTATCAGAAAAAGAAAAATGTAAGTACAAAATAATAGCATTATTACAAGAAACTCCAATCCGTTTTGAAACTGATGGATTGATAAAAACTTGATGTCATGATGAGAAATGTGAATTGGTGGTGGTGGATGGAAGACCTATATTTTGTAGTTGGAATGATTAATGTCCTGGATGATTTCACTAAATGATGACTTGAGAATGTCAATAAATTTCTGTTGCAAGGAATTTCTATCGAAGGGAAATAAATACATGCTGCCAGTTCAGTGCCATCATTTAGATTTCTTCTAAAGATGTTAGAATTTGAAGACTAGCATGTCTGCCATGAGCTCAGTGCCACCTGCATCAGTTACTCTGTTTCAGCAGTCATCAAAACATTCACAAGCCACAGAATTATGTCTTCCTGCAACAGTTCCTTGCTGGAATAGAGATCATTTCTTGTAATGAGGTGCTGGAGGTCTTAAAATGCATAAAGGTAGATAAATCCCTGGGACCCAATTAAGTGTATCCCAAGACATTGTGCGAAGCTAGGTAAGAAATTGCACGGCTCCTAGCAGAGATGTTTGTATCATCGACAGCCACAGATGAGGTCCTTTAACGAGTTTAGGATGGAAGCTGGAGAAGTGGAACATCGTGAGGTTATCCGTGGGCTTGCAGTACAGTGAAGCACTGAGGTAACTGCCCTTGATGGAAATGCCATATGTCCAAGAACGCAACCAGTTCTGGAGAATAGTCCATTGTGAGTCTGATAGTGGGATGGAACTTGTTGATGTCATCATGTAGTTGTTTCAATGATTCTTTGCCGCACGGCCAAAAGAAGAAAATGTCATAGATGTATCTAATGCATAGCGTTGATTGAAGATCCTGTGCGTGAAGAGGTCTTTTTGAATTTGTGCGTGAAGATGTTGGCATAATGAGGTGTGAATTTGGTCCCCAAGGCTGTTCTGTGTTTGGGTGAAGAATTGTTGAAGGTGAGAACATCGTGGTCCAGGATGAAGCGGATGAGTTGTAGAATTGCATTTGGAGATTGGCAGTTGTCGGTGTTGAGTTCTGAGGCAGTTGTAGCAATGCCGTTGTACTGGGGGATGCTGGTATGAAGTGCCGAGATGTCCATTGTGATGTGGAGTGTTCCTGGTTCAATTGCTCCATGGGTGCTGAGTTCTGTAAGAAGTCACAACAGAAGCTAGGGGTCCCCTGCACGATGGATTTCAGAATGCTCTTGACATAGCCAGAGGGGTTCCCACACAGGGTCCCATTGCCTGATACAATGGGATGGCTAGGTGTGTTGGCCTTGTGTATCTTCAGATGGCAGTAGAGATCTCCAACGCAGGGATACTTGGGATGAGAGCACAGAGGGTGCTCTGAAGGTCCAGATCAAAGGTTTTGATTGGTCTGTTGAGTTGACAGTTGTTTCTTTGGTCAGATCTGCAGACAACTGCCTGTAGTGTTCCTGGTTATTCAATTGTCAGTACACTTCTTTGCAGTAATCCGTTCTGTTTAGTATGATGATGGCTCCTGCTTTGCTGGTTTAATGATTAGTCTTGAGAACGTGGATGGCGTTGTGTTGTGTTTGGGTGACATTCGGAGCTGTCTTGAGTGCAGCTGATGAACCTGGCATTGAGACATCTCCTGATGGCTTGAGCGCACATGTCGAGTCAAGGGCAGTGGCCTTTAGAGGGGTCTAGTTTGATTCTTTCCTCTTCGATTGCTGCACCACGGATCTCTGTCGGCCTTTCCAGTTCATTGATTGTCTCCTGGCCTCTTGGGTTTTGTGGAAGAACTCCTGGAGCCTCATTTGCCTGATGAATTCCTCTGTGTCCATCATGAGACTGGGGCCCATTTTGGTGGTAGCGCAGAAATTGAGCCCTCGACTGAGAACTTTTTCACAGACGGTGGTGTGTATGCGGAATGAGCTGCTGGAGGAGGTGGTAGAGATGGGTACAATTACAACATTTAAAAGACATTTGGACAGGAATGTGGATAGGAAAGGTTTAGAGCATATAGGCCAAATGCAGACAAATAGGACTATTCATTTTAGAAAACCTGGTTGACAGGTTAGGTCAAAGAGCTTATTTCGGCGCTGTATAGAACCATAGAAAATTACAGCTCAGAAACAGGCCTTTTGGCCCTTCTTGTCTGTGCTGAACCATTTTTTTGCCTAATCCCACTGACCTGCACTTGGACCATATCCCTCCACACCCCTCTCATCCATGAACCTGTCCAAGTTTTTCTTAAATGTTAAAAGTGACCCCGCATTTACCACTTTATCCGGCAGCTCACTCCCACCACTCTCTGCATGAAGACGCCCCTGTAATATTCCCTTTAAACTTTTCTCCTTTCACCCTTAACCCATGTCCTCTGGTTTTTCTTCTCCTCTAGCCTCAGTGGAAAAAGCCTGCTTGTATTCACTCTATCTATACCCATCAAAATCTTATACACCTCTATCAAATCTCCTCTCATTCTTCTACGCTTCAGGGAATAAAGTCCTAACCTATTTAATCTCTCTCTGTAACTCAGCTTCTCAAGTCCCGGCAACATTCTTGTGAACCTTCTCTGCACTCTTTCAACCTTATTTACATCCTTCCTAGGTGACCAAAACTGTACACAATACTCTAAATTTGGCCTCACCAATGCCTCAGACGTAAGACTCCAACTTTTATACTCCATACTCTGATTTATAAAGGCTAATGTCCCAAAAGCACTCTTTACGACTCTGCCCACCTGTGACGCCACTTTTAGGGAATTCTGTACTTGTATTCCCAGATCCCTTTGTTCAACTGCAGTCTTCAGAGTCCTACCATTTACCTTGTACGTTCTACTTTGGTTTGTCCTTCCAAAGTGCAATACTTCATACTTGTCTGCGTTAAATTCCATTTGTCATTTTTCTAGTTGGTCCAAATCCCTCTGCAAGCTTTGAAAACATTCCTCACTCTCCACTACACCTCTGATCTTTGTATCATCAGCAAATTTGCTGATCCAATTTACCACATTATCATCCAGATCATTGATATAGATGACAAACAACAATGGACCCAACACTGATCTCTGCAGCACACCACTCGTCACAGGCCTCCACTCAGAAGCAATCCTTCACAACCACTCTCTGGCTTCTTCCATTGAGCCAGTGTCTAATCCAATTTACAACCTCCTCATGTATACCTAGCGACTGAACCTTCCTAACTAACCTCCCATGAGGGACCTTATCAAAAGCCTTGCTGAAATCCAGGTAGACAACATCCACCACCTTCCCTTCATCCACTTTCCTGGTAACCTCCTCGAAAAACTCTAATAGATTGGTCAAACATGACCTACCACGCACAAAGCCATGTTGACTCTGCCTAATAAGTCCCTGTCTATCCAAATATTTGTAGATCCTATCCCTTATCACACCTTCCAATAACTCGCCCACCACCGACATCAAACTTACTGGCCTATAATTTCTTTTGGAACCTTTTTTAAACAACGGAACAACATGAGGCACCCTCCAATCATCCGGCACCACCTCCATGAATACTGGCATTTTAAATATGCCTGCCAGGGCCCCTGCAAGTTCAACACTAGCTTCTCTCAAGGTCCATGTCCGGTGCTGGGGATTTATCCACTCTGATTTGCCTCAAGACAGCCAGCTCCTCCTCCCCTGTGATCTGTAAACGTTCCATGACCTCCCTACCTGTTTGCCCTATTTCCATAGACTCCATGTCCGTTTCCTCAGTAAATACGGATGCAAAAAACCCATTTAGTATCTCCCCTATCTCTTTTGGTTCCATACACAGTCTACCACTCTGGTCTTCAAGAGACGAATTTTATCCCTCACTATCCTTTTGCTTCTTACATACCTATAGAAGCTCTTTGGATTTTCCTTCACTCTGTCTGCCAAAGCAACCTCATGTCTTCTTTTAGCCCTCCTGATTTCCCTCAAGTAGCTTCTTGCACTTTTTATACTCCTCAAGCATCTGATCTGTTTCTTGCTGCCTGTACATTACATACAACTCTCTCTTCTTCTTAATCAGTGTTACAGTCTCCCTTGAGAACCAAGGTTCCTTATTCCTATTTACTTTGCCTTTAATTCTGACAGGAACATACAAACTCTGCACTCTCAAAAGTTCGCCTTTGAAGGCCTCCCACTTTGCATTTACATCCTTACCAGAGAACAGCCTGTGCCAATTCACACTTCCCAGATCCCTTCTAATTTTATCAAATTTGGCCTTTTTCCAGTTCAGAACTTCAACTCGAGGACCAGATCTATCCTTATCCATGATCAGGTTGAAACTAATGGCAGTATGATCACTGGATCCAAAGTGTTCCCTCACACTCATGTCCATCACCTGCCCTAACTCATTTCCCAATAGGAGATCCAATATCGCATCCTCCCTGGTCAATCTCAATATACATTGGGATTGTATATCTCAATGACTCAGTTGAAATACTAGCTAGTACAAGCATGGGCAATGTGGCCTAGATTTTTTTGTGTAGTTACAATTCTAAGCTTATAGAAGGTGGAAAACTAGACTGGCATCCAAGGGAACTCTTATTCTGCTAATGGCTAGAACCTTACCACAGAGCTTGTAGCTGAAGAAATGAGCTCCAGTAGAAAATGGGTCTATTTCAAACATAATGCTTATGTAAACATAGTAAGCTTTCCATCTTTCTCTTTTGAAATAGTAATTCATAATTGTTGAGTGAGTTTCAAGAAAACTAAATTTATAATGTGCTGTCAAGTGAACTTTGCATGTTTGATAACTTGAGTTTTTAAATTTAATATTTTCAAAGATTGTTAAGGCATCAACATTGGATTATCTAATGATTCGTTATGTTTTCATTTGTGCAGGACCCCACTTTCCTGGAGAAAAAAGAACGTTGTGAATATTTGAAAAACAAACTCTCTCATATCAAACAAAGAATTCAAGAATATGACAAAGTCATGAACTGGAATGATAATTATTAAAGAACTTAAAAGTTTAGCAAAAACTTTAAATTACAGCAGGTTTTCTTCGTGACTATTTGACAAAAACTCTATTGTGCTTTTCATAAGTCCACCAATTCTTCCATTTGAACCTTTCTTCAGGACAAATAGGACTAAGTGGATCAAGGAATCAAAATACATTTAAATTACACTGCGAACTTGAAATTTGAATTAGCCTTTGTATGTATATAGAATATGTTCCAGATAGTCAACATTTGTGCATAACCTTTTAATATTTATAATGGGTACCAGTTAGAGATTTTTAAACATCTGACTAACTATGATGCATTAGATGTTTCATTATTATTATGTCTTCTATTCACGGTGCTAAGCCAGAATCCTGTATGAATTTGTTGAGCCCTTTATAAATGACTGGGGTTGGTCAAACTGAGTGTATTAAATGCTACAACTAAACCTGTTTTTAAAAAGCTTGTAAGTCTATATAATTGGTGCATAACTAATAAGCAGAAAGGAAGAAATTAGTTTTTTTGCAGATCTCCACACACACACACACCCCCCCCCCACACACACACACACACACACACACACACACACACACACACCCCCCCCCCCCCCCCCCCCCAACTTTCGAACCTTGGATCCTTCTGAAAACTTGGTATTTAAGATGCATTAAAATGTAACTTATTTTTGAAAAAAATGTACATAAGATGTAGTGTTACACTAATAGTTAAATACCAGGTTCCAATGAGTCTATTTTGTATATCTGCTTTTGTACTCTGATCCGATATTACCAACTATCAGCCTTAAATAGTCAAGCCATGGAAGTATTGTAGAGAAGGAGTCATGAGGTTGATCCTTCGAATCAAAGAATTTCGTATTGAGTCGAGATTTAAACATTTTAGCCTTGAAAAGAGACCAAAAGAAGTGACCTTGTAGATGTATACAGGATATTGAATGGCATACTGAAGGCTAATTTAGACAAGGTGAGAGACTAGAAAACAGTTAATAAGATGAAACTGCTGAAGGGAAAATTGAGTACAGATGTGAGGTTGCCCTTCAAGCAAAGACTCATTAATGCCCTGGAATGAACATTGTGGACTGGTGAAACAAAAATCCTTGGACTTGTTAAAAACTTACAAGAAGGGATGGATGGACTTCCCTCATTTGTAGCTAGTGACTATTTTTAAATGATTTTTGTACTTCAAGTAATTTTCATTTTCAACTTCTCCAAGCAACTTGTCGAGCACTTGTGTACTTGAGAGAACTTATTTGCCTAAGTTTTGAAACTTTAATTCTCATTGTCTTGAGCCATTTTTTTTCAGTATTGATGAAGTTAAATGGATTTTTGTATTGTTTCAGTCATGCTTTACTGTATGCAAGCTTTTAATTTTTTTCTATCTAATTTGAAAAGATGCATCTGAACTTGTCTGGTGCCTTTTCAACACAATGTGCCTTCTAATGCATTGAAAACATTTTATTGCTATCCATGCCAAAGTAACTAGTTAATGAAAATGTAGATTTACACTAAACTTTAAAACTGTGTAGGAATTCTACTGTGACTGGAGTATTTTTTAACAAGTTGTGTGCAGCATTGTAAATAAATGTTGAAAGTTTTATCTTCTGGTTAATAGTTATCATTTTCTTATATGCATATTGATCTAGTGTAGACCACCCTAATTATTTCAGTAATGGTATCTGTTATGGTGTGCAAGTGAAAGATTAACTTTTTTTCCTCATAGTTCTGCTTTGCACCAGAGCCAAGTAGAATTGATTATGGAATAACATTTGTACAATCTGTCGTGCTGCACGACCTAGTCATTATTATCCCACCGTAAAACCTCAGGTTTTCATTATGGACTTTTTCCTATTATATCTTATCAAAACACCCAGTATGCATGTGGCTGTGGTTTGACTCCTTCATTCCTGGCATCGTCCCATCTTCCTTGTTCCATATTTCTCTCTCCAAAACAGCACTCTACAGTCAAATAGAAGTTTTCTCATGGTGACTTCCAAAGTGCTTCTCTTCCCACATCACCCTCTGCGCAAGGATTTCTGCTTCACTGGTCCTTGGTGATTTCAGAGTTCATCTCACCTGCTTTCTCTCCTCTGTTTTTGACCCTCCAATCCTCCCCAAATCTTTCCCTCCATGTAAGCTCCCTATTCCATTTTCACAGTTAAACCCTTAACCATCTCATTGGTCTTGCTAGTGCCATCATGTCAATTGCAGATGAGGCCATCTCTAATCTCTTCCTTACATTACTCTCCATCCACATTCTATGCCCAACCCTACCACTGCCCTGGAAGTAAATAATCCCACCACTTTACTTACAGCTGCATTTTCAAAATTCTAGCTGTCTCAGCTTTGGCCTTCCATTTACCATATTCCCCCTCATTTTATGTCTTAGCCCCAATCAATCCCTGGGCATTTTCCCCTGGTATAATCCTTGTCTCCACGCCCTTAAGTCCAATAGAATACAGACTTGAAGATGTGACAACACTAGTTTAGCCAAACAATCATATCAGGATGGGTCATGTGAAACACTAACAAGTCCTGCACTCTTCTGCTCAGACTGCTAACTATCCTGGGATCATCATGGAATGCAAGGATAACCTCCAGCCTTTTTCTCTACTTCCCAGTCCTTTGCTTCCAAAAGTAAATGCAAGGAATTCATGGGTTTTTATCACTAAGATTTGTCTCTAGGGCATTCCTCTCTCCCACTACCCACTGGGCTAAATTCCCTTAAGCTTCTCCCCACCTTAGCGCTAGCACATTTATCTATTTTCCCTCCTAGTTTCTTAATACCCTCTCTGAGCCTAACTTTTGTTTGAAACCCGTCTCCTCCCGCCTCCACCCATTCTCATCAAGCTGCTGCCACCCAATCTTTACTTCTGGTCAACATATTGGCTGATGATGATTCTTTTCAGATGCTGTCCCCATTTTAAATCTGCCATCCTTGTCCTTCTCAAAAAAACCAACGCTTGATTCCTCATCTGTTTGTATGTCTATCCACATAGGTTTTAAGGTCCTCAACCACCTCACTTGGCAATGCACTTCAGGTCACCACCATTGTGTGTGTGTGTGTGTAAAAAAACAAACTGCCCACACATTTCAACTGAACCTCCCCCCCCCCCCCCCACCCCCTGCCTACCCCCTCCCTTTACATTGAACTTGTGCCTCCTTGTAATTGTAATTTGTCTTGGAAAAAAGCTTCCAACTCTTCACCTTCACCTTATCTGTACCCCTCAATTTTTTAAACTTCTATCAGGTTGCACCTCAGATTCCATCTTTCCATGGAGAACAATCCCAATTTATTCAATCTCTCCTCATAGCTAATACCCTCCATGCCAGGCAACATCCTGGAAAAACCTTTACTGTACTCCCTCCAAAGCCTCCACATCCTTTTGGGATGTTAACCGGTTAACATCCCACTTCTAGTAGTGTCCCAGACTGCAGAATGAAAATGATATTTTTTTGCCAATTTGACTATCTGTCAAAAGACTTTATGTGGGATTTTTCCAGCTGCACTCGCCCTAAGGCCATAAACTCCTGACTGAGGTTTAAGGCTGTGGGTCGCAGACAGTGAGCCGTATTTCCTTGCGTTTTTCTTCCGCTGTGATTTCACTTGCTACAAAGAAATAATGTAACCTTTTGATATATTGCCCCTAGTTTTCCATTTCTGGGCCGAACGCCTCAATCTTTCCAGTTTAAAGGCTTGCTTTTTTTGTAGTTTCGGCAGTCACTCTAGCTATACACTCTGATCTCCTGACGATTAATGAAAGCTTTTCCTCATCGTTGGCGTAATAACTTCAAAGAAAGACTCGTTACGGCTTCAAGTTGTGAAGAAGGGTTTATTATCAACAATATTTTATATGTGTATAAGCAATGGTCTACAGAACTACAACATACATCTACTTGGCTCCAAGTGAAGTGCCTCACTGACCCGGGACATGCGCCTCGCACCTGATTGGCTTGGCTTCCTGCGCTGCCTTTCCATAGGGTCCAGCTGCTAATGTGACCATCGGGGATCACTGCCTTAAAGGAGTCACGCTATCTCAGCATGTAGTACTTCTAAAAACATTTACCCGTCGTTTCCTTCATTTTCCTTTATCAATCTATTGTCATTGACAAAATTTATGCATTTCCTTTCATTGCCTTTGTGGAAAAGTTGTATTTTCTTATCCTTAGAGCGTGTACATCCCAATTAAATAGTTCAGTAGCAGGCTTTTGTGAGTTTACCCAAAATTATGCAATGTTTCACTTATTCGTCCTACACACGCACACACACACATATGCATGCATAAAGACTGGATACAGATGAATTTAATATGCTGTTACAGTATGCAAGAAAATGGGATCAGCATGCCTTTTGTGGTAGTTATCAGTGCAGGCTGAATGGGCTGAAGAGCCTTTTCTGCACTGTGTGACTGTATAATTATCTCAGTCTCTTTTTTGGCAGGTCTGTGATTGCTTAGATGAAATTGGTATGTTAATTGAAGTGACAGTTTTGTAAAGTGAAGGATTATCTGGAGACTATGGGTTCTTTTGTACTGTAAAAAGTCTGACAACACCAGGTTTTAGTCCAACCTATTTATTTGATAATATACTCACAAGCTTTCGGGGTTAGCCCCTTCGTCAGGTGAATGGAGAGTTCTGGCCTCAGACAGAGCATATAAAGCACAGACAGTTTAGAGATTACTGATTAGAATGCGAATCCTTACACCTAACCTGCTGTTCAAGACCTGAAGTGGCTGATAATGTGAGTGGAAGGAGCACTGATCGCAGTTTAAAGAGATGTGTATTGTCTCCAGACAGTACAGTAAGTGAGGTTTTGCAAACCCAGGCAAGTCACGGGGGTTACAGATAGTGCGACATGAACCCAAGATCCCTGTTGAGACCGTCCTCATGTGTGCGGAACTTGGCTATCAGTCTCTGCTCAGCGACTCTGCGCTGTCGTGTGTCGTGAAGGCCGCCTTGGAGAATGCTTACCCGAAGGTCAGAGGCTGAATGCCCGTGACCACTGAAGTGTTCGCCAACAGGAAGGGAACAGTCTTGCCTGGTGACTGTCGAGCGATGTTCATTCATCCGTTGATGTAGCGTCTGCATGGTCTCCCCAACGTACCATGCTTCGGGACATCCTTTCTTGCAACATATCAGGTAGACAATGTTGGCCGAGTTGCAAGAGTATTTACCATGTACCTGGTGGATGGTATTCTCACGTGTGATGATGGTATCCATGTCGATGATCCGGCATGTCTTGCAGAGGTTGCTGTGGCAGGGTTGTGTGGTATTGTGGTCACTGTTCTCCTGAAGGCTGGGTAGTTTGCTGCGAACAATGGTCTGTTTGAGGTTGTGTGGTTGTCTGAAAGCAAGAAGTGGGGGTGTGGGGATAGCCCTGGCGAGATGTTCGTCTTCATCAATGATATGTTGAAGACTCCGGAGAAGATGTCGTAGCTTCTCCGCTCCGGGGAAGTACTGGACGACGAAGGGTACTCTGTCCACTGTGTCCCGTGTTTGCCTTCTGAGGAGATCAGTGCGGTTTTTCGCTGTGGCGCATCGGAACTGCCGATCTATGAGTCGAGCACCATATCCTGTTCTTATGAGGGCATCTTTCAGGGTCTGGAGGTGTCTGTCACGATCCTCCTCATCTGAGCAAATCCTGTGTATACGGAGGGCTTGTCCATAGGGAATGGCTTCTTTAACATGTTTAGGGTGGAAACTGGAGAAGTGGAGCATTGTGAGATTGTCTGTAGGCTTGCGGTACAGTGAGGTGCTGAGGTGACTGTCGTTAATGGAGATGCGTGTGTCCAAGAATGCAACTGATTCTGGGGAATAGTCCATGGTGAGTCTGATGGTGGGGTGGAATTTGTTGATATCATCATATAGTTGATATCATCATATAGAGGCATTCAGCCTCTGACCTTTGGGTAAGCATTCTCCAAGGCGGCCTTCACGACGCACGACAGCGCAGAGTCGCTGAACAGAGACTGATAGCCAAGTTCCGCACACATGAGGACGGTCTCAACAGGGATCTTGGGTTCATGTCGCACTATCTGTAACCCCTGTGACTTGCCTGGGTTTGCAAAACCTCACTTACTGTACTGTCTGGAGACAATACACATCTCTTTAAACTGTGATCAGTGCTCCTTCCACTCACATTATCAGCCACTTCAGGTCTTGAACAGCAGGTTAGGTGTAAGGATTCGCATTCTAATCAGTAATCTCTAAACTGTCTGTGCTTTATATGCTCTGTCTGAGGCCAGAACTCTCCATTCACCTGACGAAGGGACTAACCCCGAAAGCTTGTGAGTATATTATCAAATAAATAGGTTGGACTAAAACCTGGTGTTGTCAGACTTTTTACTGTGTTTACGCCAGTCCAACGCCGGCATACCCACATCATGACTTCTTTTGTACTCACATGTTTTGGATGTTGATTCTCAGGTAAATTGTAACTGGAATAGGTTGGGGGAGTCCTTTTCGCTCTGTTTGAAATTCCCGCTTTCAAGGTATTTTCGGTTAATTACCTCGGCTGCTTGGTGGCTTGCAGCTAGTTTGATTATGTTTTGAATTCACTGTCTGCAAGGAGCTTATTGCTGGGGTTTTAAACTCAAACAACAAAATGATTCTCTTATCTTGTGAATTCTACGATTCAAAGTTCTTTTTCCAAACCATGGTGGTGGTTATAATGAGTACACATCATGCATGTTTGAGACAGTCAGGGTCTTCAATTTGACAATAGCTTTTTGGACTAGATTCAGGAAAAAGTATTGATTCAAATCAGCCTGCATTGTTCCTTTTGCTTTCTCTTTTTATCATAGAGTCCTTACAGTATAGAAGGAGGCCATTTGACCCATTGGGTCTGTACCAACCACAATCCCACTGAGGACCTATTCCCATAACCCCACGCATTTATCCTACTAACCCCCCTGACAATAGGGTCAATTTAACATGGCTAATCAACCTAACCCACACCTTTGGACTGTGGGGAGGAAACTGGAGCACCCGGAAGAAACCCACACAGACACGGGTGGGAAAATGTGCAAACTCCACACAGACAGTGATCAAGACCCGAATTGAACCCAAATCCCTGGTGCTGTGAGGCAGCAGTGCCACCCTTGAGACAGGAGCATTTGTTTCAATCCACAAATGTAGTCAGGTGACCCCTGAGTGGCTTTTTTTTGCAGCCTTTTGTCATTTTTGAAATATGAAAATTAGTTTGAAATTCAGAATATATTAGGCATGACGCTATCAAATTTATAAGTGAATATTGACCTAGTTTCTGACCCTGACCATATACTGACCACATACTGACCCTGACAACTGCTCAAGATTCTGCATAAAGCAATTTGTCTGCCTTTTTGCTTTAAAAAAACCCCTATGTAATTTTGTTTCTAGACCCCCTCGGCTACTGTGAGTATGTTTCTGCACACCCAGTCTCAACTTTTCATTTTCTTCTGTGAAGTATTCTCATCGTTTAACGCCTTGATGAAGACTATTTTTGTTTGTATTCTGTTGTCACTCTTATATGGCTATCACACCTCATCAGCTGCATTGCTTTGTTTCCTAGACTTGTCATTAAATTTAAGACAGATGAGGCAGATGCTGCTTTGCTTTTGGACTAATACTTTAGTCCTTCTATATCTTATCATTGGGTACCAACATTTATCCAACACTTTCTTATTCAGTCTCATAAATATAAATACATCATTGGCACTACCACAGTAAAATCTTACAGCTGCCCTGACTAATACTTTCCAATTCAATCCACTACATTCACCCAATTCTCTTATCTGACCCTACAAATCATAAGTAGTTCCTAGGAAGACTCAACGGATAGTGACCTTGATTGGGAAATCTAGTTGAAATTGTACCTTTAGTAGTCTGGGAATATTAAACTCAAATATCCTGGCTGAGAGCAACTAACCAAGTTCAGTCCAAATACTAAACTTGAGAGCTTTTTGATCAATCAAGTATTAAGCTTTTCTGTTTCATTCACCCACAAAGGCACTATAGTTTTCTGATCCCTGCCACTATTTCAGATTCTAGAGTTTTGCCTCCAATACTTTAACCAGAAGTCTACCTTGCATTGAAAAGCTTCCAGTCATTTAACTTTAAAGTTGTCTTTTAATAATTTCAATCTGTGTCTCATTTGTCCTACAGTCCTATTTAAAATACTCACTACACACTTCTAGAAGGTCAATTCTGGGTCACCTTCTAGGATTGGAAAGCCCAATCTTCCGTAGTCCTTCCTCCACTCAGTGCACACCCTGATCTGAAGGATTGCTCTAAAAGTTCTTCCCTTGGCCAGCAGGATTAAGGAAAACCCCAAGACTTTTAATACATATATAAAGAGCAAGAGGATAGCCAGGGAGAGGGTTGGCCCACTCAAGGACAAGGGGGGGAATCTATGTGTGGAGCCAGAGGAAATGGGTGAGGTATTAAGTGAGTACTTTGCGTCAGTATTCACCAAAGAAAGGGACTTGGTGGGTGATGAGTCTTAGAAAGGATGTGTAGATAGTTTGATAGTCCACATAATAGTTAGTTTGAGTCATATTGAGATCAAAAAGGAGGTGGTACATAGAACATAGAACACTACAGCACAAACAGGCCCTTCGGCCCACGAGTTGCGCCAATCACATCAACTCCTATCTATAACCCCCAATCCCATAAAACCCCATATACTCATCCAGAAGTCTTTTAAAAGACCCCAGCGAGTTCGCCTCCACCACCACTGACGGCAGCCGATTCCATTCACTTACCACCCTCTGAGTGAAAAACTTACCCCTAACATCACTTCTGTACTTTCCTCCCCGCACCTTAAACCTGTGTCCTCTCGTAGCGACCATTTCAACCCGGGGAAATAGCCTCTGAGAACCCACCCTATCTATTCCTCTCAACATTTTATAAACCTCTATCAGGTCGCCTCTCAACCTACGTCTCTCCAGGGAAAAGAGACCCAGTTCCCTCAACCTAACTTCATAAGGCATGCCTCCCAGTCCAGGCAACATCCTTGTAAATCTCCTCTGTACCCTTTCAATAGCTTCTACGTCTTTCCTATAGTGAGGCGACCAGAACTGCGCACAGTACTCCAAATGAGGCCTGACAAGGGTCTTATAAAGTTGCAGCATTACCTCCCGACTCCTAAGCTCAATCCCTCGATTTATGAAGGCCAGTACACCATTGGTATTGGGTTCTTGTGGTATTGGGGTTCTTGAGAAACATTAAGGTAGACAAGTCCCCAGGGCCTAATGGGATATACCCCAGAATACTGAGAAAGGCAAGGGAGAAAATTGCTGGGGCCTCAAGAGAAACCTTTGTATCCTCACTAGATACAGGGGAGGTCCCAGAGGATTGGAGAATAGCCAATGTTGGTCCTTTGTTTAAGAAGGGTAGCAAGAATAATCCAGGTAATTACTAGCTGGTGAGCTTTACATCAGTGGTAGGGAAATTATTGGAGAGGATTCTTCGAGACAGGATTTATTCCCACTTGGAAATAAGTGGATGTATTAGTGAGAGGCAACATGGTTTTGTGAAGGGGAGGTCGTGTCTCGCGAACTTGATCGAGTTTTTTGAGGAAGTGACGAAGATGAGGGTAGGGCAGTGGATGTTATCTACATGGACTTCAGTAAGGCCTTTGACAAGGACCCTCATGGCAGACTAGTGCAGAAGGTGAAGTCACATGGCAAGGTGGATACAAAACTGGCTCGGTCAAAGAAGACAGAGGATAGCAGTGGAAGAACATAAGAACATAAGAAATAGGAGCAGGAGTAGGCCATCTAGCCCCTCGAGCCTGCCCCGCCATTCAATAAGATCATGGCTGATCTGTCGTGGCTCAGTTCCACATTCCCACCCTCTCCCCATAACCCTTAATCCCCTTGCCTATCAAAAACCTATCAACCCGCGTCTTAAAAATATTGAGCGAGGCAGCCTCCACCACTTCAACAGGCAGAGAATTCCAGAGATCCACCACCCTTTGAGTGAAGAAGTTCCTCCTCAACTCTGTTCTAAACCGCCCCCCCTTTATCCTGAGGCTGTGCCCTCTAGTCCTACTGTCCTTTCTGAGCGGGAAGGCTGCATTTCTGAATGGAAGGCTGTGACAAATGATGTTCCTCAGGGATCAGGGCTGGGACCTTTGCTATTTGTAATATAGACAAATGATTTGGAGGAATGATTTGGTTTGATGAGTAAGTTTGCAGACAACACAAAGACTTGTGGATTTGCAGATAGCGATGAGGACCATCAGAGGATACAGCAGGATATAGATCGGTTGGAGACTTGAGTGGAGAGATGGCAGATGGAGTTTAATCCGGACAAATGTGGGGTAATGCATTTTGGAAGATCTAATACAGATAGGACATTGACAGTAAATGGCAGTGATAGGCAAAAGGATCTGGGTGTACAGGTACACAGGTCACAAAGTGGCAATGCAGATGGAGAAGGTAGTCAAGAAGGCATACGACATGCTTGCCTTCATTGGCTGGGGTGTTAAGTTTAAAAATTAGCAAGTCATGTTGCAGCTTTAAAGAAACTTAGTCAGGCCGCACTTGGAATATAGTGTTCAATTCTGGTCACCACACTACCAGAAGGATGTGGAGGCTTTGGAGAGGGTACAGAAAAGATTTACTAGATGTTGCCTGGTATGGAGGGCATTAGCTATGAGGAGAGGTTGGAGAAACTTGGTTTGTTCTCACTGGAAAGACAGAGGTTGAGGAACGACCTGATAGAAGTCTACAAGATTATGAGAGGCATGGACAGAATGGATAGTCAGAAACTTTTTCCCAGGGCGGAAGAGTCAATTACTAGGGAGCATAGGTTTAAGGTGCAAGGGGCAAGGTTTAAAGGAGATACACGAGGCAGATTTTTTACACAGAGAGTAGTGGGTGCCTTGAACTTGTTGCCGGGGGAGGTAGTGGAAGTGGATATGTTAGTGACTTCTAAGGGGCATCTTGATAAATGCATGATTAGGATTGGAATAGAGGGATATGGTCCCTCTCCCTCCCGGTCTCTGCCCTGATTGTCTGAACCACCTGGCAAAGGTATTTTCCCATTTAACTTTTTGAGAGTAATTATGAATGTTAAACTGGCAGAAACTTTCGAAGATAATGATTTAAATCGCTTTGTCGGATGGTTCCCAGCCTAGTGCAGTTGTCCAGGGAAAGTTCTGGACAATTTCTGGGAAAATCCTTATGCAGAAACTCCCTAGAAGGACGCCCCAGTGCATCATTGGGGTGCAAATCCAGGAGACAAGGAAGGTATGGGCTATTGCCCAAAAATTGATCAAACACTGTAAAAGAAATAAATTGCGACCCATTTTTGTCAGATTCAAACATTCTTGCATCTCTTGTTTCAGAGTTTCAGACTGACCAACACACACACACACCAAGACCTGTCCCCTCCTTGGTTACTTACCCTAAAGAAAGATGTGGTTGCTGTCAGGATAATATAGCAGCTGATGGACTATAGTCTGTCAAATGAAGCAAGAATGGATCTGAGATCAAGGAAACATTTCAAAATGCTTCACATAGGCAACATCAATAAGAAAACAGAAATGGAATTTCATGTTTAAATCATGAGCAAAAGTGCTAAAATCTGAAATAACAGATCTGCTTTTCTTTTGTGAGTAATTAATGAATTTTTGGTGGTTTTGGCTGAGGGCAGAATGTTGATCAGGACACATCAAGGTCAGAACACATTCTTTGAATAGTGAATTTAAACAACCACTTAGTTTAATGTACCAGTAATATCCGGCTTCCAAACCCTAGCTAGTTTATGATTCCACCACAAACAATACATTTGGTTCCTCAATACAGTGCTTGTAAAATCTGAATGTAAAACTGGTTTTAAATTCCTATAGTTGGCTGGTCTATTGATCCCATAGCCAGCCAAGGCACCAATCAAAGGGTTAAGACATTGGAAATAAAACAACTTGTTTTGTTTTCTTCAAGTGGCCTGCTGCTTATTTCCAGCATTTTCTGTTTTTAATCTCTTGAGGAGCAGCAATATAATTTGCACAGAAGAAAGTCACAAAGGAAGTACTCCGAATTGTGGGTTACAAATATGTAGAGTGATTATTCATTTTTAATTTTCAGGTGAGATTGTAGGAGTTGGGATCCGCCCTTGGACAAGAAGGTCTTTTGTTCAGTTTGCTATCCAGAGTAGCACAACCAGTTTGGCAACAGTTCTATACTTTAGGGGTAAGTACTGAAAATCTAAACTAAACCAGACAAATACATCAGGCACTTCAACAACTGAAAAGATCGGTTTATAGTTTGGGTATGAGAAAACTTTTGTCAAAACTAGCACAAACCTCTGTAGAAAGAGGATTTCTTTAAAGTTGTAAAAGAGAATAAAGGAAGTAAAGAATTGGGGGCAGGAAATGAGAAAAGTTTATTTTGTCAGTGAAAAAGACCAAAGAGCAGTACAGCACAAGAACAGGCTCTTCAGCCCTCCAAGCCTGCTACGATCACAATTTAGACCAATAGACTATTTAGACCAATCACTTGTATCTTTCTATTCCCTGTTTTTATTCATACGTCTATCCAGACCTTAAATTCACTAATGTATCTGCCTCAACCATTTCACTTGGCAGTGCATTCCAGACCACCACCTTCTTTTTAAACTTCCCCTGCACATCCCCACTGAAACTTTCTCCCCTTATCTTGAACTTGTGCTCCCTTCTAATTGTCATTTCTGCTCTGGAAAAAAATTCCAACTGTTATAAGAACATAAGAACATAAGAAATAGGAGCAGGAGTAGGCCATCTAGCCCTTCGAGCCTGCCCCGCCATTCAATAAGATCATGGCTGATCTGTCGTGGCTCAGTTCCACATTCTCGCCCTCTCCCCATAACCCTTAATCCCCTTGCCTATCAAAAACCTATCAACCCGCATCTTAAAAATATTTAGCGAGGCAGCCTCCACCACTTCAACGGGCAGAGAATTCCAGAGATTCACCACCCTTTGAGTGAAGAAGTTCCTCCTCAACTCCGTTCTAAACCGCCCCCCCTTTATCCTGAGGCTGTGCCCTCTAGTCCTACTGTCCTTTCTGAGTGGGAAGAGCCTCTCCGCCTCTATCCTATCCATCCCATTCAACATCTTATACGTCTCAATGAGATCTCCCCTCATTCTTCTAAACTCTAATGAGTACAAGCCTAGTTTATTCAGCCTCTCCTCATAGTTCAACCCCCTCAACTGTTCACCCTCATAATTTTATAAACTTCTATCAAATCGCCCCTCAGCCTCCGTCTTTCCAGGGAGAACAATCCCAGTTTTTTCAATCTCTTCTCATAGTTAATGCCCTCCATACCAGGAAACATCCTGGTAAACTTTTTCTGTACTCCCTCCAAAGTCTCCACGTCTTTCTGGTAGTGTGGTGACCAGAATTGAATACAGTATTCCAAATGTGGCCTAACCAACGTTTTATACAACTGTAACATAATTTGCCAACTTTTATACTTGATGCCTTGTCCAATGAAGGTAAGCATGCCACATGCTTTCTTCACCACCTTTTCTGCCACTTTTAAGGATCTGTTCACCCATACGCCCAGATCTCTCTGTGTGTCTAAACTCCTGATGGTTCTGCCATTTATTTTATAGCCCCCACCTGAATTGGATCTACCAAAATGCATCATGAAATAAAGTGATGCAAAAGCTCCACTCAACTTTTTCAAAAGGATTTCTGAAATTCAGCTGTCTAATTTTATCAGGAGTGTTTGATTAGTGACTATTGATGGATCACGACATGCTGGAATACAGTAAAAGTTTTAATAAGCTACATAGGTCAATAATCTCAAAATTCCTATACGTTTCTTCAGGTTAGAAAAGAACAGATTCTTTGTTTTCTATTCGGTGATCTTTGATACAAACTGTGAACTGAATTTAATTATTACTTGTAAACTGAGATGTCCCTATAGAATCCATAGAACAGAATCCCTACAGTGCAGAAGGGGACCATTTGGCCCTTCGACTCTCTGACAGAGTGTATTACTCAGGTCCTCTCCTCTGCCTTATCCACATAACCCCACACATTTACCATGGCCAATCCTCCTTAACTACACTAAGGGGCAATTTAACATGGCCAATCCACCCAATCTGCACATCTTTGTACTGTAGGAGGAAAACGGAGCACCCAGAGAAAACCCACACAGACACAGTGCAGACTTTGCACAGACAGTCACCGAGGCTGGAATCGAACCCAGGTCTCTGGCGCTGTGAGGCACTGTGGTGCTGTGAGGCACTGTGCCACTCTGCCAACATTGTGCCTAAGATCTGGCATACACACCCAAAAACAAACACTGGATTATAAAATAATATGTGTTTCATAATAAAAACAGAAAATGCTGCAAATATTCAGCAGGTCAAGTGGCATCTATTGAGAGAGCCAGAGTTAATATTTCAGGTCAGTGCCCTTCATCAGGCCTCAGAAAGAGAAAATGCTAGAGATGTAACAGTTCTTCAAAAGTACAGGAGCAGGTGGAGAATTGCTGCTCCTCAAGCTTCAGTCAAACTTCACTGGAAGATTGTAGGAGGCTG
This sequence comes from Carcharhinus amblyrhynchos, assembly GCF_965287045.1. NCBI lineage: Eukaryota > Metazoa > Chordata > Chondrichthyes > Carcharhiniformes > Carcharhinidae > Carcharhinus > Carcharhinus amblyrhynchos. The sequence goes on from NC_137328.1 coordinate 95,221,291, forward strand.
GGACAGACGGGTCAAAGTGGAAGTGAGGCAGAGAATTCAAATGACAGGCAAGCAGCAAGTCAGAAATTACCTGCAGATTAAATGGATCTGTTCATTAAAGTGATCACTCAATCTGCATTTTCTTTCCTCAATGTAGTGGAGGAATGCTGCATTACGAGCAGTGCAGCATTTTTAGACAATTATCTGTAATCCGGAAAGAGTGCTTGGGGAATTGGACAGAGGGAAGGGATGAGGTAATGAGGCAGTTGTTGCATTTCCTACATTTGCACTGGAAAATGCCCTGGGTAGGAGAGAGGGGATTGGCAGTAATGGAAACCATAAATGAACATTGTGGAGGGAACATTCCCTTCAGAAAGGGTGGGGGGAGGAAGATATGTTTGGTTGGGCAAAGGACTGGAGGTGGCAAAGATGGTAAAGGATCATCTATTGACCATGGATACTAGTAGAGTGAACGGGGGAAATCATGGTTCTGGGATGGAGGGAGAAGGATGAGGACAGAAGTAGGGAAATGGAATGGACACAGTTAAGGGTCTTGTCAGCCACTGTGGAGGGGAATCTTCAATTGAAGAAAAAGGAATACATGTTGGAACCACGAATATGGATTTTTTACCACAAGCCAGTGCAGATACAATGGGCTGAATGGCCTCTTTCAGTGCCATAACTTTTCTATGGTTCTTGTATGGAAGGCAGGATCATTAGAATGATGCTTCAGTGAATGATCATCAATGATGCTTCAGTGATGCTGGCAGAATGGTATAAAATCTTAGCAGAAAGTAAGGTGAGACAAAATGTAATTAAGGTGACTGAGGGAAACCGTGGACTTGTAAGAGATACTAATTCACAGCCTGACCCCAGAAGTGGAGATAGTGAAGTTGCAAAGAGAAAGTGAAGAGCTGGACTATGTGAAGATGAGGGAGGGATGGAAAGTGGAAGTAAGGTTGATGAAATTTTCCTGTTCAGATCAAGCAAATAGAATGTAATTAGGTAAAATACAGAGCACAGAAATAAGCTCTTTGGCACAGGAACCATTCTGTGCTGTTATAGAATCATAGAATCTCTACAGTGCAGAAGGAGCCATTCAGCCCATCAAGCCTCCACTGACAACAATCCCACCCAAGCCCTATCAATGTAACCCCATGTATTTACCCTATCTAGTCCCTCTGACATTAAGGAGCAATTTAGCATGAACGATCCACCTAACCCGCACATCTTTTGACTGTGGGAGGAAACTGGAGCACCCAGAGGAAACCCACACAGACACAGGGAGAATGTGCATACTCCACACAATCACCTGATGTTGGAATTGAACCTGGGTCCCTGGTGCTGTGAGGCAGCAGTGTTAACAACTGTGCCACCATGTCACCCCAAATGAGTCTTCTCTCATTCCATAGCCCTTACCTTAGCCTCTCATCATATATTTCTATTCCCTTTTTTGGCACAGTAGCACAATGGTTAGCACTACTGTCTCACAGCATCAGGGACCATGGCGCTGTTTCACAGCACCATTGGCTGTGCTAAATTCCCCCTTAGTTTACCTAAACAGGCGCCAGAGTGTGGCGACTTGGGGATTTTCACAGTAATTTCATTGCAGTGTTAAATGTAAGCCTACTTATGACACTAATAAATACACTTTAAAACTTAAACCTTTTCCTCATGTTCTCTCATCTAGTTTCCTTTTGTATGTAGCATGAATACTTCAACCGGAAAAGAGTTGATGGATCTGAGTTGAATTCAAACAAAGAATGTTGCACATACCCCATAAAGAGGCAGGCATGACAAGAACATGGGTTCCCAACATTGCCTTTAATATATTTTGTTGTGCACAGTCTATTTATTTAAGTGCATGAGTCGCAAAAACCCAGCTTGCAGGTGCAGCAGGTGGTCAGGAAGGCGAATGGGATGCTGGCCTTCATCGCGAGGGGGATTGAATATAGAAGTAGGGAGGTCTTGCTGCAGCTGTATAGGGCATTGGTGAGGCCGCAGCTGGAGTACTGTGTGCAGTTTTGGGCGCCGTACTTACACAAGGATATTTTAGCCTTGGAGGGAGTGCAGAGGAGGTTTACTAGGCTGCTGCCGGAGTTGAGGGGGTTGAGCTATGAGGAGAGGCTGAATAGATTAGGCTTGTACTCGTTAGAGTTTAGAAGAATGAGGGGGGATCTCATTGAGACGTATAAGATGATGAATGGGATGGATAGGATAGAGGTGGAGAGACTCTTCCCGCTCAGAAAGGTTAGTAGGACTAGGGGGCATAGCCTCAAGATAAAGGGGGGGCGGTTTAGAACGGAGTTGAGGAGGAACTTCTTCACTCAAAGGGTGGTGAATCTCTGGAATTCTCTGCCCGTTGAAGTGGTGGAGGCTGCCTCGCTAAATATTTTTAAGACGCGGGTTGATGGGTTTTTGATAAGCGAGGGGATTAAGGGTTATGGGGAGAGGGCGGGAATGTGGAACTGAGCCAAGACAGATCAGCCATGATCTTATTGAATGGCGGGGCAGGCTCGAAGGGCTAGTTGGCCTACTCCTGCTCCTATTTCTTATGTTCTTATGTTTTTATGTTTTTTGTGGCTGCACAAGAACAGTAACACAAGAGTTTGACATGTACTCAGCTGCATGGGAACTTCCAGGTGACTATGAACAATACTGCCCACAGCTCAGAGAGAATATTAATAACAACACCTTTTACTTGGAGGAAGTGAGTGGAGTTAAAGGAGAAGTTTTTCTATACCTAAAAGGAGGGCAGTGGTATATGGAAACTGTTGCGTCTCTGCTAAAGGAAGGTGCGGCTTAGTGGTTAGCACTGCTGCCTCACAGCACCTGGGTTCAATTCTGGTCTTGAATGACTGCCTGTATGGAGTCTAATGTTTTCCCTGTGTCTGTGTGGGTTTCCTCCGGGTGCTTCAGTTTCCTCCCACAGTCCAAAGATGGGCATGTTATACGGATTGACCATGCTAAATTGCCCTTAGTGTCTGAAGATGTGTAGATTAGGGGGATTAGCCATGTTCATAAGATATAGGAGCAGAATTAGGCTATTCAGCCCATCGAGTCTGTTCCACCATTTGATCATGGTTGATATGCTCCTCATTCCCATTTTCTTACCTTCTCCCCAGAACCCTTCAACACATTACCAATTAAAAATTTGTCTGACTGGTAAATGTATGGGCTTTCAGGGATAGTCATGCTGTGGAGATGCCACTGTTGGACTGGGGTAAACACAGAAAAAAGTCTCACAACACCAGGTTAAAGTCCAACAGGTTTATTTGGTAGCAAACGCCAAATGCCATGAAAGCTCACGGCATCTGCTACCAAATAAACCTGTTGTACTTTCGGGGATAGGGCAGGGGAAGGGTAGGCACGGATAAGATGCTGAATCGGTTCAGTCTTGATGGGCTGAATGACCCCCTTTTGCACTGTAGGGATTCTATGGTTCTCAGGTGTAGACTGGGTGTTCCTGATAAAAAGGGCATGGCTAGGGTCTAGAAACTTTTAAAGTGGCAGAGCAGTTTGTTTATAAGAGGAGCAGATGTAGGTGGGAAAAGACTTATGAAGAGAAAAGGTCAAGATAGGAAGAAATAGTTTCTGTGGGGCAAGAGCAGGGTCTACCATGGTAGATTTAGGAAAGGAGAGGTGGGCTGTGTGAGTTTGAGGGGTGGAATAAGGTTGGAGCCAGTGGGGGTTTGTGGGGAAGATTTCCAAAGGACATGGAGTTAATGATGGTCAGTTTGATGGTGGTGATTGGTGGTGATTTGTGGTCCATGGGGAGGTAGGCAGTGTCAGACCCATTAGTGAAGACACTTTTAACAAGACTAAAAATGTGGCTTGATCTTTTTCCCTCAGTGTTTCTCCTGAACATGGGCCATTTGGCTAGTGTGGCCCCATGTGGAATGCAGAATGTATAACGTACTGTCTAATAAACTGACAGCTGGACTCCAGAAATGGAGATAGTGAAGTTGCAGAAAGGGAAGAGTTGCAGATGGATTACGTGAAGATGGGAGGATTAGAATGTGGACAAAAACAATCACTTGTCATCGGGACAGGTAGACGTATTGGAGAGATTAGCCTTCACAACGTGCAGTTTACCAAACATCAGCACTGTACTTTATAATTCTGGATGATAACTTTTTATAGATCCTGTTCATTTATCTCTAAAATAGGGAGTGTCCTGATGACACGCATTTCAGGGCTTCCCAGTTTCTGTTTATAGATACTTCTTCAAATCATTGAGTCATGTGCATTATGTAATAGTCTCTGTCTCGCATTAGGAAAATAGCTCTCCGTCACGGATAGAGTATCTATTCTGGAAGAACATAAAGCTTCCAAAATTAAAAAAAAGTTTTAAAGGTTTGTTTATTGGTCACAAGTAGGCTTGTATTAACACTGCAATGAAGTTACTGTGAAATTGCCCTAGTCACCACTCCGGCACTTGTTCGGGTCAATGCACCTCATAGAGTCATAAAGTTAGAGAGTCTTAGCGGTTTACAGCATGAAAACAGGCCCTTCAGCCCAACTTGTCCGTGCTGCCCTTTTTTAAAGCCACTAAACTAGTCCCAATTGCTGCTTTTGCCCCATATCCCTCTATATCCATTTTACCCATGTAACATTCTAAATGCCTAGCCAGCATGTATTTCAGAATGTGATTGAAGGGGATAATAGAAATAAAAAAGCCATGAAGTCATCTTCAAGCACAAATATAGAGCAGAAGTGGAAATTGTCTTTGCATCCAAAAGAGAAAATGCTGGAAAATCTCGGCAGGTCTGGCAGCATCTGTAAGGAGAGAAGAGATGACGTTTCAAATCCAGCTGACAGCTTTGACAAAGGGTCATCTAGACTCCAAACTGCAACTTTTTTCTCTCCTTACAGATGCTGCCAGACCCGCTGATATTTTCCAGCATTTTCTCTTTTGGTTTCAGATTTCAGCATCCGCAGTAATTTGCTTTTATTTTCTTTGCACAGTTTGTTGAAGATTCCATATTAGCTTCCAAGCGAAAGTTAAAGTTTTAAAGCTTATTTATTAGTATCACAAGTAGGCTTACATTAACACTGCAATGAAGTTACTGTGAAAATCTCCTAGTCCTTACACTCCAGCGCTTGTTCAGGAACACTGAGGTAGAATTTAGCATGGACGATGCACCCAATCAGCACATCTTTCGGACTGTGGGAGGAAATCGGAGCACCCAGAGGAAACCCACGCAGACACTGGGAGAACGTGCAGACTCTGCACAGACAGTGAGCTAAGCCGCGAAATCGTAAACTAAATTAGTATGTTTTTTAGATTTTTTGTTTAGTAAACACATTTTGACATCTGGTTGTTTGGCAGCTGGAGGCTGTTAGTTGCGGATCAGGTGAGGCTCTCAATCACTCAGGTTGCAATCCTGCTGCTGTTAGATGTGTGTAGCTGGGTGGGGTGTGCCTGAGACTGACGTGCCTCTCTGGTATGTGCTGGCTGCTCTGCAGCTTCTCGTCAGGAGGAGGGCGCTTTGTTGGCAGCTCTGGTTCACTTCCAGCAGGTGTACACTGGAACAACAAGCAATAAAGTGCCGAGACGACGCGACCTTTGGAGAATCGTGGGGTTGGCGCAAAACAAAAGGTTTTAATCGATTGTTCATGCTGGGAATTAGTTTTCTCCTCCGTACCACGGTACTAGATCTAAGCGGGTTTCTATCCCACTGTTGAGTTGCTCTCCTGATGTGTTGACTGGGGACAGGTATTCTTTTGTGTGTAAAATAGGGAGGAGAAGGAGGGGGTTTCGTTGCGTTGATTCTGATGCTGTTTTCTTTGATGTTTTGGCAAGGTTTGAACGGAAATTGAATTTGGAGAGAAATCCCCACACGGTCACAGAGGATATTTATATTTCGAAAGGTGGAAATGTCGGGTCCAGCATTAGATAGCCCACCGCCCTACCATTCTGGGAGCGAGTACTAGTGAGTATTCCCCAGTCACAAAACTTGCCTTCTCTTTGTGAGGCCTTTTTTTCACTTCTGTTTAACTTCTAAATTATATTAGAACCGATGCTATTTAGAGCTAGTATAATTCTGACATTTTAGATAAATGTTTCCCAATTGATTTCCATTTTCTCACTTTTCTGAAGGCGCTGGGTTACTTTGAATTCACTGCAATTAATAGTAACTCGATGGAAGTATTACTAAACGTGCTTAGCCCCAAGAGTTCAGCCAACTTAGTACAATAACTGACCCACAGTAATACAATAGCTCACTCATAGTTGTAAGTAATTAGAAATAACCACTATATTGCTCTGATATCCCACATGTAAATAAGTCATTCTAGAAACTGCTGATATTCAATTTGTAACTAACAGTTATGAGTGGTTAGAAGTAACAACTATGATTAACTTTGCTCTGATATCCCACCTTAAAGTAATAGTCATCATATAAAATTCTGATTTCCAATTTGTAATTAAAATCAGAATCTGCCTGTATTATACAAGGTCCGGTCTAATGTTCCATTTTAACAGATTCTATTCCTGAGCTAAGTACATAGCCCAGGGATTGAAATTGATCTTATTGAATGGCGGGGCAGGCTCGAAGGGCTAGTTGGCCTACTCCTGCTCCTATTTCTTATGTACTTGCTGGAATGTTTCAATGCCACGCAATGTGGCATATGTATCCACTGGGTTACCACAGGAACTAAAATAGGGATGTAAAAGATGTTTACTTTTGTCCATATTTGTAGACTAAGTAGCTTTTGTGATGGATTTTTTTCTGATTGTGATTTTATTTAACGTACACAGCAGCATTGTACAAAGAACAAAGAAAAGTACAACACGGGAGCAGGCCCTTCAGCCCTCCAAGTCTGCTGCCAGACTTAATTAAAACCCCCTACCCTTCCGGGGACCATATCCCTCTATTCCCATCCTATTCATGGACTTGTCAAGACGACGCTTAAAAGTCGTTACTGTATCCGCTTCCACTACCTCCCCTGGCAGCAAGTTCCAGACACCCACCACACTCTGTAAAAAAAAAAATTTGCCTCGTACATCTCTTTTAAACCTTGCCTCTCGCATTTTAAACCTATGCCCTCTAGTAATTGACTATTCTACCCTGGGAAAAACTTCTGACTATCCACTCTGTCCATGCCTCTCATAATCTTCTAGATCTTGTTGTAAAGTGTTAAAAATTTTTCAAACCTGCTCTTGCTCGCATTGGTGTTGCTGAATATTTATCACACACTACAGCGTCAAGCTTAAAGGTTATGAGATGAATACAGACATGCTAATTGCTACTCTCGTCACTTTGCATCAGGACAGCAGTTATGAAAACTCAGGTGGACTTCTACCCCAGTGGATGGGGCCATACTTCACATTTCTACTGCTGGCACTTACTAATTCAGGACAGACCAGGGATTGAACCCATAATCCTTCTGAGTGGTGTCGAATCACACTGCAGAAGGAGGTCATTCCACCCATCCAGCCTGCATTGACAACAATCCCACCCAGGCCCTATCCCTGGAGCCCCATGTATTTACCCTGCTAGTCTCCATGACACTAAGGGGCAATTTTGGCAAGATCAATCCACTTAACCTGCACATCTGTGGATGTGATCCATCTCTGTACAATATACTTCTCTAAATTTGCAATTTGATTAGTATTTGGTATAATTTAAAAAATACATAGGCCACTTTTTAAAAAGCAAAATACAGCAGTTGCTGGAATCTGAAATAAAAACAGAAAATGCTGGAAAATCTCAGCAGATCTGTGGGGAGAGAATAGAGTCAACATTAGCTTGGATGAAGGGTCATCTAGATTTGAAATGTTGACTTTATTCTCCCTTCACAGATGCTGTCAGACCTGCTGAGATTTCCCAGTTCTTTCTTAAGTTGGTTAAAAGTTCAGAAGTTTTTCTGATTTGAAATGTCCTAATGTAAACAGAAACTGAACAGCTTTGACTGTTCCACTTTGAAGTAATTAGTCTGCTGATCCATTAATCGTCTTTGTTGGTCCTTGGAATATTATAAATTTTGTATTCTGGAAACATTTTTGGGTAGAATAATGCCCATTATGTTGTGGACCTGTATTGACTGCATTATATTAATTCTTTTACCTCCAATGTTACAGCCACGGTTCAGTCTATGCACCAAGCAAGGACCTATATGATGGAGAGATGCGATCCCAGCCTGCTGGTTCCTACTATCCAGATGAAACACAACACTTCTACAAATGGTCTTCCCCTCCAGGAATTATCAAAATTTTAGCCATCCTTATCATTGTGATGTGCATTGGAATCTTTGCATGTGTGGCATCAACTTTACCCTGGGACATGGACTATTATGGAGGAGGAATGGGTGTAGGGAACGGCATGGGATATGGTGGATATGGAGGATACGGGGGTGCTGGTGCGGGCTACGGTTCTGGTACGGGCTATGGATACGGTGCTGGAGTTGGAGCGTATGGATATGGAGGTGGCTACACTGATCCACGGGCTGCCAAAGGCTTCATGATCGCACTAGCTGCTGTCAGCTTCATAGGACTTTTGGTTGTTTTTATCATTCTCGTGTCTAAGGCTAGGCTTTCCAGATCAAGGAAATTTTACTTAATTCTGATGATTTTGTGTGCGGTCATTGGTTTTATAATGTTTGTGGCTACAATAGTCTACATCATGGGAGTAAATCCAACAGCGCAGGCTGCAGGATCAGTGTTCTACAATCAGTTACTGACCCTCTGTAACCAGTTTTATATTCCATCTACCACTGGCGTCTTCACAAATCAATATCTCTATCACTACTGTGTGGTAGAACCACAAGAGGCAAGTATTTTACATGCCTTTCATATGTAAATCGTCAATATGATCAGTTACACTTGTTTTACGTATTTCAATTTCTTCATGCATGCATGTATCTTGGGGTCTAAATATATAGAAAATTCTCTGTATTGTTAAGTACTATAGTAGACATGGATAGGATGCCAGAATTGTGCTATTGAGTTCCTTTAGTTTGAGTAGCTGTGATAACTAGTTTTTGCAGTGGAGCCATTGTGAACAAAAACCATCTTAGTGACCTGCAGTTCCCTAAACAGGTAAACAAATTGCAAACTCCCTCACCAGCCATCAATTGTGTTGTTCCAGCAGTGTATCTATGGACTCTACAAAAATGCAAATGTCAGCATAGTTAGCACATGGAGTGAGATAATGGAGGCTTTATTTACAGATAGCTAAAGTTGAGTTAAGCTGATGCATGTGAAAGTTGTTGTGCATTCATGTATTTTAGACATGTGGGAATGGAAAGCTTATTATTAGATGTAGTAAGTAATGAAGGTCTGTTGAAAACAATTGGATGAGCTCTGTCTGATGTCTTGGGTGATTTGCACACTCGAGCATCTCCATGTCAGGTATCTGAAACAAAAATTGGCAATGTGTATTTTGCAAAAGATTTCATGTTAAAGGTAAATCCATAACCAGGATATTCTACACAAAGTGTCCATTTACAGACAATTATTCCCAGTCAAATTCTAACCAATCATTTGGAAAGGATGTGAAGGCATTGGAGCGAGTGCAGAAAAGATTCAGGAGAATGATTCCCAGGATGAGAAACTTCAGTTGTGAAGATAGATTGGAGAAGTTAGGACTGTTTGAAAAAAAGGATGAGAGGAGATTTGCTAGAGGTTCATACTCAGAATCATGAGGGCACTGGACTGAGTAGACAGGGGCAAACTTTTCACAGGTGAAAGGCTTGAACGCGAGGGAACAGATTTAATGTAATTGGCAAAAGGAGTAAAAGCAATATGAGAAAGAACTTTTTCATGCAGTGAATGGTTAAGGTGTAAAATTCGCTGGCTGAGTGTGTGGTGGTGGCAGGTTCAATCGAAGTGTTCAAAAGGGAATTTGTCTTGTTATCTGAAAAAGAAGAATGTGCAGGGTTATGGAGAGAAGTGAATTGCTTCTTTAGCGAGCCAGTATAGACACAATAGACCAAATGGCCTCCTTTCTTACTGTAACAATTCTGTGAAAGCTGTTAAATATAAAGCAGATGATATAAGAGTTTGCCCTGTGTGTCTTAGCATTTATTTTGCAGTTCTGATGAGAATTCTTTTAAAATGAGTTAGTAACTTTTTACGTGCAAAGTGATGAAGGATTGTTTACATTAGTAGTTAAATCGCATAACTGCAGAAACTATTAAAATGTTAAAAGGGTGAACTGCTTCCTATAGTATTTTCCTTGAATAATGAATACTTTTCAGTTTCTCTTTTATAATGTTAGACTGTGCCAGATGCAGGCCTAGTCATTGTTTAATTGTTCTCTCTCTCTCTCTTTCCAGGCCCTTGCAATTGTGATGGGATTCTTGATTGTAATAGCTCTAGGTCTAATCATCTTCTTTGCCTTTAAAACACGAAGCAAGATCACGAGATATGGCAAAGAAAACATCCTGTGGGATAAGGGTTACATGCAGGATGAGGCACCCCCTAATGTTGAAGAATGGGTAAGGTTCTCTTTCAATTTAGTCAAACGTATTGTAGATGTGAAATGCTAGGAATACTCAGCAGGCTAGGCAGCTTCTCTGGAGAGATAAATTAGGACTTTACTTCAGAACTGAGCTAGTAGTCACCTCTGTTTCTCTCCAAAGATGCTGTCTGATCCATTGAACATTTCCAGCATTTTCTGTTTCAATTTCAGATTTCCAACAGTAATTTAATTTTGTACGTTAAAAATGCAAGTTGATGGTACGATGCTGTATCTTAGCAGGATTCCATTGTTCTTTATCTGGTGCCAATAAACCTTTGCAAATATTTGAAGTACCTAAAGAACTTACAGGGCTTCTGTAAAAGCTCTTGTTTAAAGGAAATATGAAGAGTTGTAATAGTGGTCGTAGTTCTATCCACTCCAGTTATTCCATGCTATAAACAGACTACAAAGGAACAATCTCTACAATATGGATATGGGATCTCATAAATCCTGTCTAGAGACATTGCGTTACATTAGATCGTGACTGGATTAAACTGCTCCCTTGAATAATTATATTCTAAAATTCTGTTTGGGGAACATAAATACCATAACACTATGCCTACCAAATTAATGTACAGCAAGTAATTGTCAGTAATTTTGCTTTCTTTGATACCCTAATAACATTTTGATTACACCACTTTTTTGGAAAGACAAATATATATTGTTAGACTTCCCAATTTGTAAATGATTTGCAAAAGGCCAGTGTGGCAGAATGATAACTTGCATATTAGAGAGCTCCTTGCATTGAGAGAAGCCTCTTGGTGTGCTTTATTGGACAATGGATGGATGTGGAGACTGAGGGAAGAGAAAAGGAGAGAAATGGAATGGATAAGCATGATCAAAGCTGAAGGGTGCGTGAGAAACTTTGGGAAGTTGCGAGAGTTAGAGGATAGGAACATAGCAGCCAGAGGAGTAACTGCGCATGGTGGAGCAAGAAGTAAGCAGGGAAAGGTTACAGGAGTAGTTGCTATGTTATGCCATGCAGATGGAAGAGATGATTTGAAATAGTATGGGATGAGGCCAGTAATTGAGTTGAAGGTGTAAACAAAAAGCTTGAAATGAATTTGTTGAGCCAGTCATTTTGACATGCACATAATGGTACTTTGAGCACATTACTGAGATTGTGTGGGTTTGTTTGTAGAGGATGATTTGAGAATGGATTCAGTAAGAAATGGTAATTTCTACAAAATCTTAATCACAGTTCTGACACTTCAGAGCCTTCCCCAGGGACACAGGGTGGAGGGGATGAAGCCTTCTACAGGTTATAACCCACAACATTGCTGGTCTATCTGGGCAGATTGGGAAATCAGCCTGGAATTAGTCAGTGCACAATTGAAAATCCAATCCAGATTTCAACAGCTGCCAGTATTTATCTCAGGATCGTTCCTCCCAGTGGGAGTCTCAATGCCCCCAGTGGCATTGGCAGAGAGTTGAAAATATTTCCGTGTTTTTTTTAAGTTAAGGTGCGCAGTGAATTTTCAGCAAGTCAAAACTAGCGTATCAATACATAGTGTGAACATGATAAATGAAATGTGTGATACATTTCTGCAACCGTAATCAGCATTAGAAATATGGAGAAACCTTTTTGTGTGTTTTTTTAAATAGGGCTGTTCAACAAAAGGGTCGATGAGATAAATGCATACTTGTTGATATCAGACATAGTGAACGATAACTAATTGTTTACTAAGGGTTATTTGCACAATCTATATTTTCTGTGGCTGTGTTTCAAGTTTCTATGGTTATCATACTGGTGTCTTGACAAACATAAAATCCCACACAAATTTAAATTGAAGCTCTAAAACTAGACCCTGGGTCTTTGACATTGTTAGGGACAGATGATTGCTACTGAGGCAAGTAAATCGAGTCTGGAAATTTGCCAACGTTCTGGGTTAACCTCAGTTAAAAAGTATTCTGAATTGTGAAATTTTCACAATGGTGGTGGTGGTGGTGGCGGGGGAGTAGGTGTAGGATGGAGCTAGGTCCACTGACCCAGGATCATGGTTCTTCAGTGCCTGCTCAGCCCACATTGCCCCCTCATTCCCTTCATGCTACCCCATAACCATTCACCCAGTATCTACCATGGGAAGACCTGGGGGAGGGATTCTTCTGTCCTGCCATCGTAGTGGATGGAATGGCGAGGGGGGGGCGGCGGGGTTGACCATGCAAAAGTCAGTTGACCTAGGGCGGGACTTCCCGATTTTGGAGCGAGCACGGCTGGAAAATATGGTCCCCTAGAGTGCAATATGGAGATGAAGAAAATAAATTTCTAACAATTTAATGTAGCTCTCACATGCAAACTTGATGTGGGTGATGCTGGTGTTGGACTTGGGTAGGCACAGTAAGAAGTCTCACAACACCAGGCTAATCTCACCTGGGTAGTCAGTAAGAAGTCTCACAACACTCACCTGATGAAGGAGCAGTGCTCTGAAAGCTCGTGCTATGAAATAAACCTGTTGGACTTTAACCTAGTGTTATGAGACTTCTTACTGTACATGCAAACTTGGTATTGGGGGAACAAAATTTCCATTTATAAAACCCATTTAAAGCTTTTAAATCTCTTCATTCAATTAATCTTTTATAAAAATAAATAACTTCCATTGCAATACCATCAAAGATGGCTAATCCCTTAGTAGCCTCTATAAATGATCAATAAAGCCATGAACTCAAACCTCTGCAAAGATACTTGTCACTTTTGAAACTCAACCAAGTATTCATAAAGATGCAATAATAGATCTTGAAGTGTCAATAAAGAACTCCATTAAAACTTCATGACCAGATGCTACTTTTTAAAACTCTGACAGAAACAGCCCTTTTTATCAAGTTTAAGGAGCAGAGGATTTAAAGAAAACTTTAGATCATCACAGTTGTACAGACTGTATCTGCCCTTTAAGAATGTTTACATCTATTTCTCTTTGTGACTCCCACAATGTGGATTAAAGCCCATGCAGCAGCCATATTGGGATCTGTTTGAATTCTGCACCAAGTTCAAACAGACTGCTGACTTTAGATGTCCTGTTTTTGTGAATCATACCCTGCCACCTTCCACCTGACAACAAATCATGTCTCCCTGACTCTGCAATAATCCAGCCTTTAATCTCAATTGGAGAAAATCACAGGAATGGTACAGTTGACCAGTATTCTCAGTTAAGGAGAAGAAAATTCAGCTGGCTTTTTAAATTATCCTTGATATCTGATAATGCCTGCTGGAATTGTGTCTGGATGTGAGTACAAGGAAAGCTTTGAGCTACTGTTAAGCTCTATATAAGAAACGTCTTTATTTGTACTTGGGATGTGGAAATCACTGGCAATGCCAATGTTTGTTGCCCATCCCTTACGCCCTTGAGAAGGTGGTAGTGAGCCACTGCCTCAAGCTGCTAGATGTAGGTCTTTTCACATGGCTGTTGGGCCAAAATTCTGGAATGTCCTACCTAACAGCAATGATAAGAATGGTGTGTGACTTGGAGGGGAAGTTGCAGGTGCTGGTGCTCCCTGGTCTGGGAAACAAAATCCTAAAAATAGTCAGCAGGTCATCCAAAATGCTGTGAAAAAAGAAACAAGAGTTAATGTTTCAGGTCGATACATTTGAAACAACAATTATTTGGACAGGGAAAATGTTGAACTGTGTCACAGCCTGAACCAAAAGAGACACATCAATTGTAGTGTGTGATCTGTGGTTGCTGAACTACTTCAACTTCCATGGTCTTCACACTTTGAAATCCTTCATGTGTAAGATACACTTTGAAGGTTCGTCGTATGGGTTTTTTGCCAAAACACTGGTGGGTATTTGGAGGAGCTCTCACTCGACTATTACTGGGTTTAATCAGGCAGACCACACTTAGTGGAAAGGATGCAGATGAAAACCACGAGGGCGATCTCACATCAAAGAGGACTGAAGCTACTTAGCTTTTTTGGCTCTTAAAAATGAAGTAAATGATGCAGGGAAAACATTGAACCATGATAATTGGGGCAAAAGGAATGAAAAATGATTATTTAAAAGGCACCAAACTCTATGGAAATTCCCAACATGATGCATTCCTGGCTGAAGTAGTGGGGACACCTGGAACATGGAATAGTGCTCAGAGAGTGAAGGACACAATGGAATCTTTCTGGATAAATGAGCAAGAGACATCAAACCTCCCAACATATGAGAAACATTATGAAGATAATTGAGTAGAGGGTAGGATATTAGGCTGCGTAAGGTTGTCACAGACATTTTTGAGTATTCTGGTTAGTTATTCTGTTTAGTTTCTGCGTAATGAGCTAGATGCACATATATACTTGTGAAATATGATTGCCCAGAAATTAGGGTGATGATCTATTGAAGGTTATTTGTTTGCAAATATATGGGAGGACTGTAAAACATGCTCTTCCTGGTAAAATATCGTGGTTTTTGATCGCTGTCCAGAATAGATGGAGCTTGGCTGTAGGCTCCACAACTGATACGGAGAAGGGGGGCAAGTAATTTCTGCCAAAGGATCACACTCACCGAGCAATACCATGCAAATATATTTTGAAAGGATTTGTTACCTGTGAGCAATTGGCATGTGCGACGCTGGGTGTTAATTTGTATATATTTAGCTAATGTTGAAATGTCGACAGCTCCTGGGTGAAATGAATTTTGTGCAATGTTGTCTGGAGTGGTTTCAGGGAGTTAGTTTCTGGGTGTGCCTATGAATAAGTTTCGAAGGAAGAATCTAATATGATACCGGCGTTTATTTACATTGTTAAACCTCAAAGGGGTGAAGCTATCCTACAAATAAGAATTAAAGCCCCTGTAATGTAATTTCTTCAAACAGGAAGTTAAGATTTTGTCATTTTTTTTAAAAGTATTTCCATTTACCTGTCATTTCAAGCCTTAGTTCAAACTTGCATTCCATGTGGAAAGGTTGAAGTAAATAGCAATTTCTCATTTTAATACCTGTTTCCACCCTGGGTCTGTTCATGCGCTAGATGGTATTAAATTACATGTGGAGAACTGGTTCTTTTGACTGTTTCACAGTTCAGAAAGGAGAGTAGTTCTTCCTTGAAATCAAAAGGAGTTTAACTAGGCTTATGAAGTTAATTTTTATAATGACGCTCTCCAAAATTGCAAACAACATTGAATTTGAGGATAAAAAAGACAAATTAGACACGTTAGTTTAATTGACAGAGAGATCGATGTTGAAAGCTGCCATACTTTGTGGAGAGGGTACAGGTACGGGTAGAGGCCGAGGATGTCCCAATAATAAAGGGAGTAGGGGGCGTGAGTATGGTTGGTGGCGTTCCTGCAAATAGGGTCCAGGTGAAGGCTGGGATGAAGGCACTTTATCTAAATGCACGAAGCATTCGGAGTAAAGTGGATGAGCTGGTGGCGCAGATCAGCACAAATGGATATGATCTGGTGGCCATTACAGAGACGTGGCTGCAGGGTGACAGGGACTGGGAGCTGAATGTCCAGGGGTATCAAGTGTTTAGGAAGGATAGGTGGGAGGAAAAAGGTGGGGGGGGGAGCGTAGCTCAGCTGATTAAGGATAGCATCAGGGTGGTAGCAAGGGATGATATCGGAGCCAAAGAGCAGAAAGTGGAATCATTGTGGGTGGAGATTAGGAACAGCAAAGGGAGGAAGACACTGGTGGGTGTCGTTTATAGGCCCCCAAATAATGATCTGGAGGTGGGGCGGGCTATTAACGCGCAAATAAATGTGGCATGCAGGAATGGAACGGCAATAATTATGGGGGATTTCAATCTACATATTGATTGGTCGACCCATGCTGGACGCGGTGGGCTTGAGGAAGAGTTCTCAGAATGCTGCCGGGATAGTTTCCTTGAACAGTGTGTGTTGGAGCCGACGAGGGAGCGAGCTATCTTGGAACTGGTGTTATGTAATGAGGCAGGTAGAATTAGGGACCTTGTGGTGAAGGATCCTCTTGGGAAGAGTGATCATTGTATGGTGGAGTTTCTGGTGCAGATGGAGGAGGAGAAAATGGGTTCCCGGACACTCGTCCTTTGTTTGAACAGAGGGGAGTACGATAGGATGAGAGAGGAATTGGCGAATGTTGATTGGGGAGCACATTGGAAGGTAGGTCTGCTGAGGAACAGTGGAGGATCTTTAAGGAGATCTTCCTTGGTGCTCAGCAGAAATTTATTCCGATGGTTAAAAAGGATCATAGGAGGAGAGATAATCAGCTGTGGATAACGAAGGAGGTAAAGGAGAGTATTAAATTAAAAGCGGATGTGTTTAGAGTAGCTAAGAGTAGTGGGTGAGAAGAGGATTGGGAGAGGTTTAAATATCAACAAAGAATGACGAAGAAATTGACAAAGAAGGGTAGGATAAACTATGAAGCTGGGCTAGCGCTAAATATAAAAAAGGATAGTAAGAGTTTTTATAAATATATAAAAAGGAAGAGGCTGACTAGGGTGAACGTTGGACCCTTAGAGGATGAGAGGGGGGACTTAGTGGTAGGGGATGGGGAAATGGCGGAGGCTTTGAATAACTTTTTTGTTTCGGTCTTCACGGAGGAGGACGTGAATAGTTTGCCAGGTGTTAGCGATGGAAAGATAGTAGGAGTGGAGGGCCTGAATGACATTATTGTTACTAGAGAGGCGGCGCTCGACAGACTGGAGGGATTGATTGCGGACAAGTCCCCAGGACCGGATGGAATGCATCCAAGGGTTCTGAAAGAAATGGCGGAGGTGATAGTGGATGCCTTGATGATTATTTTCCAAACCTCGCTGGATTCCGGGGAAGTGCTGGAAGATTGGAAAACGGCTAATGTTACGCCGTTGTTTAAGAAGGGTAGCAGGCAAAAGGCGGGGAATTATAGGCCGGTTAGTTTAACATCTGTTGTAGGTAAAATGCTTGAATCCGTAATCAAGGAGAAAATAGCGAGGCATCTTGAGGAGAATTGTTTGATAGAGCAGACGCAGCACAGTTTCGTTAAAGGGAAGTCATGTCTGACGAATTTATTGGAGTTCTATGAGGATGTGTCTAGGGTGGTGGATAGAGGAGAGCCGGTAGATGTGGTGTTTCTTGATTTTCAGAAGGCGTTTGATAAGGTGCCGCACAAAAGGTTATTACAGAAGGTTAGGGGGCATGGAGTTGGGGGTAGGGTGTTAGCGTGGATAGGGGATTGGCTATCAAATAGGAGGCAGAGAGTGGGGGTCAATGGGTGCTATTCAGATTGGCGGTTGGTGACTAGTGGAGTGCCCCAGGGGTCGGTGCTGGGGCCTCAGCTATTTACCATTTATATAGATGATCTGGAGGAGGGAACCGAGTGTATGGTGTCGAAATTTGCTGATGACACCAAGATTGGTGGAACGGCAAATTGTGCGGAGGGTGTGGAAAGTCTGCAGAGCGATCTAGATAGGCTGGGCGAATGGGCCAGGAACTGGCAAATGGAATTTCATGTTGGCAAGTGTGAAGTTGTCCACTTTGGTAGGAATAATGGTAGGAAGGACTATTACTTGCGTGGCGAAAAACTGCAGCATGCAACGGTGCAGAGGGACCTCGGGGTCCTTGTGCATGAGTTGCAAAAACCCAGCCTGCAGGTGCAGCAGGTGGTCAGGAAGGCGAATGGGATGCTGGTCTTCATAGCGAGGGGGATTGAATATAAAAGTAGGGAGGTCTTGCTGCAACTGTACAGGGCACTGGTGAGGCCGCAGCTGGAGTACTGTGTGCAGTTTTGGTCGCCGCACTTACGCAAGGATATTTTGGCCTTGGGGGGAGTACAGAGGAGGTTTACTAGGCTGATACCGGAGTTGAGGGGGTTGAACTATGAGGAGAGGCTGAATAAACTAGGCTTGTACTCGTTAGAGTTTAGAAGAATGAGGGGAGATCTCATTGAGACATATAAGATGATGAATGGGATGGATAGGATAGAGGTGGAGAGGCTCTTCCCGCTCAGAAAGGACAGTAGGACTAGAGGGCACAGCCTCAAGATAAAGGGGGGACGGTTTAGAACGGAGTTGAGGAGGAACTTCTTCACACAAAGGGTGGTGAATCTCTGGAATTCTCTGCCCGTTGAAGTGGTGGAGGCTGCCTCGCTAAATATATTTAAGATGTGGGTTGATAGGTTTTTGATAGGCGAGGGGATTAAGGGTTATGGGGAGAGGGCGGGAATGTGGAACTGAGACACGACAGATCAGCCATGATCTTATTGAATGGCGGGGCAGGCTCGAAGGGCTAGATGGCCTACTCCTGCTCCTATTTCTTATGTTCTTATGTTCTTATTGAACTTTTCAGACCATAAAACGATGACATTGTAACTGGAAAATCCCAAGTTGACATTTCCATCCTCCATGTCTTCTCCATCACAAAAGTCACCTGCTTCCTCTTTTGTAACATTGTTTTCTCTGCTCTTGCCTCAGCCTATCTGTTGACGAAATGCCAAACACAGACTAATTGACCCACAATGCCTCAAATTTAAAAATCTCATCTTTGTTGTGACAATCCTTTCTTGATTTAACATCTCCTTCAAACTCTCTGGCCATCTGACTCTTCTTCCAGCTCTGGCTTTATAGGCATCTGACAACTCTTGCCCTACTGGCGGTTATGCATTCAGATATCTAAAGCTTCACCACTTTCATATCTTATACCTGTAACACCTTCTTTGCCTTTGACTTTATTTTTAGTCCATTGGTGGTTAATGCCCAAAATTCTTTGGAGTCTGGACTGGTTCAAAAAGGGAGGTAGGGAGAAAATGGGGAACTATAGACCAGTGAGCGTAATGTCGGTACTGGGGAAATTGCTGGAGTCCATTATCAAGGATTTCATAACTCAGCATTTAAAAGGCTGTGGTATAATCAGACAAAGTCAGCATAGATTTACAAAGGGGAAATCTAGTTTTACAAATCTGTTGACTGAGGAGAACTAGTGGATATGATTTATTTAGATTTTCAGAAGACTTTCAACATGGTCTCACAAAAACAGACGACTATGTCAAGTTAAAGCACATGGGATTGTCGGTAATGTCTTGAGATGGATAGAAAGCTGGTTAGCAGATAGGAAGTGAAGAGTTGGCATAAATGTGTCTTTTTCTGATTGGCAGTTAGTGACTAGTGCCCATTGCACACAGAGTTTGCCTGTGTTAAAGATGCCAGTGATATCCTGTGACTGCAGTGTAATGTTCTTCATTGTCCCTCCATGGTGTTCAGTGTAGTCAATCATGCTATTGCCCTGTTGGCCTCCCTGCTGTGATTTATCTCCTGACATTGTCCTTACATGTCTCCCCCAGTAATTTCTTTTCATTCACAGCACTTGCACGTGTTTGATGGAACCAAAGTTCTATCTCCTCCTGTGTTTACAGATTTACACATTGCTCCTTTGGCAACTTTGAAGAGTCTGTTAATATCTATCTTCTGACATCAATGAGCTGAACTACGTCACTCCCCTGCAATCCACAGGGAATTCCTCTGGTACCTCTGGTACCTTGTCCCATATTGTTGGAGATGAGGCAGAATTTGTTTTGATTAAACATTGGATTAAAAAAGGAGTTTTCCTGTCCAACCCCTGTCAGAAACACTCTAATCTTGCTAGTGAATGCCCTTCCCTCTAACTGGCTGCGCCAGATGGCCTCCGACATTGATGTCCTTTTATTTGGTCCCCGATTCCAGTTTTAAACCCATGCTCTGGCTACTAGCAAGTCTTAACATCTAATTCTCTAATTCCTGTAGCCTCCTCTCCTACATCATTCTCACTAAAACCCTAATCTGTGTTTATGTCAAAATCTTTGATTTATTGCCCCATGTATTCATTCCTGGAATTCCAGTCTTTTGTGGATGACCTCTGCTTTGTTTTCCATTTCAGTTTATTCATTTTTCTGTGATAGGTTTTGTCCTATTTTCAACTGCCTGTATCTTAACTTCTTTAACCCTTTTAACATTTATCATCAACTAGTTAGTGGGGAGCTGTTCACTGAGCTCCAGTAGAGAGAGATGTTAGCCCAGTGCTAGTTAGAGTTTTAGATTACAATTAACCTATTTTGTACATCATAGAGAGCAGTATTGAGGCAGCATGGCAGCACAGTGGTTCACACTGTTGCTTCACAGCGCCAGGGACCCGGGTTCAATTCCTGTCCTGGGTCACTGTCTGTGTGGAGTTTGCACGTTTTCCCCGTGTCTGCATGGGTTTTCTCCGGGTGGTCCTCCGGTTTCCTCCCACATTCTGAAAGACATGCTGGTTAAGTGCATTGACCCGAACAGGCACCAGACTGTGGCAACTAGGGGAATTTCACAGTAACTTCATTGGTCAGTGTTAATGAACTTAATTGGCTAACTATGAAATAGCCTAGTTTCTTCTCTATTCTTCATTCTAATATAGTCAGCGCCTTAAGAGAGAATAAATTGGAAAGAAAAATAAAATCAATTTAGTTTTGTTGTGGAGTTTTGAAAAATGAAAGATGATGAGACATATAAGATGATGAATGGGATGGATAGGATAGAGGTGGAGAGACTCTTCCCACTCAGAAAGGACAGTAGGACTAGG
The DNA here is from genome assembly GCF_965287045.1 of Carcharhinus amblyrhynchos. Taxonomy (NCBI): domain Eukaryota; kingdom Metazoa; phylum Chordata; class Chondrichthyes; order Carcharhiniformes; family Carcharhinidae; genus Carcharhinus; species Carcharhinus amblyrhynchos. The sequence continues at coordinate 95,242,198 of NC_137328.1, forward strand.
GGGCACAGCCTCAAGATAAAGGGGGGCGCGGTTTGGAACGGAGTTGAGGAGGAACTTCTTCACTCAAAGGGTGGTGAATCTCTGGAATTCTCTGCCCATTGAAGTGGTGGAGGCTGCCTCGCTAAATATTTTTAAGACGCGGGTTGATAGGTTTTTGATAAGCAAGGGGATTAAGGGTTATGGGGAGAGGGCGGGAATGTGGAACTGAGCCACGACAGATCAGCCATGATCATATTGAATGGCGGGGCAGGTTCGAAGGGCTAGATGGCCTACTCCTGCTCCTATTTCTTATGTTCTTATTGAAACATCCTGAGGGAACTTGACAGGTTAGATACTAGGAGAATGTTTCCACTTGTGGTAGTATTAGGGGACACACTTTAAAAATGAGAGGTGTCCCTTTTAATACTAAGATGAGGAGAGTTTTTTTTAGAGGTTGGTTTGTATGTTGAATTCCCTTCCCAGGAAGCAGTGGTGACTGGGTCATTGAATTAATAGAAAGGAGTTGAGGATTATGGGGGACAGACAGGAAAGTGGAGTTGAAACCACAACTAGATCAGCCACGATCTTATTGAACAGCAGAATTCAATACAAATTCTTAGAAGGGCCAAATGGCCTACTCCTGCTCCTGTGTTTTAAAGCACAACTACTATTGTGTCCCAGTGAGAAGCCCATGGCAGTGCATGTACACAAGACTCACTTCCCATCTGTTTGTTGAAAGTGAACTTTTCAATTGCAATTTGGCCTTGGCAGCTTGAATTCCCCTCCCAACAACAAAAGGCAGGAATTCTGACTGATTGAAGCCATTTTGAAATCTCTAGCCCAGTTCAGTTGTGTAAACAGCCCTGAAATGGTTCCCGATGGCATTTCAATCATTTGGAATGGAAACTTGGGCAACCAGTTTTGTGGGCTATTGTTGGATGCGTCCCAGTGTTTGAAAATAACACACTGAAAAGTGGTTTGTAATTCTGAATATCCCCCATCTGTGTTTGCATTCATCTGTAAAGTTTTTAAGCATTTGTTTCATTACCACTCAATTGCGTTTGCAAGGAACTGGGAGGCTGCTATAGGTTCATATTTAAGCAAAAATGAGTCTTCCCAGCAAAATGCAACTGTGAGATATCTACATTAAAATCAGAAAATGTTTTGAGACATACAGCAGATCAGGCAGTTTCAGTGAAGGGAGGAAGATAATGCTGATTTTTTTTTCAGTTATGATTCTTCAACAGTACCTAATTCTGACAAAGAATTATTTACTGAAAACATTAATCATATCTTCCATCTGCTTGTTTATTTTTAGCCTATTGTGTGCTTTACAACATTTTAAGTTTTAATAACAGGTTTCCCTATGATTGGTCTTAATGAACCTGAAAGGGTCAGCACCGGGTTATAATCTGGAGCTCTGAGGAGGGAAAACACTTCCTAAGGTGAAATTGAAACTGCCTTTACATTGGTATTTAGCTCAGTTGGCTGGACAGCTGGTAAGGGATGCAGAGTGATGCCCCATACCGTACCAGCTGAGGTTATTCATGAATTTCTCAGCTTTGCCCCTTGTCTGAGTTGTATAATCACCACCAGTCACAACCTATTGTTTTCAGGGACTATTGTAACTTTTTACCTTTATTTAGATTCAATTCCAGGTGATTTGCATCTACACACCAGTGCTGGCATTTACACTAGTAGACTCGATTCTCTTATCCTGGAAATAGAAACCTTGACCCATAAAAATTCAGGTGGATTATTTTGCCACCTGAACAAATTTATTCTTGGTGCCCTGGCCAATATTTATCCCTCAATCTACATATCTAAAACAGACTAAGGAAACTTAGCATGTCAGCTACGATTTTCTCCAACTTTTACAGATGCACCATGGAAAGCATTCTTTCTGGTTGTATCACAGCTTGGTAAGGCTACTGCTCTGCCCAAGGCTGCAAGGAACTACAAAAGGTCGTGAATGGAGCTCAATCCATCACGTAAACCAGCCTCCCATCGAAGTGTAGACTCTATAGTGTTACAGTCATAGCTAGAGTGTAGACTCTGTCTACACTTCCCGCTGCCTTGGCAAAACCAAGGACCCCACGCATGCCTGACATTCTCTCCTTCACCTTCTTCCATCGGGAAAAAGATACAAAAGTCTGAGATCACGACTCAAGAACACCTTCTTCCCTGCTGCTGTCAGACTTTTGAATGGACTTGCCTTGTATTAAGTTGATCTTCCTCTACACCCTAGCTATGACTGTAACACTACATTCTGCACTCTCTCGTTTCCTTCTCTATGAGCAATATGCTTTGTCTGTATAGCACGCAAGAAACAATATTTTTCATAACATGTTAATACATATAACAATAATACATCAAATGAAATCAAAGACTATCTGGTCATTATCACATTGCTGTTTGCAGGCGCTTGCTATCTGTAAATTGGTTTGTGTTTCCTGCATTATAAGCACAACTTCACTTAAAAGTGCTTAATTGGTTACAAAGCATTTTTGGATGGCCTAAGATCGTGCAAGGTGCTACTTAAGTGCAATAAATCCTTCCTTTTGCTTGGGTGTCTTCTGGGTGTGAATGCAATCTAATTTATCATCTGTATAGTCGAGATTTAAGTTGCTGATTTGACTTATTATTGTCACATGTATTAATGTGCAGTGAAAAGTATTGTTTCTTGTGCGCTGCACAGACAAAGCCCACTGTACATGGAGAAGGAAAAGAAAGCTGTCCTCTGGAAACCAGGGTTACCGAGCGAAATTGTTACATTTTATTATTTACAGGTTGATCATGTACAGTTGGAAGATGGAAAATAATTTCTAGCTATTTGAGCAACTGTAAAAAGATGATGTGTTTCAGCTTGAAAGAAAAGTCAATATTTTAGCTGGGGTAATGGGATAATGTTGCCACTGACAATCCAGTGACAGAAGAAATTAATCAACTGAGGATCTGCTAAATATAAGACATTATTTCAGAAGTCCAGCATCTGCAGTATTTTGCTTTTATTAAATAGGAGACAGTTGGGTTGGATAATGATCTTGATGAGGCAATGGAAAGCCAATTAACAGGACAGAAGAGCATGAGAGGCCCAGACTGAGAAAAAGGCAAGAAAATTAAAGATATATAGATATACATTTGCAACCTGTAGTACAGGTTTACCATTCCTGAAGAGAAAAGGCCTGAAATTGTTAATTAGTGTATGCTGCAGATTGCTAAATCATATGGAGATAGATAATGTATGTGTTTCATACTATATGTTTGTGTACAATTCTGTGTACACTTCAAGAAAAAAAGATTGAATGAAATTTTAGTTACAGTTGGATCTGTAAAGCCAATAGACACAAAATTTTTTTAAAAAATCACAAAGCTATCCAATATTTGGACAGTGGAATTATTTCCATTCTTTGTGGCATAGTGGTTAGCACTGCTACCTCACCACCAGGGGCCTGGGTTCAATTCTTAGCTTGGGTTTGGTTTGTGCAGTCTGCACGTTCTCCCCATGTCTCCATGGGTTTCCACCGGGTGTTCCAGTTTCCTCCCACAATCCAAAAGACATGCTAAGTAGGTTCATTGGCCATGCTAAATTCTCCCTCAGTGTACCCAAACAGGTGCCGGAGTGTGGTGACTAGGGGATTTTCACAGTAACTTCATTGCAATGTTGATGTAAGCCTATTTCTGATACTAATAAGTAATAACATAAATAAACTTTAAAACCATATTTGTGCCACCAGCACCCCCCCCCACCTCACTGTCCTTTCCAAAAGATTAAATTTGTGTGGCAATACCAGAAGGATTTGTACCTGTAGCTCACACACTGAAATACTAATCTCTGACGTGTTGCTATGGAAAAACAGCTTGGTGTCATCTAATCACCAGTTCTCAATTACCTTTCTACATTTTCCAACCTTCTTGCTTTCCTGTACAATGGAGTCTGGCCTCCCAACTTAGCCTGATGGAGAATTTTTTTAAAAATCAAGTAGACCAGGTGATTTATGGCTGGCTATAGATTAGCACTGTAAGGGGTTCAAAGCAACTCAACTGCTTAGATTTTGTACATGTGTGCACATGTGTATTTTTTTTAAGTTTGCAATTAGTGTCACATTTCTAAATTAGTATTACACAGAATTTCCAGCAAGTAGGCCAATTCAGCAGCAAGGACCTTTGTCATGTTGCTCCATACGGGCTTCCTTCCACCCTACTTCAGCTCAGCACCATCAATATATCCTTTTTTCATTTCCCGCTCACAGACTTACCTGCTTTCCTCCTTAAATGTATTTGTGCTGTTCAACTCCACTACTCCCTGTAGTAGTGAGTTCCGTATTCTAACCATCCTCTCTGGCTGAAGAAATTTCTTCTGAAATTCTTCCTGGATTTATTTGTAACAGTGGAGTAGAGAGCAGTTTCAGCAAATCCTCACAAAAGATTAAACCTGTTCTCAGTGCTTCAGACTGGGGAGAAGAAAAATCACCCACTGTTCTTGTTCCTGATTTCTGTCCAAGTGGGCAGGATTTATTGTTGATGCTCTCACAGCCAAGTAGCCAGCCTACAGACTGTTCTTGATATTACAAAACAATGGTTACTTGGGCAAAACTGGTAGAATAAAATGAGGACAAATTGGCGAAATGAACCCTGGTACAAATGGTAGCGGAAATAGAGACAACAGCCTGGAAATCCAGTCAACCTTTTGTAAAGCTAATATTGTACGTTATATAAGATACCATGACACTTATAGGGTATAGTTCCTTTTAGTGTGCGAAGTAGTCATTTCTGTTCCAGGGCCTCTGCAAAAGGAGAGAGAGAGAAAGAAAAGGCATTAATAGGTAGGGTTGGCTTCTTATTTCTGACCAGGTTAAGGCTAATTCATGCCAATTTATTTTGAACTGGGATCTGGCTGAAGATGCATATGATCAGAACTGTGACAGATAATTTGATGTCTTTAAAAAAATCACTGTACAGAATGGAAAGCAGGTAGAACATAGAACATTACAGCGCAGAACAGGCCCTTCGGCCCACGATGTTGCGCTGACCAGTTTAAAAAAAAAACAACAACAATGACCCACTAACCTAAACCAATCCCTTTTCGTCCATAAACCTGTCCACAGACCTCTTAAACGCCCCCAAACTAGGCGCATTTACAACTGCAGCAGGCAGGGCATTCCAATCCCTCACCACCCTCTGGGTAAAGAACCTACCCCTGACATCTGTCCTATAACTACCCCCCCTTAGTTTAAAGCCATGCCCCCTCGTGCTAGATTTTTCCATCAGAGGAAAAAGGCTATCACTATCCACCCTATCTAAACCTCTAATCATCTTATATGTTTCAATAAGATCCCCTCTTAGCCACCTTCTTTCCAGCGAAAACAACCCCAAATCCCTCAGCCTCTCCTCATAGGATCTCCCCTCCATACCAGGCAACATCCTGGTAAACCTCCTCTGCACCCTCTCCAAAGCCTCCACATCCTTCCTGTAATGTGGGGACCAGAACTGCACACAATACTCCAAGTGCGGCCGCACCAGAGTTGTGTACAGTTGCAACATAACGCTACGACTCCTAAATTCAATCCCCCTACCAATAAACGCCAAGACACTGTATGCCTTCTTAACAACCTTATCTACTTGATTCCCAACTTTCAGGGATCTATGTACACAGACACCTAGATCCCTCTGCTCCTCCACACTATTCAAAGTCTTCCTGTTAGCCCTATACTCAACACATCTGTTATTCCTACCAAAGTGAATTACCTCACATTTCTCTGCATTAAACTCCATCCGCCACCTCTCGGCCCAGCTCTGCAACCTGTCTAAGTCTTCCTGCAAACTATGACACCCTTCCTCACTATCTACCACACCTCCGACTTTGGTGTCATCAGCAAATTTACTGATCTACCCAACTATACCCTCATCCAGATCATTAATAAAAATCACAAACAGCAGTGGCCCCAACACAGATCCCTGAGGCACACCACTTGTAACCGAACTCCATGATGAATATTTACCGTCAACCACTACCCTCTGTCTCCTATCCGCTAGCCAATTCCTAATCCAGTTCCCTAGATCACCCCCAATCCTATACATCTGCATTTTGTGCAGAAGCCTACCATGGTGAACCTTATCAAACGCCTTACTAAAATCCATATACACCACGTCCACTGCCTTACCCCCATCCACCTCTTTGGTCACTTTCTCAAAAAACTCAATAAGGTTAGTAAGGCACGACCTACCCGCCACAAAACCATGCTGACTATCTCCAATCAACTCATTACTCTCCAAATAACTATAAATCCTATCCCTAATAATTTTTTCCAAAACCTTGCCCACAACAGAAGTGAGACTCACCGGTCTATAATTCCCGGGGAAGTCTCTGTTCCCCTTCTTAAACAATGGGATAACATTCGCTAACCTCCAATCATCTGGTACTATACCAGAGGCCAACGACGACCTGAAGATCAGAGCCAGAGGCTCTGCAATCACTTCTCTTGCCTCCCAGAGAATCCTGGGGTAAATCCCATCCGGACCAGGGGACTTATCTATTTTCAGACCCTCCAGAATATCCAGCACATCCTCCTTATCAACTGTAACACTGTCAATTTTACTCCCCTGCAACCCAGTGTCCTCCTCAGCTATATCCATGTCCCCCTGCGTGAACACCGAAGAGAAATATTGGTTCAATGCTTCACCAATCTCCTCCGGTTCCACACATAACTTCCCTCTGCCGTCTATAACTGGCCCTAACCTTGCCCTAACCAACCTTCTGTTCTTGACATACCTATAGAACGCCTTAGGATTCTCCTTAACCCTATCAGCCAAAGTCTTCTCATGTCCTCTTTTAGCCCTTCTTAGCTCGCTCTTCAACTCCCTCCTAGCCAATCTAAAGCTCTCTAGTGCACTATCCGAGTGCTCACGTCTCATCCGAACATAAGCCTCCTTTTTCTTTTTAACCAACGAATCAAAATTATTATATGTTGATGGAGCCTACAAAGCAGCATTTTGTTTATGGCTAGGAGCTAATCTTCAATAAAGTAAATATTTTTCCCATATTAATGCTTGCATACATCATTGTATTTATGAATTAATCTTTATATATTGTACATGGTTCAATTATTACCAAGAAAGTTGCTGGAAAAGTGCAAAGCAGCATCTGAGGAAAGAAAAGATTGGTTAATGATTTACTCAAAAGGCCCTGGTCGAAATAGATTGTGCTGAATTTTCCAACTGTTCCCACTGGCGGGATCTTTCAGTCCCGCAGATGGTGACCCCTGCGGCAGGTTCCCCAACCGGGGTTGGGGGGGTGGAATTCTATCCACTGTGTTTACAATGTTTTAAAAAATAATCCGAAGTGTATGGAAAATGTGGCAAGGTGAAAATTTTGAATATCAAGCAAAGAAAATGCAAACTTCAATTGAAGCCAGTATGTAACCCTGGCAACTGTCTGAACCCAAACCCAGCCATTTACTGACTTGGTGTTGCATTTGACTCCAAGCTGAGCAATTAACCGTATCTGCTCCATCGTCAAAATGGCTTACAAAGAACAGTACAGCCCAGGAACAGGCCCTTCAGCCCACCAGGTCTGTGCCGACACAGATGCCTCTCTAAGCTAATATTTTCTTGCCTCTATGTGGCCCATATCCCTCTATTCCCTGCCTATTCATGTATCTATCCAGATGCCTCTTGAAGTTGTTACAGAATCTGCTTCCACCACTTCCACTGGCAATGAATTCCAGGCATTCACCACTCTCTATGAAAAATGTACCCCTTGCATCTCCTGTAAACTTTTCCTCCCCTCATTTTCAACCTTTGTCCCTGAGTAAATAGCCCTTTGACCCTGGAGAAAGACTCTATGCTCTGTAACCTTTTGATTCTGCCCTTCCCTGAACACTTCTGCTACTAAAATCCTCATCCTTGCCTTATGGTAACTTTAGACTTAAACTTTAGAATCATAGAAGGAGGCCATTTGGCCCATTGAGCCTGCACTGACAATCTGATCCAATCCCTATCCCTATAACCCCATGTATTTACCTTGCCAATCCCCCAGACTAAGGGGTAATTTATCAAGGCCAATCCACGTAACCAACACACCTTTAGACTGAGAGAGGAAACGGGAGCACCTGGAGGAGGCCACACTGTGCTGACTCATGGGAGAACCTGTCTTGTGTCTGCTCAAAATGAAGATTCCAGGAAGGCACTAAACAGGCTGGTCAGGTGGAACACACAAACCTCAAGCAATACATCTATCCAGCCGCTTGAACCACTTATCCCGTGTGTGGCAGAGTCGACAGATTGCACTTATCAATGAAATAAAGCGGATGCAAGCCATCCTTGATCCTGGGGACTGTGTAAGAAGGAGATGTGTGTGTTTATATATGGATGGAATGCCAGGACAGAATTGTAGGATCTGATAAATGATAAGCTATGGGGTGGCATGGTGGTTAGCATTGCTACCTCAAGGCACTAGGCACCTGGATTCAGTTCCACCTTGGCTGACTGTCTGCATGGTGTTTGCACAATCTCCCTGTGTCTGTGTGGATTTCCTCTGGATTCTCTGGCTTCTTCCCACAGTCCAAAATTGTCCTTTAGTGTCCCAATATGTGTAGGTTAGGGGGATTAGTGGGGTAAATGCATGGGGTCACAGGAATAGGGCAAGGAAAGTGTGCCTGGGTAAGATGCTCTGTCAGAAATTTGGTGTAGTCTTGATGATCCAAATGGCCTCCTGCGCTGTAAAGATTGAGTTTCACAAGTAGGTTTACATTAACACTGCAATGAAGTTACTGTGAAAATTCCCAAGTTGCCATGCTCCGATGCCTGTTCAGGCACACTGAGAGAGAATTTAGCATGGCCAGTGTACCTAACCAACACATTTTTCTGATTGTGGGAGGAAACCAGAACACCCGGAGGAAGCCCATGCAGACATGAGGAGGACGTGCAACTTCCGCACGGACAATGACCCAAGCCAGGAATCGAACCTAGGCTCTGGCACTGTGAGGCTGCAGTGCTAACCACTGTGCCATTGAACCACCCCTTATACATTCCAGAGGCAAACAGCAGATGTGTTTGGCCATTTTTAAAATTAATTTTAAATGAATAAAGTGAAGTGAAGCCTCCTGGATAATGCTGTGTTAGTGTATTGATGATGATGAACAGTCCTCATTCTGCTCATTTTCCCAATCTGGGCAGTCACTGCTGGAGGCACTTGGGAATTGGGATGTCTGTTTGCCCAACAACCTCTGGTAGCAGAGGTTGAATCCATCAAAATGTGTTACCAAATGGAAATTGGAAAATGACTTAATCGCTCTATAAATATTCTATAAATATTATCAAAAGTATTATCCTTCATAAAAGAATATTTCATTATGATTCTGTTATCCTTTTCAAGGTGAATAATGTATCTGGAGTTCCTGAGGAATTAGCATTAGATGGATTTTCATACAAACCTAATGGTTCCTTGTATGGCTCAGGCTATGAGCCCAACAGAATACAGCCTAATGATGTCCAACCAACTCAGTAAGTATAGCTTGTTCTGACATTCTGATTAGTGTTATTCCTTATTGTCTGAAGTTTCAGTCCCTACTTTTTATTTGCTGACTTGTTTGTAATTTTAAATGCTCACAAATATAGACAAGATGATCTCATCTACTTCTCTCTTGAGACCTAGTTTTGTTAAATTATATATAGCCCGTCAACAAATCTATTAGCGGATCTTTAGGGTTGTGTAAAAACAATCACTCAGGCATTGTTTATTTTCTCTTTCATCCTCTCCTGAATGTAATCTGTATTAAGTACAGCTACAGGGTCCAAAGATGTGCAGGTTAGGTTGATTGGACATACTCCTTTAGTGTCAGGGAGATTAGTAGGGTAAATACAAGAATAGGGCCTGGGTGAGATTATTGTCAATGCAGGCTTGATGGGCCAAATGGCCTCTTTTTGCACTGAAGGGATTCTATGATTTATACTAGTGAAATGTTTACAATATATATAGAATTGTTGCCCATTTTGAGTCCATTCTTTTCTAAAGGCAGAGCAGGAGAATGGGACACTGCAGTCATCTCTTTTTCCTTTAGCATTATATTTAGGTTCAAAGGGGAGGTGAAAAAGCTCATTAGAGAAGTAAAGAGGGATTATGAGAAAAGACAGGCAACCAACATAAAGGGGAATCCCAAAGTCTTCACTAGGTATAAAAGTAGGAAAAATATGGCAAAAGGATGATTAGGGCTGATAAGGGACCAAAAAGGAAATTTACACGTGGCTTAGATATTAAATTAATACTTTGCATTTGCCTGTAACAAGGAAATAGATCTACCCAGGATATGGTGGCAGAGGAGGAAACTCTGTCCCTAGAAGGGTTCAAAGTGTTGAACAAACTGTTGATACTGAAAGTTGACAAGGCACCAGATGAGATGTATCCAAGGGTATTGAAGGAAGTGAGAATGGAAATTGCAGTGGGACAGCACATAGTCTTTCAATCTTCCAGACTCTGCGAGGTGCTAAAGGACAGGAGAATTGCAAATGATATGTCCCTGTTCAAAAAAGGTTGCAAGGAATTACAGGCCACTCAGCTTCACATCAGTGATGGGTAAGCTCCGAGAAAAAAATATTCAAGATAGACTCAGTAGTCGCATGAAAAAAATGTAGGTTCAGCATGGGTTTCTAACCTGAAAATCATGTTTAGCTAACTCGCTAGAGTTTTTTGAGGAGGTAACAGAATGGGACGATGAAGGCAATGCTGTTGTGGTAGACGTGGACTTTCAGAAGACATTTGATAAAGTGCCACACGACAGACTTGTTAGAAAGATTATAACACAAAGTAAAAAGGACAGTAGCAATGTGGATGCAAAAGTAGCTGAATAATAGGAAACAAAATAACAGTTAATGGATATTTTTGAGTTGGAAGTTTTGTGAAATTGCCCAGGAGTTGGTATTGGGACTCTTGCTTTTCGAGATGTATATTAATGATCTAGATCTTGTGCACAGGGGACAATTTCAAAGTTTGTGGATGACAGAAAACTTTGTGTTGTAAACTGTGAAGAAGACAGTGTAGAACTTTAAGAGGACATAGATAAGCTGGTGTGGGGTGGGCAGATAGGAGGCAGATGAAGTTCAATGCAAGGAAGTGTGAGCTGATGCACTTTGGTAGGAAAAACATAGAGGAACAATATAAAATAAGGGGTAAAATTCTTAAAGGGGGTGCAAGACCAGAGAGACCTGAATGTATATGTACATAGATCACTGAAGGTGGCAGGACAGGTGAAGAGAACAATTAATAAAGCATATACTACAAGAGCAAGGAGGTTATGCTGGACTTTTACTATACTCTGATTAGACCTCAGTGGGAATATTGTGTATAGTTCTGAGTGTCACACTACGTAAAGATGTGAACACATTGGAGAGAGTGCAGGAGTGGGTTAGAAGAATAGTTCCAGGGATGAGGAACTTCAATAATGGGGATAGATTGGAAAAGTTGGAACTGTCCTCCTTGGAGAGGAGAAGACTCAGAAGAGATTTGATTGAGATGCTCAAAATCATGAGGGGGCTGGACAGAGTAGAAAGGGAGAAACTGTTTCTGCTCATAAAAGGATCAGGAACAAGAGGGCACAGATTTGAAGTGTTTTGCAGAAGAAGCAAATGTGATGTCAGAAAAAACTTCCACACAATGAGTAGTCTGAGTCCAGAATGCACAGCCTGGAAGTGTGGTGGAGGCAATGTGCAAGGGTATGAGGAAAAGGCAGGGGAATGGCACCAAGTCATGATGCTTGTTTGGAGAGATGATGCCGACACGATTGGTCAAATGGCCTCTTTGTGCAGTGTATCGATTTTGTAATAAGAGTTAAAACTGCTGTAAACAAATCTGTTAAAGGACAATTGGCTGGCATAAAATGTCATGTTTTTGCTTTAAACCTTTTATGTTGCAGTGATCCTGAAGTTTCAGTTCCACTGATGCGGGAGCAACCAGTTCCACATTCGTCCGGCAGAGAGTCTGACGAAAGCAAACCATCTTCACAGAAGAAGCCACGTCACAAGAGAAGGCCGGGTAGAGCAAAAAGACCGGAGACTGAGGACTACGAAACAGATTATACAACTGGTGCAGAATCCTGTGATGAACTGGATGACGAAGATTTGGAAAGGTACTAAGGAACTTGCTCTGGAGGCCGGTTTTGTCAGTTGTAAAGGATTGTAATTCTCACCTTTCTGTGAAATGGTTGTGTTGATAATCATTGAACTTGATTTGCAGTCAATACCCACCAATCACCTCAGACCAGCAGAGACAAGATTACAAGAGGGAGTTTGACAGTGATCATCAGCGATACAAGCGTCTGCAGGCTGAACTGGATGAAATCAACAAACAGTTTTCCCAATTGGACAAGCAGATTGATGAGACTGAGGATGATGAGCAGTACCAGGTCTGTTTTGAATCTTGTGGTGACAAAGCGGGGGTTAAAATAACATCTAAAAGTAGGATACTTAGGAGAATTTTAAAAACTGGTCTGGTATTGCCAGATTTAAAATAAATAAATGTATCAGTGTCCTCTGACCTAAGGGATTAGCGTGTAACCTGTTCATTGTCCAGAACAAATGATTTTCTTGAGCTGGTCAGAATGCTGGGACAAATCCCATTGTCGAATTTGGCCTCAGGCTGGAATGTTACAGCCATTCATGCCGGCTGAACACTCCTATCCCGGTGCAGTAAACGGAGATTTGGTGGGGTGCCAAATTCTCCGACCTTGCGGCAATGGGAGCATGGCGTGAGTGGCTTGTAAGATTTTTTTTTTAATCTCAGGATATCTGTTGTTATACCATACAAGGAAAACAATATATAACTTGTTCATTCCCAATGAGGTCTTTACTATGTACCACTTTAAAATTCAGACATGAGGAAAAATTATTTGGGCTCACTGTAGGAACATGGCATTAAAGCAGACCACATGATACACAAAACCTCACAAAACCCAAGTCCCATTTGCAAGGTTTAATTTTAATTTTCCCACATTTGGCACTAATTGTTGGTCGTGTGTTGATTTACACTAGGAGACTCCTTGCTGTTCCTCCTCGTATTTAAATGCTTTGGCACTTGCAATAAGGAAGCTCTCACTGGAATCTACATAATGTGAGCAAAAGCTAGTGTGAATATGAAAGTAGGAGCACCAATTTTTGCATTGACTTTTCCCCCATCAAATGAAAAGCAGAGAAGAAAACAAATCCCACTATTTGCTGTATCTGTAATTTCATTTCAAAATGTTGGCATGCGGGACATTATTCAGGAGATTGAAGTACAAATGTGCACCTTCTAGGAAACTTCTGTTTGCTTGGAGAACATGACCATTTAATGCCCAAAGAGCCGTTTTTCACCTGGACAGTTTGGTGATGAGTATTGGTAAGTATGGGGAGGGGCAGCACCACAACCAAGCCCAAGCGCATCGCCACCAGACTTCAGTGCTTATTTTCTAGAAGAGATTGAGAGAATTAACAACCAGAAATATGAGCTTGTTCCCCATCCCTTTGCAAACTCGAGAAGCTGCATTCAGTTGTGTTGGGGTACACAAGCTTAAATTGATTATCTCACCAAAATTTGCGCATCAAACCTGGCCCTGTTGTGTGCACTCTTTACCAAGAAGGGCATCAGAGTAACCAAGAACTCTTATAAATAGCTTTTATTGAATTTGTCATAATCAGAAATTCAGCGTGTGGAAACAGGGAGTGTAAGCTTGCATTTTGTTACTCCATGGCACAGCTCAATAACATACATTATCCATTCCTCTGGAGCGGGGGCAGGAACATTTAGACCATTGAGCCTCATGAGCAAATCTGTCATTACTCAGCTCGATTTACCTTTCAACCATATCTCTCAATGCCCTTATCTCATAATCTTGCTGATCTCCGTCACATGAGGAACCATAGCAAAAGCTCCTGACTTTATAGATGTCATCTCCAAATCAAGGGACAGATGCTGCTGCCATCTGACCTCAATGAATTCCACATTCACAGCCTTTTGGTGGGAGAATTGTGTTTTTTTTTACTGGTATATTTCCATGGTAGTTTGTGAACCTTGTATTCAGTTATTCAAACAAGAACTTACATAAGAACATAAGAAATAGGAACAGGAGTAAGCCATCTAGCCCTTCGAGCCTGCCCCGCCATTCAATAAGATCATGGCTGATCTGAAGTGAATCAGTTCCACTTTCCCACTCTCCCCATAACCCTTAATTCCCTTGTCTATCAAAAACCTATCTACCCGTGACTTAAATATATTTAGCGAGGTAGCCTCCACCACTTCAACGGGCAGAGAATTCCAGAGATTCACCACCCTTTGAGTGAAGAAGTTCCTCCTCAACTCTGATCTAAACTGCCCCCCACCTTATCTTGAGGCTGTGCCCTCTAGTCCTGCTATCCTTTCTAAGCGGGAAGAATCTCTCTACCTCTGCCCTATCCATCCCTTTCATTATCTTATACGTCTCTATAAGATCCCCCCTCATCCTTCTAAACTCCAATGAGTACAGACCCAGTCTATTTAGTCTCTCTTCATAGTCCAACCCCCCCATCTCCGGTATCAGCCTAGTGAACCTCCTCTGCACTCCCTCCAAGGCCAATATATCCTTCCTCAAGTGTGGCAACCAAAACTGCACACAGTACTCCAGTTGCGGACTCACCAGTACCCTGTACAGTTGCAGCAAGACCTCCCTACTTTTATATTCTATCCCCCCCGCTATAAAGGCCAACATCCCATTCGCCTTCTTGATCACCTGCTGCACCTGCAGACTGGGTTTTTGCGACTTGTGCACAAGGACCCCCAGGTCCCTCTGCACCGTAGCATGCTGCAGCTTTTCGCCTTTTAAATAATAATCCCTCCTACTATTATTTCTGCCAAAGTGGATAACCTCACACTTGCTTAAATATATATTTAATCTTGGGATGTGGACATCGCTGGCTGGGCCAGCATTTATTGCCCATCCCTGGGGACATTTAAGAGTCAACCATGTTGCTGTGGATCTGGAGTTGCCTGTAGGCCAGATTGGGTAAAGATGACAGATTTCCTTCCCTAAAGAGCGTTAGTGAATCAGATGGGTTTTTACAACAATCAACAATGCTTTCATAATAATCATCAAACTTTTAATTCCAGATATTTTTGTAATTGAATTCAATTTCGCCATCTGCCATGGTTGGATTCGAACCCAAGTCTCCAGAACATTACTGTGGGCCTCGTCCAACAACAATACCATTGTGCCACTATCTCCCCTGTTTATTAAGTCCAGATATCATTATTTTGTGCTTAATGTTTCTTTTCTACCTCTATCTTCAGATTATTGCTGCTGAATATAACAGAATAAAAGAAGTGAAGAATGTGAGTAGTCTAAACTTTAATTCTACTAACTGATAAATAAAACTTAAACCACATTGTGTGCACTCTTTCCCTGACATACACTCCTAGCAAGAGATCCTTGCCTTTTTTTCTCTTTATTTCACATAATGGAGCAATATTTAAGTAATCAGTTACTTTCCATGACAATTTTGTCTGTAAAAAAGCAACTAGTCATTGAATGGTGCTTTGGGAACTAGCCGCTCCTTCCTGTCCAACTTTGTAAGCAATTTAATATAGACATTGAAAAATGCCCATGATAAGGAAATGTCAAGTTGGTCCTTTGGAGCTACTCTTTGAGTCCTTCAGCTACCTAATTGTTTCAGCAATTGCTTTATTTTTCTGTTTGCCTATTCTTACTTAGCTTGTTGCCCCAGTGAAACTATTTCTTAGTTAAAGGTAGTGAAGATACTGTCCACTGCGCAAAAGGCTGAGGGATGTAGTAAATTGGCAGATTTGGGAGATGCTATTTGTGTGATGCGCGTCTCCTACCAGTCCATGTTTCCTTGCAGCTGAGCTTAGCATATCAGCTTGGGTAAAACCACACCCCTTGGCAACCATCTGAAGCTATGTCCCAATAAGAAGTCTCACAACACCAGGTTAAAGTCCAACAGATTTATTTGGTATCACGAGCTTTTGAAGAGCTGCTCCTTCATCAGGTGACTCACCTGATGAAGGAGCAGTGCTCCGAAAGCTTGTGATTCCAAATAAACCTATTGGACTTTAACCTAGTGTTGTAAGACTTCTTACTGTTCCTACCCAAGTCCAACACCAGTATCTCCACATAATGTCCCTTTACGCGTTCTCATCATTTATTATTTTCATGTTGGGTGGAAAAAATAAGCTGATGACAAATATTGGTTAACCTAAAGAAAAGGCAGCAACTTTTCTAATTGATATATTGAGGATTTTATTCTGATGCTCAAGTCTTCAATGATTCCACTCAATTCAGTATGTGATGATCCCTGTGAATGTTTTTGTTTCTCGATAATTCTTTTAATAAGTTTAATTACCTTTTTGCCTGCCAGCAAGTCAAACCTAAAGCATAGGTTTTGTTTCTTTATTCATATGCAGGATGTGGGTATCACTGGCTGGACCAGCATTTATTGCCCATCCCTAATTGCCCTTGAGAAGCTGGTGGCAAGCTGCTTTCACGAACTGCTGTAGTTTGTGATAGCACATGATGTTGCATCTCCCTCTTAGACCAAAAGCAATTCTCTTAATTTTTCCAAGTAACATTAAGTTTATTCATTAGTGTCACAAGTAAGACTTACATAAACACTGCAATGAAGTTACTGTGAAAATCACCTAGTCGCCACCCTCCAGTTGCCTGTTCAGGTACATCGAGGGAGAATTTAGCATGGCTAAATTTAGTATCCACCTAACCAGCAAGTCTTTTAGACTGTGGGAGGAAACCGGAACATCCGGAGGAAACCCATGCCGACACGTGGAGAATGTGCAGATTCTGCACAGACAGTAATCCGGGTGCCTGGCACTGTGAGGCAGCAGTGCTAACCACTGTGCCACTGTGAGACATTGGTGATGGTATAAGCAGTTTAATATTATATAATTGCAGAGAAATTGAACTGAGTGCATTTCCTAGAGATCTGTGCTACCAATGAGATCACATCATTGTGGGCCAAATCATAGCTGGGCAGTTTTTGAACCAATGTTTCACAAAACTGTCAGGTCTAGTTCATCCTCCTAATTTATTATTTATTTATCTCATAAAGTTTGATGGCAAGAAACTGGCCTTTCAGCCCATCATGTCTGTGCCAGCCGCCAAACACGCATCTATTCTAATCCCATTTCCCAGGACTTTACCCCTGGTGCCTTTTGGTTGGTCTCTGATATCTCTTCTTGTAAGGATGTTTGGTAAATATTGGTCTTTAGTTTAATATGCTGTTACATTTTCCAGACATTTGATTTTCTTCTTTTTTCAGTCTGCCGATTATCGTGAGAAGAAGAAGCTTTGCAAGCGGCTTAAGACAAAATTGTCTCACATCAAACAAATGGTCAGCAACTATGACAACCAGAGATCCTGAATGCCAAATTCTGCAGCTACTCTCTATTTGACAAAATGTGAAGCTGAGCATTCATTTCCCTGTAGGGGTGGCCATTAATTGTATCACATGAGATGTAATGCCAGGAGTTTTGATGGGCCAAAAAAAACATAATTGCATGGGTTCAGATAGTTTCCTACACAGTATCCTGAGAAATTGTAAACATTTTTCTCTCTTGCTGAAGTACACTGTGAGCATTTTTCTCTCTTGCTGAAGTACACTGTGAGCATTTTTAAATAGTTAGAACTCAATAAACTTTTGCTACAATTTGAAATGTCCAATGGAAGACATTTTGAATAAGCTCTGTAAATAGAGACAAAGATCTACCTTTGTGTAAGGTATTTGAAATGATTACTGATACTTAGTTTTACTAAAGCTCTGCACATCAGCACAAATAAACAAGTGTGTCGATATATATTCATGTTGATATGTACAATGATGATTTCTCATTGTGAGGGATTTATCTAAATCATTAGGATTGATTCTCTGCATAATTGTGATGCTATTTAGTCACTCAAATAGACCCAATACTGTTCTTAAACATCACATTATGAAAATTGACATTATGTACCATAGACTGTTTGCAATAATGCAGCAGATAAACAATCTATTCGGACAGCAATACGTCGATATTAGTCAGTGAAAGTTGAAGTTCGATTAGGGTTACATAAAGAAGTTAAAGATTATGTGGGTGCACAGATCTGTAAAAATGCTTTAATTGTGTTTTAATGCTGGACAACTAATCAGGGATCTTTTGACAATATAATTAGAAGGTGGGTACTGAATTATTAGCACAAGTAACTTGTTTTGGAAAATAGCTTACCTATTGAACATATTCAGGGCAAATAACTGAAAGCAAATACAGCTGAAATTTTGATGCAAATTATTTTTGTTATTGTTGGACAAATTCAATATTTTGTTTCTTTAATAAATTCATGTATATTTTGTTTTTAGTGTTGTCATTACAAGGAGTTTTACCGTATTTTCAAGGTGCACTTGCACAATATCTTCAAGTGAAATATCTGAATATTAAATTCACTTCTAATTTTTGTAGCTGCCTGCTCTGTTTACACATACCAATATGAATTTTGAAATTACTTTAACTATTGCTAAAACTTGGCAATATGCATTTGAAATTACTTTATTGCTAAAACTTGGCAATATGCATTTTTAATTGTTTTTTAAAAAATCCTCTGTAATCATTAAATAAATATTCCAATGGTTTGATTGCTAACCCTAGGTTAGAGTGCTCTTCAATTTGCATACTGATACATCTTCTTCATGTAGTATCTTCATCATGGCACAAGAGCTTACATTTGTGTAGCACCTTTAATTCAATAACTCTCCCAAGTTATTTCGCAGCTGAAAAATGAATGCCAAGTGGTGGAGTTGCAACAGAATGATAAAGAATCATCATTATGGTGGCTTTTCCGGCAGCAGCAAACCAAATGGGTATTGGGGAGAGAATTGGAGTAAAGATGAGAGTAAAAGTTTTTAAAATTGTTTATTAGTGTCACAAGTTGGCTTACATAAACATTGCAATGAAGTTACTGTGAAAATCCCCTAGTTGCCACACTGAAGTAACTGATTGGCTACAGTGAGGGAGAATTTAGCATGGCCAATGCACCTAACCAGCACATCTTTGACTGTGGGAGGAAACAGGAGCACCTGGAGGAAACCCATGTAGAAATGGGGAGAACGTGCAGACTCTGCACAGACAGTGACCCAAGCCGGGAATCGAACCCGGGTCCCTGACGCTGTGAAGTAGCAGTGTTAATCACTGTGCCACCATGCTGCCTAAAAGGTGATGTAAAAGGTTTATTTAAACGATGACAGTCGGAGGACCAAAGCAAGTATGAGAGGAGAAGTTTTGAAGGTGGAGGAATTTGCAAACATGGATGAGAATTTTGAATTGAATGCACATTGGTGTGTTTATTGGTGGGGCGGGGGAGGGGGATGCACTGCAAGGAAATCAATTGAGATCAATGATTTGTGAGATGTGCAAAAAGATTGGCTGGCTGCTGCAGGTGATTATGGATGAGTTTGGGGATTTGAGAAGGTGGAACTTGACCAGTTGAGGCCAGGCTGTAGGTGAAAGCACACTATGCTTATGGCAATGGTTGCAGGTATGAAGCTCAATAAGCATTTGCTCAGCTTTCTGTATCCCAATCCTAATTAAATTCCTGAATATCATTATGTTTTCATACCCACTTGAAGATCATGTCTTCAGGTGGCTGTGGGCCAAAGTCTTGAGTTGCGACATAAATTATGAACATACACCTTTAGGGAGAGGGAAGGGCTTGTGCATGGAAATGTATAATAATATTATTTTTATTTACTTAGGGAAATTCCCAGTTGTCACCATTCCACTGAAAATGTGAAGCTGTGCCTTAGGCTTTTCCCAACATTACAGCTTATTAGCAGTTTCTGTAAGGAGACCGAGCTTCTTGTGAAACTTCCAGGTTAGGTGACTACAATGTTCTTGCATATGCATTATTCAAGACCCTCAATGAAGGTCTTGTCTGTTCAAACTGATGAATGAGTCAGCCTGCAAGTGAAGCAATGCAAAGCTTTCAACAGCTATCATCCGAAAACAGCTGCTTCTGAGGGCAAATGCACTTCATTTAAAACCTTCCAGAATGGGTGAACTTGCAAGGAAAATAGCCTGGAGAGCATTGCTAGGCTTTCTCTACCCACGTAACTGCAACTGCAAATTGCTTTTGAGGTCAAAAACGGGGGAACACTGATTTAAGGTGAATGGCAAAGACAACGACTGGGATTGTCCCTAAGAATCCTAGGTCTGCAATTCATGTGAAAACGGGAGTAACTCCCACTTTTTTTTAAGCAGAATTTTCAGAATGAACCTTCCACACTCTGAGCACTGCAGAGTGCCCTAGCAAGATTCCCTCCGAAAATCAGCGGACAGGGCCTATTTCCACCTGAGAGGCATAGTGCTGAATGACCCACTGCACATGTGCTGATCTGTCAACACTGAGATTGGCACATGTGCGCTGTGGCCCTGCATTGCCGGCCTCCTGATCGCTGGCCAGCCCCATAACACTCTGTCGCTGCCCCTCTGATCCCCCACCTCCCAATTGCTGGCCTTCTGGACCTCCTTGGGCTAGCCCCAATCTCCTGACCCCACCCCACCCCCTCCAACCTGGATGGCCAGCCTCAATTACTGACCCCCCCCCCCCCCCCTCCCTCTGCCCCCAATCCCAATTGCAGAGTGGCAGTGGGATTGCACACTGCCCTTTGGCACTGCCCAATGCCTGATGGGCAGTGTCAAGGTGCCCTCCTTGGGTAGTGCCAATTTGTCCCTTAGGCAGTGGTGGGGGGGAAAGAGACACCAGTGGGCCTGGAGGTTTCAGTCCCAGCTAATATGAGGAAAATGTTGATTTAAATATTGAAATCAGCCCCATGTTGATTTCTAGCACGGAGCTGATGACAGTGAAAATCTTGGGCTGGGAGGTGCAAGGAGGCCGTGGTGCCCTCTGGGAAGCTCACTAAACAGCCCCCATGGATGTGTCTGCAGCGCAGCAGGCTAGGAGAATTGCCCACATCATGAGGAAAAGCTTTTCATTACACAGTGAGTGGTTAGAATTTGGAATACATTGCTGATAGGTGTGGTGGAGGCAGATTCAATCATCACCTTCTTAAAGGAATTACATAAACACCCAAAGAGAAAAATATTGCAGCGAAAGAGCAAGGAGTTGCTCTTGTAGAAAACCAGTCTGGGCACATTGGGCCAAATTACTGCCTTCAAAGGCAAGATAGCATATTCTGGATGGATGTGAAAGCATTAAGACATTGAGAGATTCAATTTGACATTTATTCATGTAACTGAAGCTTATCATCCCTCGGAACCATTCTTGTTATGTTTCCAAAGCCTTCCTGTGTGGTGCCCAGAATTGGCCACGATACTTCAATTGAAGCTGAACCAGTTTCATGAAGGTTCTTTTTAACTGTTTTCTCAACCTGCCTGTTATCCTGAATGACTTGTGCACAAGTTCCCCCACTCCACTCCCGCTCCTTTTGTTTCTGTAGCCACATTTCAACCAAAATGTATAATTTGATGTTTCTCTGCAGTAACTTCCATCTGTCAGCCCTTGTCTATCACTATCCTCACAGTTCACAATAGTTGCAAGTTTTTGTGTCATCTGCAAATTTTGAAATTGTGACTTTGCAAACCCAAATCTCGGTAATAAATGATAAATGAAGACAAGCTGTAGTTCTATGTCACCTGGGAAACCTCTTATCTACCCTCCAGTCCAAAATATAATCATTCACACTACAGTTTCCTATCACTCAGCCAACTGCATATCCAAATTGTCACTTTCCCTTTTTGACAGACAGCAGATATGTGGTACTTTATCAAATACTGGTTGAAAGTACACATTCACAACATCAACCATATTACCTTCATCAACCCTCTTTGTTATTCCATCTAAAGACATTATCAAGTTAATTAAACATAATTTACAATGAATAAGCCTATGCTTCTTCTTGAGCTCCAACTCACTGTCACAATCTCCACCACAGGTAGGGCAAGGAAAGGAGGCAGCAATTGGATTGGTGCCAATCTGATCTATACCTACCTTCCAGCTAACCAGCATCAATCTAATCCATACCAGCCAACCACTCCCCAATGAATATGTGTTGCTGTGGTAACATTCATGCTGCAATCTGGAGTTATGCATTATGATGGTAGAGGCCACAATTTCTTTCCATCACAATGCTAATCAGGAAGCTCCCCTGCTCTTACTCATTGCCATGGTGTATGTTGGAAGGATTTACAAATTGATGCTCAATCTGTTTAGCTACATTATGAATGCATCTTCCCTGGAGTAGGATTTTAAAGCTTCTGGCTGAGATGCAGGGACAGTGCCCACTGTGCCAGAAGACCTCCCCAAATCCATGTTGTCTTTCCTCAGTTAATCTGAGCATGCCTAAATGACTTTATTTTTTTCCTTGGTTATCATTTCTACAAGCCTTCTCACCACCAAGCTTAAATTGACTGGTCTGTAGTTGCTGGGTTTATCCGTAACAAGGCAGGAAAGTAGAGCCAAGGCAACGATTAGATCACCCACAAATTTATCAAATGGCAAAGCAGACTTGACAGGTCAAACTGCCTACTTCTGCTCCTAATTCATGTGTTTGCAATTTTTCAGTCTTCTGGCACATCCCCTCCGTCTAAGAATGTTCTCCGTCTTCATCTTCCTGAATGAATGTGGCTCCAACAACATTCACAAAGCTTGACACCATTCAGGACAAAGCAGGCCATTTGATGCCATCCCAACCAGATAGAGGATCAGCATGATCATGTTGAATGGTGGAGTAGGGCCAAATGGCCTACTCTTGGAATCATAAAATCCCTTCAGTAGAGATGGAGGCCATTGGGCCCATCAAGTCTGCACTGACCACAATCCCACTCCGGCCCAATTCCCATAACCTCACACTAGGGTCAATTTAGCATAGCCAATCAACCTAACCCACACATCTTTGGACTGTGGGAGGAAACCGGGGCACTCGGACGAAACCCACGCAGATGTGGGGAGAATGTGCAAACTCCACACAGACAGTGACCCAAGCCAGGAATTGAACCTTCATCCCTGGAGCTATGAGGCAGCAGTGCTAACCACTGTACCACTGTGCCGTCCCCTTAATTACTAAAGGAAGATAGGTTAAGTTGTTTAAGAGAGTAAATTGCTTATGGATCCTGACTGATGCTTTGGATGGTATCAGGCCACGTTTGGTTCAATATTCCAAACTCTGCATCAAGATGGTTTAAAGACTTGATAGACAATCTCTGTCTTTTCCTCTGAAGTCAGCAGCTGATTGGTTTACATTAAAGACATGGACTGTGGTGTTTATCTCAAAAAATAGAAAATGCTGGAAAATCTCAGCAGGTCTGACAGCATCTGTAGAAAGAGAATACAGAATAGAGAATGGAGTCAACGTTTCGAGTCTGCGTGGCTGTTCATCAGAGCTGATTTTGGCTAGTCAGGTTCAGGCAGTGCACAGTGCACACGTTTTCAGAATGGCCAGAGAGAGAGGGACTGTGTGTTTTTGCTGTTCATGATCTTTTGCCGCTGAGCGCTGCCACCATCATGTTGTTGGTTATTCCCGAAAAGTTCCAGCACATTCTTCGAGTCCTCAGCACCAACACTGATGGGCGAAGGAAAATAGCATTTGCCATCACCGCCTTCAAGGGTGTCAGGAGGCGCTAGGCTCATGTGGTGCTGAGGAAGGCCGACATCAACCTGAGCAAGAGAGCCAGCAAGCTCAATAACAATGATAACAATCATGCAGAACCCTCATCAACACAAGATTCCCAACTAGTTCCTCAACAGGCAAAAGGATGTTAAAGATGGAAAATACAGCTAGGTCTTGGCCAACAGGTCTGGATAACAAACTGTGTGAGGATCTGGAGTGATTGAAGAAGATTCATGCGCACAGGGGTCTGCGGCACTTCTGGGGTCTCCTTGTACTTGGCCAGCACACAAAAACCACAGGCAAGAGAGGGCACACAGTCGACATCTCCAAGAAGAAATAGATATTTTAGCTGCCAAATGTGTCAATAAATGTTCATTTAAACAGAAAAAAATGATCTTTCTTGTGTTGTCTGACTGACTCTGGAAACGGTAAGAAAGCTCACAACCATGACCTGATGAAGGGGCTCCCAAAGCTTGTAATTCCAAATAAACCTGTTGGACTTTAACTGGTGTTGTGAGACTTCTTACTGTGCCCGCTCCAGTCCAACACCATCATGACTCTGGAAAAGCACAAAGGGTTAGCTTGCTTATGGCATAACTTTCATTCGCAACCAGGCTGGACAATTCTCACACAGGCCAGTTACCAAATACAGTCACAAACCTGTAGAATCCTTGTTCCAGGTCTTTTGTTTCATGTGATTAGATTACGCGGTTGGTGAAGTCCCCATCTCAGCTGGGGTCCATTGTCCAAAGTGATTGAGGCTAATAGCTTGATCTGCACACATGTGAATGGTTCATTGGGTCCATTTACACTTGTTTAAGCTGATTGTCACTGATGGACTACTTCCAGACAGCCCGGCTCCCCGCTGATAACATAGTAATTTGCAAGGTGATGTCATGTAAATATTCAACTATCTGTTTCTCTGGTCACACTGTTGTCAGACTTTTTAAACTTATCCTGAGGTTTCAGCCCTCTCAATAAGTAAGGTAATTTTCAATATAGCGCATTGGATAAATGCAAGTTGTTACTGAGAGCTCTGTGAGCATACATTTGCTTTTCCGCAAAGACAATGTATGAAAAGGGAAAAGAAATGATTTTAATTTGGCATTTAAATCATATCAGTTTTGGTCAATGTGCTTCAAGCAAACTTTAATAGCTCATTCAGTATTTGCACTGAAAACCTAAATTGATTTGATTTGATTTATTATTTTCACATGTATTGGAATACAGTGAAATACTCACCTGATGAAGGAGCAGTGCTCCGAAAGCACTTGATACCAAATAAACTTGTTGGGCTTTAACCTGGCGTTGTGACACTTCTTACTGTGCTCACCCCAGTCCAATGCCAACGTCATAGATATAGTGAAAAGTATTGTTTCTTGCGTGCTAGACAGACAAAACATACCATTCATAGAGTATATCGGGGAGAAGAAAAAGTGAGGGTGCAGAATGTAGTGCTACAGTCATAGCTAAGGTGTAGAGAAAGAGCAACTTAATATAAAATAGGTCCATTCAGAAATCTGCTGGCAGCAAGGAAGAAGCTGTTCTTGAATGGGTTGGTACGTGACCTCAGACTTTTGTATCTTTTTCCCCATTTTATGAGGGAATACTCATGATAAGATGGGATATGCAGATTTTGAACATTTTAAAGGCTAAGTATTTTTCTCCTCCTCCTGCCCTGACTCCTTAATGCGTTGATTTATACTGTGCTAAGGTAGCATGAGTTCCAGTAGAGATATCAGAGTTCCTAACTGAGTGGTCATGATGTGGAGATGCCGGCATTGGACAGGGGTAAAACAAACAGAAATCCCACACCAGTTTAAAGTCCAAACAGGTTTATTTGTAGCAAAAGCCGCAAGCTTTCGGGACAGCCTGTCCCTTTGTCAGGACTCTCAGCCACCTGATTTCTTTCTGTTTTATCTCAACTGAGTAACCATTCTTCATACGTAGACCTGGACAATGAGAATCAGCAAACTATTCAACCTTGGGGAAATCATGGCTGAATTTAGTTCTGTTCTTACCCATCGTGTTCACTTTTCAATAGGGATCACTGAGGTAGAGATGTGTAAGTGTAGATCTGACTGATCCTCCCAGAGGCTCCTTTCTTCCTCCTCACAGCAGCAGCATGCTAGGGTTTGAAGATAAGATAGGATTTAGGCCATATGGCCCCTCGGGGCTGTTTGGCCATTCAACAAGAGCATGGCCGATCTTCTCCCTCAACCCCACTCACTCACCATATTCCAATATTCCTTAATTCTCTTAGTGTCTAAAAATCTATCCACACAGTGTTGAATATACTTGACAACTGAACATGCACAACACTGAAATGGCGTAATTGAAATAATTCAGCATTTAACATTAATTGCTTTGAAATGGGCCAATGTAGTTATGAGATAAACAGTTGTAAAAGACTAGTTATTAGAGCCCTTTCCAGGCCTGGGGGTGTAGGAAAGCAATAATCACAAACTTAATGGCCTTCACAGG
Organism: Carcharhinus amblyrhynchos; assembly: GCF_965287045.1. Taxonomy (NCBI): domain Eukaryota; kingdom Metazoa; phylum Chordata; class Chondrichthyes; order Carcharhiniformes; family Carcharhinidae; genus Carcharhinus; species Carcharhinus amblyrhynchos. The sequence continues at coordinate 95,268,289 of NC_137328.1, forward strand.
GTGATAAGCAAGATTGAGATAAGCACAGACCAGAGCTCAGTTAGATAAAGGGGATAACTACAGCTTGTATAGTTATGATCATTGGGATTTTACACTGTGTGACAACCAAAAGTTATATATTATTCAGCTTTTGTATCAGGCAGACACTCTGTAGGAGCAGGATGTGTCTCCCAGTGATGTTAGTGAGTAAAAGTCTCTGTTATTGCATCTTACAGACTTGAGTGATTTCAATCTTTTAACACAGCAGGAATTACAAAGGTTCGTAAATCTGAGTTCACAAATGTTGCCTCATCTCAGCCCTAAATGACCTTGAATCTATGACCTCCAGCTGGACAAAGTCTCTGCAACAACTCTGACCAACAGTTTCCCTCCTTGTGATTCCATGCTATTTACCATATTGTTTTGTTTTTTCACATCCTCCTTTCTTGAACAATGATGTTACATTTGTTGTGTACTAAATGATGTGAGCACTCTGGAATCTGGGGAATTTGAGGATGAAATTGTGCGGAGGGTGTGGAGAGTCTGCAGAACGATCTAGATAGGCTGGGCGAATGGGCCAGGAACTGGCAAATGGAATTTAATGTTGGCAAGTGCGAGGTGGTCCACTTTGGTAGGAATAATGGTAGGAAGGATTATTACTTACGTGGAGAAAAACTGCAGCAGGCGGCGGTGCAGAGGGACCTCGGGGTCCTTGTGCATGAGTCGCAAAAACCCAGCTTGCAGGTGCAGCAGGTGGTCAGGAAGGCAAATGGGATGCTGGCCTTCATAGCGAGGGGGATTGAATATAAAAGTAGGGAGGTCTTGCTGCGGCTGTATAGGGCATTGGTGAGGCCGCAGCTGGAGTACTGTGTGCAGTTTTGGGCGCCGTACTTACGCAAGGATATTTTGGCCTTGGAGGGAGTGCAGAGGAGGTTTACTAGGCTGATGCCGGAGTTGAGGGGGTTGAGCTATGAGGAGAGGCTGAATAAACTAGGCTTGTACTCGTTAAAGTTTAGAAGAATGAGGGGAGAATGAGGGGATGATGAATGGGATGGATAGGATAGAGGTGGAGAGACTCTTCCCGCTCAGAAAGGACAGTAGGACTAGGGGGCACAGCCTCAAGATAAAGGGGGGGCGGTTTAGAACGGAGTTGAGGAAGAACTTCTTCACTCAAAGGGTGGTGAATCTCTGGAATTCTCTGCCAGTTGAAGTGGTGGAGGCTACCTCGCTAAATATTTTTAAGAAGCGGGTTGATACGTTTTTGATAGGAGAGGGGATTAAGGGTTATGGGGAGAGGGCGGGAATGTGGAACTGAGTCGCGACAGATCAGCCATGATCTTATTGAATGGCGGGGCAGGCTCGAAGGGCCAGATGGCCTACTCCTGCTCCTATTTCTTATGAAACCAATCATTCACTGTCCATATGCAACCACTTCATTTAAACCCATTGGGTGTAGGTCACCAGGATTGGGCATTTCTGTGCTTTCAGTCCCTCTCATTTCTGCAGTACATTTTCTTTACTAATATTAACAACAGGCATCTGCATTTATATGTGCTTTTCAAGGGCATCATCAAACAAAATTTGACATCAAGCCACATATGGGGATGTTCAGGCAAATGTCCTGAAGTTTGGTTTAGGAACTAAGTTTTAAAATTTTGAGTGTCTTAAAGACAGATAAGAGATACGTAGATTTATGCTGCAAATTTCATAATTTAGCGTTTTGGTGGTTGAAGCACAATCACCAGACCACAGAAGGGTTAAAATTGAAGATGCACCAGAGGACAGAATTAGAGAAGCACAGATATCAGAGGATTGTAGGGATGTTGGTGGCTTCAAAGAGATGGATGAGTGAAGCTTATTCCTACTGTTGATTTCTTTGACTTCTTCATTCTTTGTTCCCTGCTCTTTCTACTCTTTTTAATCTTTCCACTGTGAAAACAACTAATCCACAGAAACTTTCCAGGGTTCTGAGAGTGCTTCCTCTAGCTGGTCTCAATGAGTGGGAAAAATGGATGCCACAGGTGGGCTTACTGTGTGATGGGAGTTGAGAGCAGAGTCATTTGTCCAGGACAGGGTGGTAAAGTTAACTCACCGCCGAGGAAATTCTGCATAGAGGAGTGTTGAATATGGCACAAAGACCTCCATGTATACAAAACACAAGAAGTAGAAGCAGGAGTAGCCACGAGATGTTTCAAGCCTGCCCCTTTGTTCAATACAATCATGGCTGATCTACGCTGGCCTTAAAACCTGTTCTGTGCCATTTCCCCAATGCTCTCTATTCCACAATCTATCAAATATTTATCCATCTCCACTTCAAATATTTCCAATAATCCAGCAGCCTTTGGGGAAGAGAAATCCAGAGATTCACTACCTTTTGGGCAAAGAAATTTCTACGCACCTCGGTTTTAAATGACCGTCCCTTTATCATGTAGCTATATCTCCCAGTTTAAGACTCTTCCACAAGTGGAAACATCTCACTATCCATTCTTTTTTTAAAAGTTTATTTATTCGTGTCACAAATAGGCTTACATTAACACAGCAATGAAGTTATTGTGAAAATCCCCTAGTCGCCCCACTCTGGCGCCTGCTTAGGTACACTGAGGGAAAATTTAGAACAGCTAACTTTAGCACTTAAGCAGCGTGTCTTTGAGACTATGGGAGGAAACTGGAGAACCCAAAGGAAACCCACACAAACATGGGGAGAACTTGCAGACTCCGCACAGACAGTGACCAAGCCAGGAATCAAACCCAGGTACCTGGTGCTGTGAGGCTGCTGTGCTAATGACTGTGCCACTGTGCCAGCCCTAAGCTCATGTCAAGCTCCCTCAAGATTTTATGTGTTTGAATAAGGTCACCCCCCACTCTTCTAAACTCCAAGGAATGCAGACCCAGACTATTTAGTCTTTTTTGCTAGGAACACTCTCATCCCAGGAACTGCCTGGTGAATACATGTAAGTACTCTGTGAGTAAGTATTTGTAAGTAAATACTTGTTCTCATAAAAGCATTATTAGGATACTGTCAACATGCAAAACTTTCATATTATGGATATTATGTACAGTAAAAAGTCTCCTAACACCAGGTTAAAGTCCAGCAGGCTTATTTGGTAGCACAAGCTTTTGGAGTGCTGCTCCTTCATCATGTGAGTTCACTCAGGCGAATTAACTGATGAAGGGGCAGCACTCTGAAAGCTTGTGCTACCAAATAAACCTGTTAGACTTTAACCCAGTGTTGTGAGACTTCTTACTGTGCCCATCCCGGTCCAATGATGGCATCTTCACATTATGATATTATAATTGTAATTTAGATGGTGGGGGTCCACAATTACAGATCTATTTGGAAAGGGGTCCTTTAAGTTAAAAGGTTTTGAGCATCACTCTTTCAGAAAATTATATCAAATGTATTCCATTAACTCCTTATTCAAACTACTTAGACCAATTTTGTTTACATGAGGATTAAAGTCAGCCACCATTATTTTATCACGTGTTGCATGTTCTGCCAATACAGTTAACAAAGATTTAATATTTTGTTTAAAAATTTCAATAGCCCCTGTTGGCTTCAATGTCTAGGCCATGTGAAGAGAAAAATCAGGCCGTGTTCCCTTTCCCAATTACGTTGAGTTGGAAACTTGAGTAAACTTCAGACGATGACAGGATTAAACAGGAGCTACCTGTGATGGTCCCTATGAGTAAATAGCATAATCACACTCACTGTGTACAACTGTATAGTAGTTTACATCTTTTTGAGGTAGGTCACAAAGTTATTTAAATGGAGTAGAGGGGATGATGGGAATTACTGATTTAAAACCATGTGATATAAATCTGAAGAAGTCATATAGGCTTGAAACATTAACTTTGTTTTCTCTCACCACGATGCTGTTAGGCTTTTCCAGCATTTTCTGTTTTCATTCCAAATAAAGTACGTATTGAATTCAAATTTATCAATTGTAAATAGAATTTATTAGGCACATTGAATATTTTAGCTGTATATAAATCCGATCCATCGTTTATATTAGAATATCACTGAAAATGCAGAAACAAACCATTAAGACGTGCTGATTAGGTGCATTAACCACGCTAAGTTCTCCCTTAGTGCACCCGAACAGGTGCCAGAGTGTGGCGATTTTCACAGGGGATTTAGATAGTAACTTAATTGCAGTGTTAATGTAAGACACTAAAAAACAAACAGACTTAAATATCAACTGGGGCTTCCTCCCACCCTACTCCATTTAACTCCATTATTATTATGTTTCACTCATAGTTTTGTAATATTTTAAATAGATGTCGAACATTTCAGACCCTAAAACTTCATCCAGTGGATAAATAATGATTATTTAAGAACTCATTAAATGATTTCTATCCTAACAGGGATAGTTTGGGATTTGGAGGTGATACCAGCCCTATCGCTCCCTCTGGTGGCCTGTCATCCTCACTGCCTCCCCCGCCCCCCTGCAGGCGGAACCTTGGGCTTGTTTCTGCGTGTGAGTGCGGATGTCTTTGAGTGTGACACTGCGAGCTGCCGCTTGGTGTGACTCTAAAAGTGGTTCGGGGGGAAATGCGAGGAACCAGACGGTTGAACATAATCCGGGTGAGCGGAGGAGAAACATTCTGGTGAGGATTGGGGATTGAGATCTGTGGGCCGGGGTCAAGGGGACGGATAGGGTTAGGGACGGGAGCAGGAGCCATGGTGTTGGACAGGGACTGTGGGGTTAGGGGTCTCTGGGATTAGCTATGGGTTACTGAATAAATACCCAGGCATGAAGGATGGTCATGTTAACTCATTGATTTACGATGACCAATCCGCTTTTATTTCTCCTTGACAATCTCTTACACCAATTTCTCTCTTTGCCTTTTGTATTGAAGTCATCAACTCCTGGGAATACAGTTCCAAAAAGCCTGGCTACCCTCTGCTACATATCTAAATTGCTATTCCTGATGTGTAACTGTGGATAGTGAGTGTGAAAAGGTGGTCTAATTGGGGTTGGGAGTACAACAACTAATTTGTAGCCAGTCTTTTGCCACCCATCTAAAATCCATTAAATCAGCAGAAACCTGGGATTTTCTTGGTGTAGATAGCAAAGCTACTGATTGGATAAATTCTGTGGATCAGAATTTCATTTAAAAAAAATCATTTTATCAATCTTGATTCCAAATCCTGCTCTTAAAATTTCCAAGATCTTCATAGCTCTTGATAAGTGACGAATAGTATATTTAGAATATTGTGTGCAATTTTGTTCTCCTTTTCTGAGGAAGGATGTTCTTGCTGTCAAGGGAGTGCAGCAAAGATTTATCAGGCTGACTCTGGGGGTAGCAGGACTGATGTATGAGGAGAGATTGACTAGGTTAGAATTTTGCTGGAGTTCAGACGAATGAGGGAGACTTCATTGAGACTTATAAAATTCCAGCAAGACTGGATAGGGTAGATACAGGGAGGATGTTCCCCATGGTGGAGGTGTCCAGAACCAGGGATCAGAGTCTGAGGATTCGGGGTAGACCATTTAGGACGAAGGCGAGGAGACATTTCTTCACCCAAAGAGTGATGAGCCTGTGGAATTCATTACTACAGGAAGTAATTGATGCCAAAACATTGAATGCATCAAAAGTTGGCTAGATATAGCACTTGGGGCGAATGGGATCAAAGGCTATGGGGAGAAAGCAGGATTAGGCTATTGAATTGGACGATCAGCCATGATAATGAATGGTGGAATAGGCTTGAAAGACCAAATGGCTTCCTCCTGCTTCTATCTTCTGTGTTTCTATATGTGGGCTTGTGTTAAATTCTACATGTTTGGACTGACTATGGGAAATAGAAGCGCACTTTTAAAATCTGTAGAGGGAGCATGATGATTATTTTTTGTGGACAATACAATGTTTAACGTTTTTTATTTTTAAGGTAAGAGTTCTCAAACAAACCTGAAAAATGTATGATGAACCAGAAAAAACCAAACGTTGGGAAGGAGGCTATGAACGGACTTGGTACGTGTTTAAAATTGAGAATTTCCATGCGATCTTCAATAATTCCACGTGATGTTTAAATCCACCTTTGCAGGCATGTGTGAGCCCCATTTAATATCTCATCTGAAAGATTTTGGAAAATTCATCTAAACTAGGGCTACTGTGCATGTATGTGAATTGTATGTGCATGTAAATTCAGAACTCCCTGGATGACAAAGGAGAGAGGGATTAAAATGAAGAAGTAAAGGTGTGGTTATGACAATACAACCGAGAACCTGGCTGAATATAGAAGGTTCAGAGGGGAAATGAAAAAGCAATGAAAAGAGATTGACAGCTAATATAAAAGAGAATCCCATATAACAAATAAAAAGATGGTAAAGGAGAAGTGAGGCTGATTAGGGACCAAAAAGGGGGTTTATGCACTGAGGCATGGAGCATGGCTGAGGCATTAACTGAATACTTTGACCTGTCTTTACCAAGGAAGAAAATGCTACATAGGCCATGGTGAAAGAGGAGGTAATTCAGACACTAGAGATGTTTATGATTAGTGAGGTGATATTAGATATACTGTCTGTACTTAAAGTTGAAAAGGCATCAGGACAGGATGAGATGCATCCAAGGATATTGAGGGATGTGAGAGTAGAAATTGCAGAGGCACTGACCATAATGTTTCAGCCTTCCTTACAATCAGGTTAGTGCCAGAGGACTGGTGAATTGCACGTTACATCCTTGTTCCAAAAAGGGTGTAAAGTTAAGTCCAGTGACTACAGACCAGTCAGTTTAACCTCCTGGTGGGGAAGCTTGAGAAAAGGTAAGTTCAGACAAAATTAATAGTCACTTGGGCATTGATTAAAGAAAGCCTCATGGATATGTTACGGGCAAATTGTATTTTCATAATTGGCTAGAGTTTTTTGATGATGTAACAGAGGATTGGTGAGGGTAATGCTGTTGGTGTGGTATACATCAACTTCCTGAGGCATTTGATAAAATGCCACACAACAGACTTGTGGGTAAAATTATTGCTCGTGGAATAAAAGAGACAGTAGCAATGTGATTACAAAATTGACCATGTTACAGGAAACAGTCAGTGTTAGAACCCTTGCTATGCTTAGTGTATATTAAAGACTTAGACTTTGGTATCTTAAGGAAGTGGATCTAGAAATAGTAGATCCATTGACGATAATTTTCCAAAATTCTTTGGACTCTGGAATGTAAGCCCGCTATTCAAAAAGAGAGGTAGAGCAAAACAGGGAACTATATAAACTCATATAAAACACTGGCTTGGCCTCAACTGGAGTATTGTTAGAAAAGATGGTGCTGGTGAGAGTGCAAAAAAAGATTAATGAGAACGGTCCCAGGGCTGAGGAACTTCAATTATGTAGATAGATTGGAGAGGCTGGGCCTGTTTTCCTTGGAGAAGAGAATGTTGAGAGGAGATTTGATAGAAGTAACCAAAATCTTGAGTGGTTGGGGCAGATTAGGTGGGGAAATAATATTCTCATTGATGGGAAATTGAGATTGAGAGGGTACAGATTTAAGGTCACTGGCAAAAAAAAAGGCGTTGTGAGGGAAAAGATGTCTTCATGCAGTAGGTGGTTAGGATCTGGAATGCATGCCTGCGTGTGCAGTTCAGGCGAGCTCAAATGAAGTATTCGACACGAAATTGGATCGTTATCTGAAAAGGAAGAATGTACTGGACTATGGGGAGAACCCGGAGTTGTGACGCCAAGTAAATTGCTTGTCCGGAGACACTGCTCAGATGCAACAGGCCAAATCGCTTCCTTTCGAGCTCTAGCAATTAAGTGGTGTATGATGGCCTCAATATTGAATTGAAATGTCAACCTGTATTCTATGCTCGAGTTTACATTTAGGCTTAATTGCACAACCGTATGATTTTGAAACAATCCTGCTACTAACTGAATAGATAAGCATTCAAAAGGCTTATACAGTATTTGCTTTTATCAGTTACCCCCATTTTAAATGATTGTAGCCAAATTAGATAATCCTACATACATACAGTATTTGAATGTCCTATCCAGCAAAGTAAAGCTTTGTTTTTGCTTGGATTGTCCTGCATTGATTTGCAAAATTCCTTCTAAATGCCTGTTCCTTTTATTTGCAGGGAAGTCCTTAAAGAAGATGAATCGGGTTCTCTTAAAGCTACTGTTGATGATCTTCTCTTCAAAGAAAAAAGAAAAAGGTAACCAGAGTCCAAATTAGTGTATTTTTAATCATTTGAATTGCAATAGCAATTGCAATGAGAATTAATTGTGTCCTGTGGAATAAAGCGTGGCCTATCTGCTTGATTCCTGCAAGATTTTGGATCAACACTGAGTCGCAACAAATCACTAATAAATAGCCAGACAGATCAGTGAATGTGTTTTAATTCTAACAGCAGATAGTGGATTGGTGAATTTGATATTGAATTTAGTACCCAGAGGGTAGCATAGTGGTTAGCACTGCTGCCTCACAGTGCCAGGGACCTGGATTCAGTTCTCGGCTTGGGTCACAGTCAATGCAGAGTTTGCACGTTCTCCCTGTGTCTACCTGGATTTCCTCCGGATGCTCTGATTTTCTCCCACAGTAAAAAGTCTGACAACACCAGGTTTTTACTTCTTACTGTGTTTACACCAGTCCAACGCCGGCATACCCACATCATTTCTCCCACAGTCCAGAGATGTGCAGGCTAGGTGAATTGTCCATGCTAAATTCTCCATCTGTGTACCTAACAGGAGCTGGAGTGTGGCAACTAGAGGATTTTCACAGTAACTTCATTGCAGTGTGAATGTAAGCCTACTTGTGACTAATAAATAAACTTTTTTTTTAAACTTTAGTACAAAGATATGAGGTGAACATGGAGAAGAGAAATGCCATAAACAATAGATAAGGGTCATGGGTGGAGGGGGGACTAGTAATGTTGAAATGGTGGCACGGGCTCATTGGGCCGAAGGGCCTGTTTCCCGGGCTGTTTTTGTTCTTTGTATTAAGTGGTTAAAAAAAGAACCAGATGAATGGAAAAAATTGGGTTCAGAGAACAGTTTAAACATGATGGAATACATTTTTATTGAAATTTTTTCATGTTTTAAATAATGCAACAAACTCTCAAAGATTGTTGCAGTACAGTAAGATCATTTTTCAAATAAGTCCATGTGGGAAGAGACAAAAAAAAGTACCAACATAGTTAGTTCAGATTATTCATCGCATCCAGCACCTCCCACCACGCAAGTGACAATAGGATATATGGAAGGATGGGGGGATAACAGGATACAGCTACAGTTGGCTTAGTGGTGTACAACCAAGCTCATAGGATAATGGCAACAGAGTCACAGAACTTGCAGAAAGCGAATCTTTAAAGTAGTGCCATTGCTTATTCAACCACAAAAAGTGCAGGATATTAGCACACGTAAAATGGTAATTAAATCATCAAGCATTTTCATTCCACACTTGGCTGTGTACCAATGTATGCTTCCCCCAACCCAGCCACCTTGGAGGTGCTGATGATATAATACAATGTCGCTTCACAGACTACGGTCTGTCTGTACCATAACAGGAGTTAATCAGGGATTCAATAACACCAAAACAACTAAAATACAAAAAATATGTTCGACCGGCTTCAGTCTTTCCAGTACTTAATTGGAGGAAATCTCTGCTCATCCAGCACTGGATATTGGATAAATAGTTTGATAACTTATCAACAGGAACAGGTGATGGTGAGGTAGAGCTGTATGTTGTCAGAATATGTGTGAGAACTGCCAAGACCCTCTACGGATTTTCCAATTAAATTATCTTGGTTTGCCATACATGCTATCTATTAAACACATCACTGGTGCAGACTTAATGGGTCAAAGGGCCTCTTCTGCGCTGTATGTTTCTATGATTTTAAAATGAGTCTATTTAGTCAGTGTCCACTGGAGGATCCTGACTTTAATTTGATGTTACTTCCCTTTAAGTAACCTTGTCTCTCCTTTCTTCTTTAAGAGTATTTGAGCAGCATGGACAGGTTAGACTTGGAATGGTAAGTCACTTATGTTTGTTCTCTAGCTTGTTGCAGCCACTAAAAATGATTAAGTGGATTGTCATAATTTTTTCCTGATAACAATGATATTTAACAGCAGTTTACATACTGCAAAAATGCAGTATTCCTGAAATCCACCCTGCCTCAACTCAGCTGCTTGATGCAACCCTCATTCAAGCATTGTTATCTAGACTTGACTATCCCAATATGTTGTTGGCCAGCCTCCCATGCTCTATGTTCTGTAAACTTGAGGTCATTTCAAAACTTTGTTGCCTGTGTCCTAACTTACACCAAGTCCTATCCACCACCCCAGCATTTCTGACTTACCTTGTCTCCTGGTTAAGCAGTGCCTCTATTTCAAAATTCTGGTCCTTGTTTTCAAATTGTTTCATAGCCTCTTTCCTCCCTATCTCTGTAGTCTCAGACATTTGTGTTCCTCCAATTCTGGTCATTTTACCATCCCTAATTTTAAACACTCTGCCTATTTGGTGACTGTACCTTCAGCTGTTAAGACCCTGCCTAAAACTCTCTGCCACTCACTGTACCTTTTTACGATGTTCCTCTAAACTTAGCGCTTTGATCGAGCTTTTGGTCATCTGCCCTGATATCTCCTTATGTAGCTTGTTGACAAATATTGTTTCGTAATATTCCTGTGAAGCACCTTAGAACCTTTCACTACAACTAAAGGTGCTATGTAAATATGAGTTGTTGTTGTTATTGTTGTAAAATAATCTGCAGGGTGATTTCCCTTGCATTGGTCTTCCAATTTTATAGATGCGGCACTTGTTTGTGATAGTAGACATGTCAAGATCAATGGAAGATCAGGATTTGAAACCGAATCGACTTACCTCAACATTAAAGGTAAATTAAAATGTTGGGGACTTCTGATTTTTTAAATTTGTAGATTATATCAGCCACTTTCATATTTTAATTGCCTGCTTGATTGGTTCCCCCAACGTTGTAACTTTTAAATGCGAAAGCATCTTTGATTTGTATGAAAATTACTACTTTTGAGCTTGTATTTGACAGACTTGTCCTGAATGAAGCACCACCTCCCCATTGCACCTTCTTTTGTATAACTTACCCGGATGAATTGATTATTTTATACCAGTGCAATGGGAAAGGTTAGGCTAAGAAATTGGGAAGAATAATACTAATGTCTTTGATTTTCTGGTTCAGCTCTTGTTGCTCTGCAGATGACCTTTCAAAATTGCCAGATGGCATTTGTGCAGAAGCAGAATTTGATTAGTAATTGGAAACAAATTATTTGTGTAACTGAAACTTTAACTGAAGATTCAACAGACATTGTGTGTCTTTTTCTGGGTGGAGAAGGGATAGCATGCTAATTAAAAACATTGCAATTTTTGCTTTTTAAAATTATAATTTTTCCACTTGTGTTGGGGTATAAGTTGATGACTGGTGATAATCGATGTTTGAAGTCGGACCATAATCAGGATTGTTGGTGTACTAGAAGGATATCAGAGCTGAGCTTAATCCTCTATTTTTTGGTGACATCCAGTATATGTACTTTACAATGCAGGCAGTTATTTATTGATGAGGAACACAAACTCTGGATAACTGATTCCCCTCTTTCTCCCACTAAACACATTATGTTGGATCAATTGTAGCACTCCCATCACTGGCTTGCCTCCAAATTAACTAATTCAACCTGAGATCAGCTGCTCAATGCGGCTAAATGACACATCACAGATTGTCCCTACTACTTAGTAGGGAAACGTTGCTTTATTTTCATGAAATTGTTTGCCCGAATGTGAAAGAGAAGGAGTTGAATGTCACATGTCACCCTTCTGGGGCTAAAGATCAAAACTGCGAGGAGCTGAACTTGGGGTGTCTCACTGTTTCCTATTTACTTGACATGTATTGCTGCAGGTTTTAACTTCTGCTGAGGTATACTTCTACAGAACTAGAGTGCAGTAACCCCGGTACCTTGCTCAAATGGACGTTTGTCATGGTGATTGTTGTCAAGCTATTTCACAATAAGAGCACCATAGCTGAGCCTGATCCTAGCTTCATCTAACAATCTACACAAATACAGAGGTAGCACAGTACAGAGATTTCTGATCTGTACAGTTCTACATATTAGGGGCGTTTACCTGGTTATGGTAGTCTGCTTGGGAGTAGAAAAAGCCAGTTTAAATCTAGATCCAGATCCCCTTTTTTGTTGTCAATATACAGGTTTTCATGCCACTATCAAAAATTTGCAGCATGGCTACATGATACCGCTGTTAATGATTATGATTTTTTTTGCATATGCCATACTATTGGCTTTATATTACAGTTCAGCAAGCAAGCAGAAACCATAGGAAATATTCAGCATGTGAGGTGACATCTGAAGAGAGAAATAAAGTTAAAGTTTCATCAATGACCTTTCATTGGAACATGTTTCAGGTGACGAATGGTCATCAGCCTGACATGTTAATTCTGTTTCTCTAACCACAGATGTTGCCCAACTACTTCCAGCATTTTCTATTTTCATTTCAGATTTTAGGCATCTGCAATATTTTACTTTTGAGCTAAATCAATTTTTTCCTCTTTTTGCAGCTGCTGGAATACTTTGTAGAAGAATATTTTGACCAAAATCCTATTAGTCAGGTATGAACACAAGCATTTGTGGATCAGGACAAGTTATTCTCTCCAGTGTCTCTTCATTCCATCTCTTGAATTCACCTTATTTGTGCAATCTGTCTCCCATTTGCACAAAATCCTGACTATCCAACTTCCCCATCTGGTCCCCATGCTTATCATATTGTAAGTGGCTTGTCCACCTCACTTTCAAAGCTATTACCATCACATTTGCCCACAAAGAAACCACAATTTAGCATGTTTGGCCTTGCAGGCCACTGTCCAACTCCAATGTGTCTTACCTTTCCAAAGTTCTTGAATGTGTTGTTGCCTCCCTTATTTGCACTCATTTCCCTTGCAATGTAGAAACAAGAGTAGGTCATTCAGCTTTTTAAGCCCATACTATTTGATCTTATCTTTACCTCATCTCCACTTACCTGCCTTTGGTTCATATCCCTTTGCAAAGCGCAAAAATCTCTCATTCTTGAAAATATCAGTTGACTCAGAGGGTGGCACAAAGCATTGGAGGGTGGCACTTGGCACAGTGGTTAGCACTGTTACTTCACAGCGCCAGGGACCCGGGTTTGATTCCTGGCTTGGGTTACTGCCTGTGTGGAGTTTGCATGTTCTCCCCTTGTCTGTGTGGGTTTCCTCCGGTGCTCCGGTTTCCTCGCACATTCCGAAAGATGTGCTGGTTAGGTGCATTGACCCGAACAGGCGCCGGACTGTGGCAACTAGGGGAATTTGAAACTAACTTCATTGCAGTATTAATGTAAGCCTCACTTGTAACCAATAAATAAACTTTAAAAGAATGACAGGATTTTGGGAAGAGAGTTTAAGATTGCCTTTATTCACACTTATGAATAAGCCCTCCCTATTTTTTTGCTTAGCTGTAATTTTAAGTTTGTGCCTCCCTCCTGTAGAGGAACAGATTAGCTGTTCCTACATAATTAATCACTTCTCGACCTTGTGAACTTAAAGGGAGTACAACCCAAACTTCTGCAACTTTATTTTCTAATTTAAACCCTGGTATAATTTTGATGAATGTGTGCATAGGCCAATGTTTAATATGTATCAACTATGTTTACTTCATGTGAAAAAGTGCTGATTTTATTCCCCGCTTCTGGCCACTGTTTCAGGTTGAATCAGTTTGTTTTCAGGAATAGTGCCAATCCAAATTTTCCAATGCCCTTATGGTCAATCTCCCTTTCATCCTCCGTAAATCTCAGCCTGTTGAAAATGCAGTTGCCTGTTTCTTAGCCCAAAGTTATGTTCACACATCATATTTGTGCACTGCCTTTCATTGGCTCTCAGACCCTGAACATCTTAATTTTCATGCTCATGTTTAACTCTCTTCATGGGATCACACATAGCTGTTTTTGTAAAATCTTCCAATACTCCAAACTTCTGTGCACTTTGCATTCTTCCAAGTCTACTCTTGTGCATTTCATTCCCATCACTCTCCCATTGCTAGCCATGCCTTTAGATATCTCAGTCCTATGCTCTGGAATTCCCTCCTTAATTCTCTTGTCTCTCAATCTCTCTTGGCTTCTTTTGGGACCTTCCTTAAAAAAAATTGATTTGTCCAAATATTTGCCTCGCCTCATATTTATTTCTTTGGCTTGATGGCTGTTGTCTGATTACACTCCTGTGAAACATTTTAGGCTTGTTTCTCTGTACCTAAGCAAGTTGTATTCAAATTAAATGGCCTACGTTGGTGCTGACTCTGGATTTTGTATAACAATTCTAATCCCAGTTTTATATTCTTTCCACGTGTTCATTATTGTTTCCTCCAGGAGGTTATCTAATTACATCTTAACTTTGTTAATTGACTCTTCTTTCAATTTGTAATACATTTCATAATTTAGTAACCTCTTCTGTGTGTGTGGGGCGGGGGGGGGTGTTATACCTTTATGCCTATAATAGTTTAATATGATGCCCTAATCAAGGAAATAATTTTGCACTATGGATGCTCAAGTCTCCTGGTCAGCCTCAGTGCACCACTAGGTGCGGGAAAAGAATTGGAGTTGGACTCTCTCAAATTCTTCCAAAATTTTGTATTTTAGCTGTTGTGGATTCAAGCCCCATTCCTGAGAGTTGAACACATACCTAGACTGACACTTCAGTACAATATTGAGGGAGTATTGTCCTGATGGTCATTTCTTTAGTGAAACTTCAAACTGAAGATCTACCTGCTGCCTCAGGCGTATGTTAAATACCTCATGGTACCATTCTAAGAGGATCAGGGTATCAGACTTTGTATTTGGTCAATACTTAACCCTCGACCCACTTGAATAAAACTATATTTTCTCATCATTATGTGGCATCTTGCTGCGTCACTGCTTTTCCCTACATTCTTTCTTTGCAACACTTCAGAAGTATTTTGTTGACTGCATCATGCTTTTGGATGCCAGAAAGTCATGTTGGGCATTATATAAATGCAAACTTTTATTTCCATCTTGCTCCTTTTTTGTGAATGTAGTTTTAGGATTTTCATGGCCTTCATCAGAACTCTATTGTCTTATTCCTGGCATATTGGACTCCTAGTATAATTTTCTTTTGTGCAGAATTTGTGTAATAATATACCATTTGGAATTTTGTTTTACTGAAGTCTTGAATTGGACTGAATAACTTAAATCAGCCATTAAATCAATGGAATTCATTGTATTGCAGAGTTTTAAGTGTGTTCTATCTTACCTCCTGGGTTCAGAAGCGGTTTGTTTTCCCCTATGGACAAGGGTCATGATGATTCAGTTGTATGTGTTGCTTGATCAAAAACCTTATGAGAATTAAGTACTCCAGTCAGTTTTTCATGGCTGCAAAATATCAATTGCTAATTGTAATGTTTTGATTCTACTTCTAGATTGGTATTGTTACTACAAAAAACAAAAGGGCAGAAAAACTTACTGAACTTGCAGGTAATGTGGTTTATAGTGCGTGTTATTAAGATATTTTTGAAGTAATTATGTGAAGTGTAAAATCAACTGTGTATCATAACAAGATCCCCCCAACCCCTGGCCCTCCCCAAGAATTTTGCATTGCTTGCCTGCATGCAGTTCCCCTGATCCATTTTGCCCCAGATCATTTTTCCAGAGACCGGGGTAGTGGGACTACCCGCCTACAAGCAGCAGGTTTCCTAGTAAAGTGATCAAAAACCTTCTGAGGCAGATTGAAGAAGGATTTTCTGATCATCGTCCTGGGGTTCAGAACCCCACAAGAAAAGCCTGCCCATTATAAAACTAGATTTAAAAACCTGCTGGCTTGTCAAAAGAGCTGGAACCTGGAACTCAACTCTTCTAATCTTAAGCAAATTTCTGTATATCTGTGCACTTTGTGAATTTAATTTTTGAAACATGCCTGTTGAACATTTATTAGCAGATTGCATTTAATCCACTTGAACTCATAATTATACAGTGTGTTTCAGAAAGATAAATATCTAATCCGGTCAGCTTTTATGTACATTCCCAGAATTATTTTGTTTCCAATTATTTCTTCAAGTTTGGTAATGCATAGTACATTTGTGTCCTGTCAGAGTTATTAGGGCAAATTATATGAAGTATTATGACACTTTTTGACCTGGAAGCAGTACAGTAAAGAAAATTTGTATTTTTTATAGAATGTCTGTTAAGCCTAATGTTTTTGAACAACTTTTTCAAACAAACGTCCTTAAGAGCTTGTGTCAGTTGTAAAGGGATCAGTTGTAATCTTGTTGAATAATACTGGTCCATGTGAGCTGGTAACCCTTGACCTGGAGCCCTGTGACCCGACATGAAGAAGAGTCAAGTGCAGGAGAGCTGGAGGATGAAGGCAATCGGTGCACAGATGCAGGCACAAAGAGAAAGCAGACCAAGACAGAACGAGGAATGCAGAATTTATGTAGAGAAGCCTGCAAAGCTCTACAAAAAGTTAAATTTTCTGTTTGGCAGCAATAAGAAAAATAAAATTCCAGAAACTTTTGGGGGGACGTGATGTACAAGTGAGCTAAAAGGGATTGAGCCCTAAGAAGTAGTGTGAATAGCTCAGGCATACGAAACAGTTCAGAGTTTGTATCAGAGGATAAGATTATGAAACACATATCGTTTGGTCAGTTGAAAAGGAATTCTGGAAAGTCATACTAACAAAACTAATGTGACATGAGTGAGGGAGGGTTGGGAGCTATGCATCGTGTCGATGCTAACCATATCCAGGAACTGTCCGCCACTAAATACAACCTGAAGGTTGGACTTGGAAAAACTGTGATAGCACGTAGTGCCACATTGTGTGAGGAGTAATCTGTAGCTTGTGGTGATGTAAGACTTATTTTGTTGTACTTATTTTACTTATAATTTGTGTTTGTTCTGATTTGTGTTAAAGTGGGAAAAAAAAGAAAAAGTAAAATCTTGTTGGTCATTTATTTTGGGGTTGTTTGGTGAATTTGGTAATTTTGGGTTATGATTTATGGTTTCACCACTGGGATTCCATACGCAGTAGACACGTTTCACTTAAAAATAAAATGAATTGAGCAGGTTATCTTCAAGGCACTACTTCTATTACATTAATGTTTTAACTTAGAAGAAATTTGTTCTTAGGTCTGGTGTACTGTGATCCCCTCAGCTGATAATACTGGACTAGTCAGATCCCTGGGTGGAACCTGGTTTGCTGGGTCCTAATTTTTATATTTTGCTTAGAAATGTGGAGGGCAGCCTCTGAACAGAGTCACAGAGACTGCTGATGAAGCCTTATCAAAAAATAAGACATTTATTAAACAAGAAAAGATGAGCAGTATTACACTACTCTTTCACCCGAACTATACCCTTACAGATATATGCCGATTTGTAAGGATAGCACAAATTACAAAATCTACCTTGTGCTCCAATGTTCACAGTAACTACACAGTCCATGTAAACAATGGGCAACCTGTGGTCAGATACACCACACTCTGAAACCAGAAGCAGATGCAATGGATCTCTCAACTCCCCACAGACACTTGGCATGTTGTGAGCGAAGTGGTTTTTTAATTTGACTGCCAATCTCCATTTTAGAAGAATTCACCTTGGAATTCCTTCCCATACTATGCTTTTACTTGGATATCTTTAACAATGGTCCACATTCAGAATTTCAGTCTCTCCTTCTGACATTCTTCTCCCTTGGATTGCTACATGCATTCAAGCTCATCTTCCTCGCACACTCTCAGATACTTGGCCATACCAACAGGACACCACTGCTTCACGGGCCCATAGTAAAAAATCAAAAAACCTATAGCTGTCCCCTCTGATCTTTTGACGAGGCAAGCCCACTTTGCCTAAATGATTCTACTCCTGCAGCTCTCTCTATTTAATTCAAAACCTTTCCCTCTGCTCCCCGCTTTAACTTCACTTATCAGGACCTTGTTCAGATTCCTGTTCCTTAACTTAAATGTCTACCTGAGCCTTTATTTTCTTCGTAGCCTGACTTCTTGTACCTTCTGTTCTTTTGGGAATCTGATTTCTGCAATTCTGTCTCCTGCTCAGCTCCTCCTGACACCTGTTTCCAACTGAACTAAAGTTGTTTTCCGATTCCCTGGCCGGAATTTTACCACACTGCTTGCCATGGAATTGGAGTGGGCGAGTGGCAGACAATGGAAATATCTGTTGACCTTGGGTGGGCATTTACTGTTTTGGGACAAGCGAGGCTGTAAATTCCTGCCCCCCTCTGCCTCTGTGGATCCACTGTTGCTGGGACTGGAAACAGCTCAGTTTCCTTTCTAATTGTGTCTTTTTTCTGACTTCCCTTCAAGAGTCATAAAATCCTATTAAAATGCAGGTAGACAAATCCAGAGATGTGTAGGTATTACTAAGGTGAAATCAAAATCCAGGTTTCCCTTTTTCTTAACACACACATACAGAAATATAAATTCAACTTAAAGCCATTACTGACACCCACAAATAAGTATCGTAGAATCCTATAGTGCAGAAGGAGGCCATTTTTTGGCCCACCTGACAGTGTATCTTAGCCAGGCCCGCCCCTGACTTATCCCCATAATTCTACGCATTTACCCTGCTGATCCACTAACATCTTGGGGCACTAGGGGGTAATTTAGCATGCTAATCCCCTAACCTACATATCTTGGGAATGTGGGAGGAAACCCATGCAGTCAGGGGAGAACATGCATTCTCCTCAAGACAGCCACCCAAAGCTGGAATCGAACCCAGGTTCGTGGTACAGTGAGGCAGCAGTGCTAACCACTGTACCACCATGCTCCCACAAATACAAATATAACTTACTCAAACTATCTCTGTTTCCTACTAGCACTTATTGGACCAAATGGATTCACTGCTATCTTGCAGCTTCTCAATACCAAATGCACTATAAATTCCAATATTTGATTTATTTGCGACATAAAGGTTTTCTAATCCTGAGAATTGAGGTCATGGTTTTGTCATTTGCATTAGGAAATCCAAAGAAGCATAAAGAAGCCTTGAAGAAAGCAGTTGGAGTGTCATGCACTGGAGAACCTTCACTTTACAATTCTCTCACCTTGGCCATGGAGACTTTGAAGTAAGTGTTGGCCAAAGTTTATTAAAAACCTTTTGCCCTTCCACTCCTCTCCCCATCCACCATCCTTTGTTTCTCTGTTTTCCTGTTTGCATTCTCTTTCATCACCCCAAGTTGTTTTGAGCCATATTTTAACTGAGATTTTGGGCTAGATTGGTTCAGATAATAATGTCTTCGTTTTGATTTTTCTCCCCAAAGGCACATGCCAGGACACACCAGTCGTGAAATACTTGTCATTTTTAGCAGTCTCACAACATGTGACCCATCCAATATTTATGACCTTATTAAGGTAAATGCTTCATATATTTTGTTCTGAAGAGATGGAAATGACCCTTGTGTACCTGGCCTGGCAGTTCGCACGTGTGGGAGGTAGCTTGTTCCTATACTTTGGCGTCCCAGAATCTGAGTTCCTGATTTATACTCTTTGTATGACATATTCCCCACTAGCAAGTGTTATTTGCAGGGGAAGTGATTACTTGAGATGGATACTTTCACAGACCAAGTAGAAAGAAAGTTGGAGATGACTCAACCTGAGCTACTTGGTCCACTTCTGGAAGATCCAGGGGTGAATTTTATGTGCAGGAATTGGGACTGTTGCCATTCTGCTCATGTGTAAATTTTGCATTGTGCCACGTCCATTAAGCTGAAGGAGGCAGAGACTTTGGCAGTATTGCTGATTTTCTAAAGGTGTAGGGCATAATAGTCTGCACAAATGTGGCCAGTAAAGTGCCTTCTGGACAGCTGGGGTCATTCAAAAACAGAAAGGGATATTCTTCCCATAACATGTAGCTGGTACATGAACGCAGCATGTGGGTCTGTGCACAGTTTCTGGGCAGCTGCCACAATGCCTACATACTAGGCAGTTCCTAGGTACCAGGAATATTTAGTGGGTCGCAAGCTTTGGATGGCTGCTTTCTGAGGAAGTTGCAGATGTGGGTGACAAAGGAAGAGGGTATTTGCTTAACTGTGGTTGAATATCATGCTTTTTCCACATATGAACATGCACAACTGTGGAAGCTGGTTGGTGTCTCAATAAAAGGTCAATGTCTTCAAGAGAAGAAGAAGAACTGGCAGAAAAATGGAGAAGAAAAATATTTCACTACAACTTGTTCGATCTTCATTGTGGCATTTTAAGATTTTTGATACAATAATACTATTTATTTTCTTTTACTTTGTGAAGTGCTTGAAGGCTGCTAAAATCAGAGTGTGTGTGATTGGTCTGTCAGCAGAAGTTCGAGTTTGCACTGTTCTCACCCGTGAGACTGGTGGTAGGTAATCCAAACTTCTCCAACTCATCTTGTTAGAGTTAGAAAAGAAAATGAGAAATATTTCTTCCAAGTGTTTGCTTTTAAACCTCATCTAATCTCAGTTGTTAAAGCAATGAGTGGTTGAACTTTGGTCCCTGCTCACTTGCCTGATTACAGCCAGGGCAGTTGGAATTGCACTACAATTTTAATCCATGATCTTCACTTAAGGGGCAGAAATTTGCAGTGCTTTCCTGATTCTGGTTGATATCCAGAAACCTCAGTTGTAAGTGTGTGCCTGAATGTTAAATAATTGGAAAAATTATGCTCAAAGAGCCTACCAAAATCTCTCTGGGTTTACGCATGGGCAGGATAGTGGAAGGTGACTGATGCCTTGTGTAGATGTCAACGTCTTTAGAAGAGAGGGGAGGGAAAAAGTGCTTGTTTTATTAATTATCTGTATCTATGGAGTGAAGAAGTTAGTTATGGTGCATTTAGTCTGTCACTAAATGTTTTAACTCATTTTTACCTTGCATCAAAAATTACTTCTAGTCGAAAATTGGCTTGTTTAATGATTCTTTCTTCCATGCAACAAAAGGAAGGAAATGTATATTTTTTTCCAATACTCTGGTTGTGACTGCTTAACTCTAAATATTTAAGCAAATTATTTAACATGCACTAAACATCTGACTAACTTTGAACTATTAAGTCAGAATTGCACTATAAATTTTTTTCAATTGGTTAGTCATGAAATGTATTTTTCTCCCATATTTAATCAAATCAGTAAACCGAATATTAGTGTGTTGCTTCTTAACATCCAATTCTTCGATATGTGGAATCATTGTTGCCATTTACTGTATTTGCCATGTATTTGAGTAAAAGTCAAATTTTGAAGATCAGTCTTTTAAGCCAAAAGCCGTGAGCTCAACTTTTACATGTGTAATGTTTTTGAGGGATTGTCATGCGTGTTTAATTTGGGCCCATAGAAGATTGTTGCAGTGGAATAGAGTTTAAAAAAAAGAAAAACACTCTGATTCATATTAAGTCTTTAACATATATCTGCTTTAGAAACTAACAAATCAGCTTGAAAGTGAAATAATCTAGTCCACAAAATAGTAGCATCTTAAACGTGTGATTATTTTTTTCCTGCGGCTCCTTTCTAGGTACTTACCATGTTATTTTAGATGAGAGCCATTTTAAAGAGCTGCTTAATTATCATGTGAGTCCTCCACCTGCCAACTCCAATTCAGAATGTTCTCTCATTCGTATGGGTAAGTATATTCTTAGTCAATTATTCTTTTTCCTACATGAAACTCTTTATGTTGTTTGCATCTTGGAGTAGATGTATGTTGTTTTTTGTATGCAAGAACATCAAAAGGTAATTCCTCAGTTAAATCTGGACTATTGAAGGCCAGTGTTGGGCTAAAGAATGCAGTATTCAATGGGATTTCCTTTATCAATAACACTTTCACATAAATGTGAAATTTATTGGGCGGAATTTTACAACCTTTTTATGCCTGTTTTGCAGCAGGAAAATGTTGTAAAATCGAGCGTAAAGCAGCTAGTGCTAAAGGAAACCGTTTTCACGATTTTACGACACCCGGATTTCCGGCACAGTCAGCCTCATGCTGGAAATGGACAAGGGAGCTGATAATATTATTTAAATTTATGTAAATGTTAATTTCTGTGTGTTTAGTGAGCCTGGTGCTCAATCGTCCAGGCTCGTTTGCCTTTACAGCCTGAGCAGGAGAGGTTCTCTCCGCTGAGGAAAACACTTAGTCCCCATGAATAGGGAAGCATCATGTTGGCTTCGCCGGTGGAACCAGAGGCCATTGAGGCCCCTGGGGAGGCTGAGTGCAAGGCAGGGGTGCCTCTTGAGCAGTGCCAGCCTGGCATCTGGGCAATGCCCACTGGGCAGTGCCAGGGGTGGGACCTGTGGGAGCATTGCCAGGGGATTGGCCTGTCCTATTGGCCCAATGTGGGGAAGGGGGCCTGCTGCCACTCTGCCTGCAATCGGTGGGGGAGGGAGGAGATCTACGATCAGCCTGGGCGGTGAGGGCTGCATCACAGGCCCATATGTTTGTGAGGGGGGTGGGGGACGAGTTGAGGCTGTCTGCAGTAGCAGGGGCCTAATAACACTCTGTCTCTCTGTCTTTCTGTCTGTCAGACCCCTGAAAATGCACATGTGCAGCATCACTGGCTGTCTGATGAGTTAAACCCTGCCCAGAGCCTCTCTGGCTAGAAACTGACTCATGCATCTATTCGGAGACAGCATGCATAAGATTGGGTGTGAAAACTTGCCCAAAAAGTGGCCTGGAGCTCCCATTTTCAAACTAACTGGACGCTTAGAAAAAATCTCGTAAAATTCCACCCACTGTGTCTGGAAGACATTAGCAGACAGCATCTTAATACACTGCTTAAGTTGCATTCTGTGAAAGGAAAATCTTTGAAGATAGTTGTTGCTTGAGAACAAATGGCCTTTTCTAGAAAGTGAATGTTGACTCGATATTCTTACCATGTGATTCTGCCCTTGCCTGGTCTTCACACGTGACAAGAGAGATCATTTGGATCGTGACCAGAAGTGGAAGCTCTCATCAATTTCACTTCCTATCTCAGGGACGATGAAGCCCTTTTGAGTGACTCAAGTCTTGTCCCTGCGAAACCAACTAAGAGAGGCTAGGAAAACAAACCTTAAGTTTTTATAGTCTGTGTGCCTTAAATATTCACAAGATAAACAATCTAAATTAAAGGAGGCATTCCCAGTTTATTAATTTGCTTAAAGCGGAGTCCAGTCAAAGTTCAGTGTTTGTCCAGCTCAAGCCTCTTAACTACAACTTCAGCAGGCCTGATTGCCTGTGAAAATTGATTAACAACAGAACAATCAAGTCCTGGATTCAGGGTGTGGATAAAGTACATGTTGTGAATCTGATAAGTGCTCTGGGTTGTTGGTCCATACATCCAGAGTTTGCCAAAGCAATGAACCTCCATATAATTAGATTTGGTCACGGGGAGAGAGAATTTATAATTTTTTTCAGCTCTGAGAACAGTTTCTATTTGCTTCTCATTTCATTTTGCAGATTGTAGTGCTCCTCATTTAGACCAACATCAGCAGCAATGATTAGGCAGGTCTCTAGATAAAATGTGTTCAGTTTTGCAAATTAAATGTTTTTTATTGCAAAATATAAATGTTTGTTATTTTCTTTCTGTTGTAAGGTTTCCCCCAACATACAATGATATCCTTATCTGATCAGGATGCAAAACCATGTTTCAGCATGGCGTAAGTATGATAAATGATAGACAGCAGTATAGAATATTATGTGAATTTATATTTAATGCAAACTGAGTTTGGTAGCTTACCAAAGTCTTTCAGTTATGCAAAATGTTGGTACTCTTTAGCACTAAAAGAAATTAACGATGACGATTTAACTAATATATAAAAACTGTATAAAATAGTGGTTTGGAAGTCGAACATTATATTTTGAAGATTTTGTTTGTCAATTGATTTAGACTAATCTTCTATAATTTACTATGTTATTGTAATTTTATTACTTTTCTTTAATAAGTATATATTTTGGGTCAATTTCCTCCTCTTTTTTTCAGTAACTTGATTTCCTACTTTGCCCAGCAACTCTGCAGCTGAGACGCTGGGCAAATTGCTCTCAAGATGCTGCTAGTGCCCCCAAAACCAGGTCAAATTTTCTCACTCCTTTTTGGGAGACTAATGTTATGCCCCCTTGATGCTTCATGTCCCAGTGGTGTAGATTGGGAAATAAGCAGAGTGGAACCTCAATCTGATCCATCCTTGCTCTGTACTGGTATTGGCAAATTTCCTTTAGGGTCTAAAAAATTTACAAACTTTATGTTGTAAACTGAGTATAATTGTGTTATTAAATTAGTGTTGTTGTAGGTAAAGATACCTCTGAGACTAATTGTGAGTCAAAGTACAGCAGTTTATTCAAAAGCTTTTGGGAGACACACGTGTCACCTAACAGTGGTTCCCCAGGCGACTCCCCGAACACAAGTTAAGAGCATATATTTATAGCCGCACCCCACCCCGCCCCGCCCCGTACGCATCTTCCCATTCTCAGCAGGTTCCCAGGCTGTGGGTTGTCCTCCATCGTGAGAACATGGCTGCCTCGGCACTTCTTCATGCTTATCTCAAGGCCGCGATTGACGTCTGTGATTAGCCCTTAGCTAACATACAGGCTGACAAATTAAAATTAACAGGCCAGTATAACAATCAATGCTCACAAGTTGTATAACATATGTATATGTATAATATGTTGGTATGTGACACATAAGCAGTATATAATGAATATATATATATGAAATATATTTAGGACATGCAGTCTTCACTTTATTAGGCGAAAGTCCACGAAATTAAAGACACAACTTAACCACAAGCCGGGTCAACTACGTTTCTAAGCAGGCTTATCATAAAACTTGTGTACAATAGCAAGAGCAGCCGCTATCTCCCTGTCTGGGTCACTTGAAACTTGCGTACAACAGCAAGGGCAGCTGCAGACTGGGCACACAAAAACAAAGTTACATTTATCTGAAATATATGAAAACAGGCTGCATATAGATTACTGGATATTTTTTCTCATTGTCTCAAGTATTACAAAGTTCATTAATTCATTCCCTACTACAGTGTTAATTAATTTGTTATGTTTTCAGACATTTAGACAGCGGCAGTGGGCCAGTCTTAACACTTGGTGGATATTATTGTCCCCAGTGCAGAGCTAAATATGCTGAACTGCCTGTGGAATGCAAAGTGTGTGGTGAGTATTTTCACTTACAAATTTAAGTACATAGTTGATAAGATCAGTTTTAGGAGATGTTTGAAGGTAGAAAAATAATTAGCAAGGTAAAGGGGTTTTTGAAGAGAATTTTGGACACCAGTTGCATTGCTTTAGATAGTGGAACAAAGGAAATGGGATACAGTCAGTAATATTGAAGCCCAAAACGCAGGAGTGAAATGGAAATTAAGGTTGGAGAGCGGTCAAGTGGGACTTGGTTTTTGAGTATAAATGCAAAAACAAATCCTGTACCTGTGAATAATAAGCTGGTAACAGGTCAATGGCAAATAGGAGAGAACAAAACCTGAAACTCTTGGCACTCAAGAGATGCCCATGCTGGGATAGGATGAGATATAGTTTATCTGCAATTATGCATTAATTAATTAATTGTACTGGGGTAAGTAAGAATGAAAAGTTAAGGAAGGTAGTGCCATGGAGAAGTGCCAGCAGGGAAAATTGATGTGATCAATATTGACAGGGAGGTTAAAGAAGGGTAGAGAGAGTCATGGTCAAGAGTTGTTGTGACTTTGACACAGTTGATCTTGGTGCTGGAGCAATGAAAAATAAAAAACTATAATATAAAGCACCAAATTGTACACAAAAGCAGCCCTAAGCTATGTCCCAAACTAAGTGTTTCTCTATGATATTACCATGTGACTTTTGACAAGTTTTTTGTAGGCCGTTGAGTATAGATCACAGAAAAGTTGGCTCTTTATTAATGTTTCCTAATATATTCTAGGAGGATGCATGCAAAAATCCAGTGTTTAAGGACTTGTCCTAACGCAGCTATAAATTAATCCTGTGATTTGATTTATTAATAATGTTTTGTTATCTGTTGTGGAGCTGTGTATGTGTTCCCTTGTCTTTTTTTGAATGATATTTTGAAAAAATACATTTTACACATTATGATGCAAAAATATTTTTTGTACCCTATTATTAATATTTCTGGACGTAATCTCATGTTGGCCTATACAAGCAATTAAAGGTATCTGAAGACAGCATGCCAGCCATAACTGGAAGTTGTTTTCCATTTACTTTAGGTCTTACACTAGTGTCTGCACCTCATTTGGCAAGGTCTTACCACCACCTGTTTCCACTGGATGCATTCAGAGAAACTTCCTTAGAGGAGATTCAAGGGGAAAGGTAAGTATGCAGCTGAAAAATATCAGAATGTTTTTGTTCAATAAAAACTTAAAAAGTAGTCTCAATATTGCTTCCCTCTTAACGTCAGTCCTCATTTATAAGAGAAAATGTTCATTAAACATTTTAATTTTATCTAGAATAAATGTTCATATGGCTCTATTGATGTATCATATCAGCAATGCTCTCAGTCAGGAAGTTGTAGGCCCACGTCCTATTGGAGATTTGAGCATGTAGGCTAAGCTGATGCTTCAACATGTTGCTGAGGGACTGCTGCATTACCAAGGGTGTTGTCTTTCATGAGATGTTAAATTGTGGCTCCAACTTTGTTAGATAGTCCAGTGGCACTATTCATAAAAAAAACTAACATTTCTTCCCCAAATAACACATCAAAAACATGCTTATTTATTTGTGGACAAATGGCTGTGCACAGAATCATCACCACATAGCAACAGTAACTGTATGTCAAAAGTAATCATTGGTTTTAAAGCTTATTAGGAAGAGCTGGGGGAACATGATAAGACACAATATTGTTATGGTTCAGATTAGAACTCCAAAGTGTTTTATGAAGCCCGCCTGAATCATAAGTTTTGCATCTTAAATTTGGCTAGGATAAGCATGAAATGCCTCACTTCAGGTGTGATTCAAATGACCCAATAGGAAGCTTTTGTCAAAAAAAATTTAAGAATATATCTAACATGTAGAATAAAATTAACAAGAGCTTTTATCAGTTATAAACAAGGAACAAAACAACCACTATAATGTATAAATGAATATCTCTAATGTGTTCCAATTAAAACCAAAATCCAATAAACAAAGCTCTTTAAACAGGTTTATCACTGTACAGGCTAAAGCTCACTTAATACCCGAATCAGGTCCCCTGGGTTGAATGCTGATTTCACATGATCTTGAAAACTCAGCAGGTTGCAGTCTTCAAAGCATAGATTCTTTACTGCAGGATGGCAAACAAAACGTGCTTTCAGTTAACTGGTAAAACTTTCAAAGTAAAAACAAAGAGAGACTAGTTTCAGCAATGTTTCTAACATTGCAGCTAAAACTCAGCGAAAAACAACCCTGGTCACCTGACCAGCACACAGTTTTTTTTCCCTATTTCTCCTCTCACCAGTGACATCACCTAACATTCTGAGCTGCAGAGATTGTGGTTTAAAAAGAAAATCTCTTAAAGAGACACGAACATCACAATATAGATTAAACTACTTTCCTTTTTAGGATTGTACCAAACTTTATTTTGTATACCGCACAGAGAGATCTTAACTAAATAACTGAGGTCAGACCACAAAAGTGGAAATTTGTGTTTCTGTTTCTATAGCCTTTGCAACCTATTACTTCAGAGAACGATCAGATCTTTACATCTGTTATTTCCCACAAGACTTGTGTTCATTCCATGGTGTGCAAATCTGTAATTAGTTTTTGTATCCTCTAGGTTAATAGATCATCTGCTAGATTAATCTATTAATCTATCTTGAGAAGCTCATCCAGTGAGAGACTGACCCATACATAATTACCATCTGTTCTTTTCAGAGTAAGCACCAAATTAGCCTCAGTACTCTAGGTTTTGGGAGGCAGAAACAAGCCAGAGTTCTTGCATTGTCATTTTTAATCATAGAAGAGTAGTGTGTATACATTGGGAGCAGACAGGAATGGGCTTGGCTATAATATTTTACATGCTTTAATAGCTTGTCAACATTCACAAGTGGGGCTTGCATGTAAGTGGTATTTGGGAAAGGAGTCTGTAGATACTCTTGAACTAGAAGTTTGAAAGGAACCATGACTTCACAGAAGAATAGAGGAAGAAAAATTGCTCGAGGAAAAGTAAGTAATATTTCTGTCCTTTTGTTTTTTTTTAGATATTGTCAAGGTTGCCAAGGGGAGTTGAAAGATCCAAATGTAAGTATTATGCATGGAAGATTATTACAGTTTCACAATTTGGAAAATGGTGGATGAAGTCAGTGTTGCAGCCATATCCAATGTTAGTGCTAAAGAAATTGCACACTCAATGATATGTGTGACAATACTGTGTCTTTAAGAAGTATATTTATATCATGTTTCTTGTAATGGATATGTTTAGAATTCAGACCTGTTTTGTAGGGTGCCAATTTGTCTTTGAAAACCTTCAAATTAGTAGCAGGGAACATAGGAAAAGTACTCATTTTAAACCTGGAGTGTTTATTCAAGCAGAGCTAATGCACTTGCATTTACTTGGGTTCTTCTTAGGGTCTCAGAGTAGAGTTTTGATTAGGTTGATTGATAGAAACAGAGTCATGTGATTAATGGGAGGAACTTAGCTTGCAAGAAAGAAATGTTTTAAAATATGAACAGTTGCGGCCTGAGCTGCCAAAAGACCACATTCCTAAAATGTTCTGAAAGTTCCAGGATCTTTAACCTAAGTCAAGCAAGTATACCTGTGTCTTGCTAATTAATTTTGAAGAGGAATTTAAGTTTATAAGAGGAATATTGCTCGAGTTGGAACTCCAGCGATAGGTTGGCAGTTAAGAATTATGTCTTGTCATGTTTATGTATTGTTCAACTGTTAAAAGTTAAGCTAATTCATTTTTTATAGTTAAACTGTATTGTTAAATATTTGTTTTGAAAAAAGCTTCCTAGTTTGTCAGTAAAGTTTTAAAATTTTGGTAAAGAATCGTACCTTGAGTAAAACATCTTATCCTCTCACTAATGCCAAAACAGAAAATTGTTGGGATCTAGTCTGACTTCATAACATACTTGGGTTTCTTATCTGGTACCCTAAGACGTGTATATTGTCACAGGAGTGATTCTGACTTCAATATTGTTGTGAAATATGATATATTAAACTACTTGGGTGAATCACAGAAGAATCATAGAACACTACAGTGCAGAAAGAGGCCCATCGAGTCTGCACTGACCACAATCCCACCCAGGTCCTACCCTCATATCTTACCCGCTAATTCCTCTAACCTACACATCTCAGGACACTAAGGGGCAGTTTTAGCATGGCCAATCAACCTAACCCGCACATCTTTGGACTGTGGGAGAAAACCGGAGCACCCGGAGGAAACCCACGCAGACACGAGGGGAATGTGCAAACTCCACACAGACAGTAACCCGAGCGGGAATCGAACTCAGGTCCCTGGGGCTGTGAAGCAGCAGTGCTAACCACTGTGCTACCGTAAAACAAATTCAGTTTCTCCATCAGGGGATCTACTTAAAATGCAGATGAACAATATTCCACTCAATTAAGCAGAATGTTGCATTCAAGAAGATTAGTAAATGCTGTGAATCATTAAGCCCAGTTGATACTGAACATTTAAAGCTCATTTTGAATATTATGATGCCAGCTCCCATTCAACATTTGCCGAAGATAGATCTACTAAATATAATATTTGGTTTTGTGTTTTCGACCTGGCTAATCTGTTGACATGGTGGTGGCTATTGAATGATGGCAAGAGAAGGCTCAGCTGTGATGCCGATTAGTGTTCTGTAGCTTTCTGCCAAACGTGCAATTGTATTTGTTCATGTGACATGGGCATTGTTGGCTGGGCCAGAATTTGATACCTATCCATAATTGCTGTTGAGAAGGTGGTGTTAGGCTGCCTTCTTGAATTGCTGCAGCCCAGGTGAACGCCCACAGAGCTGTTAGGAAGGGAATTTCAGGATTTTGAATCAGTGACATATTTAAACAAAGTACATCCTAGTGGGAAATTGGAGAATAAAGTATCATTGCATCCTTGCAGCTGGCTAAATAATATTTCTGACAGACTTAATAAAATTACTACCTGCCCTTCATCTTCCAGGTGAGATGGGGTGCGTGGTATTGAAGAAGAAGATACATTACTCAATGTGCTTTCATGATTTTATGATTATTGACTGATTATGTTCTCTTATTCTTACAGGTATACATTTGCAATGTGTGCCAGAACGTCTATTGTGTGGAGTGTGATATTTTTATACATGAAACCTTGCATTGTTGTCCTGGATGTATTCACAATCAAACCAATCCTTAATATTAGATTCATGAGGAACCAACTTTTAGAGAAGAAATGCTGCCTGTGTCCGTAGCTAAGAGCCTCATTCACTGAAACATATTTTGGTTACATATCACCTGACCTGACAAATATGATTCTGACCTGAAATGTTACAATTATAGATTTTGTTAAATAGTTTTGCAAACTATCAATTATATAAGTTTCACTAGTCTTGATCATGTTACTGTTGACATAAGTTACCTTCTTGTTAAGCTTCTTTGTTTTCAATTTTAATTGAGTTTCCTTCCATAATTTTACAAAATTTATTCTCTGATCAATTTTTACTGATTTTTCACTTGAAATTTAACAGACCTGGGTGGTACCTTTGGCTCAGTTGGTCAGTAGTTGAAGTGAACCACATGACCAATAGTCTCTCTACTGTGGTGAATCAGCCAATTTTAGTTGGAGTAGCGACTAAAATAACTAAAAGATTATAGAAATAGCTTCTTTGTTTCTAGAGAGTAATAAAATCAGCTGATCTTCTATCCAGTGAGATCTATTTGAAATTACATTTACTGAATTTGGATAGAACTGGAATTGGCTGTTGTGCCCCATAATTGCAGAGATGATCAGCACTTGTATTGTACATGAAGAATGGCCATTTCAGCAGTATCTGTGGTCTCCTGGTAGCTATGGACCCCCACATGAATTAGCACATGAAAGAGAAAAAACATGTTTTAACTAATTTAGTAAAAGGCCTACTCCTGCTCCTATTTCTTATGTTCTTATGATCTATTTTTCTGTGCCACTGCATTATATTCTCCACTATAACACTGATAAGTAAACTGGATACTTAAGCTGGTAATATTTTCTCATTTTCTTTCTAAACTAACAAAGATATCCTATGACATAGACATACTTTGTTGAATTTTGTTCATTAGTTTCACTTAGAAAATTAAAATGCAAGTTACTCTTTCCAATTTCACTCAAATTTATTATTTTAAAGGTGGCGGCACAGTAGCTCAGTAATTAATACTGCTGCTTCAAAGCACCAGGGACCTGGGGTCAATTCGTCTTGGTTACTGCCTGTGTGGAGTTTACACATTCTCATTGTGTCTGCATGGGTTTTCTTGGTGCTCCAGTTTCCTCCCACATTTTGAAAGGCATGCTGGTTAGGTGCATTGACCCGAACAGGTGCTGGACTGTGGCGACTAGGGGAATTTCACAGTAACTTCATTGCAGTGTTAATGTAAGCCTTACTTGTGGCTAATAAATAAACTTTAAATTTGCTTTGTCTCGCTGTTGCAGTAACCATGGAAGGCATTATAGCCAAACTCAGTATAGCTCTTGATCGGCAAACAAGTACGAGTGAGTTACCATTGAATAACAGTCTGATTGGAAATCCTGATGCTCCCAACCTGTAGCACCTTGAGCTGAGATTGGTTAACTTGGCACAGATTACTAATTGAATCTGGGAACTTCTGGTCTGTGTGATTAATTGCTACACAAGGCAATGTTTTTAGAACTAAATCAAGAACATAAGAAATAGGAGCAGGAGTAGGCCATCTAGCCCTTCGAGCCTGCCCCGCCATTCAATAAGATCATGGCTGATCTGTCGTGGCTCAGTTCCACTTTCCTGCCCTCTCCCCATAACCCTTAATCCCCTCTCTTATCAATAACCCATCAACCCGCTTCTTAAAAATATTTAGCGAGGCAGCCTCCACCACTTCAACGGGCAGAGAATTCCAGAGATTCACCACCCTTTGAGTGAAGAAGTTCCTCCTCAACTCCGTTCTAAACCGCCTCCCCCTTATCTTGAGGCTGTGCCCCCTAGTCCTACTGTCTTTTTTGAGCGGGAAGAGTCTCTCCACCTCTATCCTATCCATCCCATTCATCATCTTATACGTCTCAATGAGATCTCCCCTCATTCTTCTAAACTCTAACGAGTACAAGCCTAGTTTATTCAGCCTCTCCTCATAGCTCAATCCCCTCAACTCCGGTATCAGCCTAGTAAACCTCCTCTGCACTCCCTCCAGGGCCAAAATATCTTTGCGCAGGTGCGGCGCCCAAAACTGCACACAGTACTCCAGCTGCGGCCTCACCAATGCCCTATACAGCTGCAGCAAGACCTCCCTACTTTTATATTCAATCCCCCTCGCGATGAAGGCCAGCATCCCATTCGCCTTCCTGACCACCTGCTGCACCTGCAAGCTGGGTTTTTGCGACTCATGCACAAGGATCCCGAGGTCCCTCTGCACCGTCGCCTGCTGCAGTTTTTCGCCACGTAAGTAATAAATTGATGTTTTCTGAAATCTAAAACATTTCTGGAAATTTAAATGAAATTAAGGTTGAAAACCATCTACCTATACAAAATGAACACTGTATAAATGTTTATTTATGAAAAGTATGTTTAGTTTGCTACTTTATAGATATTTGCTTTTTCAAATCATAAGTATGTAAAACCTGCAGCTAAATTATAAAGTTTGACATTGATTAGCTTTTAAGCACTTGGGAGTTTACACTCTCCAATATTTCAAAGCCACTGTTTATTCCAGAGATTGTTAAGAGTTCTGTATTTACAATGCTTTTTGTTTCATCACATTGTTCAAACATTCTTAGTGGTTTTGCTCTAACATTCCAAAACATTAACAACTAGTTTTTCCATTAAGCTGGTGTATGTATTGGACTCCATTTGCATACCTTTGTTTTATGGAAGGGTTTTTAAATTTGAGAAGCAACATGTAATTGAAAGACAGGAAGAGAAAGATGTACTTTACTTCTCAAGAGACATCAAGACTGCCTTTGTGAAGAAAATGTAAATGTTTTCCAAAATCCAAGTGTATTTTTGGTGATCATAATATTTTGAAATATCAGTTACCCATTGATGCAAATCTAATTCAGGCTCATGCAGCAATGTAAGGTTGTATTTGAACAGGAATTTTAAAAATTAATATTTTGCATTCTACCATTCTGTGTGCTTTACTAGACATCTTTTGTGGGTGAACTGTTAAAAGTCTCATCTGTATAAATAATAGGCTTTTATCAAGATTAATAATTATGAACTGTTATAATTGTTAGAACCTGAAATAGCTAAAGGATTTTAGAAATAGCTTCAGTATTTCTAGAGAATAAGAAAATCAGCTAGTCTTCCTATGTGGTGAATTCTGCTTGAAATTACATGTATTGAATTAGGACAGAAAAAAATTTTACAATTGTTGGATACCACACAAGGTGATTTGTCACTTCCTGTGCAGGCTTTATTTTTAGAAGTTTCATAAAATTGCTACTTTTCTTTTTTGAAGCATTGAATATTTATTAGAAAGGAGTAAATGTGTTTTCAAATACTAGTAATGTTTATTTTATATTGAAGAGATTAGTGCTGCCATATTGCTGTTGTGTTTATTAGATATGTCAAGTGCTCTCTGAATTGTGACAAAATAAATGACATTTTCTAAATCATCCAACCTTTTGTATAAACTTTTGTATAAACCTTTTGTATAAACTAAAGTTCGAGAGTTTCTATTTTTATTATGTGACTGATTTTTTTTAAAGAAGTGGTCGTTATACTTACCTTTCTAAAATAAATAACTTTATAACAATGATTATTGTACTGTTTTTCTTGGTCTTCAGCAGACAATGTTTAAAATGTTTAACCATAAAATATCTTTGAATATTAATCTTACGATATCTAGTTCTTTCTGGTGTTCTTCAATCTACGAAAGATGAAGTACACATGGCAAACAAATCTGTTTCAGGCGGGGTGTCTTCATATGGTGCAGCTTTGCTAATGGCTGAAGAGATCCAGAAGGAAAAAAACAGTAAGAAGGGGAAATAAGAATACCCTTGAAAGTCAGATTCTGCCACATATGAAGCACTGAGGAACATTGCAGATTATTCTGGGTTATTATTATTAGTGTTTGTGTTAGTTGCATCTTGAAACAGTTCTGGACATCCTATTGGTCATCTGGCTCTGGCTACCTTGTAAGAAGTCTCACAACACCAGGTTAAAGTCCAACAAGTTTATTTGATGGTAAACCCACAAGCTTTTGGGGTTTGCCCCTTCGTCAGGTGAGTGGAGAGTTCTGGTCTCAGAGCAAGTAAAGGCACACACAGTTTACAGAATACTGATTAGAATGCGAGTCTTTACAGCTAATCAAGTCTTAAAGGTGCAGACAATGTCAGTGGAGATAGCGTTAAGCATAGGTTAAAGAGATGTGTATTGTCTCCAGGTCAATAAGTGAGATGTTGCAAGCCGAGGCAAGTCATGGGGGTTACAAATAGTGTGACATGAACCCAAGATCCTGGTTGAGGCCGTCCTCATATGTCGTGACACAACATACTACAGCGCAGAGTTGCTGAGCAGAAACTGATAGTCAAGTTCTGCATACATCAGGATGGCCTCAACCGGGATCTTGGGTTCATGTCACACTATCTGTAACCCCCATGACTTGCCTGGGCTTGCAACATCTCACTTACTGACCTGTCTGGAGACAATACACATCTCTTTAACCTATGCTTAATGCTATCTCCACTCACATTGTCTGCACCTTTAAGACTTGATTAGCTGTAAAGATTCGCATTCTAATCGGTATTCTGTAAAAGGTAGGTGCCTTTTATATGTTCTGTTTGAACCCAGAACTCTACACACCCGACAAGGGGGCAAACCCCAAAAGCTTGTGGGTTTACCATCAAATAAACTTGTTGGTCTTTAGCCTGGTGTTGTGAGACTTCTTACTGTGTTTACCCTAGTCCAACGCCGACATCTCCACATCTGGCTACCTTGCCACACAGAAAATCGTTGGGTATGCTGTTTTTACAATCATAACATCAATGTGAAGCCAACAGGATTTGGCATATCTTTAAACTAACTTCCCTTAACTTCAGCCAGAGGGAGTGACGCTTTAGGTCTACGGGATCCGCCGAGCTCCTGCCCCTACTTAAAAGGATGAAAGCCAGTCCAGAGGTATTAAAACCAAAATACTGCAAATGCTAGAATCCAAAACAAAAAACAGAAAATGCTGGAAAATCTCATCAGGTCTGGCAGCATCTGCGGGGAGAGAATAGAGTAAGACGTTTTACAACACCAGGTTAAATTCCAACAGGTTTATTTGTTAGCAAAAACTACTAGAGAGAATTAAGACAATAACGTTACGAAGGGTCATCCTGACTTGAAAACTGCTGGGATTTTCCAGCATTTTCTGTTTCAGTTCAGAATGTTACCTTCGTCTTGATCGTCTAAAATACAATCATTTTTAACTCGGATCTGGAAAAGGTCTAAATCCCATCCTTCCCCCCTCCTCACAACAAAACATGCTCCAACCCTCCCACTTCGGACGGAATGTTTAGCATAGCCGTCGCCTGATGATGACGCACAGGGAGGTTCAGCCTATCACAGGCAGGGTCAGCGGGGCACGAGTCGCAGTTTGTTGACGTTGCAGTGTACTAGGGGCCGGATGATGGGCGAGGAAAGCGCGGTGGGAGAGGTGGTTTTCCGGAGAGGCTGCGGACAGGTAATGGCTGCACTCACCTAGTGAGCGCTGCGGACGGACGAAGTGGGCCCGGAGCCCGGCCGTGTCTAATTGCCCACTCGCTCCCTCTTCCCCCGCCCGCTCTCCCCTCTACCCCATGTCCTCCGTACCCGCTCGCCCGGCCCCGAGTCCAGCCAGATGCACGGGCTCCTCCTTGGGACCCCGGTGTCTCCCCGCCCCCTCCTCCTCCTCCTCCGGAGTGTGGCGACTAGAGGATTTTCACAGTAACTTAATTGCACTGTTAATACAAGCCTACTTGTGACGCTAATAAAATCATAGCATTTCTACAGTGCAGAAGGGACCTGCGTGACCACAATCCCACCTAGGCCCTATAAGTGTAATCCCACATATTTACCCTACTGATCCCCCTGACACTAAGGGGCAATTTACTTTGGCCAAACCATCTAAGCTGCACGTCTTTGGAGTGTGGGAGGAAACCGTAGCACCCAGAGGAAACTCCGTGTAGGCAGTGACCCAAACCAGGAATTACACTGGGATCCCTGGCACTGTGAGACAGTAGTGCTAACTGTGGTGAAAACTTTTCTTTCAGAGTGATGATTCAGATATCTGGGATGATACAGCGCTGATAAAAGCCTATGACAAGGCGGTAACCTCTTTCAAAGTAAGTGCCAAGGGGAATTGGTGTGGATCATAAGTTCCCTTTGGATCAGTTCTAACATTTTATCACAATCAGTTAAGATGTAGGAAAAGACAACAATATTTTGTAACTAGTTTCAGTTGCAGGTTGGGAACTAGTTTTGAGTAACGGGTGATGTAGTTAGGTGATGTTTCTAAAGAAAGTTGGGGATGGTCAGTTTGCTGTCTATGGAGAGTGTTTTTTTCAAGAATTTATTCTTTATTCATAAAATATCAAACATTACAAGACATTTCAAAATGTCTTCAAACACATTCTACATTTGAATATGTAGAAAATATTCAAATTTTCTACATTGACCATGTTGCACTCTGAGGTGCTTCAATACAATTGTCTTGTGTATATATATATATATATATATGTACATTCAAAGTGAGTCATATAGCCTGAGGGGGTGTGTAAAATTTCCTGGTCTATGGCTGAAACATCTTGCACAGTAAGCTTTGGCTGCCCCAAGATTTAGTGCCTCAGCACGTTGTCCTGAATTTTGCAAAGTGCCTGTCTGCAATACCAGGTTGAGGACACGTCTTACAAACATTTAAAGTTTCGGCTGGAGTATCTCTCAGAGCGAGAAAGAAATTACAGGCTTTAAGCAACTACACAGGTAGGGAACGTGAACTGGAGGCAAAACAAAAAGATCTATAATAGCAAGGCAGAAGAGATTAAATGACAAAAGGGATAATTGTGCAAAGCAAAGAGAAATGATAATGGAACAAATAGAGCAACAAGAATGGAGCTGATGACTATTACCCAAATATTTTTGCTAGAAATGAGCACCAATGAGTGGATATCAGGAGAAAATAAGTTCTGTCTGAGCTGCGTTGGCCCCCTGAAGTGCTTGCATCACTATCTTTAAGTAAATAGAATACTAACAAAGACAAATTAAGGCAATTTAACTTGAAGTTTCCTCCAAGACCCAAACTTAAAATAAGTTGTTCTAGCTCAAACTAAATCTGTCTACTCTGCATCATAAACTAATCCAAATTCTGTCCTGTTTGTATTGATTTAAAAAAAAATTGTGATCAGCTCCTGAATGTATGCACAAAGATTTGAAGCACAGGCAGATACAAAACCTTGTGGAAATGGTGGGACAATGCAGGGCTTTCAGTTGCCTCAAACACAGCCCAAATGACCTGTTCTATTTCAAATTTGTGCTTCACTTCTTTAGGTAGTGGTCCTAGTCATTCCAAAATCTTGCATCTGCAAATGATATCTAATTATGTGATAGAATCATCCATGGGTCCGACAGTGACACTCCTTTTTGATCTGAGTTGCATAATGTTTCATTTGCATGAATCCTCCTCTTTGCTTTTCACAGAATCCTACAGTGCAGAAAGAGGCCATTCAGCCTATTGAGTGTGCGTCAACCACAATCTGACACAGGCCCTATCCCCACACATTTATCCTAGCTAATCCCTCTGACACTAAGAGCAATTTAGCATGGCTAATCTACCTAACCCACACATCTTTTATAATTTCTGAAGATGAACTGAAATAACAGTGAGATGGGCCCAGATAATTGTTGAGCTTTTTTTTACTCTTTTTTTCAACAAAATGCAGAATCCTGCTCAAGGATGCGCCGTGCTTTCTCTATTAGTTACCTTGTTTAACTTTTTCTGGCCAGCTTTATGAAATTGACTGGGGTGCTATGTTTGCTTTGGGTTTATTTTAATTAGACTAGGCTTTCCCAGACCTTACTGAACGCCAGTATCTCCCTGTTCCCTTTTTCTGTTTGTGACTCTGACTTTCCTTATCTCTCCTGATTAGAGTGTGGGCTTAAAGAAAACATCTATTGTTCTCAAAAGAGAATTAAGGTTAATGACTTTTGGATCAAATCTCTGAACTTTGTTTAAAAGCACTGGATAATTACTAAATCCTTTCCATTCAAAGAAAAGAGCAGTACAGCACAGGATCAGGGGAATGTGGCCCAAAGTCTCAAAATATGATGACTTAAATCAACTAGGTGAAAAATAGCATTCTCATAGAGATATTCTAATACCATTCAGCAAAATGACTAGAACTTTTCTGTTTTAGAGCAATAAACCAAATGAAATCTTTTCTTTGCCTATTGCTAAATATGTACCCTTTTTCCTTTCTGGGAAACTACTTGGCCTCTGCTCTGTTCCTTGAGGCAGAAAACATAACAGTAGATGTGAAAGCAGGGTGGAAATGGGAAGGATGTTTCCTGTGCGAGAACCTAGAACTAGGGGTGACTGTTTTAAAAAGAAAATAAGGGATTACTCATTTCAGATGGGAACGAGGAGAATTTTTTTCTGCAGGTTAAGAGTCTTTGGAACTCTCTTCCACAAAAGACAGTGGAAGCAAAGTCTGAATACTTTTAAGGCTGAAGTATAGATCTTTGATAAGCAAGGGAGTGAAATGTTATGGGGAGAATGGGAATCTGGAGTTGCTTAGTCATGATCTTATTAACTCGAGGGGCTGAGTAGTTTACTTTTGTTCCTAATTTATATGTTTGTTTGCTTGTTTGTAATCTTACTGATTTTTGAATATTTTTTTCTGGGGATACAGAATAAAAAATAAGCTTTTTTCATGTATCTGTCCCAGAGATTTACTGGAATATTTTTGATTGTCATAATAATCTGCTTTTCTGTTCAGAATGCCCTGAAGAATGGTGAATATGTTCAGCCATATACCAAGGAAGGCAGTGAAACTGGAACAAAGCAAAAACACAAGAAAAGTAAAAACAGGAAGAAGAGTAATATACATCCAGATAGAAAGGTATGATGAGTCTTGTAATGTCATTTATATCCTGTGCCTCAGTCTGAACTAAATATGTGGGGTATTTTTGGAGAGAACATGGAGGAACAGATAAATGTTTTTGTGGCCACAGATGTGATTCAAAGATGGTATGTACTGGCTGCAGAGCACTCTGAGGGGTCGGGTGAACAGCCAGAAATTGTGATACACAATGGTACCGCAGGCAGAGGTAGAAAAAAGGAAGAGGCCTTCATGCAGAATTTAGGCAGCTAGGAAGCAGACTGGAAAGCTGGGTGCCACATAGAACAATCTCTCCCATTGTCATGCATTAGTAAATAAGTAGGAAAAGGATAGACCAGATGCAAGCATGGCTGGAGAGGTGGTACATGAGGGAGGGCTTTAGATTCCTGGGATATTGAAACTGGTTCTGAGGGTGGTGTGACCTGTACTGGCCAGATGGTTTGCAACTAAACTAAAAAGGGGATTTTCACAGTAACTTCACTGCAGTGTTCATGTAAGTCTACTTGTGACATGAATAAATAAACTTGAAACCAGGGGTTCCCAAACCATGGATCGCAATTGCATGGGTTACGGAGTGATCGTTTGGGGTGGCAAGCTTTGTGCTACAAGCCACTTTTCTCAAATGCTCATTGGGGCAGTTCTTTTAGTGCCCTGATTGGCCACTCTTTCAATGGTCTGATTGGCCATTGTCAGTCTAGAGGTTTCCATATGAACTCAGTCCATGAGTAAAGTTATGACTATGACGTGCCTTTACTGGCAGTTCATTTCAGTGCTCTAACTGACTAATTTGGAAGTTCCATGCGAATGCTTATAAAGTGAATATGTGATTGAAGGTACTTTGAACATGCTGGCAAAAGGCTAAGGTTCCATTACATGCACAAGCATGAATCTTAGCTGATGTCCCATAACTGTCTTCAGAATGATGCTGGGAATAGGAAACCTTTGCTCAATAGCTTTCCCCCTTATGTGCACCATTCGTTGAAGGAGGGAATGTTTAAAAGGGCATCTGGATCCGGGGATTTAGAGTACAAAAGTAAGGATGTTATACAAAGAACAACCCAGCACGGGAAACAGGCCCAACGAGCCCGCGCCGCCGCATCACCCTACACCTATTCTACCCTGCGTGTCTACGAATGGAACCCCTAACTTAGCCAGATTCAGGGGAGAATAGTGTCAATTTGGTAAAACCAATCAGCCTAAGAGCACATCTTTGGGGTGTGGGAGGAAACCGGAGCGCCCGGAGGAAACCCACGCAACCACAGGGAGAATGCGCAACTCCCACAGACACAGGCCCAAATCCATGTATCTGCACAGCTAGCAGTGCTAGTCACCGAGCTGTTGCGGCGCCCGTCTACCGGTCCAGGATCAAGCACACACACCGACACGAAGTACTAGGCCACTCCCGGAACTTCCAAGAGCAGCCCACGCACGACCCACCGTGTGCATGCCCCTCGTTTGACACGAGGTGGACCTCCACCTGCGGAATAAAAAGACAAAAACGTTAATCTTACAAGCCTGCTTTTCCGGTGTCTCCCGAGGTTCTAACCTTATTTAATAGCCCCTACCATAACCCTCCATCCTCGTTTCACTCATGTGTCTATCTAACTGAACCTTAAACGAGTCCAACGTTCCTGCCTCCACCACCCTACTCGGTAGCGCGTTCCATACCCCCACAACTCTCTGCGTAAAGAACCTTCCTCTCACTTCCAAATTATACCTCTCCCCCCTCACCCTTAAATCATGACCTCTCGTATTTGTACCCAGTCTAGGGAGCAGTCTCTCACTATTAACTCTATCTATTCCCTTCAGTATCTTATATACCTCTATCATGTCCCCCCTCAATCTCCGTCTTTCCAAGGAGAATAGTCCCAGTTTCTCCAACCTTTCCTCGTAACCCAGCCCCTCCATGCCAGGCAACATCCTGGTAAACCTCCTCTGCACCCTTTCCAGAGACTCCACGTCCTTCCAGTAGTAAGGTGACCAGCACTGGACGCAGTACTCCAAATGCGGTCTAACCAACGTTCTATACAACTGAAGCATTAGACGGCAGCTTTTATACTCTATACCCCTTCCTATAAAGGCTAACATTCCATAAGCCTTCCTAACAACCTTCTCCACTTGTGACGCAACCTTCATGGATTTGTGAACCTGCACTCCCAGGTCCCTCTGTACGTCTATACTCCTAATCTGTCTACCTTTTATCACATAGCTCCTCTCTGCATTATTCCTTCCAAAATGCATCACCTCGCATTTGTCAGGATTAAATTCCATCTGCCACCTATCTGCCCAATGCACCAATGTTATGGTGAATCTTTATAACACTGAAATATTGTGTACAGTTCAGTGCACTGCACTTTAGGAAGATTGTGGTTGTTTTAGAGAGGGTGCAGAAAAGATTTACAGGAATGTTTCTGGGGTGAGGAACTTTAGTCCCATGGGTAGATTTGAGAAGGGGCTGCTCTTGAAGAAGAGAAGATTAAAAGGAGATTTGAATATGGTGTTCAAAAACATCAGGGGATCTAAACAGAATATATAGAGAGAAACTGTTCCCAACTGCAGAAGGGTGAGAACCAGAGCATACTTATTTAGGTGATTGGCAAAAGAAGCAATGGTGACGTGAATTTTTCAAGCAGCGATGGATGGGATTTGAAATGCACAGCTTGAGAGTATGGTGGATGTGATTCAATCGTAGCTTTCAAAAGAGAATTGGATAAACACTTGAAAAGAGAAAAGGTGAAGCACTGGGATGAGCAGAATTGCTCTTGCTGTGAACTGGCATGGAGATGAAGGGCTGCATGTACGCCTGTGCTGTAACCGTTCTACAATTCTCTATTGCAGATGAGGGTGATAGTTCATGTGTGAAGACTTAACTTAAATGAGATTCTTTCAGCTTTTCTGTATTTGCATGTTGGTAGAACTGGGAGTACCAGCCTTAGGAACTTATTGAACCTATAGAACTGGATTGAGATTAACAGAATAGATTTTCTCGAATTACTTTAGATATGTGACACCAAAATGAGCCTTTTGACCAACCAGCCTTTGGCTGCTCTTGAGCGCTATTCAAGCCTCCTCCTGCTTTTTCTTGAATATATCTATCATTGTAACCTATTCCCTTGTCTAGTTTCCCCATAAAAACATTAGAATTATTTGAGAATCTGCTACTTGCTGGGATGAGGGAATTACATTTCCTTTAAGATGAATGAACTGAGATGGGCTGAATAATTTCCTCCATCCACATTTGTTTTGTGGAAACTGGCTAAAAATATGTTATAACATGTAGTAGGCAGTCTCTGCTCCAGCTCTTCTAGATTAGCATGCCATCAGCATATTTACATAATATTAGGCTGTTCTTAGTTTAGTTTCAAAAAATTTTAATGATAGAAAAATATTCATCAGGTTTGGCAGCATTTGTGGAGAGAGAAACAAATATTTCCGGTCAAATATGAAGTTGTGAAGCAGTCATTTGACAGGAAGCATTAACTCCATCTCTTTCTCCACACATACTGCCAGACCTGCTGAATAGTTGTATTTCAAATTTTGATCTTCTGCAGTATTCTAGAATCTTGACCTTGCATTGAGGTTTTACAAGTTAGTAGAGCTAAAGTTACTAGACTGTGTTCATACAATTCTGCATAGGCAGTATCAACATGCTGTACAAAAGGTGCCTGTGTTGACGACATCAAAATGAAGTTGGTGTTTCAGGACTGGGTTATCTGGATCTGAAAACTTCTTTCCTATACATTCATGTTCTGGTCTTTTTAAATTGTTGCTTCTTGTGCAAACAATCGGTCACTTAAGCCAGTCATTAATAGGTTGTGAATTACTTTTTTAAACATTTAGGATTTAATTTGCCTTCAGTTGCATAAAGTACCCTTTTCTTCAAATGAGTGCTGTAGTCAATGTAATGTTATATTGTACTCAAAGTTGGAATTTAACCTATTTAATTTCTCTCTCTTCCCACTTTAAAATACAGTGGCGGGTTGGTGATGCTTGTAATGCAGT
Organism: Carcharhinus amblyrhynchos; assembly: GCF_965287045.1. Lineage (NCBI taxonomy): Eukaryota > Metazoa > Chordata > Chondrichthyes > Carcharhiniformes > Carcharhinidae > Carcharhinus > Carcharhinus amblyrhynchos. The sequence goes on from NC_137328.1 coordinate 95,311,400, forward strand.
GTGGTCTGAAGATGGTAATGTGTACTTAGCCACTATTCAGTCTGTCAATGAAAAGCAAGGAACATGTGTTGTGATGTACACTGGTTATGGAAATGAAGAGGAGCAGAATCTGACAGACCTTGTTCCAGCTGATAGCTCTGAAGCCGAGAATGAGAGTCCGAAACAGGTGAGCAATAATAACTTGCGCTTCTGCTGCACAAATTATCAGTTATGTCAAGATCTGGCAGGACAAGTTAAAAACCACTTTTTTTTCTATCTTTGTTCTTAGAAAAATGGGTTTAGCCAGCAATCGACAGATGAAAGTGATGCTGTTTCACCCGTCTATAAATCTCGTCAATCAAATGAAGCCAAATTAAAATCATCAATGGATCAGTCTGCCTGGAACCACTGTCTTCCCCCTGAACCACCACAAATGCCAGGATTTGGCTTTGTAAGTGGATGAATAGAAGTGCCTAGTGAGATTTTATGATAGTTGTGTATATATTGAAGTTTTTTAATGTTTATTTATTAGTGTCACAAGTAGGCTTACATTAACACTGCAATGAAGTTACTGTGAAAAGCCCCTAGTCGCCACACTCTGGCACCTGTTTGGGAACACTGAGGGAGAATTTAGCATGGCCATTGCACCTAACCAGTACGTCTTTCAGACTGTGGGAGGAAACCGCAGCACCCGGAGAAACCCACACTGGCACAGGGAGAACATGCAAATTCCATATAGACCCAATCGAGCCTGGGTCCCCATGCTGTGAGGCAGCAATGCTAACTGCTATGCCACCATGTTGTTCTTGTCCCCTAATAAGTATATTGTAAAAAGTGTTTCTTCAAAAAAAAATTTGCTCTGGATTTTTAGCCAAGTTGAAGAAAGGTTCCACAATTCATAGTCTGCATGTGGGCATCTCCTTGCTCTTGAAATTAGAGGGTTATGGTCAGACTTTATATCCCTTTTGCTGCTTTTCCTCATCTATTGTCACTCTGGGCCCTCAATCTTTTGTCCTTTTCCCCACTCCTGTGGTCTCAAATGGTCTTTTCTCTTAAATTCTGCATTCTAGTTTATTTTTTTCCCCTCGCTGCATTACCTACTTTCATTTTTTTTGACCTCACTGCAGTTTTTGAGCAGTGAGTGCCCCAGTATGTATCTTTTTGAATGATGCACACAGTGGGAAGGGAACTCAACTATCACATCTGCATGCTAATACTTTCTAGAGTTTATTTTGTCAGTGGTGTTGGCAAGGCTAACATTTGTTGCCCATCTCCAATTGCCCTCGAGACTGTGGTGAGCAGCCCTCTTGAACCACTGCATCCATCTGGTGCAGGTACACCCACAGTATTGCTGGGAAGGGAGTTCCAGGATTTTGATCTGGTGTTGGAGAGAGTGACTGTTAAAGGTGAAAGATGGGATGCCAATCAAATGGGCTGCTTTGTCCTGGATGGTGTTGAACTTCTTGTGTAAATGGAGTTACACTCATCCAGGCAAGTGTATAGTATTCCATCATACGGTGTATTCTGATGAAGAGTTCGTTCGACTCGACGTTAATTGTGTTTCTCTCTCCACAGATGCTGCTGGATCTGCTGAGTATTTCCACCACTATCTGTTTTTATTTTGGTATTCCATCACACTCCTGACTTGTGCCTTGTAGATGGTGGACAGGCTTTGGGAAGTCAGGAGGTGAGTTAATTGCCCCAGAATTCAGAGCCTTTGACTTACTTTTGTAGTTAGTGTTCCTGTGGCTTGTTCAGATCAGTTTCTGGTCAATGGTGAGCCCCCAGGATATTGATTTCCTTGCTTTTTCCCCATAATGTTGCACATGTTTCTATTCTGGAATGCCTTGATTAAACCTGCTTCCACTACAGTTCTGGGCAGTGCATTCCAGACCCAAATCACTTTGTGAAAATGTGTTTTCTCGTATCACATTTGCATTGTTTGAAAATCATTTAAATCTATGCCCTCTCGTTCTTCATCCTCTTACCAGCAAGAACATTTTTCCCTATCTACTGAGTGCAGCTTCCTCATGACTTTGAGCATCTCTATCAGGTCTCCTCTTCACTGCCTCCTCTCTGGGGCAAATAGTCCCAATTTGTCCGCATAACTGAAGTTTCTTATCCCTGGAACCATTCTTGTAAACCTCTTCTCTAATGCTTTTAGATCTTTCCTGCATACCAACATCTAGGTTGTTAATATGTCAGGAAAAGTCAAGGTCCTAATACCAATCCTGGGGAACAACTATAAACTTTTCCAGCCCAAAAATATCTATTAATTGTTACTTTGTTTCCTATTATTTGGTTAATTTTGTATCCATCTTGCCTGATTACCCAGAGCTATAACAGTTCAAGTCTGATTTGAGTGGCTTCTGAAAGTCCATGCACATCACATCAACACCGTTACCCTTATCAACCCTTTTTGTTATCTCCTCAAAAACACTTCAGCAAGTTAGTTAAATATGATTTCCCCTTTAGAAATCCATGTTAGCTCTTCCTAATCACATTTTCAATTTGACTAATTCTGTGTCGAATAATTGTTTCTAGAAGTTTACCCACCACCAATATTACACTAACCAGTCTGCAACTGCTGGGACTATTCTTGCAATTTTTTTTTCTGAACAGGGGCATAACTTTTGCAATCCTCCAGTCCTCTGGCAGCTCCCCTGAGTTTGGAGAAAATTGGAAATTTATGGTTTGTGCACCTGCAATTTCCATTCTCATTTCCTTCAGTATCCTTGGATGCATCTAATAAGGTCTCGGTGACTTGTTAGTTTTCAGTACGACAGTCTGTTTAACACCACCTCCTTATCAATTTTGAATCTTTTTAGGGACACGGTTTCCTCATCTGTCTCCGTGTCTTGAGTAAATCTATCTCCTTGGTAAAGACGGATGCAAAGTATTCATTTTAATACCTAAACCATGCCCCCAGCCTGTGTGTAAATTTCCTTTTAGGTCCCTAATCGAAAGGTTATCCTGACTCTAGCTCTATTTTCTTTCTACAGATACTGTCAGACCTGTTAAGATTTTCAGCATTTTCTGTTTTTGTTCCTGTGGTGTCACAGTTGTTCTCATTCGCTGTCTGAATTACTTGCTGTAATGGGTTGGTTTTCTTTTGAGATGCAGGTTCCTTTTTGCAGCAGTTTTCTTTTTCGGTTTAAATAACACTCTGCTTTATTATTCTTCCTGCCAAAGTGGACAACCTCACAATCTCTCCCAAGATTGTACGCCATCTGTTAATTCTTTTGTCTGCTGATTTAACCCATCTATGTCCCTTTGCAGACTTTTTGAATCTTCCGTACAACTTGCTCAGTGGAGAATTTCTCTTTCTCTCTCTCTCTCTTCAATTTTACTACCACTCCTTGATACCACACTCAGTGAAATGCTGCCTTGATGTCAAGGGCAGTTACTGTCACCAAGAGTTCAGCTCTTCTGTCCATGTTTAGATATTGGGTGTAATGAAGTCAGAAATCGAGTGGCCCTGACAGAATGCATATTCGCTATTGGCAAGTGGGTTATTTCTTTGTTCATGTGCTTGGTAGCACTGTTGATGATACCTTACTTCACTTTGAGTACAAGGAGGTTGATGGGGTGGGAAGCACCAGATTGGATTTGTCTGGCTTTTTGTGGACAGAACATAAGTGGGCAATTTTCCACATTTCCCAGTAGATACCAGTTTTGTAGCTATACTGGAACAACCTGACTAGGGATGTAGCTAGTTTTGGAGTGCATGTCTTCAGTACTATTGCCAGGAGTGAATTAAGTTAGCTGAAGATTGATATCTGTGCTACAAAAGATTCAGAAAAGAACTGAAAGCTTGACCACCAGCTTTTAATCCATTGAACTGTATGGACTTTTTAGGGAAGCTAAAGCCTAAAAGATTAGGAGGAAAAAGGATTTTTAAGAATAAGAAATTGGTTTGTATTTTCTGGAGGAGAAAAAAAATTAATGATTGTTGCTCTTCCACGCAACTGCGAGGCAGTGACAAGCACGAATAAGAAAAAAAACTGGAGGTCATTGACTGGTTATTCACATTGCAGGGTCCCCATCGTCACCCTTCTGGGGCTGAATTTTTTGAGGGTGTGGTGGTTTCATCTTTGACCAGAAACTCATCTGGACCAGTTACTCATCTACCTGGACATATCACTGTCGAAGTCCTGAAATGCACCACCATCTCCAGGGCAACTAGCAATGCACAATAAATGGGTGGCCTTGCCAGAAGAACTCATACCTTAAACATGGATTTATATTAAATTTAAAATGTTAATGACTGATGTGTGGGCTGTCACTTTGTGCAGTAACTATTTCATTGAATCCTTTAATCTTTCTCTATTCACTTGGTCTAAATAGATTACATCATAATGTTGATTCTCAATTCTTGTATGGCATAGCCCAATTTCTATTAATGCCATTGAGTCTAAATCTTCCTGCAAAGTAATAAATAAAGAGAGCGAAGAAAATTACAGCACAAAAACAAGCCCTTCAAAATATTTGGTTCCAATTCTCCCAGTTTATCTACATTCAGAATTGGGTAAATGAGTGAGATGAACAGTCCTTATATTAAGATATTAAGGTTTAGAAATTCTTGATAGACAAGTAATTGTTCAGTGGTATAGGCAGAATGTTATTAGAAATGTAGCAACTATTTATGCACTTGATAAACTGGGAGAATTGGAACCAAATATTTTGAAGGGCTTGTTCCTGTGCTGAAATTTTCTTTGCTCTCTTTATTCTTTATTACTTTGCAGGAAGATTTAGACTCAATGGCATTAATAGAAATCGGGCTATGCCATACAAGAATTGAGAATCAACATTATGATGTAATCTATTTAGACCAAGTGAATAGAGAAAGATGTTGGAATTCTTGATTATGTGTTGTACCACTTCCTCAAGCTAGTGGACGATAGAAATATGTGTATGGGAACAGGGGTGGATAAATGTGATTAGGAGTATTTCCTTGCTTGCGGACTGATAGGGACTGGTTGGGCTGAAGGTCTTATGAGGAAAGGCTGAGAGACTTGAGGTTGTTTTCTTTAGAGAGAAGAAGGTTAAGAGGTGACCTAATTAAGGCATACAAGATGATCAAAGGATTAGATAGGGTGGACAGTGAGAGTCTTTTTCCTCGGATGGTGATGGCTAACACAAGGGGACATAGCTTTAAATTATAGGACGGATGTCAGAGGTAGGCTCTTTACTCAGAGGGTAGTAAGGGCGTGGAATGCCCTGCCGGTAGCAGTTGTGGACTCGTCAACTTTAAGGGCATTCAAATGGTCATTGGATAGGCATATGGATAATATTGGAATAGTTTAGGTTAGAGGGTCATTAGATTGGTTCCACTGGTCGGCATAACATCGAGGACTGAAGGGCCTGTACTGCGCTGTAATGTTCTATGAATGACCTGCTTCTGTTATATCTCCTATTTATTTCCATATATAAAGTAAACAATTTTTTGTTTGTTTCTACAGCCTGGTACAAAGTTTCATGGTCCACCGCCTATCCTACCTGGTTGGTTACCAACAGTTCCAGCAGGGCCACCAGTGAGTGAGTTTCTTGTTATGCAATGCCAAAAAACATGTGGATAGACTTCTTAGGCTGGCTGCTGTGTATAACTAATTGCAGTCAAGTGGAGGAGATGAAAAATAATCTTTATGCTGAAGTCAATGGCATTTTTGAGTGTGTTTCTGAATTTTTAAGCAATGGTGTGTTGCTGCTTTAAGTTTAAATGACATGAAATTTAGTTAGACTTGTTCCTTTTCAGTGCCTCCTAAGGGAAATTGTATAGTGGATCTATACATCTGTTCATGGACATGAAATGAACTCATTGTAGAAATGCTTTATTTGTAAAATTTTCTTCAACTTTCAGTATTTGCAACTGTGAAAATGGTGTAATTTTTGGAATCTAAATTGTATGGTTTAACTATTTCTATAATTTAAATTCTTGGTGTGTTTGTGTTGACAAGCTATGGAGTCTGTTAGTGCCACATTTTTTTCTTTAGTCCCTGTTCTTGAGTATGTTACTGAGAGTCTTTTAGGTTACAGTTGTAGGGTGAGAAAGGATATCTATCCTTTTTTTCAATTGAGGTACATGGACTGGAGAAATATTCTACTCTTTGTGAAAGAATGATGTGGAGATTCTGGCATTGGACTGGGATGGGCACAGTAGGAAGTCTCACAACACCAAGTTAAAGCCCCAACAGGTTTATTTGGAATCATGAGCTTTCGGAGCACTGCTCCTTCCTCAGCTGGGTGGAGGTAGGCTCACAAACATGGCATTTATAGGCAAGGACACAATTGCAAGATAATTACAGTTTGGAACGTGAAGAATGGTTGGAATGCGATAAACAAGTCTTTACAGGTACAAACAGTGTGCGTGGAGAGAGGATTAATCACAGGTTAAAGTGGTGTGAATGATCTCAAGCCAGCACAGTTAGTAGGATTTTGTGAAAGAAAAGTTGAATAATTGAAATCTGGCCAATACGATAGAACATGATCTCCTTTAGTTTATGTCATTTCGTACAAATTTTGTTTAAAAAAAACTGATAAATCCACATGTTTGAAAGAGGTTGAGACAACTTGTTCTGAAATTTTTCAACCCCGAAAATTTTAAGTCCATCTTTAACAAACTGAACTTTACCTCTTCCCAAATGTAGTTAATTCCGCCTCCACCTCCAATGGGTCCAGATTCAACTGATGAGGATGATGAAGCTTTGGGAAGCATGCTGATAGCATGGTACATGAGTGGCTATCACACAGGTTATTATTTAGTAAGTACTTGTAATCTAAAGTAAAACTTCTAAAAAAACTGTTCTAGTCTTCAATTATATGAACTAAATATAAGAACCGTGATCCATTCTATGGGATGCTTATAATTTAAAGTATTTGTGCAATTTTTTGCCTATCTGGATTTTCTTTTCTATGGTCTTAAGGTTTTAATGTTCATGTGTCACTTAGCCAAGAATCTTTTAGAAAGTATCACCGCAGTCACTCATCAAGTTTGTGCAGTGAGTTGTTCAAGTATACAGATGAGTTAAATAATAAATTTTGTTCCTAATGTGTATTTTAGATGAAAGTAAGAGCTTTACTGCATCTTTAATGGACGGTAAACAATGTCATGATTATTGCTTCGAACGTCTATCCAGTATACCCTGTAACAATCTGTGGACGTTAGACGTGAATATGATTGAGCTTGACTGCATTCCCCTTACCTCTGTCTTGGTCATTGTGCCGTAATACAAAAGCAAAATTCTGCAGAAGCTGGAAATGTGAAATAAAAACAGAAAAAGCTGGAAATACTCAGCAGGTCTGTCATCATTTGTGGAAAACGCAACAGAATTTGTGTTTCAGGTTCATGATCTATCATCGGAACTTTCTTTCAATTAAAAGCACCCCCCCATCTAGATTCACACATAAATAATACTCCTGTGGGTGAGGTGCTTGAAGGACTGTAGTCGCGCTAAATCCTGTGCCCATTTAATAATAATTAGGAACATTTTTAGCTCTGCTGCTAAAAAGGAATCTAGGTTTTTATAGGAACAATTTTTCAAAAATAAGTTACTGGAATGATTGCAATTGATATCTGAATTCTTTAGTAAGTAAACTAGGCAAATCAAAATAATTGTCACTGAAGATGTCTACCTTTAATGCAGTACATATCCCCATGGGACAGAACACACAGCTGTCATGAAGCAGTTATAATGTAAGATATTAGATATCTCAATAAATAAAAGTAAAATACTTCTAATGTAATAGATTTCACAGCTTTTATTTCAACAAAAAAATCAAATTGACTTGTGTCTGCAGTAAATTGGCTTTAGTAGATTCCACCAATTTGTTACAACGTCTGTTGCATTATATTCTTCTACCATCAATGCAACTGTGCTATAATTGTAGGCTAGGTGTGTTTGGATAGGAACATATCAAAACCTCAAGCCTTGATCTTCAGTTGTCATTTTATGATTTGAGTTGGGTGAGAGTGTCTTGCTTCAATGTTAGTCTACTCTGGTCCCCAGCTACTGACTCCATCCCACTCCCTGGCAATTGTCTCGGTATCAACTAGACTGTCTGCAATCTAGGTGTTATATTTGACCTTAAGATGAGCTTCAGACCACACATTTGTGCCAACACTAAGATTGCTTATTTCTGTCTCCTTAGCTCCATCCCTGCTCAGCTCATTAGCTACTGAAACCCTCATTCATGCCTTCCTTGCCTTTAGACGTGACTATTCCAATGCACTACTAGCTGGTTTCCCACATTCTACCCTCTGTAAATATGACTTTTGACAAAAAATCTGCCACCTGTGCTTTAACTTGCATCAGGTTTTCATGTGTATGCTGACATATTTAAGGGTGGCACAGTGGTTAGCACTAGGTGGGATCACTGTTGGTGCAGACTTGATGAGCTAAATGACTGCCTCCTGCAACATAGGGACTCTATGACCCAGGTTGATGTCTCGTCAGGCAGTTTTAAAATCCTTATCCTTGTTTTCAAATTCCTCCATGGCCTGGCTCCACCTTGTCCTGTAATCTCATCCAGCCCCACAAGCCTTTGAAGTATCTGCATGCATCAAATTCCACCCTTTTGAGCATGGGTTTTTAATTACTTCAGAATTGGCAATTCACTTAAAACTACTTATGTGTCATATTCTGTTTCTCAATGCTTCTGTAAAGGACCTTGGGATGTTTTATTATGTTAATGATGCCAAATAAGAATGTTGTTGATGAAGACGAGCCTGATACTGGTACTCATTCTGTTTTTCTTTGCAGGGTCTCAAGCAAGGGCGAATGGAAGCAGGCATGAGGAAAAGTCCTCGTTCTTAGTTTTAGAATGGTGAGTTTATATGTCTTGTCTGTATGCTGAAGCTACTGAGCCTTGCTGGATGTAGCTAAGTTGTCTGGGCGACATGGACGTTGGGCTGAAGGGCCTGTTTCCATGCTGTAAACCTCTCTGACCTCTACATCAGCTCTCTGACACCTCATTATGTATAAGACTAGATGGTGAGAATCTCCAAGCTATTCATCTGGAAGAAGGGATTGGGGCAAAATCCAATTCTGTATGTCCAGCATCTACATGCACCTTCCAGCATGAGCCATTGGATGAGAAGAAGAAGCACTGACAGACTCTTTATAACCTCTACCTAACCCAGGGGCAGTGAAGCCAATTGTAGAGTCCTGTTGTGGTGATCAGACTTGCATTTGAAGCTGACGCCTTCTTTCTGGATGGCATCAATGCCGGGTCTAGCAATAAGTCATACACTGATAATATTGGGGGGTTCTGATGCATGAACAATGAAATAATGACTTCACGAGGATACATTCCTGGTCCATTTTAGAACTGCTATAGCAAGCATGAGATTAACTTCATATAGTTTTCCATTTTTATGTTTGTGGCTAACCCATTAGCTAAGTTGGTAAATAGACAGTATGCTATAGTACTGAACTGCACAGACTGGGAAGGTCTGGACTCAGTTCTGCGCTTGTTGAAAAGCCCCTCGGAGCTTTGCAGCTTTTTTTTTGTTCAGAATGTCTGGTCAATGCATTATGACTTCTAGGTTTTTTTCTTCTGCCTTGTTTCCTTTGCTTAGTTTCCTTTTGGAGAATTAAAGAAAGTCAGATCTGTGAGCCCACACTCATGCAAAATGACAATAATGTGGCAATAAATTTTAGGTTGATTTTGAATCATTGTTGCTGATTAGCTGTTTCACTTTGGCCCATTTAACCTGTTGAATGTCATTCTGGCTGTTTTACCACCAAATCTGAGTTCTGAGCATTGGACAAATTTACTCAAGTTCATGTGTACCAGTTGGTGAATTGGACTATCTTGTACTTGCCACATTCCCTGCAACTTTTAAAGCTATTGTGTAACAGAATCTGGTTTGGGGTCTTGAAAGGGCCAAAATGACAGCAAGTACCTTGTATCTCTCATCTCATTTATCTTTCCTAAACAGTACTATGCCGATATGTCTTGCTGTGTGACTTTGAAATTGCACTATAGGAAATGTCTATTGCAATATTACCCAACCTGCATGCTTTCTGTGCTTGAATTGGAAACATTGACACTTTTTTTTCCTCCTGCAGGTGAAAGTTTCTCTCCCAAGGAGAGGAGTGCAACATTTTTGAAACGGATTATGTTTAAAATGTTACTGGGTATCTGTACGAATAAGCCATTAGTACATTTTTGGGGTTCTTTGGGATTGAATATCTGCTTTGTATTGAATAGTAAATAAAAAAAAATCTTTTGTTTCAATGATTTCTTTTGTTTGTCATATAAGCTATATATTTTGACTACACGAATAAGAAGGAAAACCTTTTTACGTTTCCTCGCCCTTATCACTCAGATTTTAACCAAAGTTATTAAAGCATCAACATTACAATGTATTGAAATGATTGGGCTGTGGATATTCTATCAATCTCAGCTGTAGAAAAGGAAGTTGCACCAGCAATTAAAAAAAATGGAAATAGATAGATTTGTCAGCCTCAGTGAAGAGAATTCTTTTGAAACTGTGTGACCTCATTCTCACCTCTGAGCCATCTAGTTTCCTCGTATCCTAGTTTCAGAACTGTGCCAAGGTTAGGAACTGTCTCTGCCATGAATGGTGTCAAGAAGAGCAATATCATATACTGCACAAGGAGGCCATTCTATGATTCATCCCATCATGTCTGTGCCAGCTGTTTGGAGATAACCAGCCAGTCCCACTCATTGCCTCTTTTCCCCATAACCTTCAAATGAAAAATATTTTAAGGCTAATATTGAATCTGCTTCCATGCTGTCTTTCAAACAGTGCATTCCAGATCGTAAGTTAAGAAATAGGATAAGATCCCACTGAGTTAGCTCCACCATTCAGTAAGATCGCCAGTTGCTGTGCAAAAAAATGTATCACTTTCACTAATGACATTAAATTTGTCTCGCCTGGTTACTAAAATCTTGCATTGGAAACAATCTCTCATTTACCCTATCAAAGTCCTTCATGGTTTTGAACTCCTCCATCAAATCTCCTTATGATCTTCTCCATTCCAACCCAAGCTTCTCCAGTCTTTTCACGGAAGTGAAATTACATATAAATTAGGCGCAACCTTGTTGGTGTACACTGCTACCATTGCATCAGTGATGGAGGGAGTGAATGTTTGTGATGGGCTTCTTGAGTGTTCATAGAATGCCTACAGTACAGAAGGAGGCCATTCAGCCCATCAAGTCTACACCAACTACAATACCACACAGGCCCTATCCCTGTAACCCCACATATTTACTCTGCTAATTCCCTAAACGCTAAGGGGTACTTTGGCATAGCCAATCCACCTAACTTGCAAGTCTTTGGACTGGGAGGAAACCAGAGTACTCAGAGGAAGCCCACGCAGACACAAGGAGAAAGTATGAACTCCACAGTCACCTGAGGCTGAAATTGAACCTGAATCCCTGGTATTGTGAGGCAGGAGTGCAAGTCACTATGCCACCATGCTGCCCAGCTGGCAAGTGGAGAATATTCCATTACACTCCTGACTTTGCACCTTGTAGATGATGGATAGGCTTTGGTGAGGCCAAGAGGTGAGTTATGTGCTGCAGAATTCCTAGCCTCTGACTTGCTTTTGGAGCTGCAGTATTTATATGGCTAGTCCAGTTTCTGGTCAATGGTAACCTCCAGGCTGTTGATAGTGGGGTTAATGCCTTTGAATGTCAGGGTGGGGGAGTGAGGTGGCTAGATTCATTCTTGTTGGCGATGGGCACTGGAGAGTTTAGCAGTGATATTGTCCAGGCCTTTTTGCAAATTGTCACGCCACTTTCGAGAATCCAGCCTCCACCATCCTTTGCAGCACAGAATGTCAGAGATTCACCACCCTCTGTGAGAAGAAATCTCTACGCATCTCAGTATTAAAAGACCAGCCCTGTCTGCTTGTTCAAGACTCACACTAGTGAAAACTTCTTTCCATCTACCCTCAGGATCTTATGTTTGAATAAGGTCACCCTTCACTCACCTAAACTCCCAAGGAATACAGACCCAGATTACACAGTCTTCCTTGATAGATCAACTCTCTTATCCCATGAGTTTGCCTGGTGAATCTCCTTTAGACTGCCTCCAATGTACTATTGCCTTTTTCTGTTAAGGAGACCAAAACTATATGGAGTTTTCCAGGTGAGGCCTCACCAATACCCTGTAGAATTGCAACAAACCTTCCTATTTTTAAACTCCAATCCATTTGCAAAAGGGTCCAAAGTGCAATTTGCTTCTTAACTAATTGTTTGACCTGCCTGTTGGCTTTTTGTGATTAATGCATTAGAACTTCTACGTCCCTCCGCACTTCCTTCAACTGCAGTCTCTCATTTAGATAATCTGCCTTTTGATTCCTCCGACCAAAGTGCATGACTTCTCACACGCACACACACACATATTCCACTTGTTAGATTTTTGCCCAGTCTATCTATATAAGAACTAGGAGCAGGAGCAGGCCATCTGGCCCCTCGATTCTGCTCACCATTCAATAAGATCATGACTGAGCTTTTCATGGACTCAGCTCCACTTACTCGCCCACTCACCATAACCCTTGATTCCTTTACTGTTCAAAAATTTATCTATCCTTGCCTTAAAAATATTCAATGAGGTAGCCTCAACTGCTTTACCAAGCATGGAATTCCACAGGTTCACAACCTTTTGTGTGAAGAAGTTCCTCCTCAACTCAGTCCTAAATCTGCTCCCCCTTATTTTGAGGCCATGCCCCTTAGTTCTAGTTTCACCTGCCAGTGGAAACAACTTCCCTGCTTCTAGCTTATCTATTCCCTTCATAATCTTATATGTTTCTATAAGACCTCCCTTCATTCTTCTGAATTTCAATGAGTATAGCCCTAGTCTACTCAGTCTCTCCTCATAAGCCAATCCTCTCAACTCCAGAATAAACCTAGTGAGTCTCCTCTGTGCCCCCTCAATGCCAGCATATCCTTTCTCAAGGATCAAAGGAGATCAGAATTGTACATAGTATTCCAGGTGTGGTCTCACCAGCACCTTATATAGCTGCAATACAACCTCGCTGTTCTTAAACTCATCCCTCTAGCAACGAAGGTGAAAATTCTATTTGTCTTAATTACCTGCAAACCAACTTTTTGTGATTCATGTACAAAGACGCCCAGGTCCCTCTGCACAGTAGCATACAGCAATTTTTTACCATTTAAACAATAGTCCATTTTGCTGTTATTCCTACCAAAATGGATGACCTCACATTTACCAACATTGTGCTGCATCTGCTAGACCCTCACCCAGTCATTTAGACTGTCTATTTCACTTTGCAGACTTTCAGCATCCTCTGCACACTTTGCTCTGTCACTCATCTTAGTGTCATCTGTGAATTTTGACATACTACACTTGGTCTCCAACTCCAAATCATCTATGTAAATCGTAAACAATTGCAGTCCCAACACTGATCCCGGAGGCACAGCACTAGTCACTGATTGCCAACCAGAAAAACAGCCATTTACCCCCACTCTTCACTTTCTGTTAGTTAACCAATTCTCTATCCATGCTAATACATTACCCATAACACTGTGCACTTTTTTCTTATGCAACAGTCTTTGGTGTGGCACCTTGTCAAAGGCCTTCTGGAAATCCAAATACACCACATTCACAGGTTCCCCATTGTCCACTGTGCACGTAATGTTTTCAAAGAATTCCACCAAATTAGTCAAACATGACCTGCCCTTCATGAACCTATGCTGTGTCTTCCCAATGGGACAACTTGTCTCCAGATGTCCCGCTATTTCTTCCTTGATGATAGATTCAAGCATTTTCCTACTACAGAAGTTAAACTAACTGGCCTATAGTTACCTGCCTTTTGTCTACCTTTTTTTTGAAACAGTGTCGTCACATTTGTTGTTTTCCAATCTGCAGGAACACCCCGGAGTCCAACAAATTTTGGTAAATTACCACTAGTGCATTTGCCATTTCCCCCACCATCTCTTTTAGTACCCTGGGCTGCATTCCATCAGGGCCAGGAAACTTGTTTATCTTTAGCCCCATTAGCTTGCGCAACACCATTACTTCCATGATAATGATAGTTTCTAGGCTCTCACCTGTCATCAATTTTTGATATGTTATTTGTGTCTTCCACTGTGATGACCGGCACAAAATACATGTTCAATGCCTCAGCCATTTCCTCATTTCCAGTTATTACATCCCCTTTCTCATCCTCTAATATTTACTTCAGCTATTCTTTTTCATTTTATATATTCGTATAAACTTTTGCTATATGTTTTTATATTCTGAGCTAGTTATTCTCATAATCCATCTTACTTTTCTTTAGAGCTTTTTTTGTGGCTTTCTGTTGACCTTTAAAGATTTCCCAATCCTCTAGTTTCCCACTAATCTTTGCCACTTTGTGTGCATTTTCTTTCAACTTGATACCCTCCTCTATTTCCTTAGATATCCATGGCTGATTATCTCTTTTTCAACAGTCCTTCCTTATCACTGGTATATACTTTTGCTGAGCACTGTGAAAGATCGCTTTGAAAGTCCCCTACTGTTCTTCAATTGTACCACCATAAAGTTTTTGCTCTCGGTCTACCTTAGCCAGTTGCTCCCTCATTTTTTTAAAAAGTTAATTTAATCGTCACAAGTAAGGCTTACTTGCAATGAAGTAACTGTGATTACATTACATTGTAATCACATTACATCACATTGCAATGAAGTTACTGTGATATCCCCCTAGTTGCCACTGTCCAGCATCTGTTCAGGTCAATGCACCTAACCAGCATGTCTTTCAGAATGTGGGAGGAAACTGGAGACCCGGAGGAAACTCATGCAGACACGGAGAATGTACAAACTCCACACAGACAGTGATCCAAGCCAGGAATTGAACCTGGCGATGTGAAGCAGCAGTTGTAACTACTATGCCACCATGCTGCCCCCTCTCATTGTAGTCTCCTTTGTTTAAGGAGATTTTCCTGTTGCAGAATCACAATATCCTAATCACAATATATCTTTGTATCATTGGCACATTTGAAAACCTTACATTCCTTTCCTTCCTCCAGGCCATTAATGTAAATAGTGATCATTTGCGGGCCAAGAACTGATCCTTGTAGCACTCCACTAGTTACATCTTTTCACGCTGAAAAGGACCCATTTATTCCAACACTGTTTTCTATGTGACAGCCAATTTTCAATCTATTCTAACATACTTCCTCCAATTCCATGGGCTTTTATTTTATTCACCAATCTATTATGTAGCACCTTGTCAAATACCTTTGGGAAATCTAAATATGCCACATCTACAGGTTCCCCTCTATCTACTCTTTAAAGTAAAGTTAAAGCTTATTTATTAGTCACAAGTAGGCTTACATTAACACTGCAATGAAGTTACTGTGAAATTCCCCTAGTCGCCACAGTCTGGCGCCTGTTTGGGTCAATGCATCTAATTGGCACGTCTCTCAGACTGTGGGAGGAAACTGGAGCACCTGCAGGAAAGCCACACAGACATGGGGAGAATATGCAAACTCCATACATTGACCCAAGCTGGGAACTGAACCCAGATCCCAGGCAACAGTGCAAACCACTGTGCCACCATGCCACGCACTCTCCCTGTTGTGAATGCGATTACTGTCACTAGAGAGGTAGTGCTTGATCGACTAGCAGGACTGATGGTGGACAAGTCCCCAGGACCGGATGGAATGCATCCCAGGGTTCTGAAGGAAATGGCAGAGGTGATAGTGGATGCCTTAGTGATTATTTACCAAACTTCACTGGATTCCAGGGAAGTGCCGGAAGATTGGAAAACGGCTAATGTTATGCCGCTGTTTAAAAAAGGTAGCAGGCAAAAGGCAGGGAATTATAGGCCGGTTAGTTTAATGTCTGTTGTTGGAAAAATGCTTGAATCCGTCATCAAAGAAGAAATAGCAAGGCACCTGGAAATAAATGGTTTGAAAGGGCAGACGCAGCACAGATTCGTTAAGGGGCAGTCGTGTTTGACGAATTTATTGGATTTCTATGAGGATGTAACTAGTGCAGTAGACAAAGGGGAATCGGTGGATGTGGTGTTTCTCGATTTTCAAAAGGCATTTGATAAGGTGCTGCACAAAAGGTTGCTTCAGAAGGTTAGGAGGCATGGAGTTGGGGGTAAGGTGTTAGCGTGGATAGAGGATTGGTTGTCTAATAGGAGGCAGAGAGTTGGTATCAATGGGGGCTATTCTGATTGGCGGTTGGTGACTACTGGAGTGCCGCAGGGATCGGTGCTGGGGCCTCAGCTATTTACCATTTATACAGATGATCTGGAGGAGGGGGCTGAGCGTAGGGTGATGAAATTTGCTGATGACACGAAGATGAGTGGAAAAGCAAATTGTGCGGAGGGTGTGGAAAGTCTGCAGAGGGATCTGGATAGGCTGAGCAAGTGGGCGAGGACCTGGCAGATGGAGTACAATGTTAGCAAATGTGAGGTTATCCACTTTGGCAGGAATAATAGCAGGAGGGATTACTATTTAAAGGGCGAAAAGCTGCAGCATGCTACGGTGCAGAGGGACCTGGAGGTCCTTGTGCATGAGTCACAAAAACCCAGTCTGCAGGTGCGGCAGGTGATCAAGAAGGCGAATGGGATGCTGGCCTTTATAGCAAGGGGGATAGAATATAAAAGCAGGGAGGTCTTGCTGCAACTGTACAGGGCACTGGTGAGGCCGCAGCTGAAGTACTGTGTACAGTTTTGGTCACCGCACTTGCGCAAGGATATTTTGGCCTTGGAGTGCAGAGGAGGTTCACTAGGCTGATACCGGAGATGAGGGGGTTAGACTATGAAGAGAGACTAAATAGACTGGGTCTGTACTCGTTGGAGTTTAGAAGGATGAGGGGGGATCTTATAGAGACATATAAGATAATGAAAGGGATGGATAGGACAGAGGTAGAGAGATTCTTCCCGCTCAGAAAGGACAGCAGGACTAGAGGGCACAGCCTCAAGATAAGGGGGGGCAGTTTAGAACAGAGTTGAGGAGGAACTTCTTCACTCAAAGGGTGGTGAATCTTTGGAATTCTCTGCCCGTCGAAGTGGTGGAGGCTACCTCGCTAAATACATTTAAGACACGGGTAGATAGGTTTTTGACAGACAAGGGAATTAAGGATTATGGGGAAAAGGCGGGAAAATGGAACTGAGCCACTTCAGATCAGCCATGATCTTATTGAATGGCGGGGCAGGCTTGAAGGGCTAGATGGCCTACTCGTGCTCCTATTTCTTATGTTCTTATGTTGCATTCTCAAAGAATTTGAGCAAATTTGTCAAATATTATTTACCTTTCATGAATCCATGTTGACTCAGTGTTATTCTATTCAGCTTTCCTAAATGATTGGCTATTTCCTCTTTGATTATCCAGCATCTTGTCAAGAATAGACTAACTGGCTATAGTTCCCTGCCTTCTGCCTTACTTCCTTTTTGAACAAGGGAGTCACATTGGCTGTTCTCCAATCTTCTGGTACTCTTCCAGAATTTAGCGAGTTACAAAATTTTTCAACCAATAGGTCCACTATCTCTCAAGCTACATCCATTAAAACCCTAGCCTGCAGTTCATTGGGTCCTTATGTCTTGTCTGCCTTTAGCCCCTTAGTTTCTACAATAGTCTTTCCCTTGTGATTGGGATTTTTCTAAATTCTACCATGTTATTTGAAATCAGTCCATCTGATATCATAGTGATATTTGCAATGTCTTCCACAATGAAGACTGATGTAAAAAAATTATTTAGCATAGCCACCATTTCCTTGTTTACTGTATTAATTTGCCTGCTTCATTTGGTAGAGGTCCCACATTTACCTTAGCCATCTGTTTCCTAATTATATATCCATAGAAACTCTTACTGTTTGTTATAGAAACTAGAAGCAGAAGTAGGCCATTCAGCCCTTTGAACCTGCTCCAACATTCATCTTGATCATGGCTGATCATTGAATTCAATATCCTGATCCCCCTTCCTTCCATTACCCTAATCCCTTTAGCCCCAAGAGTTAAATGCTGCATGCAAGTTTTCGCTCAAAATTCCAAGTAGTTGTGTTCCCAGGAATTTGTAACACTTGTACTTCTAGGTGGTTGCAGTCTTGGGTTTGGAAGGTGCTGTTCTGCAGCTGATTTCCTGCAATACATCTTTAGATGGTACACACTACAGTTCATTTGTGGTAAAGGGAATGAATGTTTGTGGAAGGGATTCCAATCAAGTGAGCTACTTTGTCCTGGATTATGTCGAGGTCCTTGAGTGTTGCTGGAGCTGTACTAATCCAGGCAAGTGGAGAGTATTCCATCACACTCCTGATTTGTGTCTTGTAGGTGATGGACAGACCTTGGGAAGTCAGAAAGTGAATTACTCATCACAGGGTTCCTAGCCTCTAACCTGCTTTTGTAACCACAGTATTTATATACCTGGTCCAGTTTCTGGTCAATGGTATTGCAGGTTGTTGAATGTGGGAGATTCAGCAATGCTGAATGTCAAGGGACAATGGTTAGGTTCTCTCTCTAGGGGCTGGTCATTGTTTGGTACCTGTGTGGCATGAATGTTACTTGCCTCTTGTCAGCCTAAGTCTGGAGATTGTCTGGGCCTTGCTGCATTTGGGCATGGACTTCTTCAGTATTTGTGGAGCTGCGAGTGAGTGCTGAAAATTGTGCAATCATCAGTGAACATGTCCACTTCTGACCTCAATTATAAATTAAAATTTCTGGAATGGAATTTAGACCTGCAAGCTTGTGACTCAACAGAGGCCAGAATGCTCAACATATCCAAAAATTGCAGAGCAGCTTTTAGTAATGTAAAATATTTAACTGAAACCAAACAATGGAATATAAGTTGAAGAAAGACATATGACCAAACTATTCAATGTCAGATCTCCTGCTGGGCATTGTGTCTAGGGTTCCCCTAAGTAATAACAGACCTCCCCAAAATAACTTGTGAGAGACAATTTTTAAACATAGTGCTGTAGATTTTCCATGTTAAGTATGATACTTTTCAAAATAGCAGGGCTCCTTATACATAAATGTGTTTGCAACCTCCCTGGTCACATCTCTCTGGTAGCAGATGTTGACAGATTTCTACTGGCACAGGTCAATCACAATGAAGACAATCACTTACTGGCCTTTTGGCTAGAATCAAGTGTTGGATCAAGCCCAAGATGGGGTGCAATGTCTTTTCTTGTCAGCTTGGGTCTTGTTTGTGTCTCTTGTGGGGGCCATAAATTGGATTCAATTGAATTTGATTTCAGGAGCAAGCAAGGAATGGATTTGGGTTTGTCCAGTCCATTCTGAGCATTGGTTTGTAAGTATGAGGATGGAGTAAAAACAAAATTTAAAAGGCTGAAATAAAAATAGAAAGTGCTGGAAATGCTAGCCGGCCTGTGAATTGTGAAACGGTTAACATTTCACGTTAGTCACCTTCCATCAGAACACAACAGTCTGACCTTTGCTGTTGCAATAGTTGGCAACACCTGACACGTGGTGCACGCTGGGAGATGTAGTTGGCCGGGGCTCGGCGGACTCCGACTTCCGTGGGCCCACGCGGCTCCAGTTGGCTGACGGGATACTGGCGGAGTTGTCAGGTGGCTGCAGGAGGAGCTGGAGGGAGAGGGAGGATGGGCGGCTGAGTGTGGGTTACGGACAGGCTGTGAGGGCCCTGGGGGGCGGGAGGGGGGGGGAAACTGAGGATAGCACGTGTCCGGGAGAGTCACAGGGAGCAGCAGCGGGTGTGACAGGCCGAACTGGTCGGTGGGATGTGAGAGGTGAGTGATGGGGGGGGGACAAGCTGGGATGGTGGGTGAGAAAGGCCCCGAGCGGGATCCATGCCTCGCTGTAAAACTTTCACCCTGACAGCTCGCTGCTGCTGTCTGTCTGTCTGTGTGTGTGTGTGTGTGTGTGTGCAGGTTGTCTGCACTGGGCTCCAGTGTGCGCGGTAATTTAAACACCCATTAAAAAGCTACCCACAACTACCATCCTCGGCGCTGCTCACAACTTTATAACTGCATTCCTATTTTCTCGCAGTTTGTACAATTTCACATTCCTTGCTCAGATTTCCCTTATTGTCTGTTTTGATGGAAGATTTTATTAAATTTTATTGCTGTAGCGTAAATGTTGCCTGCCTATGATTCGACGTTGTATAACGGAGAATACTAATTTTATAATACAGATTGATAATTTGAATCATTGAATATTAAAAAACACTTTGTTTCCCGTTACAAGCTTTCTGCCATTATGTTTACATATGTATCTCCGATTAGGAGTCGTGGCTCCAGTCTCATGAATCAAAGATTTGCAGGTCTGTCTGTGTCTCACTCCAGAGGACTTTAACTCACACTTACATGAGATGTTGAAGGGAGGCCCAATCTGCCCCACGCAGGTAGATTAAAAGATCCGTTGACATGATATTGAACAAGAGCAGGCGAATGTTATCTCTTAAATAATATTTGTCCCTAAACCGTTGACACCATTGGAAGAGTTTAGCTTGTCATTATCGTGATACCGTTTGTGAAATCTTACTATGTGCACGTTGGTGCATGCGTTTCATTCACTATGTTGCAACAGTAACTACACTTCCAGAGTATTTGATTCACTTGTAAGTGCTTTGGGATAACTCAGGGTCATGAAAGGTGCTATATAAAGACTTTCTCTCGTGCAGGGCTTTACCATTGAGCTGGGGCAGGTGCTATTTGAGATAGTGCCTTTTTGATTACCCTTGTAGCTAAATGAAATTGGTATGACTCCATTCAAAAGAGTCTCTTTGTATGATCATTGAGTGTGATTGTATTCTTGCATGAGTTGCTGAAGGCAGTATTTTGTTTTTAAAGGTTGCTTGTACAATTTCCAGTGATTCCAGTGTTTAATAATACTCAGGATTTTTCTTATTCTTCCATGGGTTATGGCATTGCAATCTTGGTGGCACAGTGGTTAGCACTGCTGTCTCAGTGCCAGGGAACTAGGTTTGATTCCTGGCTTGGGCTCACCATCTGTGTAGAGTTTGCACATTCTCCCTGTGTCTGTGGGTTTCCTCTGGGTGCTCCATTTTCTTCCCACAGTCCAAAGATGTGTGGGTTAGGTGGATTGGCCATGCTAAACTGCCCCTTAGTGTCAGGGGGGCTAGCTAGTGTAAATGCATGGGGTTAAAGGGATAAGGCCTGGATGGGATTGTGGTCGATGCAAGTTTGGGCTAAATGGCCTCCTTCTGCACTGTAGGATTCTATGATTCTAAGCTAGGCTAGCATATATTGCCTATCCCTAATTGCTCTTGAGAAGATGGCAATGAGCTATCTTCTTGAACTGCTGCAGGCCATGTGGTGTAGCTATAGCCACAATGTTGTTACAGAGGGAATTCAATGACTTTGACCCAGCGACAGAGAGGATATAGTTCCAAGTCAGGATGGTGTGTGGCTTGGAGGGGAACTTTCAGGTGGCAGCATTCCCGTATGGCTGTTGCCCTCTTCCTCAAGGCAGAGAGGCTGTGGGTTTGGAAGGTGCTGCAGTAGTGGAGGCAGTGAATTTTAAGGTAAAGAATGAGATGCCAATGAAGTGGGCTGCTTTTTCCCGGATGTTGTCAAGCTTCTTGAGATTTGCTGGATCTGCACTTATCCTGACAAGTGAAGAGTTTCCATCACACTCCTACCTTGTATCTAATGGATGGTGGACTGGCCTTGGGGAGTCAGAATTCCCTGCCTCTGACCTGCGGTTGTCGCCATAGTATTTATATGGCTGGTCCAGTTCAGTTCCAGTTCAATGGTAAAACCCCACGGTATTGATAGTGGAAGATTCAACGTTGGTAATGCCATTGAATGTCGTGTAAGATGGTTAGATTCTCTGTTGTTGGAGATGGCCATTACCTGGCACTTATGTGGCACAAATGTTACTTACCTCTTATATGTTTTGAAAATATATAGAACATGAATGCTTTAGATGTCATTTGAGTTATAATCAAGGCTGTTTTTAGAGAGAGTAAAAGTACACCTAGCAATAATTGCTATCTGAACTCTATAATTATGTTGATAATCAAATACCATCTCCACTCAAGCTCCTGTGTATTCATTATTAGCAGCAGATCTCCTATGGTGTTGCGCACAGTTGATGTCTAACTTGGAAGATGATTGTGTCTATCTCCTAAACTGGTTTATGTCTGCAAGGTTCCATCTTTGGTTTTGTTGTGGAATTCTTGTCTCTATTGTGGAATCTGAGCACATAACCCATGACTCAGAGGGCTGAGCATGAAATTTGGACTCACTTTAGTGGAATATGTGATATAGGCCCTTGTGTCTCCTGCCCCATTTGGCCAGAGCATTGATCAGCACCTACCTTTACTACCCTTTGGAACAACTATCACACAAAAATCATATTAATTTCAGGTTTAAATTGATCCAACATCTGCAAATTTTGAGGAAGAAAGCTGCAGATTTCCGGTGCTCTTTATATGAAAAAGAGCACGCTGATTTTATTCCTACTAACAAAGGAAATAATTTCTCTCTGTATCAACCCTATCAAAACTCGTGATCATTTTATGTTGGTTGGCTCACTACTCCAGCTCTGTCCTTGTACTTCAGTCTTTTAAGCCCAATGTCATTCTGATGAATTTGCACAGGTCTGTTACTCCTTCCTGAAGTTTGAAACGCAAGCTGAATGTACTACACCAGTTGGGGTCTGTAAAATTCAAGAATCACTTTCTCTCCTGTGTACTCCAACCCCCTTTGGATAAAAATCAATATTTCACTCATGATTTTAATTAAGTTTTGTACAGTGCATTAGCCTTTAATACTTTCTGTACATAGATGCCTAAATTCCTTTGTATTTAAAGTCTACTGCGTTTGAGAAAATATTCCAGCTAGTCTTTCCCTGGTCTGCTTCTCCATGTTGAATTCCATCTGTCATATTTTGGTCACAGACTTGATCTGTCTTATTGTCTTTTATTAGTGTCGTTTTCGACCTTGAATGTACAACTTCCCGTTTCTTCATCAAAGTCATCGCTAACTATAGCGAAAAGTCACAGTATGTTCCCTCTCTCCTACTCCCTGTTTCTGACCCCTTCACCTCGTGGGATCACTTTGTATTTGGTTACCTCCAATTCCAATTTGCTGAAATTCATCAGATTCCCTCTGGAAATCTGTACAGGCAACATCCATAAACATTTCCCTATTCACCATGCTAATAGCTTCTTCAAAAATGGATTTAAGTTACTCTAACATGGCCTTTCCTCCAAAATTCTGTACTGCCTCTCTGATGACTGATTCTTATTTCAGTCCTAAGTCACGTTGTCCCTGGTGATAGATTTCAGTAACCACACAACTGATGTTAAACTAGTCTGTAGTTTCCTGGGCTGCTGTTACTTGAATAATCAAGTTTACAATTCAAAGGCACTGTTCTTGATTGTAGTGTCTAATTTTTGTGAAGAATGTCTTACCACAGTCAGGACCTCAGACTGATTCAAGGCCAGATTTTTCTTGATTCTCCAAGGCTGTTTTCTTTTGCTAGCTGAATATAGCTTGCTTTTGTTTTGCACCATTGTGTCTCATCCTTGCCACGTTTTCTTGTCACAAGCTCCATGCACCCATGTGTCAGTTAAGATGCTGCATTTATTTGCTTGGTCTTTAGGCAACTCTTTTATCTTTTGAATTGCCACCATGGTAATGTTTGTTAAGTTTTAGCTCACCATAGCATACTTTCTTGAATAGTTTAATATCAAATGTTCTGAAATGTTCAGCTCACCTTAGTTGCACCCTTGATATCATTGTCTCTGTGTCGAACATAGATGTTTTTCTGAGAATCTGTGAATGGAATCTTAACACTATCATTAAAATGTTGTGTTATGGTTACTGAGTTGTCTAGCTATTGTACATAGAGGATGTTGTACATCTTATTTTGTAGATCTTAAGTGATGTTGCCAGCTTTGTGCAACATTTATCCCATAACTTGGAAGGTTATCAGGTAGAATGTAACACCAGAACATTATAAGGAGATGCTGACAGGTGAAAAAAACCATCACCAAGAGGTAGACTTTTTAGGGAGGTTTTGAAGGAAGGAAGAAACACAAAGAAGTTTAGATGTGAATTTCCAAAGATTGGGCTGGAGAC
Source organism: Carcharhinus amblyrhynchos (assembly GCF_965287045.1). Taxonomy (NCBI): domain Eukaryota; kingdom Metazoa; phylum Chordata; class Chondrichthyes; order Carcharhiniformes; family Carcharhinidae; genus Carcharhinus; species Carcharhinus amblyrhynchos. Next base: position 95,335,401 of record NC_137328.1, read on the forward strand.
ACTGAAAGTATGTCTGTAAATAAGGAATGAAGGAAATCAGATGCATAAAAGGCTGGAATTGGAAAAATGGAGATTTCTTGAGAGAGGCCATAGAGTTAGGGAGGAATTTGAACATGTGGAAGAGAATTTTAAATCAAGGCATTTCTTGACTGAGAGCTTTTATAGGTCAGCGAGTAAAAGAACGATGAGTGAATCGAACTTGGAGCTAATCAGAATATGGACAATAGAGTTTTGGATGGGCTCAAGTCTGTGGAGGATTGAAAATGTGAGGATGGCTGGGGAAGCACTGGAACAGTCAAATCTGGAGATAACAAAGGGAAGGATTAGGGTTTCAGCAGCGAAAGGGCAGAGGTAGGTGATGTTGTCAACTACTCAACTGTAGTTGCGTTCTGTCACTGACCCTCTGTTAGCAGTCTGGTCTGCTGCTACTGTGCACATCTCCAGAAATAGCTTGTCCACTCCTCTGGCTTACCTGATCAGCTGTAGTTGAGATTCAATTACTTAGTACAACCATAAAATTTAATTTAATTTCAGGATCCAGCTCAGCATGTCACTCATGGATGCTTTTAACCATTGAGCTATTGGTCAGAGCATTTACTGTGTGTATTTGAATATATTAGACTGGGAATTTAATTTGAGTCCAGATGACTGAGGGTCATCTGGACTTGAAATGTCAGCTCTTTTCTCTCTTTACTGATGCTGCCGGACCGACTGAGATTTTCTAGCATTTTCTCTTTTGGTTAAGGATTTTGAAGCATTTTCTGAATAAATCCAAATGAACAATTTGGAAGTTATTGTAATGAAATTCTGCAATCTGTCATTTGTTTTCCTGCACCTTGTAGGATGTTTCGCCGTTCAAGACTCAGTATCAAACCTAATGTGAAACCTGGTGGAAGAGGTTCGCAAACCGCCAAGGAGGATGACAAGGCCCATACCTCAGTTCAGCAACCAAGTCCAGAAAGAAAGGCTTCCAATGAAAAAGATGCTCCTGAGTCTCAAGCTGTGTTGTCAGTTCCACCAGCACCACTGCCGAATCCAAGCAGAGGACAGGAAGAAAGAGATGACCCTGATGAACAGCAAGAAAATGTTCCAATTAACAAGTTAGTACTGAATTAATTCACATAAACCTCCATGGTATTGTTAAGAACAGGGCTAATGATAAACATGAAGTTATTTTAAATACCAGAAGCGAAAGTTGAAACAGCTGCCCTCAACTGTATTTTGTAATTTGGAATAATGTGAGGAAAGATTTGAAATCCAGAGAATATGTCCCAGACATTTTGATAGAATAAAATCATAGAATTTTACAGGGCAGAAGAAGGTCATTGTGCCCATCGAGGCTTCACCGACTCTCTGATAGAACATTGTACTCAGATCTTTCTCCATAACTCCACATATTTACCCCACTAATCCGTCTAACGTTTTGTGGTGACTTCAAATAAAATACATGTTTGTTTATTAAACAATAAAATAAACAATGATAAAGCAAACTAGAAGTACACTCAACTACGACAATGGTTATATACAATATCACTAATTTTACATAGTTCCAAATAATCTTTACTACCGTCACAACGAATTCTCTCAAATGTTCCACAACACCTTATAGATTTTAAACATTGTGAAAATCCAGTAAGTTACTGAAATTAGGTAACTCATCTTTTGTATCATTACGTGTTCCATTAACACCCCCTTTTGCCATGCACCATCCTGTCTTTTGACATTTAATCCTCAGTTTCAATAGATAAACATCAGCCTTGGTAAAGATCTGCACCTTAAATTAAGTTTCAACCCTCTTAACCTGTTTTTCTGATCTGTGTTGGACACTTAATTTGAGGGGCAGTATTGTTGATATTTGGTCAGACTACCCTCCCTGGCCCACGTCTTTTACTTTTGAGTTGGAAAACCGTTCTTTAGTATCTCTTCCTTTTTTTTTTGCAGCTCAATGTTGATGTAGGCCAATTGATTTTTTCAGTTAATTAAAACTATTAAACGTGCTGGGAAATAATTCTACCTTCCTGATTTTACTAATGTGTGCCTCTTGATGTTACGAATTTGTGCCTCCTGATTTCGTTAAGTGCCAAAATAGAAATTAAATGTATGTTAATTGCAAATAGTATTTAATTTGGAACGTTTTTGATAACGTTATAGGATTTTCCTTCATTTGAATGTAATCTTTTTTTCTCGCTGATATGTAAAATTAATAGATAATTAAAATTTGCATGCTTTTTTATTTTAAGGAATGACAAAAATGATAAGGCTGGAGAGTCTGGCGTTAATAGTAAACTCTCTGTGGCACCTTTGCAAAGAAGGAAGCGTTTCTCCACCATGCCAAATTTGGCCAAACCCCGATCTACATCTGTGTCTGTGCAACCATCGATCTGTGTAACACCAAAGTCTCCTCCTAGGCAACAAAGTCCATTGAATTCTGTGTCCAATGCTCCATCCATTCAGGATAATACATCTCCATCACAGACTTCTAGTACTGACAAACCACGATCACTAGAGAAGCGGAAACCCTCTTCAGGACAAGATAAAAAATTGCCAGAAAAGAAAACCCCAATTCCTCAAGTACCTCAATTCTCTCCAGTTAAAAGCCCTGTGCACAAAGATACAACGGTAGGAACCAATTCTGCTCGAGCTCCTATGGCACGGAAAACACTATCCTCACCACTTAAAGAGAGGGTTACCCCCAGCAGCCCGTCTGCAAAAAGAATTGTGCCATCCCCAAGTCATTCACCTGCACGCCCTAAACCAGCAAAAATTCCATCTGACCTTGAGCGACTGAGGAAGGCTCGAAAACTGCGGGAAATGCTGAAAGAGGAGTTGAAGAAGGAGAAGGTAAATTTGAATACATGTATAGAGGTTGTTTCTGTTGGCTGTAACTTTCAACAGTCTCATCAGTTTAAGTGCAGAGAAGATATGGAATGAATTGTTGATGAGTTGTGTGCTAACCTGCAATTCAGTGGAGGAGCATGACCAGTTTGCTTGAAATCCTTAATGGGGAAATAGAATGGGAGCAAGATTCGTTTGTGTCCCATTGGTGATGAAACATCAATGCAGCTGCTTGGATTTATTTCATCCTCTTCTAAAGACAATAAAATATCAAATCATTCTTTGGAAATTGAGCATGTAGTACAAACTGGGACTGAGGATTAAAATTCTACTATATTTAACAAATGTGATTCTAAATTTATATCCATTCAACTTGAACAAATGGATCACTAGTAGGATTATGGATTGAATCTCCAAAGTGCTATGCTACAGAAGGATAAAATGTAGGTCGATGTTTGCAGTTCCTAAAACTGATAGTTCCCTAACTCAGCTGTACCATCAAGGAACCAGAGAAAGAGGGAATACCCAAAAATCTAGTCACTCCGGGTAGCAGTTTTATACCTTTGAATGGTGGGTTCTTCATTTCTATAGCACTAATTTTCATGCAGGTTGTTAGGCTCATTTTTCAGTTGCAGGCATATGTGGTGTAAGAAAAGAATGGGTCTGACACAGAAGGAGGTCTTGCAGTCTGTCATTTTTATACTGGCTATCCAGTCCCACTTCTTTGCCATTTTGTTAGTCCCATTTCTCTGCCCTTCCCTAGTAGCCCTGCGTGTGTTGCTAATTTTTACAAATCTCTTTGAACCCACCTATCATGGGCCGAAAAGCTTGTTCCTGTGCTGTACTGTTCTATGTTCCTGTGTTTTGTGTTCCTGCAGTGAATCTCTCAAAAAATATGAACACTTCAAACAAGAGTAGACCCATTGTGTTGCAAAGTCTTTGCAAAGTTGTTGAATTAAGAGAGTCATACCCAAAAGTAATCCAGCAAACTGGCATATGTGTAATGTGCATTAGTTAAAATATATGTTGCAGTCTTTAAAATAATTTTCAAAATAAAATGGCCCTCATCTAGTGGGCAGAGACAAAGGGAAGACACTTGCTGCTCACTACATTGACAGATGTTAGCAGAGCTTTCCAGGCATTAGAGCAGAAACTAGCCCTGGCAAATGTGAACTGAGCAAGAGATAGAGAGGCCCCACAACCATATCAGATTGAGGAGTTCCTATTGAGGTGCAAAAGTCTAAACCAAGAAATAAACATTAGATTCCAATGATTTATTGAAAGCAAAAATATGATTGTGTAATACGGATGGTAATAAAGAAAAGAGGTAAAGGAGAAAAAACAAAAATTAAAATTGCCAATATTGATGAACTTATGAAGGAATGGAATTTCTCAGGGCCAAGGAGATTGCCTGGTAATAATGACCAATTGTCATCATTTAAACATTCAAACTCCTGGATGTGTCATTGCTAACTTGGGTAACTGAGTACTGTTTGAGCACATCCTGTGGAGAAGTGGGGTATCTTTGACAAGTTCTGCATTTCTAAATGTAATTGTGTGTTGCTCCCAGAGGTTGCTGTCCGATTTATGCAAGTATAATGGTGAGACTCGGTAGCCTCACCATTACAATCTATGCAAAATTTGGTTCAATGTGTGCTGTGTAATCAAAGCACCACACCAGTTAATTTATGGATCCAGTTGTTCATGTATTAGTTGGCCCAATGGACTTTGTATTTAAATTTGGTATCACATTTGGTATTTTCAGCTCTTTTCTCTATATCCTGATTGATGTATTGCACATAAATGTCCTTTTTAACATTTTCCTGGTAATAATGCATTGTTACCCAGTTTTTCTTCTTTTGGGCCATTGTAGAAAGCTCGCAAAGAAACAGTTCCAGTTTGGGAAGCCGGTACCACCCCAGAACGGACTAAAATGACAATGAGAGACTTCATCTACTACTTGCCTGATACAAATCCAATGCTGTAAGTGACCTAGTGATATTCGAATTAGTATTTATTTTATAATATTTCAATGAATGCATTTTAACAACATGAAATTAGCATTTTCATATTTATTGCTTAAGTGCAAGTAATATGAAGTTTTGACATCATTTGAATACAACTCCCCAGATCTTCATTTGAAGAAGAAAAAAGACCATCTTTCCCAGCTCTGACCAAAGAGTGAGTATATGTTCAACCATTTAAGCTTCGTTTTTTTTTTAATTAATGCCTTTAGAAAGTAGTGATTTTCACCAGATTTTCATTTACCAAGTTTTAACACAATAATAATAAAACACTATTTTTGGCAATAATGCGAATTTAGTTTTCCAGGACCTGTTGGATCGGTGATAAAATTGAAAAATAAACATGTAATGATTGGAGCATAGAAAATAAGAGCATTTCCCATTCATCACCATCACGTGTATTCTTAATGAGTCCTAAATTTCTCATTGGCATGACAATTATTGTATGAGAGAATTTGGACTCTGACATTCACAGTATGTCTTCCGATTTATGTTGTAGGCCAGAAGTAGAAACCAATAATTCGCCACAAAATGAGGATGAAGATGAAGAATCTGATGATGCAGTTTTGGGTCCAAGAGTTAAAGTGGCTGAAGATGGCTCTATTATTATTGATGAAGAAAGGTAAGTCCACAATACTAAAACATTTATGATTTAAACACTTGATCTTTCATTAGCAGATAATCAATTAGAATCATCTTAGATAATTGAATTATCACTGAACACCACTGTTTATGTTCAGGCATTTTGATCCAAGAGTTAGATCCTTGTGCCAAAACTACTCAGTGATCTTGGTTTAAAATAATGTTCATTTATCCTGCTGCTCTGTAGATTTAAGGGGGCCTAAAAATTGGCTTCATCATCTTGGTGGTGGGAAAGTTTTTAGAGATAATGAACTGAGACAAGAAGTTGCAGTCACTTGGACAAGTGCAGATTATTTAGGAAAAGCCAGCACAGATTTGATAAAGGCAAATCACATTTAATCATTTCTGAAGAAAAGACATGTTTGACTCTATGGAGAGAGATTTAATATAGATGTTGCCAGATCCACTGAGTATTTCCAGCCCTTTCTGATTTCATGTTGATATCCAGCATCCATAGTACTTTGCTCTAATTTTTGTGTATAATTGACTTGATTAAAATTTTTGATTAGGTGAAAGAGGGATTGATGAGGTTGATGTAGTTAATGTGGTGTGCATAGACTTCCAAATGATGTTTGATGAAGTGCCATACAATAGCAGAGTTGAAACCTATGGAATAAAAGGGAAAGTCACCATTTCAGTGAAACAGAAGCAACAAATAGGCCGTTCCTTATGCCTGCTTGACCATTTTATCAGAGTAGATAATCTATATCTCAGATACCTTTATCTGCCATCGATCCCTAATCCTTTGCTAATTCAACTGAGCAAATCTCTACTGACCTTGAACATTTCATTTTACCCAACATCCATAATCTTTTTAGGTAAAGAGTTCCAAACTTTCTCTACTCATTGTGTGATTGCACTGATTTTAAGATTATACACTCTTGTTTTATGATGTGGAGTTGCTGGTGTTGGACTAGGGTAGGTACAGTAAGAACATAACATAAGAACATTAGAAATTGGAGCAGGAGTAGGCCATCTGGCCCCTCGAGCCTGCCCCGCCATTCGGTAAGATCATGGCTGATCTGTCGTGTCTCAGTTCCACATTCCCGCCCTCTCCCCATAACCCTTAATCCCCTTGCCTATCAAAAACCTATCAACCCGCGTCTTAAATATATTTAGCGAGGCAGCCTCCACCACTTCAACGGGCAGAAAATTCCAGAGGTTCACCACCCTTTGAGTGAAGAAGTTCCTCCTCAACTCTGTTCTAAACCGCCCCCCCTTAACTTGAGGCTGTGCCCTCTAGTCCTACTGTCCTTTCTGAGCGGGAAGAGCCTCTCCACCTCTATCCTATCCATCCCATTCATCATCTTATATGTCTCAAGTAGTCTCTTAAGTAGTCTCTCAACACCAGGTTAAAGTCCAACAGGTTTATTTGGTCGCATCAGCTTTCGAGTGTTGCCCCTTCATCTGGTGAGTGAAGTTCCAAAAGCTCGTGCTACAAATAAACCTATTGAACTTTAACCTGGTGTTGTGAGACTACTTACTCTTGTTTTAATTTCCTCTACTTGTAACTCCTCTATTGGATTACTTACCAGTTAAGATCACCCCTTGATCATTTGAATGCAAGGTGTAGTACAAGCCAAGTTATGCAACTTATAATCATGATTGAACCCTCAAAAGCATGGCATCATGTTGGTGAAATGTTGTTGTACCGCTTGCATGGCCAGTTCAGATTCCCTGAGATTCAGTGCTTAGAATGAATGTAGTATTCCAGATGGAGCCAGACCAATGCTCTTGAATGGTAGCATCACTTTCTCAGTTCTGAATTCCAACCAATCAGTTCAGTCTTTGAAACAAGCACAGCAATAAATGGGAGAATATGCATTGACAGTTGAGAGCAGAACAAACGCTGTGCTTCGTAATGGAGGGAGAACAAATAGCACTGTTTTAAGCTTACAATAATTTTCAATGGAATGAAAATTTTCTTTATTTTTCTTCAAACTCAAAATAGTTTAACAGTTGAGGTTTTGAGGAAGAAGGGACCTATCGTTGAAGAAAATGATCCTATTTTTGAACGTGGTTCTCAAACAACCTATTCCAGTTTTAGGAAGAGCACCCACACAAAGCCATGGTCTAATAAAGGTATGTTAGGAATGTGTTTAATGGCTCTTTGCTTATTACGCTTTAAATTAAAAGGAAACAAAACTCTTGAATTTCTTTGTTATTCCTGTACCATTTTCCTTTATCTGATATTTTAAAAACAAAAGCCCCCCCAAAAATTTAGTGTGCTGCATTCCAACATCATTAAATTGTATAGAGTCAAATATTTAATGCACTTCAGGGAGATGTCAGTGTTGACATCAAAAACTGTTACCAGTTGAAAAAAATCATCCATTTCTATATATATGTGTGTGTATATATATTTATTCCATTTTGGCTTTTTTTTTTAGTTCTATGGTATAAAATGTGATTATTGCAGCACCATCCTGAGCTGCAAAAATGGAAGTTCATAGTTGGTCTTAACCATTCCTTCTTCTGAAAGTACAGTCTTGCAGTTGATAATGTGGAATAAGATTTAATAATGATAGGATTTGATAATTCCTGTCGGTGAATATAAGTGTCATGCTTGTTCCCTAGTACACAATCTTTCAGACAAATTAACTTCTTTGAAATTAGTCTTATACATGAATATGCATCTCCCCACACAGTCTCATATGACCTGTGTTGCCTCTGTTATTTTGGTAGAGAGTTACTATCTGGTGGGGTACTGTAAGAAGGGTGCTTGAGGCCGAGGAAAAAAAATGTGAGCCTAGTCAGCTGAAGGCACTGTCATCAGGTGTAATAGACCAGAGTCTGAGGATGGACCATTTACAGATAGTTAAATACAAGGATGAAAATTTTACATTTGAGGACAACCAGAAGCCAATGTAGATCAGCAAAGGGGAGGATATTAAGGAAGTGACATTGTTGTTGATCGGATATGGGTAACAGAATTTTGGATGGGTTAAAGTTGGAAGATGTGGCATCAACTAATGTTGCAGCAGTTGATTCTGGGGATGACAAAGGCATGGATGAGATTTATTGGAAGATGGGATGAAATGTGGAGCCTAATGCAGGTAATGTTGTCAGGGTGGAATAGGGCAGGTTTAGTAATGAAGGGAGTGATGATAAGGCAGTGATTAGAGAAGGAGTTGTAGGGCAGAAGTTTATGCTTCATCAGAGAAGGTTGGTTGATGGGCATGAAGTTTTAACCACACAGTCAGATTATGTGGATGACAAGTCAGGATAATGCATTATGCTTAATATCCTGCTATACAGTTTGCATATTAATATGAATGTTACCGGAGGTCTATTTTAACAAAAGCTAAAATGTGATATTAGGAGAAGCAAAAATTAGGAGGGTTAAAAATGATAGTAGAGCAGACCTGAGAGAGGAAGCTGAGTGACAAAGCAAGTCTAGATGAGAGAGTTGAGTGAGAGAGGAGCAAGATATAAGTTGTGGCAGGTCTGAGAATGGGAGAACAGGATATAAGATATGCTGGCAGAGCAGCCTTGTGGTTGGAAGGCACGCAGGAATAAATTGAATAGTTATGTCAGAAACAACAACGTGGGGATGGAGTAACAGTGCACAACTTTCTCTTGAACTTTCTAAATTCCCAGTCCCAATGAAGCAATTCACTCTACCTCCAGAAATTAGAGAATCCATACAGTGCAGAAGGAGGCCATTTGGTCCATCAAGCCTGCACCAACAACAATCTCACCCAGTCCCTATCCCTTTAACCCCATGTATTTATCCTGCTGGTCCCCCTGACACTAAGGGGCAATTTATCATGGTCAATCAGCATAATCCGCGCGTCTTTGGAATGCTCATTTTTCATGAAATGCAACCGATTTCTTCCACATTAACCTTTGAGCCAAGTATTCAACTCTGATTTTATTGACCTTATGTCAATTTGCTCATCGCTTAGGTAGTAAGCAAGAGCCCATTACCATTTGTGGTTCTGCTTTTTAATTTCATAGATTCATTGATGTTTAAAGCACAGAAAGAGGCTGTTCGACCTATTGTGTACATCTCGGTCAACAAAGATCTGACTACACTAATCCCACTTTCCAGTGCTTGACCCACAGCCCTGGAGGTTACAGCGATGCAAGTGAATATCTTCAGGGATCCATGGATATGCACTCCAAGGTCCCTTTGATCTTCAATACTTCCCAGGGTTCCACCATTCATAGTGTTTTCTTTTGCCTTGTTAGCCCTCCCCAAGAGGATCAATATCCTCTTGCAGTTTACGGCTATCCTTCTCACTATTTACCAACCTACCCGTTTTCATTGTCATCCGCAAACTTCTTGAACATATCCCTGCACAGTTTACCTGCTGGCTGCTCACATACTTGCAGCAGAACCTTTTTTTTTGTTTTACCTTTGTCGTTGGTACCAACTGGACTATGGCATCTTGATTGTCCAGCCTTGAGAAGTTCTAGACCTTGGCATCAGGCAGGCAAAATGGCCTTCCGGACTCATGTGCTTAGCTGCAGTCAACAGTACCTATTCCCTGAATGCCTAAGTCCCCTATGACTTCTACATTCCTTTTTTACTTGGCCAACTTGAATTACCCCCCTGTACCACTATGCTGTGGTCAGTATAAGCATTCTTCCTGCTCTCATCCACAAAGGTTGCAAGAATAAGTGCAAGTGCTGAAGCTCCTCCAATACTACCTTCTGGACTTCCATACCTGCTTTACTTGTAGTCACATCTACCCTATTCCTGACCATGGACCACATCTGAAATACTTAGCTAACTTTAAAAATGTGACTGCCTACTGGAACAAAGTTTACTGGTCATTCTCGCCTCCATGGTTTACTGGTCACTCTCGCCTAAGTCGTGTCTGACAAATTTACTGGAGTTCTATGAGGATGTGTCTAGAGCGGTGGATAGAGGAGAACCGGTGGATGTGGTCTTTCTGGATTTTCAGAAGGCGTTTGACAAAGTATCTCACAAGAGGTTATTGCAGAAGGTCGAGGGACATGGAGTTGGGGGTAGGGTGTTAGCGTGGATAGAGGATTGGTTGTCAAATAGGAGGCAGAGAGTGGGGGTCAACGGGTGCTATTCGGATTGGCGGATGGTGACTAGTGGAGTGCTCCAGGGGTCGGTGCTGGGGCCTCAGCTTTTTACTATTTATATGGATGATCTGGAGGAGGGAACCGAGTGTAGGGTGTCGAAATTTGCTGATGACGTCAAGATTGGGGGAACGGCAAATTGTGCGGAGGGTGTGGAGAGTCTGCAGAAGGATTTAGATAGGCTGGGCGAATGGGCCAGGAAATGGCAAATGGAATTTAATGTTGGCAAGTGTGAGGTGGTCCACTTTGGTAGGAATAATGGTAGGAAGGACTATTACTTACGTGGCGAAAAACTGCAGCAGGCGACGGTGCAGAGGGACCTCGGGGTTCTTGTGCATGAGTCGCAAAAACCCAGCTTGCAGGTGCAGCATGTGGTCAGGAAGGCGAATGGGATGCTGGCCTTCATAGCGAGGGGGATTGAATATAAAAGTAGGGAGGTCTTGCTGCAGCTGTATAGGGCATTGGTGAGGCCGCAGCTGGAGTACTGTGTGCAGTTTTGGGCGCCGCACCTGCGCAAAGATATTTTGGCCTTGGAGGGAGTGCAGAGGAGGTTTACTAGGCTGATACCGGAGTTGAGGGGGTTGAGCTATGAGGAGAGGCTGAATAAACTAGGCTTGTACTCGTTAGAGTTTAGAAGAATGAGGGGAGATCTCATTGAGACGTATAAGATGATGAATGGGATGGATAGGATAGAGGTGGAGAGACTCTTCCCGCTCAAAAAAGACAGTAGGACTAGGGGGCACAGCCTCAAGATAAAGCGGGGACGGTTTAAAACGGAGTTGAGGAGGAACTTCTTCACTCAAAGGGTGGTGAATCTCTGGAATTCTCTGCCCGTTGAAGTGGTGGAGGCTGCCTCGCTAAATATTTTTAAGACGCGGGTTGATGGGTTTTTGATAAGAGAGGGGATTAAGGGTTATGGGGAGAGGGCGGGAAAGTGGAACTGAGCCACGACAGATCAGCCATGATCTTATTGAATGGTGGGGCAGGCTCGAAGGGCTAGATGGCCTAGCCCTGCTCCTATTTCTTATGTTCTTCTGTTCTTATGTGTGTTGCTGGCAAGGGTAACAATTTTTGCCCATCACCAATTGCAGAGAAGGTAGTGGTGAGCTACCCTTTGAACTGCTGCAGCCCATGTGGGCAGTAGTGAATGTGCAATCCGCAACAACCAAATCTTCAAGTGTTTTCAGCTCGAGGAACTTGAGCTTGATGTTGACCCGGAGTCCAGGTTTTGGACATTGCAGTATCAGACACTGCAGTGTCCAAAACCTGGACTCCAGGTCAACATCGAGCTTGAGTTGAAAACACTTGCTGAAGATCTGGTTGTTGTGGATTGCACATCCAGTAGTATCTGCCCTGCCATCTTGGTTGTATTTTATTGAAGTAATTAGGTTTTCAAGTTTTGAAATAAAAGCCAAACTGTTTATTTGTACTTTTTAATCCAGTTGAGAGCATTGTTCAGTTTATTAAATTTGATTATATGCTTTAGGTCTTTACTGTAATGTAACCCCCTGTCCTAATTTATTTGGTTATCTTTTACATATCAAACAGCACTCCTTATTCCCCCTCACCCAATTCCAAAGCTTAATAAATTCCTTTGCACTTTGGTGAAATCTGCAATCAGGTGAAATTGCTCTGTGTTATTATTAACTCACTTATGGCTTTATTTACCCCATTGAAATTTTTAATTTCCTGACTCTTAGTTTAAAACAGTGCCTAGTTTAGAGAGGGAAAAAATGGCAATGCTCACCAACCAACCACCACTTTCCTGTGATGTGGCACTATTTCTTCCCCCTGTTTTTTTCAAACTCTGGAAGCTGATTCTCCACCACCAGCGCACGGAGGCAGTAGTGAGCACCATCTATATGATGCTCAGCAAAAGCTTATGCAGCTTCAGTGAATGCACCTTTCAAACCTACAACCTGCAGTACATTAAGCGTCAAGGGGCAGCAGCCACATTGAGGCCACCTGCAAGTTCCCCTCAAAGTCCACACCATCATGACTTGGAACTATATTCCTGTTCGTTCCCTGGAAGCCTGGAATTCACTTCCCAACAGCATTGAGTGTACCTGCACCACATGGACTGCAGCACTTCAAAGGGTGGCTCGCCACCACCTTCTCTGCAGTTGGGGATGGGCAAAAATTGCTGCCCTTGACAGCAACACCCACACCCCATGAATGCAAGTTGTAAAACATTTGATACTATCTTACTTAGACCATGGCACAGAATATGATAAATCCATTGTGTTGAAAGTTATAGATTTAAAGAAATATTTGTAACATATTCTAATGTTCAGTATGTCCTTTTTATTCTGTTTCCTATTGCATATTTTGTTTTAAAAAAAGTAATTTTCTTTTGCCTTTTCATGTTGATTTTATTTGTAATTTGTTGATTCCTTTAGTAAATTTTAATTCTTTCCAGAAACAGACATGTTCTTTCTAGCCATCAGTATGGTCGGGACAGATTTTTCTATGATTGGTCACCTGTTCCCCAACAGGACAAGAATAGAAATAAAGGTAATTTCAGTTGTCTTCAGATTTTTTTTCCTGATGTATCTAGCAGTTTATAGAATCATAGACCTTTGCAGCACAGATGGAGACCACTTATTCCACCACATATGCCTTTATGGGTCTTGCAGCAGCAGGTTCTTGATCTGTGTATCAAAACAAATCCATGTTGCTCTATTTAAAGTTGCAATATGTAAGCATGCTTCTCTTTGTTAACATAGTATATGGTATACATAACATACAGGAAAAAAAGCTTAAACAATTACTTTTACATTGAAAAATATTTTTTATTAACAGTTTTTTTTCCACAGAACAAGTTTAAACGTGAGGAAAAATTGAATTCGTGGAGGATTGACAAAGCATTCAGTAAGTATGCTAACTTTTAAATGAGTGTGAGATTCTTTACTTCAAAGTGATTTATGAAATATTGCATACTTGCATAAACTGTGAAGATCAGATAAGCAGTTTGAACACTGGAGAATAACTGGAGTATGATATATGTGTCGATATGCACGATCTTCTTGGGGATCCTCTCCACTTGGAGCTGGCAGTTTGCGGTGTCGATGGTAGCCATGATGTGGAGATGCTGGTGTTGCAGTGGGGTGGATAAGATGAGAGGTCACAGAACACCAGGTTATAGTTCAACAGGTTTATTTGAAATCACAAGCTTTCGGCGCGCTGCTCCTTCGTCAGGTGAAGTCTGGCGAAGGAACAGCATTCCAAAAACTTGTGATTTCAAATGAACCTGTTGAGGAACTATTAGTTGGTGTTGTGTGATCTTTCATCGTGATACTTAGGGGAGTTAAGGATGTGGAAAAATCAGCTATTAAATGTTGCGAATTTTAGAGAAAGTATACTGCTAGGCCAACTTTCCTAACTTGTTTGCTTTTTGTGGTGCCTATGGTCCCCCATGTGGTCCAATGGCTGTGTAGGTCCAGTGTTTCTTTGAATAATATACAGTTGCTCCATTGTTTCTACTTATCTGGTAGTTGAAATTTTAGCTTATCACTATGTACTCCATCATTATATGTTGCACATTGATGGATGTTTTGCTCTGGTACTTTTTAATTTGCTCCTGTGTCACAGAGGAGAAGAAGCCACTTGATCTGGAATTTTTTGGAGAGTTGTTAACCAAAGTTTTGGAAGCAGAGTCAAAGAAGAAGAAAGAAAAGACTGAGAAAACGAAAAGCCAAGCTCCAAGGAAGCAATCAACGACCAAACGGAACAGGAAAGGTAATATTTTTAATAAAGGTAATAATTTTAAAATATTGAATGACTGCAATGGCCATTTTACAACAAACGAAGAAAGATGGAACATTCTTCAACCTCCTATGTAGCATAGATTTTGTATTTAAAAATCAACATATTCTTTGCAGTTTATAACTATAATTCCATATCTTTGTATAATTGTTTTGGGCATTTTGCCTTGAACTAAGATTGGAAGTTGAGAGATCTAAGTGGCCTGTACCACCGTGTCTCAGTGGTTAGGCAAGAGGGATGTTAGGATAATCCCAGGTAGAGACCTTAATCAGTTTTCCTTCTCTGGGTTACAACATATCTTGGTTACTGCCAATGGCTAAAGTTGCAATCATTGTCTGGAGAAAGGTTGGTTAGAAATAATAATTTGAGCTTGGGTTTGCAGATACTGCATTAATATGGTACCTGATGGGATGTTAGATTACCATAGATTTTTCTGAAGTCTTGCATTTAGAAAGTTAACCATTTTAGATTATGTGTGACAAAACAATCTCATTCTTGTTATAATGGGAGCTGTCAAAATCTGTAATGTTACAACAAAGCTCAAATAATTTTTAAATAAAACGTATGATAAAGGAATCATTACTTTTAATAATGTTTAAAAATAAATTTACTGAACACTTTGTACGGCCATTTTTTTCTCCCCCTTCTCTCCGTGTCCCACCTCTCCCAAAGTCAATAATATGTTACTATGATATGATTTCACAAACATTGATTTCCATCCAGTAAATTGTCCTAGGCCAGTGAATGCCAAAGAATATTTAGCCACGTGGATATCTCGACCAAACCAACACCTGTCTTAGTAGATGTAGTAAAAAGTCTGACAACACCAGGTTTTAGTCCAACCGATTTATTTGATAATACTCACAAGCTTTCGAGGTTTCCCTCTTCACCTGACGAAGAGGGAAACCTCGAAAGCTTGTGAGTATTATCAAATAAATCGGTTGGACTAAAACCTGGTGTTGTCAGACTTTTTACTGTGTTTACGCCAGTCCAACGCCGGCATACCCACATCATGATTAGTAGATGTAGCCACATATATGCTGCCAGCAGGAGTTGCTTGATAGGAATTGGAAATTACCCAAGACCAGCAATCAAACTTGGAACCAGCTGAGTGCTGTGGGAAGCCCTTTCAAGGACAATTTTCAACGAAAATGTTTATGAACATATGAACAAGGAACAGGAGTAGATCATTTAGCCCCTTGACCCTGCTCCATCTTTCCATAAAATCATGGCTGATCAGATAATCACCTCAAATCTGCGTCTCACTTACTCCCAATAACCAATTACTCCTTGCTTACCAAGATAGATCCCCCTCGCTATGAAGGCCTGCATCCCATTTGCCTTCCTGATCACCTGCTAGCTGGGCTTTTGCGACTCATGCACAAGGACCCCGAGGTCCCTCTGCACCGTCGCCTGCTGCAGTTTTTCTCCACGTAAGTAATAATCCTTCCCACCATTATCCATCCTGTCAGGATCTTGTACATTTAAATTAAAATCAGCTTTTACTTTTACCTCCAGCAGATACAAGCCCAGCCTTGTCCAACCTTTCCTTGTAAGTTAACTCGTTCATTCTAGGTCTGATAAAACCTTCTCTGAACTACTTCTAATTCATTTACATCTTTCCTTAATTACGATGACCAAAATTGTACACAGTACTCGATGTGGTCTTATCCATGCTCTATATAACTGAAGCGTAACCTCTTCACTTGTATTCAACTCCCTTTGCAACGTGTGACAACGTTCCATTAGCTTTCCTAATGACTGCATATTAGCCTTTTGTGATTCATGCAATAGGACACCCAGGTCCCTCTGCACTTCAGCTCTGGAATTTATCACCATTTTGATAATTTATTTTAATTGTTGCTGCCAAAATGGACAATTCCACAATTTCCCAAATTATAGTCTATTTGCCAGATCACTTATTCTATCTTTTTGTAGCCTCCTTATGTCCTGTTCACCAGTTACTTTCTCTAACTGTACCGTATCTGACCTAAGTGTGTTCAATGCTGACACGTGGTGAAAGCGAGGTGTTACTTTCCCCAGTATTTATTGCTCATCCAGTTGAGCACTCAATTTGCATACATTGCATCGCACCACTATCTATCTAGACTTACGAGGCTATGGACCAAGTGCCGGCAAACAGGGTTAGAATAGTTGAGTAGTTTGTCTTTGGTGCAGACTTAATGGGGTAAAGGGCCTTTTTCTGTACTCTAGACCTCTATGACATCTAGGTGTGCTAGTGACCTCTCTCTTTCATTGTTGAATCTACTACTGAAAAACATGTGCTTAACATTTTTACACAGTGTAGAAAAATAAATTGCATTTATTGCAATAATTGCAGGGCTCTGATGGATGGTAATATAGTTATGAAACATTGGCTCTATACGCTCCACAGATGCTGTCAGACCTGCTGAGATTTTCCAACATTTTCTTGTTTTTGTTTGATTCCAGCGTCCACAGTATTTTATGTTTGTATTAAATTGTGTTGAGACTTCTTCCATTACAATATGAGATTATGATGTGTTGCACATTAGCAAGTATGTGTTAAGTTAAATTGTGGATTCTTGGGATACTGAGCTGGGTAGTGTTTGGCAAGTGAAAAAATTGATGAATGTATGAAGTATGGCAGTTTTTGAACTGACTTTTTTTTAATCTACGTCATATGCATTTCCTGTGTTGCATAATTTGCTTGTAAATTTAGAAGCACATGAAGGATTTTGGGATGATGGATACTTGTTATCTTGTGACTTCTCACATATCTTCTGCGTTTAGGCAAGGAAATTACGACAATAGAAAGTGACCCTGATGACCCTGATCCAGTTGAAGATGATGACACTGAATTAGTTGAAGCTGACCCTAATGCTGTAGTGGAGGCAAATGAGGCATCTTGCAGTGTGGAAGGTCAAGAAGATGCACAGAAAAGTGAAACCATATCGAAGCCCCCCCCAACCAAACGCAAGCGAAAGAAGAAGAAAAAAGTTGCTGTGGAACCAGCAGTTGAAGAAACTGCTGAAAAACCACTTGAGGAGGAAAATGGTTCTTGGGAACCAAAGCAAGACATACTGCAATCCAAGAAAGGCAAGAATTGTTTTAGTTCGCCATCTATATTTGTTGAGAGAGAACAGAATAAAAAGGGTGTTAATCTAAGAAGAGCATTATTGGAGACTATGGTAAACGTTCTGTGCCTCAACAGATCTAAAAGTGACCTTCTGAATCAAATTACTTGAAGGGAAAAAGCAAAGAAGATTCAGAAACATAATTATCTTGTCAGCATATGTCTCAAAGATCCTGGTCCAATCTACCCTTGTACTTCCTGAAAGAGGTTCAGTTCCTTCACTCAGACCGTTTCCATATTTTAGGATTTGCAATAATTGCTGTTGTATCTGAAGCCTGGTAGTGATGGTGATTCTGTAATTTGTTGAGCTTTATTAATCTCTTCTGAAGTTCTCTTCTGAAGTTCTCTCCCTCCTTCAAGCCAGTTCAGTGGGCTTTAATTGAAAAGCCAGGTGTCGTTGGTGCTGTTTAGTCGGTTGCTGGGAAGTACAAGAGATACCTGGATATTCAAGTTTTCTTTTCATGAGCATGTGGCTGGTTATTATTTGTCTTTCCAAATGCCACAACTGACAAGTTGAGAATTGCATACCCAAATACATTCTGACAGGAGTTGAGCATTTTTACCTATAATGAATTTTTTTTTCTTCTTTTTGATACAATAGACTTAAAGTACCAAATTAATTTACAGAAAATAACTCCAGCTGTTGAAGCTCATTGCAGCTTCGAGAGCAGATGATTTGAGTTTGGCAGTGATCAGGGTGGCATGCATGTGTAACAGAACTAGATTAAAACTGTTGCCTGTTTTCTTTGTTCCTTTTGTTTGCAGCGCAGTTAACGATCAAAGACAATTTAAATGTGCAAATTATTCAGTAAATTGAAAATGTCATGAGTTTTGTTAGACTCTAGGATTGCTGCATTGTTCAAGATTTTCTGTGTACTCTAGGAAATAAGGGCTATCTGGTACTGAGTCAAACAGGATATCTGGGGTAAACATTATGTGCGTAGCTGAGCCACACTGCACGACAATCACAAGTTAGATTCTTGGTCCGTACCAAATTTTTTGATATTGGCTTGGGTAATGCAATTGACCACAATATTCCTGGATTAGGAATGTGAAAATTGAGTTCCTTCTTCTCACTACTATCCAGCAATGCTTTTTATAAATGCGCATGCATAAACTTAAGGCTAGAACAGGACTAGGCTCAGCAGTTGCACTGCAAATAATTAGCTTGCAAACACTCAGGTGGCTAAACAGATAATTTTGAACTAGGCATTACAGGATGTGATATCCTGTTACAACACAATTAGAATAAAAAATTATGGAACAGCAAGTACTAAAAACAGTATGTTTGAACTCAATTCTGTTGTGCCACTGCAGCAAACAGATTTTTACAACTATACATATTGCCTGAAGGGAAGCTGACTGATATGAATTTGAAGTTGAGTAAGCACAAAATGTATTTTTCTGACAACAGTTGAGACATGTAATTTTTATTGGGTGTACAATTTGGATAGGCATTCAGAAATCTTCAACTTCGAATTCTGGTCAAGATGACAGTGTTGGGGAGCACAATGCAGAAGGTGAAGATGAATGCCATCTGGTTAGTGGCGAAGTATCAATTCAGCAAGAAACCTTTGAAAATAAACAGTCTTCAGAAATCGAGAGAAAAGAGGAGTGTGATGATGATAAATCCTTAAGGTAATCTGTGCTTACGTAGTACTTTTAAAACTGCAGTTTTGGGGTCTCCTGGCTGTTCCCAAAGTTGACCCTCCATCCCGGGAATTGTCTTTCTGTTTAAAGTAAAAGTTACGTGTCTTTTTGATAACTTTGTTGCCTGTCCATTCACCTGTCCTCTGAACTGGGGACTGGGTGCAAGCCTGAAAGCCCACTTGCTGTGGCACAACTATATGTGGGCCCTCATGATAAGTAAATTTAAGAAAATGATTTGGGAGGCATAGTGTTGTCATCCTGGTTAACTAAAATTATATTTGTACATTTGTCTGCTACAAGTGCAAACGCTTTAAGCCTGGAATACGCAATGCATTTCTTGGTGCAACATAAGGAAGCCAAGGTCTCGGGCAGTGCAAGATGAGCAATGAGGGTTCGTGCTCAGTGTCTCAGTGTTGCACCTTGATAAGCTTAGGTTCTTAAGTTTAAGTAATGTATCCGAGGAAAAGTTACGTGTATTGGATTACCAGTGAAATATAGTAAACTTGAAATGATAATTTCAGAAAACAAAACAATGCAAATAATATGTTCTGCAGAAACACAAGGTTAAAACAAAATTCAAGAATGAAGCCTTTTCCAAAATAATGCTCTTATAAGAACTTGGGTGCAGTGAAAAATTGACAAATCACCATGGTATAACGAATGCTTTCCTGTGGTTGTGGTTAAGTCACTGTTTGCACAGAGCTTTATATTTGCACTGGGAGTGCTTCATTTTGACATTTGGGGCAGGATTTTACGGCCTTGCTTGTCCTGAAACATTAAAATCCCGCCCAAGATTAACGGATGTTTCCAATGTCCGCCTCTTGCCCATTCCGAAAATTCTGGCCATGGTGTTTAATGTAGAAACAACACCATTTGCAGAACAGAAATCCTCATTTTGGTGAGCAAAAAAAAACCAAAATAAGGTAAAAGTGGAGGTTTGTAGCCGGAAACTACTTGTCAATTAGAACTATTCCTTAGAATTCTACTCTGTTTTTCCAACTTAAATTACTCAATGCTTGTGGTGTAGTAGGAATCTTAAAAATTGATTGCATTCTAAATTTCTGAATTTGATTTTGAAATTATTCTGATGTCTAAATATTTGTTTCAGTGACCATGAAGGTGTAGCACCATCAGAAACAACCCCACCAGTCACCACAGAAAATGCTAAGAAATCACAGAATGCTCGTCTCCAGAAACCTAAACCCAATTTAAAAGGGATTAGAAGGAAAAGAGCAGGTGGGAAAGGGAGTGATCAATCTGCTTCAGAAGCTCTGGCATTTCATGATGATGCAAAGGAAGACACCAGTGACAAAGTGGAAGAATCACCTGCTCAAGAACAAGATGCTCCTGATGATAAATCTTCTGAGGACATGAATTATGAAGTGTCAGAAAAGGTGTGTATAATATATTTAGTTCTGATGAAGTGTCATCCAGACTCTCAATATTGGCTTTATTCTCTCCACAGATGCTGTCAGACTTGCTGAGATTTTCTGGCAGTTTCTGTTTTTTGTTGTCTTTTAATAGTATTTAAGTATACAGGAAACTTTGGGGACTGACATCAACTATTTCTCTTTTTTTGCTGGTATCCTTATTTTAAAAATAATCATTGTGTGCGCTGTAAAATGTTTTCCCTACTATTTTGAAGAAGCAGCTGAGATTATAATCTGCTTCTAATAATCATAGAAACCCTACAGTGCAGAAAGAGGCCATTTGGCCCATTGAGTCTGCACCGACCACAATCCAACCCAGGCCCTATTCCCCCCCCCCCCCCAATCCCTTACCTGCTAATCCCTCTCACCTATGCATCTCAGGACACTAAGGGACAAATTTAGCATGGCCAATCAACCTACCCTGCACACCTTTGGACTTTGGGAGGAAACCGGAGCACCCAGAGGAAACCCACATAGACATGAGGAGAATGTGCAAACTCCACACAGACAGTGACCCAAGCTGGGAATCGAACCCAGGTCCTTGGAGCTGTGAAGCAGCAGTGCTAACCACTGTGCTACTGTGCTGCCCCAATAAACTGTAATAATGCTAAGAATCCACCTCTCTGCACCAGAATTTGGCTCTCTTCACCTCTCAGTTTTAGAATTGAAATTCTCATTTCAAACTGCTCTCAATTGGAGCAGAGTAGTTATTAAAACATATACCGAGATTTTCCAGCCCCACTGTGGTGAGTTTTTCCCATGGTGGATGAAGTCATCCATTTGAATGCCCATTGATGAGACTGGAAGATCCTTTGGCAGGAGGGACTGATAAATCCCGCCCATAGTTTTTATTGCCTTTGATCCCTTTATACATATCAAAATTTAGGATGGCTGGAACCTATCTAATTGACTTTGTCAATTGTTTGTTGTTCACAATTTCTCCATTTGAGTTTTTGCAGAAACGTAACCCCCGTGAACAACAGGTCCTGATGTCAATTTTGAACTTGGTTAGTTTGTTTGGGATCCCTAAAGGGATTATAACTTGACTACATCACTGTTCATCTGGCACGGATGTCTTAGTGACATTTACATGTTAAGACTAAACTCCACAATTATTTTGACATCAGGAAAGGGCTTGTGAGCTTAGCAAAATTAATCTGTGTTTTTTTCAATTGCTTTTTTTTTTCCAAATTCAGTATAACCTGGAATTGCTTTTACTTATGTATAGGAGGTCAGTACTGCACCAATGCCCGAAACAGTAGAAGCTGATAAAATCGTAACTGAGGAGATATTAGCAAGTAAAAGACAAGATTCCGACCCTGAATCACGGTAATACATTGAATTTTCTTGTCTTTTTGCTTTCATAGAATCATAGAATTCCTACAGTGCAGAAGGAGGCCATTCGGCCCATTGAGGCCGCACCAAGGCTCTATCCCCATAACCCCCTCTATTTACACTGCCAATCACCCTGACACTAAGGGACAATTTTCCATGACCAGTCAATCTAACCCGTACATCTTTGGAGTGTGGGAGTAAACTAGAGTGCCCGGTGGAAGCAAACAGACACAGGGAGAACGTACAAAGTTCACATCTCAGATTCCAATTATTTGACACAATGAAACAAAAATCAGACAGTCACAAGGAGCTGTTTATGGAAGTTAGTTACAGCCAAAACAAGTTGCTGCATGGTTGGCTCTGGTAGTGTGCACCACATCTCTGGTGTGTTCAGTGTGGCTGATGCAGCTTTAGGTCACACGTGAATGATTGAATCAAGCAATGACATTCAATAGGAAGCTGTGGAGTATGGAATTTGGGAAATGGAACATGCAATCAGGAAAATAATTCCAGCTGGTATGAATGAAGTCAGTGACATCTGAGATAAATTGATTGCTGAGGAACTTGCCCAAAGTGTAAATTACTGTAATATGTAACAATATGTATGGCAGTTCTTGCAAAGGGAGCTTGTCCCATGTTTGAGTTCCTTCACCAGTTTCCCGATTGTGGTGTGCACATACATGCTGTAATATTCAGTATTAGCTTCACAGCTGTTTAAGTTCATGAAGGGTTTTGGGAGAGCAAACTAAGAGAAGCTTCAATGACAGGGTTGAAATATTTGACAAATATTTGAAAAGAAAAAAAATTGCAGAGTTATGGGGAAAGAGCATGGGTGTAGTATTAATTAAAAGTGCTTTCAAAGAGCTATGTTTATGAGGCCCTTCCTCACCTTGGATACGGCCAGCCCATTTCTTATTTTGTACACTGTGCTCTCATTCTCCTTTTGGGGAACTGAGTAATAAACTTTCTGGTCATTCTGTTGATCTCTAACCACTTATGAGAAGGACACAAATTGAAGCATCTTGGCCACATGTTCTTTTATTTCTTTCCTCTCCCAGTCTGAAAATATTTTACCTGCATTTCCTCAGTTTTCACTTGATACATTCTCCAGCTGACTTGGATACATTTGACAGATATGATGAATAACCATTACACTGAATGCCAACATAAATCCCAGTTTCTTTTTTTTATTCCAGTTCAAGCCAATCAAGTCCAATTCAGAGTCTCAACAAGTTGAGACATTTCCGATCCAATCTGACAAGACAAGGCTCTCGCCCCCTGTCTTGGGCTTGATCTACATGATCCAAGCTGACTGGAGTAGGCATTGCTCTTTCTCCAAGGCTTGATCCCATTTGCATCTTAGCCAGAAGGCCAGGATGCCGCTTTTAAAAATTGCTTCAAATGAAGCTGAAATGTAACCTAATGACTTCAACCAAGCACAGCATGTCGATACTACACTTGATCTTAGCCAAAATGAAGACAATGGTTATTGAGTTATTTTTCCTCCCTGTCCCTCTGACTTGCCACCTCCCTCCCTGTCCTCCTGGCTCACAGCCTCCCTCTGCACCCCTGCTGCTCCCTGCCTCCTCCTCCTCAGTTCTTGCTCAGACCATAACTAAGTACCTGTGAAACTGAGCTGTTTTGTGGATTGAAAAACAATCAGGATTGATTGAAGGGGAATGAATATTCTTGATACAGCATTTCTGAGTTAGCATACAAAAAATTACCATGAATTATGTGTTTTACTTAGTTATCATCCAAGCTTCTGCATTTTCTTGCATTGTAATGGAAGTAATTGCAAAATATATTTGAACAGGATGAAAGAAAACTCACTATGTAGCAACTTATGCACTGCCCGATAACCTCGAGTCACAAATTCCCTCCCTCCCACCCTTGCTGCACCAGTCATAGATTCTGGGAGTGATTCTCCCAAAAAAGTTCTAATTTTCACAAAAAAGTTCTAATTTTCACAGTTTTTTTTTTCAGTGGGAGTTCAGACTCAAATCTCCCAAACTTGTGCAATGCAGAGATCACAATTGTGAGTGTCATTAAAAGGCCAGGGAGGTGGGGCCTATTCGTGGCAGAGTCTGTCAGTTCTGGAACTCTGCACATGTGCCAGCCCTGATCTCCAGCCCTACCTCCACCATAGGAGGCAGATCCCCCCCCACCAAAACCTAGCAGATGTCCACCCCTGATTGCTGGCCTCCCTCCAGGCCTGACCAGATCCTACTGCCACTCTGCATTGGGACCCCCCAACTCCCACTGATTGCCCTTTGGCGCTGACCAATGCCAATCCCTCTGCCACCCGACCCGACCTCAATTGCCTCTCCTTCACTCCAGCGGGGTCTCCCACTAGTTCCCGAAAGTGGGGAGCTACTGTAAACCCAGTAAGATTGAAATTATACTGGCAAGGTGGGAGATTCTATTGAGTCTGGAGAATTCAGTCCCAGCCCCAATAATCACATTTAAATAATATTGCTGTTCCTGCCAGTTTCCAGTGTGATTCCGATTGCGCCAGATATCTCGTCACTGGGAGATGCACATGCATCAGGAATGCATGCATAAATCCCGCGACTTGGTGCATGTGTGATTCTCCTGGCCTGATCCACCAAAAAATTAGCAGGTCAGGATGGGAGAATCATGGCCTCGGCCTCTGTCTCTGGAGGAATTGCTTGTTTGGGAGATTGGTGGTGAAATTTGTGATTAGAATTGAAGCAATAGGCATGGGAGATATTGAATATGTGATCCTAGGAGCAGCCTCTCGTGGATTGTCATTTCCATGTTTGCTAGTCTTCCAATCAAGCTCTGAATTATGCATGAGTGTGACCATTCTTTCAATATTTTAATTTTTTGTGGGCTATTTGTGAGGTTTTGAGGAAGAATTGAGTCTGTGTATTTTGAAACCCATTCTACAGTGTAAAATGTTCAAGGTTGGACAGAGTTAAATAAAGTTACAGTTTAAAGATGTCGGATTTGGATTTTATATATTAATATTTCTTTCTGCTTCAGTTCAGTGGAGAAACCAAAGGAACCCAGAACAAAACCAGGCCCAGCAGCACGGAGCCGATTCCAGAAGCCTAAGCCAAATTTAGGAAAAGCAATTGTAAAGAAAGATGTGTCAACTGATGAAAGAAAGATGGTTGCAGTTCAAGAGAAAGCTATTACAGCCAGAGAGGTCCCAACACTGAGTCCAAATAGCCCCATTACTGAAGGAAGCATTGGTAGTGAAGCTATTAATCTTGGATCTAATGCTGGCTCTGCTCCAGAAGCAAAAACTGTAGATACTGTGATATCTGATGAAATTCCCATCCAGCAGGATGCAGTGCAGGATCCATCAGGGGGAGCCAATGAATCACTCGTTCCAGTATCTCAGGTATATTTAAAAGCCACTCATTCCTGGTATCGTTTTGATGAATCTCTACTGTTTGCTATCTGGTTTTAATGCTATTTCTATAATGCCACCTGAAACTGAATGCAGCAATTTAATTGTGGTCTTACTATTGCCATCTCAAATTTATTATGACCACTTCTCCTTAACATCAATGCCCTTATTCGTGCTATTATCCTATTTCTAATTTTATCTACCTTTCATACTTTCATGAAATGACGTTCCAGCATACACTTCAGTATTTTTCCATCAATTTTATACTTACACTTCCTGTCGACACATTTCTCCACAATAAATTCCATGTTGTATTTGGCTGCACATTTTGAAAACCAGCCTCAGCCCTCTGAAGTTTTACCTGCTGTGGGTCAAGTTTCTAATTTGGTTGATGTATTAATATCGTGTTCACAGTGCCAATATCCATATGATCTATCATCATTTGCTTGGAGGTGTTCATTTCAATTGAGTTTTAAGAGCAGTTCAGTGCTAACTATTTGCCTACCACTTAAGCGCAAGCACAGAATCTATGTACCTTGTATTTCATCCTCCTTCTGTGATGGCATATTGTCTGCTTCCATTCCTAACCAACTGTCTTGCCCAGGTGCCTGATCATCTATAATATGCAGTTCAGGTATACTTCAGATTCCTTATGAACCAGAGTGTCCTTACCTCCTCTAGCACAAGATAATTTGAGGTTAAAACAGATGCATCCTGTAGGTGCAATGTTCCAAGATATTGGAAGTATCCGGTGCAGGCATTTTCACAGTCAGGCTTCAGTTATTTTCTCTTCTTTCCTCCTATATGGATTGCTCTTAAAAGTTTAAAGAAAGTCAGGCATTAACTTAATTATTTAGCCTGTTTTATGAAAGGTCAACTACACCTTACTGTAAACTCACTCTATGGTTAACTCCTACGTTCTCCAGCTGTATGCCACATGTGGTGCTCAGAACAACCTCTCAAGTAAACTCAAATTTATGCTGTCTTAATTTACACAAGAGGCTACTTTCACTATAAAGCCAGCCAATTATAGCACTTAGATAATCTGTATTTAAGCTGTTAGAATCTCAAACCAGATGTTTGTACAGTTCCATAATTGAAAAGCTGAAATGAAATGCATTAAACTCAAAATGCGGTAAAATAATATGTATTTCATTACTGTTTTTTCATTTACTCTTACTGTATTTCACTCAAATAGGAAACAATGTGTCAAAATGGGAAATATGAATTTCCTAGTACTGTTCTACTTATTTTGGTTCCAAACTTACACATTTGTCCAATTATAAAATTGTGTTTGTACTTTGGTTTTCAGTCAAAAGTACAGTCTCCCAAGGCAGCTCCTGTACCCTCAAATTCTGTGGAATTACAGAGACAAACTATTATTGCTTTGGATACTGAGACATCGAGAAAAGGCTGCTGGGATTCTAACAAAGCCCAGCAATCAGAAGGGACGTTGGAGTGTGACAGTCAGAATGAAAATGAACGTTTAAAGTTGGATTCTATTCAAGAAAATATTACAAGCAAACCAACTAGGTATTGTATTACGAAAAAGGGGCTAGGATGGACTGTTTTAGTCACTTGTATGCTAGTGTAAAGGAAGATTTGGAATTTAAGACCTCCGTAATGACTAGGCTGTCAAAAGATTTATCTGTTCTATTTATCTAATGAATGTCTCGTTATCAGTGAGAAAGCATATCATTTAATTTGACATTCCATCATAAGAGATAAGGATGATGTCTGTTTTGATTCCTGCCTGAGTTTCTTTAGCTGATCTCAGCTAGAATGGCAGTGGGAATGTTACCATTGGCCTTAGTGCCCCTAAATTGAGGGGGAGAAAACGGTGAAGGAATGCTTACTTGATCATTGACCAGTGCCTACTTCTAAACTAATGTGCAAGGAACTCTTTGAGGACAGAATCTGGATTGGCAATGATTTCTGTACCGGTACATTGACATGAAGAATGGCTGTTGCGTTGAGTTACAAGTTAGTTCTTGTCACTTGTGGTGCAGTCTTTCATCAAATTGAGGTAAGAATATTGTCAGTACATCTAATCAACTTTCATCCTCATAGTGGTAGCCTCCTCAGGCAAATAAGTTTGAATCAATTAAAGTGCTTGATTGATGTAAAAGGAATTATAATTTTGGTGAAAGCGTTATGAGTGCCATCTCCATACTATATTATGAATGGCATAATATTGTAAGTAAAATTAGAAGGTGGAAGAGCCAATGAAAGTATTACGTTGTCCCTGGCCTGAAACTGGTCTTGGTTGATCTTACAATTAATTAATGGCATTAAAATATTTTTTGGATACTGTTACTTGAAACAAAAAAGTAAAACTGTTTCTTTTATAGGTCTGGAAGGCAGCCCCGACCTACAGCATTTTATAAATCCACGGCAGAACAGAAACCATCAACTAGCTCTACATTAATATCAGAGGGAGAAAATGAGGATAAGAACAGGAGTAGACGTGCACGATCTCAAAAAGCTAAACCCAAAGTCAGCAAAGGCGTTAATAAGAAGGATATGCAAACTAAGACTACCAGGAAAGGTCAGGGAGTATCAAAGATGAGACTTGTGACATTGAGAGCATCCCAGGAAGAAGATGATGATGATGATGAACCTGAACTGGTAGAAGATGACGACATCTACCTCATCAATCCTGAGGAGGTCAATAAAGCACCAGCCTTTGTACCAATCAGCCTAAGATCTCCTGAACCTGTTCAAACTCAAGTGGAGGAAACCATGGAAGAGGTACAGCATTAAATGTTTAGACATGTGCTGTTTTAGACATCTTTATGAATAGCCCTTCTTAGGCTGAGCATTTTCATTTTTGATAAAAGGTTATAGCTATTGTGTAGTTTAAAAAAGACAGTTGAATAGTGTTTTGGTGCATCTGGCAGCTCTTGCCAAACTTGCTGCCTATTTCCATTACTTAAATGATAGTGTTTTTGATTCTCAATTCTAGTCCAAACTTTTCTATTGGTGCTTATTAAAGATTACTACAGTTTGTTTGTATGCTGAGTGGCCCCCAGTTCATTTCAGTAGAAACTACTGATAGCTCACTTTAAAGGCCCCCAAGCTGATTGAGACCCATTAATCCATTTAACTCCTGTGGTTGGGCAGGTCTGTAATCGAGCTATCCCAGAGGTTCAGCCAGTACCACTTTACAGCCATGGGCATATGTGGCAGCCTAGCTACTTCATTCTATTCACAACTATGAAGAGATTCCAAAATGCTTCATGAGTGCATCAACACTACTGCATGACTGCCATTGATGTTCAACATGTCTGGGGGGTATCAAATTGTGTGGGTTTAACCAAAGTTCCAATACACTCTATCTCTTATGTAAAGAATTGACAAATTATGTTTAGTTTCAAGACAAGTTGCATTTTATTTTAGAAGGCCCTTTTGTTCATTTTGTTGTATCTCTCTTTGACTTTCATTACATTTCTGATTCACTGGTTTCACCAAAGTATTTTAGAGAAATGATCTTTGCTATGTTTATCAAATTCCATTAACTTTTCCACTGAACTGATGGTTTGAATTTCTTGACATTTTTTGTCTGCTGCTGCTGTTTTGCAGCGGAAATGTATTCTAATGAATATCATAGAATCCCTACAATGCAGAAGGAGGCCATTTGGCCCATCAAGTCTGCACCAACAATAATCCCACCCAGGCCCTGTCTCCATAACTGCACACATTTACCCCGCTAATCCCTCTAACCTATGTATCCTGGAACACTAAGGGGCACTTTAGCATGGCCAATCAACCTAACCCTCACATCTTTGGACTGTGGGAGGAAACTGGTGGAAGCCCACGCACACACGGGGGGATTCTGTAAACTCCACGCAGACAGTGACCCAAGTCGGGAATTGAACTGGGTTCCTGGAGCTTGAGGTACCAGTTCTAGCCACTGTGCCACCATGTTGCCCCAAATATATTGAATTCCCTACACCTGTGAAGGTTTGCAGCACTGGAGAAGGCTACTTGACTGTTATGTCTATGCCTGGTCTTTGCTACAGCAATCCCCACCTCATGATGTCTGGAATTTCACAGTTAAATACTGCTCCCTGCACTAAAAGGCCCCTCATCCTTCCTCCCACCAGCAACCTTACAATGTCCTGAGGAAAGGCAAAGAACCCAAAACCAATGAGGAGGGGGGTGGGGGGGGAATAATGCTCTGGAAAATTTCCCCCTCGTTCCCGTAGGTGATTGAAACCAGCCCAGGAGATCACATGGACCAGGTTTTATCAAGACTCCACTTGCCTTTTACATAATGTGACCTTTACTTGAAAACCTGGTTCAATTCTCTTTTGAAGGCAAGTGTCAGCACATGGCCCCAGCTAGAAGTGTATTTACTATTGTCTGGGAAAACAAAAGAACCTCCAAACAGCCAATATGCTCCTGTTCCTACTCCTACTCCTTACACAGCTTAAACTCATGTTCCCTGTCTGTCCCCAATCTTCTGAACTGCAGTAACCCACTATTATAGATGTTATCCAGCTCCTTATGGGCCCTCTGTGAGGCAACTTTTAAGGCTGTGCTGCTCTAAAACAAAATAACTATCATAAATAGGTCAGATTCTTTAATTGAGGAATCATTCTCTTTGTTCTCCTCTTGACTTTTTTCAAGGTTATCTCCCACCCACAATTCTTCCTTTTAAATGTCCTAATAATAGTTTTCAGTGCTCTTGGCTGTGGCCTAAACATCTTTATCTCTTTAAAATCTGTACCTAAGTGAGTAAATCATTGAATTTGATGCAATAATCACACTCTCAGCACTGACAATAGACAGTTTGCTGAATGTAATACCTGTGCTTTTTTTTAATATTCATTCATGGGATATGGCCATTGATGAATGGGCCACCATTTATTGTCCATCCCTAATTGTCCTGAACTGAGTGGCTTGCTAGGCCATTTCAGAAGGCAGTTAAGAGTCAACCACATTGTGCGTCTGGAGCCAGATACAGGCTAGACTAGATAAGGACAGTAGATGGGAATTTGCTATCATAGAATCATACAGCGCAGAAGAGGCTCTTTGGCCCAACGAGTCCACACCAACACGTTAAAAACACCTGAATCTCCACCTAGTTGCATCTGCCAGCACTTGGCCCATAGCCCTGAATGCTATGACATGTCAAGTGCTCATCCAGGTCCTTTTTAAAGGATGTAAGACAATTCGTCTCTACCACCCTCCGAGGCAGTGCATTCCAGACTGTCATAACCCTCTTGTTAAAAATGTTTTTCCTCACATTCTTCCTAAACCTCCTGCCCCTCACCTT
Organism: Carcharhinus amblyrhynchos; assembly: GCF_965287045.1. Classification (NCBI taxonomy): domain Eukaryota; kingdom Metazoa; phylum Chordata; class Chondrichthyes; order Carcharhiniformes; family Carcharhinidae; genus Carcharhinus; species Carcharhinus amblyrhynchos. Next base: position 95,365,918 of record NC_137328.1, read on the forward strand.
GAACCTATGTCCCCTTGTGACTGACACTAAGGGAAACGTTTGGTCCTTATCCACTCTGTCCATGTCTCTCATAATTTTGTACACCTTGATCAGGTGGCCTCTCAATCTTCTCTGCTTAAACGAAAATAACCCAAGCCTACCCAACCTCTCTTCATTACTTAAATGTTCTATCCCAGGCAGCATCCCTGTGAATCTCCTCTGCACCCCTCCAGTGCAATCATATCCTTAACATTTCCAGCATCTGCCACGGTGGGATTTGAACCTGGGTCCCCCAGAGCATTATTCTGGGTCTTTAGATTACACATCCAGCAGCAATATCTCTTTACGTACACTACCATCTCTTATGTCTATGAGTTACTTGCATTGTAACTTGAATTGGAGATGGAAATTGTTTTAAATGGAAGTTTTGGATTGTAAGCCTATAATTATTTGTTAAACATTCTTTATTGCTATTTATCCCACTTATTTAATTTAATTTCCTTTCCCTTCTTTCCTAACCTTGGTTTGGCGAGGCATCTTGCCTTCGTTTGGAGAAATCCTCTCTTGGTGTCGTCGAAAGTGAGAATTTATCATACTGGGAACTATGGCTACGAGTCCACATCTAGCTACTCTGAACATCATCACATGGTGCATGAGTTTCATAGGAATTGCTTGACCTTTTCTGTGTTTATATAGCAAATTAATTTTTATTCAATTAACTGTAATAACACACAGAGTTAAAACATTTTTTAATAATTTGATTTTGCTTTACTTGTTGGTTTATTTTTAATTACTTGTATTTTGTTTTTCCCCACAAATCTGCATTCCTTGATGAAGTTAAGTCAATCTTTAAAGAAAGTGAAACTAAAGTGGATGGTGCTAAACACCAGGCTAAATCCTGACCCTGAAAGAATAGTGCAACTTTAAAAATGTGTTTTGTTCAGAAACTTTTTTTTTCTACCTTATCACTCCCATTTATTATACACAGCTTGAAATAGCAGTCAATGTCTCAGACAAGAACTATGATAGTGAAACAGAACAGTCATTCCCTGAGTTACCAGATAATACTGACCCCAGTCAGCCATGCACCTTAGCTCCAGAAGAAGATTGCCACCCAGCATCTGCCGATCAGATCGAACTTTTTGTTGTAAGTTAAGTCTGTTGTTTCCACAACTGTTTGCTTCAGCACTTTTTATTATAATGAGAACTGAGATTTAAACAATATAAATAATGCCAACTGTGGCCATGACTAAATAATTCATAGGGAAAGCAAACTAAAAGTTGATTTTGGAAAATATAATGGCTGGGATTCTCCCAAAATATTCTAAGTTCCCAATGTGCAGGAAAATGGGAGTAAGTGCCACTGGTTTTTTCCAGCGTGGTTCCCAGAATGAATCTCCGACACTCTGTGTTGCATAGAATACCGCAGTGTGATACACTCTGGAAATCTGTGGGTGGGGTCTATTCCTGCCCAGGAGGCTGGCAGCATAGCACTGAAGCGGGCTACAATGCATGCGCCGATCTATCAGCATGGAGATCGGTGCAGCGCAGTGGCCCTGCATTGCTGGCCTCCCAGTTGTGGTCAGCCCCGCAACCCACCCATCGCTGGCCTTCTGAACCTCCCACCCTCCCCGTTCGCAGGTCTCCCAGAGCTTCCTGGGCCAGCCGTGATCTCACCACCACCACCCCCTCTGTTCAGATGACCAACACCCCAAACACCAGTCTCTTCCCTCCCTCTGCCAGTGATCCCAATGTGGAGTGGCAGCAAGACCCCTCCATTAGGCTTCACCCCCTTGGCACTGTCTGCCCAGTGGGTAGTGCTGAGGTTCTGCTTGGGCAATGCCCAAAGGGCACTCCCCTTACCTCTGACTTCCTGGAGGGCCTCTATTCCCTCCAGAAGTGTCAGGCCGCCAGTTCCCTGTTGGTGGGGAGCAGGAGTAAATCCCCAGGGAAACGGCCACTGCTGATGTCTCCCAGCCCGCTTTGCTACTTGAGCAGTGCAGTGGGCTGGGAGAATCACCGCTCATATTCAATATCAGCGTAATCAGTATTCTAATAATTACTGTGTGTTCCATATTTGAGTTCAAATTGAAAGCACAAATACATATTTGTGGATAAAATTTGATGCTTTTAAATATGCAAAATATCTAAATACATTAGTTGGTAAATTTTGATGTATTGATCATTTAAATTTATATTTATCTGTACTGCCCCTCAAGAATTGGTAACATTCTACGTTATGCATTAATGTTGTCTACCGTACATTGCAATATCAGGTACTTAAGTGCTCCATATGAAGTTAACTAAAGTACAAATTAAAGTGGAAAGCAGCGTGGTGGTGCAGTGGTTAGCACTGCTGCCTCTCAGTTTCAATTCCAGCCTCAGTCACTGTCTGTGTGGAGTTTGCACTTTCTCCCTGTGTCCACATGGGTTTCCTCCCACAGTCCAAAGATATGACCATGCTAAATTGACCCTAGTGTCAGGGGAATTAGCAGGGTAAATGAGGATTATGGGAATAGGGATTGTGGTTGGTACAGACTCAATGGACCAGATTGGTTCCTTCTGTACTGTTGGGAATCTGTGAATTAATTAAACTTTAAATTTTAAATGGTAAATTTAATTTATCAGAACATGAACTTTGAAATCATCTTTTTACAGGAAGTTATTGAAATTGGAAGTGAAAGTGCAAGTCAAGGTAAGGAGAGTATTGATTAATTTTGAGCACTTTTTTCCAATCAACATTCATATCATAAATCATCATTGAATAATCTTTATCGATTACTTCAGTTTGCCATGCAGATGTTTGGGCATTTCTCTGTATCTTTATTTGAACTCCCAGTTGACCAGTAGACATGAGAATATCCTCTGCTACATCTTATTTATTCTATTATAACCAGATCTCTGAATATTTGGTTTGATTTATTATTGTCACGTGTATTAACATACAGTGAAAAGTATTACTTCTTGCCTGCTCGACAGACAAAGCATACTGTTCATAGAGAAGGAAATGAGAGAGTGCAGAATGTAGTGTTACAGTCATAGCTAGGGTGTAGAGAAAAATCAACTAAATGCAAGGTAGGTCTATTCAAAAGTCTGATAGCAGCAGGGAAGAAATTGTTCTTGAGTCAGTTGGTACGTGATCTCAGACTTTTGTATCTTCTTCCCGATGGAAGAAGGTGGAAGAGAGAACGATCGGGGTGCGTGGAGTCCTTAATTATGCTGGCTGCTTTGCTGAGGCAGCGAGAAGTGTAGACAGTCAGTGGATGGGAGGCTGGTTTGTGTGGGCTACGTTCACGTTCTTTAGTTCCTTGCAGTTTTGGGTGGAGCAGGAGCCATATCAAGCTGTGATACAACCAAAAAGAATGCTTTCTATGGTGCATTTGTAAAAGTTGGTGAGTGTCATAGCTGATGCGCCAAATTTCCTTAGTCTTCTAAGAAGGTAGAGGTGTTGGTGGGCTTTCTTAACTATTGTGTCAGCATGGGGGGACCAGGACAGGTTGGTGATCTGGACACCTAAAAACTTGAAGCTCTCAACCCTTTCTACTTCTTCTCCATTGATGTAAACAGGGGCATGTTCTCCTTTATGCTTCCTAAAGTCGATGACAATCTCCTTTTGTTGACATTGAGGAAGAGATTATTGTTGTATCATCATATCTAAATTCACTTCTACCCTTTGTAAATTTATGCCATTTAATACCTGAATTTGTAACCAATTTTAAACTTGATCTGTATTTTGTATTTTTTTGCTCTCTTTGAAACCAACTTTTATCCACACTCGATACTTTCTCTCCTACATTATCTGCTACTGTGGCTTAATCCTAATGATGTGTCAGGACTGATTTTTGGCTAGCTATCAGGGAGCTCCTATTGTAATAGTGAATTTTAAAAATTGTTTTACGGCATGGGGGTGTTGCTGGCAAGGCCACGTTTGTTGCTCATCCTTAATAGTCCTTGAGTAGATGGTGATGAGTTGCTCTATTGAACTGCTGCAGTCCAGTTGATGTAGGTACAACCACTGTGCAGTTAGGAAAGAAGTTTCGGGGTCCTGACTGACTGTGAAGGAATAGCAATATTGTTTCATGTTGGGATGGTGTGCGACTTAAACAAAAGAATTAGAAGCAGAAGTAGGCTGTTTGGCCCCTTGAGCCTGCTCTGCCATTCAATAAAATCGTGACTGATCTTTTTGTAAACTCAGTTCTACTTACCCACCTGCTCACCATAACCCTTAATTTCTTTATTGTTCAAAAATCTATTTACCTTTGCCTTAAAAACATTTAATGAGGTAGCCTTAACTGCTTCACTGGGCAGGGAATTCCACAGATTCACAGCCCTTTAGGTGAAGCCGTTCCTCCTCAACTCAGTCCTAAATTTGCACTCCCTTATTTTGAGGCTATACCCTCTAGTCCTGGTTTCACCCTCTAGTCCTGGTTTCACCCACCAGTGGAAACAACCTCCTTGCTTCTATCTTATCTATTCCCTTCATAATTTTATATGTTTCTATAAGATCCCCCCTCATTCTTCTAAATTCCAATGGGTAACGTTCCAGTCTACTCAATCTCTCTTCATAAGCCAACCCTCTCAACTGTGGACTTGGAGAGGATGTTGCACGAATATCAGCCTATTATCTGTAATACAATGTTATTTTACAATATTAAATGTTCATTTTCAGTGTTGATGCTTTAGTATAGGTGACTCCTAAGCTCAGCAAGCTGCCTTAATCAATAACGGAGCCCATACCTTAACTCAAATGATAACAATAGAATATGGATGTGGCTGAGGGTTGTCCATATCTTAATCTTCCCTTATAATAGCTAAGACCATAAGTTTGCCAAACAATGATTTTTGCTCTGGGGAGAATAATCTCTTGTGCACATGGTTCTGAGGCAAGGAATTTGGCTCTTTTTCAAACACTGTTGTCTATTTATTTATCTGAGATAAATCACTAATTAAACTTCCTCTTTTATGCAATGATTAGATATGTTAACTTGTTGCAAAAATAATGCTTCTCTGCTTCATATGATGTTCATGCTATTTTTTCAATAAAGTTGCGCTGAAGGTGACAGTGCAGAAATCGCAAAAGCTGCACTGACTAGTTGTAATTCACTTTCATTTAATTCATGGTGCTCATATTCAGAAGGGTCAGGTGAGTCTAAGTTTCTGCATGCTTTTGAGCACTGAATATGAACAGTTAAGTTATAAATTGTGCAGTTTATACCAGATGAAAATGACAGATGGATATTAGACCATATCTGGTTTTAAATGCAGCTTCATTGTGTTTAGTTTGAGATACAGTTCTGTAACAATAAAAGATGTCTTCCTTTTCTGTTCCACTTCTGCAGTAACACACCTGTATGTTCTCTTTCAGAATAATGTGTTTTTTTAATAAAACAATTAGCTCAATAAATGACCAGAATAATGATACATAAATGAATCACAGTGTCTGTTTATTCAAATAATATAATGTAGAAGCAACACTTCTTTGTAATTTAACTGCCATCTTAACTAAGATTAAGAGTCATCATTTTAGCTGCCTGGTGATTTGGTTGGATTTAACTCAGGTTTATAGAAAAAAAAAACACGTGGAGCTGTTGGTTAAGTAATTATGATACTCAAGGAAACAACTAACAGGATTTAACCCAAAATTCTGGCTTTCATGTCATTAAACGATGCTCATTGGTTCCCTGAGATGTATGGTCAACCAGGTTAGAGAATTGTGAAGGGTGCTTCTGTGAAATGCTGGGAAGCCTCATTGCTGAATAGTTGCAGCCACGCTCAAGCAAAAGGCTAGTGCTCGCAGCACTTCTGAAAGCATGTTCAGAAGTCAATTGACCTACCTTGCCTTTCACTCACCTTGATCTGCGCTTTCCAGCTGGTCCGTCTTCACTGTTGCATGGGAGCAGCTCATGCATTGTTACTTTGCACTTGATGAGGAACAAAAGGAGCAACAACAGGAGGAACACGCAGCAGCATGAGCTGCTTCTCAGCCATGTGCTGTTCCACGGAGCATAAAAGACAGACTAAACTTTATCTGGAAGGAGGTAAAATCCCCAGTGTGGTCTTGGCAAATGTTCAGCCTTCTCGATGTGACATCACCAATGCCTCAAGTGTCTTGGGCATTCATGCCAAGTTGTTGCTGATTTTTGTAGCCTTCTGGAACAAAAACTCCTTCCTGGTGGACCACGTGGTCACACGTTGTTGGTGAGTTTCACTGAGATCCCCACCTCCCAGCTCTGTGGTTCTTTCTGAGGTTCGCTCAATCCCTTTCTTGTAAGGAGAGAAAGAGTTATAAGTGATGCAACAGATGGTATGGAGAGGAGAGTAAGACAACATTTACTGAGGATGACTATGGGACATATGAAAGGGATAGCACAAAGGTAAGGGGAGTGGGTTTGCAAGTGTTGGCTGTTCAGTGGTGATTTGAAGAGTTGCCTGGACAGTGAGAAGTTAATGGTGCTAAAAGGTATGTTGATCTGATAATTTGTATTGGAGGATACAGGGAAAGTCAGAATGTGGAATTAACACATGCCTTTCCTGTCCTCCTGAGGACCTTAACCCCTCTGAACACAGTACCTAAGGACCACAGTTGGTTTCCATCCACGGGCTGATTGATTTCAGAGGTTGGTCTTAGCCATCTGTCTTTGGTAAACATCAACTCACTTTAGTTCCTCAGATCCTGCAACAGGACTGCAACTGAGAGAGTGAGAGCAGCCTTCCCAGATCTCCTTTCCGTTCCTATGATTTCTAAGCACACAGAAATCGATTTATACTTTAGCTGTTTTGACCTGTCCTGTCATAGCTTTCAGAATTGAATGTATTCCTTAACACTAATTTTTTTTACATGCATAAAGGTTATAAACCAGAGCAGGGTTTCCAAAACCTTTCAGACCACAGAACTGTTTGAACCCCTGAAAAGCATTCATTTGAAGTCTTTTGTTTTTGTTTATGTTCATTTATTATAATTTAAAAGTTCACTTATTTAAAAAGTATTATGTCTTAAACATTTCTCATTTTTAATAGGAAGATTGATACTGAATTTTTTGCTTGCTAATTTATTTAATGTTAGGAGTGCTGCTGGAGAGCTGGATTCTGTATCAGAGACTAACACACATAGGCTTCTTACTGCATTGGCTGCTCATGTGTTCACTAGTGAGCCTATGAATGGCCAGTGCAGGGAGAAACCAGCCTCTGAATAGACAGGGCACATTATAGCATTTTTCAAATTTTATACCTCCACTATTGTGGAAATCCTGGATGCGTCCAATAGGCTGGTTAGCATTACTTCTGTAGTAGGAAATATGCTTGAATCTATCATCAAGAAAGATATAGCAAGACATCTGGCTATAAATTGTCCCATTGGTAAATCGCAGCATGGGTTCATGAAGGGCAGATCACGTTTGACTAATTTGATGGAATTCTTTGAGAACATTACATGTGCAGTGGACAATGGGGAGCCTGTGGATGTGGTGTATCTGGATTTCCAGAGGCATTTGACAAGGTGCCGCACCAAAGACTGCTACATAAGATAAAGGTGCACGGTGTTACGGGTAATGTAACGTGGATAGAGGATTGGTTAACCAACAGAAAGCAAAGAGTGGGGGTAAATGGCTGTTCTTCTGGCTGGCAATCAGTGACTAGTGCTGTGCCTCAGGGATCAGTGTTGAGGCTGCAATTGTTTATGATTTACACAGATGATTTGGAGTTGGAGACCAAGTGTAGTGTGTCAAAATTCGCAGATGACACTAAGATGGGTGGAAGAGCAAAGTGTGCAGAGGATGCTGAAAGTCTGCAAACGGATATTGATAATCTAAATGAGTGGGCGAGGGTCTGGCAGATGAGAGGTCATCCATTTTGATAGGAATAACAGCAAAATGCACTATTATTTAAATGGTAAAAAATTGCAATATGCTGCTGTGCAAAGGGACCCTGGGTATCCTTGTGCAGGAATCTTAAGGAGTTGGTTTGCAGATGCAACAGGTAATTAAGAAGACAAATGGAATTTTGTCCTTCATTGCTACAGGGATGGAGTTTAAAAACAATGAGATTATGTTGCAGCTGTATAAGGTGCTGGTGAGGCCATACCTGGAATGTCGTGTACAGTTTTAGTCTGCTTATTTGAGAAAGGATATACTGGCGCTGGAGAGGGTGCAGAGGAGATTCACTCAGCTGATTCTGGAATTGAGAGGATTGGCTTATGAGGAGAGACTGAGTAAACTGAGTTGGATTATACTCGTTGGAATGCAGAGGAATGAGAGGAGATTTTATAGAAACATAAAATTATGAAGGGAATAGATAAAATAGAAGCAGGGAAGTTGTTTCTGATGGTGGGTGAAACTGGAACTAGGAGGCGTAGCCTCAAAATAAGGGGAAGCAGATTTAGGACTGAGTTGAGGAGGAACTTCTTCACACAAAGGGTTGTGAATCTGTGGAATTCCCTGCTCAGTGAAGCAGTGGAGGCTACCTCACTGAATGCTTTTAAGGCAAGGATAGATAAATTTTTGAACAGTAAAGGAATTAAGGGTTATGGTGAGCAGGTGGATAGGTGGAGCTGAGTCCACAAAAAGATCAGCCATGATCTTATTGAATGGCAGAGCAGGTTCGAGGGGCCAGATGGCCTACTCCTACTCCTAGTTCTTACATCCTTACGTTAAACCCAATGTTCTGCGGAAACCAGTTTGGGAAGCCCTGAACTAAAACAATGTATTTTTGGTACCAGTGTTTTTTATTAGTGGCATGCTTTATCCTCATTGATCAATGCTGTTGCTATTTTTTATAGCATCATCATGTATATTCTGTTTAGTGCCTCCAAAAACTGCACAGTGAAACGTGATTTAATTTTCTATCGAACATCCTGATAAACAGCTTGGAAAATATTGTTTATGAATACTTTGAGCAAAGGATTTTCATAGTTTTAAGCTAAAAAGTTTTTTATTATCGTCACAAGAAGGCTTACATTAACACTGCAATGACGTTACTGTGAAAATCCTCCAGTTGCCAAACTCTGACGCTTGAGGGAGAATTTTAGCATGGCCAATGCACCTAACCAGCATGTCATTCAGACTGTGGGAGGAAACCAAAACACCCAGAGGGAACCCACACAGACACGAGGAGAACATGCAAACTCCACACAGATGGTGACCCAAGCCGGGAATCGAACCCGGGTCCCTGGCACTGTGAGGCAATAATGCTAACCATTGTGCTGCCAACGGGTCAAGAAAGGTATTTTTGATTACATTACACAATAATGACAGTGCATCTTACTTTGAGAATTTTTGTCACTAAAGTTATTTTAGGGCTGGAATGATTGAGTGCTTATGAAGTGTTTTAACTTGTAGACTGAGCAAAGATTTTAATAAATATTTGACTCTAACAAACAACCAACTTGTATTCAATGTAAGCAATTGGTAATAAGAGTTGCTCTGGTTGTTGTATGTGGCAACATTGCAAATGCATTCCAAAAGAATGTGTTTATGATGTCACTACACACAAACTGCAAAGCAGTTCATCTCTTGCAGTTACGTTAATTTTAAACGTCTTGTGTTATTGTCTCTTTAGAAGAGGACGACCAGAATGCAGAGGCTAATGATGGTTTACAGGATGCTGTATACACTGATGTAAGATGTGTAGATCAGAAGAATGTGGAGCAGGCAACTGACCTCGGTAGTGATCCTCCTTCCATGCAGGTTGTAGTCGGTGATACTGCTCCTGATTTACACACTGAATCTAGCACGCTTGGTGAGCAGAGTGTTCCCACAGAGAAGGATCAGAAGGCTGGATTGGACAAAGAAAATTCTCTTTCAAAAGAAGATTTTTGCAATGCCAGCTTTAGGTGAGCTCACTAACCTTGTGGTAGGAAAGGATAAGTTATTTTTTCCATAAGTTGTTTAGTGCTTCTTCAAACTTTTTTCACATACTCCAATCTATAACTCAGACATTTAAAAGGATTAATGTACTGGTATGTCAATAACTAGAATTCGATTTAGAAATTCGTATTAAATCTGAAATGATGGAAAATAGACATATCACGTGCTGTTTCAAAGCTTTCCTTCCTTTTTTTGTCTTGTGTCTGCTTCTGCTTTCACCTATTCTTTCCCTAGATCTCAAAATTATTGAAATCCCATCATCATTGGTCCTCCTTTCTTTAATTTGAATTCAAGCTTGGTGTCAAGCATTCATGCATTTTGAACTCAAGCTTGGTGTCACGATAATTTCTTGTTCTACCTTTATCCTTTTTTCCTGTTTTTTGACATTAAGAATAAAAGAAATAGGAGTTGGAGTAAACCATATGAGCATGCTGCACCATTCAATACAATCATGGCTACTCTTCTGCCTCAATTTCAATTTCCTGCCCAAGATCTGTTGTGAGTGATAACTTAAATATATTTTCATTTGAGCTTATACTAAAAGGGATCTTTATTATTTTAGTAGCTCCTCAGCCAATGAGCAGTCTGATAGTTCACAGACAGGCAGAGCCCCAAGAAGATCCAGGTTTCTAAAACCAAAACCCAACCTCAGGAAATCCACTTCTAGAAGCCATGCGGAAAAGCTTTGTTCAGGGACACAGGATAGAACAATGCAGAACTCTGTCGAACCATCTGGAACAACATCGCAGAAGCGAAAACATGGTAAGGAAAATAGACATGAGCCAATGACGATTCTTTAAAACAAAACTTTGATGTTAACTAGGTAGAAACTTGTTGGTCTGAGACACTACTGACTCTTTGCTACCATGGTGTGTATAGTTGAATATAGTGACGTATAAGTTAACAGCGATTTAAAGATTGGTGTGAATTACTACACTGATGAATTTTTTTAAGTACAAATTATCTTCAAGTGTAATCTGATACCGCTAGCAATTTTTTAAAAAGTTAGCATTACTTATTTATAGTTGTCGGTTTCATTTATGATGTAAAGCAATTCTAAGGCAGCTAAGCAAATTAAGGAATTGAAATGATTGCTTTTAAATTTAAAATTAGACCGATACAGTGCTTTTTCCAAGTCTAAAAGGAATAAACGTGGAACTTTACATGATTTTTACTGCTTTTAAATAATGTTCCTGGCAGTATTTCCAGCATAGAAAATGTTGGTGCAGGGAAATAGTAACAGTTTATGATTGTTGCTTGCAGGTAATGAAACAGAAGTGAATTTTGATGACAACTTGCATCTGGTCACAGTGGAAGGTGATGAACCAAACCTGACCATGGAGCAAGTTTCAGCTGAGCAAACAAATGATATGGTATCAATACCTGACGAACAAGACAACTTTGTGGGAAATAAAGAACAAATGCAGACTGTGCAGCTCTGTGAAAGTTTACCAATACCTGAGCAACGAGACGAATGCATGGGACGTGGAAAGCAATTGAGTAGGACTGAACATCTCATTGATGAAGCTCAGCATGTGGGTGTACAGTTATCAATACCTGAGCATCAAGATAAATGTATAGGACGTAGACAGCAACTGAGTAGGACTGAACATCTAGATGATGAGGCTCGGCACGTGAGTGTACAGTTATCTATACCTGAGCAACAAGACAAACAGGTGGAAGATGAAGAGCAGTTGAGTAAGGCTGAGCACCTGGATGATGAGTCTCAGCATGTGAATGTTCAGTTATCAATACCTGAACAGCAAGCTAAATCTATGGGACATAGACAGCAACTGAGTAGGGCTGAGCTTCTGGATGATGAGGCTCAGCATGTGAATGTACAGTTATCAATACCTGAGCAACAAGATAAATGTATGGGACATAGACAGCAACTGAGTAGGACTGAACATCTGGATGATAAGGCTCAGCATGTGGATGTACAGTTATCAATACCTGAGCAACAAGATACATGTGTGGAAGATGAAGAGCAATTGAGTAGAACTAAGCATTTAGATGCTGGAACTGACCATTGGAGTGACAGGTAAAAGAGGATAACCTTATAATATTTAATGTGTTGTCTGGGTGTGTTGTTTTGATACCTGCACCAGGACAATATAGCACAAATCTAAGGAATATTTTTGTGAAATAGAACATATTGATGTACATATTAGTTTTGTGTCTTCATACTCATCCAACTTTTCTTCAGAGAGCTTCCAGAACATGATCAACCACAGACAACAAATCAAAGTCAGGAAACACAAGTTGGACTTCCCTCTGCTGCATGCTTCACACAATCCACAACAAGCCCACATGAGATTGCTGATGTAGGGCTGTCCACAGAGACGCCAGAAATGAATACAGAAGTTTTATATGTTGATCACTCCCAAAAGGTAAATATTATGTCTTGCAAAACTAACACTCAGTCTATTTAAAAATTAGTTTTTTTTCAGTTAATTCAAGGAATGTGGGTGTACCTAGGAAAGACATCCTTTATAGCCTAATTGCTCTTGAGGAGGTGGCTGCCTCTTGAACTGCAGTCTGTGTGATGAAAGTACTCCTACATGCGATTTGGGGCAGAGTTCCAGGATTTAGACCCAGCAACAATCAAGAGAATAGATTTCAAATTAAGGAAACTGTTGCATGTGTCCTAGGTAGTAGAGGTTATAGGTTTGGAAGGTTTTGTCAAGAAAGTCTTGGAGATTTGCTGCAATGCATTTTGTAGATGGTACACCATGCAGCTTTGCTGAGCTGGTAGTGGATGGAATGTTGAGCAAACCTTTCCTGGATGATGTTGAACTTAGTGTTTTCGGAGTTGTACTCATCCAGGCAAGTGGAGAATATTCCATCACATTCTTGATTTTGACCAAGTTGATGTTGGAATATCTTGAGGGAGTCAGAAGGTGCTCCCTATAGTATACCCAGCTTTTGACTTGCTGTTGTAGCTGTAGTATTTATGTAGCTGACCTATTAAGTTTCTTGTCAGTTGTGGCCCAAGAATGTTGTAAATGGCATATTCAGCAATGGCAAAGCTGCTATATGTTAAATAGAGATAGCTAGGCTCTTGTTGGAGGTAGCCATTGCATGGCACCTGAATGGCGCAAATGCTACTTTCCTTTATTGGCTGAATCCTGAAGTTTATGCAGGCATTAATGTGTGTGGGCACATGTTGCTTCATTATCTGAGGAATTGTGAATGGAACTGAACTGTCTTCAGATGGAAGAAAAATTCATTTATGAAGTTGTTGGAAATGATTGGGCCTAAGGAACTCCTTCAGTGATGTCCTGAGCCTGGATGATTGGCTTTTAACAACCAGAATCATTTTCCTTTGATATGACTTCATTCAGTGGAGAACTTTCCCCCGATTCCCATTGACTTCAATTTTACTTGGGCTACTTGCAGTCATCCTCAGCCAAATGCTGCCTGGCTGCTCAGGACACTCTTACCTTGCCTTGGAAAGCTGTAATGAAGCCTGGAGTCAAGCAGACCTGGTGGAATCCAAACCGAGTATTGATGAGAGATTATTAATGAATAAGTGTTGCTTGATGGGGCTTTTCATCACTTTGTTGATTATTGAAAATTGGCTGATGGGGCATTAATTGATTTGACTTGCTTTTCATGGGCAGGCATACTTGAGCAACTTTTCATTTTGTTGGGTAGATGGCAATGTTGTAACTGTGCTGGAAGAGCCTGACTAGCTGCATGGCTTGTTCTTGAGTACAAGTGTTAAGAATGCAGCGGGTTGTTGTCATGGCTCATAACCTTTACTGTATCTAGCTGTTTCTTGATATCACATGGAATAAATTAATGACTGAGGGCTGCCAGCTGCAATGGTAGCGACCTCTGAAATAGCCATTTAACATCACTAAATAAACAAGTGAACTAATTTATTCATTTCTCAAAGTCACAAAGCCAATGTGCAGAGTGGACTGAGTAAATCCTTAATCTGTCCCCTTGCTTGCTCCAAAACTGAGTTGCCTCTTCCTATTGGTTTATCATTATACACAACTGGATATGACTAGACTGTAGTGCCTTACTCTGATCCATTGATTGTGGGATTACTTAACTCTGGCAATAGGAAGTTGCTTCCGCTGATTAGCTGTTTTAGCTTCACCAGGACGGCATCTTGTTTTCATGCTTTTCTGCATGCCGCATTGAATCAGAATTGGTGCCCTGGCTTGATAGCAGTAGAAGAGTGAGGAATGTGCCAGGTTGCAAGGTTATGGATTGTAATTGCTGTTGATGATTCACGGTACATCAAAGGTTCTCAGTTTTGAGCTGCTAGATCTATTTATCTATCTCGTTTAGTAATGATGGTGATGTGATAGAATATATTTGCGTGGTTCCTTATGGTTACATATTTGGAACTATACAGATGGACTGCATCACCTTAAGAAGGCTGGTCACCACCATCTTCTCAAAGGCAATTAAGAATGAGTAACAAATGTTGGCTTAGCCAGTGATGTCCACATTCTGTGAAAGAATGAGTAATTAAAAAATATGATGGAGGGTGTTTGCAGCATAAAAATGGGACCCAGTCCACAGGAACTGAGCATTGGCCATTGTTATTAACACCATTATGGACAGATGCATCTTTGACAAGTAGATTAGTGAGGATGAAGCCAAGTAGGTTTTCCCCTTGTATTGGTTCTTTCACCACCTGCTGCAAGCCCAGTATAGCAGATATGTCCTTTTGGAGCAGCCAGCTTGATCAGTAATGGCAGTACTGAACCAGACATAGTAATGGACGTTTGAACTCTCCTACCCAGATTGCATTCTGTTCCCTTACTTCCCACACTGCTTCTTCCAAGTGGTATTCATCATTGAAGACTGATACATCACCGGAGGGAGGATGGTGGGCAGTAGGTGATAATCAGCAGCCCATGTTTGACCTGATGCCATGAGACCTCATGGTGGGGATGAGAGAAGTATCAATCATGATTGAATGGTGGAGCAGACTTCTTGGGCTGAGTGGCCTAATTCTGCTCCTTTGTCTTATGGTCTTATGTCTGAGTTAGTGTTGAGCACTCTTGGGCCAAGCATTCCCTCCTTTTGTACATCTGGTGGATCTTGGAGAAGCTTATATATCTATATAGGGTGGCACGGTAGCACAGAGATTAGCCCTGCTGCTTCACAGCTCCAGGGTCCTGGGATCGATTCCCAGCTGGGGTTACTGTCTGTGTGGTGTTTGCATGTCCTCCTCATGTCTGCGTGGGTTTCCTCCAGGTACTCCGGTTTCCTCCCACAGTCCAAAAATGTACGGGTTAGGTTGATTGGCCATGCTAAGAAATTGCCCCTTCGTGTCCAGGGATGCATAGGTTAGAGGGATTAGTAGGGATAGGGGGGTAGGGCCTGGGTGGGATAATGTTCAGTGCAGACTCGATGGGCCGAAGGGCCTCTTTCTGCACTGTAGTGTTCTATGATTTATTATTAAAGATTACAATAAAACAGTGACCACGGTTATATTTGACATTTTCTAGACTGCACAGTTGTAAGAAAACTTTTGCAAATTTTAAAATAGATTGAGTAGAGAGGAGCTTTTGTGAAACTAATGGTAATCTCAGTCCTTTGGCTGATAGAGTTTAAGCCCAGCATTTGGATGTGAGAATGTAGACTGGTGACCTGTGAAAATTAAAATCTGCATCTGCTTGAAGTTCAGAAAATACTTTGGAATGGATATCCCAGTGAAGTGGAATCTGCAGTCCTCAGTGTGACACTTCCAACACTTAAAAATTTGTGCTGAACCGATGGAGAATCAAACCTTTGTGAATTTTTGTGCTTTGATGCTGAGAAACAATAACAGGACAGTGTTTAGATTTTCCAGCTTTCCAGGTACCCCTTGGTTGGGTTACAAAAATTAAGAAATGTGTTTTGTTACCTGCAACTAAGACACAACCAGACAAAGGTACAACATGGAATTGTTTTGTTGCAATCTCTCTTTAAAATTTGATTTTTACAGATTGATGTCATAGAAGCTCAAAATTTAGAACAGCAGGAGACTTTGAACAGACCTGAAGAAAACTCAGGTAAGCTGGACAGAAGTTTTAAAAAACTGATTTTCTATTCTCACCCTAGTATGTTTACTATTTGAACCTAAATATGGAATCTGTAGTTAATTGAAAGAGAGCTACATACAATTTTGTTCAAAAATAAATCATTATATGGATGTAAGTGGCAAGGCTGGTATTTATTGTCTAATTCTAGTTTCCCTAAGAAATACTCAAACCGCTGCAATCCATGTTTGTTCCAATTGTTAACTACAGGGTGGGTTGCTGTGCCACTTCATAGGAAAGTTAAGAGTATATATGTTGGTCAGGTACTGGAGTCACCAGTAGGCCAGATCAGGTCAGGATGGTGGTTCCTTCCCAAATTGAACTTGTTATAACTTTGGCACATTGACAGCTTCATGGTCAGTTTTACTGATGTCAGCTCCTTTTCCAAATTTTTATAAAACTGAATTCAAATTCTTAAACTGCCATATGAGATTTGAACACTCAAATTCTCACTTTCTGGTCCAGTAATATGATCACTAAATTACCATACAGTTGCATTATATAAACTCTTTCCTGATCTGTGAATAATATTGGAGCTCTGAATATTGCAGCCTTAATTGATCATTAAGTGTAGATTATGTTTAATGTAATACAGTGTATATTAACTAATGTTTTTGGATGCTTGTGTTGGAGTTTTTGCTCATCCCTGAATCAACTGGCCATTTAAGACCCACTCATGATTTGAATATATAGGATAGGCTGATGCTACCTCTGTATGATTAAGTCTGCAAAAGTGGTGAGGGAGTGTGATGCCTGACATTCAGTTTGCTGGATAAAACATTAAACTGAGGTCTTAATTGATCTCTTGGTGGATGTGAAAGATCTCATGAATCTAATGGGGGTAGGATAGAGGCGTTCTCCGATCACACAGCTAATCATTAGTATTATGATTGTGAGCCAAGTAGGAAGATGGGTAAGCTTGATCTCTTAGCTTTGATCATATAGTGATGTATAAGTGAAGGGTATGGAAAAATAAATTACAATTTCACGAGTGTACAACAAGAATACTGGTCCATCCAACCTGTGTCATGTAATTGTGAAGTATTTCAAATTATTTTACACACCACATCCCACTGCACATTAAAACCATGTAATCTCTTGGGTGAGGTAAAAAACTAGGCTCATCTACATCGACAATTAAAACTGGTTGTGGAGACTACTTTGGATCCTGATGAACAAAGTCAAACCAGTCAAAGTCAAATTTAGGGCTGTTATCAGCAAATTGTTTGTCACATAAAGGCATAGAATTATGGAGGCAAAAATCATTGAATGATTTAATAATCAGTTTGATACTACAATGGGGAGACATTCGGATTGTTCTGAATAGATCAACTAAATGGCATTCCATGTCCATAATTAATATGTTATCTATTTTGCTTTTCCTTCCTGCTAAGCTTTTTGCTGAATAGGGTTAATTTTATAAAAATATATTTAAAGTTTAGAGGTTCACTCATTGGCGCATGTATTGGGAATTTGGATTCCATGATTTTCTATCTATTAATTTTATCCATATTTGTTTTCTGTGGGATACACTAATCACGTTGCTCGAGCACTAGTTTGAATGTTAATTTCTCAAATTTTTGGCCCAGTAGTCATTCCAATCATATCCCTAGACATCGTGCGCTTAATGTTTAAAATGGTCAATAACAATAAAAACAAAAAAAACAAGAGGTTTTTGGATGAACGATTTGTGCAATTAGGATTGTCTTGTATTAAGTCTTCTCAAGGCAGCCTGTGTTTTCAGACAAATACTCAGGGTGATGTGATTCTTAAGTGAATCAGGATGGCAAAATGTATGCTTTTATTATTTTATCTGTGGGTCAGGTCTGGCTAGGTTGACAGGTATGTAACTGTATGATTGTAGCTCATTATATCACTAATATCTCATTGTGGCCCTTTTCAAAAACTACAGCTAGGCCAATTCCAAATCGCTCATGGCTTTTTTCATTTTGCACTTTGAATTTAAATTCTCTGTGGTTGTGTTGTTACTTCTGTTTTAGAGCACATGCTGGCATTTGGAAGTTCAAATGAAGAGACATTCGTATTAACTCTAGTTGAGATCCCAGCCTCCTCTTTAATGGATTACAATGCATCTTCCACTTCCTCCTTCCCTGTTTCAGAAGACACCTTGACAGTTGCTGAACCAGTTCTGCCCTTGTCAACGGAAAATGTTGAAGTTACTGAGTCTGTGAGGCAAGTCCTGTATTTTCAGGCTTGAGATATAATTTGAACTTGCAGTAGAATTGAGTTTAAAGTTTCATGACAAAATTATTTAAATGTAATACTTAAAAATATACATGTGGAAAATTTCTGGTAAATAGAATCGATAGATACTTAAAGACGATGGATGAGAGCTGAATTTATCACCCTTCCAGTATGGAAGCACCTATTCTTGGCTCAAGTCTTCCTTCAATGACTCGGTTATATATATATGTAAACCTTAGTGAGGTTTAATCTCTTGAAAAATAGCTATCTTTACTTTGTTTCATTGATTAATCAGACTCTTCTGTCATAATTAATATTCCAGGTTACAGTTCTTTTCAATTATCTGATTTAAAGTGGATATTATACATATTTTAATTTCTACATCAATTGAAGGGGCATTCTTATTACCAACACTGAAGATGGCATGGGTTAGCAAAACTGTTTAGATTCAATGAATGTTCAGCTTTGTGTTGAGGGCAGTAGCTCCTTCTCCCTCTAGGCTGTCAGTATCCTACGTGAAGTGAGATTGGGCAATGACAGTCTGCTTCCAATTGGGCATAGAACCATGAAAGGAAACTTTATTTATATAGTACTAACGGAAGAATAGAGGGCAGTGGGATTAATTTTGGATTGCTTTAGTAAAGAACTCATACAGATGTAGCAAATTTGAATGGTTTTTATCTGCACTCTGATATGAAAACAAAATGTCATGGATATTACAGATCTGAAATAAACATAATGAGAGCTGCAAATACTCAGCAAATCTGACAGCATCTGTGGAGAGAGAAATAGAATTAACCTTCCAGGTAGTTGAGATGAACTTGTTGGGAAGTCATTGACCTGAAACATTAACTCTGTTTCACTCATCACAGTTACTGCCAGACCTGCTGAGTATTTCCAACATTTTTTGTTTTAATAGGCATGGTTAAATATCTGATTCTAAATCTGCAGATCCATAAGAGTGGCCATGTTGGGTATGAGAAGTGAATAACTTTATTCTAGTGCAGTATGTGTCACCCTAATGTTGTGACCATGGTCCATTTTGTCAGAGCAATGAACTTTTACCTTGCACCTGCTGTGCTATAACCAAGTTGCACGTGCTTCATGCTGGCGACTGACAATGTTCCAACATTCAGCATTAATATCCCTTACCTTAATGTGAAAACATTTCAACAAAATATGTACATAAATTAAGTATTCATTCTTATTTTAATAGTTATGCTCCTGCATGCAGCTCTGAGCCATCAATGCAGGCAACTACAGTACACACTGTGTCCGAATCAGCACCATTTACAGAAAGTATTCTACAACAATGGAGTTTAAATAAGCCAGGCTCTTGCAGAGGACAAATGGATAGAAAAAGGAAAGCGCACAGTTTTAAAGATGATCAAGATTTTCCTGCTAAGAGTCCAACAATCGTACCAATCAATCGGGAATCAGTAGAAAAGGTACCACCAACTGATGAAACTATTCAGTCAAGTTTAGTTACCTGCACATCACTTGAGGTAGGTGCTTTTTTCCCCCCATTCATTTTTAAGTTATTTCATGAGATGTGTGCATCGCTGACAAGGCCGTATTGCTCATTCCTAATTACCCTGTAACTGAGTGGCTTCATAGCGCAGCTACATTACTGTGGGTTTGGGGTCACATAAGGATGGCAGATTTCCTTCCCTAAAGGACCTTAGTGATTCAGGTGGATCTCTACTACAATCAATGGCAGTTTCATGGTCACCATTACTGAGAACGGTTTTAAATCCCAGATTTATTAATTAGATATAAATTTCACCAGCTGCCATGGTGGGATTTGAACCCATGTTCGCAGAGCGTTAACCTGGGCCTCTGGATTACTAATCCATCGACATTACTACAATACCATCATCTCCTCCAAATCTTTTGACTCTGAAGGCTTGCAGGTTCGATTAGATCAGTATTATGGTTCATGGATGCAATGTATGAAGCAGATCTACTGGCACCATTAAAATGCCTGGTCAAATTCACTCCAAAATTTTTCAACTCGTTAGTTGTTTTTCTCCTTCGTTCAGTCTCTATTTATGCCTCTGCTGCTGTGAAAATGGTTAATTGGCCTGTATGCCTACACCATCAGCATCAAAGTTGAATTACTCTTTTTATTCATTAACAGAATGTGAACATCACTGGCAAGGTCAGCATTTCTTGCCCATCTCTAACTGTCCTTGAGAAAGGTGGTGATGAGCTGCTTTCACAATTGCTACAATTCATGTGGCGTAGGTACTCTCTCAGTGCTGTTAGGGAGTGAGTTCAGCAACATTGGAGGAACAGTGATATTGTTCTAAGCATGCAAGGTCCTTCTAGGTTGTAGAGGTTGCGGGGTTAGAGGAAACTTGGGGACTTGCTGCAGAATATCTTGTAGATGGTACACATTGCAACCACTGTGGAGTGAGAGAATATTTAGGGTGACAGATGAGGTGCAGATCAAGTGGAATGCTTTTCCTTGGATGGTGTTGAGCTCCCTGAGCATAGGAGCCACAATCATCCAGATGGGTGCAGAGTTTTCCATCATACTCCTGACTTGTGACTTGTGATGGACAGACTCTGGGGGGTCAGGAAGTGAGTTACTTGCTACAGAATTCTAAATGCAGCCACGGTATTTAAGTTAAGTTTCTGGTTGTCTGTTGATGATGGTATAAATTTAAAATGGACATGCCATTGCATGTCAAGGGGGAGATGATTAGATTCTCTTTTTGGGGGTGGTCATTGCCTGGCACTTTGTGGTGAGTATGCTACTTGCCATTATTTTCCCATTATTGTCCAGGTCTTGCTGCATGTGCCCAGAAACTGCTCCAGTATCTGAGGAGTTGCAAGTGGTACTGAAAACTACAATAATCAGTAAGTTTCACCACTTCTATCTTTCTGATAGAGTGAAGATCATTGGTGAATCACCTGTAGATTTTTGGATCTAGGGCATTATCTTGAGGAACTCCAGCAATGATGTCCTGGGACCAAGATCATTGGCTTCTAACAACCACGTTTGTTTGCCTTTATTATGACTGCAATTGGTGGAGAGTTTTACCCCTGATTTAACAAAAGATGTATTCATTCACTGACAAGATTTGTTAAGGCTCCTGGGTGCCACATTCAATTAAATGCTGTTTTGATATTAAGGGCAGTCACTCTTTTTCCCACAGTTTGTGCAATCCTGCTCTACACCCATACTACAGCCCCATTCAGTCTCATTCCTGCCCCAACTTGGTGTACCTCAGACCAGGAGATTGAGCTTCGCAATAAAGTAAATCTGCTTCTTTGGCACTTCTCCTTTGCCCAATGTTATTACCCTCTGATATCCCAGCAATTTTAACTTGGACAGCAAATCTCTAAGTAATTAGCTGCAGAGTTCCTTCTTCCATAGGAATACCCAACCAAGAAGGGCCCTTGAGCGCTGGTAAAAGAGAAAAAATAATTAATCAATTATGACGTTCCAGATTCTTTCACTTGAACTATACTTGATCAGCTACCAGGCATGGTGAAAGAAAATTATGCTTCTCCATACTGATTTGTGATTATTTTCTTGATCATTAAAATTGTTTATTTTAGTAAGTATCCCAAGATGTCTAAATTAGATGGATTAGCCATGGTGGATATGCAGGATTATGAAGGTAAGGTGAGGGAGTGGGTCAGGGTAAGACACTCTGTTAGAGTCAGTGCAGACTCGCTGGGCTGAATGACCTCCTTCTGCACTTTAGGGGTTCTGTGATTCTAGGTCCACAGGGTGAAATACACAAAATGTCAAACTAATCTGTCCCTTCAAGAACCCGAGTGCAAGTGCAGAACAAGTTAGGTACACGATTGTCATATGCTGCAATAATTTATTTAATATGAATTTAGTGCCCCTAACAGCTCTTTAGTATTCTAATTCTTTATTGTTTTTTGCACAGGAATATCCAGCAACTGCAGCAAGTAATGTCTTGAGAAATTATGGTAAATCAATTATTTTTATATCAAATATTTTAATCTTTGTAGAAACTTGATATCTGTGTTGATATGCAGGATCTTCTTGGAGGTCCTCTCCACTCCAAGTATTTTAATGACAGTATTTATGAATGCTAGTTAGTAACAGTATCCATATTTGCATTTTATCTTCCTAATGCTAGAAATGGAAAAGAGATGGGATTGTTATGGCTGACTCTGTGGCTGAATACCAGCCTGACTTCTCAAAGTCTTGTGAAAATACTTGAGATTATTGAATAGATTTTATTCTCTTAAAACTTCTTCAATAATTTAATTTATGCACCTGTTGAGATTAATGGAACTGGGGTGGAATCCATTAAGAAAGTGAGATGGTTTTCTTCTGCCCTGTGCCTGACGTACGTCGAGGTGCTAATTCCAGATGCTTTATGCATTTCATCTGAGTAATATATATTTTTCAAATTTTCACCAAACTCGAAGTGCTCCCTCACTTTAACTTCATTTTGAAAAAGAAACACAATTTGTAGCCAGTTTGTTTGTACTCAAAGCTGAAATTCTACCACAATACATTTGTGGGGATTAAATTACAAACTGCTGGCACTCTATTCAAGTTTGTCTGTGTCCATATTTATATTTAACTAAGCATGACCAATTTTGAACGTGTTTTGAATTGTTCCTGAAAAGGTGCAGCTCAAATGAATCTTCCATCAGAATCCACTGAAGGCTTTACACCTACTCCCCTGGATAATGTTGTCGACCCTGCTCCTGTTGAAACAACAGCTATTGTATATTCTGTATCTGCTGAAGAAATGAAAAAGTCTGGTCCACAGATAAGAAGAGGTACATGGCTAATTTTACAGTGTTTTGTTTCATAATGTTTCCAAATAATGAACAAGATTACTTACATATCTCACTTGGTCCATTTAAGCAATAAATGAAACAAAATATTGAATTAAGAAGTCTTCATTCTTGTCATTTCCTCTGCATTTTTTAAACAATTGGAGAATCTCCCACTTTATTCAATAATTTTTTCAAATTATTTTTGCTCATCTTAGTCCTCACTCTAAAGGAATTTTCACTACATATTCATAGCTGCCTATTTCATTCGTGGTTTATTGATTTCTGTTGCTATTCAGAATGCATCACAAATTTTATGGTCATTTTATGATATTTAATATTGTGAATCTGTTATGCAATGTTTTGCACAGTTTAGAATGCAGAATCATCCTTGTGTTTTCAATCCTTTGTTTAAGAAATGAAGTTCTTTCCCACTTGTTACAGAATATCATTTTGTGTGTTCTTTGAAGCCATTTCTCTGATGTATTTGTTTTACTAGCTGCTGTTGAGGGTTCTGAGCATGTCTGGGTTTTGGGCGGGCATCTCAGTCTGCAAGAATGTTCTACAAACAAGACGGGTGTTCCTGTTTTCATACTTATTACTGTGCTTACTGTTCTGCTGAGTTATTATTGTTAAACTTCAAAGAAAATCCTTTCTTTAAACAATGTATTTGACTACCGTTATTGTGGTCACAAGTTACCACACTAATTTATTTCAACTTGTGTTTTTAATCTTTCTAGGTAAACTCACTGTGAAACCTAATATTTCTACAAAGAGAAGTACATGCAATCCTGAGATCAGCCTCCCTGCTAAAAGCAAAAACACTCCAAAACTTTCAAGAACTATACCTTCTCCTTGTGTTTCTGAAAAAAGCTTACAACCTGAACTAACATGCAATTTATCAGTTGATATGAACTCTGCACAACCACAGCCAGAATCTGTGCTCCATAACATGGGTCAAACTGATGCACAAGGAACGGGAACTGCCACTGAATCAGTTCATTCTGTAGAGACTTTGGA
The DNA here is from genome assembly GCF_965287045.1 of Carcharhinus amblyrhynchos. Taxonomy (NCBI): domain Eukaryota; kingdom Metazoa; phylum Chordata; class Chondrichthyes; order Carcharhiniformes; family Carcharhinidae; genus Carcharhinus; species Carcharhinus amblyrhynchos. Next base: position 95,389,811 of record NC_137328.1, read on the forward strand.
AGCAGACGCAGATATGGGCAAGACAGGAGAACAATCTGGAATGAGTACACAAAACGCAGCTTCGACTTCTAATAGAAGTCTAACAAGGTGAATTGGAAAAACATGATTTGCACGAGTCTGCTTTAAAAAGCACTTCAGGAAGAAAAATACATATGTAATTATCCCCATTTGACATATTTAAAGAACAGCTTCAGGCTCCCATTATTTTGAACACTGGGACAAGTTTATGCATCTTTTATTCATTTGAGGGTTAAAAATTTCTATTTTCAGAAAAAAAGTAGAAGTTAATTTAAAATTTGTATTTCTGATTTTTCATTGAAGTTACCAGAGGCACGGATTCTTTCACCCTTTAGTTCTTAAAAGTGGAGTTAACCCACTTGTTTAAACAATGAGTTCCATATTGGCTCTGAGTGCTCGATGGAAACACTGCACATCAGAGCAGAAAAGCATGTCCTGTTCCCAGCATTGACATCCCATATCTTAAGTAAAGAAAAATCCAAAATTGTTCCTGTCTGGTAATGGTTTACTCTGCTAATTTGCTTTGAGATGAATGAATCCCATAGTGTTAAGAAGCTAAATTTCTATTAATAAAGACTATCTGTTAATTAGATTCTCCCATTATAAGTTGTTTTAATTTAGCTCATCATACTTTTCACCCAACCAGTTTTTGTGATCGTGTCATCAGCTTTTATTGCTTCATGAACATTTCCAAGAACTTAAGTTCTTTCTATGTGCTGATTTTTAGAAAGAGATAATGATTGTAAGACTCCTTAAATTTTTGTGACGTTGTTGCTGAAGGCCAGCATAGCTAGCTCATGATTATCTGAACCTTGTATCATTTCTTTAAACTTTTTAAGTTTTTGTTGACTGTTTACTGGTTTTGATTTTTTTATTAAAAAGGAACAAGAAAGTCCTGTCTAACACACCAATTTTTAACTTGTGTGTCCACAGAATAGAATCCTACATATAGAAGGAGACATTCGGTCCATCAAGTCTGCACTAACCATGATCCCACCCAGGCCCTATCCCCATAACCCCACATATCTATCCTGCTAATCCCTGACACTAGAGTCAATTTAGGGTCAAACTGTTTCTTTGCACAGGTCCCGCACATTTTTGGATGTGGGAGGAAACCTGAGCACCCGGAGGAAATCCACACAGACACAGGGAGAAAGTGCAAACTCCATACAGGCAGTGACCCAAAGCCAGAATTGAACCTGGGTCCTGGCGCTGAGAGGCTAACCACTGTGCCGCTGCCCCATTGTGAAAAACTGCCTAAACCTACTTATTTCTAAGATTAAGAAGACATGTCAGTTTTCTTAACAAGCATTAATTTATCTGGAATTATCATTATGGCTTTTGTACTTGTCTTTTCAAGGGTAATATGTTTCCTATAATTAAATGATCAAATCTGAACACACTGGCTTAGTCAGTTGCTGTACAACAACAATGCTTTCGGTTTGTTGTCAAACCCTCTGCTAAAGAAATGACATGCCTCCTTTGTCTTTTTTTATTTTTGCAACCAAACACAAGGACAATGATTAGTCTTTAAGACTGTTGCATTCTTGCTCCAGCTAGAACGGTTTCCTTTTGATGTAGCCAGAAATTTATATATAACCAGCGATCTGTGCAATGAAACAGTTGTTTTTTGATTGATCACAGGGTTTATCTTAAAACAAAAAGCCAATAACTGGTCTTGCGGTGTGCTTACAATAATTAGGGTTTTTGAGTTTAAACAAGCACAACTTAATGCATTGCAGTAGAGTGATAGGTTTTGTTTTATATAGTATAAGGCCTAGACTATTATCAAGAACATATCATTTGGCTCAATGTGGATAGCCACACAAGACTTTATTTAATATTAGCATGGCTCTCAGGACAGATTCAAGGATTTATTTAATATTAGCATGGCTCTCAGGACAGATTCCACTCAATCACCTGTCTAATTCTCCACTTGTCACTTCTTTCAGCTTGAAAAGTTCCCAATTTATGGCTACACTTTATGTTCTAAAGTCAATTTTGTCTAATCAAACAGAAACCTATACTTTCTACTTGATAACGCCTTACCTGAGTCAATAATCTCTCATCATTTAGACCAAATATTAGGTACAAAGTGCAGCTTCTTCCTTGTACACCAACCAAGACTTCTAAAACAGAAAATGTCTTTTTTTTTGTTTGTAGGCATATTGCTTGGAAAAAAAAATTGATCTACAGACAAAATTGCTATTTTGCTTCACGTTTTTTTGGTAAAGATTATGGATGGCACAGAGGAAAGCCACTGTCTAGAAATGTTGGCATGGGCATGAAGATGAGTAATGAGGAAGAGAAAAGAGTATTTCAGTTTAATGTTTAAAGATCTTGAACTTTAGACCGTGGCAGACCTTAGTCCACAGACTTGATTTGTTTATTCTAATGAAGGTCTTTTGCTGAATAATTATTTAAGATGCCCCATTGATCATGTAATCCTTTAATACCATCTCTCATATGGAGACATAAATCTATTTTCTGTCATGTAAATTACTGAATTACATCAGGATTTTTTTAACTGAACTGAAATTTAGTTATCAGTAACATTCTAAATTTGACTCAACTTACGACTGCTGACGTTTTTCATTTTAAAAAAGGTTAAATGCAAGGTTTTATTTAAATCTAGGCATTTTACTTTATAGTAATATTTTTAATTAGCACAGATATTGAAATCTGACTGCACAACTTTAATCTTTTTCTGCCTTCCACAATGTAATGAAAGAAATCTAACTACCTGTAATAAAAACAAAAAACACTGGAAAATCTCAGCAGGTCTGACAGCATCTGTAGGGAGAGAATAGAGCCAATGTTCAAGTCCAGATGACCCTTCGTCAGAGCTCATCTGTCCTGCTGTGACAAAAAGTCATCTAAACCTAAAACATTGGCTCTATTCTCTTCTCACAGATGCTGTCAGACCTGCTGAGGTTTTCCAGCATTTTCTGTTTTTGTTTCAGATTCCAGCAACCGCAGTATTTTGCTTTTATTCATCTGTAATAATGAACTTCCTGAATTTCAACAGGCCAGGGCGTAAACCACGAGGATTTCTATCCTTTATATCAAAGAAGTCATCTGAGAATGAAAGTGAAATAAAATCTCCAAGAACAAAACTTCTGAAGCCCCGTATGAATCTCCCACGGTTTGCTGGAAAAAGGTCGATGTCATCTGGGGAACCTGCTGGAGAAACACCGACAAGCAGCTCTCCTCCTGCTAAAAGGAAATCATGTGAAGAGATAGAAAGGAGCCAACCCTTGAACAGAAGTTCCCCAACTGATGTAGGTTACCATTCTGTTTTTAACTTTCTGTTCCTTCTGGGCTACTCACATGTGTAGGGTGCAAGGGCGAGTGGGATTCAGTGTGAGTTGCATGACGTCAGTTCTGTAGTTACTGAGGAGTTAGACTACGATTTTTCTTGTGTAATGTTTCCTGAATAACTATTCAGGTAAATCTCAAAGAACTGTCTGAAGTTCCTGACTCTAGCTGAGAATCAGAGATACTTGCGGAGAGTCCATGGAATAGGGGACTTTCATAGAGGTCAGCATTTTTTTGCAGGATCCTGATGTGCATCTTCATTCGTGCATCTTCATTCATGCATCTAGTGCCTGATCGATTGGAATCATAGAATCTACAGTCCAAAAGGAGGCCATTCAGCCCATTGAGTCTGCACCAATCACAATCCCTATCTTCGTAACTCCATGTATTCACCCTGCTAATCCCCCTTTACACTAAGTGGCAATTTAGCATGGCCAGTCAACCTAACCCGCACATCTTTGGAGTGTGGGAGGCAACCGGAACATCTGGAGGAAGCACACGCAGACACGGGGAGAATGTGCAAACTCCACATAGACAGTAACCCAAGGCAGGAATTGAACCCAGGTCCCTGGTGCTGTGAGGCAGCAGTGCTAATCATTGTGCTGCCTCAAAGCAATCATATGATGATTGAATGCTAGTTGGGAGACGCATGTCAGGACCTCGCTGAAATTCTGACGTGTGCACATGAGTGGAAATTGCTCTGGGAGTTTAAACTTCTGATGGGACTGATTTCAACTGCTTGGGAACCTCCATGAACACCTCTGACTCTGAGCTCAGGGTCAGAGACTTTGGCTAGATGCACAGGATATTTGCCTTGGTCATGTTATAGTAGTAAATAAATGGTCCAACTCAGGTGACTAAGCCATGTAACTCAACTGGACACCAGAACCAATCCCTGCTCCTCCATCCTTTCTTCCCTGACCCACAACTACCACTTTGATCACCTGATTAAACCTCCCTCCATCCAATCTGATTACCAACTGACCACTTGTCTGACCTGGCATGGCTACCACTTGATCCAACTACCCACCTAGCCACTGAGCCATTCACTACCTCATTCACTTAGTGAAAAACTTAGACTTTCAAGACCTTGCTTGAATATGGCAGCTACTGTTCTGAAAAGAGGACCTGTCCTGTCTTCATCTATCTTTTCTTGTACCTTAAATAAAAGCAAATCACTGCAGATACTGGAATCTGAAACCAAAAGAGAAAAGGCTGGAAAATCTCAACAGGTCTGGCAGCATCTATTAGGAGAGAAAAAAGCTGACGTTTTGAGTCCAGATGACCCTTTGTTAAAGCTTTGACAACGAGTCATCTGGACTCAACATCAGCTCTTTTCTCTCCTTATAGATGCTGCCAGACTTGCTGAGATTTTCCAGCATTTTCTCTTTTCTTGTGCCTTACTGCCTTTTCTGTGAATATGCAATTCTTTGTGAATACGCAATCCTCTGACTCTAAAATGCTTCAGCTGGGATCAGATATACCAGCAGAAAAATTGCAAAATGGTCAACATGCGCAGCATCATCTCTGATGGGGAGATCTAGGCTTCTACTGTTTAAAGTGCTTTGCATGAGTTGCCTGTTAAATTAATCCCTTCAAGCCACTTTCTACTACCTGCAGTCAACAAGACATTATTGGTTAATAACCGTTTGTGTAAAATTTTGTTTTATCCATTCATGGGATATGGGTGTCGCTAGCAATGCCAGCATTTATTGCCAATCCTTAATTGCCCTTGAACACAATAACACACTAAATAGAAGCAGGAGTAGACCACTAGGCCGTTCAAGCCTGCCCTGCCATTTAATAGAATCATAGCTGATAATGTTGATTTGGAATGCAGCCCATGTCATTACTTAAATGCCTTCTCTGTGCTCTCTTCAGGTACTTTGTAACTCATCGTTGCAGAGTTGGCAGTCTGAGTCTTATACGGAGGAGGCCTGTTGTGCAGTGGAACAGGACACAGAACAGATGCAGCCAACAAGAGTTGCTGAATATTTTTTCAGTGACATCTTCACAGAAATAGATGAGGATGAAGAAGAAAGCAAGCCTTGAAGCTGCATTTTGTGCTGGTACAACACATGATCTGAAACATTCACAGCTTCATTACAGAATTAGAGGAAAAATGATATTGAATATAAACAGGCCTTTTTTGCTTTTACTGTTTTTGTTTTGCACTGAGATCTCCTATAAAATACTGTTGAAGTCGTACGAATGTGAATGCAAAAGGTTGGTCAACCACTTTACCTTATCAATGTTTCTTGGTTGGAAATACCAAGACTATTGTAACAACATTTTTCTTATTAACTTCACAGGCATTAAGCTGCTGCTTTACCATTCTCAATATATTATATCTTTGTTAACTGTACAAATAAGTTTGTGTTTACAATATTGATGAATCTCCAACATGGTTTTCCTTGAATCTCAATAAATCCTTTGTCATAAGGAATGCATTTGCCCAACTGGAGCGCATACTACAAAATGGGCAACTTAATTTTCATATTGATAAGTAGATCTGTGCTTGCTCATGTTTCTGTTTATTTCATTCACCCACAATTTACTATTGAATTTCAATGAATGGAACATGTGTACAGACTACAAACTCAGATTATCACACTTTAACATCTAAACAATTAATCAGGATCACTTTTTAAATATAGAATTTAGTATCCAAAATACTAATAGGTGAAGATACATTTTGACAACTGAATTCAGCAGACTACTTTTTCCAAAAGAAATATGATTTTTGCTTCAGGTTAATTTTAAATACATATTGAAGCAATAGTGGAAACCAAATGAGAAAACCCATATGACACAGAAAAAGATACAAATAAATGAGCATCTAGTTGAAAAGGATAAACTGTATTAATGAAATAATTCACTGGCATCTAAGCTGGCAAAGTGTATTTTCAGTTCTTGGCTGCAAATTTCATTGGTAGGAGGAGAAAATTGAGTTAGGGACTGTGTATGTGTGCGCATGTTTTCTTTACAAAAGCAGCTGAGTATTAAATCTGATTCCAAAAATTTGTTTAAGCAAATTGCTTAGGAACTCATTCAGAAAATTGCTTTGTGACAATTTCACAAATTTTTGGACTTTGCTTTTTTTTCAGCATTGGTTAATAATATGAATTGCACATAGTTTGGTAAGCATCTCTGAAGGTCAGGATCTTTCTCTTCATTACCTCTTTTGTTCTTTGAAGAATGTGCCTTTCCAGCAAGCATATTTATATTTCAGATTCACGGGTGTGAAATATATTGCTTGAAGTTGCCATTCCTTTTAAAGTTTCAGTATGATTGCTGAGTGTTTGAAAGAAAGAAACACTTGCAAGTTTGGATGTGAAACAGGCATCTTTATTGACAGATGATTTTTAAAATTTTCAATGATTAATTTAAGTGTAAAATTGCAGTGGACTGAGATTTATTTGCATGTCATACATGTCAACAATGAGAAACACATTTTCTTTTTGTGAAATAACCTGCACTTCTGTTTGTGTTTTTTTCAATACAATTATATATAATTTACAGAAGATTACTTTTAGGTATTTGTTTGCGTTAAATGAGAATCTTCTTGGTTAAATCTTTTCAAGCTCCTTTTGAAACTTGTATTTTTAAAAAAAATTCTGTTGGATGTGTTCCATTAGTTAACATTATGGACATGTGATGTGATGTTAAATGTACTGACTGTATTTTAATATGGGTTCGCAATCACATCTGCAGATAATTTATCTCACTTTTTGTATGAATTATTACTTAAGATGTGGCTATAATGTAAGCTATTACTAAAAGATGTGGCTGCAATATTTTTATCGACTTCAAAATGGGGGGAGAAAATGAGGAACACAAATTATTTTGTGCTAATCAAAATGTGAACCTTGTTACAACTGGTAAGTGACCCAACTGTGTCCATGCTATAGAATGTTGATGTTTGGGCAGCATATCTTTAAAATACTCATTCACTTTTGATATATCAAAAGGCTCAAAGGTAGGAAGAAACATCCCCTAAACAGTGTCTCAGAGTCGGGTGTAATAAATACTGCAGCCAAGCTAGGGTGAAGAAATGGAATTTTAACATTGATGACCAAGCTGCAAGACAAAATAGTCAATCTGTGGAACATCTTGACCATCAGGAGTTCAATGAAAGATCTGTGGCAAATTCTGACTGTTAATTAGACACACGGGTAGAAATTGATCTAGTTTAGGTATTGGATCGCCCACCCATTGCAGTTAAAGGAACTGAACATCAGCCAATCTGACTGCCAGTTTTTGCCACCTAGTGTTGGTAGCAGTCAAAAAGTTGAGAATAAACTCTGGAAGTAAACAAAAAGTTAATTATGTAAAACTTCACAAGTAATGCTTATATATGTGGCAACACGCAAAAGATGGGTTTGAATTTATTTTGTCCCTGTCAGTTGCACCACTCAGCACTCTGCATATATGTAAATTATTGTTACAGTATTGTGTTCACTTGGTTGCAAATATGTACGTAGTTATTTACTGAATGACTAACTTCAGAGTCATTACCGCATCTTCCTTGTTTGGAAGGAACATTATAGTATTACTGCACAGATGAATTCATCTATGGACTGATTGTAAATTCTGTAAATAAAAGTATCTTATATAATTTCTGTTTATGTCTGTTTACCGTGTTGCTGAGGTTTGGCATTGCCACCAGGCCATTTCTTATCACAGGATCCTATAAATAAACCAGGGCTGAGTGAGGGAGTAGCAGCGGGTAAACCCCCCACAGCAATCTGTTTTAAACCAGAGAGACAGCTGCACAGAGTCCTTGCCGCAGGCTGACTGGAGATTTTGTTTTCAGGAATCAGGAACCAGTCACCTGCCAAAGGCTTTTGTGTGTGTGTTGTAAAGGCAGAAATAAAAGAGCCCAATGACAGGGAGGATACTTTGCCCAACACTTTCTCTCACTGGCACGTTTTCCCTTTCGGAAATGTTATGTGAAAGTTAATTGGAGCATGGCGATGGCTCTGACTATGTTCGTCTCCCTACATTCACAATTTTCTGACATGTTCCAAACACTTAAATATATTTATTAATACATTATGACCAGTGGAGCCTAAAGAGCGATCAAGGCCACAGTTTATTTTGTCCAAATTTAGTTTAACAGCCTTTTGCTATGAGCCTCATGTTGACTCAATAATTCTAGTAAACAATATACACATTAAAAAAAGACTTCCCATCAATGTTAAGAGCATATAGAAACATAGAAAAGTACAGCACAATACAAGCCTTTCGGCCCTCGATGTTGTGCAGAGCTATGTCCAAACCCAAGATCAAGCTATTCCACTGCACATATGTTTCCGATTCCATTGCATAATAGGAAGTGTTTATGTCTTAATCAAAATAAAGCTACCATTCCCTAGCCCATAAACATAATTTATAAATTAATAGTGTGAATTACAGGAGATAACCTGTTAAGTCTATTGTGACTTCCAATATAACTTTTTCGTTTATCCTATTTCATGCTTTCAGTTTTCAATCCAGTTTGCTAATTTCTTAGCTATGTGAGTGAAGCAGCCCAGGTTCAGCTTCTGACATTTAGATACTTGGATCTAGTAATAAGATAAGAAGCCATGATTATTTTGTGTAGCAGTGCTTTATAAATTTTGTTGTATTTGTCTATTTAAATATTCTATCCAATGTGTTCTATAATTTCTGAGTAGCCTCTTTTCATTTTTAAATTTGACTGCTCTGTATTGCGTTTGAATTAGTCATTTATTAATTATTAACAGTGGCTTCAGTACTGAACTCTGAAGCTACCCACTCCTTCCTCTTGAACTTTGACATAACCCCTCTAAAAACTATTGATCAGTTTCCTGTTAACTGTTTTTAATTTAATTCCTTCCTGGTGTTTATCCTGAATCTACACTGCTTATAGCTCAGTACTCTTTCATGGAGAACTTTTTCAGAAGCCTTCTGGAAATCAAGTCTGATTATGTTTTATGTCTTAACTGTTACCACTTTCTCAAAGAAGTTAGACCAATGTTGCAGGGTCCCGTTAGATTAGATGTATGTATTTCAGTGACATGAAGAACCATCTAAAGAGTTGTTAACTTGAAGACTAAGGAGATATTTTCATTACAATCTCCTGTGCACAGACACCAGATCTGTAGTTCGGAAGATCAAGAATTTTTTTCTCCAAGACACAATTTATCTCTTTACTGTTTGTAGGAGTTTGCTGTGTGCAAATTGGTAGTTGTCCCCTACATTATAATTGTGACTACACTTCAAAACTACTCCTTTGGCTGTAAAGCAATTTGAGAGGTCCAGTGGTCATGAAAAATACTATATAAATGAAAGCATTTTTTGCACGAAAACAGTTGGGGAATAGTTTTCCAAGGTTATATATTCTGCAATCATTCACTCTTTCTCAACGCATGTTTTAAAGCAGAAGTGCCAGACACTAAACAAATTTGACCACTAAGTAAATTGAAGAGATTTAGAACACTTGTGTAATTGATTTTGATTTATTATTGTCACATAGAATCATAGCATTCTTATAGTATAGAAGGAGGCCATTTGGCTCATTGAGTCTACTGACCACAATCCCACCCAGACCCTATTCCAGTAACCTCACACATTTACCCTGCTGATCCCTCTGACACTAGGGTCAATTTTACTGTGGCCAATCAACCTAATCCACATATCTTTGGACTATGGGAGGAAACCAGAGCACCCAAAGGAAACCCATGCAGACACTGGGAGCAAGTACAAACTCCACACAGTGACCAACGCTGGAATTGAACCTGGGTCCCTGGCACTAAGGCAGCAGTGTTAACCACTGTGCCATCATGCACATGTATTAGTATACAGTGAAAAGTATTGTTTTTTGTGTGCTACACAAAGCATACCATTCATAGAGAAGGAAAGAGAGGGTGCAGAATGTATGTTACAGTCATAACTAGAGTGTAGAGAAAAATGAACATGGTCATATATAGGGATTCTATGATACAACCAGAAAGAATGCTTTGTATGCCCCACACGAATTCATAAATAACTCTCTTTGCGAGTAGTTTTTACACCAGTTCTTCGCCCTGTTGTTATTCTTTGAAGAACAGCCGTCCTCTTACGATCTTTACGCTTTGCAGTTTAACGCTTGCAAACTAGCTTATTAATTGTAGTGTGGTGTGGGAATGCCTATCCGCTGGTGGAGCGGGAGCAGGAGTCCCTCCCCCCGGGGATGTTGGTGCAGAGAGCCGGGGCTTGTGCACACATACACACCCCCCAGGAGGTGAGCAGCTGCGGCAGGCCGGCTGCGAGATGTTGCACGCGGGGAAGCTGCGGCTCTGCCTGTCCGGAGCGCGCGCCGGGCTTGCCGCTCGGGCGCCTCGCGGTTACCACGGGGACAAGGTGGCGACGGTGGGCTCGGAGCCGGAGACCAGCTCGGCCCTGTTCCAGGTAGGCCGCATCTGGAGCCCCGGACTCGGCTGCAAACTTCAACCGGAGGGAGGGAGGGAGGGAGGACAGTCTGTGTCCACTGTGGGCAGAATGGGCCCGCACGAAGGACACAACCGTGCAGGAAGAGATACACCACTTGCGGCTATGACAGCGCTGATATAAAACTCAGCACAGGTTGCATGACTTTTAGAAATGGTATATTTGTTGACATTTAGGAGAAGCCCAGGTCATAAGTTTCTGGTGACCCTTTCCTGAAGACCTTGAACGTGGACACTAACTCCTCCCTTAACATTGAAAACAGCAACTCCAAGTGAAAGAATTACTTTAAGCACATCAGATTTTCCCATTACAACCAACCTAAAAGCTGTAGGTGGGTTCTGCAGCAGAAAACAAAACATTAAAACTTTACACCTTTAACTATTTAATTAAATAATACTTTAAAATAAAATAAATTTGAAGATAGAAAATAAATGCCAGCTTTCTACTTAGGTCCTGCCTGCTGCCTTTCCCGCTTGCCACAATCCTGTTTTCCGAAACTGTTAGCCAACATCCCCGCCCCCCCCACCGTTTGCTATTCATTTCACCCCAAACCCTCTTGATTTGCTGTGGACCCATCCTCTCAACTGTGACCCTGTGGTGTGCAACCTCTGGCATTCACAGACCATGCAAGTCATAGGAACACAGAAGAAAGGAGTATGGTAGGCCATCTAGCCCCTCGAGCCAGCCCCACCATTCAATAAGGTCATGGCTGATCTGATCGTCGTTCAGTTCCACTTACCTGCCTGCTCCCCATACTCTTCATTCCCTTATTGGTCAAAAATCTATCTACCTGTGACTTAAACACATTTAATGAGGTAGCCTCCACTGCTTCAATGGGCAGAGAATTCCAAAGATTCACTAAAATAAACTAGGCTTGTACTCGTTAGAGTTTAGAAGAGTGAGGGGAGATCTCATTGAGACGTATAAGATGATGAATGGGATGGATAGGATAGAGGTGGAGAGACTCTTCCCGCTCAGAAGGGACAGTAGGACTAGGGGGCGCAGCCTCAAGATAAAGGGGGGGCGGTTTAGAACGGAGTTGAGGAGGAACTTCTTCACTCAAAGGGTGGTGAATCTCTGGAATTCTCTGCCCGTTGAAGTGGTGGAGGCTGCCTCGCTAAATATTTTTAAGACGCGGGTTGATGGGTTTTTGATAAGCGAGGGGATTAAGGGTTATAGGGAGAGGGTGGGAAAGTGGAACTGAGCCACGACAGATCAGCCATGATCTTATTGAATGGCGGGGCAGGCTCGAAGGGCTAGATGGCCTACTCCTGCTCCTATTTCTTATGTTCTTATGTACCCTGTCTAGCCCCTTCGTTATCTTATATGTCTCTATAAGATCTCCCCTCAGCCTTCTAAACTCCAACGAGTACTGGCCCAGTCTACTCAATCTCTCCTCATATGCTAACGCCCTCATCTCCGGAATCAATCTGGTGAATCTTCTCTGCACTCCCTCCAAAGCCAATATATCCTTTTGCAAGTAAGGGGACCGAAATTACACACAGTAATTTTGTCATTAACACTTTACGCCCTACAAGCTGAATACTTCTGTTTTGCTAAATTCCTATATTGGTAAATTAAGTAATATTTTAAATAAAATAAATTTGAAAATATAAAAAAAATGCTAACTTTCTACCACAAAATGGCACTGTTCGAGTTATGTAGCCCATTGTGACAACTGTGATGAAATGACTTTAAAACAAAACTTCCAAAACTAAATGAAAATGCAGGCCCTGTCAACTGACTGATGTTCAAACAAAATATGTGCCGGTTAGGTCTATTGGCATGCTAAATTGCCCCTTGTCTCCTGGGATGTGTAAATTAGAGAGATTAGCGGAGTAAATATGTGGGGTTATGGGGATAGGTCCGAGGTGGGATTGTCGTCAGTGCAAACTTGATGGGCTGAATGATCTCCTTCTCCACTATAGGGATTCTATGTTTCTGAATGAGTTAAGAAGGGATCTGCCTTGTGGCTCCATGTTTACACGTGCTGCTGATACAAGTTTGAATTTTTGCTGCCGCAGTACCAAAACTCTGTTCACAGTTGTAAAATCATGTGGCATAGAAAGGGCTATTTGCCTGTGCTGGCAGTTTGGTAGAGTGATCTAACTAGTTTCACTCTTCAGCTCTTGCACTGTAGGCCTGCACTTTTTTCCCTTCCAAATATTTATTCAGTTCTCCTTTAGATGTTACTGTTGACTTAGCTTCCACTATCCTTTCAGATATTTCATTTTCATAAGGAAAAGGAGCAGGATTAGAACATTCAGCTCATTGAGTTTGCTGCACCATTTGGTAAGATCTTATTGTGGCCTCAACTCCACTTTCCTATCTATCCCCCGTAACTGTGGACTCCTTTGAAGCTGGCAGGATAAGTTGAGAATATGGTGAAAAGAGCATAAGCTTGGTTTTGTTAATAATGCCATACTGTACAGAAGTTAGACAACACTTGTTCGACTTCAGCTGGAATGTGTTGTTCATTACGCTTGAGGAAGGATGTTATGGTCTTGGAACTGATGTGCAAGAGATGAACTGGAACATTATCAAGGTGAGGGAACTCATTCGCGTTTAGAAGGCTGAGGGGGGATCTTATAGAGATGTATAAGATAGTGAAGGGGATAGATAGGGGAGAGGTAGAGAGATTCTTCCTGCTTAGAAAGGATAGCAAGACTAGAGGGCACAGCCTCAAGATAAGGGGGGGGGGGGGGGGACAGTTTAGATTGGAGTTGAGGAGGAACTTCTTCACTCAAAGGGTGGTGAATCTCTGGAATTCTCTGTCCGTTGAAGTGGTGGAGGCTACCTCGCTGAATATATTTAAGTCACGGGTAGATAGGTTTCTGATAGACAGGGGAATTAAGGGTTATGGGGAGAAAGCGGGAAAGTGGAACTGATCCATTTCAGATCAGTCATGATCTTATTGAATGGTGGGGCAGGCTCAAAGGGCTAAATGGCCTACTCCTGCTCCTATTTCTTATGATCTTATGTTCTTATTATGTGGAGACTGGAGAAGTAGGGCTTGTTCTCCTTCGAATATAATAATCTAAGAGGGACTTATAGCTCAGTACTCTTATACTGCTCTTATACAGAGTTGTTCAAAATGACGAATGGCTTAGACAGAAAATAAGGAGAATCTGTTTTGTATAGCAAAAGAATCCGTAACCTGAGGACTCAGATTTAAGATGAACCAGAGAGGACATGATAAAACTTCTTATAAAAACCGTTATATGGAATATCTTATGTTATATCTTGAGAATTTCTGTTATCCATTTGGGATGACACTTGCTCAAAAACTGAGCAGGCTGGTCAGTCAGGATCTTCTGAATCCTTAGTTTACTAGGTTCTCATTGTACTAATGATCCTAAAGTTTACTCCTGATTTTACATGGAATGGATGGAGGACTGATCGACCTGTAGTTTAATGTGTCTATTTTACCCACTCAGCAAATAAGCAAAATTCTTTAGAAGCTGGAAATCAGAAAACACATAGAAACATAGAATCCCTATAGTGCAGGAGGAGACCGTCTGGCCTATTGAGTCTGCACTGACCCTCCAACAGAGCATCCAACCAGGCTCTCCCATCCTCCCTATTCACGTAACCCATGCATTTACCATAGCCAATTCACCTAACCTGCACATCTTTGGACTGTGGGAGGATCCAGAGGAAGCCCACACAGACACAGGAGAATGTGCAAGCTCCACACGCAGTCACCCAAGGCTGAAATTGAACCTAGGTCCTTGCTGCTCTGAGGCAGCAGTGCTAACCATTGTGCCGCTGAACACGCAAGAGGTCAGTCAGCAACTTTGGAGAAGAGACTATGTTTTGGGTTGCATATCCTTCTTCAGAATTGAAATGGGTACATTCGGTTCTCTGTATGGATGCTGTGTAACCCACTGTGCTTCAAGCGCCCTGTTTTTGATTCATAAATCCACTTATACTGATCTGATTAATGTGAATAACCTCTTTCCTCTTTACCCTATCGCCTGGCTAGAATTGAATGTTGTAGATGTGAATTATTTTGAAAGAAGTGGAGAGAAATTGGAAATCCAAATTAACAAAGCAGCGTCTCATGAAATTTTTGTTTATTTTCAAGGAAAATTATGAACGAATGAAGACGTTAGTTGCAGAATTGAACGAGCGAGCAGAGAAAATCAGATTGGGTAAGTACTTGAGAAAAACAATTATGTTAAACTGCCTTATAATTGATTACTTTCCTACTTTTTTGTCAACATTTTCACTAAAATAAGTAATGTTTATGGCTCAGATATTGGCAGCTTGTGGGTTCAAGTTGCACTCCACCACATTATTGAGTTTACTGTAGTTTAGTACTGAGGGTGCACTGCATTGTCAGAGGTACTATCTTTCAGTTAAGCTGAGGTTCTGTCTATGTGTTTGGAAGAAAGATCCTTTGACACTGTCAATCGCTTGCCAGAACTTCACCATTAAGCAACATGACTAAAAAGGGATAGATTGGTCATTCATCTTGTTTGCTGTTTGTGGGACCTTGATAAATATAAGTTGGTTACTATATTTGGCAACATAACAATACGCCCTAAAATATTAAATGTGAAGTGCGTTACTTTGTTGTAATTATATTGATATAAATGCTAGTTTGTTCTTTCTGAATGCTGAATTTAATTTTTTACTCACCAACCATTCATCTATGATGCCCTGCCAGTGGTACAAATGCTGGTAACAAATTGCAATTATTTGTACAAATACGATTGATACACCAAGTAAATTCCAGATTTCTCCAAATTAGAACACTTCAGTTGCAATTCCATCTTCAATTAAATAGTAGAAAACAAACAAACTCACAACTTTCTGGCCTCTATCATCGAGCTGGAGTTTGATAGTTTAAGTTTGACATATAGTATTGCATATTGTTATATGGTGATGCGTTTTGAGATGTTAATGGTACAGAGGAAACCATTGCAATATTAGGCACAGGCTTTCCTAAAATATCACATACACATTATGTGGCGACAGAGATAATGTTTAGTGTGGCTGAGTTGGTAGCAATCTCCTTTGAATCAGGTTGTTGATTCATGCCTCATTCTAGAACCTCAGCATGTAAATCTGATGCTGTAATGTAGAACTAGATGCATTGCTAGTAATTCTGTTGTTGAGCCTTTTTGTTATTTAAGCAAAAAATGCTTACATGCATTTTGTGATATGATTGTACAGTTTTGTTATATGGCACTTTCATGTGGTGAAACAATGAGTTGTTGTTACTGTTGCAGTTCTGAGGTTTATAATGGTTATATTTTGGGACTGTGACTCTATAGTAAAATGAAGAGGATCATGTAATCTGTCCTGAGGTCTGTCTGTTAGCAAGGCCTAGGTGGTTTGATTGTTAGAGATTAAAGGAAGTCCAGACTGTTTACACTTGGAGACATGGCAGAGGTCTGCGTGCTACCAGTGGATAGTGTGAGAGTCTTCAAAATTCCAGAAAACTATTGAGAATGTCACATTGTAAACTGGATTATGCTTTAAAGTGTCCATTTACTTCCAAGGTAATGGAGAGTTGGAGTCTCAAGGGTAGCTGATTAGCATTACTACCTGGTATAAAGCCCATGTGATTCACATTGCTATGGTGATGGGCTTTGAGATGTTAATGGTACAGAGGAAACCATTGTAATATTAGGCTACAGGCTTTCCTAAAATATCACTGAATAAAACAGACACAAAAAGCCTGATAGGGTCCAGGAGTGGGTGGCACGGTGGCACAGTGGTTAGCACTGCTGCCTGGCAGCTCCAGGGACCTGGATTTGATTCCTGCTTGGGTCACTGTCTGTGCAGAGTTTGCACGTTCGCACTGTGTCTGCATGGGTTTCCTCTGAATGCTCCAGTTTCCTCTCTCAGTCCAAAGACGTGCTGGTTAGGTGCATTGGCCATGTTAAATTCTCCCTCAGTGTTCCCAAACAGGTGCCAGAGTGTGGCTTCAGAAGGTTAGGGGGCATGGAGTTAGGGGTAAAGTGTTAGCGTGGATAGAGGATTGGTTGTCTAAGAGGAGGCAGAGAGTTGGTATCAATGGGTGCTATTCTGATTGGCGTTTGGTGACTAGTGGAGTGCCGCAGGGATCGGTGCTGGGGCCTCAGCTATTTACCATTTATATAGATGATCTGGAGGAGGGGGCTGAGTGTAGGGTGATGAAATTTGCTGATGACACGAAGATGAGTGGAAAAGCAAATTGTGCGGAGGGTGTGGAAAGTCTGCAGAGGGATCTGGATAGGCTGAGTGAGTGGGCGAGGACCTGGCAGATGGAGTACAATGTTAGCAAATGTGAGGTTATCCACTTTGGCAGGAATAATAGTAGGAGGAACTACTATTTAAAGGGCGAAAAGCTGCAGCATGCTACGGTGCAGAGGGACCTGGGGGTCCTTGTGCATGAGTCGCAAAAACCCAGTCTGCGGGTGCGGCAGGTGATCAAGAAGGCGAATGGGATGCTGGTCTTTATAGCGAGGGGGATAGAATATAAAAGCAGGGAGGTCTTGCTGCAACTGTACAGGGCACTGGTGAGGCCGCAGCTGGAGTACTGTGTGCAGTTTTGGTTGCCGCACTTGCGCAAGGATATTTTGGCCTTGGAGGGAGTGCAGAGGAAGTTCACTAGGCTGATGCTGGAGATGAGGGGGTTGGACTATGAAGATAGACTAAATAGACTGGGTCTGTACTCGTTGGAGTTTAGAAGGATGAGGGGGGATCTTATAGAGACATATAAGATAATGAAAGGGATGGTTAGGATAGAGGTAGAGAGATTCTTCCCGCTCAGAAAGGACAGCAGGACTAGAGGGCACAGCCTCAAGATAAGGGGGGGCAGTTTAGAACAGAGTTGAGGAGGAACTTCTTCACTCAGAGGGTGGTGAATTTCTGGAATTCTCTGCCCGTTGAAGTGGTGGAGGCTACCTTGCTAAATATATTTAAGACATGGGTGGATTGGTTTTGACAGACATGGGAATTAAGGGTGATGGGGAAAAAGTGGGAAAGTGGAACTGAGCCACTTCAGATCAGCCATGATCTTATTGAATGGCGGGGCAGGCTCGAAGGGCTAGATGGTCTACTCCTGCTCCTATTTCTTATGTTCTTATGTGGCGACTAGTGGATTTTCACAGTAACTTCATTGTAGTGTTGATGTATGCCTACTTGTACTAATAAACTTTGGAGAGAGAGGGAACAGCAAGCGATGGTTCGCTACATTGGAATGGAGTAAGCTTGTGCTTGGATTGAAAAAAACAAATTCTTGAGGAGTTGAAATGAGGCTGGAAGATTCACCTGGCTTTCTATAGAGTGAGAACTTCCAGTAATATTCTCACCATGAAGGAGTTAACCTCTAATCTCTGGGGTTAGAGGTTACCAGACGGAGAAAGGAAATGAAAAGAAGCAAAACCCTCAGGAACTGTGTACTTAAAAGGCCAACTTAGTTGTATTGAAAGTTCTGTTTGTAGTTTAAAGTATAAGTTGCCTACAAAAGTAGTGTTTAGTCAGTTTGTTACAATAAGCACCTTACAACATGAAATCTTGCCATGTTATCCTTTTCACTATTAGCTGGCAGTTCAAATTTATTTTTAGTCGTTATCGGTTTCTATGAGGATCGCAACGTTATAATGAACTGTAGAGTACTTTGGTAGGGGAAGGGTGGCGGGTGGTCGGGAGACTCCAGTGATCGTGCTTAATGGGATGTGAGATGTTGCTGAAGGAATGACCTTGGACTCTGAATTGTAAGGTGAGGTTTTGTAATGTGTAAACTTCTTGTTGATCTCACTTGGATATGAGGTTAACTTAGTCCCTGTTCTGAATTGAGGTTTGTTGTCACAAACTGTTATCATGCTTTGTTTGTTAGGACTTTCTCTAATTTGTTGTCTCCTTTCAAATATTTTATATCGGAATAATTTTTTACTTCCCTCATAGGATTTTTCCCTCTCATCTGGTCTTAATTAGGGCTCATTGATTGTTCTGTTTGTCTTTTGTGCTGAACTTATAATTCCATTACTCAGTGTTCCAGTTCTTTTGGACGAGCTTTTGACTCATTGGAGGAAGGAGCAGTGCTCCAAAAGCTTGTGATTCCAAATAAACCTATTGGACTTTAACCTAGTGTTGTGAGACTTCTTATTGCTCCTCTGCCACAACAGGGAGAAAACAACATCTCACCATCTGTCTCCCCATTCAAATCAGCAGTGTGAAGTTCATAAGAACATAAGTACATAAGAAATAGGAGCAGGAGTCGGCCATCTCGCCCTTCGAGCCTGCCCCACCATTCAGTAAGATCATGGCTGATCTTATAGTGGTTCAGTTCCATTTACCCACCTGCTCCCCATAACCCTTAATTCCCTTATTGGTCAAAAATCTATCTATCTGTGACTTAAACACATTTAACGAGGTAGCTTCCACTGCTTCAATGGGCAGATTGTTAAGTTTCTGACATAAAAAGCAATCCTTGTTCTGCTGTTAACACATTCTGCTATTGTAGCTTTAAGTCACTATCAGATCTTTCATTGGTCTATAATATTACCAACAACAATCCTTTTGTTTTGTGCTCATGCCATCTTTGTCAAATCTCTCCTGATCTCTCACATATCCCTGATTCTATTTGCTCCACCTGCTCCACCAGTATAAAATCCTTCACATTTCTCCCCCACATAGCGCTGAAGAACATTCCTACTGACTTGAAATTTTAACTGTTTCTCTCTGCTCAGATGGTGCCAGACCAGGCCGAGTTGTTTCAACATTTTATGTTAATTTCAGATTTCCAACATCTGAAATATTTTGCTTTTATTCACAAAGTTGCTTTCTTGTTCACATAGGTCCCAGCTGCATTGTTTGACAATTACAGCAGCTTCTAGAAAGTAACTGAGCAACAGCAAATCTAAGGTTCCCAGTTACAGTAAAGTTTGATCCATTGTACCACTGATGAATAGATTTGGTGGTATCTAGAGCAGATTAAAAGCTGCAGTTTTTATCTGGCATGTCCTATAGTTTTATGCCTAAAGGACATCCAAAGTTAGTGGCAAATGAGAATAACTTGGATTTGCACAATTGCATCAGCGTTACCAATTAAAAGGTCTATAGTAAGCTTGTTATTGTCCAAGACTTGTAAATTTAATCTGAATACATCCAGGCAAGAGTTTTTAACTTGCTTTTGTTATAACTTAGGGGGAGGAGAAAAAGCCCGGCAGCGTCATACATCCAGAGGGAAGTTACTCCCTAGAGAGCGTATTGACCGACTGCTAGATCCAGGGTGAGTAAGCCAGCAGTGCTCAACTAGCTGTGTGACAGTATAAAAATAAAAATCCTGTCAAAGATCCAGGATTATCTTTTGAAGTTCCAGCAGCCTAAGAGTGAATGAAATTGATAGCATTATTTGAAGGCTGAAGTGAAGCTTACAGTTTACAGTAAGCTTACAGCTTACAATTGAATTGACAGTATTACAGTTGAAGGCTGGTATATTGAACTAATAGAGAAAGTAACCTGTTGGAATAACAGTCCCTTGATAAAACAATACTCAAAGGAACCATTACTTATTCAGATTCTGACAACAAACAAATTAATGATCTAACTTTTTTATTGATTATAATCAAATTAAACAAAAACAGTTTTCTTACAAATCCACATTGACTGAGTTGGTGCAGTGTTCTAGGACTAATGTAATGCAGGCTGTGAAGTGTTTTGGAACATCCCATGGTCATGAAAGGTGCTATATAAATGCAAGCCTTTTGCTTTATTTTAAAACTGTCTCTAAATTTCTAGGGATTAACAAATGGAATATCTCTCTGATGATGTACCAAGGGTTCCTGCTCCTTTTTCCCATGTTTTAATGAACTTTAAAGTAAGTTTTCCTGGATATAGAATGATACATTTGCCATTAGGATTAACAATAACATCATGTCTTATGTTAAAAATTTTATTTTTGCTGCCCTCATTTTGCAAAGGAGCATATTACTGAAGTTCAGGTTGCTACAATGGATGTGAGGGAATCTATAACTTCAGAGATCCCCAGGAAGTGTGCAGATGTTTGCAAGGTGACCAGTTGCATTCCTGTAGTATGGGAATTTGAAATTATTTTCACGAATTGGTCCTTAATTTCAGGCAATAATTTTATTTGTTCTGATTCAGGTAGAGTCCCCACAGGACTCTCACTGTGAGCCTGCCATATGTATGGAAATGAGACTAACCCATGGTGATTTATTGGGGTCAGCAACAGGAGAGATGGGCAGACAACATGTTACTAGACAAACTACCAAGTAGCTATGAGCTCAAATCCTCCATGGCACATTGTCAAAATTAATTCAATAAATATGATAATTATGGTTAACATTAGAAAAATAACCACAAAGGCTTCTAGATTGTCATAAAAGCCCAATTAGTTTCCTAATGTCTTAAAGGAAGGGTGTCTACTCCCTACATGTGATTCTGTTAAGGACCATGGCTGAATTTTCTCAAGCCCATGCAGGTCTTGTGGAGAGGGAGCTGACATCAAGCAAATTCTGAAAGCGAGGTGGCAGATTTATATGCCGATGAATTCCTACCTTTGTCCAATTTTCCCAGGGATGGTTGGTTAGTTCAGATGTTGGCAGCCTTTCTGCTGGTATTGTGCAGATTTCCTGCTCTCAAAGTGAGCAGAGGTGGCTGCACAGCAGGAGTTCAATGCTTCATTACAGTTGAAGGAGATATAAATGCTTCTTACAGAAAATGGCAAAGCTGCTGTCTTCCAATGTCACAGTCATGCTATTGAGTGTGCAGTTCCAGGTATCTTGTCTCTGACCATCATGGGCCTAAACAGATGTCAACCACTCCCCGAATATTGATATAAAAGCAAAATATTGCAGGTGCTGGAAACCTTAAGTTTATTTATTAGTGTCACAAGTAGATTTACATTAACATTGCAATGAAATCAAAATAGAAAAAACTGGGCAGTTTTGGCAGCATCTGTTGAGAGTGAAGCAGAGTTTAAATTTTGAGTCAAATATGACTTCTTTGGAACTGCTTATTACCCCTGACACTGATGGCAACTTCAGTGCTTTGTTACTTATGCTTCAGCAGTGCTACCGCTGGTCACACAGTGAGACCGCTATCCCCCCTTATTGTGGACTGTGCTGTCTCCCAAACCTGTCCTTTGTTCCTAATTGGATGATGAATATGGAAGCGATCTACCAGTTGGCTGCTGCTTGTAAAATTCAACCAGAAACCACATTGATGACTTGAACAGGATTCACAATCTAGAAATGACTCTGACATTAGTTTCCCAATGCTGATACTAACATTCAGCGCTGGATCATAGATTTGTATGACCTAACAAATCACCCAGTTATAAACAAAGCTCAATTGTAAGAAAATTTAATGGATGTATTGGCAACATTCATATCAGGATATTATTGTTGGGTCACTATCCCTACTATAATAGGAACAACACCACCACAAAGACTCCAGCAGACGCAGAGAAGGATTACAACTTCAGGGTAATCAGGGATGTGCAATTAACATGGCCTTGCCAATATCACCCAGATCACAAGAATTTTATTTAAAAAGTAAAACATTTTGCCAAGAATTCCAAAGCAGTATGAACATGTACATGAGATCTTCTTAATACGCTTCATCTGGTTTTCAGTGTAATTCTTAGCACACTGAGGATTATTTAGCAAATGTTGTCAAATCGCGGAATCATATCTATTGTTAGATACTGTGTTCTGAGTTTTGCAAGCATGGGTTGGTTGGATATGATCTGGGCATGCTGTTTGATATGATCCACTTATGATGGGACATATGGCCTATAAATCTTGCATTGCATTGGCATTAAAATTCAAAACAGAAGTGTTCAACATTAGGTGTGATTCTGTGATTGGACAACATTTGCTAAATAATCTTCAGTGTGTTAAGAATTATGCTGATAACCAATTTAAGATTGTCAGTTGGGCTTGCAGTGTGGTGCATTTACGTGTACTAGAAGTGTTTTAACTTTTGTTCTGGAAATATCAAATGTTTAGAATTTTCGAATATTGAAATTCAACATTAGTACAGACATAAATACCATGATAATTTAAATGTTTCCTCTGTTAATTTAGCTTTGTCTTTGGTTTTTCCCCTTAAAGACGTCACTATTGCTCTGTCCCTGTGAGTTTTTAAAAAATTCTTTCTCAGGATGTGGACGCTGCTGGCTAATCCTTGTTACTGTCCATCCCTAGTTTTTCTTTTCATTCATTGGGCATGGGTGTCGCTGGCTAGTCAGCATTTATTACCCATCACTAGTTGCGCTTTGAGGACAATTGAGAGTCAATCCCATTGCTGTGGCTCTGGAGTCATACGTAAGCCAGACTGGGTAAATACAACAGATTTCCTTCCCTAAAGGACCATATGTTTTTCCGACAATCGACAGTGATTTCATGGTCATCAGTGGATTCTTAATTACAGATTCTTTTTTTTAATTGAATTCACATTTACCTTCTGCTAGTGTGGGGTTCAAACCCAGGTCCCCAGAACATGAGCTGAGTTTCTGGATTGATAGTCTAACGATAATAGCACTAGGCTATTGCTTCCCCTAGTGTTTTGAATATTTTGAATAGGTTGAGTGAAGATAAAAAAATGATTTATACTAGACTTCTAATTCAATTATAATTCTGCATTAGTATTATGTCCTTGTGTCAAAGATATGACTGTATGCGGTAAAGATGACTTTCGCACAGAAACCTGTGTAAATACCAGATAGTTACTGACTTTCACTCATAAATTCAATTTATTGAAGTTATAGAAGCTATTGAATTTCTATCATTTGAAAAGCAGACAATGAACTGTAATTTAACCTTTGGTTCAGGTAATGTCTAGAAATGATATGAATTCCTTAATTAAATTGCAGACTTATTCCTCACTCCCAATCACCAAAATTCCTGCATCACTTGTTACATTGTGAATGAATTGAAAGGTGGTTAAGAATGAATCAAGTGTTTTTGATTAACTTGCTGTGGAAATTCTTTCTATATAGGTTCCTGCCTGTGCTGCCGCTAGTGAAATTAGTGGCACTGCACAATCATTGCTTTTTCTGTTGCTGCAGAAAGTTTCAATTTCCATTGCTGATATTCTTGAAAGCCTAAATCTTGGTTACTGTCTTTAACAGATTTGTCCATTATATGGCTAAAACAAATTTGAAATTGTGAAGTGTTTTTTAATCTTGGGGAAACATGCATTTAGAGACTCTTTCCCGTTTCCAAATTGTAATACTGCGGCAGTGTCAGAACTAATAAAGAGAGTAAACAATTGGTATTCTTAACAATATTGTCATGGAGTGAATCACTGCAAAGAGCAAGTTGGGAGCAATGTTCAACTGTATGAAACTAGTGTAGTTTCTGTGACAATGGGGAAAAACTTGCCTGAATTTCTTTGGGTTTATTTGCTGATATTCTGGTGTCCAGGGCATATTTAACATGTAACATGGCTCTATTTGGAGAGTGGAGTGCAGAATGACAGATTAGATTAACTCAATTGATTGGATGGCTGGTTCGTGATGCAGAGCAACGCCAATGGTGTGGGCTCAATTCCTGCATCGGCTGAGGTTATTCATGAAGGCCCCACCTTCTCAACCTTGCCCCTCATCTGAGGTATGGTGATCCTCAGGTTAAATCACCACCAGTCTGCTCTCCCTCTCAAAGGGATGAACAGCTGATCATCATTTGAGACTATGACAACTTTATCTTTATCTGGATCATTTTCTCATAAATTAAAACAATATTGAAAACAATATCCAGCTACTTTACATTTTTCATGAATCTGTGCCAATGACATGTTCGTAATACCAAACTGCACCTGGCCTTTCCTTAGCGCACCCATTTAAGTTGCCTTAATGCTTATAAATAATATCAATCTCCCTGTACTGTTTCCTGGCCTTATGGCTTGCTGATATCACAGAAATGTATATTGCTCAATATGTCTTATGAGGAAAGGTTGAACAGGTTAGGCCTGTATCCTCAGGAGTTTAGAAGAATGTGAGATGATCTTCTGGAAATATTGAAAATCCTGAAAGGTGAATGTCGAATGATTCATTATGGCAGAGGCCAGAACTAGAGGACGTAGTTTAAAAATAATTTGTTTAAAATGGAGATGAGGAGAAGTTTTTTTTTCCTTTGAGGGTTTTTAGTCTGTGGGATTTTCTTCCCCAAAAGTCATTGAGTATTTTTAAGGCTGACTTAAATCGAGTTAGAGACTATAAAGGGTGGACAGGAAAGTAGAGACTACAATGATGATTATATCAAATAAGTTTTAAATGGATTACTCCTGATTTGTAGTTCATATTTAATATCATATTCCCCACCTCGTTTTAGTAGGATAAATTAAGAGTGGACCATGAATAAATTCCGCTAGAACTTCAGTGGAGACTGCTCTTTGCTCCACTCCATGCCATGGCTAACTGGATCCATTTATGATCACTTTATTAATAGTCATTTGGTGGCATAGAACTTGAGTATTGCTCAAAAATCAGACATTTTTGAAAGTTGAAAGTTTTTGTGTTGTACTCGTCAAGAATGCTAAAGTTTAAAGTGAGCATAACTGCATAAGGGCTGCTAATTGATAGGCAAATAGACTCTGGTTGAAGCATTGCCATGGAGAATGCAGCAGGGATTGTATCAAATAGCCTATTCCTTTAGCTATTCATAGCAGGCAAGAGTACTGATTGCACTCAACCAGCGCGTGCTTACAAAACTCAGACTTTAATATTATATGTGATTCTGCAATTGGACAGCACGTACTGAACAATCCTGGGTTTCAGTGTCTGAGCAATTGTATCCTTTGACAATTACCTTGTTAAAACAATTCAGTTGCTTAGGATAGGTAATGAGCATTGAATCAAGAGTGTAAATAGAGACATAAGGAGGTTGTTACTCTACTAAGTTGTGCAAAGAATAAAATTGCTAAAGGTAAGGACAAGCTACTGAATCATTCCTTCACTATATACTATTAATGGAATTAACACTGAGTGCAATAAACATTACACTGACAACCAATTTAATATTGTCAGTTGGCTTGCAACGTGGTTCACTTACATTGCTAGAAGCTACATATATTCATAAACAGCGGCATAGTGGCACAGTGGTTAGCACTGTTACCTCATAGCACCAAGGACCCAAGTTCAATTCCGGCCTCAGGTGACAGTCTGTGTGGAGTTTGCATGTTCTCCCCGTGTCTGCATGGGTTTCTTCTGGGTGGTCCGGTTTCCTGCCACAGTCCGAAAGTTGTGTTGGTTAGGTGCATGCTAAATTCTCCTTCAGTGTACCTGAACAGCCTCAGGAGTGTGGCGATTAGGAGATTTTCACAGTAACTTTATCACAGCCTACTTGTGACTAATAAACAAAATAAACAAGGACTTGTCCTTTGCAGGCAAAAGAAACACCTCTAGACCTTGTGCCTTTTTTAAGTTCAACAAAAGCTTGGAAGCAATAGTTCCCTGGTGCATTCTCCATGCATCCATCCTTGACCTATAGGATTCAATTTGTCCATCAATCAGCATCCCTTTCTTATGCAGTACAAATTTCTGTCTAAATTGTTTTTCCCTTTGAAATTTGGTATTTTTTGTATCTGTCCTGATGAGTGCAAGCTGGACAGCTTCAACAGCATGGCTGTTTTTTCAGGAATACTTTGTTGTGATGCAATTTCCTAAGTCTAGCATAAATCCGGGTAAGTGAACGGGTGGCTCAGGGATTGGTGTGGGAGGAATGGGTTTGAATTTATGGGGCATTGGCATCAGTATTGGGGTAGGTGGGACCTGTTCGGGTGGGATGGGGTTGGTCTGAACCGTGCTGAGACCAGAGTCCTGGTGAATTGTGTAAATAGGACGGTAGGTAGGGCTTTAAACTAATTAGGGGGGGGAGGGTGCGAGGGTAGGTGACATTACGGGGTCTAAAGTTAAGGAGAGGGTACAGGTAAGGGAAGAGGCCGAGGATGTCCCGATAATAAAGGGAGTAGGGGGCGTGAGTATGGTTGGTGGCGTTCTGGTAAATAGGGTCCAGGTGAAGGCTGGGATGAAGGCACTTTATCTAAATGCACGAAGCATTTGGAATAAAGTGGATGAGCTGGTGGCGCAGATCAGCCCAAATGGATATGATCTGGTGGCCATTACAGAGACGTGGCTGCAAGGTTACAGGGACTGGGAGCTGAATGTCCAGGGATATCAAGTGTTTAGGAAGGATAGGCGGGAGGAAAAAGGGGGGAGCGTAGCTCTGCTGATTAAGGATAGCATCAGGGTGGTAGCAAGGGATGATACAGGAACCAAAGAGCAGAAAGTGGAATCATTGTGGGTGGAGATTAGGAACAGCAAAGGGAGGAGGACACTGGTGGGTGTCGTCTATAGGCCCCCAAATAATGATCTGGAGGAGGGGCGGGCTGTTAACGCGCAAATAAATGCGGCATGCAGGAATGGAACGGCGATAATTATGGGGGATTTCAATCTACATATTGATTGGTCGACCCATGTTGGACGCGGTGGGCTCGAGGAGGAGTTCTTGGAATGCTGCTGGGATAGTTTCCTTGAACAGTGTGTGTTGGAGCTGACGAGGGAGCGAGCTATCTTGGATCTGGTAACGAGGCGGGTAGAATTAGGGACCTTGTGGTGAAGGATCCTCTTGGGGAGAGTGATCATTGTATGGTGGAGTTTCTGGTGCAGATGGAGGAGGAGAAAGTGGGTTCCTGGACACGCGTCCTTTGTTTGAACAGAGGGGAGTACGGAAGGATGAGAGAAGAATTGGCGAATGTTGACTGGGGGAGCGCGTTGGAAGGTAGGTCTGCTGAGGAGCAGTGGAGGATCTTTAAGGAGATCTTTCTTGGTGCTCAGCAGAAATTTATTCCGATGGTTAAAAAGGACCGTAGGAGGAGAGGCAATACGCCGTGGATAACGAAGGAGGTGAAGGAAAGTGTTAAATTAAAAGCGGAGGCGTTTAGAGTAGCTAAGAGTAGTGGGCGAGAAGAGGATTGGGAGAGGTTTAAATGTCAACAAAGATTGACAAAGAAGTTGATAAAGAAGGGTAGGATAAACTATGAAGCTGGGCTAGAGCTTAATATAAAAAAGGATAGCAAGAGTTTTTATAAATATATAAAAAGGAAGAGGCTGGCTAGGGTGAACGTTGGACCCTTAGAGGATGAGAAGGGGGGACTTAGTGGTAGGGGATGGGGAAATGGCTGAGGCCTTGAATAACCTTTTTGTTTCGGTCTTCACGGAGGAGGACGTGAATAATTTGCCGGGTGTTAGCGATGGAAAGATGGTAGGACTGGAGGGTCTCAATGACATTATTGTTACTAGAGAGGCGGTGCTCGACAGACTGGAGGGACTGATTGTGGACAAGTCCCCAGGACCGGATGGAATGCATCCAAGGGTTCTGAAAGAAATGGCGGAGGTGATAGTGGATGCCTTGGTGGTTATTTTCCAAACGTCACTGGGTTCTGGGGAAGTGCCGGAAGATTGGAAAGCAGCTAATGTTACGCCGTTGTTTAAGAAGGGTGCCAGGCAAAAGGCAGGGAATTATAGGCCGGTTAGTTTAACGTCTGTTGTAGGTAAAATGTTAGAATCCGTCATCAAGGAGGAAATAGCGAGGCATCTTGAGGGGAATTGCTTGATAGAGCAGACGCAGCACGGTTTCATTAAGGGGAAGTCGTGTTTGACAAATTTATTGGAGTTCTATGAGGATGTGTCTAGGGCGGTGGATAGAGGAGAGCCGGTGGATGTGGTCTTTCTTGATTTTCAGAAGGCGTTTGACAAGGTACCTCAAGAGGTTATTGCAGAAGGTAAGGGGGCATGGAGTTGGGGGTAGGGTGTTAGCGTGGATAGAGGATTGGCTGTCAAATAGGAGGCAGAGTGTGGGGGTTAATGGGTGCTATTCGGATTGGCGGTTGGTGACTAGTGGAGTGCCCCGGGGTTGGTGCTGGGGCCTCAGCTATTTACCATTTATATAGATGATCTGGAGGAGGGAACCGAGTGTATGGTGTCGAAATTTGCTGATGACACCAAGATTGGTGGAACGGCAAATTGCGCGGAGGGTGTGGAGAGTCTGCAGAAGGATCTAGATAGGCTGGGCGAATGGGCCAGGAACTGGCAAATGGAATTTAATGTTGGCAACTGCGAGGTGGTCCACTTTGGTAGGAATAATAGTAGGAAGGACTGTTACTTACGTGGTGAAAAACTGCAGCATGCGACAGTGCAGAGGGATCTCGGGGTCCTTGTGCATGAGTCGCAAAAACCCAGCCAGCAGGTGGTCAGGAAGGCTAATGGGATGCTGGCCTTCATAGCGAGGGGGATTGAATATAAAAGTAGGGAGGTCTTGCTGCAGCTGTATAGGGCACTGGTGAGGCCGAAGCTGGAGTACTGTGTGCAGTTTTGGTCGCCGCACTTACGCAAGGATATTTTGGCCTTGGAGGGAGTGCAGAGGAGGTTTACTGGGCTGATGCCGGAGTTGAGGGGGTTGAGCTATGAGGAGAGGCTGAATAAACTAGGCTTGTACTCGTTAGAGTTTGGAAGAATGAGGGGAGATCTCATTGAGACATATAAGATGATGAATGGGATGGATAGGATAGAGGTGGAGAGACTCTTCCTGCTCAGAAAGGACAGTAGGACTAGGGGGCACAGCCTCAAGATAAAGGGGGGGTGGTTTAGAACGGAGTTGAGGAGGAACTTCTTCACTCAAAGGGTGGTGAATCTCTGGAATTCTCTGCCCGTTGAAGTGGTGGAGGCTGCCTCACTAAATATTTTTAAGATGCGGGTTGATGGGTTCTTGATAAGCGAGGGGATTAAGGGTTATGGGGAGAGGGCGGGAAAGTGGAACTGAGCCACGACAGATCAGCCATGATCTTATTGAATGGTGGGGCAGGTTCGAAGAGCTAGATGGCCTACTCCTGCTCCTATTTCTTATGTTCTTATGTTCTAATGAAACATCACCAACCTGAAATGTTAACTCTCTCCTTGATGTATAGATGCTGCCAAACCTGCTGAGTATTTAGCACTTTCTCTCTTTATTTTGGATTTTTAACATTTGCAGTTTCCTATTTAACATAGAACATAGAACATAGAACATTACAGCGCAGAACAGGCCCTTCGGCCCACGATGTTGCACCGACCAGTTACAAAAACAATGACCCACTAGCCTATACCAATCCCTTTTCGTCCATAAACCTATCCAGAGATCTCTTAAACGCCCCCAAACTAGACGCATTTACAACTGCAGCAGGCAGGGCATTCCAATCCCTCACCACCCGCTGGGTAAAGAACCTACCCCTGACATCCGTCCTGTAGCTACCCCCCCTTAATTTAAAGCCATGCCCCCTCGTGCTAGCTTTCTCCATCCGAGGAAAAAGGCTATCACTATCCACCCTATCTAAACCTCTAATCATCTTATATGTTTCAATAAGATCCCCTCTTAGCCGCCTTCTTTCCAACGAAAACAACCCTAGATCCCTCAGTCTCTCCTCATAGGACCTCCCCACCATACCAGGCAACATCCTAGTAAACCTCCTCTGCACCCTCTCCAACGCCTCCACATCCTTCTTGTAATGCGGGGACCAGAACTGCACACAGTACTCCAAGTGCGGCCGCACTAGAGTAGTGTACAGTTGCAACATTACACTGCGACTCCTAAATTCAATCCCCCTACCAATAAACGCCAAGACACCGTACGCCTTCTTGACAACCTTATCTACTTGATTCCCAACTTTCAGGGATCTATGTACACACACACCTAGATCCCTCTGTTCATCCACACTATTCAAAGTCCTCCCGTTAGCCCTATACTCGACACATCTGTTGCTCCTACCAAAGTGAATTACCTCACACTTCTCCGCATTAAATTCCATCCGCCACCTCTCGGCCCAGCTCTGCAACCTATCTAAGTCTCCCTGCAGACTATGACACCCTTCCTCACAATCTACCACACCTCCAACTTTGGTGTCATCAGCAAATTTACTAATCCACCCAACTATACCCTCATCCAGATCATTAATAAAAATTACAAACAACAGTGGCCCCAAAACAGATCCCTGAGGCACACCACTCGTAACTGCACTCCATGATGAATATTTACCATCCACCACCACCCTCTGTCTCCTATCTGATAGCCAATTCCTGATCCAACTTCCTAGATTACCCACAATCCCATACATCTGCATTTTCTGCAGAAGCCTACCATGGTGAACCTTATCGAACGCCTTACTAAAATCCATGTATACCACGTCAACTGCCTTACCCCTATCCACCTCTTTGGTCACCTTCTCAAAAAACTCAATAAGGTTAGTAAGGCACGACCTACCTGCTACAAAACCATGCTGACTATTTCTAATCAATTCATTACACTCCAAATAACTATAAATCCTATCCCTAATAATTTTTTCTAAAACCTTGCCCACAACAGAAGTAAGACTCACCGGTCTATAATTCCCGGCAAAGTCTCTGTTCCCCTTCTTAAACAATGGGACAACATTCGCTATCCTCCAATCCTCCGGGACTACACCAGAGACCAATGACGACCTGAAGATCTGAGCCAGAGGCTCTGCAATCACCTCTCTAGCCTCCCAGAGAATCCTAGGGTAGATCCCATCCGGACCAGGGGACTTATCTATTTTCAGCCCCTCAAGAATTTCCAGCACATCCTCTTTATCAACCGTAATACTGTCTATTTTACACCCCTGCAACCCAATGTCCTCCTCAGCTATATTCATGTCCCCCTGCGTGAACACCGAAGAGAAATATTGGTTCAATACTTCTCCAATCTCCTCCGGTTCCACACACAACTTCCCCCTGCTGTCTGTAACTGGCCCTAATCTTGCCCTGACCAACCTTCTGTTCTTGACATACTTATAGAACGCCTTAGGATTCTCCTTAATCCTATCAGCCAAAGTCTTCTCATGTCCTCTTTTAGCCCTTCTCAACTCACTCTTCAACTCCCTCCTAGCCAATCTAAAGCTTTCTAGTGCACTATCTGAGCCCTCCAATCTCATCCGAACATAAGCCTCCTTTTTCTTTTTAACCATCGACTCAACTCTTTTAGTGCACCACGGTTCCCTAGATCTACCAAATCCACCATGCCTGACAGGGACATACCTATCAAGGACTCGCAGTAGCTGCTCCTTGAAAAAACTCCACATTTCAGACGTTCCCAGTCCCTGTAATCCCCTAATCCAATCCATGCGTCCTAATTTTACTGTTTATTCAGCATCTTGTGTTTTAAATTTAGATTTTTAGTATTCCTGGTTTTCCCTCAGTATTTGTTTGGTTATATTATGTCAGTGTGGTGGACTACATTGGCACTTAAAAAAAAAAGTGGATTTGATGCTTGTGTACCCAACAATAACAACTTACATTTATATGGCACCTTTAACATGGTTAAGAAACATTCCAAGGTGTTTTGCAGGAGCATTATAAAAACCAAAATTTGACACAGAATCACATCAGACAACAAAAAACTTAATTAAATTTGGGCCAGAGAGAGAAATTATGGGCCCTGGTGGTTTTCTTCTGTCTGGATCCTGTTTTGATAGGGATGTATATCAGCTCAAAGAAAAGCTAGGTGTTTATTTCCTTTTTCTGTTTGTACTGTGCATTTGAAGACCTTAGAAAGTTTTTCGTACTTGGACAACTGTGTGAGCCATTGAACTGAGTGAATTCCACCCCACCTATCACAATCCTCAGCTCCTTGTAATATCACAACATGCATTTATATGACACTGTTCCTAAAACATATGAATCATAAAATTAAGTATTCATAACACTTGTTATTTTTTAGACAAACTCCACAGTCAAATTTATGTGCAGTAAATCCTGCAAACCATAGATGATCTCGCTATTGCCCAGGTAATGTTTTATCGTGAGTTATGTTAAGCATGTTAGAGTTATTTAGTTCTTAATTTAAAAGAGATACATTTTATTTGGCAGGTCTCCGTTCTTAGAGTTTTCACAGTTTGCAGGCTATCAACTGTATGGTGATGAGGAAGTACCGGCAGGGGGTATCATTACAGGCATTGGAAGAGTATCTGGGTAAGTGTTGTATTTCAATTAACTTTCTTACTTTCCTCATTTTCATGTAATAGAGGTGCTGTTCAAGATACCTTAGGTAAGAAATAGGGTTGGGAGTGTCGAAGTTGATGTGGTAATGTGGTCCTTATTTCCTTGAAGTACCCATCTCTTTTAACTTGGAAATCATTTATCATCTCTGCTTCTGCCACTGTTGTATACGAGTTCCTTGTCTTTACCACTGTATAGAAAAAGTTTCTTCCTCATGTCCCCATATATTTCCTACCTAAAACTTTAAATGTGTCTCCTCATCCTTGCACCATCTGCTCATTCATTGTCTGCCTTATCTAAAGCTGTCATAATCATGTGTTGTCTCTATCAAATCTCCCTTCAACAACCTTTGGCCTAAGGATAACAACCCCAGCTTCTCCAATCTAATCTTATGACTAAAATCCCTCATTCCTAGAATTGTTCTGGTGAATATCTGCATTCTCTCGATAGACTCTAGTTGTTGTCTAACCAGGGCTTCATAAATGTTCAGCATAACTTCCTTGCTTTTATACTCAATTTGTCTATTTATGAAGCCCAAGATGTCATATACTGCTCTTTCAGAATGTCCTGCCCACTTCATGGATCATATAGACCCTTATATACAATATTAGTCTTTATTTTTCCCTATCCTTTCTGTCAAAAAAACATCACCATGTACCTCTCTGTATTCAATTCCATCTGCTGTACTTATTTGCCCATTTTGATGGCCTACCTTTGTCCTATTGTAATTGATTGGTATCATTCTTATTTTGCCACACCTCCAAATTTGATATCATTGGCACATTTTGAAATTTCACTCCAGTATGAAGACTTTTTTTAGATGCACATGCACTAATCCTAGCATTTGAATCTTGGTGAACACTATTTCCACCATCCTCCAGTCTGAAAAACGACCGTTTTCCACGACTTGCTGTTTTCTGTCCTTAAACTTATTTTTTAATCCAACGTGACACTGACCCTCCTATTCATGAGGTTCAGTTTTGTTAACCAGCCTTTTCTGTAGTACTTTATCAAATGATTTCTTAAAATCTATATAGTTGACATCTCTTATGCTCCCTTCATCAAACTTCTTTGCTACTTAGTCAAAAAAATTCAATTAAATTAATTGAATGTGATTTACCTTTTACACTATGTGTTGGTTCTCCTTAATTAACTAACACTCTTCCAGGTGCCTATTATTTGTTTCCCTGGTAATTGTTCATCAAGTTCCACACGCCACTGACCAGCCTATAGTTACTAGGATTATCTTTACAACCATTTTTGAATAAGGGTGTCACATTTGTCACTTCCTATCCTCTGATATCGTTCTCATGTCAAGGGAAGATTGGAAGATTGTTGGAAGCCTTTTCTCTATCTTCGCTCCCACTTCCTTTAGCAAATAGGGATACAAGGCATCCAGACCAGACAGCTTATTCTCTCCAAGCATAGGCAGTTTTTTAATTGCAACCTGCCTATCAATTTTCACCCCATCCATTACCTCGTCTATCTTTGCTTCTTCCAAGATGATGTCATATTCCTCTTCCTTAGCAGACACTGATATGAAGTACTCATTAAGTGTTCAAGCTTTGCCCAGTGCATGTGATCATAGATCTTTGTCTCCAGTAGGCCACACCCTGCCTCTTACTACCTGTTTACTATTTACATGCTAGTAGAAGATTTAGTTGTCATTCTATTCCAATAGTGTAGATCCCTTCTCAACTTATTCTATTGCTCTGAGTCTTGCTGGAAGAATTCACCTGATGTTAATGATCATTTGTTTTTTTGTTTTTTCATTTTGGATCTCAGCCTATTTAACTCACCTAATGAAGGAGTAGCGCTCCAAAAGCTCACAATACCAAATAAATCTGTTGGACTTTAACCTGGTGTTATGAGACTTCTCAACAAGGAGTCCTGGATTGGCTAGTAAATTCTTACACTCATCATCATACATGCATATTTTGCTACATACTTATCTTTTGATAAAGTATAACTCAAAAAGCTAAAGTACTTGGTAATTGGATCTCTTCTCTGGCTAGACCTTTTTACTTGTTATGCATTTGGGGTTCATTTGTATGTAATTTACATTGCACATTCTTCTGGTGCTATCAGATACAGCCAACTGAAAAGTCAGACAGGAAATTCAGTGTCAATGTTGCTCATGTGCAGATAGGGAATGTGATTAGCACTCTTTTCCTGTGCACAGACTACTTTAGGAATTTAAAAAAATGTATTCATTCATGGGATATGGATGTTGGCTAGGCCAGAGTTTATTACCTATCTGTCATTACCCTTGAGAAGATGGTGGTGAGCCGTTGCCTTGAACTGCTGCAGTCCATATAGCACAGATAAAGTCACAAGGCTGTTAGGAAGGGAGTTCCTGAATTTTTGCGCAGTGACAGTGTAGCAATGTAATATATGTCATTTCCAGTGCCTAGCATTTTTGATGGATGAAGGAATGAGTGGTTCATATGGTTTCATTCCTTTTAGGCTTTGTAGCAGTTTGATAGAACTAGCATGCTAGGTCATTTCAGAGGGCAGTCAGGAGTCAGCCCCACATTGCTGTGGGTTTGGAGTTTCATGTAAATGTTGAACTAGATCTTTTATCCTAGTTTTTAATTCCAGGTGAACTAGATCTTTTATCCTTGCTTTTAATTCCAGGTGTATTAATTGGATTTACATTCCACAAGTTGCTATGGTGGATTTTGAATCTGTCTCCTCTGGATTACGAGTCCAGTGACGTTATCACAATGCCACTGCATTTTTGAAGATTTTGTAGGGATCGTTTGTGTTGATTAAAACTTGAGAAACATAATTTGAAGAGTTAATTTATCAGACTGTACAAAGATGCTAAAACCCTAGTAACTAGATGCTAGTAACTTGTTAAAGCATTCTTACAATGTGTGGCGAACACTTACCAATTCTAACAGTTTCTATGGTGAGAGAAATAACATTAAGTTTCAGGCCGGCGACTTTCATCAGAATATGTGTTTAATTGAATCCGGCTGCAAACAAGCAAATGAGAGTGGTTAACACTGGAACCCAAAGCCCGGAATCCAACTTTAAAGTTTTATTTTATCTATTTGCTGCTACCTTTTTACATTAGTAATGCTATTTCTAGCATAGGCAGAGCCTTGGCTTTTAGGTTCCACCAGATGGTGCCAATGCAGTGCTCAGCCATTCTGTTAGCTATTGATGGATTTCTTAATGATTACCATTGCAACGATAGGTTATTAGTCTGACAGCAATAATCCGATTTATGGTTCATGCACAGGTGTTTCATAAAGTAACTCCTTTATTATAGGACTGATTTGGCCTCCCATTTGTGTTAACTGATAGATACATGAATCGACTGGTTCCCAGGCTCAGGGGACTACCTTTGAGAAAGCTGAACACAAGACCCAAAATGACCAGCTCCCAGTCACCAGCTTTTTTGCATGGCAGCATTGCTTCTGATTGTGGAGACGATTCTTTAATTAAGGGGACCAATAAATGCTGGGTTGGATTTGACTCTTATATCTTGACATCATTTTATCTGTGAAAGAAAGTAACCAAAACTCATAGCCTGGCTACCTTGTAAAATCAGGATAAGACCCAACGCTAGCCAGCCCCTCCGAACACCTTGCACACAAATAATCTCAGGTGTGCCAATATGTTCTTAGAAATTTTTTTTTAAAATTATCATTTGGTAAGGTTACATGCAGATTGAGAATTACGAGTTAGGAGATCTGGATGCTTTGTTGGGTCTTTGAAATACAGTTGAGTCAGAAGAATATTCAGGGTGCTGCCTACTTGTACGTAGCATGTTGTTTAGAGGCTGTGCGTTTGTCATACTTTCTGAATTTGGGAGATTGTCTAAGTGTTACCTTTTGAGTTCTTAGCAGAGTTCATATCTGCTCTGATTGGTAAATGTTGCATCCCATGTCTCATGGGGAGAGGATTGTACTTTGTTACAGCGGGGAGTTTACTTGTAGTGAGCATTGACAGTTACACCTGACTCTATGATCCAGGAGGAGCTTGTTTTTCAATAGATGAACCCAGCAGACATAGGTCTTGGTTTGCAAAGAGTTCTTCAAGTTGAAGTGTGCCTCTGCTGCACAGTATTTCTTTTCAACCTTTCAGACAGCTGTCTAGTGACAGCAACTTTGAATGTTGGCCAAGACTAGAAGTTAGACTGTATCATTCTAGGTTTAGAATCCACTGCTGCATGGTTGTGTTTTATCACTTGAACAGAGTAATAATGTTTCTGTTTGTTAAGATCTGTGAGGAGATTGTCATTTGTGATTTGAATTCTTGTTTTGTGTTAACCTGTCTATTCTATCTACAGACATTAACTGACTCACGGAGTACTTTGGCATTTTCTTTTCATTAATAGAGTTGGTTATGTGCTTTGCTATTGTTAATTCTGAACCACTTTTATATTGGTTTCAGGGTTGAATGTTTGATTGTTGCCAATGACGCAACAGTGAAAGGGGGATCATACTACCCAATTACAGTGAAGAAACATGTAAGAGCACAGGAGATTGCAACACAAAACTACCTGCCCTGCATTTATTTAGGTGAAACTTTCATTTTCCCTTACATTTATTCAGTCTTTTAAACTACATTTTGTGAAGTTGAAGTACATTTCAATACATTGCATTTTTCTGTACGTATATTGGAAACTTTGTTCAGATTATGGCCCAATTTATGGAATATTACTAAATGATAATTTTGCAAGAAAAAGTACTGTTATTATTAATGATGTTGCAAATTGTCAGCATGTTCCTTGTAGTGCAGTTGGTTAATTGATTCCTTTTTGGTAAATTTTGTCTTCATGTCTCACCTGTCCTGTTAGTGCAAGTTCCTAGAATAGACTTTAGAGCTTTGAGTGCAAAATCTAGGCTGATAGTTCAGTGCAGTACTGAAGGAGATGCCATCTCCAGATGAGACATTAAACTGAGGCCCAATCTATACTCTCTGATAAATGCAAAAGATCCCATAGCACCCTTGTAAGAAGAGCAGAATAATTATCCCTGGTGTCCTCAACCGGTATCACCAAAAACAAATTATCTGATTATTATCACGTTGCTGTTTGTGGGTGCATGCTACAGGTTGGTAGCTGTGACACTGCGCTTCTTATAGTAGGTACCTCAAAACTCTGGAGGAGTACCACCAAGATCCTCCTAATCCAGTGGCAAGAAACATAATCTAACAGCAGTGTCTTCTCCCAAACCAATATGTCCAGCATCAAGGTACTAATCCCTCAAAATCAGCCCTCCTGAGGGGAACGTGTCATTCGAATGCTTGACACCAGACTCCTGAAGAAAATGTTCTACTCAAACCTCAGTCATGGCAGGAGATTCCCAGGAGGACAGCAGAAATTCCTGAAAAGATCCCTAGCTTGTGACCAAAATGGAGAAGGTTTATTTGGGAAGGCACCAAACACATTAAGAGACTTTGTCAAGAGCACATTGAGGCGAAGTAGAGGCATTGGAGAGGGTGCATAAGCCTCCTCACCTGCCAGTCCCTTCGAGAACCACCTGTCCCAAATGTGACATTGCCTGCAGATCAAGCATTGGACTTCTCATCCGTTTTGGAACCCTTTGAACCGGAAGGGAAGCAAGTCATCCTTGATCATGAAGTGCTTCCTAAAATGGAAGAAGAGAAGCTGTATGTGGGTGCTTGCTTGCACAGATTGGCTGCTGCATTTCCTATATTACAAAAATAATGTAATGATTATGCTTCTATAAAAACAGAAAACGATTGAGATACTCAGCAAGTCAAGCAGCACCTGCGAAGAGAGAAATGGGTTAATGTTTCAAGCCGATGTCCGTTCATCAGTTCTGGTGAAAAATCATTGACCTAAAATGTTGTCTCCATTTTCCACTTCTTTGATGCTCTCAAATCTGCAAACATTTCCACGATTTTCTATTTTTATTTCCTTTAACATTTGCAATATTTTGCTTTTATACTTCTAAAATACTTAATTGGCGGTAAAGCACTTTAGGATGTCTTAAGGTAATGAAAGGTGTTACATAAATGCAAGTCTTTTTCATGGTTTCATTTTAGTGGACTCTGGTGGTGCAAACCTACCTCGGCAAGCAGATGTATTTCCAGATCGAGACCATTTTGGGCGCATCTTTTATAATCAGGCCAATATGTCTGCAATGGGAATTGCACAGGTAAATAAATTTAAAATGTATATGTGTTGTTCCTTTTTAAGTTATAAACTTAAAATACATGAACACTAAGCATTTTGAAACAAGTTCAGGCATACAACTCGATCTGCCAGATGGATCCTTTATTTGAGACGTTGGTTCTCCTGTGATGCCAGCAAGTATGAAAATATAGCAATTGATATAGTTTAAAGAGTAACTAATTATTTAAAAGAAATTAAAATTTGGAATTTGATTAGTGGTAATCCTTATCAATGTAAGATAGAAATGTGACAAATTTACACTAAGTAGAAATGGTGTCCAATTTGGTTCTAGCAGGTTGTGAACTTGAATTGCAGGGCCATCTGTCACTTCAAGTTGCATTCTTGCTTTGAGCACATTTTAAAAACAAAACGAAAGCAGAAGAACACAGTTTTACATATTATAGTCATAAAGTTTAGGAAAGAGGACCCAAAACAGAATGCAAAAGGTGTGATAAATGATATTGCATAATTGAAAATTTTTGTACTTGTTTTTGTTTTCTTATATTAAACCATTTTCATTTCTGTGATTGTCTCCTTTTGTTCTAGATAGCTGTGGTCATGGGTTCATGCACCGCAGGAGGAGCATATGTTCCTGCTATGGCTGACGAGAGTATTATTGTGAAGAATCAAGGGACCATTTTCTTAGGAGGCCCACCTCTGGTACATATTCATATAACAACTTCAATATTGTTTTATGTTTGGGGAATAATAAGCTCCCAAATTCCACTGCAAATTCTTGCATTATCCTGTGTCTTGAACAGCCAGCAGGGTCAATTTTGTATAATGTCTGCTCTTGTTTATGATTGGTTTTCCCCACTAGTGCTACCAGTGCAAAAGCCTTTCAGGGACTATGTTTCCCAGTACACTGAAATTGATGTTAAAGTGTGTTACCTTTGTGTTATATTTCACTTCACTTTGGAAAAAAACAAATACCAATTCCAAACCTCTAATCTTCTTTGCCTTAAGTACCTTCACTTGATCATAATCTCTGATCTTGAATACTTCCACTTCATTCTACTTCAAAGTTTAATAATCACCAGAAGCACAGTATGACATGCTAAGTTAACGGTCTTGTCCCTGAATAATGGAATTTGTATTTGAGACATGATTTCAAGAACTGGTTAGGAAAACAGTCTTTTAAATTTAGGAACAGGAGTAGGTGATTCAGCCTGTTCCACCAATCAATTAAATCATCGCAGACCCATATCTTAATTCTAT
Organism: Carcharhinus amblyrhynchos; assembly: GCF_965287045.1. Taxonomy (NCBI): domain Eukaryota; kingdom Metazoa; phylum Chordata; class Chondrichthyes; order Carcharhiniformes; family Carcharhinidae; genus Carcharhinus; species Carcharhinus amblyrhynchos. The sequence goes on from NC_137328.1 coordinate 95,429,983, forward strand.
CTAATCACATGGGTTCTGAATCTATTGTCTAACAAGAATCTTACCAATCTCAGATTTGACATTTTTGATTGACTTGGCATCTTCATCTCTATGGGGGACAGAATTCCAGATTTCCACTCCATGCTATGTGAAGAATAGTTTCCTGACATCATCCCCTCAACAGTCTAGTTCTAATATTAAGGTTATGCACCCTCGGTTTGGACACTCCCACCAGAGGAAGTAGTTGTTTTTTACCTATCCTATCAATTCTTTGAATCATTTTAAACAACTTAATTAGATTAACCCCCAATCTTAGAAATTTGGAAGTAAAACAAGCCTGTTTTTATGCTATGGTTGTGAGGTATGCTAGAAACACAGGACAAATTCAGTTTTTTTTTGAGCAATTTTAAGATGCAATAAATTGGCTAGAATTATTTTGTGGATTAGAAGTTCAGATATTGTCTTCTCATGTTGAGTCATTAAAGGTTAGCAAGTGCAGCATGCAACTAGGTAAGCAAGTGGTATGTTGGCCTTCATCGAAAGGGGATTTGAGTACAGGAGTAAACAAATCGTAATGCAATTTTATAGAGCCTTGGTGAGCCCTTACCCAGAGTGCAGTCTACCGTTTTGGTTCTCTTCTAAGGAAGGATATATTGCGATCAAAAGAGTGCAATAGAGATTAACCCATGGAATGGCAGGATTTTCTTACGAGGGGAGATTGGGAGAGCGGGTCTGTATTCCCTAGAGTTTTGAAGATTGAAGGGTGATTTCATTGAAACTTATGAAATTCTCACAGGCTGTGGCAGGGTGGATGTAGGTAAGATGTTCTCCAGCCTGGTGAGTCTAAAACCTGTGGACGTAATCTCAGGATAAGGGTAGACCACTTAAGACTGGGACGAGGAGGAATTTCTTCATTCCAGATGGCAGTGAAAGCTCAATCATTGAGCATGTTCAAGGGTTTGCACATTCTCCCTGTGTCTGCATGGGTTCCCTCTGTGTGCTCGGGTTTCCTCCTACAATTGTTATAGCTGTAGCTCGTTAGAGGGGTCAGTTTTTGTGCAAAGTGTGCAGGAAGGTTTTTTGACTCAGTATGTAGATAGGCCAACTAGAGGTGAGGCTATATTGGATTTGGTGCTGGGAAATGAGCCAGATCAGGTGTTGGATTTGGAAGTTGGTGTGCATTTTGGTGATAGTGACCACAATTCGGTTACGTTCACCTTAGTGATGGAAAGGGATAGGCATGAACCTCGGGCCAGTGGTTTTAGCTGGGGGAAGGGTAATTATGAGGCTATTAGGAGAGAATTAGGAAACATAGGTTGGACTAGGAGATTACAGGGATTGGGAACGTCCGAAATGTGGAGTTTTTTCAAGGAGCAGCTACTGCGAGTCTGTGATAGGTATGTCCCTGTCAGGCAAGGTGGAATTGGTAAGGCTAGGGAACCGTGGTGCACCAAAAAAGTTGATTCGTTGGTTAAAAAGAAAAAGGAGGCTTATGTTTGGATGAGACGTGAGCACTCGGATAGTGCACTAGAGAGCTTTAGATTGGCTAGGAGGGAGTTGAAGAGCGAGCTAAGAAGGGCTAAAAGAGGACATGAGAAGACTTTGGCTGATAGGGTTAAGGAGAATCCTAAGGCGTTCTATAGGTATGTCAAGAACAGAAGGTTGGTTAGGGCAAGGTTAGGGCCAGTTATAGACGGCAGAGGGAAGTTATGTGTGGAACCAGAGGAGATTGGTGAAGCATTGAACCAATATTTCTCTTCGGTGTTCACGCAGGGGGACATGGATATAGCTGAGGAGGACACTGGGTTGCAGGGGAGTAGAATTGACAGTGTTACAGTTGATAAGGAGGATGTGCTGAATATTCTGGAGGATCTGAAAATAGATAAGTCCCCTGGTCCGGATGGGATTTACCCCAGGATTCTCTGGGAGGCAAGAGAAGTGATTGCAGAGCCTCTGGCTCTGATCTTCAGGTCATCGTTGGCCTCTGGTATAGTACCAGATGATTGGAGGTTAGCGAATGTTGTCCCATTGTTTAAGAAGGGGAACAGAGACTTCCCCGGGAATTATAGACCGGTGAGTCTCACTTCTGTTGTGGGCAAGGTTTTGGAAAAAATTATTAGGGATAGGATTTATAGTTATTTGGAGAGTAATGAGTTGATTGGAGATAGTCAGCATGGTTTTGTGGCGGGTAGGTCGTGCCTTACTAACCTTATTGAGTTTTTTAAGAAAGTGACCAAAGAGGTGGACGGGGGTAAGGCAGTGGACGTGGTGTATATGGATTTTAGTAAGGCATTTGATAAGGTTCACCATGGTAGGCTTCTGCACAAAATGCAGATGTATGGGATTGGGGGTGATCTAGGGAACTGGATTAGGAATTGGCTAGCGGATAGGAGACAGAGGGTAGTGGTTGATGGTAAATATTCATCATGGAGTTCGGTTACAAGTGGTGTGCCTCAGGGATCTGTGTTGGGGCCACTGCTGTTTGTGATTTTTATTAATGATCTGGATGAGGGTATAGTTGGGTGGATCAGTAAATTTGCTGATGACACCAAAGTCTGAGGTGTGGTAGATAGTGAGGAAGGGTGTCATAGTTTGCAGGGAGACTTAGACAGGCTGCAGAGCTGGGCCGAGAGGTGGCGGATGGAGTTTAATGCAGAGAAATGTGAGGTAATTCACTTTGGTAGGAATAACAGATGTGTTGAGTATAGGGCTAACGGGAAGACTTTGAATAGTGTGGAGGAGCAGAGGGATCTAGGTGTATGTGTACATAGATCCCTGAAAGTTGGGAATCAAGTAGATAAGGTTGTTAAGAAGGCATACAGTGTCTTGGCGTTTATTGGTAGGGGGATTGAATTTAGGAGTCGTAGCGTTATGTTGCAACTGTACACAACTCTGGTGCGGCCGCACTTGGAGTATTGTGTGCAGTTCTGGTCCCCACATTACAGGAAGGATGTGGAGGCTTTGGAGAGGGTGCAGAGGAGGTTTACCAGGATGTTGCCTGGTATGGAGGGGAGATCCTATGAGGAGAGGCTGAGGGATTTGGGGTTGTTTTCGCTGGAAAGAAGGCGGCTAAGAGGGGATCTTATTGAAACATATAAGATGATTAGAGGTTTAGATAGGGTGGATAGTGATAGCCTTTTTCCTCTGATGGAAAAATCTAGCACGAGGGGGCATGGCTTTAAACTAAGGGGGGGGGTAGTTATAGGACAGATGTCAGGGGTAGGTTCTTTACCCAGAGGGTGGTGAGGGATTGGAATGCCCTGCCTGCTGCAGTTGTAAATGCGCCTAGTTTGGGGGCGTTTAAGAGGTCTGTGGACAGGTTTATGGACGAAAAGGGATTGGTTTAGGTTAGTGGGTCATTGTTGTTTTTTTTTAAACTGGTCGGCGCAACATCGTGGGCCGAAGGGCCTGTTCTGCGCTGTAATGTTCTATGTTCTATGTTCTACAGTCCAAAGATGCGCAGGTTACGTTGATTGGTATGCTAAATTGCTCCTTAATGTGCTGGGAAGTGTAGGTTAGAGGGATTAGTGGGGTAAATATGTGGGGTTACAGGGATAAGGCCTGGGTGGGATTGTTGTTGGTGTAGACTGGTGTTGCTGGTGGCCTCCTTCTGCACTGTAGGATTCTATGAATCTATGATATGGAGGTAGATATGGTGTTGAATAGATGATAGTCCATGATCTAATTGAATGGCTGCGCATGCTAGTGGGCTGAAAGGCCCATTCATGTTCTTATGTTCCTATGTTATGGTTGAGAAAGATGGATAGATCCTTTCTTAGTTGCTTTTGCCATAATGTTCCCTCATAAGAACTTGTCATGTTATCAGGTTATAAGAGTTTAATTTAAGAGAAGAATTGAAAAGTTCTAGGTTGACTCAAAAATGAAACTAATCAGTAAACATGATGACTCAGTGTGAGGATTGTGAATCAATGCTAGTGCTTCAAAAATAAAATTGTGTTATTCAGATCATATTGATTGCCTGTCGTCCGTTGTCATTGATATTTCTTATGTGCTAATTGACTTGCAGTAATTATGATTTTATCCTGTTCTTTTCTCTGCGTGTTCAGTGGAAGGGAATGGAAATGATGACTCCAAGTAGATTGTTTGTTCTATAAGACTTGCTCTTAGCGCAATTTTGAACAGGTATTTATTTCTGCGACTGTGAGACTTTATTTTGCAATATTATATTATTTAAATTCTTGGTGGCTCCATGTTATCTCCAAGGACATATTCATTTATAATGAGACTGGAAATAGCTATTGCAAATATCCAGGTCTGAAAAACTGAAGCTGAGCCTCCTCTTCACAGATGCTGCATATTTTCAGCATTCTCCGTTAATTATTGTAATATCATCATGAGCATGGAGATTTCACTCCCATATGTTCAAAAACACAAATATGATGCGTTTCTCAGTTAATCTCACATGGTAGTCTAAATATAATCAGTTTGAATGAAGTCTGATAATGATAAATCTCACTTGCTAGCTTCTCTACTGGTACAAGATAACAAAAAATATAAGTCAACATAAACAAATTTCTGGTAGTAAAGGTAGGAATAAAATACAAAATACTGTAGTGTACCGTGTATTTGAAATGCACAGTTAGTTGATCAGCATTTGAAAACAGTACATGAATGTTGAAGGAAATGATGCTTCAGCAAAATGTGATTAAGAACATATATTTCGACTATTTCCATGCTGGAAAGCAGAAATATTTGAAACTAATGTTGACTTGTATTCATACAGGTGAAAGCTGCTACTGGTGAGGAAGTTTCAGCTGAAGACCTTGGAGGTGCTGATCTCCACTGCAGGTAAACCATCTTATGTAGTATCTGTTGGAGATCTTATTGTCTGTTTATTCATTGTAAACAAATGTCTGCCATTCAACAGGCTTAAAAATATACTTTTGCAAGAACCATCAATAAAAAAAATCTATTAATGGCATTTGTTGCAGTTATAGATTTATGATGCACAATACACTGTCTCACAGTGTAATGTTCCATATAGATTTTACCATTTACATTAAAGTGTGAGGTCACACTTAGGCAATGAACAAACTTTATTGTAGCACATCAGCAACACAGATTGCTGAAAAAAAAAGCATCCTAGGTTTCAACTCTCTCAATTACTTTGTATTTTTGCTGCAGATACTTATTTCCCTAGATTTGGATCAATCCCTGATGGATCTGATTTGAAAAGAGTTGGATGGGAGGTTGGGAGACTAACTTGGGTGGACTTTCTGATTGGTGATTTGGTGTTTTGTGTCTAACAAGAATGTTCACGTTTATATAGAAAAACAACTCCTATTAGTCATGTGTTTTTTTAGTTTATTTATTTGTGTCATAAGTAGGCTTACGTTAACACTGCAATGAAGTTACTGTGAAAATCCTCTAGTCGCCACACTCCAGCATCTGTTCGAGCACAGCCAATGCACCAAATCAGTGTGTCTTTAGGACTGTGGGAAGAAACCAGAGCACCCAGAGGAAGCTCACGCAGACACGGAGAGAATGTGCAGACTCCACAAAGACAGTGACCCAAGCCGGAAATTAAACCCTGGTCCCTGATGCTGTGAGGCAGCAGTACTAACCACTGTGCCTTAGTATAATGTGGGTTATATTGACTTGAAATTTGATATGGGAAGAAAATAGCGCAAATATAATACAGGAATATTGAGTCCATTGCAGTGATGTTATGAAATATCTCCTGTTGAAACAAACCAATGTCACTATTGGTTTTACATTAAAGAAGTTCCTTCCACATTTGCGTTATTTTGTTGAAGTTCAGATAGTGATTAATTTGAGAACTGATGCAAAAGAAAAGAAAGTCTTCAATTTGTGTCCCAAATCAGTTTACAGTGAATGAAATATCTTTGAAATGTACTTGCTATTGTATTTGGAGTAGCATGTTGGCACAGTGAATAGCACTGTTGCCTCACAGCACCTGGGTTTGATTCCGGCCTTGGATGGTGCTGGGGCCTCAGCTATTTACCATTTATATAGATGATCTGGATGAGGGAACTGAGTGTAGGGTGTCGAAATTTGCTGATGACACCAAGATTGGGGGAAAGGCAAATTGTGCGGAGGGTGTGGCGAGTCTGCAGAAGGATCTAGATAGGCTGGACGAATGGGCCAGGAAATGGCAAATGGAATTTAATGTTGGCAAGTGTGAGGTGGTCCACTTTGGTAGGAAGAATGGTAGGAAGGACTATTACTTACGTGGCGAAAAGCTGCAGCAGGCGACGGTGCAGAGGGACCTCGGGGTCCTTGTGCATGAGTCGCAAAAACCCAGCTTGCAGGTGCAGCAGGTGGTCAGGAAGGCGAATGGGATGCTGGCCTTCATAGCGAGGGGGATTGAATATAAAAGTAGGGAGGTCTTGCTGCAGCTGTATAGGGCATTGGTGAGGCCGCAGCTGGAGTACTGTGTGCAGTTTTGGGCGCCGCACCTGCGCAAGGATATTTTGGCTTTGGAGGGAGTGCAGAGGAGGTTTACTAGGCTGATACCGGAGTTGAGGGGGTTGAGCTATGAGGAGAGGCTGAATAAACTAGGCTTGTACTCGTTAGAGTTTAGAAGAATGAGGGGAGATCTCATTGAGACGTATAAGATGATGAATGGGATGGATAGGATAGAGGTGGAGAGACTCTTCCCGCTCAAAAAAGACAGTAGGACTAGGGGGCACAGCCTCAAGATAAAGGGGAGGCGGTTTAGAACGGAGTTGAGGAGGAACTTCTTCACTCAAAGGGTGGTGAATCTCTGGAATTCTCTGCCCGTTGAAGTGGTGGAGGCTGCCTCGCTAAATATTTTTAAGAAGCGGGTTGATGGGTTCTTGATAAGAGAGGGGATTAAGGGTTATGGGGAGAGGGCGGGAAAGTGGAACTGAGCCACGACAGATCAGCCATGATCTTATTGAATGGCGGGGCAGGCTCGAAGGGCTAGATGGCCTACTCCTGCTCCTATTTCTTATGTTCTTATGTTCTTATGACTGACCGTGTGGAGTTTGCACGTTCTCCCAGTGTCTGCATGGGTTACCTCCTGGTGTTCTGGTTTACTGCCACGGTCCAAAAATGTGCAGGTTAAGTGGATTGCAATGCTAAATTGTTCCTTAGTGTCTAAAGGTATGGAGGTTAGGTGGAATAGCTGTGCTAAAAGTGCAGAGTTCTGGAGATAGGGCTAAGGGATGGGCCTTGGTGAGATGCTCTTTTGGAGGGTCAGTGCAGACACGATGGGCCAAATGGCACAACAGGATTCTATGGGATAATGCAGGAAATGGGCCAACTAAGGTCCCAGAAGCAAAAATAAGATAATGGCCCGATGGTCTGTTTTTAATGGTGTTGATTGAGAAATGAAAATGTTGGCCAGGAAGAACGTAAGAACTGTCTGCCTGAGATATTTTAGCCCATCTGACAGTGCAGATGGAGAATTTGGTTTAACATCTCATCTGAATGGTAGCCCCTCTGACAATGTAGTTTTCCCTCAGACCTGCACTGGAGTCTCAGCCTGGATTTGATGCTCAGATCTCTACAGTTGAGCTTGAACCAACAACATTTTGACTCAGAGGCTCAGGTGAATGTGCGATCAGCTGAACTGTGGCAGATGAGATGTAGCCTCCACACAGCAATAATCAGAATGCAAGGTATAGCAAAGATGCAGTTGAAATCTTAGATATTTTTGTCAACTTTTCAGTGATTGATTAGTTTCTAGAAAAAGAATTGGCTTGCGATATGTAATTAAATAACTAAATAAATGAAAACATTTACTTTTCATTGTCAAATTGTGAAGAAATACAGAAGTAAATTTGTAGTTAAATTTGTTTAAATATTGCAACTTGATTTGTCACAGGGTGCACTAAAAATGTTAATTGTATCAGTATGTAGGCATATATATCATAGAATCAAATCATAGAATCCCTACAGTACAGAAAGAGGCCATTCAGCCCATCAAGCCTGCACCAACAAAAATCCCACCCAGTCCCCATCCTGTGGTTCCATACATTAACCCTAATGTCGCTGACACTAAGGGGCAATTTAGTGTGGCCAGTCCACCTAATCAGCACGTTTTTGGATTGTGGTTGGAAACTGAGTACCTGGAGGAAACCCACGCAGATATGGGGAGAATGTGCACAGTAACCTGAGGTCGGAATTGAACTTGGGTCCCTGGAGCTGTGAGGCAGCAGTGCTGCCCACTACACTATCTCTATCGATGTAAAAAGGAACGCTGGTTAGGCCACATTTGGAGTACTGCGTCCAATTCTGGTCGCCTCACTACCAGAAGGGCGTGGAGGCTTTAGAGAGAGCGCAGAGAACGTTTACCAAGATGTTACCTGGTATGGAGAGTCTTAGCTATGAGGAGAGATTGGGTAGACTGGGGTTGTTCTCCCTAGAAAGACGGAGAATGAGGGGAGACCTAATAGAGGTGTACAAAATTATGAAGGGTATAGATAGGGTGAATAGTGGGAAGCTTCTTCCCAGGTCGAAGGTGACGATCACGAGGGGTCACAGGCTCGAGGTGAGAGGGACGAGGTATGACTCTGATATCAGAGGGATGTTTTTCGTGCAGAGGGTGGTGGGGGCCTGGAATGCACTGCTGAGTAGGGTGGTGGAGGCAGACACGCTGGCATCGTTCAAGAATTACCTGGATAGTCACATGAGCAGCCTGGGAATGGACGGATACAAGTGAATGGTCTAGATGGACCAAAGAGCGGCACAGGCTTGGAGGGCCAAAGGGCCTGTTCCTCATTTTGTTTTAAATATTAGCTAAGACAAATATGGGCCTACTGCTGACAGAGACAGGACAATTTATACTGGGGAATAAAGAAATGGTAGAGAAACTAAACAAATACTTCTGTCTTCACAGAGGAAGATACAGAAAATCTTTCAAGAATATTAGAGAACTAAGAGACGATCAAAGATGAGGCACTAAAAGAAATTGTAATTAGTTAAAAAAAGGTATTACTGCAGAAATTTATTGGACTGAAAGTTGGTAAATCTCCTGACATGACTAACATCCCAATGTACTGAAAGATGTGGCTGTAGAGATAGTGAATTCATTGGTGCTCATCTTTCAAAATTCAATACATTCTGGGGCAGTTTTTGCAGATTGGGAAGTAGCAAATGTAACCTCTCCCTTATTTAAGAAAGAAAGGAGAGAGAAAGCTGGGAAATGCACACCTGCCAGTCTGACATCAGTAGTAGGGAAAATGCAAGAACCTGTTATAAATGATGGACACTTAGAAAATAATGGTGGGTATGGGCAGAACCAACATGGATTTATGAAAGGGCAATCATGTTTGACAAACCTGTCAAGTTTTTGAGAACATAACTTGCTGAATACACAACGGAGAACCAGTGAATGTGATGTATTTGGATTTTCAAAAGGCTTTTGATAATATCCCATACAAGAGATTCATAAACAAAATTAGAGCACATAGGATTGGACATAATATACAGTCATGGATTGAGAATTGCTTAATGGACAGAGAACAGAGACTCTGAATAAACAAGTCATTCTCAGGCTTCCAAGTTTTGACAAGTGGGGGTACCACAAGGATGTGCTTGGGCTCCAGCTACTCAAAATCTTTATCAAGCATTTGGATTTGGGACTATGTGCAATATTTCCAAGTTTGCTGATGATAGATAGTCAGGTGAGATGATGAGTAATGAAGAGGACACAAAAAGGTTTTTACAAGATTTAAACAGACTGGGCAAGAACATGGCAGATGTAATACAATGTGGAAAAATGTGAAGTTATCCACTTCAGTAGGAAAAACAGAAATGCAGAGTATTTCTTAAATGGTGACAGATTCAAAGGAACCTAATGTCCTGGTTCACAAGTCATTAAAAGCCAACGTGCTGGTGCAGCTTACAATTGGGACAGTAAATGTTATGTTGGTATTTATTGCAAGATGAGTTGAATAAAGAAGTTAAAGAAGTCTTCCTGCAATTGCAGAGTCTTGGTGAGTATGCCCCTGGAGTATTCTGTACAGTTTTGATCTCTTTACTTAAGAAGGATTGCTTGCCATAGAGAGTGTGCAGCAAAGGTTCACCACACTGATCCCTGCAATGGCAGGATTGTCCTGTTGGAGAGATTGAGGAGACTGGACCTATATTTTCTAGAGATTAGAAGAAAGATTTATCTCAATGAAGCATACAAAATTCTTAGGGTTCGGCAGGGTAGATATTTCACCTGGCTGTGGGATCCAGAACCAGGGGCCACAGACTCAGAATAGGAGTAGGCCATTTAAGACTGGGATGAGGAGGAATTTCTTCACTCAGAAAGTGGTGAAAATTTGGAATTCTCTACCCCAGAGGGCTGTCATTGAGTATGTTCATGACAAAGATCGATAGATTTTTGGATATGAAATATATCAAGGAATATGTGAATATTATGGGAAAATGACGTGGTCGAAGATGACCAATTATCTCGTGAATGGTGGAGTAGACTCACGGGGCTGAGTGACCTATTCCTCCTATTTTCTATGTTCCATTGTAATTATTTGCGAATTTTGCAGAAAGTCTGGTGTAACCGATCACTACGCCTTAGATGATACTCACGCACTTCATCTGGCACGAAAGGCTGTACGAGATCTCAACTATCAGAAGAAAGTGGATGTAAGTACATAACTACTGAACACATAAACCCACAGAATCTGTAGCATAGCCTCAAGCCTTTATTATGTTTCAGTAAGATTGGTTGACACACAGTGTTATAGGCATATTATTGTGACATCCATGGAACATATTTTGGTCACGTTTGCCATTTATTGTGTAATCTGGTGTGTTCAACCACAGTTGGCTTGTTAATTCACAAGTACTTCATACTTAGCCTGAATGTTAGAGTATAAAATAAATATTCTAAATTGTTTTATCTTTCTGACCTTGTATAGTAAAACTTTATTTTTGTTTGTTCAAAATGCACAGAATTTTGTGGCTTTATTCAATTTGCAAGTATCTTAAATATCAAACTTGTCTACCTTAAACAGAAATTTGTTGGTCCCTAACCAGATCTCACCAACAGCTTGTGGATCTGGCTAAAGATCATAACAAACCCAAGATCAACATTTGCAGATTACACCAAATCAGGGGGTACTGCTAACATGAGGAAGAATTTTACACAATACAAGAGGTCATGAGAAAATGGACCTGAGGTGATTCTCTTTGGTAGGAAAACAGAAGCACCGCCAACATGAGAAACTGAATAGGGTTGAAGAGCAAAGGAATTTAGGGATACAGTGAACAAATAATTTAAAACAGCATCACCAGGCAGCAAAGCAATTTAAAAATACTAGCAAAGCGTGGATTTTTTTGGGGGCATTGATTCAAAAATAGTGAAATTATCTTAAACTTGTGTAGGACCTCGGTCAAACAGCATTTAGAGCAATGTGCACAGTTCTGGATCCCATACTACTACGATCATCAGTTGTCCCTCAGTTCAAAGATGACGTGCTCAAGGTTGTGAGATCTTGTTATGGGTCTTCATGGGACTGAACAAGCTGGCTCTTGATCTACAGATCTTGGAACACAAAGTTAGGATATCCTACAAGTTAGTGGCATCTGAGTGCAAGGTTTGCTTCCTTTTCTTTCCCCCTCTGCTGCCACTCACCGGAAAGGCATTGGGACTCAAAAGCAACGTTTAGCTTGATGGACAACATTTTGCCATGAAGAATGCTTGGTAGCAAGCTCACCCTACTGGTTAAGGTCAACGTTGCTGTCCTTTAAAAATAGCTTTGGAGTTTCCTTTGTATTTCCTTGGAATTTTGGTATTCATACATTAGGACACCCAGATCCCTCTTCACCTCAGAGCTTTGCAATCTCTCACCATTTAGACAATGTGCTTCTTTTTCACTCTTACGGCCAAAATGGACAATTCCACATTTTCCCACGTTCTATACTCCATTAGCAAAGACTTTGCCCATTAACTTAACCAATTTATATCCTTTAGCTTCCTTATGTCCTCTTCACATCTTTCTTTCCTACCTATTTTTGTGTCAATAGTAAATTTAGCAACCTTTGGTCCCTTCATCTAAGTAATTTTATAAATTGTAATATGTTGAGATCCTTGTACCTGTGGCAAACCACTCATTACATTGTGCAACCACAAAATGACCCATATATGCCTATCCTCTGTTTCTTGTTAGCTAGCCAATCTTATATCCAGAGAACATTGGCTAGAGAACTCCAATAAATGTTAAACATGATTTTCCTTTCATAAAAGCATGTTGGTTCATTATCCTTAATAATAGATTCTAACATTTTCCAAAGACAGATGTTAAGCCAATTGGCCTATAGTTTCCTGCTTGCTGTCTCCCTCCCTTTTTAAAGAAAAGAGTTATATTAGCTTTTTCGCAATTTACTGGAACCTTCCCTGAATCTAGGAAGTTTCAGAAAATTGAAAGCAACACATCAGCCATCTCATTAGCTACTTCTTTTAAGACCCTATGATGAAGTCCATTAGGACCCAGAGACTTGTCAGCCCTCAGTTCTAACAATTTGCTCTGTAGTACTTTGGTAGTGATTGTAATTTTCTTTGAAGGTGGAGGGTGAGGGAAAACCTGAGGGTGTGGTGGCACTGGGCATTGGGGGACAGATAATGTTTAAGCAAGCTTGTCATTAAAGTCATAACTTTTTTTGTTTAAAAAAAATCAAATTTAATAAGGATTCAGTTTCTCACTTTTTAGATATTCTAGAGTTACAAATGTATTTCCTGTTCTTAAAATTATTGCTGTTGAATAAAGCGCATATTTAAAAATAATTCCGAAGGAGGCAGCATGTTACACTGTTCTTTGTCTTTCCAGGTGACAGTGGAAGCCCCAGAAGAACCATTGTTCCCTGCTGAAGACTTATATGGAATAGTTGGTGATAATCTGAAAAAAAGTGTTGATGTCAAAGAGGTACAGACTTAGGAAAGGTTTCCTCTGGTTCATTCATCTGATTTTGAAGGAACATACCTAAGCTGTTAACAGTGTAATCATTATATGTGTAACACTGTAAATTAAGACATTGTATAACTTTCTTGAAGAGGGAGTTTGGAGACAAAATTTTCTACTTTAGTTTATGCACTTGTTACAACCTTACAACCATAGCATATGTTATTTGCTGAGCAAACAAAATCCTAATCGTAATGTAATTAACAAATCCCAGAGGAAAATTTGTCTTACTGATTGTAAAATTTTATTTGTATTTTGGAAACACGGAGAAACTAACTGATCCCAGAAGAATAGAATTTTAGTAACAATTTTGGAATTTTAAAAATGGCAAGATTTATTAACAGGAAAAAAAAGCTTAAGCATACAAGATTAAAGTTACACAGTTAAAACATGATGTGGAGATGCTTGCATTGGATTGGGGTAGGCACAGTAAGAAGTCCAACAGGTTTATTTGGTAGCATGAGCTTTCGGAGCGCTGTTCCTTCATCAGGTGAGTGAAGAGTTGGGTTCACAAACAGGGCATATATAGATATATCAGTTACAAGATAATGGTTGGAATGCGAGTCTTAACAGGTAATCCCCTCATTCTTCCCTGAGGATCCCGAGACTTCTGGGGTCTTCTCTTCATGGTTCCTTGAGCCACAAGGTCTTTTTGAGATTTTGGCTTAGACAACTTAATTCCAGCGTACATATAAATCCCTTTGCAGCTTTAAGACTTCTAGTGAATTCTTTTCCAATGCTTAACTTCCCAGCCTACCTTAACTGCTGAAGTTTCCAGTTCACCTGAATTGCTAAAGTTTCACACTTCACAGCTGCAGTGTTTTTTCTTTTTCTCTGCCATGCTAGACTTGCTGTGTCATAGTTATAACTTTAGTTCACTCCCAGTGAACCCACATATTCCTTGATAAAGCTACAGCGCAATGTTTGGCATTTAAACAGATGTCCACTTTAAGATCCAAAATTCATGAATCACAAAATTACATACAAATAAAGACTTTTCATCACTAAGCTTATGTACAGTATAATTTAAGAGTTTAAGTTTTATTAATTACACAAATATGCCAATGAGGTGAAGTTTGAAGAATACCAGGGCCACACTAACCTGTCTACCATTTTACTGGGGGCGGATGAAGTCCATTGTAACCCATCTGCTCTCACCCCAATTGAGGCCTTTAAATGGCCAGTCAGTGGACACTTAAGCACCGCTTCTCACCTAACCTCGATTCAGAGCTGGCAGGAGGAGTAGGCAAACTAAGAAGTCTGACAACACCAGGTTTAAGTCCAACCAATTTATTTGATAGTAAACTCACACGCTTTCGGGGTTTGCCCCTTAGTCAGGTGAATCGAGAGAGAACTCTCCATTCACCTGACGAAGGGGCAAACCCTGAAAGCTTATGAGTAGGGTCAGGAATGAAGCCAGGCAGGTCACCCTGCTCGGACCTTGAGGGAGGGTTAGAGGGGTTACCCTCCATCACTGGTTCCCTTTTTGATTGGCCTAGCCAAACCTTCTCAGGTGCTCTTTCCTCTTCCAGGCCTGTCCATTAAGACCCCCAGTCCTTCTCTCTTTCCCCCATCCTGGGGCCTTCCTTCCACTACGGCCCTGTGTTTATGTCCATCCAAGTTCCGGTACATGGATTTGGGGGACTGCTTGTAGTACCAGCTCTGTCAATCCTCTCAGTGGCACTGTTGGAAATACAGAGGCAGTTAATAGAGTGTAAAATTACTGTGAGGCAGCTAACCTCAGTGGGAATGCATTTTCCATCAATTCATCTGGTGGTGGGGGAGGAAACTGGCCATCTGTTAAATTCTGCCCATGGTTCTGCAATAGAACGCTGTACAAAAATTAAATATAGAGGTTGAGTTTGAGCTGGTGATAGTATGTTATTATCTTTCCAGGTCATTGCGAGAATAGTGGATGGAAGCAGATTTAATGAATTCAAAGCCTTTTATGGAGATACTTTAGTTACAGGTACAGTTTCTGATCTAGGATATTGATCTTTTTGTAAAAGGTACCCATTTCTTCCAATGCTTTAAGGTTAAATCTAAGTAAAGATTTAATTAAAACGTAAATTACATTTCCCTAATGCATAGATATTAACAAAATATATCTTTGAAATCATAAACTTCCAGACTTTTACTTTGTTGGTCCATTGCATGCAAAGCAACAATATTTCTTGCATTGTTTTGGAAATAAACAATAGTGATAAGAAGTTACTGAAAAAGGTTATAGTTATGCAGAAAATGGTTCTGACATACTAGCCCATGACTTCCTGGCTCTCCATGGTCTCATTTTGGCGGGGGGGGGGGGGGGGGGGGGGGGGGGGGGGTACCCCAAAGATACACTGGGGAATCCTTCTCGCAAGATCCCAGATAAGGGTTTATCTGGCAATTGTCCAGGAGTGCTACCTTCCTCTGGATGATTGTGCCAAGGGTTTTCATTTTTCTATACACCAATATCACATTTGCATTATATTTGTTTTAACCATTATCATCTTCAAAATAAATTTCCTTGGGCCATTACTGCTGCTGCAAAAAACATAACTATAGTTGATTGTGAATCCGTGAGGTATCTACTTTTTAAATATTATTTTAACATAGTAAATTTCCTATGTTATATCAGTGACTACACTTCAAAAATACTTAGAATCATAGAATCCCTACTTTTCAGAAAGAGGCCATTTGGTCCGTCGAGGCCCTATCTCTGTAACCCCATACATTTACCCTGCTAATCCCTCTGACACTAAGGGACAATTTATCATAGCCAATCCATCTAACTCACACATCTTTGGACTGTGCGAGAAAATCGGAGCACCTGGGGGAAACCCACACAGACATGGGGAGAATGTATGTGCAAACTCCATGCAGACAGTGACCCAAGCTGGGTATTGAACCTGGATCCCTGGCGCTGTGAGGCAGCAGTGCCAACCATTCTGCCTCCCTGATGTCCTTATTCATGGGCTGCAGAACATTTGAGACATCCTGGAGATGTTAAAGGCAGTTTATAAATGCAGATCTTTCTTTCTAAATAATGCCTGTTGGAAGACATCAGTGGCTGTAATGCTTATATTTTGCTATAAACCTGAATATGACTATGATTTGCAGTGCAACAATTTACAACCATAGGACTATCTATACTTTTCAAAATACTCTTTTATGTTTCTCCTCCTCTGGGATATCTCCAGGGTTTGCAAGGATTTTTGGATACCCAGTCGGCATCATTGGAAACAACGGAGTCCTTTTCTCAGAATCTGCAAAGAAGGTTTGTATACAGTTGTCTCAGCCAGCTAGTTTGAAAACAACTAGTCATGATAACTGGAAAAAAGTGGAATGAGAGAAAAAATTATCAGTGGCAAAGTTGTTGTGAAATACCTTGTGGGTCCCTTCTAGTTCACATTGTGATATTCACAAATGATTTGAAATGGATATTTCTGAGAATAGGAAGTCTACTGATTAAACCAAGCTAATTAACCAGCTGATTAATCTAACAGAGTTTGCTTGTTTTCATAGCAACCAGGAAACATTCAACAAATGGACAAATGAAGGGAAGGGGATTAATGCCCAAGTGCACGTAAAGTAATCCTCATTACAACATAAAGCATGAAATTTATGTACATGGTCACTGGCTTGTCATTAGAAAATGTAATGGTGTTATCAGCAAGGCTGAACAACAATTGACAAATCAAACAGATTGTTTTAATCCTGTTTAACTGATTAGTACTATTACATTTGGAATATAATGTGTAATTTAGTGCACACTATCTTCAGAAAGGCATTGCAGAGAATTTAAAGCAAAATTCCAGCAGAGTAGATTCTCAGCTTCAGTGAAGATTCACTCATTATGAAACTTGTATTATTTCTATTGTGTCAAAAGTATATAATTGGCTGTAAACCACTTTGATATGTCTGTTAGTTAAAAAAGATCTTCCTTTCCCTTCACCCCTCTTTCCTTCTTTCTCCCTCCTTTACTTTAATTTATTTCCTTTCCCTTCCTTTCTTTCTTTTCTTTGCTTCTTTTCCTTCTTTCCTTTGCTTCCTTTCCTTTACTTCACTATATTGTTAAAATCCAAAAGGGTAACTGGAATGCCAGTTCTTAATTGTTTATTTTGCAATTTGCTTTAATGTGAGGAAAGATATTCAAATCAGTGAGGAAAGGTTCTGTCTTATATTCATTCAAAGAAAATAAAGTTTATTAAACTGTAAAACACAAAACAAGAAAGGCCACAATATGAAACACAGGAATGGCTACACACAGACAATGATTTGGATGAAAGAACAGAGAGCATTGTAGCTAAATTTGCTGATAAAAACATAGATGTAAGAAAGTAATTGTGAGGAGGATACAAAGAATCAGCAAAGGGATTGTGATAGGTTATGTGTGTGGGCAAAGATTTGGCAGATGTGGGAAAATATGAGGTTGGACACTTTGACAGGAAGAATAGAAAAGCAGAATGCTGTAATACAGAGGGACCTGGATGTCCTTGTATGTGAATGACAAAAAGATAGCATGCCGGTACAGCAAGTAATGACAAAAAGATAGCATGCAGGTACAGCAGGGAATGTTGGTTTTTATTGCAAGTGGGATGGAGAATAAAAGTAGAAATCTTGCTACACTGTACAAGGCATTGGTGAAGCCATATTTGAGGGTTAGTTTGATTGACCATGCTAAATTGCACCTTGCTGTTAGCGATATTAGTAGGGTAAATAAATGGGTTTGGGTATAAGGCCTGGGTGGGATTGTTGGTGCAGATGCAGTGGGCCAAATGGTCATCCCCTGCACTGTGATGATTCTATGAAACAATCAGTGGTTATGAGGAGCAAGCAGGAAAGTGGAATTAAGGCCCCAAACAGATCAACCATGATATTATTGAATGACACAGCTGGTTTGCTGGACCAAATAAAGTGGGCAGTTCTTAAGTTGCTCACTTAAGAATTTTGGTTGACCCATGGTTGTAGCCTGCCACCCCTTCACTTCACAGATAAAACTGTAGTGCGGGCAGATACATAGGCATTGGTTCATTGTGCATCTTTAAACCCATTGGCTGGTGTGCATTAAATCTGGCTGCAAGTCTCAGGACCTGATTAAGTTAGGGAGAATTGCATCTTTTGCAGTTCTGAATCTGGAGTAGCTCTGTTGTTAGTAACCCACAAACATACAGCAGTCTTGGAATTTATTAGTGAGGATCAGTTTATATAATAAATATTTTGAATAAGGACAATCTTTATACTGGGAAAAGAAAGGAAATCTGCACAAATGACTTCAGGCTTCTTTTGAACACATATCACTGTGACAGAAAGTATCAGCAGCTGCCATTTACCTTGTATTATATCTGTTCCTTTATAATATGAGGTCTTGCCTTTAACTGAGAACATTACACCTTTCCTTTAATGGATTGTTGAATCCATCTGTTTCATACATCCATACAGCATCTATTTGAACACTGCACTATGTCTGGACTGAAGGTTCAAAGCATGTACAAAACATTGATTATACTAATCTTTAGTTCCTGCATTGCCCAGTGCCCTTTTTAAACCCATTGTAGGATTGTGGAATTACCAAAAGCAAGTTTTAATTGTATAACCAAAGTGCACTTACAACATGACATTATTAAGAGAGGCAATTTGTGAGCCAACAATTCTGAAATGTTTGCTTACATTGGTCAACTTCAGATTGAAATGTTCAAATGCTCAGTGACTCAAAATGTCACAACTGATTGAATCCAGGTGACATCAGCAGGCTTTAACTAGAGGTGCAGACAAGTCAGAAAGTCAATATATTTCATCTTGTGAAAAATTACCTTGGTTTAAGGTTGAAGTTTGATATTGACCTTCAGCTGCTGCTGATGATGGATGTTTTCATTAAATTTGTCATTATCTTGCGTCAGTCGGTTTTTTTTAAGAAAGGGAATTATTTGATGAACTTTTGAGAGATACTGGTCATTAATAAACTCCCACTATTTTTCTACTTCACTCCACCCTTCCCCACCCGTGTTTTCTCTGCTGATGTGCCGACTTTTATCCGTGTATAGTTCCTTAGATGCCCTTACCTTTATTTTTCACAAATGAGCATCCACAGTGAATGTCAATAGACTTTTCCATTATGGGTGCACATGCAAAACTATGACAACAAAACTCAATTCTGATGTCTAAAGATGAATATTTTCCAAAAGTGTTTTTATTAGGTGATTGGGAGTGAACATCTTAGTGACACTTCATTTATCAACTTCTCCCACAGCTCCATCATCCCACTTAAGAGTTGTTGCGGACAGGAGGGGGTTAATTTAAACACAAGTTTCTCCTCTCACCATCCATCTGTAAACTTAAAGGTTTTTTAATTTGTTTACCTCTATAAACCATGGCATATTTCCCTAACCTTGCATTTGGTGCAATTCAATTTTCTATTACTAATTCCACACCAAACTCAAGATATGATGAATGAAAAAGGGTTACTTTATTGCACATTCAAAATGTGAAACGTGGTTGCAATATCGCCTTCACGTTCAGACAGGAAAGAGAAGAACAGAGAACAGAAGGTTTCAGAGTACAGTGACCACAGAGAAAATAAATATTGGTTCATGTGGGTTCAAGAGTTCAGAATCAATGTCCATTGAGATACTCCTTCATGGAGGACTGCAGATTGAAAACCGATGCTGGATAATTTACTTTGTTGGTGGTGTCGTTTCACATAATGTGATAGGCATGCAGAGATGAATCCATCTTTCAGGTGACAACACAGAATTTTGAGCAGAAGAGGTGTAAATAGGGGCCATATATTTCACCTGGGTAGAGCTTCTTGTTTGTGAGGCTACTATTTAGATGGTAAATTGCAGACAGAGCTATGCAGTTCAGAAAACAACGTTACTTGTTCTATAAGCCAGTGGCTCATGTCACATGACTCCTACCTTTGCACCAGGTCTTTGACAAAGAATGGGTATCCATCTAGATTAAATGTTTCAACTGTTAAGAATTGAAAGGAAGATTGCAGGGCCTTTAGCTTAGCAAACAACCCATCTCGTTTTGGCCAGCCAGGGTTATTAAATGCAGATGACCAGCTTTCTTTGAAGTTGTGCAGTCCATAGGTGGTTGTTAGTGACTTATTAGTGATGATGAGGTGTGGGCTGCTTTTGTTCAGGGATCAGAAAAAGACATAGGCTCAGTCATTTAAGAAAAAATTAGAACTTGTAATGAGTATCTTTGTAGATACTTCATAAAAATGTGGGTAGCACAGGTATTAGCACAGCCGCTTCACAGCACCAGGGACCCAGGTTCAATACCCGGCTTAGGTCATTGTCTGTGTGGAGTTCGCACGTTCTCCCAGTATCTGCATGGGTGTCCTCTGAGTGCTCCGGTTTCCTCCCACTTTCTGAAAAATGTGCTGGTTAGGCGCATTGATCTGAACAGACACTGGACTGTTGTGACTAGGGGAATTTCACAGTAATTTTATTGCAGTGTTAATGTAAGCCTTACTTCTGACTAATAAATGAATAAACTTTAACTTTACTTTTTAAATATACAGTCTTAATCCCTCACAGGGTACTGAGAAAAATTGTGTCTCTGACATAGTCCTATTCAAAATCATGTTAGGCTCTTTACCTTTGACATAAAAGTGTGTTATGTTGTTATTTACAGATTCGTCTTGCAAACTTGATGTTGAAATTCAGCGGATTTGAAATGCATATTTTTGCTTAATAGATTATTCATTGAACATTTAGTAAATAGCACAGAAAGAATCTGAGCTTCCACTGAATTGTTCTCTTGTATGATACTTCACATATACATTTTCATGTTACTGTCCAAGTGTTAAGTTAGTAACCAGCAGGGTTATAACTTATTTACTGAGATGAATAGTTTTGCATTCGTTGGGGCATCCATCCATTTCTTGAGAATGTCATTCTTGAATTGAATATTGTCTATTGTGGCTGTAGAAGCTAATTTGTGAGTGGCAGTCCCATTCAGCAGCTGGCACAAATAAACAGTGGTGGCCCAAGATCGATTGATTTTTTTTTTTCCCAGCAGATGCTCTTTACTGCTACGTGGATATTTTCTTCTCTGCTTTTTCCTTGCCCATCCTGACTGCTTGGCTCCTGGCACTCCAGTTAGCAGGGAGGACTCCCAATGCATCAACTCTGATTCTGGCCAGCTGAAGTCTCACTTGCAGTCATCCTTGTATCACAGGTGTGGACAACCCATTGATCTTGTGCCAGTGGCAGGCCTGTCATCGAATATGGCTTTGCAGATTTGGCCGTTATCCATTTGGATGACAGAGTTGTCTCAGGGAGCTGCAGACCTGTACAAAATAAATTCCAATGGAAAAATACTGCAAATGTTGTTTAGGCAGCACATTCGAGCACAAAGCTCTGTCCCCAGACATCTTTTTAATTTTATTTCAGTCCTGACATTTCATCCCACCCTGGATTGAGATTGCAACTAAAATGTAAAGGCCAATCAGTCCAATCACCAACCATAAGAGTAGATGAGTCTCATAAAATTGCTTTCAATTAACCCCTTAATGGATTAAATTGCCTGCTTGATTGTCGGTAGGCACGCTTTCCGACCTTGCGCACACTGACTGGAATATCATTCAGGTGCGCAATGATGTTGGGATGCCTCCTCGTGTGATTTCTCGTGCTTCTGATTCGTGTGTGCCCTCTTGAGTAATATTTAATCCTTGCTCTGGAGTTTGAGATAGTGCCCCACCCATCTTTACAATTGCTTGCAAGGTTCAGTGATGATCATCCATGCTTCTGCCTTCAAGGGGGTTGATTATATTGCTGCTGGTCATGTTGCTTTCTTGATTTCTTCAAACACCCCCCCAGCAGCAGATTGTGTGCTGTTGCAGAGTTTCAAACAGTATTGGTTGGTCAGTTGAGCATGGAGCAAGCAATCTGCTGAGATTTGATTCAGGAGGCTCTGAGTGTATCTAGGTTTTGTTGGCTGGGGTGTGGGTTGTAGTTCATGAGGACCTTCCTTTTGGTTGCGGTAGCTGGCTCCATTTCAGTCCAATAAACTTAAAACCAGTCAATATTCCTGTGAACTCTCTTCCTGTATATAGCAAGTATAGAGTGATAAATTGTGTTGTGCAGATGATCCCACTTTGACACAGCACCCTGGCCTTGGGTATTGTTACCTGATGGTGACTGAGAACATTGAGGTACTACTGGATCTTTTGGGGGAGAGCAAAGTTCTATCAGAAACTTAAGAATTTAAGAAGAATGTTTAGTAGTGCATGGGAGAAGCTCACATAAGCAAAAAAAACAAAGAATGTTGGAAATAGCAGGAAGGAAACTTTCTTATGAATACAATAGTTCTAAAATGAAACAGAAAATGCTGGTGAAAAAACAAATGGGGGTGAAATTAGAGATCAATAGCGATACAAAACAGGCAAAATTGAATTTTCTGATCTACAAGGCATGTTTGATCTTCAATTCTGAAGCAGTCAGTGGAACTGATTAACAGGTGACAGATGCAATACTGCCTGTTTTCTGTCCCATGTCCAGTTTTATCTCCAGTGATTTTTCCCAGTCTGAAAAAAGACAAAATCAGTTCAGTCAGGATGCAGGCAGCCTCCCTTGCCAGATCTGTACTCTGATGACCAATCTATAATCTAAATGTCAACTCTTTCCCTCAGACACCAACAGATAAATGAAAAATATAGTTTCTTGGCAATGGTTTCTAGCTTTTTCTTTGCTTTTTTTCATACTCGCAAGAGATCTTTTTGAAAACACACTCACCAGGACGTATCATCATTTCTCTATTTCTTCAGGGAAATGGAACGATAATCTAATAATTTTTTTGTACCTGGACTAATCTTGAACTGTCATTAATCAGAGAACTTTTAATTGAACATTGGCTGATATTTTCATTTGCGTGATACATTTGTTCCAGCATTACTGTTTGATATTCCATTTATATGAACATGGTATCCACAGCTGTTCACTTAATTACAAGTTATTTTTAAATTCTCATGTTTTTAAAAGCAGCGTTTGGCTATAGTTTGGGTTTTCTAGAACTGATGTATTAGTAACTACTCAGTCTTAGCTATTTAACACCAGTCTCTATTATATTTGCTCCACCAGGGCAATTGGTTTTATTTCGTAATGCACAAAATACAATGTAATTCTGAATCTAAAGACCAAGAAAGAATAGGTAACCTTCTGTGTTTCAATTCTGCTGCAAAAGTGTAAGTGTTTCAACGTTCTGTATCTAAATATTCCTGAAATTCCAAAACAAGGAACAGGATTTTTCTCATTGCAAAACTACCTGCCCAGCCACCAGAGAAGCTCATGGGCAAAGCATCCCTGCTGATTACAGCTGCCCTGCAGCCATTTAACACTCTATGAAACATTCATTGGCTGGTGGCCACTGCCAGGACTACAAGAAGGCCCCTGAGTCAAAATGCTGAAGGCCCAGAACACAGGGGAGTCCAGAGTCAGGAGTTAGGGTCTCTGATTTGGATGTAAAGTGGGGAGGGAGTACCTGGGGAGCCCACACCTTGATGGAGAATGCTTGATCTCGAAAGGATCTAGTAATGGTTGTGCTCTCCCACTCCCCACCTGAGGCCAATGAGGGATAACTTGCTGGGCATCTCCCCCCACCCCATCACTGAACTCCTAATGCCAGCCTCAGAATAGAGACCAGGATGGGAATCAGCCCTCAAGTGGCCATTAATTAGTGCAAAGGATGAGCGGATTTCCACTGGCCTCACCCACTGTCCTGTAAACTGGCAGAGAAGTCTGGATGACCAGCAGGGTGGTGTGCAGTGTGCAGCGCGCACCCCCACCCCCCGCAAACCCATTGATGGGGGCTGATCAGAGTCTGAAAATGTGTGATGTCAGTGCGAAGAAAGGAAAGTTTTGTGCACCTTAAGCTATAGAATCCACTTTACTATTCAGCTAATGAGCATTATAGTTGACCACAGAAAATCATCGAATGATACACTATAGGAGATCATTGTGCCAGAGCCAGCGTTCTGAAAGACCTTCTAATTAGTCTCGCTCTCCTGCTTTTTTCCTGTAACTTAAAATAAAACCGTCAAATACTTATTAATTCCCTTTTGAAGATTAGTGTTGGATCTGCTTCCACAATTCTCAGATAATTTCAAAGATTTTATTCTCTTACGCTGTAGCAATTATCAGTGAACTATATTTCTATCCTATTGTTCTCTATGTGAAAATAAGAATGTGTAAAATTCCTACGCTGTCACAGACTTTCAGTCAAAACATAGTACATTAAGAAGTAACTAGCAACGCTTAACCAAGCATGGCAAATAACCAACATCCTGTTAATTTTTCATCTTTTTGTTTACTTTTTGGGGCAAGTATTTTTGTTGACAGCATCAAGGACTTGTTGAGATTCTACAGTGTGAAGCAGTTCAATGTAAAATAAGTTTGATCA
Organism: Carcharhinus amblyrhynchos; assembly: GCF_965287045.1. Classification (NCBI taxonomy): domain Eukaryota; kingdom Metazoa; phylum Chordata; class Chondrichthyes; order Carcharhiniformes; family Carcharhinidae; genus Carcharhinus; species Carcharhinus amblyrhynchos. The sequence goes on from NC_137328.1 coordinate 95,454,270, forward strand.
TAATTTTTCTCAAACAGTTAGAGTTGTTGATGCTTTTATGCATCTTAAGTTTTGACCTTAAATAAAGATAACATTGTTCAACAGCTGCAATACTTTGTCTTTTATAGTTTCCATGGTATTAGTCACCAGCAGTCATTTATACAGAAATTGCCACTTTTGCTTGAGTAAATGTGGGCGATTCATTGAAGTGGAAGATTGCAGTTCCATTAAATTTGAACAAAGATGAAAATCAGCTGTCCAGATTGATGATGATAAAACAACGTATAGATTGAGCGGCTTAGAGCCTAAATAGCTTTTTATGCAATTCAGAATGGTCTGAAAATGCATATTTAAATTGTTACCTTCACAAACAGTCCTCTGCAGGCTTTTTAAATGTACAGCAAGGTAGACTCATGCTTAAGGTCAAACTTATGTAGTTAGGACAAGTAGCAGAATGGATAGTGAACACAAAACAAGTATGGGTTAAACTTAACCTGTCAAAGTGTGGAGTTGTGTTCCACAAGAATTGTTTGCCATTTACGGAAGTAATTTAGACTTGGTAATTATAAATACAATTGCAAAATGATTGGGATCCAAATTGGCTGTAACTAATAAATAATAGATTAAAGAGTAAACCAATGGAGATATTAAAGTTTTGAATAGGGTAGGTAAAAAAAAAGCTTTGACATGTGAGGGAGGCCTGAACTTGGGACCATAACTATAACATAGTCACTAATTAATTCAATAGGGAACTGAGGCAAAACTTCTTTCCAACAATAACAACTTATACAGCGCCCTCAACATAATGAAATGTCACAACGAGTTTCACAGGAATATTATAAAATGTAGCAAACACTGAGCCTCATAAGCCACTGTTAAGTCAGATGACCAAAAGCTTGGTCACTAAGTTGGTTGTAAGGAGTGCCTTAAAGGAGGCCTTACCCAGAGAATGTTTAAAATGTAGAATTTGCTATCACAAAGAGTAGTTGAGGCAACTAGTATAAACATATTTAAGGGAAAGTTCGGCAAACACATAAGGGTAAAAGGAATGGAAGGATATATTAACAGGGGTTATAGAAGAAGTACGGAAGGAGGCTCGTGTGAACTGTATAGACCATGACGGACTTGTTTCTGTGCTGTGAATACTATGGATCATTGCTTGGCTTTCAGTTATGCTATGGCCTTTTTACAGCACTTATCAAAAATACATCTTACGTGGTGTGCCGCGAGTGTGATTTTAAAACACCTTTCCAAGGGTAAATGCTGTGGTGTTAGATGTGAAGGAAGTGCTAATGTTAAAAAAAACACACCTTACAGAAAAATCTAACCAATTTTCAGCATTCTGTAGAGCTGAAGGTGATCCAGCAGCTAGAATACTGCAGACTCTTCAGTTGGTAGGTCAAAGATTGAACTCAATTACTTCAAGATGCTTGTGCTTTATTTTCCCCCTGACAGTAATAAAATGAAACATAAGCTTGTCTGACATCAAGATACCTTTATTTTTTCAGTTTTGTAAAACTTTTTTATCATCAGGGCTATGTACCTTGCTAACATTATCTTCCTTAAGACTCTCAAAACTAATGTGCCTCTTTATCTAATTACAGGGAACTCATTTTATTGAGCTGTGCTGTCAACGAAACATCCCCCTCGTATTTCTACAGAACATAACAGGTGAGAAGGAGCATTTCTGCCCGTATTTTGGACACAACAAATCAGAATAGAGCAATATCTGTTCATTTAGCTGTGGCCATTGTCAAATATATGCTTATCCATACCTAATGGTCATTGTATCACAAGAGAAACAGACAAGAAGATGAAAGAGCCAAAGGTGCACCCTAAAGATTTTCACAGTAGCTTCATTGCAGTGTTGATGTAAGCCTACTTGTGACAATAAGTATAGTTTAAAAGAACTTGAGATTGTAAAATCTTCCAACTTCTTTGCAGATTTATACTTTTAATCAATGTTATTGTGTTTTCATTGAATCTAGAGAGCAGAAGGGGGCCATTTGGCCCATTGATCCTGCATCAACAACAATTCCACTCAGATCTTATCCCTGTAATCCCACATATTTACCCTCCTAATCTCCCTGATGCTAAGGGGCAATTTTTCATGGCCAATCAACGTAATCTGCACAGGGCAGAACAGTGGTACAGTGGTTAGTACTGCTGCCTCACAGTGCCAGGGACCTGGGTTCAATTCTGGCCTCGGTGTGTGGAGTTTGCACATTCTTCCCATTTCTGTGTGGATTTCCTCCGGGTGCTCCGGTTTCCTCCCACAGTCCAAAAATGTACAGGTTAGGCTGATTGACCATATTAAATTGACCCTGGTGTCAGGTGGATTACCAGGATAAACATGTGGGGTTATGGGAATATGGTAGGATTGTGGTCGGTGCAGACTTGATGGGCCAAATGGCCTCCTCCTGCACTGTAGGAATTCTGTGATCTTTGGGGGAAACCGGAGCACCCACCCAGAGGAAACCATGCAGACGTGGGGAGAATTGCAAACTTCACACAGCCAGTCACCCGAGGCTGGAATTGAACCCGGATCCCAGGCACTGTGAGGCAGCAGTGCTAATCACTGTGCTGCCCCTAGAATCCCTACAGTGGAGAAAGAGGCCGTATAGTCCATCGAGTCTGCACCAACTCTGACAGCATGTCTTATCCAGGCCCTCTCCTTATCCCCTTAACCCTGTACGTTCACCATGGCAAATCCCCCTAACTTACACATCTTGGGACAGTAAGGAGCAATTTAGCATGGCCAGTCCACCTGACCTGCACATCTTTGGACTGTGGGAGGAAACTGGAACACCAGGAAGAAACCTACGCGAACACAGGAGAACATGCAAACCCACACGGACAGCGACCCAAGGATGGAATCGAACCCAGCCTCAAATTGTTTTCATAAATAGAACAGACTATTTTAAAGTACATTTGTAAGCATCCTTTCATCTCCCCTTAAAAGTTTAAATGGCAACTTACCACCTGTAGAATTGGTCCTTCCACTTTGAAATTGGTCCTTCTCAACAGTTTCTCTATAGAGTCAGTGAGATGTAACTGAGATCAAGATTTCTTCAGGCAAAGTTACCTTACTGTGAACTTCAGTATTTGTGCTTGTGTATTCAGATTTTGTCAGTTCCATTTCCACATTGTGTGTATGCCTTTTTTCTCCACAGAACTCTACCCTGCAATAGTCTCAGTTGCCCATGTGACATTAACAATGCCCCAGAGTCATTTTCTTTACATATTCTGAAAGCTGTCCCTGTTTTTTGCATATTTAGATTGATTCATGTTATCTGCCACCCCTTTGTGTTACATTAACAACTACTGCAACACAGTTGGAGTACTGTGTGACTTTAAATAAAAATCAGAAATAATTATTTCACTTTCAGCAATGTTGTTATAAGAGCATTTAATGGATATTAAATGCTTTTTCCTGCCATTTTAATAGCAGCATTAAACTTGAAGGATGTCACCACATCTTATCCATTCTATAGTAAAATGAATGTCGACTGAATCTTAATGGACAAGCCTTATAAATGAAGATAATTACAACAGACAGATCGTAAAATACTAAGTGGATGTCAGAAAAGAATTATATTGACAGACATCTCGGTATCTTTATCCAGAATTATATTTTCCTTCTGTTGCTTTGGAATGTTTTTTAGATTTAGAGCTTGAATGCTGAAGATTTAGTAAATATAGCCTAACTAATTATTACTTTCTAACAAAAGGTTTCATGGTCGGAAGAGAATATGAAGCTGGCGGAATAGCTAAAGATGGAGCCAAAATGGTGACTGCCGTTGCATGTGCAAATGTTCCCAAAATTACTGTGATTGTGGGTGGTTCATATGGTGCTGGAAACTATGGAATGTGTGGAAGAGCATATAGGCAAGTGCCTGTACTAATTGTTATACTCTATACTATGTCTAGTACAGATAGAAATCTGAAATGAAAATAGGAAATGCTGGAAATACTCAGCAGCAATGGCAGCCTCTGTAGATTGAGAAACAAACATCAGGTCAATGGAACTGAGGGAAGTTTGAGATGCAATAGGTTTTAAGCCAGTGACTGGAGATGGGCTGTGGTGATGGTGGGGTGCAGGCAGGAAAAAGAACAAAAGGCAATGTTTTTGATTGGGTGGAAGGCAGGAATGGTTAAATGACTAAAAGATTGGTTGTGCGAGGTCAAAGACAAGTATAGAACAGATAAACAAAATGATATGACTAAGGAGGAATGAGTGGCAGAATCATGAACAGATGCCTACTTATAGAACATAGAACAGTACAGGCCCTTCGGCCCTCGATGTTGTGCCGAGCTATGTCCGAACCCAAGATCAAGCTACCCACTCATTATCATTTTGGAGTGCTCCATGTGCCCATCCAATAATCGCTTGAAAGTTTCTAAAGTGTCTGACTTCACTATCACAGCAGGTAGTGCATTCCATACCCCAGCCACTCTCTGAGTAAAGAATTTACCTCAGACATCCCTCCTATATCTTCCACCATGAACCTTATAGTTATGTCTTCTAATAACAGCTACATCCACCCGAGGCAATAGTCTCTGCACGTCCATGCTGTTTATCCCCTTCGTCATCTTATAAACCTCTAATAAGTCACCTTTTGTCCTCTTCCGTTCTAAAGAGAAAAGCCCCAGCTCCCTCAACCTTTCATCATAAGACCTACCCTCCAAACCAGGCAGCATCCTGGTAAATCTCCTCTGCACTCTCTCCAATGCTTCCACATCCTTCTTATAGTGAGGTGACTAGAACTGCACACAATATTCCAAATGTGGTCACACCAATGTCCAGTACAGTTGCAGCATAATCCCACGGCTCTTAAACTCAAACCCCCTGTTAATAAATGTTAACACACTATAAGCCTTCTTCACAGCTCTATCCACTTGAGTGGCAACCTTCAGAGATCTGTGGATATGAACGCCAGGATCTCTCTGTTCTTCCACATTCCTCAGAACCCTGCCATTGACCCTTAATCTGCATTCAAGTTTGTCCTACCAAAATTAATCACCTCACACTTATCAGGGTTAAACACCATCTGCCACTTTTCGGCCCAGCTCTGCATCCTACAAGAACCCTCCACCTCATCCATAACTCCACCAATCTTGGTGTCATCAGCAAATTTACTTACCCATCCTTCAGCCCCCTCTTCCAAGTCATTGATAAAAATCACAATTAACAGAGGACCCAGCACTGATCCCTGTGTGACACTGCTGGTAACTGGCCTCTAGTCTGAAAATTTTCCCTCCACCACCACCCTCTGTCTTCTATGAGCTATGAGTTCTGTGAGTTTATATGAGCTCCATGTTTACTTTTGCTAATATCTTACTTTATACTTATCTATCAAAACTTTTACAATCTGTTTTTGTGTCTTTTGATAGTTTTCTCTCGTATTCCATTTTTTTTCTCTCTTCATTACTTTCATAGCCGTCATTTGCTGGTATCTTCATTGGTACCTCCCAGTGATTAGGCTTACCAGTCTTTGGCAACATTATAATGCTTTTCCTTTGGCTCATCACTACCTTAATTTCTCTTGTTAGCTAGTTTGATCACTTTTCCAATTAGGTTTTTAATTAAGGGAATGTATATTCATTGCAAATTATGAATTATCATTCAATTAGATATAGAATCTTGTAACCATTTTGAGTAATTATAATGGAGATCAAAGCTGTGTATGTGAATAATTGTGTTAATTGACGTAGGTCTAACATCTCAAAAGATCCTGAAAAAGAGAAGAGGCTACTGAAACACTATAACCACTGTCAATCTAATCAATTCGATTTTACCAAACCACTAAATTGATCCAGCCTCCAGTAGATAAAACTTAACATTGAATTAAACTCAAAAAGGAAAATGTAAAACCAAAGCTGTGATTGTCCTTCCCAAGACCTCCAAACAGAGGTTCTTATTTTACGAACAGACACTTAAGTTGCATGTGCTCCATACGAGCTGATGGAAACATGTGTAACTAAGCTCTCGACAGTGCTATGCCAGTTAAGATAATTACACAAACATTGTTAAATTGTAAATATGATGAGGTTAATGTAATATGGCAACAAATTTCATTCATGCAGATTACAGTACCATTGCATTGGTCTGTCAAATTTTAAATACACATGTTAAAATCTCTTAGCATCTGAAAGAGAAAAGGTAGGTTCTAATTTTGGATACAATCTTTTCAGCCGGGACTCCTCCCAAAATGTTAACCTGTCTTTTCTCAATTCAGGTACAACATTTAACATTTTATTTCAAATTGCCGTTATTGATAGCTTGCACTTGAGATGAAAAAGAAAAACTAACAACATTTTCATTTATTCTTAATTTTTTTTCAAATAATTGAGTGTTTGACAAGCTGAAATAAAATGCTAATGTTATAGAATACTGTCACATTAAACTGACTTTCAAGATTACATAGAAGTGAAAAGGAAAATATATATGAAATCAGCAAAAATGCCCTTCTAGATGTCCGGTACATGGAACCTATTTAGAAATAGAACATAGAACATCATAGTCAAGGAGTCCACAATATCTTTGAATTAAATTTGTCAAGTTTTATTTAATGTAATTTACATGTCTTAAACACTTATATTTCCATGATAAAGCTAAACCAATTATTAATGATTTTTCTGACAACTGATGTCCTGCAGTTCAGGTTTCTTGCTATATGTTTTATGATTACTACCTTTATAGTCGTTGTGTTGTGGAATATCTGAATATGTTTTATTATTTGGAAAGACGAGCTCTGATCTGCAAAATTTGCCATATTGTCAGTTTGAAGAATTCTGCCTTTCGCCTTAAGTGTTTTTGTGGGAGGGGAAGACATTATTGTATTTAATAATGAATGCCATTAAACTTCATTTTCTCTATTATCCTATCAGCCCAAGGTTCCTCTACATGTGGCCAAATGCACGCATCTCTGTGATGGGGGGTGAACAAGCTGCCACTGTTTTAGCTACAATTACAAAGGACCAAAGGACAAGAGAAGGAAAAGAGGTGGGTATCCATGTGATGTGGGACTCCTTCAGGTAAAATAGTTTAATATATAGAGCTGGGACAGGTGAGCTTGAGTTTGAAGTAATGAAGACAGAAATGGCAGTACAAACAGCATGCAGTTTACACATGGTAAACCCACCCCCTTGAATAACTTCTGCATTGGATAAGCACAGAAACCCAACATGAAGAAACATTTTGTTTTCTAAATCTATGCACTGGTTTCACAAATATAAGTGGCTGTAACAACCCTAATTTTCTGAGAGTACTTTGCATAAACTGAAAAATCAATGATTCTCCTCTGTCCTAACCACCTTATTATTGGAAATCCACTGGTACTATACCAGTATTTGTCTTCTCATTTCCTGCTCTATATTTTGGAGCCTGGGCCAAGTGGGATTTCTGAACTGCTGTGTATAAATATGTATACTCAAGTTGTTTTGAAAAATGTATCTTGTGTGCACACTAGTAGTCTTGAACCTGGAATACAAACTTTTGTATTTGCTTTGGGACCTTTAGATAGCGCTCAGGCACTGCTTGGGAGAAATAAAAACTCTCTTGGCAAAAGAGAATTAGAAGATTAAAGTAACTTCATTTCATTAATACAGAGTGCAAATGCAGAATCATTTGAATTGAGAGTGATTAAACAATTAATTCACAATCATAAGCAATATAATAGAAATAATTGTCTGCATTTTACAGCATCTTTAATAGTCTCAGCATATGCCAAAGCCAATGAATTATCTTTGAAGTTATTTATTTGAAGACAAATATGGCAGACAATTTACTCACAACAATAGTGATGAATCACTAGGCTGTACTTTATGATGGTGTAGGTTGAGGGATAAATGATCATGAAACTGGGCTGGCTCTTTGTTCTTCTTTGCAAAAGTGCCGTGCGATATTTATCGGACATCCAGTGCTGGTTGTGCAGAAATTTCCCCAATAAAACATTGGGGAATCTGATGCCATTGGGCCAGATTTTTGGCATTCATCTGTTGAGGGCCACAGTGGCACTGCAAGATCTGTGGAGCCAACCTATGTTGGAACCAGAATTTACCTGGTTTGCAAGAAATGGCTCCATAAGAGCCTATGCTGATGGTCCCACTGGGACCTGTCAGTAAGTAGACTTGGATTTATTTATTATTGTTACAAGTAGGCTTATATTAACACTGCAGTGAAGTACTGTGAAAATCCCGTAGTCGCTGCACTCGGGTGCCTGTTTGGGTACACTGAAGGAGAATTTAGCATGGCCAACACACCTAACCAGCAAGTCTTTCAGACTGTGGGAGGAAACCGGAGCACCTGGGGGAAACTCATGCAGACAATGACCCAAGTGGGAATTGAACCTAGGTCCTTGGCACTGTGAGGCAACAGCACTAACCACTCTGCCATTGTGCCTGGTACTTACCAAGTTAGTTACTGCGATTCATTTAGCACTCTGGTCCACCTAATGAAAGATCATCAATGTGAAATGGTAACTTTATTTCTCGCTCAATAGATACTGTGTGACCTGCTGAGTATTTCCAGCAGTTTCTGTTTTTATTCAGATATCTAGCATGTGCAGTATTTTGGTTTTCTTTTAAGAGGTTGGTGGACTAGTTGATGAGTTTTCAGGACTTAGTCATGTATGAAATCTGGAATTTCAGTTTATTTGAATTAAATTGAAACATGATAAAATTAGAAAAATGGAAATCAGATGACCACAACTGACGTTAACATTTCACTGTGCTTGCATTAAAACTTGCCCTGTGATATGCTGTTAGTTTCAACGTTTCTTTACTTTTCCTGTAGTTCTCTGCAGAAGATGAAGCAGTTCTAAAGGAACCAATCATCAGGAGATTTGAAGAAGAAGGCAGTCCTTACTACTCTAGTGCCAGGTACAAAAATAACTAGTTGAAATACTGTGTTTTAAATAGAACAGATAAAGTAAGATTCTTCCACCACTTATGCTTATATTAATAGTATTCCGTTGTTTCTCATTTAACAATGACACAATCAGACTGCTTCATCAGCGCCCTATCCCGACCTTAAGCATTCATTCCCTCCACCCCATTACGTTGTGTAACAGCATGTACCATCTGCAAGATGCACTGCAGCAATCTACCAGGGCACTTTCAACAGCACCTCCCAAACCTGCAGCCTCCACCAATTAGAAGAGCAAGGGTAGCAGCTGCAAGGGAATAGCACCATCCATGAGTTCCCACCCCAAAACATACCATCCTGACTTTGAATTATATTGTCATTCTTTTATTCCCACTGGGTCAAAATCCTGAAATTCTCTTCCTGTCAGCACCGTGATGCATCTTCATCACAGGGACTTCAGTGTTTCAAGAAGGCTGCTTACCCACCACCTTGAGGACAATTAGAGAATATATGTTTGAGTTAGGAACAGGGACAAGCCATTTTGCCTGCTTTGCCATTTCATAAGATCATGATTGATCTGATTGTGCTCAGATCTAATCCACTTTCTTCTATCCTTCAAACTTTTGGTCTGCCTTTGTCAAACAAGAATCTATCGAATTAGCCAAGAAGAGTATTCCACAGACCTACAACCCTCTGACAAAAAAAGCTCTTCGTCTCCAACTTAAATGGAAGACCACTTTTTTTTTAAACTGTGTCCTCTAGTTCTAGTCTCTCCCACAAGGGGAAACGTTTTCTTAGCATCCACCCCGTCAATCAAGGATCTTGTATTTTTCAAGAAAATGGTTTGTCATTCTTCTAAGCGATAGCCCAACCTGCCCAACCTTTATTCGTAAGTGTAATAGTAAGCATTTTCCTATTTGAATGTACATACTGATGTCTTTAGCAGTTTGAGCATGCATATGAGCATTAGCAATAGCGCAAGCTTTTGTGCATTTAGTCTTAACACAAGGGACCTGTGTATCTGTCTGCTTTCAGTTCTGAGTCCATGCTATGCCGTATTTCAATATTTTTGTAGGTAAGATTAAATATCCCAACATGTCAAATGTTGACTACCTTTTTGTGGCCAAGTTACCACAATACAAAAATGTTTTTAATCCCAGGAATCCGTTGTGTGAACTTTCTCTAACTGCTTCTAATGCTATTACATCCTTTCTCAAGTAAGTAGACTAAAACAGTGCACAATAGTCCAGATGTGGTCTCACCAATGCCCTGTGCAATTGCAGAAAAATCTCCCTACTTTTATACTGCATTCCCCTTGCAATAAACAGCAACATTCTATTTGCCCTCCTCACCATTTGCTGCACCCACTTTTCGTGAATCATGTACCAGGACAACCCTCTGTACTGCAAAATTTCTCTCCCTTTACAGAACATGCTTTATTTCCCTTCCTGCCAAAGTCAATGAATTCACATTTCTGCACATTATACTCCATCTGTCAATTTTTTGTGTACTCGTGTAACCTATGGACTGTTTATGCCCTCCTCACAATTTATTTTCCTACTTATCTTGTATCATCAACAAAATTAACATCTTCATTCAAGTAATTTACATAGATGGAAAATAGTTGAGGCCTCAGCATTGATCCCTGGGATGGGATAGGCAATAATTACTAGCTTTGCCAGCACTGCCCATATCCCATACATCTATATTAAACAACCTTTGGTTAAAACAGACTACCATACTTTAAAATGGCATTGATACGATCATCATTTGCGTAGAAGCCCTTGTGTTGCCTTGTCAGAGGAAGATAATAAAGTCTAATGCTCATTTTAAAAGCATGCCAATACAGTGAAATCTTCAGCTTGTTTTGATCTGTCTAACATTATAACAGTTGTCTTGTGTAATAGATGAATGAATTTTATAGCTCAATCTCAGTTACGTCCACTAATGAGCTCAGGAATCCATGAATTTGTGCGATTCTCCTCTCAGTGGTGGCTCCACGTAGCTGATGACAAAGCAAGCAAAGAAACTTTGCCAAGTTCTGTCAGCATTTAGAACCTAAGTCATTTGTTACATCAAAAGGCATTTGGTTGATTTAGATCAGCTACTTCATCCTGTCAAAAGTTATTGCTAGAGGTTTGTTTGTTTTATGAGAAAGTGACATTTGATTTAAACAATAGATTGGGTATCTGTCATCTGTGAATAGTTGATCCTGAGTTTGTAATTCAGTGCATTTAATATTGCTTTCTCTGCATTTTGTTATGCGATGGGTTATCTTGAAAGCAAATACAAAATCTGGCCCACATGTTTCCTTCACTGGTTCCCTTGTAGACTGTAATAAAATAGTGATTATCCCAAAATTTCAAGTTTTTTCTGACAAGTCATAAGTTCTATCAGTGCTCAGCTGTTTGCTCATTCATATTTAAAACAAAGGTGAACTACTTAATTTATTTTATCCCCCTCACTAACCATGTGCAAACAATATATGTTATATATAGATTACAGATAAAAAGAGCAGATTTTATTGGTTGGACGTAGGTGGGATTGGGCTGGCAGTAACTTAACATTTGTCACCTCTTTGAAGCTGACCACAATTTCAGGATGTTGGGCATGGGCTGATTAGTACAGAATAAGCTGCAATCTGCCACTCAGAACTCCAACATAGGCTGCACTGTGGACCCCTTCTTCAGCTTCCCAGAGCTGGTAATGACTGAAATCAGCCATTTCAAGGGAAATTCAATTTTCCTGCAACCACCTCACTGCGACAAACGCCATACAAGTTACATCTTGTTCAACAGGTATAATTAGGTTTTTAATGTTGATTAAATAAAATCTGATGAAGAGCAGGGCTCACCCTGAGAAAAAGAATTTTGTAGTTGTGGATTGCTGTTAAATTACTAATTAGATTTTTATGTACAAGTCCCCAATCTTTAATTTGTTCCATTTAATATTTTTAGAAGTGACTTATTTCGGTACTCTGTTTCCTGGTTGGAAAACCTGATAATTACTGCAGCCCCAAGCTGAAAATGCCCAGTAAAGAAAGTTGCAATCTGATGCACTATGGCAATAGAGTGAAATTTTCATCAGAGAGATTGTTAGATTTCTCAGCAAGACTTACTTTAAAGTCAGCAGTGAATGGCCTTTCTTCGCCACTGACCACAAGCTCTGGGCCTGTGTCAAGGTTGATTTGCTAGCAAGTAGCTTACACTCATTCCATTCCTGAATTATTACTGAGGCTTGGTGATAAAGTTAAATTGGCATTTTTCCATTTGGATCGGCTTGTTACATCTCAGTTTTACATTTTCACTGCAATAATCAGTTCTCTATATCAGCAAGAGCTCATTGCATGTAACTGTTTGAATTCTACTCAGGTGTCTACTTACAGCAGTCCATGTGGAACGGATGTATGTATTCAGACCTGTGCTGTCCAGCTCGAAGCTGATTTTATCTATTAAACCTCCTGCTGAGTATAATTTAAAATTGGTAGAGTAATGGCTGCATGATATGATTGCAAGTAGGGACCTAGTTGAGATTCAAACATCAAGGTGAAGTTGAAGTGGTTTGTAATTGCCCATTAAACATCAAAATTAAATTGTAGCCTTGAAATTGCTTCAATGTACCTGTGTAAATTTTGTACAATGTAGATAGGGCTCTTGCAAGTGGCTTTACTTTATTTTGGTAACTGATTTTGCAGAGACACCAATGGAAACCTGTGAAATACACTTGCCATAGTTAGAAAAATTATCAGTCTTTCACCTGGGTTTCTTCAAAGGAAACCATTGCCGTCTGTTATCCATCCTTCCATTTTGTAATTTTGTGACTAATTTTTCTTTGAATTAATTATTAATGTCACTGACTTTTCAGGTGGGCGGGTCAGGGCATTTCATGCGTCGGTGCAAACTCGATGGGCTGGGGGGGTGGGGGTGGTCTTCTGTATTGTAGTATTCTGTGATTCTGAACTGGGTGATCACAGGTCACTGGTACGTTTCGTACTTTCCACCAACTATTGATCTCTTGTGTTCGTCCTGAAAATTTCTATGAGGGTATTGAATTACATTGAAATCACTTTCTGATTAATATCCTTTTACACTGAAACTAGCTTATCCTTTGAATATTTACTTACTTGATATTATTGTAACTCATTTTCTTCATGACTTTTTTTATAAATTCTATTTTTTCTTTGTCATCTGTGAAAATTGAAAATTTTTAAATGTTCCACATTCTTTATTATAAAGAAAATAACTTAAAATGGTTTTACTTTAAATATCTTGTGGTTTAGGAATTACAATGTAAAATGGGACTGGTAGATTAGAGGGGACTAGAAGGTGCAGTGTGCATAAGCTGCCCTTTCACCTCTGGACTTAAATAACATTCAGAATTGTAGTCTATTTCTTGACTGTAGGTGCTCTACTTAAAATTAATTTGACACTTAACCTGTTCGTGATAGGCAAGGGCCACCGCAAAACAAAACTGATATTCGGAATTGATTGGTACTAAGTTGGCAGTCTCACTCAGGGAAGTCAAGGGACTGACTAATATGGGAATTTCAGATAATGCTTTGCTGCAGGAAAGGGTGTTAGCATGGTTAAGATTTGTTGTTGGGATAGATCAGAGAGCACTTCAAACGATGCTGTGGCCTATTTAACATGGGACGCTTAATGCTGTCACTGGGTGCACAAAATAGAAGTGTATTTCTCTGCACTAGGAACTTGCGTCTTATGCACAAAATTAGAATGGAAAACTAAAACCAACGTAGCTTTCTGAGAAAATAAATCTCTTGATTATTGTTATCTTTTGATGAGAAAATCTATGGATATACACTTAGGTGGCAGTAATAGCAATAATATGGGATTTCTGCTCCCAGATAACTTTTAAAAGAAATCCACAATTATTACTGGGCTTCAGACTATTTCAGCATAGTTTCTAATAGGCTTTTAATTGCATATAGTCATGGAAGGATTTACAGCTACATTTTAAATACTGCTAATGGCTATCCATAATTGCCAAACTTCTACCAACAGAAATGCAAGAGTCCACATACGCTTGTTAGTGGCTCCTGAAGCAAATGTGCAAAGTTCAATATCCCAGATGTTTTAATTAATGTTGATGTGTAGAAAACCACATGCAATAAACAGGTTGTCTCATTGGGAGGACTGTAGGTGACTAGTACAGATTAATTACCACCTACTTTAAACAAGACACATAACAACCCCCAGTCAAAATCAATCCGAACAATATCTTAATTCAGGTCAATTCACCCATTTTATTTCCTCTACTCAGAACTGCAATGCATACTTAATGAATGGGGATGTGGTTAATGCTACTAAGAAAGTTTTAATACATTAAAGAATTAATGTAACTTTAAGGAATACAAAGTATGTAGACAGCCTAGAATAAATTCAGTATTGTACTAACTTTAGAATAATTAATCATTTAGATTAAACCTAAATCTTGGTAGTTATCAGAAGCAATTCAGAGGAGGTTTACTAGGCTGATACCGGAGTTGAGGGGATTGAGCTATGAGGAGAGGCTGAATAAACTAGGCTTGTACTCGTTAGAGTTTAGAAGAATGAGGGGAGATCTCATTGAGACGTATAAGATGATGAATGGGATGGATAGGATAGAGGTGGAGAGACTCTTCCCGCTCAAAAAAGACAGTAGGACTAGGGGGCACAGCCTCAAGATAAAGGGGAGGCGGTTTAGAACGGAGTTGAGGAGGAACTTCTTCACTCAAAGGGTGGTGAATCTCTGGAATTCTCTGCCCGTTGAAGTGGTGGAGGCTGCCTCGCTAAATATTTTTAAGAAGCGGGTTGATGGGTTCTTGATAAGAGAGGGGATTAAGGGTTATGGGGAGAGGGCGGGAAAGTGGAACTGAGCCACAACAGATCAGCCATGATCTTATTGAATGGCGGGGCAGGCTCGAAGGGCTAGATGGCCTACTCCTGCTCCTATTTCTTATGTTCTTATGTGTACTGGGATTATAAGGAGAGGCTGCATAGGCTGAGACTTTTTCCCCTGGAGTGTAGGAGGATGAAATATGACCTTATAGAGGTTTCTAAAATCATGAGGGGCATAGATAAGGTGAATAGCCAAGGTCTTTTCCCCATGGTAAGGGTGTCCAAAACTAGAGGGCATATGTTTAAGGTGAGAGGGGAAAGACTTACAGTGAACCTGAGGGGCAAATTTTTCACATGAGGGTGGTGTGCATATGGAATGAGGTGGTAGAGGCGAGTACAGTTACAACTTTTGAAAGATATTTTGACAGCTACATGGATGGGGAAGGCTTAGAGTGAGATGGGCCAAACGCAGGCAAATGGGACTAGTTCAGTTTAGTTGGTTGGCATGGACAAGTTGGACCAAAGGGCCTAGTTCTGTACTGTACATCTCTATGACTCTGTGTACTGTAAGGATAAATTAGTAGATAAAATTAATGGATTAAACAAAACATATTTGATGGTGTATTATTGGATAGTCTTTTTAGCTAAAGGCTTCAACCTCAGCCAGAGTTTTTAAATGGCTACTAGAGAGTTTGAGGCAGCTGGTTTGCAGTGTTATAGGTAACCCAAAAACACTGGAGTTCAGCATTGTAAACTGGTTTCGTAGACCTTTTGTGGGAAACTGATGAAATCAGATACATTTGTCATAAATCTGTTCAAATCATCTGCTTTGCTGAGCACAACGTTGATCTGTACCTCAACTGAGGAAGCGTATTGTTTCTCTTTGTGGGAGAGACTAGAACGAGGGGACATAATTTAAATAAAGGGTCTCCCATTTAAGACAAAGGTAGGAATAATGTTTTTCTCTGAGGGCCTAACTTCCTGGAGAACAGGGCAACAGGGTCATTCGTTATTTTTAAGGCAGAGGTAGAAAGATTCCTGATTAATAAGGGAATCAGATGTTATCAGGGTTTGGCAGAATATGGAAACGCGGCCACAGTTGGATCAGCCATGGTTTTATTAAATGGCAAAGCAGGTCCAAAGTGCCAAATGTCCGACTCCTGTTCCTAATTTGTGTGTTTGTATGTAACACACTGCTCGAATAACAAAGGGTGTGCTAATGGTGATAGTTCTGTAGAAGAGTCATACGGACACAAAACTTGACTCTGTTTCTATCTCCACAAATTCTGTCAGATCTGCTGAGTGTATCGAACAATTTCTATTTTTATTTCAGATTTCTAGCATCTGTAGAATTTTGCCTTTATTAAAAGTCTCTGTATGTGAGCCAGTCCACAAACCTTATTTAGTTTTATCATGATTTTTGGTGAGGCTTTTATCAACAACATAGAAACACCCTATGTGAATATTTTTTGACCAGTTAGTTTTAAAACCAGCCTAATGAACTGAATTTTAGAAAAGCTTGTGTCCTTTTTTCTTAGTAACTAAAATTTCTAATTTGAAAATTTGCAAAAAAATTTTAGAGAAAATTTTGAATGTAAAGACAGGAATTGCTGACTACAGGGAAAGTGATGGGATGGAGAGAGGTGCTGCAGAGTCAAAAAGGGTTTACAGCAAGTCGAGAAAGGAGGCTGATGGGGTTGAGCTACATAGTCTGAAAGGGGCCGAGGATAATATATATCCCATTCTCCTGCACCTCCTCTGCCACACGGATGCCAGACTCTACTTCTGCCAAATCTCCAACTGTAAATACTGCCAAATTCTGCCCCATCCCCCATTGCTTTAAGGTCTTTCAGCAGTTTGCTCAACCAATAAATCTCCTCAATTACTTCCTCAATAAAAATACGTCCAAAATCTGGGTAAACATGATTTCCCCTTCACAAAGCCATGTTGATTCTGCATGATTGCCTTGAACCTATCCAAGTGCCTGCTATGAATTATTTAACAATAACTTTCAACATTTTCCCTGTGACAGATGTTAAGCTAACTGACCTCACTTCTGTTTCCCATCCTTTTTGAATAATGGAGTTGTATTTACTACCTTCCAACCTAATGGAACATTCTCCGAATCAAAGGAATTTTGAAGAAATGAAACCAACTGTCCTGACAACCACTTCTTCTAAGACCCTAGGGTAAAGTCTGTCAGTACTGGGCTCCTGTCAACCCACAGCTCCAATATTTATTCAGTACCGTTTCTCTGGTCAGTCTAATTTTCCTGAATTCCTTCATCTCTTCCATTCCTGGCTTTTGGCTACTTCTGGGATGTTACTTGTACCCTCTACGGTGAAGACTGATGCGAAGTACTTGTTCAGTTTATTGCCATCTCCTGGTTTTCCATTATCAATCACTTTCTATGGGACCAAAGCTCACGTTATTAACTATTTTCTTCTTAAAATATTTATAAAAACACTTACTATCTGTTTTTATATTTCTGGCCATCGTTCTCTTGTACTCTAATTTTTTCCCTCCTCATTAATCTATTAGTTCTCCTTTGCTATTCTTTATTTTCTGTCCAATTTTCTGACCTGCCACTTGTTTTTGCATAATTATATGCAGTAACGATTTGTGTCCCACTGCCAGTATTGTAAAAACGAAACGTGCAACAGTCTTTGTTATTGAATCTGCTTTCTTTACCATCTGTTGTAACTTTTAAGCATTTATTGATGATGTATGCCAATCAATATTTATTTAGTGGCATCTAATGTGATTACTGTATAGATTCTCAAGGTTGTCAGAGTAGTTTTTGAGTTAATTTCTCTGGCATTTCCGGGAATTAAGCCTCATTGTTATTTAATTGTCATTTATTATTTTTTGTATTTTTTTCTTGTCATTGCAGGCTATGGGATGATGGCATAATTGACCCTGCTGATACAAGGCTGGTGTTAGGTCTAAGCCTTAGTGCTGCACTCAATGCACCCACAAAGAAAACAAACTTTGGAATCTTCAGAATGTGATCTAAGCATTTATTTATTAGACACAACGTTTTCCACCTTTTGACTGTAATTGGAGAACAGTATTAATCAAAATACTGTAAAACTTTGTGAAATAAAATAATAATCCTTATTAATTGCCAAATGTGATGTGTAATTTGGATTAACAACTGACGAACTGTGGCAATACAAATCAGAATATGGGTACAGCTGTCAGTGACCGACTTGGACTCATCTGATTCACTCCGGATGGAGACCGATGATACTAGTGTTATTTACATGCTGCTTCCAATGATTTAAACTCAGAAACCCAGCATTTTCTTCTTCTGATTGTTTTTGACCTCTATTACTTCTGCTTAAAATAGCCTGGTTCTAACAGTGAGTGAGAAAGTATGTATGCGTTCTTGATGTTCAATTTATCTGTCTTCATGATTTGTGAGATGGACACGAACAGTGGTGAAAGTGGAATTTGCTAAGCCACGTCATCCACCCCCACCTCAATGCCTGCAATCTTTGTGCTATCAACCTGTGAGAATTTGGCCTTTGATAGTCTCATAGTACAGCAGCAATTTGATTATAAGAGGATTTTATAATGACTTTGACATATTCACATTAAAAAAAGGTCAGTAGAAGTAGTTTTTGCATTAATTCTGATGATTATTGGTCTGCTAGATTAAATTGCAGACTGCTGCCCTGCGAACAGACCATTTCCTGAACACTTCTAGGGTTAATGGGTGATTGAACTTATTTTTGTGCTGTTCAATTAATATATATAGTATCTTTTACATAATACTAACCCTAATTATCATTTCTTACAAAACTATAAAATTTTGTTCTGAGTTGTTGCTTACGTTTTACAAAAATATGAACTGAAATAATAAAGGGGCTAAGGGACAGAGGGCAAAAAAAGAATGTTGTTTTTCAGACTAGAAGTATGCACTCGTGTTCTCCAGGGGTCACATGTCTTATTTTGTGAAGATGGAAACTCCAAGGTCTGTTATGAAGTTAGCCTAGACCCCAACTTCTTCTGTTTTGGCATTAGGATGAGCATAAAGTGTTTTGTGCCAGGTATGATTCAATTGACCCACGAGGAAGCTTTTATTAAAACAAATTTTACTTAAGACCACAGTTAGACTATAACAAAAAGAAATAGCATAACTTTTGCTACTTAAAAATGACAAAGTATAATTCTTAACAGCTATCCATCTCTATTGTTCCAATTTAAAATAACATCTCAGACATAAATCCCTTCTTCAGAATCTCATAGAACCAGAAGCAGATATGCTCACATGGATGCTAGATTTCTAGCCTTTTATCACCTCTGGACAGAGATCCTGACTGATACCTTTCTTCTGACTCTACCACCACCTCCAGAGAAAGACCCACCTCTAAACAGCAGAATCTCAGAGAAAGAGACTTATTTCCTGGCAGATTACAGTTTCTAACTCCAAAGAATGAAAGAGACAGAGAAAGTGTCCTCTTTTTAAAAATGCCAAGTAGCAGACTGCCCTTTTCTGTGTAAGTCTAGCTCCACCCAGTCATCTTTTTTTTCTGTCAATCAATCTAATCAAGTCCTACTCTGCAAAATCCAGGAGAAACACTAAAATAACAGAATAGCATTCATCCAGATTGAAACCAACATTTCAGCAATTGAGAGCAATTATAGAACATAGAAAAGTACAGCACAGTACAGGCCCTTCAGCCTTCAATGTTGTGCTGAGCTATGTCTGAACCCAAGATCAAGCTATCCCACTTCCTATCATTCTGGTGTGCTCCATGTGCCTATCCAATAACCGCTTGAAAGAGCCAAAAGTGTCCGACTCCACTATCACAGCAGGCAGTGCATTCCACACCCCAACCTCTGAGTAAAGAATCTACCTCGGACGTCTCTTCTATATCTCCCACCATGAACCTTACAGTTGTGCCCCCTTGTAACAGCTATGTCCACCCAAGGAAATAGTTTCTGAACATCCACTGTATCTCTCCCTCATCATCTTATAAACTTCAATTATGGTAAATCTCCTCTGCACTCTCTCCAATGCTTCCACATCCTTCTTATAGTGAGGTGACTAGAACTGCACACAATATTCCAAATGTGGTCTCACCAATGTCCAGTACAGTTGCAGCATAATCCCACGACTCTTAAACCCAAACCCTTTGTTAATAAACAATACCACACTATAAGCCTTCTTCATGGCTCCTACCAAAATGAATCACTTTGCACTTATCAGGGTTAAACTCCATCTGCCGCTTTTTGGCCCAGCACTGCATTCTATCAGTGTCTCTTTTCAGCCTATAAGAGCCCTGCACCAATCTTGGTGTCATCAGCAAATTTAGTAACCCACCCTTCAGCCCCCTCTTCCAAGCCATTGATAAAAATCACAAACAGCAGAGGACCCAGCACTGATCCATGTGGTACACCACTGGTAACTAGCCTTCAGTCTGAAAATTTTCCCTCCACCACCACCACTCTCTGTCTTTGAGATAGTCAGTTACTTATTCAATTCACCAAATTTCCTTCTATCCCACACCTCCTTACTTTCTTCATGAGCCTAGCATGGGGAACCTTATCAAATGCCTCACTAAAATCCATGTATCCGACATCAACTGCTCGACCTTCGTCTACACACTTAGTTATCTCCTCAAAGAACTCAATCAAATTTGTGAGGCAAGACTTATCCCTCATGAATCCGTATTGACTATCCTGGATTAAGCTGCATCTTTCCAAAATTATGCTGCTACAGTAACAATACAAGGCTGCAGGATTCAGTCCCAGTGGCACCAGTATTAATAAAACAGATCCTGCACAAAAACATGACTAAAATACATTTCTTAAAGGCACAGCATTTTTAGCCAAAGTATGAATTTAGTTCCTCAGCATTTTTTTTTCCCCATTATGAATTCTCCCATATCTGCCTGGAATGGGCCTACAATCAATTTTGTCAATTTCTTTTTCTTTACAAAACTATAGAAACTTTTACAGTCAGTTTTTATGTTTCCTGCTAACTTACTTTCATACTCAATATTTTCCCTTTCTTAATCAATCCTTTGGTCCCCTTTTGCTAAATTTTAAACTGCTCTGAATCCTCAGGTCTATTGCTTTGTCTTGCCAATCTTTATTTTCTTCATTGAATCTAACACTATCTCTAATTTCTCTTGTAAGACATGGTTTGGCCACAGTTCCCTTTCTATTCTTGTGCCAAATTGGAATAAACAACTTTGAGCTCACCTATTTGTTCCTTACCTGTCCACTATCCTTTCAGTAAAATTTCTCAGTCCATTATAGCCAACTCATGCCCGCTACCATCAGTTATTTTTATTGAGATTGAGGACCCTGGTCTCAGAATCAATTATGTCACTATCCTCCTTGATAAAGAATTCTATCACTTTATGATCACTCACCCCCCTTAGTTCTCTCACAACTAGAATGTCAACTAATCCTTTCTCATTGCACAATACCCAGTCTAAGATGGCCTGTTCCCTTGTTTGTTCCTCAATATGTTGATCCTGTATAAACTCCAGAAATTCCTTCTCGATTGTACTGTGACTAATTTGACTCATGCAATCTAACTGCAGATTAAAGTCACCCATAATTACAGATGACCCTTTAACATGCATCTCTGATTTTCTGCCTAATGCTATTCCTGACATTACCAGTACAGTTTGGTGGTCTGTACCAACCCAATAAATGTTTTTTTGCCCTTTAGTGTCTCTTAGCTCGACCCATGCAAGTTCCACATTGTGCTAATATATTTCCTCAATATTGTATCAATGTTTTCTTTAATCAACAATGCAACTCCACCACCTTTTCCTTTCTGCCTGTCCTTCCTAAACATTGATTAGCCCTATATGTTTCATCTCCATCCTTGGTACCTTTGAGCCTTGTCTCTGTAATCCCAACTATATCATACCCCTTTAAGTCTATCTGTGCAACTAATTCATCCATTTTACTTTGAATGCTGAGAGCGTTTCGGTACAAAACCTTTAATGTTTCTTGTTTTGTTCATACTATTTTGTTATGGTGTCCTTATCTGATTCCGGCCCTTGATTTCCCTGCCTATCACTTCCTATTCTCTTATTGCTGTCTTTTTCTCTTGTTCTTGATTCCTCTTGCTCTGAATCCTTACCTAGGTTCTCATTCCCCTGCCATATTAGTTTAAACTGTTCCCATCCACCCTAGCAAGTACCCTGCAAAGACATCAATCCCAGTCCTACCTTGTTGTAACCTGTCCAATTTGCGCTGGTCCCACCTCCCCCAGAACTGGTCCCAATGCCCCAGGACTGTGAAATCTCCTCCCCCCCGCCTACCCATCATCTCACACCATGTTTTCAGCCACATATTAATCCTACATAACCTGCTGTTTCTACTGTGACTAGCACGTGGCCTCGGTAGTAATGCTGAGATAACTACCTTCTGAGGTCCTACTTTTCAACCTGCTTCCTGGCACCCTATAGTCTGCTTTTAAGACGTCATCTCTTTCTTTTTAAACAATGTTCCAGGTAGAACTCCTTTGTGCCAGGTAGGACTCGCAACTGACTGGGAGTTTTCTCCCTGATTCCCATTGACATCAGTTTTGCTCAGGCTCCTTGATGCCATACTGTGTCAAATGCTGCTTTGATCCCATCTCAGGAATTCATTTTTTTTGTCCATGTCTGAACCAAGGTTGTGACGGGGTCAGGAGCAGAAACCAAAATGAACATCAGTAAGCAGGTTATTGCTACGTACGTGCCACTTCGTTGTACTGTTGATGACCCCTTCCATCTCTGATAATCGAAAGTAGACTGATGGGATAGTAATTGGCTCGGTTGAATTTGTCCTGCTTTCTCCGTACACAACATACCTGTGCAATTTTCCATATTGCTGGTTGATGCCAGTAGTAACCATACAGGAACAGCTTGGCTAGTTGGGAGGTGAGTTCTGGAGGGCAAGTTTTCAGTACTAGTGCAGAATATTGTCGGGACTCATAGCCTTTGCAGTATCCAGTACTTTTAGATGTTCCTTAATGTCATGAATTGAATTGGCTAAAGGCTGGCATCTGTGATGCTGTAAACCACTGTAGACCTCCCACCACCCTGCCCCCAACTCACTGCCTCCACTAGCTTGGCACACTACCGGAAGAACGTTGATGTATTGTAAAAGGTGCAGAAGAAATCCAGATGGATCATCCATTCGGCACTTTTGACTGATGATTATAACAAATGCTTCAGCCTTGTCTTTTACACTGATGAGCTGGGCACCTCCATCATTGAGAGTGGGGATATTTGTGGAGCCTCCTCTTCCAGTGAGTTTTTTATTTGTCCATTACCGTTCACAACTGGTTGTGGCAGGACTGCAGAGCTTAGATCTGATCCATTGGTTTGAGAATCACTTAGTTCTATGATCTGCTGCTTATGCTACATGCTGTGCAAATAGTCCTGTGTTGTAGCTTCACCAGATTGACACCTAATTTTTAGATATGCCTGATGCGGACCCTAGCATGCCCTCCTGCACTTTTCATTGAACCAACATTGACGCTGTAGCTTTGTGATAGAATGGCAACTCTGCTGGACCATGAGGTTGCAGATTGTGGTTGAGTACAATTTTACTGCTTTTGATGGCCCACATTGCCTAATGGATGCCCACTGTTGAGTTGCTAGATCTGTTCAAAGTCTATCCAATTGTCAGCCCAAGCCTGGATATGGTCCAAGTCTTGTTGCATTTGGATATGGACTACTTTGGTATCTGAGTCGTCGCAGATGGTACTGAACATGGTGCAATTATCAGCAAACATGGATGCAACACAATGGATGGTGTTATCAATGTAAAATGGGACTTCATCTCCAAAAGGACTGTGCAGTGGTCACTCGTATCAATACTTTTTAATAATTCATTTTATGGGATGTGGGCATCGTTGACTAGGCCAGTGTATATTCTCCATCCCTAGTTGCCTTCAGAAGGTGATGGTGAGCCCACATTCTTGAACCCCTGCAGTCCTTGAGGTGTAGACACAACCACAGTTCTCTTACGGAAAGAGTTGCAGGATTTTGACCCAGCAACAGTGAAGGAACAGCGATATATTTCTAAGTCAGGATTATGAGTGGCTTGAGGAGGAGCTTCCAGACGGTGGTGTTCCCAGGTGTCTATTACTCTTGTCTGAGATGGTAGTAGTCATACGTTTGGAAGGTTCTGCCTAAGGAATCTTGGCGATGGCAGGCTGTTGCTTGACTAGTCTGTGGGACAGTTCTCCCAATTTTGGCACAAACACCTGGATTTGAGATGTTAGAAGGAGGATTTTGCTGTGTTGACAGTGCTAGGTTTGCTGTTGTCATTTCCAGTGCCTAGGTCAATGCTGGGTTGTCTGCCTGATTTCATTCCTTTGTGTTTTCCTTGTAGCAGTTCAAACAATTGAGAGACTTGCTAGATTACTTTAAAGGGCATTTAAAAGTCAACCACACTGCAGTACTATAGAGTCATAGAGGTTTACAGCATGGAAACAGGCCCTTCAGCCAACTTGTTCATGCCGCCCCTTTTTTAAAACCCCTAAGCTAATCCCAATTGCCTGCATTTGGCCCATATCCCTCTATACCCATTGTACCTATGTAACTATCTAAATGTTTTTTATAAGACAAAATTGTACCTACCTTTACAACTACCTCTGGCAACTTGTTCCAGACACTCGCCATCCTCTCTGTAAAGAAATTGCTCCTCTGGACACTTCTGTACCTCTCCCATCTCACCTTAAACCTATGCCCTCTAGTTTTAGACTCCCCTACCTTTGGGAAAAGATTGATTATCTACCTTATCTCTGTCCCTCATTATTTTATAGACATCTATATGATCACCCCTCAGCCTCCTATGCTCCAGAGAAAAAAGTCCCAGTCTAACAGCCTCTTCTAATAACTCAAACCATCAAGTCCCAGTAGCATCCTAGTAAATCTTTTCTGCACTCTTTCTAGTTTAATAATATCCTTTCTATAATAGGGTGACCAGAATTGCACACAGTATTCCAAGTGCAGCCTTACCAATGTCTTGTACAACTTCAACAAGACATTCCAATTCCTGTATTCAATGTTCTGACCAATGAAACCAAGCATGCCGAATGCCTTCTTCACCACTCTATCCACCTGTGACTCCACTTTCAAAGAGCTAGATCTCTTTGTCCTGAAAATCTCTCCAATGCCCTACCATTAACTGAGTAAGTCCTGCCCTGGTTCAATCTACCAAAATGCATTACCTCACATTTGTCTAAATTAAACTCCGTCTGCCATTCGTCAGCCCACTGGCCCAATTGATCAAGATCCCATTGCAATTGGAGTTAACTTTCTTCACTATCTACTATGTCACCAATCTTAGTGTCATCTGCAAATTTACTAACCATGTCTCCTGTATTCTTATCCAAATCATTAATATAAATGTCAAATAACAGTGGACCCAGCACTGATCCCTGAGACACACCACTGGTCACAGGCCTCCAGTTTGAAAAACAACTCTCTACAACCACCCTCTGGTTCTGTCAATATCCATTTAGATACCTCACCCTGGATCCTGTGAGATTTAACCTTATGCACCAACCTACCATGCGGTACCTTGTCAAAAGCCTCATTAACATCAATATCAACTGCACTATCATCATCTACCTTCTTGGCTACCCCTTCAACAAACTCAATCAAATTTGTGAGACATGATTTTCCATTCACAAAGCCATGCTGACTGTCCCTAATCAGTCCTTGCATCTCTAAATGCCTGTAGATTCTGTCTCTCAAAATACCTTCCAACAATTTACCTATCACAGATATAAGGCTCACTTGCCTGTAGTTCCCAGGCTTTTTCCTGCAGCCCTTTTTAAACAAAGGCACAACATTTGCCACATTTACTTGACCAAGGATGGCAGGATTTGATTTGATTTATTATTATAACATGTATTAGTATACAGTGAAAAGTATTGTTTCTTGCGCGCTATACAGACAAAGCATACCGTTTATAGAGAAGGAAACAAGAGAGTGCAGAATGTAGTGTTACAATCATAGCCAGGGTGTAGAGAAAGTTCAACTTAATGCAAGGTAGGTCCACTCAAAAGTCTGATGGCAGCAGGGAAGAAGCTGTTCTTGAGTCAGTTGGAATGTGATCTCAGACTTTTGTATTCTTTTCTGGACAGAAGAAGGTGGAAGAGAGTATGTCTGGGGTGAGGTGGTCCTTGATTATGCTGGCTGCTTTTTCGAGACAGTGGGAAGTGTGGACAGAGTCAATGGATGGGAGGCTGATTTGTGTGATGGACTGGTCTTCGTTCATGACCTTTTGTAGTTTCTTGCTAGTAGATTCGGACAGAGTAGGAACCATCCCAAGCTGTGTTATAAACAGAAAGAATGCTTTCTATGGTGCATCTGTAAACCATACGGAGTTGTAGCTGACATGCCAAATTTCCTAGTGAACCAGTTGGGTTTTTTTGACTATTGCCAATGGTTTCATGGTCATTAGACTATTAACTCCAGATGTTTTATTCTGTTTAAATTTCACCATCTGCCATGGTGGGATTCAAACCTGAGTGCTCAGAAGATTACCCTGGGTCTCTGGATTACTCATCTAGTAACAATATAACTGCCTCCCCATCATGAACATCTGTGATAGGGAAATGGCTGAAGATGAGGTCAAGTATGCTTTTTCCTCTTGTTAGTTCCCACACCATCTGCTGTAGACCCAGTCTAGTACTGCTACCACTGTGCATCCATGGTGCAAGGACTGAATGTTTGTGAATGGAATTACAATCAAGCAGGCTGGATTTGTATGATGGCACTTCCCACACTGCAGCACTTCTCCAGGGCTGTACTGAAGTGTTAGTCTAGATTATGTGTTTAGTTCTCCCAAATAGGTCTTGCGTTCTAATTCAGAAGTTGGATGCTATCTTTGAGAAAAGATGATACGATGAATATTATTGATGCATTGTTTTTATTGAGCTAGTGTCATAAAGTAACAGATTTTAAAATGCATCATATTTGGCTAAACTTGTGCTGCATAATTATGATTCCCATTGGAGATTGTGTTATGATTCTGCATTTAATCAGTTTCAAATGTCAATCAAGTTATTTAGAGACGTCATGATAATTTCATTCAGAACAGAGAGACAATGTGAGGCTGCTTCTGCTGTTAACAGCTGGTTACAGAATGACGCATCACGTCTGGATTCTATTAGTGAAGCAGTCTGGCTATTTAATTAGCAATGCTCTGGAGTATTGTGGACGTGCCTGCTTCAGGTCTGAGTCTGTCACAAGAGGGCTGACTTAGTTCCAAAGACTTTTGCCAGATGTGTCATCTTGGAACCACCTTGATCACCAAGTGCCCACTGCTCTCCTTACTCAAAAAAGATAGTTTCTAATCAACTAGTGTTAGTCATTATTCATCTATAAAATGTAATGCTATTTCCACTATCTCATTATACAGAGCACTTAGGTTCACTTTGCTGTTATTCAAGGTACTTCTCACTTTAATCCACGATGACCTATTTGTGTTTCTGAGAGGCATGTATACAGGGGGAATATTAGGGGAGTACTCAGCAATTATAGTTTCAGCAGGAACAAGTTGAGACAGGGGCAGTGACTGGCAATGTTACAGAGGTGGACAGTAGACAGGATCATATCCAATAGGCTGTTGCAATCATGAACTGTCTGGCTCAGTCTAAGAACTCTGGGGTGGGAGCTAGGTGTGAGGTCAGGGTGATAGCTGTGATATGTGCAATCAATAGCCAGGGTGCAAATTTTTGGTGGTAGCCAAAGATAATCCTTTATGTCATCTTAATATTTATTTGAAGGAAATTGTATCTCATCCAGGACTGACTGTTGGCAAGGATTTTGACAACTCAGAGACGTTGAAGGAGTCACAGGGGACAATGCAGATATAGAGCTTGGTGCCATCAGCATACTTTATCAAATGATTCATTTCTTCAGATATTTTCACCAAGGAAAAACCTGTATAGAAACATATAAACATAATATTCTGATGGGACTGGATAAGCTACATGTGGGAAGAATGTTCCTGATGTTGGGAAGTGCAGAACTAGGAGTCACAGTCTAAGAATAAATGGTAAACCATTCATGACTGAAATGAGAAAGAACTCAGAGAGTTGTGAACCGTTGGAATTCTCTATCACAGAAAGTTATTGGGACCAGTTTGTTAGATATATGCAAGAAGGAGCTCGATGTGGCCCTCGTGGCTAAAGGGATCAAGGGATATGAAGAAAAAGCAGCAATAGGATACTGAGAGTGAATGATCAGCCATGATCATATTGAATGGTGGTGCAGGCTCGAAGGGCTGAATAAGAACATGAGAATACAAGAACATAAGAACTAGGAGCAGGAGTAGGCCATCTGGCCTCTCAAGCCTGCTGCACCATTCAATAAGCTCATGGCTGATCTTCTCATGGATTCAACTCCACTTACCCGCCCACTCACCATAGCTCTTAATTCCTTTACTGTTCAAAAATGTATCTATTCTTGTGTTAAAAACATTCAATGAGGTAGCCTCAACTGCTTCACTGGGAAGGAATTCCACAGATTCACAACCATTTGTGTGAAAAAGTTCCTCCTCAACTCAGTTCTAAATCTGCTCCTGCTTATTTTGAGGTCATTCCCCCTAGTTCTAGTTTCATCTGCCTGTAGAAACAACTTCCCTGCTTCTATCTTGTCTATTCCCTTCATAATCTTATATGTTTCTAAAAGATCTCCCCTCATTTTTCTAAACTCCAATGAGTAAAGCTCCAGTCTACTGAGTCTCTCCTCATAAGCCAACACCCTCAACTCCAGAATCAACCTAATGAATCTCCCCTGCACCCCCTTCAGTGTCAGTATATCCTTTCTCAAGTAAGGAGAGCAAAACTGTACACTACTCCAGGTGTGGCCTCACCAGCACCTTATCCAGCTGCAACATAACCTCACCGTTTTTAAACTCCATCCTTCTAGCAATGAAGGACAAAATTCCATTTGCCTTCTTAGTTACCTGCTGCACCTGCAAACCAACTCCTTGTGATTCTTGCACAAGGACACCCAGGTCCTTCCACACAGCATGCTGCAATTTTTTACCATTTAAATAATAGTCCATTTTGCTGTTATTCCTACCAAAGTGGATGACCTTGCATTTACCAACATTGTACTCCATCTGCCAGAGCCTTGCCCACTCAGACAATCTACATCCCTTTGCAAACTTTCACATCCTCTACACACTTTTCTCTGCCACTCATCTTAGTGTCATCTGCAAATTTTGACGCACTGCAATCGGTCCCTTACTCCAAATCATCTATGAAAATCATAAACAATTGCAGTCCCAACACTGATCCCTGAGGCATACCACTAAGCACCGATCGCCAACCAGAAAAACATCCATTTACCCCCACTCTTTGCTTTCTGTTAGTTAACCAATCCTCTATCAATGCTAATATATTACCTGTAAAACCGTGCACCTTTATTTTATGCAGCAGTCTTTGGTGCAGCACCTTGTCAAATGCCTTCTGGAAATCCAGATACACCACATCCACAGGTTCCCCATTGTCCAATGTGCATGTAATGTTCTCAAAGAATTCCATCAAATTAGTCAAACATGACCTGCCCTTCATGAATCCATGCTGCTTCTTCCCATTGGGGCAATTTATATCCAGATGTCTTGCTATTTCTTCCTTGATGATAGATTTAAGCATTTTCTCTTTCACAGAAATTAAGCCAACCAGTCTATAGTTCCCTGCTTTTTATCTACCTCCTTTTTTTAATGGCCTACTCCTGCACCTATTTTCTATGTTTCTATGTATATGAGGAACAACCAATGATAAATCCTTGTGGCAGTCTAGTGAGCTTGGTGTGGGGGCAGAAGAGAAGCCATTGCTGGAAATGCAGTGGGAATTACTGGGTAGGTCAGAGTGAAATCAAACAAGGGTAGTCCCATTGAGCTACAGAGTAGAGGTGGTGGAGGTTGGTGGGGCAACCATTTCCAAGATATTGCAGAGAGATTGGAAATGATGTAGAGGGCTAATGTCCCTGAACAAAATCACTGAGGATGCGATTTATAAGTTTGATTAGGGCCATTCGAATACAACGGTAGCAACGGGAACATGATTGCCGGGATTCACATTGAATTGTATAACTAAATATGAGAGGCAACAACACATCCAGATTTGGGAGAGGAAAGGAAGGTTGGAAATGATGTGGCACCTTTGCAAGGATTAGAGAGATTGAAGGTGTTTTATTTCTGAATTGGGGAATGTTACCGGTAGCCGAGAAATTGAGGGAGACAAGACCTGAGGAAGGAGAAGCGATTGCAATATCAACCAGCAGAAACCAGGGAAAAGAATTTGAGCAATCAGCAGTTTCGTGCAGATAAAGTCAAGAGAGCAAGAAATGGATCTTATAAACAAGACAAACTCGGAGAGGGCATAGAGGAGATGAGAAAGGGATTCAAGAAGGATATTCGCTCAGGGTTGGAATAGTCGGGGAGCCGTGCGGGTGGAAGGAGGAAGGGAAGATGTGGTAGAGAAGTAACTGAATAGATGCGGAATGTCCATGAGCTACTCACACTTATGAGAAATGAGGGGAGGGAGGTGGGAAGTAAGTTTAAAGAGCTACTTAGATGAAGAGAAAATACTTTGAAAACATTTTATTTCTAGTTTAAACCCATTTTGAGATTATCATACCGAATGTGTGCTTCAACAGATTCCATCCGCTATTTGCCTCAACTTCACGTCCCTTGAAAATAAGAAGACTTAATTACAAAATATTGTGGTCAAAAGATAACGTACAGCCACGTTCTGTTGCAATAGGACCTTTTTGCATGCTTAACAATCATTCTCAAGGACAAGAAATTTTGAAAATGGCTATTTCCAAAATACTTAAGACAACCTAACTAATTAATTAAGCGAATTGTACAGTCGCTCACAAACTCGGATCTGTTTTGCTGCAGTGCATCTCATCAGTCTATGGTCCAAGCCCAATAGAACTTCAATACCTCCTTAATCATGTTTATTTACCTCTGTTGATGTATTACTAGCCCATTTCAGCGCAACAGGCTTTGGCTTGGATTCCTTTAGTACACATCGATTCTTAAGTCCCACAAGTGGACACATCTCAAATTGTACAAATCATTGTTTAATTTGCTGTTACTTGCAGCAACATAAGTGCAACTTGTGTTTTACTCCAGACATTTCCTGAGATTCAATGACTGAGAAGACTTAGCAAATGCATACCCTATGTGATTTGGGTTGCACCTCAATAACTTGGTAATTTCTATTGAAGTCAGAGATCAATGTCACTGCACCAGCTATTGGTTGTATCATATCATGTGCCATCGTGCAAACTTCAACCTAAGAAAGTTGCCGGATAAAGAATTCATGAGATTGTGGCTTACTTTGGAAGATAGCAAACAGCGATCAGTTACAGCTCCTATTCTAAACAATAATGTAAGTTGAATGGACACATGATTGCTGACCATCCGTGGAGTCTCTTGTGACTTACCTCTTTCTCCCTGTTGTGGCTTCAGACTGAGTGCTTAGTTTAAAGGTGAAGGTTGAAAATTGCTTTTCAAAACATGCCAACCCAATCTAATTTAAATGTGTCTTTTAAACTCAAAGTAAGTCGTCAATCAAGCATAACTGCCAGTAAGATATCCAAAATGCTTGTTTTTGATAGAATTGACTTGCTCTTGGACGCCTGGTTAGGCATATATTATAGAAAACGATCCTTTTTCATAAATGAACCCCATTATCATCGTACACTATATGTAAACCAGGTTTCTAAACTTTCGCCATTACCATTACGTAGAATGCATAATCCCATATTCCTATGGTAGAATCGTTGTCCCTCAGATGAATTATTAATGCGTATTATTAATTATTTTTATTATTATTAATAATTATTAATAGCGTTATTCCTCCCTTTTTATTGAATAAATAATTGTCAAGTGTTTCTGGTCTGTAGATTGATTTATCCTCATTTATTATCCAACCCTCAAAGCTGATTAATGGTTCCGACTCATCGCAACTTTGTCCAGATTTGCCTTCTTTGGAACCGCAAAGTGCTCACTTAATATTTTATCAGAAGAAATTATGGTGATTCATTTTTAATCAAATCAAGGCTAATATTAAAATAAGAGGCAAAGAAACATTATATACAAACATATTTCTACTCAGATAGCTGATAGAAAATGAAGCAAAAGACAAGAATTTAATTGGATTACCCTATTATCTTCTGGGACCCTGTCATCTCATGGGACTACCCTGTTACAGCTAAGAACCGGTTATGTACATAATTCATCATCATGGTCGCTTTCCTTCCAATTTAGTGAGGCATATTCTCTAGCATTTGGTATACAGATCATAGCATATTTCAAATAAAAACAGAAAATCGTGAACAAACTCAACAGGTCTGGCAGCATCTGTGGAGATAGAAACAGAGTTAACGTTTCGACTCCATATGACTGCTACATACAGGACTGCTATAAAATAATTCCAATATAAAATATTGCAATAGATATGCAAAAGTCTGTATAAAAATACACCCAAGTATTTTATTCCTAACTTTGCTGAGGAGTATTCCACTGCAGCACAGCACCTAAGGGAAGTTGTACATAACCACAAAGCTACCGTATTATTTGAATTCAAACACTCACGTCCTTTCACAAATTCGTGCTCAGCTATTTATCATAATCAATGCTACAATCGGTGCAATGGAAAAAAATCGATCCAATTTTAGGGTTCGCCAAGGGAACAAACCCTGGCCTTGGGGTCTGCAAGAATTTTATCATTCTGGAAAAAAAAATAATGGACATCCCCTCAATATGTTGTATACAATTACTTCAAACCTAATAGCAAACACTTGTTTCTTCCGGCTGGATTGGCTTACAGGGTTTTGCTATTATCCTTTTGTTTCTATGTTACTGACAGCAAAACCAGCTGGCTGGTCTCACGGTGATAGGTACTTGCATTTGATAAAATATTAAGTGAGCATTGTGCGTTTTTGAAGAACAATCTGGCCACAGTTACGATGTATCGGTATCATTAATCAGCTTTGAAGTTTAGATAATAAAATGAGGATAAATCAACCGACAGACTAAAATCCTCTGACAATTACTTATTTAAATAATCCGCATTACGTTTACCGGAAGGAGGAGGAGGGGCAGATTCTCAGAAGAACCGCATTGTTGTATAAATCGTTAAAAACTTTTCATAACATTAATTTTATTAAAAGTAAAATGTGTGTGCATTTGACTGAAGTGAAAACAGAAAGTGCTGGGGAAAAAAACTCAGTAGGTCTGGCAGTGTCTGTGGAGAGAGAGAAACAGTTAACGTTTAGAGTCCAATACATGTCCTGTTGGGAATTGAAGAGAGGTAGAAATGGGATGGGTTTTATGCGGCTAAAACGGGGGTGGGTAGGGAAGAGTCAGGTGGAACAAAAGGGAAGGTCAGGGATAGGTCAGAGGGCGAGGGAGATTCAATATGAGAGATGTCTTGGAACAATAAGGAAATGGGGTGGTAATGGTTTTAAGTAAAGAAACAAAGCATTGATCTAGGGTAGGTGTCATTAGCAGAATAAAGATCAGCTTAGTCTGAAAACAAAAAGATGCAGATTGGCACTTGACAAAGAAAAGAAATAAAATATTTTTAAAAATGGGGGACAGAGTTCGTGGTCTGAAGTTGTGGAACTCAATGTTGAATCCAGAAGGCTGTATAATGCCGAATAAGAAGATGGGATGCTGTTCATCCAGTTTGTGTTGGGTTGCACTGGAACATTGCAGCAGGCCAAGATGAACAGGAGAGCAAGATGGTGAATTGAAATGAAGTGACCAAAAAGGTCAGACTCACGCTTGCAGAATGAGCATAGATGTTGTGCAATGTGGTCACCCAGTCTGTGTTTGGTCTTCCCAGTGTGGAGGTAATTACATTGTGAACAGTGAATGAAGTATTTCACTGCTTCACCTGGAAGGAATGTTTGGGGCCTTGGACAGTGAGGAAGCAGCAGGTAAAAAGGCATGAATTACACCTTCGTCATTGCATGGGAAGGTGCAGTGGGAAGGGGATGAGTTGTTGGAGCTGATAAAGAAATGGGTCAAGGTGCAGCAGAGAGTATGTTACATTAGGAATACTGACACCACAGGTAAGGAGGAGCTATGTTTGGCGGTGGTGTACAGTGCATGTGCTATACTGTGACCCTGTAGTCTAATTAGATTCTTAAACAGCCAGACACTAATAATGAAGGGACTATTACTAGTCATATGTATATAATAATTCTGTATAGCACGAGGGAGCTATACGATTTACACTTCGAAGTGAGGGATGCACTATTCACTATAGTAAGCTACATTCTACACCATTAATAAATATTCTTTGAATTGGAGCTTTATAGTTAATGAATTCATCCTTACACTTTTAAAGATATTACAGCAAACGATAGCGTAAACCCAACTCAAGGGTGGATGATTATTTTAAACAGTAATGTGACATTACATGGACTATTGTATTTAATAGTTAATAGGTTAGGTGATTTCGTGTATACAAATTCCATCTCTTCCGAATGGAAATCCGGGGCTTGGAGGAGGGAAAAGAAAATGAAAGGAATTTATGCATCTAACCGAATGCGTAAATACAATAAGGAGATGCCTTTCGTTCTTCCCTCATCATGCAAGGAACAATATGCTACACACCTTGTTAAATCTAATGGAAGAGCGAGGATTTCATTTCACTTCACGACCACTGGTCTCCATGTACCAGCTCATTACTCTCATACCCTTCGCCTTTGACACTGTTATCTGTTCTTACAAACGTGTGCAATACATTGCAGTGGTATTGAATAGCAATAACTCAACAGCTCCTTTCCCTGGTTCCCTGGAGATTTTGCTTCTTTCAATGAAGAATGAATTAGGGATTTTTTTCAAAGATCCTTCCGCACTTCTCCAACGCTGAGAGTTGGCGTTCACACTGACGTCAATGCTCCCAGGTTGTGATTGATTTTTTTGGGGGCTTGTTCACTCATCTCCAAAGTGCCGCTTGCTATAAAAGGGGCGGGTAGAGTGTGAGATGGGATCTGCTCTGTGGTGGCCAGGCGGTGAGTTTCAGCACCATGGAGAGTACTCGGCTCTGTCTCCTCACCCTGCTGAGCGCTGCCCTGCTCATCAACTCCAACTGCCAGGAATCCGAGCTGCAAGCCAGGTCGGTAGACAATTACTCAATCAAAGAAGACTCCTCTCAAGAAAAGGAGCTGGTAAGTTACCAAGAGCTTTTCTGTGTCTATTTTCACTTTAAAAAATCGCAATTTGTTTTATGTTAAACCAACTGCAGTTGCTTAATTTAACTGTAAGGTGCCGTTTCACATTGTGTGAAATCATTCAACACTGCTTAATGCTTTAATCTCCGGAAGCCCAGTCACTTGGATGCATTGAAAGAAATGTTTCCCTTTGAATTGTCACCCTATTTTACTGAAAGACCCCTGACGTGTTGAATTAGATAAGCGTAAGCAGAAAAAGGGGGAATGAGAAAGCACACAACATTTGAATATGTGAGGGAGAAGTTGGAAATGGTCCTTTAAGGATATCGTAGCTTCAGTTCATTCTGCTTCGATGGAACTTGGGTTCTTCTGGCGAGTTGCTTCTTATCTCTCTTTGCGCTGTTTGACTTGTAAGAAAAATTAAACCGTTTGCTTGGACGCAGATCGAAGCTTTGCAAGAAGTCCTGGAAAAACTGAAAAGCAAGAGGATGCCAACCTACGAGAAAAAGTTCGGAATGGTCCCAATGGTAAGAATTTGAATGACAGTCA
Organism: Carcharhinus amblyrhynchos; assembly: GCF_965287045.1. Taxonomy (NCBI): domain Eukaryota; kingdom Metazoa; phylum Chordata; class Chondrichthyes; order Carcharhiniformes; family Carcharhinidae; genus Carcharhinus; species Carcharhinus amblyrhynchos. The sequence goes on from NC_137328.1 coordinate 95,489,699, forward strand.
CGTGAGATAAGATCTCTGTCTTTATCCTAACCTTTTTCTTTTGCCCCCTACTTCACCCAAACACAGACCAGCCGTATCCACGGCAGCGAGCCTGTGTTAATGCTGATTTGGATGTACTGGGCTCAGAAATTTCATTTCAGTCTGATGATAAACAATAAACTGACAATTTCAGTGCCAGTATAAGGGGATGAACGATTATTGTGTCCCTTGTGATGACATCTGTCTATCCGTCAAATGGCTAGTGTCATATCACAAACCCGGGGAGAATGAATTAAGTTTTACAAATGTGGAATTAACTTATCTTCATCACTTTTGAAGCGAATGGATCAATAATTTCACTTATATCAGAAAGTTTAAGTAACGGGGCAGACTTATGAATACGGTTGATTAGCTTGGAACATTTATACTCATTAATACCCAATAGCAGGATAACACTAACTATATTAATATTCATAAAATTACACCAAAGTTAAGATGAGTGAGAACCAGGTATTTGCAATGACCCAACATAACTTTGAAGCAAGAAGTCTCACAACACCAGGTTAAAGTCCAACAGGTTTATTTGGTAGCATGAGCTTTCAGAGCGCTGCCCATTCATCAGGTGAGCCACTCATCTGATGAAGGAGCAGCACTTGGAAAACTTGTACTACCAAAAAGCCCAATTGGTCTTTAACCTGGTGTTGGGAGAATTCTTACTGTGCCCACCCCAGTCCAAGCTGGCATCTCCACATCATAACCTTGAAGTGAGGACAAAGAGATGTTGCCCCATTCTAAATGAATATATATCTCACAGTTCTTCTCTTACTTGCTTCCTTGATAGAATGAACAAATTGGCCTGGTTTAAAACTGAGCCATTCAGAGTAGCAAGGCCTCTGATTCAATCTTTAGTTTGTGCCGCATTAGTCAGTCTTGACCAGTGGGGTGGTTGAAGAGCAATAATTTTCCTCAGTATCCGTGGGTGTGGGATGTTAAAGAAAAATGGATATTTCTGCTCACGATTGCTATACAGTGACCACTTACGGCAGGTACTGATATACAGATATCAGATGTGATGAAGACATGTGTCATCCACTCTATGTACAATAACATGCCAAGTCTCTATGTCTAAATTAACACAAGTAGAGCAGTGAGTAGGAGGCAAGATATCAGAAGATTGCTGGCATCAATAAAACTATACCAGAATGAATCACTCACCTCAGGAGTGAAAGGATTAAAATGAGAAAAAAAAATGTAATTCTCTTTTCTTTTAAATCTTGGAATATTTTTTGACTACCTGTATTGATTGATGAGATATTTAGAATAGTTGCCTGCATCCAGCAACAATAATTTGATTTATTAATTTAATTTCTTTGATTCAATTTCCAACTGCAGTGGTTAGCACTGCTGCCTCACAGTGCCAGGGACCTGGGTTCCATTCTCGACTTGGGTCACCGTCTGTGCAGAGTCTGCACATTCTGTCCGTGTCTGCATGGGTTTCCTCCTTCAGTCCAAAAAACATGCTGGTTGGTGCATTGGCCATGCCAAATTCTCCCTCAGTGTACCTGAACAGGTGCCAGAGTGTTGTGACTAGGGGATTTTCACGGTAACTTCATTGCAGTATTAGTGTAAGCCTACTAGTGACAATAATAAATACATTTTAAAACTGCACCTGTTATCATTTTTAATATTTCAGTAGAATGAAAGAATAATATTTTGATCTTTTTTAATAGTGCGATGCTGGGGAACAATGTGCTGTAAGGAAAGGAGCCCGAATTGGAAGACTCTGTGACTGTCCCAGAGGAACCTTCTGCAATTCGTTCCTCTTGAAATGTTTGTAGAGAACAGTGATCAAATCCAAGCACTCATAATCAAATAATGTTTCAAAAGCTTTTAAACACTTGAAAAAATCAATCTAGCCAATCAAACATATTCTATTTATGAAAAAAAAAGGATGGTGAAAATGTGTGGACTTGCAGTTCTACAGCCTTGTAGATCTAGTGTGGGAGATAGTAAAACATGTTTCCAGCATTGCTGTGACACTGTTGTGTACAGTTGCGTCTTTTTTCTTATGGTGAAAAGTTGTTTCTGCCTGTACCAGTTAATGAGTTACAGATACTTCATGATATACTAAGTGTTTAAATTCCAGTCGCAGAAAGGTGTGACTTGCATTTATATAACTGTATTTTTGTATTTAGAATGCATTAAACCTATAAATAAAATCAGTTCTTGGCATCCTTTGCCCTGTCAAAGGTTTCTTTATTCTAAACTTAATGTACCCACACATGCAAGGAATCATCCCGTATTTTCATAACTGGTTAATTTCTCTTTCAGAATGTTAATTATGTGTGAAATGTATCAAACTAATAAAAATCTGTTCCCATTTAGAAAAATATTAAAATTCCATACAAACATTTACTAACTAGAAGTCAGAAATAAATTTGTATCCAACCCAACTGACAGAATATTAATATACCTATTTGACTATCAACACTTCTTGGCTCTTGACTGAAGCATATTTCATTAACCATACTGATAAAATAAAAATGTAATTAAAAATGATGAGTGGGGTTCTCTGGCCGCGTGCTCCCCAAAACTGGAGAATCCTGCCTGAGGTCAATGGACATTTGTGTGGTTTGTCCTCGCCCACTACGATTCCCAAGCAGGCGGGATGGGAGAATCCCCCCCGACATGTTTTGATATTATGGCTAAAGCAAGCAGACACCAGGAAAGATAATGCATCTTTACTCTTAAAATGTCTTTACTGTGAACTGCTTTGCATTTCCAGTATTTGTTGGTTTTTGTCACGATATATCTTTGTTGCTGTACTGAACAATGCATTGATCCATGTTTGAATTGAATTTAATATCCAACGATAATAAAACAAATTATCGATTGACCCTTTTAGGGAGACATGAAGTTACAAAATATTTGCCTGAAAATCACTTTTAAAGTTGTCCTGAAGTTAGTTAATTAGTCTCCAATTAGTAGATGGAAGTTAAAATTGGTTATCCATATATCTTGTTGTTTTTGATTCCATCCACTATGAATGTATTACATTTTTAGTGTTTGATATTGATCAGTAATATAGAATTTAAATCCTGATAAAGAGTGTACACTATAACTTGATGTTAGCTCTTCGATAAATAGGACCTGGAGAGAGAACTGGAATTAGCATAGCAAACATTCAAAATGCACATTTAACGCTGCAGCAGAAAGCCTAACATTTTAAGCTGTATTCACTTAATTTCTGCCTTTCAGGGGCCAAGCTAATTGTAAATAAATTTCAGGCTTTGCACTTTAGATAATCTGATTTCATTGCCTTTTGCTTTGCAAATAATGTCCTAATTGTCTGAATATTATACAGACAAATTCAATTGAAGATCACTACCTCCCTGTGAGTTTGCCCTAAGGTGCTTTAAGATACAATGGGATGTTAACCGAATGGATAAAATGCAATGGAAATATCACTTGCTATCTAAATCTGTGTAACATTTTTTGATGTTACAAAGTATCAGAAAAGCTCAGCACTGATTCACATGGTAATTGAATATTAATAATGACTTGAGCAGCTTTATATTTAGAACTCCTGGTTGGGAAGTCTAGAACCAGAGAGCACAATTTCAAAATAAAGGGGAAGCCACTTAGAACCAACAGAAGACCATTAGATGTAGGTACAGAAACAGGCCATTCAGCCCATCTATCTGCTCTGACGTTCAAGATTCATTCATGACTGATCTGATGTGTTAACCCTCAATTTCACTTCCCCGTTTTATCCCCATAACCCTTGATTCCCTTACTGATTAAAAATCTGCCTTCCTGATAGATATACCCGCACATTTCTGGTATCATCCTTGTAAGCGTTATCTGCACCCTCTGCAATGCCTCTACATACTTGTTATAACATGGCAGCCAAAACTACACGTAACCCTCTAAGTGCGGTCTAACAAAGGTTCAGTATGAATTAAGTATGACTTCCCGACTTACCAATTCTCTCCCCTGCCTGCAACATGTGTTGCTTTTTCTATGGCCCTTCTAAACCGTAGCCCGTTGTGACTGGATCCTTCCAGGCAGCATCTTGTGATCTTTGTCACGTTAGTTGGGCAGCTGCTCACCACTGCATCTAGATCCCTGATGTGCAGTTTATGCATATCCTAGCAGAAACAATCAAACAGTAGGAGAAGGAGAATTCTGTAGTTTTACAGATTGGCAGCGGTTTCACAGGTGCCAGGAGAAATTGAAAGAACACGTCTTCCACTTAAACCCCCATGTGATAACCCCCTCAGTTCTATAAATAGGAAACATTCTGTTAATGTGCAGCTGGTATATGATTCCAATCACCTTTCCCTTCATTTCAGTGTCAGATTCCCTGGGAAACAGCCTGCTGATTTAAACATGCAACAATTCTCCATTTCAACCCTCATGACTTCGGAATGATATATACAGATTGTTACTTGCTGATAGAGCTGGTGTCCACAACTAATAAGTCCACTAAAGCTTCTGCAGTGAGAGAGGATAAATTAGATAATGAGGCCCATGACAGTAGCAGAGGTGACATAGTGCAGGTCGTAGGAATTCTCAAACCCCATTCTGGATGGCTGTTAAAATCTGGTGGAGCCTGCAAAACAGATCAGTACATGTGTCAATAATTCCTGCAGTTTGTTAATTTCTGCATAATATCGCAATTAAGGAACACACACTCAATTGGAAACGGAAAGGAATGATTGAAGTACATCCTGTCCAACGCATGAAGCAGAGGACATGTAACAAGACATTAGCCAGAGAAAGGAAACTGCACCTGATAGTCCACTTCTTTTAAGAAATACAGGATGACTTTAGGGGTTTTCCCTCCCACAAAACTTTCACAAAATCTTTCACTGTCAAAGACTTTGGCCAAGTTCCATCATTTGTGGCGGCACAGTAGTTAACACTGCTGCCTCACAGTGCCAGGGGCCTGGGTTTGATTCCTGGCTTGGGTCACTGTCTGGGTGGAGTTTGCACATTCTCCCCGTGTCTGTCTGGATTTCCTCCAGGTGCTCCGGTTTCCTCCTGCGCTCCTGTGCGGGTTAAGTGCATCGGCCATGCTAAATTGGCCCTTAGTGTCAGGGCAACTAGCTATGGTAAATGCATGGGGTTGTGGGGATAAGGTCTGGATGGGATTGTGGTCAGTGTAGACTTGATGGGCTGAATGACCTCCTTCTGCACTGTACGATTCTGCGATTATAGAGTCATAAAGGTTTACAGCATGGAAACAGGCCCTTCAGCCCAACTTGTCCATGCCACCCTTTTTTTTAAACCACTAAGCTAATCCCAATTGCCCACATTTAGCCCATGTCCCTCTATACCCATCTTATTCATGTAACCATCTAAATGCTTTTTAAAAGACAAAATTGTACCTGCCTCTACTACTATGTCTGGCAGTTTGTTCCAGACACTCACCACCCTCTGTGTGAAAAAATTACCCCTCTGGACCCTTTTGTATGTCTCCCCGCTCACCTTAAACCTCTGCCCTCTAGTTTTAGACTCCCCTATCTTTCAGAAAAGATGTTGACTATCTGGCCCTTCATTATTTTATAGACCTCTATAAGATCACCCCTCAGCCTTCTACACTCCAGAGAAAAATATCCCAGCCTATCCAATCTCTCCTTATAACTCAAATCATCAAGTCACAGTAGCATCCTAATAAATCTTTTCTGCATTCTTTCTAGTTTAATAATATGAAAATTCTATGAAAACAAAAGTCTAAAATTCTTCTACCCTCATCTAAGAAATGCAAATGCAGAGGACAAGATGCATTTGCATTAGCGAACTATATTCACCAAAGAATGGCAAACATTTCAATTAGCCTATCTAAAACCAGACTTCTTGGTTTTTTGGCAAGCATCAGACCAAGCCCAATATGGTGCACAATGCTTTAACTTGTCAACTTGGATCTTGTTTGTCTCTCTTGTGGGGACCATGAATTGATTTCAATTGGATTTTGAATTTGGTTTTTGGAGCAGGCACAGAATGGATGTGGATTTGCCTGGTCCACTCTGAGCATTGACTTTGTAACTGTAAACATGAATAAGAAGTTTAAAATAAAACAGCCAACTTTGTTCATTCTCCAAATCCACTGATCTATGGTGGGCTTCCTGGGGCAGGGGGTGTTGGTGGTGGTGGTTGGAGATTGAAGTGGCTAGGCACCATAGAAGCCTGAGATTAGTCTTGCCTCAGGGAAGTGGGTGATCACTTTGATTTGGAACAAAGCTGAGCTATAGGTCAGTCATAATTTAATTGAATGGCAGAACAATTTTGAAGGGTTGAATGGACTGCTCCTGTTACTTTGTTCTCAGGCCCCTGCAATATTTCATTTGCAGCAAAGCCAGGCCTATGTCTGAAGCCCCTCCAGACTGTTAGGTTCTAGACTCCTCTTTGGAGAGGTAATGTCACCTGTGCCTATCCCATGCAGACCATTGATGCTGAGCGCTGGATCAGCAGTTGGAGTTTTAAACAGGGTACTGATTGCCTCTGCCATCTCTTTCAAGGCAGCTTGCAGCGTCTGCTTTGGAGATTTCCTTTCTGATGTGCCAAGCATGCTTCTCTATTGGACCTCACTTCAGGAAGTTGTTGCCCTCTCAGGCTGATTGGCCTACTCCTACTTCTATTTTCTATGTTTCTATGTCACCTTGTTGAGGGTGTTTTGTTTCAGAAATTCTTACATGGAAGATGGGCATTGCTGGCTAGGTCAGCACTTTTACTGCCCACCCCTAAATCTGGGCATTGTGAGCATACACCAAACGTATGCAGAGCAGGCAGGTGGTGGCGTTATTGAGGGGGCTTACACTGCAACCTTTCAGAAGCTGGAGTCCATTTCCTTTTCAGTGGCATAAACACAACAGAATGGTGCCAGTGCATAGAGACTCTTCCGGATAACAAATAAATGTCCTGGCGGGAAAGAGCTATAGAATGATGTAGGCAGAGATGGCATCTTGCTACTTGCCAATGGGGAAAGAATTCAGCTCCTGGTGTCGAAGGATGAAGATTTTGTGTCGGGCAAACGACTAGAGCAAATTCCTCGGAAGGTGGAGGGACTTAAAATGAAGAATAATGCTTCTGAATCCATCTGGAGCATCTTTAATGTCCAATCATCCAGAAATAGGAGCCGTTCTTACACCAATCTCTCAAGAAATACACAGGACATTAACAAACTGATAGCAGACACTGCGAAATATGTAATATTCACAAGTAAAGAAGCTCTATTGAGCTCATAATTTCATCACTTATGAACTGTCAGATCTTTCTCACGACTTTGCTGTTTATATCGATTTCTTTTCTTTCAAAAGAGACAGGTACTTTTTGATCTCCCTCAATTGAGGATTATCGTGGGTATGAGTCATCAGTAGGTAAAACCAACTGTCTCTCGCTTGTCTCCAGAAGGAAGCAGCCTCTTAAAACAGTATCTTAAATGTCCCTTTGTTGAAGTGAAGAGAGAAGTTCATGTTCAGCACCTACAAATGATATAACTGTGTTTGCAAATCATTTTTATTTCTTTTTATTAGTAACATAGCCAATAGGCATCAACAGAAATGCAAAGAAAATGTATTAAACATATATGTAAAACACAAACGCACGGAATTTATCTCCATAGCACTTATGATTTCCATGTTATACATGCCATCTTAGCACCAAAATAATATCAGAGCCCCTCCTCTTCACTTCCGGTATAACCTGTACCTGATGTCCACCCGTGGATTCAGAAAGAATGTTCCCAACGCGTCCTTTGTTTGAACAGAGGGGAGTACGGTAGGATGAGAGAAGAATTGGTGAATGTTGACTGGGGGAGCGCGTTGGAAGGTAGGTCTGCTGAGAAGCAGTGGAGGATCTTTAAGGAGATCTTTCTTGGTGCTCAGCAGAAATTTATTCCGATGGTCAAAAAGGACTGTAGGAGGAGAGGTAATAAGCTGTGGATAACGAAGGAGGTGAAGGAAAGTGTTAAATTAAAAGCAGAGGCATTTAGAGTAGCTAAGAGTAGTGGGCGAGAAGAGGATTGGGAGAGGTTTAAATGTCAACAAAGATTGACAAAGAAATTGATAAAGAAGGGGAGGATAAACTATGAAGCTGGGCTAGCGCTTAATATAAAAAAGGATAGTAAGAGTTTTTATAAGTATATAAAAAGGAAGAGGCTGGCTAGGGTGAACGTTGGTCCCTTAGAGGATGAGAAGGGGGACTTAGTGGTAGGGGATGGGGATATGGCTGAGGTCTTGAACAACATTTTTGTTTCGGTCTTCACGGAGGAGGACGTGAATAATTTGCCGAGTGTTAGAGATGGAAAGGTGGTAGGACTGGAGGGTCTCAATGACATTACTGTTACTAGAGAGGCGGTGCTCGACAGACTGAAGGGGGCTGATTGTGGACAAGTCCCCAGGACCGGATGGAATGCATCCGAGGGTTCTGAAAGAAATGGCGGAGGTGATAGTGGATGCCTTGGTGGTTATTTTCCAGACGTCGCTGGATTCCGGGGAAGTGCCGGAAGATTGGAAAACGGCTAATGTTACGCCGTTGTTTAAGAAGGGTGCCAGGCAAAAGGCAGGGAATTATAGGCCGGTTAGTTTAACGTCTGTTGCAGGTAAAATGTTAGAATCCGTCATCAAGGAGGAAATAGCGAGGCATCTTGAGGGGAACTGCTTGATAGAGCAGACGCAGCACGGTTTCGTTAAAGGGAAGTCGTGTCTGACAAATTTACTGGAGTTCTATGAGGATGTGTCTAGGGCGGTGGATAGAGGAGAGCCGGTGGATGTGGTCTTTCTTGATTTTCAGAAGGCGTTTGACAAGGTACCTCACAAGAGGTTATTACAGAAGGTCAGGGGGCATGGAATTGGGGGTAGGGTGTTAGCGTGGATAGAGGACCGGTTGTCAAATAGGAGGCAGAGAGTGGGAGTCAATGGGTGCTATTTGGATTGGCGGATGGTGACTAGTGGAGTGCCCCAGGGGTCGGTTCTGGGGCCTCAGCTATTTACCATTTATATAGATGATCTGGAGGAGGGAACCGAGTGTAGGGTGTCAAAATTTGCTGATGACACCAAGATTGGTGGAAAGGCAAATTGTGCGGAGGGTGTGGAGAGTCTGCAGAAGGATCTAGATAGGCTGGGCGAATGGGCCAGGAAATGGCAAATGGAATTTAATGTTGGCAAGTGCGAGGTGGTCCACTTTGGTAGGAATAACGGCAGGAAGGATTATTACTTGCGTGGAGAAAAACTGCAGCAGGTGACGGTGCAGAGGGACCTCGGGGTCCTTGTGCATGAGTCGCAAAAACCCAGCTTGCAGGTGCAGCAGGTGGTCAGGAAGGCGAATGGGATGCTGGCCTTCATCGCGAGGGGGATTGAATATAAAAGTAGGGAGGTCTTGCTGCGGCTGTATAGGGCATTGGTGAGGCCGCAGCTGGAGTACTATGTGCAGTTTTGGGCGCCGTACTTACGCAAGGATATTTTGGCCTTGGAGGGAGTGCAGAGGAGGTTTACTAGGCTGATGCCGGAGTTGAGGGGGTTGAGCTATGAGGAGAGGCTGAATAAATTAGGCTTGTACTCGTTAGAGTTTAGAAGAATGAGGGGAGATCTCATTGAGACATATAAGATGATGAATGGGATGGATAGGATAGAGGTGGAGAGACTCTTCCTGCTCAGAAAGGACAGCAGGACTAGGGGGCACAGCCTCAAGATAAAGGGGGGGGCGGTTTAGAACGGAGTTGAGGAGGAACTTCTTCACTCAAAGGGTGGTGAATCTCTGGAATTCTCTGCCCGTTGAAGTGGTGGAGGCTACCTCGCTAAATATTTTTAAGACGCGGCTTGATGGGTTTTTGATAAGAGAGGGGATTAAGGGTTATGGGGAGAGGGCGGGAAAGTGGAACTGAGACACGACAGATCAGCCATGATCTTATTGAATGGCAGGGCAGGCTCGAAGGGCTAGTTGGCCTACTCCTGCTCCTATTTCTTATGTTCTTATGTTCAATGGTGGGGTTGTCCAGAACCAGGGGTCATTATCTGAGGGTAAGGGGTGAACATTTTAGGACTGAGGTGAGGAGAAATTTCTTTACCGAGAGAATGGTGATTGTGTGGAATTCACTACCATAGAAAGCAAATAAGTCCAAAATGTTGCGTGATTTCAAGAATAAATTAGATATAGCTCTTGGAGTTAAAGGAATCAAGGGGTATTGAGGGGAAGAAGGATTTGCTGATCAACCATGATCAAAATGAATGGTGGAGCAGGCTCGAAGGGCCGAATGGCCGACTTCTACTTCTATTTTCTATGTTTGGATGCCACCTTGCTGACGGTGTTTTTTTAGAAATTCTTCCACGGGAAGTGGGCATTGTTAGCTTGTCCAGCACTTTTTCTGCCCATCCCTAAATCTGGGCATTGTGAGCATACACCAGAGCTATGCAGGGCAGGCAAATGGTGGCATCATTGAGGGGGCTTACACTGATTTGATGCCAAGGCTAGTATTTTGGACTCCACCATTCTATTTGATGCCTTAACTGCTGAACCTGCAGTCAGCAGTTTAGAAATGGGATCATCAACAACTTGCAGGTTTGTACATTTCACTTTTTACTGGCTCGGTCTGAGTTAATGGAATTGCTGGCTGTTTTGAAGAACTGCTTACGGTGGGTGATGTCAGCAGGGAATAGTGCTGCATGTGGAGACTGTGACAGTGGGGAATGCCCACACCAATTGCTGCGAGGCATGGGTGCTGCTGTTGTAATGAGAGCAAAGTGGTGAAGAGGCAGCAAATAAGAGAGCTAGTTACTCACAGAGGGAGGGGAAGTTGGAGGGGGAGGGGGAGAAAGGCTTACAGCAGGAGGCCTTGTCTAACCAGGGTCTTCCAGGTGTGTTTGGGTGATGCAGCTGTTGCAGTGGAATAGCTAACAGTTTGTGCAAGCTGTGAGATTTGAGGGTGAAGCTTGGAGCAGTGCTAATTGTGTTAATTAATGAGGTCAACTTATGAATGTGGCTGATAGAGATTGCTGATGGGCAAGTAAGTAGGTGTGGTGAATGGGTTGTGGTGTAGTTGGTTGGAGATGATATGTGAAGATGTGCTGACTTTGATCCTTTGTGTAAAGCCATTAAACTTCTTCCTGCCTGGCATCCAAATCCTTGGCCATTGACCACAAGAGCTCCCACTGTCTTCTCAGTATCTGTCTGGAAGGGACCACTGGCATCCCGAAGGAAGGAGACCTCTCTTCTCTTTCATACCTCCAGCGCCAAGGCCTCCAGCACTGCATCGGAGAATGCTGGGACATGCTCTCTGAACCATTGCTCCATTTATGTGGGCTTTTTCTGTTCTGTGATTTCTCCTTCACCTCTTGCAGCTTCCGCTGTGGACAGAATACACCTTTAAAGACTCCAGTCTGGATTTAGGTATTGCAGTTTCGCTTGAAGAGTCACTGGCCTGGTATGGACTTGGGTCCTCTCCTCAGGAAAGCTAGCCAGAATGTAATCACCATTCATGCTGGCAGGATTGTCCCATCCCACTGCGGTGAATGGAGATTTGTGGGGGCGGGGGATTCTCCCATCCTGTCGTGCTAATTTTTTAGAATTAGGGAAAATGTCGGCCAATTTGCGGGACTCGTGCACGTGTTGCTGTCGCTCGCATCTCCCAGTGCCAGATCTTCGGCGCCATCGGAACCACGCTAGAGACTGGTGGGAACCAGGTAAGTCATTTTGATATAATGAGCATTTTTAATGTGATTAGCATTCCCGGGACTGAATTCTCCAGGCCCGCTTGCATCGCCCACGCTGTCAGGAGGATTTCACTCCAGCGGGATTCAGACCAGCTCCCCACATTCAGGGAACTAGCAGGATGACCCCGCTGGAGTGAAGGGGGACAATCGGGGCCCACCTGGGGGGCCAGGCGGTGGGTGGGTGGTGCCCCCTGACCATGGGCACCCTGGCAGTGCCAGCCCGTGCCCTCTGGCACTGCCCAAAGGGCACCTTGGCACTGCCCACTGAGCATGGGGCAGTGCCAAGGGGGGGGGGCGAGGTCTAGGGGGCAGGGCCAAGGGGGCGGGGCCAGCTGGGGGTGATTAGTGGGGGGATCCCACTGTTGCTCTGCATGGGGATTGGTCGGGGTTGGAGGGAATGAGGCAGGCTGGGGGAGGTCCTCCGGGGGGTGTGGTCTGCTGGGGGTGGGGGTGTGGGGAATGGGGGAATCATTAGGAGGGGAGGGGGGGGGTGGAGTTCGGGATGTTCCAGGATGAGGGAGGGGTCACAGCTGGCCCGTGAATGGACGGGGCATCCGCGATTGAGCTGTGCAGGGGGGAGGCTGGGGGGGGGGGGGGCGCAGCACTGCAAGGGTCCTGGGCTTGAGCTGGCCAGCAAACGGGAGGCTAACTGCACATGCACAGGGGCTGCAGGTTTCAACCCCCTTGGTGGGAATAGACCCTACCCCCTGAAATCTAATGATACTTATGATTGTGGCCTTTGCAGTGCACAGGGTGTGAGAGATTCTAGTGTGAACTCCCACTGAAAATACCGGTGCGATTTACACCGGTTTTCCCACAAATTCAACACTTTTTAAGGAGAATCACTGCCGGGGCTAATTTCTCCGACAGCGCTGCACCAAGAGTGTAGCCTGGACTGCTGGTCAGATCTGTCACTCAGAAGGATTTTCTGCTCTGGACTGTTAATTATAATTCAGAGCCTTCACGAAGATTGTCTATTTATGGTGCCTTTTAGTATGGGACTGTTATAATTAATTACAGTCTCCATATTTTAGAATTTTTCATTACTTGTTTTAGAGAAAAATTTGGGAACTTCTTTTAGATAAGTGACATCAGAGGGTGAGTAAGCAGCAGGCTGCCCCGCCTATCTGTCCAAGACTAAGAATAACTGTCCCACCTTGTTTAATTTATTTAGGGTCAGCCAGAACTCGGTGGAGAGGACAACATGCAGCCACTCCCTCCAGCCCCGACTGATCCCCATGCAGAGATTGTGAAGTTACATCTGTTACGGCTATAGATCTTTCCATCCTTGCACTGCAAAATTAGCTAACTTGCTGCCCATAGATGCACCAAAGAGATTACTCATAGTCACAGTATGGTCACTATTAATATTTACTTTCTCACAGAATTGTGAAATATAATTATCCATTTCCAAAAGTATTAGGCGAAAGTTACTGGTGTTTTCTCTGTGGCCAAATCAAAATTCTGCCTGGGTGTTGTAACTGAGCACCCCTGCATCCCTCAATAGTACCAAACAAGCACCGGTGATCCTCCCCCAAGCATCGGGCCCCCCCTGACAAACATTGGGGTGACCCTCCTCCCACAAGCATTGGGACACCCCTTCAACCTCCACCACACAATTATCAGAGCGATCCTCTCCCAGGCATCCAGAAGCTCCCACAGGAATCCAGGTGACCCTTCCACAACCATTGGGGCACCACCCCTACAAGCATCAGCCCCCTCCCCACCCCCCACCACCCCCAACACACAATCACCAGGGCGACCCTCCCCCCAGGCATCGGGAAACTCCCACAAGCATTGGGGCTACCCTACCCCCCCCCCCGATAAGCATCAGGACACCACGCCTCATGCATAAGGAGAACAGCCCAATGGAAATCCTCAGAAGGCCTGCCCTGGCACAGCCAGGTTGCCAGGGAGCAGTGCCAGGGCACTACCCAGGCATGTCCCTCTCTCTGGGGGGCTATGCTTACCTTTGTGTTCCTGGTGTGTTCCCCTCAATCACTTTATGAATAACCTTTTGTAAACCTTGGCGAGGCATGAATGTTCAGTGAGTGGGGGGGTACATATTGTAGGGAAACCCATTAATTATATTAACATTTATTGAAATTAGGTTCCAGGGCAAGGGGTGGGGAAATTTGGTAGATGAGAATCTGCCGGTGAGAATCTCGTTTCCTGATTCTCGTGAGGTTTTTAGCCCCATTGCCATTTAAATTGATGGCTAACGTGGGCTCAAAATCTCCCATGATGCTTCTGAAAAGTGAAACTGTAAACATGATTTTGCTTCAATATTGGAGTTAAATGAAGGTGCAGCTGTTTGCTTTTTCACATGACGTACTATTCACACAATGATCATATAGGTGATTGATGCATCAATCAGCAATGTCAGCACTTTTAAATGAGACCAACATCCCTTTGCCAAATGGCATAATTGATGAAAGTGACAAGGTTTTGACAGATACGGTGCAAAAGGCCTGAATTCTGACATTTATGCACTATTTTGGGAATTTATGTCCCAATTTTTCTACTTCATGCGGATGTAACCCTGAGATGAAAGATAAACAGCAAGATGCATACCCTGTTTCTGATTGTCACGAATGCTTAAGCTCCGAGTTAACAATTATATCTATCTCTCTGGAGCAAGCAACTGCCTCTCTGGAAAACTAGCTTTTACTAGCTTCAATCACTTGGATCTTTTTCTTTCTCCTCCTCCTGGGACTAATAAGCGCTGCTGCGCTTATCTATTTCCTCTTCGGAAAAATATTCCTCCTTACCATGAACTTCATCATGCCATCTAAATTGTTTCATAAACCTCTATCACATTCACGTCCATTTTAAAACAAGGCTATCCGGTCCCAAGGTAATATCAGCAAGAGACGCTTAAAAATGCATTTCTTTTCTTTGCAATGAAAACCAATATATTCAGATTTTATCTACAGAAATATGTAAAAATATTCTAATTAAACATGACTAGAGGCATGTTCTTAGTCTTACTTTGAATTCCCAAGAGAGCTAAATATACAATAATGGATAAAGCTCCTTATCAATAGTGCATCACGAAAGATCCTCATTATTCAGGAATGTGTATTTATATTTGACATCATTAAAAAGAAACTCAGTTGATGCTGTCACTGTTGTTGTTTATTCTGTCTTACCTCTGTCTGCATTAACCTCTTTGCTAGATTGAAACTGTAATAATAACCTTTGACTTATGCATATCTCCAAACTGTGGTTTATCTGAGATTTAATTGACGCAGTTCAGATACACTTACATGATCCTGTTTTTCTATTGTGGTAAGGTGGCTATCAGCTGTGAATTTAAATGCATTATAAAAACTGAAATGTTTATCTATCACTGAAATGTTGATATTCACAAACCAAATCAAAAAGCACAGGGCTTAAGTGGAAAGTACAGAGATTTTCCTACCCATAGAAAAAAGATTAGGGTTTAAGAGAGAAAAAAACTTTCCATTGCATTAGGGAGAATTTGAACTCATAAAATGGTTAGGTTTGATATAGTGGGGGGTTGGTGGGGGTGATATGCTAAAATGTTAAACACTAGAATTTCAACTCCAATCTTCCTCTAACTCACTTGGTTTTAATGTCGGAATGGGCAATTAATCCACTTGTAGGAGCCTGGGTGGCAATTTAAATATTAATGTGATGTTGCATGTCTCATAGTTAAACACTGTTTTAAACTTAACCCAGGTCAATTAAGTTTTTGGAAATCCAGCAGCTAAAGGGAGGTGAGGATAGCCATATCCAGGAGGTAAGTGTACTCAATATATCAGTTTCAGTAGCACGCCTACCACTGTGGCTTCACCAACATCTGATGCCCTTCATGAGGCTTCTAAACTGCCTTGCCTTGATTTCTCTGACCCACCCTCACTCCCACACTGGCTTCCTGTCTTTCCTCTGGTCTCCAATTATTCTTGCGGTCTTCAATCATCAGTCCCCAGTCTGGCTCCAGACTCTGATTACCCCTTGCTCTGGTCTTCAGTGTTGTCTGATTCCAATCTTTTGACCCATGCTCTGGCCTTCCTGAATTTCCCTGGTATTGGACCCTAATCTTCTCCAACGCCATCACCCTGCACAAGTCCTCTCTGCCCCCACAGCCTCTTTGTGAACATTAGTGAACCAGATGAGGTTTTTACCAGAATTAATGGAAGTTATCATGGTCATCATTACTAGCTTTATAATCCATGTGAATTAATTGAATTCCACTATCTGCCGTGGTGGGATTTGAGCCCATATCTTTAGGGCATTACCCTAGGCCTCTGGATTATTAGTCAATTGATATTAGCACTATGTGATCATCTCCTGCATTCAGCCTATTCAGCTATTTAAAACTTGCTGATGTTAGTAGTAATATCCTGCACGCCTTAACTCCCATGGGAAGGCAGCGGAATGTCTGGGAATACAACAGGGCGACACAGTGGTTAGCACTGCTGCCTCACAGCGCCAGGGACCAGGGTTCAATTTTGGCCTTGGGTGACCGTCTGTGTGGAGTTTGCACTTCCTTCCTGTGTCTGCGTGAGTTTCCTCCGGGTGCCTTGGTTTCCTTCCGGAGTCCAAAGATGTGTTGGTTAGGTGGATTGGCCATGCTAAATTGCCCCTTAGTGTCAGGGGGATTAGTAAGGTAAATACATGGGGCTACAGGATAGGGCCTTGGTGGGATAGTTGTCAGTGCAGGCTCGATGGGCTGAATGGTCTCCTTCTGGACTGTAGGGATCCTGTGATTCTATAAGAATACCACTTTCTCCAGATTTTTGATGGCTTGTACTGAACATGTGCTACTTGCCTGCCACATTGGAGTCTGAAGAGCCCATTTAGCAACAAAAGGACTGACACTGTATGGATGAATTTCTGGGCTAGAATGTTACATCACTGAAATAACCTTTCAAGAAAGAAATTATTGAAATTTGTTACAAAAATCCTAAGAATTGTGTTTTTCACAAGCCTGGTGAAGAAGAACAGGTGTAAATGTGGCAACAATACTGCTGCAATACAAGGTGCAGAAAGACATTACTCAAATAGGATATAATATTATTAACAAAACTGTAAAAAAAAGCATGAATTTCATTGCAGGCCATCAAAGTGCAACTTTTAGACTTATTCTGATGTGCCATTAAGAATTCGGAGACAGGAAAAATACTTTGTAGATTTATAGGCATAAATTGTTAAGCATGAGTCAGAGGACTAAATAGTTTAGTTACAACTGGTTGTCAATCAAGTTAAACTATAAATTACATCTGGTAATTAGTTTTCAGATGATATAACCTTCTAGCAACTAATGCCAAAGTGACAATCACTCCATTTCATTGTGGATGCCAATTTACTCCTCAAGCAACTTGCACAAGCTTTTACGAGTCTTTGCTGTCACGCACTATATAATTGATTTGAATCGATGTGGGAAACTAAACTAGGAAATTGTTACTTACTTCAATCAGAAAGAAAAGAAACAATTGCAATTATGTAGCACTGCAAGACTTCCACAAGTGTTTTACAGGTAGTGAAGTGTTTTTGACGTATTGCGCTGTCACATACTAGAGATTGAGAAAGACAATTTGTGCATAACAAGCTCCCACAAAAGAATGAATTAAATAAACAGGCAATTGGTTTCATTTTATTATAAAGGGTAAGGGGTAAATGTTGACCAGGGTACAAATGAGAACTCCAATATTCTTCTTCAAACAGCCATTTGACTTTTAACATCTGTCTGACTGAACAATTAGGATCACAATTTAATGTCCCAGCTGTTAGGGTCTAGTCAAATTCTACATTTTTCTGAGTGACTAAGTTGTTGATCAGCTGCAGATGTTTAATCCATCCTCAATTTGTTTTTATTCATTCAAGCAGGGCCAGCATTGATTGTCCATCAACTGAATGGCTTGCCAGGCTCTTTAAGAGTCAACCATGTTGCTGTGGGTCTGGAGTCACATGTAGGCCAGACCAAGTGTGGACAGTAGATTTCCGAATGAACCCGATGGATTTTTATGACAATGATTTCATGGTCATCATTTGACTTTTAATTCCATATTTGTATTGGAGTCAAATTTCACCATCAAACCCAGATCAATGCCCTGGTGCTCTGGATAATGAGGTAGCATATTTCCTAAACACTATTTATATACCCCAGACTACTCCATTGTCAAAGATGGATTCCATGCCCCTCCCCCCCAAATAAGTTTCAGCTTGTGAGAAAAAAATGACACTTTGACTATCATATAAATGACACCATGTTGCCTTATATATCCCACCTCAATTACCTATGCAAGGGAAAGTGTAAACCAGTATGATGTTTTGTTATGAACCATCATCCAAGATGAATGCCTTGAGCTCAGCAACCAAGGTGGATGGAAATGCTGGTGGGAATCGTTAACAGTCCAGAGGTTAGGAATCCTACAGTGAGTAACTTACCTCCTGAATTCCCAGAGCCTGTCCACCATCAACAAGGCAAAATGGACAAGATTTGTGGTTTGTGGACAGGAAATGAACAAATGAACAAGATTTTTAATGCCATTTAGATCACAAAAATAAATTCATTTGCTCCAGATTTGTATGTAGCTCCTTTCAAAACTTTAAAGAAAGGTGCAGCATTAAAATGCAGTGTTTTGTCTGGGAAAGTTTAAAGAAGTTTTATATTGAGACACCATTTTGTTCCAAACTTATTAGGTGGCTGTTCAAAGTGACAATGACACACATGTTTCTGACTGCTTTACAAGGTGCTTTTGACTTTGGCGTTTTGCAGACATGGTTTCTGTGCGCTGCCTGCAATTTTCTTCCTGTGTTTTCTAATTAAATGAAACCAAATGTCAAATTTGCCACATTAATTAGACATTGCAGGAATTATACTGCAGGTGGCAGGATTATTTCTTTATATTACTAATCTGCTTTACATGGAGACAATAACCCCCTGGGATTTGTAGAGGGGTGCCATTTTCCTTTGTGAGCAGAATAAAGAATCGCAGGGCCATTGGGAACTTCTAATGAGCCGTGGTGCATGTCATTATAATCATTTTTCTATTGTATCAGTGAAGCCATTATACTTCCCGTTCTCCTATGAAATGTTAATGCTTCACATTTTTTTCATCCTCCTCAGTGCTTACAGACAATAATTGCCCTCGGGTTAAACCCACTGACCTAAACAACTTAACACGCAAGTGCCTGGCAATGATCATCTCTAAAAAGAGAGAATCTAACCATCTCCCCTTGCCATTCAATAGCATTACCTTAGCTGAATCCCCTACTATCAACAGCCTGGGGTCCACCATGATCCAGACATTTAAATACTATGGTTACAAGAGGAGGTCAGGGGTTGGCTATACCCCAACTCGTGATTCACCAAACCCTGTCCACCATCTACAAGGCACAAATCAGGAGTGTGAGTGTATACTCCTAACTTGCCTGGAAAAGTGCAGTGCAGATCCAACAACACCCAAAAAGCTCATCACCAATGAGAACAAAGCAATCCCCTTGACTGGCACCGTATTCATCACCTTAAACATACATTCCCTCTACCACCAACACACACTGGCATAAGTGCACACCTTTGACAAGATTCCCTGCTGCAACTGTCCAAAGCACCTTTCAAACCCACAGCCTCTACCACCTCGCAGGACAAGGGGAGAAGATGCACAGGAACACCACCACCTACAAATTGCCCTTCAAAATTGCGCACCATTTTGAGTTGGAATGGTGCTGTCATTCCTTCACTGTCACCAGGTCAAAATCCTGGAACTCCCTTCCTAACAGCACTGCAGATGAAACTACTGCACATGCACTGCAGAAGTTGGCGAAGTCAGCTCACACTACCTTCTCAAAGGCAATTCGCGCTGGGCAATAAATGCTGACGTAGCCAACAAATAAAATCAAAGAAAACCTAACCTACTGAGAGGTACAACAATGGCTATAACAGCTGAGAGTCTGTTGTTGCTGGAGGTTATATGGCACAGTATCTCTGAGCCAGAAGCACTGGGTTCAAGTCACACTCCAGGACTTGATGGCCACGGAAGATGTGTTCAGAACCTGGTAGCAACTTGTAAATCTTTCCAACATTCTCCAGATGAGGGGAGTGGGAGAGAGATTCCTGGTCAGAGGCCGCAGCTGGAGTACTGTGTGCAGTTTTGGGCGCCGCACCTGCGCAAGGATATTTTGGCCCTGGAGGGAGTGCAGAGGAGGTTTACTAGGCTGATACCGGAGTTGAGGGGGTTGAGCTATGAGGAGAGGCTGAATAAACTAGGCTTGTACTCGTTAGAGTTTAGAAGAATGAGGGGAGATCTCATTGAGACGTATAAGATGATGAATGGGATGGATAGGATAGAGGTGGAGAGACTCTTCCCGCTCAAAAAAGACAGTAGGACTAGGGGGCACAGCCTCAAGATAAAGGGGAGGCGGTTTAGAACGGAGTTGAGGAGGAACTTCTTCACTCAAAGGGTGGTGAATCTCTGGAATTCTCTGCCCGTTGAAGTGGTGGAGGCTGCCTCGCTAAATATTTTTAAGAAGCGGGTTGATGGGTTCTTGATAAGAGAGGGGATTAAGGGTTATGGGGAGAGGGCGGGAAAGTGGAACTGAGCCACGACAGATCAGCCATGATCTTATTGAATGGCGGGGCGGGCTCGAAGGGCTAGATGGCCTACTCCTGCTCCTATTTCTTATGTTCTTATGTTCTTATGTTCTATCTGCAGGAAAGCAATGGCAAACAATTGCAGCTGGGTGGCACAGTGGCACAATGGTTATTTCAAATTACACTGTAGTGCTTATTTAGTGAATAAGAGTTATAGCTCTTCACTAAGAGACAGGGAAGTCTCAGGAGAACACTTTGATACAAAGGAACTGACCTGGATGTTCCATTCTCCTCTATAGCTAGTGTGATTAAAAAGGAATCATTATTATCAATCCGATCAATTCTAGGACTGAAAAGTGGTGGGGCCTAATCCAAGTTATTATCCTAGCATTTTAAAAGTACTTTCAGAAGCATTTAGAAATATATCATTTACGGGATACAGGCAGCACTGGTTAGGCCAGCATATATTGCCCATTCTTAATTGTCCTTGAGATTTAAAACAAAAAATGCTGGAAATTCTCAGCACCTGTGAGAATGTATAGAGCCAACATTTTGAGTCTAGATGAGCATTTTGCTTTGCCCTTGAGATTGCCTTCATGAACCACTACAGTCCATGTGGTGCAGGTATACCCACAGTGCTGTTACAAGGGAGTTCCAGGGCTTTGATCCAGTGACAGTGAAGGAACAAAGGTGTATTTCCAAGTCAGGATGGTGAGTGACTTGGAGGAGAAGTTCTACGTAATGGTGTTCCCATGTATCTCTTACTCTTGTACTTCAAATGATGGTGATTATGGGTTTGGATGGTGCTGTCAAATGACCCTTGGTGAGTTCCTGTAGTGTATTTTGTAGTGATTGAGTGAGTGTTTAAAACAAAAGTTTTATAGTTCATATAATTTAAAAATTGTACAGGCTGAATCTGGCAGAGCCATTGGAATGGAGGGGAATCCCCTCCAGTGTATTTGTTTGAACTTTCATTGTAGCCTTTTAAATTACTGGCTTTGTCACTGGGGGAAGCTCCAGCTCTAATTGCAGCCTGGTCCATTAAGCTACTGGGCTTCATACTCAGCAGGTATATGCTTCAATGCCAAGAAGATCCTGGAGGAATCCTCCATGTTCCTCTTATCTGTTCCTTCCTTGATCATTATTGACTTGGTGCTGGTGTTCTCCCAACTCTGAAATTTTCCTGGTCTTGCAGTTGATGTGGCGTATATGGATTTTAGCAAAGCGTTTGATAAGGTTCCCCATGGTAGGCTACTGCAGAAAATGCAGGCGCATGGGATTGAGGGTGATTTATCAGGAATTGGCTAGCTGATAAAAGACAGAGGGTGGTGGTTGATGGGAAATATTCAACCTGGAGTTCAGTTACAAGTGGTGTTCCTCAAGGATCTGTTTTGGGGCCACTGCTGTTTGTCATTTTTATAAATGACCTAGATGAGGGTGTAGAAGGATGGGTTAGTAAATTTGCTGACGACACCAAAGTTGGAGGAGTTGTTGACAGTGAGGATGGATGTTACAGTTTGCAGAGGGACATAGGTAAGCTGCAGGGCTGGGCCGAGAGGTGGCAGATGGAGTTTAATACGGAAAAGTGTGAGGTGATTCACTTTGGTAAGAGTAACAGGAGTACAGAATATAGGGCTAATGGAAGGACTCTTAGTAGTGTTGACGAGCAGAGAGATCTCGGGGTACATGTGCATAGCTACCTGAAAGTTGGCACCCAGGTTGATAAGGTTGTTAAGAAGGCGTATGATGTGTTAGCTTTTATTGGTAGAGGGATTGAATTTTGGAGCTGTGAGGTCATATTACAACTGTAGAAAACTCTGGTGCGGCTGCACTTGGAGTGTTGCGTACAGTTCTGGTCGCCGCATTATAAGAAAGATGTGGAGGCATTGGAAAGGGTGCAGAGGAGGTTTACCAGGATGTTGCCTGGTATGGTGGGATGGTCTTATGAGGAAAAGCTGAGGGGCTTGAGGTTATTTTCATTAGAGAGAAGGTTACGAGGTGACCTAATTGAGGCATACAAGATGATCAAAGGATTGGATAGGGTGGACAGTGAAAGCCTTTTTCCTCGGATGGAGATGGCTAACATGAGGGAACATAGCTTTAAATTAAGGAGTGGTAATTATAGGACGGATGTCAGAGGTAGGTTCTTTACTCAGAGGGTAGTAAGGGTGTGGAATGCCCTGCCTGCAGCAGTTGTGGACTCGCCAACTTTAAGGGCGTTCAAATGGTCAGTGGATAAGCATTTGGATAACATTGGAATAGTTTAGGTTAGAGGATCATTAGATTGGTTCCACCGGTCGGCGCAACATCGAGGGCCAAAGGGCCTGTACTGCGCTGTAATGTTCTGTGTTCTATTGCCTCTGTGAGACTGGGAAGATTCTGTCCACTGTCCTTTGACCATGTGCTATAGGTGATTCCTGGTGCCCTAAGGAGATAGGCCAATCTGCTCCTTTCCATCTCCTCCACTAAGTTCTCCAGTGCAGCATCCAAAGATCTTGGAGTCTGCTCTCTCTCATGTCGTGTCATCGTTCATTGTTTCCCATTCACTTCCTGAATGACTGCTGGCATTTGCTTCAGTCACAATGCACCTTCCTTTTAAGAGGCATAGATTAGTTTTAAGAAGGGGGCGGCACGGTAGCACTGTGGTTAGCACTGCTGCTTCACAGCTCCAGGGACCTGGGTTCGATTCCTGGCTCGGGTCACTGTCTGTGTGGAGTTTGCACATTCTCCTCGTGTCTGCGTGGGTTTCCTCCGGGTACTCCGGCTTCCTCCCAACTGTCCAATGATGTGCGGGTTAGGTTGATTGGCCATGCTATATTGACCGTAGATGCAGAGGTTAGAGGATTAATGGGTAAAATGTGTACAGATTGGGGGTGGGGCCTGAGTGGGATTGTGGTCAGTGCAGGCTCGATGGGCCGAAGGGCCTCTTTCTCTACTGTAGGGTTTCTATGATTTCTATGAAGTGCCTGGAAGCTATGAGCCTGGGATACTTGCAGATGCAGATCCACTGAGCAGCATGGTTAATGTGGGCTGCACACAGAAATCATTCTAATGAGCAGGCAGTATCAAGTTGGTATACTGCCCATGTCTCAGTCTCCAGCTGCAGATTAGTCACATACTGTAGTCCATTGCTACTGGCTATCGAACTGACACCCAGGAGATTGTCTCGGAATTAATGCAATGGAGGGGAACTGATCGATACTCTATTGAACCAACACTTTACAATTCATTCTGATAATGTCAAGAATGCATAAACATCTTGCAAATATAAAATTAGCTCTTTAATGTAAAAACACACAAACTGTTACTGTACGCCTAGCAAATAAATGCTTCAACAATACCTGGCATCAGAACATCCAAATATTTCCTATAAGTTTTCTGATCCATCACCCAAAGTAGCCAGCTTCCGTTGACTGAAGGAATGCTTGCATGTAGAAGTGAATGCTGCCTGCATGTTCTCTGTTTAACTTTATGATGACCCAGCAGAGCAACCTTTGCCTAAGGCCCACACCTTCTGTGTGTAACAGATGCTTGAACCTACCTTGGCACTTCTGATGACCATGGATTCTTTATCCATTGACTACCAAGTATGTTGGACCCAGGAGCCTGCATTCATTCACTGACTGACCTCCATCAATGCAATTTGCATTTTTAGAATATGTTCAAGGGATGTAGCTATCACTGGTGAGGCCATCCCCATCCCCAATTGTTCTTGAGAAGGTGGTGGTGAGCTGTTTTCTTGAACAACTGTCCATATGGTGTAGGTAGACCCACAATGTGCAGTTGGTATCCTCATTTCCATCCAGGCCATAGGACTGGCTCAGAATGGACCATTTTGAGTTCAAGGGGAAGCTATTCCTCATATTTGTTGACTATTACTACAAATGGATTGAGGTTGAATATCTATATGGTACAGCCTCAGAAGCAGTCATCAATTCACTGAGGTAACGTTGATGTGGAGATGCCGACATTGGACTGGGATAGACACAGTGAGGAGTCTTACAACACCAGGTTAAAGTCCAACAGGTTTATTTGGTAGCATGAGCTTTCGGAGCGTCGCTCCTTCATCAGGTGAGCGGGAGTTGCATTCACAAACAGGGGATATATAGACACAAACTCAATTACGAGACATCTTATGGTTAGTGAAATTTTGCAAGCCCAGGCAAGTAGTGGGACTTGAAGATAGTGTAACAAGCCCCCACGATTTGCCCGGGCATGCAAAATCTAACTGCCCTGGCTTGAGATATTGAAAGAACTTAATGCAAACCTCATTCATAACAAATTTTTAAAGTTTTTTTAAAGTTTAAGTTTAAAGTTCAAACTTTGATGCATATCACATTCATAACAAGATGGATGAATTAATAGCACAAATCAAAATAAGTAAGTATGATTTAATAGCCATTGTAGAAACATGGTTACAAGGGGTGAGGCATAAATATCCAAGGGTATATGACATTTCAGGACAGGATGTAAGAAAAAAGAAGGTGGAGTGGCTCTGTTAATAAAGATTGAGGTAAGTACAGTAGTAAGAAGTGATCCTGGTTTGGAAGATCAAAATGTAGCATCAGTTTGGGTTGAGATCAGAAATAGCAAAGGAAATAAGTCATTGGTGGGAGTAGTTCTGGACCTTCGAATAGCAGCTACACTATACAACAAAGTATAAATCAAGAAATAATGGAGGCTTGTAAGAAAGGTACTGCTGTAGTCTTGCCTTATTTTAATCTTTAAATCAAATTGGCACAGGCAGCCTGCATGACGAGTTCATAGTGTGTACTTGGTGCAGTGTCTTAAAACAATACATGCTTGAATCAATCAGATAGCAGGCTATTTTAGGCCTGGTTATGTGTAATGAAACTGAATTAATTAACAACCTCATAGTAAAGGTTCATTTAGGAAAGAGTGATCACAATCTGTTAGAATTTCACATTTGGTTTGAGGGTGAGAAATGTAGGTCTGAAACTAATATCTCAAACTTAAATAAAAGCAATTAAAAGGGTATGTGGACAGAATTAGCTAAAGTGCACTTGGAAAATAGGTTAATAGGGAAGATCATAGGAAAACAATGGTAGACATATAAGAAGACATTTCACAATTCTCTACAGGCGTATATTCCATTGAGAAAGAGTGATCCTATGAGAAGGATGCAGCATGAAACAAATAAAATCTGAGGAAAAACAAATGAAATATGAAAACGAGTCAGGGATTTATAACATAAATTCATCAAATTGTTTCTTGGAATGTATGGTTAATGATGAGGATGGTTATAGCCTGATTTATAGTGACAATGGGGACACAATGTAGGCAGGGTGTGAGATTGTGGGACGGGGTTGCTTGAGAGGGTAGATACCAAATAGAAGTTTTCCCTAATATGGGAATCTGGAACAGGGGGCAGTTTCCAAATAAGCAGTCTCCTATTTAACAGTGAGATGAGGAGGAAGTTCTTCCTCAGACGGTCACTAGTGTTTGGAATTCTCTTCCACAGAAAGCACTGGAGGCTGAGATAGGCATCCTTAATCGACAAGGATATCAAGGGTTAATGAGAGCAGGAAGGAAGGTGGAGCTAAGGCCATAACCAGATCAGCCATGACCTAATTGAATGGTGGAGTGGGCTTGAGGGGCTGAATGGCCTACTGCTGCTTCTATTTGTTGTGTTTTTAGGATCTTCAGCAGCTTTCTCTTCACAGGTTGATCTTTCAAAGTAAACACCTCTGTCCTCTGGCACAGCTAGGACCAAACTTGTTTTTCAGCACTCTTCCTTACAAAATATTTACAGCACAGAAACAGACCATTGAGCCCAATGTGCTTATGTCAGTTTACGCTCTACGTGGGTCTCGGTTCATCGCAGGCTGTGCTTTCCTTTAGTTCGTGTAACAACACGTTGGGTTGGATTTTCATCCTTAAAGTGGATAAAGGGAGTCAGGAAAATTGCAGGCTTAACCCACCCCTCATGAAAGAAAGTACTCACAGGGATGGGATTTTCATTGTGTGGACTGCCAGCCAACTTGGGAAATAGACCAAAGGCAGCCACAGTGGTTTCTGGGTGTCAAGGCAGGCATTTAAAGACCTGTCCTGGTGCTGTGGGACTTTGTTCCACTAAAATAAAAACAGGAATGTCCTCCATCCTCCCCGTGTCCCATCCATGCCACCTCATGCCCCCAAACTTACCCTATAAAGAGTCTCATGCCCCCGTTCTAAGCTTTGGCCCCCACCCACCACTTTGGCCCCATGACAAGCCATGCCCCCCAAAAGCCCCTGTCACCACTTATACTTCCACCATGCCAAACTCTGCCCCCCAAGCAACCTGTAAGGGTGGCACAGTGGTACAGTGGTTAGCACTGCTGCCTCACAATGCCAGGGCCCCTGGTTCGATTCCTGGCTTGGGTCACTGTCCGTGTGGAGTTTGCATGTTCTCCTCATGTTTGTGTGGGTTTCCTCTGGGTGCTCCGGTTTCCTCCCACAGTCCAAAGATGTGCTAGTTAAGTGGATTGTTCATGCTAAATTGCCCCTTAGTATTGGGGGACTAGCTAGGGTAAATACATGAGGTTATGGGGATAGGGCCTGGGTGTGATTGTGGTTAGTGCAGACTTGATGGGCTGAATGGCCTCCTTCTGCACTGGAAGATTCTATATATCTATTGTCCTTTATGCTCCCCTGCAAACCTATGAAATTTCAGCACCCATTCACCCACTATACACTGATCTTATAGTAACAGTAGGATATGTGAATAAAGTTTAACATAAAACAGTCATTCATTGCTAAGTTCCCACTTCCTTAAATAAAACTGACAACTGAGATAATTTAAGGTATCCACAGCAGAAATTGCAAGCACCAAGATTGGTGGAATGGCAAATTGCGCGGAGGGTGTGGAGAGTCTGCAGAAGGATCTAGATAGGCTGGGCAAATGGGCCAGGAAATGGCAAATGGAATTTAATGTTGGCAAGTGTGAGGTGGTCCACTTTGGCAGGAATTATGGTAGGAAGGACTATTACTTACGGGGCGAAAAACTGCAGCAGGCGACGGTGCAGAGGGACCTCGGGGTCCTTGTGCATGAGTCGCAAAAACCCAGCTTGCAGGTGCAGCAGGTGGTCAGGAAGGCGAATGGGATGCTGGCCTTCATAGCGAGGGGGATTGAATATAAAAGTAGGGAGGTCTTGCTGCAGCTGTATAGGGCACTGGTGAGGCTGCAGCTGGAGTACTGTGTGCAGTTTTGGTTGCCGTACTTACGCAAGGATATTTTGGCCTTGGAGGGAGTGCAGAGGAGGTTTACTAGGCTGATACCGGAGTTGAGGGGGTTGAGCTATGAGGAGAGGCTGAATAAACTAGGCTTGTACTCGTTAGAGTTTAGAAGAATGAGGGGAGATCTCATTGAGACGTATAAGATGATGAATGGGATGGATAGGATAGAGGTGGAGAGGCTCTTCCCGTTCAGAAAGGACAGTAGGACTAGGGGGCACAGCCTCAAGATAAAGGGGGGGCGGTTTAGAACGGAGTTGAGGAGGAACTTCTTCACTCAAAGGGTGGTGAATCTCTGGAATTCTCTGCCCGTTGAAGTGGTGGAGGCTACCTCGCTAAATATATTTAAGACGCGGGTTGATGGGTTTTTGATAAGCGAGGGGATTAAGGGTTATGGGGAGAGGGCGGGAATGTGGAACTGAGCCACGACAGATCAGCCATGATCTTATTGAATGGCGGGGCGGGCTCGAAGGGCTAGATGGCCTACTCCTGCTCCTATTTCTTATGTTCACTTGGAAAACTTGTCTTGTGTAAATACACATTGTAAAAATGATAGCATAGATCAGAGAGCCAGACAGTGTCAGTTAAGCAATGCTTTATCTAGGGCTCAGGCTATTAGCAGGTTAATGGATTTCTGGACATGCAGCCAAGCCTCATTATTTATTCTTGGCTGAGAGCCCAGAAATGTAAGGCATGAAGGCCATATCAGTTGGATGGTAGGCATCGCTTGACATGGAGCATGAGGGGCCATAGGAGTTGTTTGGTGGGCATAACTTGGCATGAGGGGCATGAGGAGGACTTTTTGAACTAAACTTTCAATCACAACTTGGTAAAAATCTAGCCCACTAGTACCTGTTAATGAGCTCTGAGTTTCGCCCTGTGAAGATCCCTGTAATTGGCTATCCAGCTACCTCCCCTCACCACACCAGGGCATTACTGTCTGTGGACTAGTGCTCAGGAGGAATGAGGCATATGCTGATGTTTCTTTTGGAGGATTTCCCTCCCTGAATCTTATTCTGCAGAGTCCAAACCATCTGAGGAATCCTGAGAAAGAAGGAGGAGGCAAAAGGACTCAGCACTGCGCAGAAAGGTTAGGCAATAGTAACGTGAATACTAGATTGCAAATTTTCCGTGTATATGAGGCAAGAGTAACAGGCAATCACCATCCTCCAGCTATAGTGACCATAGAAATCATAGAATCACAGAACCCTACAGTGCAGAAAGAGGCCCTTTGGCCCATTGAGTCTGCACCGACCACAATCCCACCCAGGCTCTACCCCCATATCCCTGCACATTTACCCACTAATCCTCTAACCTACGCATCTCAGGACACTAAGAGGCAATTTTAGCATGGCCAATCAACCTAACCCACACATCTTTGGACTGTGGGAGGAAACCGGAGCACCCAGAGGAAACCCATGCAGACATGAGGAGAACATGCAAACTCCACACAGATAGTGACCTGAACCAGGAATCAAACCCAGACCCCAAAGGAAGAAAGTGGAAAAGAGAAAATGTCTGGGGTGTATGGGGTCCTTAATTATGCTGGCTTCTTTGCCGAGGCAACGGGAAGTGTAGACAGAGTCAATGGATGGGAGGCTGGTTTCAGTGATGGATTGGGCTACATTCACGACCTTTTGTAGTTCCTTGCAATCCTGAGTAGATCGAGAGCCATAACAAGCTGTGATACAACCAGAAAGAATGCTTTCTATGGTGTATCTGTAAAAGTTGGTGAGAGTCATAGCTGACATGCCAAATTTCCTTAGTCTTCTGAGAAAGCATAGAACATAGAACATAGAACATTACAGCGCAGAACAGGCCCTTCGGCCCACGATGTTGCGCCGACCAGTTACAAAAACAATGACCCACTAGCCTATACCAATCCCTTTTCGTCCATAAACCTATCCAGAGATCTCTTAAACGCCCCCAAACTAGACGCATTTACAACTGCAGCAGGCAGGGCATTCCAATCCCTCACCACCCGCTGGGTAAAGAACCTACCCCTGACATCCGTCCTGTAGCTACCCCCCCTTAATTTAAAGCCATGCCCCCTCGTGCTAGCTTTCTCCATCCGAGGAAAAAGGCTATCACTATCCACCCTATCTAAACCTCTAATCATCTTATATGTTTCAATAAGATCCCCTCTTAGCCGCCTTCTTTCCAACGAAAACAACCCTAAATCCCTCAGTCTCTCCTCATAGGACCTCCCCACCATACCAGGCAACATCCTAGTAAACCTCCTCTGCACCCTCTCCAACGCCTCCACATCCTTCTTGTAATGCGGGGACCAGAACTGCACACAGTACTCCAAGTGCGGCCGCACTAGAGTAGTGTACAGTTGCAACATTACACTGCGACTCCTAAATTCAATCCCCCTACCAATAAACGCCAAGACACCGTACGCCTTCTTAACAACCTTATCTACTTGATTCCCAACTTTCAGGGATCTATGTACACACACACCTAGATCCCTCTGTTCATCCACACTATTCAAAGTCCTCCCGTTAGCCCTATACTCGACACATCTGTTGCTCCTACCAAAGTGAATTACCTCACACTTCTCCGCATTAAATTCCATCCGCCACCTCTCGGCCCAGCTCTGCAACCTATCTAAGTCTCCCTGCAGACTATGACACCCTTCCTCACAATCTACCACACCTCCAATTTTGGTGTCATCAGCAAATTTACTAATCCACCCAACTATACCCTCATCCAGATCATTAATAAAAATTACAAACAACAGTGGCCCCAAAACAGATCCCTGAGGCACACCACTCGTAACTGTACTCCATGATGAATATTTACCATCCACCACCACCCTCTGTCTCCTATCTGATAGCCAATTCCTGATCCAACTTCCTAGATTACCCACAATCCCATACATCTGCATTTTCTGCAGAAGCCTACCATGGTGAACCTTATCGAACGCCTTACTAAAATCCATGTATACCACGTCAACTGCCTTACCCCCATCCACCTCTTTGGTCACCTTCTCAAAAAACTCAATAAGGTTAGTAAGGCACGACCTACCCGCTACAAAACCATGTTGACTATTTCTAATCAATTCATTACACTCCAAATAACTATAAATCCTATCCCTAATAATTTTTTCTAAAACCTTGCCCACAACAGAAGTAAGACTCACCGGTCTATAATTCCCGGCAAAGTCTCTGTTCCCCTTCTTAAACAATGGGACAACATTCGCTATCCTCCAATCCTCCGGGACTACACCAGAGACCAATGACGACCTGAAGATCTGAGCCAGAGGCTCTGCAATCACCTCTCTAGCCTCCCAGAGAATCCTAGGGTAGATCCCATCCGGACCAGGGGACTTATCTATTTTCAGCCCCTCAAGAATTTCCAGCACATCCTCTTTATCAACCGTAATACTGTCTATTTTACACCCCTGCAACCCAATGTCCTCCTCAGCTATATTCATGTCCCCCTGCGTGAACA
The DNA here is from genome assembly GCF_965287045.1 of Carcharhinus amblyrhynchos. Classification (NCBI taxonomy): domain Eukaryota; kingdom Metazoa; phylum Chordata; class Chondrichthyes; order Carcharhiniformes; family Carcharhinidae; genus Carcharhinus; species Carcharhinus amblyrhynchos. Next base: position 95,520,641 of record NC_137328.1, read on the forward strand.
CCGAAGAGAAATATTGGTTCAATACTTCTCCAATCTCCTCCGGTTCCACACACAACTTCCCCCTGCTGTCAGTAACTGGCCCTAATCTTGCCCTGACCAACCTTCTGTTCTTGACATACCTATAGAACGCCTTAGGATTCTCCTTAATCCTATCAGCCAAAGTCTTCTCATGTCCTCTTTTAGCCCTTCTCAACTCACTCTTCAACTCCCTCCTAGCCAATCTAAAGCTTTCTAGTGCACTATCTGAGCCCTCCAATCTCATCCTAACATAAGCCTCCTTTTTCTTTTTAACCATCGACTCAACTCTTTTAGTGCACCACGGTTCCCTAGATCTACCAAATCCACCATGCCTGACAGGGACATACCTATCAAGGACTCGCAGTAGCTGCTCCTTGAAAAAACTCCACATTTCAGACGTTCCCAGTCCCTGTAATCCCCTAATCCAATCCATGCTTCCTAATTCACTCCTGATAGCCTCATAATCGCCCTTACCCCAGCTAAAATTGCTGACCCGAGGTTCATGCCTATCTCTTCCCATCACTAAGGTGAACGTAACCGAATTGTGGTCACTATCACCAAAATGCACACCAACTTCCAAGTCTAGCACCTGGTCTGGCTCATTTCCCAGCACCAAATCCAATATAGCCTCACCTCTAGTTGGCCTGTCTACATACTGAGACAAAAAACCTTCCTGCACGCTTTGTACAAACACTGACCCCTCTAGCGAGCTAGAACTATAGCAACTCCAATCAATATTCGTAAAGTTAAAGTCCCCCATAACAATTACCCTATTACTTTCACTCCTAACCAGGATTGTCTCCGCAATCCTTTCCTCAACCTCTCTAGAACTTTTAGGAGGTCTATAAAAGACTCCCAACAGGGTGACCTCTCCTCTCCTATTTCTAATCTCCGCCCATACTACCTCAACTGACAAGTCCTCATCAAACTTTCTCTCCGACACTGTGATACAGTCCTTGACTAGCAATGCTACCCCACCCCCCCTTCTACCTTCTTCTCTACTCCGACTAAAGCATTTGTACCCCGGAACCTGCAACATCCATTCCTGACCCTGCTCTATCCAAGTCTCAGAAATGGCCACAACATCAAAGTCCCAGGTACTGATCCACGCTGCAAGTTCATCCACTTTATTGCGAAGTGAGCCAATATTTTAGCTTATCGCTTGCTTTCTCAAGCTCATAATCTGCAATTGAATTCAGATACCACAAAGACAAACTGTTACATTCTCACTGTTATTGTTGGTAAAAAGGAGTTACCTTGAAGTAATAACAAAGAACATCATATTGAAAACCTGATGTGTTGGACTCCACTGCCATCTATAGTTTAGGATTTTACCCAAGGTTTGGGTTATTCTTTGAATGTTGTCCAAAAAATAATCAGTTGATTTCTTCTGAGCAGTCATGGGAAGTATGGTGATGTGTTCCACCAATCTCTACATATTTTTACATATTGTTGCCAGTTCTGGTCAGTTCTGGAAGTCATGAGGTAGAGATGCTGGTGTTGGACTGGGACGGGCACAGAAAGAAGTCTCACCACACCAGGTTAAACTCCAACAGGTTTATTTGAAATCACGAACTTTCGGAGTGCTGCTCCCTAATCAGGGGAGTGGATGCTAGTTCACAAACATGGCATATATAGGCAAAGATACCATTGCAAGATAATTACAGATTGGAATGTGAAGAATGGTTGGAATGCGAGTCCTTACAGTTTATCAAGTCTTCACTGATATGAACAGTATGATTGGAGAGAGGGATAATCAAAGGCTAAAGGAGTATGAATTGTCTCAAGCCAGGACAGTTAGTAGGATTTTGCGAACCCATGCAGTTTGGTGAGGGTTACAGATAGTGTGATATGAACCTAAGATCTCAGTTGAGGCTGTCCTCGTGTGCGGAACTTGGCTATCAGTTTCTGCTCAGTGACTCTGTGTTGTCGTGTGTCTTGAAGGCTGCCTTGGAGAACATTTACCTGAAGCTTGGAGGCTGAATGCCTGTGACTGCTGAAGTGTTCCCCAACAGGAGAGCACTCCTGCCTGGCGATTCTTTCACAGTGTCCATTCATCCGTTGTTGTAGCGTCTGCATGGTCTTTACCAATGTAGTTCTAGAAGTGGCCAGCTTGTGTGGCTGAGTGTGTTAACATAGAACATAGAACATAGAACACTACAGCGCAGAACAGGCCCTTCGGCCCACGATGTTGCGCCGACCAGTTACAAAAACAATGACCCACTAGCCTATACCAATCCCTTTTCGTCCATAAACCTATCCAGAGATCTCTTAAACGCCCCCAAACTAGACGCATTTACAACTGCAGCAGGCAGGGCATTCCAATCCCTCACCACCCGCTGGGTAAAGAACCTACCCCTGACATCTGTCCTGTAGCTACCCCCCCTTAATTTAAAGCCATGCCCCCTCGTGCTAGCTTTCTCCATCCGAGGAAAAAGGCTATCACTATCCACCCTATCTAAACCTCTAATCATCTTATATGTTTCAATAAGATCCCCTCTTAGCCGCCTTCTTTCCAACGAAAACAACCCTAAATCCCTCAGTCTCTCCTCATAGGACCTCCCCACCATACCAGGCAACATCCTAGTAAACCTCCTCTGCACCCTCTCCAACGCCTCCACATCCTTCTTGTAATGCGGGGACCAGAACTGCACACAGTACTCCAAGTGCGGCCGCACTAGAGTAGTGTACAGTTGCAACATTACACTGCGACTCCTAAATTCAATCCCCCTACCAATAAACGCCAAGACACCGTACGCCTTCTTAACAACCTTATCTACTTGATTCCCAACTTTCAGGGATCTATGTACACACACACCTAGATCCCTCTGTTCATCCACACTATTCAAAGTCCTCCCGTTAGCCCTATACTCGACACATCTGTTGCTCCTACCAAAGTGAATTACCTCACACTTCTCCGCATTAAATTCCATCCGCCACCTCTCGGCCCAGCTCTGCAACCTATCTAAGTCTCCCTGCAGACTATGACACCCTTCCTCACAATCTACCACACCTCCAACTTTGGTGTCATCAGCAAATTTACTAATCCACCCAACTATACCCTCATCCAGATCATTAATAAAAATTACAAACAACAGTGGCCCCAAAACAGATCCCTGAGGCACACCACTCGTAACTGTACTCCATGATGAATATTTACCATCCACCACCACCCTCTGTCTCCTATCTGATAGCCAATTCCTGATCCAACTTCCTAGATTACCCACAATCCCATACATCTGCATTTTCTGCAGAAGCCTACCATGGTGAACCTTATCGAACGCCTTACTAAAATCCATGTATACCACGTCAACTGCCTTGCCCCCATCCACCTCTTTGGTCACCTTCTCAAAAAACTCAATAAGGTTAGTAAGGCACGACCTACCCGCTACAAAACCATGCTGACTATTTCTAATCAATTCATTACACTCCAAATAACTATAAATCCTATCCCTAATAATTTTTTCTAAAACCTTGCCCACAACAGAAGTAAGACTCACCGGTCTATAATTCCCGGCAAAGTCTCTGTTCCCCTTCTTAAACAATGGGACAACATTCGCTATCCTCCAATCCTCCGGGACTACACCAGAGACCAATGACGACCTGAAGATCTGAGCCAGAGGCTCTGCAATCACCTCTCTAGCCTCCCAGAGAATCCTAGGGTAGATCCCATCCGGACCAGGGGACTTATCTATTTTCAGCCCCTCAAGAATTTCCAGCACATCCCCTTTATCAACCGTAATACTGTCTATTTTACACCCCTGCAACCCAATGTCCTCCTCAGCTATATTCATGTCCCCCTGCGTGAACACCGAAGAGAAATATTGGTTCAATACTTCTCCAATCTCCTCCGGTTCCACACACAACTTCCCCCTGCTGTCAGTAACTGGCCCTAATCTTGCCCTGACCAACCTTCTGTTCTTGACATACCTATAGAACGCCTTAGGATTCTCCTTAATCCTATCAGCCAAAGTCTTCTCATGTCCTCTTTTAGCCCTTCTCAACTCACTCTTCAACTCCCTCCTAGCCAATCTAAAGCTTTCTAGTGCATTATCTGAGCCCTCCAATCTCATCCGAACATAAGCCTCCTTTTTCTTTTTAACCATCGACTCAACTCTTTTAGTGCACCACGGTTCCCTAGATCTACCAAATCCACCATGCCTGACAGGGACATACCTATCAAGGACTCGCAGTAGCTGCTCCTTGAAAAAACTCCACATTTCAGACGTTCCCAGTCCCTGTAATCCCCTATTCCAATCCATGCTTCCTAATTCACTCCTGATAGCCTCATAATCGCCCTTACCCCAGCTAAAATTGCTGACCCGAGGTTCATGCCTATCTCTTCCCATCACTAAGGTGAACGTAACCGAATTGTGGTCACTATCACCAAAATGCACACCAACTTCCAAGTCTAGCACCTGGTCTGGCTCATTTCCCAGCACCAAATCCAATATAGCCTCACCTCTAGTTGGCCTGTCTACATACTGAGACAAAAAACCTTCCTGCACGCTTTGTACAAACACTGACCCCTCTAGCGAGCTAGAACTATAGCAACTCCAATCAATATTCGTAAAGTTAAAGTCCCCCATAACAATTACCCTATTACTTTCACTCCTAACCAGGATTGTCTCCGCAATCCTTTCCTCAACCTCTCTAGAACTTTTAGGAGGTCTATAAAAGACTCCCAACAGGGTGACCTCTCCTCTCCTATTTCTAATCTCGAAGCGAGGTTGTGAATCAGTGCTGTCTCATTAACATTCTGTGTAAATGATAGTCTTTTCAAATGAGTGCCTGGTATTGTGAGTTGATTAGTGAAAGTATGTTTAAAGAACCACAAGTGTTGATAAAAAGTCCTATAACATCCTTACTGTTGGACTATTTTCCTGTATTTGTTTTAATTTTTCACAGATGACCTGTGATGTTCAGATTCCATTTTCTCCCCCAGTTCAAAGGATTTTCTGTTGACAGCCTCCTGTCTATTTGTCATTCAGAGGAAGAAGCAATGACCGGAGTTCTCTAGCCGTTCACGCCCTGCTGCCACCGAGGATGGGGATCTGGTGCTCAGCCAAATATCTGTTCAGTGCAGTGGGTTGGGGGTAAGATGGAGGAATCTGCCCATTAGTGGCAAAGCCAAGCTGGTAGACACCACAGGAGCTATCTGGTCATCCTGAAGGTGCTCCCACTTCAGGTTGTAATAAATCGAGGGCGACTCAATGAGGCTTCAGAAATAAATGCTTTATTGCTAAAGCAGCGAATAACAATATATACTAATAAGACCTGACTGATTAACTATGCAATCGTACACTGCTCTTTCTTGGCTCCCACTGCTGATCCTTCCCAACCTGGGATTCACACCCTTGCGCACTATTTGCTCGGTTTCCCATCATGACATTTCACAGGATCCAGCTGAACAACATGGCCCTCAGTGAATGCCCCCTTAAAGGGGCCACGCTACCACACAGGTCATGCAGATCAAGACACCCTTATCTCCAACCCTCCCAATCGTGATGCTTCCAGAGGCTGCAGTTCAATGAGTTGTGACACATGACCTGAAGCTCACCTTAACCACAGGTACCAGTCCCACTGCTGCCGGATATGAAGCACCTTGAATATTTCTCCTCTGGTGCATCTCCAGGCTGCCTCTGGTCATGCTGGGCTGGAGGTTATAGGCACCATATTCCCTCCAACCAAAACATTGCTCACCTGGCTGCCCAACAGCAATATTGGTACTGGGAGCTGTCTAAATTTATTGCCCATCCCTAATTGCCCTTGAGAAGTGATGGTAAGCTGTCTCCTTGAACTGCTGCAGTCTATGTGGTGTGGGTACATCCACTGTGCTGTTAGGGAGTTCCAGGAGTTTGACCCAGCGACAATGAAGAAACAGTGATATATTTCCAAGTCAGGATGATCTGTGGCTTCGAGAGGAACTTTATTTTAAATTAATTTTAATGGGATGGGGCATCACTGACTAGATCAGCATTCATTGTCCATCCCTAATTGTCCTTGTAGATGGTGCTGTCCGCATTTATCTGCTATCCTTGTCTTACTTGGTGGCCAGGGTTGTGGGTTTGGAAGGTGTTTAAGGCATCTTGGTCAGCTGCTGGGTGGTGTAATGAGTTTGTTTTGCACATTTTTCAACATTTTGTTCCAATAACTTTGGTGAAAGTGGACATCTGGAGTTATTTTAAATGGATGCTAAGTCGCTATCACCATGTTAGACTCTCATACAAAGTCAAAATGATACCTTAGGCACGCTACTTTGTAAAATACTACTTTGTGACCATAAACCTTGTTATAACAAGCCTTTCCTCTGGTACCTTCCAACTGTATTGACTGGGGTTCTGCTGGAAACAATTTATAAGCAATTTATAAGCAACTTGTAAGAATGAGATTTTACTATTATTTACTTGAAGCAAGTCAACTTTATTCTTTACAAAATTCTGGATACTTTGACATTGAAAAGGAAATTTGTAAAAAACCTACGGTGCAGAAGGAGGCCATTTGGGCCATCATGTCTGCACCGACCACAAACCCATCCAGGCCCTATTCCCACAACCCCACATATTTACCCTGCTAATGGACAATTTAGCATGGCCAATCCACCTAACCCACACATCTTTGGACTGTGGGAGGAAATCAAAACACCCGGAGGAAACCCACACTGACATGGGGAGAATGCACAAACTCCATACAGACAATGAGTCAAGACCAGAATTGAACCCTGGTGCTGTGAGGCAGCAGTGCTAACTGTTGTGCCACAGTGCCGTCCCTATTTGAGAAGTGACCTTATTCACCCAGAATATTGCTTTAAATTAATCAATAGGAGTAAGAACAAGGGCACACGGGTCCATACTAGTAAAACTTGACTTTAGGACAGATATCAAGAAATCCTTCAGACAAAGAACGGCCAGCAAAAGATTAAAACCTTCAAATGGGCGAACAAAGACAAAATCCATGAAGTCATTTACAGAACTTTGCAATGCTTCAGCGTAGAGAGGATAGGATCTGTCTGGATGAATGAATGAATTTACCTCATCGGTAACTACCTTGTGATCATGTGAGTTATTAGCTATTTCAGAGTACAGGGAGGCAGAAGCAGTCTCATACTGACATCTGCTGGCAATATGTTAGGACCAGTAAGAGGGCCCAGAAAGTTCAGCCAAAGAGTGCTGTGTGGGTGAGGCGATTGAATCATAGAATCCTACAGTAAAGAATGCGGCCATTCGGCCCATTGAACTTGCACTGACCTCAAACCCACCCAGGCCCTATTCCCATAACGCCACTTAGTTACCCTGCTAATCCCCCTGACACTAAAGGGCAATTTAACATGGCCAGTCAACCTAACCCGCACATCTTTGCACTGTGGGAAGAAACTGTAGCACCCGGAGGAAACCCACACAGCCATGGGGAGAATGTGTAAACTCCACACAGACAGTTACCCGAGGCTGGAATTGAACCTGGGTCCCTAGCGCCGTGAGACAGCGGGGCTAACCACTGTGCCACCATGTTGCTTGACTGAATTGCCAGGTTCCTGTTCTCCAACCTGCAAAGTTAAAGTCACTTTTCAAACATTAACCATTTTAATCATGGGATCCAGATCCCAAACCTTGCTTAGATCGTCTGGCATATCCCATCATCCTGACACCAGGGTTGAATTTCATCGGCTCCCAGGAGTGGGCTAGGAAGCATGGGGGCTGGTACAATTGAAGGGCCTTTGATACAATCCCACTGTCAGGGCATTTTACTTATGATGGGACTGGACATTGACAGACTAGCTGCCTTAAGGAGGCGGGCAGTCAATTTATCTGTACAAAGGCTCTAATAAGGGCTGTCACTACTGTCAGTGGAGGGATTGTCTCACGGGTCAAAGAAGGGGCAGCAGCTTGAAAGGCAGAATCCATGGCCCCAGTGACCACGCTTGAGGAGATTTCCCTCAGCCCTGCGGATTTCTCCTGAATTCCTCTGCAGTGACCACCTCTCTCGTGGCACTGCTGAAGCTTCAGAACTGCTGGGTCTGCGTGCAATTTGTGGTCAAATTGTGAAGCAGATCTCGCAGACCTGGGACCTGCTTTCCACCCTGACATCGGAGCCCACACTCAGCTGATAAGATTCAGCTCCCAATCTCTTCGCAGTTTGAAAGGTGGGAACTTCAGACCTATGAAGTTCATGCACATGGTTTTACATAAGTATGTAAGAAATAGGATCACGAATAAAAGGAAAAAGAAAGACCTGTATTTATATTTCTAAGACCGCCAGATATCCCAAAGCAATTTACAGCCTAAGGGATTATAGCTCCTTGAATCTGCTCCTCCATTCAATAAGATCATGACTGATTAGCACATCAATTAACTGTCTTTAGAGAAACTGAGTTTAGAACATAGAACATAGAACATAGAACATTACAGCGCGGAACAGGCCCTTCGGCCCACGATGTTGCGCCGACCAGCTTTTTTAAAAAAAAACACTGACCCACTAATCTAAACCAATCCCTTTTCGTCCATAAACCTATCCATAGATCTCTTAAACGCCCCCAAACTAGGCGCATCCACAACTGCAGCAGGCAGGGCATTCCAATCCCTCACCACCCTCTGGGTAAAGAACCTACCCCTGACATCCGTCCTATAACTACCACCCCTTAATTTAAAGCCATGCCCCCTCGTGCTAGCATTCTCCATCCGAGGAAAAAGGCTATCACTATCCACCCTATCTAAACCTCTAATCATCTTATATGTTTCAATAAGATCCCCTCTTAGCCTCCTTCTTTCCAGCGAAAACAACCCCAAATCCCTCAGTCTCTCCTCATATGACCTCCCCTCCATACCAGGCAACATCCTGGTAAATCTCCTCTGCACCCTCTCCAAAGCCTCCACATCCTTCCTGTAATGTGGGGACCAGAACTGCACACAATACTCCAAGTGCGGCCACACCAGAGTTGTGTACAGTTGCAACATGACGCTGCGACTCCTAAATTCAATCCCCCTACCAATAAACGCCAAGACACTGTATGCCTTCTTAACTACCTTATCTACTTGATTCCCAACCTTCAGGGATCTATGTACACATACACCTAGATCCCTCTGCTCCTCCACACTATTCAAAGTCCTCCCGTTAGCCCTATACTGAACACATCTGTTATTCCTACCGAAATGGATTACCTCACACTTCTCCGCATTAAACTCCATCCGCCACCTCGCGGCCCAGCTCTGCAACCTGTCCAAGTCACCCTGCAAACTATGACACCCTTCCTCACAATCTACCACACCACCGACTTTGGTGTCATCAGCAAACTTACTAATCCACCCAACTATACCCTCATCCAGATCATTAATAAAAATTACACGGCAATGTAGGCATCTATAGTTATAACCTGACACAATGACAACTTGCCATTGCTTTACAGCCAATGGGATTATAGCTCCTTGTAACTGCTCCTCTATTCAATAAAATCATAACTGATCTTCCATCTCAATTCCTCTTTTCCAATCGCACCTGGGTGGGTCAGGGTGGCACGATAACGCAGTGATTGGCACTGCTGCCTCACAGCGCCAGCGACCCGGGTTCAATTCCTGGATTGGGTCAGTATGCAGAGTCTGCATGTTCTCTCCGTGACTGCATGGGTTTCCTGCAGATGCTCTGGTTCCCTGTTACAGTCTGAGAGATGTGCTGGTTAGGAGAATTGGCCATGCTAAATTCTCCCTCAGTGTATCCAAACAGGTGACCGAGCATGGCGACTGGGGGATTTTCACAGTAACTTTATTGCAGTGTTAATGTAAATCTACTTGTGACAAATAAACCTTGATTTCCTTGGTACCCAAAAATCTATTGATCTTGGTTTTGAATACGCTTGACTACACAGTCCTCCCAGCTCTCTGGCATGGACAATTCCAAAGATTCACAACACGAAGACATTTTTCCTCATCTTAATCCTAAATGAGCAATCCTTTATTCTGAAACTACAGGCGGAATTCTCCAGCTGCACTGGTCTAAAAGCTGGAAATTCTCACCTGCCTGTCAGTGGGTTTTCACATTGTCTGCAAGCCACCTGCTAAAATTCCAGTGGTGGGCGGGATGGGAGAATTCCGACCTATATCTCCTTGCCAGACAAAACAGCTTCTCCTCACTTGCCCTATCAATCCTTTAAGAATTTTATACCCTTCAATGCAATCACCTTTCACTCATAGAGTCATCGAGATATACAGTACAGAAACAGGCCCTTGGGCCCAACATCCATGCCAACCAGATTTCCTGAACTGAATTAGTCCCATTTGCCTGTATTTGGCCCATATCCCTCTAAACCTTTCCCATCCATGTTCCTGTCCAAATGTCTTTTCAATGTGTTGCTATTGTACTCGCTTCCTCTACCACCTCCTCTGGCAGCTCATTCCATTTACGCACCACCATCTATCTGAAAAAGTTGCCCCTCAAGTCCCTTTTAAATCGCTCCCCCCTTCCCTTAAACCTATGTCCTCTAGTTTTGAGCTCCCCTAAAGAGAACAGAATCATAGAATCATACAGCGCAGAAGAGGACCTATGGCTCACTGTGTCGCTTACCAGGTGTTCATATCTTCCCCCACCTGCCATTCTTGGAAAGTGGCAAAAGCTGCATCAGGTGCCAGCAAAATCTGCTTGGGATCTGGGGCCTGCAACCTAACTTGGATGGGTTGATGGAAGTGAATCCAGTTCCTGTCAGAATTAAAGGCAAAGTAAATAGGAATAAGGAACCTTGGTTCTCGAGGGGGACTGTAACACTGATTAAGAGGAAGAGAGAGTTGTATGTAATGTACAGGCAGCAAGGAACAGATCAGATGCTTGAGGAGTATAAAAAGTGCAAGAAGCTACTTGAGGGAAATCAGGAGGGCTAAAAGAAGACATGAGGTTGCTTTGGCAGACAGAGTGAAGGAAAATCCAAAGAGCCTCTATAGGTTTGTTAGGAGCAAAAGGATATTGAGGGATAAAATTGGTCCTCTTGAAGACCAGAGTGGTAGACTGTATATGGAGCCAAAAGAAATAGGGGAGATATTAAATGGGTTTTTTGCATCCATATTTACTGAGGAAACGGGCATGGAGTCTACAGAAATAGGGCACAGAGGTAGGGAGGTCATGGAACCTTTACAGATCACAGGGGAGGAGGTGCTGGCTGTCTTGAGGCAAATCAGAGTGGATAATTCCCCAGGACCAGACATGATATTCCCATGGACCTTGAGGGAGGCTAGTGCTGAACTTGCAGGGGCCCTGGCAGACATATTTAAAATGTCAGTATTCACGGGGGAGGCGCGATGATTGGAGGGTGGCTCATGTTGTTCCATTGTTTAAAAAAGTTTCCATAAGAAATCCGGGAAATTATAAGCCAGGAAGTTTGACGCTGGTGGTGGGCAAATTATTGGAAGGTGTGATAAGGGATAGGATCTACAAATATTTGGATAGACAGGGACTTATTAGGGAGAGTCAACATGGCTTTGTGCGTGGTAGGTCATGTTTGACCAATCTATTAGAGTTTTTCGAGGAGGTTACCAGGAAAGTGGATGAAGGGAAGGTGGTGCATGTTGTCTACCTGGATTTCAGCAAGGCCTTTGATAAGGTCTCTCATGGCAGGTTAGTTAGGAAGGTTCAGTCCTACGTATACATGGGGAGGTAGTAAATTGGATTAGACACTGGCTCAATGGAAGAAGCCAGAGATTGGTTGTGGAGGATTGCTTCTCTGAGTGGAGGCCTGTGACTAGTGGAGTGCCGCAGGGATCGGTGTTGGGTCCGTTGTTGTTTGTCATCTATATCAATGATCTGGATGATAATGTGGTAAATTGGATCTGCAAATTTGCTGATGATACAAAGATCGGAGGTGTAGTGGAGAGTGAGGAAGGTTTTCAAAGCTTGCAGAGGGATTTGGACCAACTAGAAAAATGGGTTGAAAAATGACAAATGGAATTTAACACAGACAAATGTGAGGTATTGCACTTTGGAAGGACAAACCAAAGTAGAACGTTCAGGATAAATGGTAGGACTCTGAAGAGTGCAGTTGAACAGGAGGGATCTGGGAATACAGGTACAGAATTCCGTAAAAGTGGCGTCACAGGTGGACAGGGTCGTAAAGAGTGCTTTTGGTACATTGGCCTTCATAAATCAGAGTATTGAGTATAAAAGTTGGAGTGTTATGGTGAGGTTGTATAAGGCATTGGTGAGGCTGAATTTAGAGTATTGTGTACAGTTTCGGTCACCTAGTTACAGGAAGGATGTAAATAAGGTTGAAAGAGTGCAGAGAAGATTCACAAAGATGTTGCCGGGACTTGAGAAGCTGAGTTACAGAGAGACATTGAATAGGTTAGGACTTTATTCACTGGAGTGTAGAAGAATGAGGGGAGATTTGATAGAGGTGTATAAGATTTTGATGGGTATAGATAGAGTGAATGCAAGCAGGCTTTTTCCACTGAGGCTGGAGGAGAAGAAAAACCAGAGGACATGGGTTAAGTGTGAAAGGAGAAAAGTTTAAAGGGAATATTACAGGGGCGTCTTCACACAGAGAGTGGTAGGAGTGTGGAATGAGCTGCTGGACAAAGTGGTAAATGCAGGGTCACTTTTAACATTTAAGAAAAACTTGGACGGGTTCATGGATGAGAGGGGTGTGGAGGGATATGGTCCAAGTGCAGGTCAGTGGGACTAGGCAAAAAATGGTTCAGCACAGACAAGAAGGGCCAAAAGGCCTGTTTCTGAGCTGTAATTTTCTATGGTTCGTTCGGTCTTTATATGTTGCAAAGTTTACACACAGAATATGCTTTATTTGTCAGGTGCTTTACTGCCGATTGCCAGTGCCAGTTAAATTTCTAAGCCAAGGCATACTTGCATCTTTGTTCTTGTCTTCAGAAATATCTGACAACTTCTTGTGGGTGGGTGTTGTGGTGTAATACTGCAATCCATCACCAGATGGCACTCATAGACCACACTTGGAACAAAGGTTGGCCATTAGGATGGGAATCCAGAAAGATAATGTTAATTAATTTTTAAATCTGCAAACTATTAACTGTCTTAACACGAGGGAGCTTATAATATAAAAATATATTTTAGAGTCTGAAAACTGTGGATATTCTCATAGTTTGGGCAGCACGGTAGTACAGTGGTAAGCACTGCTGCTTCATAGCTCCAGGGACCTGGGTTCAATTCACGGCTTGGGTCACAGCGTGGAGTTTGCACATCCTTCTTGTGTCTGTGTGGGTTTCCTCTGGGTGCTCCTGTTTCCTCCCACAGTCCAAAGATGTGCGGGTTACGTTGATTGACCATGCTAAAAATTGACCCTTAGTGTCCTGAGATGTGCAGGTTAGAGGGATTGGCAGGTAAATGTGTAGGGATATGGGGGTTGGGCGTGGGTGGGATTGTGGTCGGTGCAGGCTCGATGGGCCGAATGGCCTCTTTCTGTACTGTAGGGCTTCTATGATTCTAAATAGAGTATATCACAAAAGAACCACACCCTGGTCTCCCCAGCTGCTGTGTTAAATTACCTGTAATACCCTCTGTTACCACTGGTGAGCAGCACTTGCCATCTGAAGGCAGGCAGGAAACACAGCGTCAGTAGACTGTCTGCATCTGATTTGTTCCACCCTTTAGACTTGTGACTGATTAACCGCGAGAGGATCCTGACGGACTTTGTCTGTGTGAATCGTCTCTGTGTTGGCTACAAATACCCATGTTGTACTTTAAAAAGAAATATGAATATCAGATTGGAAAAGGACAATTGATTTATAAAACCGAATCCAAATTCACTGACATTGGATTCCTTTTAAACATAGCCTGTGTTCTAACACAAAGGATTCTATTTATATTGTAATTCTGCTATGGTAATCTCAGCTGCTGTGTTTGTATTTTTCCATCTCTTTCTTGAAGACCCTCTGCTTTTCAGTTTATGCCCCAGCCACTGGACATGTTCGTCCGTCAGCTGCTGGAAATTCAGGAATTCCAGGAAAGCGTGTCAGTGACTGCAAGGTCAAATGGAGGAACCCAAAGCCTTCTTCTTGCAGGCGGTCGTGCTGGCAACGCGAGGCAGCCCAGACTCTCCACTGCAAGGGCGGTGGCCGCAGTGCAGAGCCTGGGGCTGGAAGTCAGATCCATGGCGGTGGATGTCTGGGCCATGGCTCAGTCCATCAGCTCCATGACCGAGGGCATCAACTGCATGGTGTGGATCCATGAGCGCTATGAAGGCAGCTCGGGGGCATAGTGGTTATCACTGCTGCTTCACAGTGCCAGGGTCCCGGGTTTGATTCCCGGCTTGGGTCACTGTCTGTGCGGAATCTTCACATGCTCTCGTATCTGCGGGGGTTTTCTCTGGGTGCTCCAGTTTCCTCCTGCAGTCTGAAAGACAGGCTGGTTAGGTGCATTGACCATGCTAAATTCTCTCTCAGTGTTCCCAAACAGGTGCCCGAGTGTGGTGACTAGAACATTTTCCCAGTGACTTCATTGCAGTGTGAATGGAAGTCTACTTGTGAGATTAATAAATAAACTTCAAACAATGCTATTTTCATTACAGTGGGGCCAATGTGTATCGCCTCAGTCCTACACATGTTAATATCATTCACTTATTACAGATAATTTATGCTGCAGCAACTTAAATGAGATGAGCCTTTTCTTCTTACGCCATGATGAGAAGTATGCCTTAGGGCAATTTTAGGTAGAAACCAATTAATAAAATTACCCACACACAAGGCAATACATCCCCTTTATCAGATCAGTTTACAAGGGAACAGCATTCAAAACATTGCATTGACCCAGACTGTCATCATCTCGTCCTGTGTAACAACCCAGGGACTGAGGAGATTAGACAGCTGTACCAGAGGTTCCTTACAAGAAGATAAGAAGCCTTATCTATTTGTAAAGACTGGTACAGTTGTCTAATCTCCTCAGTCCCTGGGTTGTTACACAGGACGAGATGATGACAGTCTGGGTCAATGCAATGTTTTGAATGCTGTTCCCTTGTAAACTGATCTGATAAAGGGGATGTATTGCCTTGTGTGTGGGTAATTTTATTAATTGGTTTCTACCTAAAATTGCCCTAAGGAATACTTCTCATCATGGCGTAAGAAGAAAAGGCTCATCTCATTTAAGTTGCTGCAGCATAAATTATCTGTAATAAGTGAATGATATTAACATGTGTAGGACTGAGGCGATACACATTGGCCCCACTGTACTGGACAAATAGTGCACGTCATTGGTACTGGCCAGGAGGCTGTGTGGTAATGAGCTGTATATGGGAGTTTCCAGCTACTGTAATCACTGTTACCTGATTGACTGTAATCACTGTTACCGGACTGATTGTAATTACTGTTAGCTGACTGTAATCGGTGTTACCAGACTGGTTGTAATTACTGTTACCTGACTGACTGTAATCACTGCTACCAGACTGATTGTAATTACTGTTACCTGACTGACTGTAATCACTGCTACCAGACTGATTGTAATTACTGTTACCTGACTGACTGTAATCACGGTTACCAGGCTGATTGTAATTACTGTTACCTGACTGACTGTAATCACTGCTACCAGACTGATTGTAATTACTGTTACCTGACTGACTGTAATCACGGTTACCAGGCTGATTGTAATTACTGTTAGCTGACTATAATCGCTGTTTCCGGACTGATTGTAATTACTGTTAGCTGACTGTAATTGCTGTTACCAGACTGATTGTAATTACTGTTACCTGACTGACTGTAATCACTGTTACCAGACTGATTGTAATTTCTGTTACCTGACTGACTGTAATCACTGTTACCAGACTGATTATAATTACTGTTACCTGATTGACTGTAATTTCTTTTACCAGACTGACTGTAATCGCTGTTATCAGACTGATGGTATTTGCAGATACCTGACTGACTGCAATTGCTGTTAATTGACAGACTGTAATCTCTGTTACCTGACTGACTGTAATTGCTGTTATTGGACTGATTATAATTACTCTTACCTGACTCACTGTAATTACCGTTAACTGATGGACTGTGATTATTGTTATTTGACTGACTGTAATTACTGTTACAGGGCTGATTGTGTGTATTGTTACCTGATGGATTGTAATCCCTGTTACCTGACTGACTGTAATTACTGTTATCTGACTGACTCTAATCACTGTTACTTGACTGACTGTAATTACTGTTACCTGACTGACTGTAATTAATGTTACCTGATTGTAATCACTGTTAGCTGACTGACTGATTGTAATTACTGTTACCTGAATGATTGTAATCACTGTTACCTCTGACTGTAATTACTGTTACCTAACTGACTGTAATTGCTGTTACCAGATGGACTGTAATTACTGTTACCTGACTGACTGTAATCTCTGTTACCTGACTGACTGTAATTATTGTTACCTGACTGATTGTAATCTCTGTTACCTGACTGACTATAATTACTGTTACTTGACTCATCATAATCTCTGTTACCTGTCTGTCTGTAACCGCTGTTACCTGACGGACTGTAGTTACTGTTATCTGACTAATTGTAATTGCTGTTACTTGACAGAATGTAATTACTGTTACCTAACTGACTGTAATTGCTGTTACCTGACTGACTAATTGTAATTTTTGTTACTGGACTGATTGTAATTACTGTTACCTGACTGACTGTAATCATTGTTACCCGATGAACTGTAATTATTGTTACGTGACTGACTGTAATCACTGTTACCCTGACAGACTTTAACCTCTATTACCTGATTGATTGTAATTTCTGTTACCTGACTGATTGTAATTACTGTTACAGGACTGACTGTCTGTATTGTAACCTGACAGACTGTAATCTCTGTTACCTGATTGACTGTAATCACTGTTACCTGACTGACTGTAATTGCTGTTACTTGACAGACTGTAATCTCTGTTAACTGACTGAGTGTAATTACTGATATCTGAGGGACTGTAATCGCTGTTACCAGAATGACTGTATTTGCTGTTACCTGACAGACTGTAATCTCTATTATGTGATGGACTGTAATCTCTGTTACCTGACTGACTACGTATACTGTTACCTGACTGAATGCGCTTACTGTTACCGGACTGACTATAATTACTGTTACTGGACTGACTGTAATTACTGTACCGGACTGACTGTAATCGCTGTTGTCCACACAGAAGTTGAATATAGATGTCACTAAAAAAACCCCTGCCAACTCAGTGAGCTCCTTCAACGTAAAAGATACTTGAACAAGCGTCATAAATAATTAAAATAAAGCAGTGATTAGAATCAATAACAGATGAATGTATAAGATGACAGGCTGTGTTTGTTACCAACACCATGCATACACAGTTCTAGTGCTTTATTCTGTTATGTCACTGTGAGTGTCAGTGTAGACATTGACAGGAGTAAAGGTCTTTATCAAACACTTATTGGAATTGAGGGGCAAAATTTTACAACTTCTGCTTTGTTGGGTATTTAATAACAGCTTCCAGAGAAGGGAGAAGAGTTGAAACTTGGCTCATGACAGAGAATGATTTTCAAATAGCTGTGTGGAAAATGGAATGCCCCTGTTTCCCTACAACAGTGACGTCTCAGCTTCTCCAAAAATTCAGGAATTCTAACAACCTGCACAGTAAACATTTTCACAAGCTAAATGGGATCATCCTTCCTGAAGAGAGCAAAGTTTATGAAGAATTTCATTCTTAAGGCCTTGAACAACAATGAAATTGTAACGTTCAGGGAAGAAACTGTTCTCAGTTTTCAGCTTCTTATTATATATATTTTAAATATTCAGCCTCTTTCTACCAAGGGAAAGGATGTCTCAGGAACGTAGCGGGGTTATTGAACAAATATTGCCACAAGAACAAAGAAGCTTGGGGCAGCCTGGGCACATCTGTGTGACATTATTGGTTTTCTGTGCATGTGTCGATGGGTAGTGGTAGCCATCTTGCTTTGGCAGGAGACACGGTAAAAATTGCATGGACATCACATGTACCAGTAGCTACAATAGTTAAAAGAAACCTTTCAGTTCCTGTACAAGAGATCTCATCATTTATCATAGAATCCCACAGTGCAGAAGCAGGCCATCGGCCCACCAAGTCTACATTGACCACAGTCCCACACAGATCCTATCCCTATAACCCCATGCATTTACCCAAGCTAGTCTCCCTGACACTAAGGGGCAATTTAGCATGGCCAATACACCTAACCTTTGGACTGTGGGAGGAAAATGAAGCACCCGGAGGAAACCCACGCAGACACAGGGAGAACATGCAGACTCCACACAGCCAGTGGCCCGAGCTGGGAAGTGAACCCATGTTCCGAGCACTATGAGGCAGCAGTGCTAACCACTGTGCCACTATACCTTCTTTGATTAAAAAGATCTGAATAACACTTTGACAGTTGCTGTGATTTAAAGCACATACACCTACAAATCAGGTGACAAATGGCTCAGTTATAGTGGGACTGAAAAACTCAGGTAAAATAAAATGCAAACAATTTGCATTGAGCCAACAGTTTTCTGCTTAAATGCATGGGAATATTTATTAGCCAGCATGGTTTACAGTACTGACATTAATTATGCAGTCAACATCAGTAATCTGAAGTGGAGATGCAGGCATTGGACTGGGGTAAGCACAGTAAGAAACCTCACAACACCAGGTTAAAGTTCAACAGGTTTATTTGGCATCATGAGTTTTCAGAGTGCTGCTCCTTCATCAGGTGAGTCATTCACCTGATACTAACAGTACTAACTAATTACTGTTCAGTATGATTCTGTTCATTTTCTTTGAACAATACCGTGTGGAGTTTCTGCGTGGGTTTCCTCCGGGTGCTCTGGTTTCCTTCCACACTCCAAAGATGTGTGGGTTAGGTGAATTGGCCACGCTATATTGACCGTTTGTCAGGGGGATAGCAGGGTAAATACGTTGGGTTACGGGGGTATAGCTTGGGTGGGATTGTTGTCAGCGCAGACTTGATGGGCTGAATGACCTCCTTCTGCAATGTAGGATTTCTATGATTTTATGATATCTGATGTTTCCTTGAATATTTGTGATACAGAAGCAACTGATGGAATTATTACAGCTTTTTTTCAGGGGTAGTTATATTATGCTTCTCTTTTGGCAGCAATCACAGAGTAATTATAGCCAGTCAGGTAATAATGTTTATCTTTAGGTAACAGTGATTACTATCAGTCAGGTAACAGTGATTACAGGCAGTATCTCCCCCCATCCACCTAGTCTTCAGTCATCTACCTGCTATGAACCTAAAATTGCCCCAAAACTCCGCTGCCCATGTCTTAACTCACACCAAGCCTTATTCATGCATCAACCGTGTGCTCTTTGACCTATACTGGCTCCCAGTTAAGATTCATTTTAATTTTAAAATTTTCATTCTTGTTTTCAGATCCCTCCATTGCCTTGCTCCTCTCTGTGTCTGCAGTTTCCTCCAGTCCCGGATTGCTCTGCTAACTCTGGCCTCGTGATGATCAGTCCTGCCGTTAATTGTTCCGCCAATGGGGACTGGGCCTTCAGCTGTCAATACCCTAAGCTTCCTCCTAAAACCACTCTGTCCCTCCACTTCCCTCCCTTGCTACGAGATGTGATTTAAAAGCCCTCTCTTGCTGACCAGGCTTTTGGTTAATTTCCAACAGTGTTGAATTTTGCTCCGGCAAAGTACCTTGGGATATTTTATTCCCTTAAAATTGCTGGATAACTATAATTTGTTTTGATGTATCAGTGATTACAGGCAGTTAGGTAATATGGATAACAGCCAGACAGGTAACAATGCTTGCAACCGGGTTACATTGATTATAGTCAGTCAGATAAATATGATGATAGATAGGTAATGATGATTATAGACAGGTATTATGTATTGTAAACCAATGTGTCTCTGTGTCGTGTGTTACGTGATTATGTATTGACATCATCAGAGGCACTTGGGAAATTTTCCCTCTCTTCTATCCTGGACTGCAAGCAAGCGACATCCATGGAATAAAGCTTCACTAACTGGATGAGTAACCCACTGTGGGGCAAACTTTACATTACTTTATCTTTGCTGTTAAATTGAGCTGCCCATTTTAGTATGGAACACCAGGTAAGAGCCATTACAGTCAGTCAGGTAACAGGGATTAGAGTCAGTCAGATCACTGTGATTACAGTCAGTCAGATAACAGGAAATTACATTCAGGTAATAACGATTACAGTTAGCAAAATAATAGTCATTTCATTAGTCAGGTGAGAGGGATTACAGTCAGTCTTTTAACAGAGATTACATTCAGTCACTTAATATGACTATAGTCAGTCAGGTAACAGTGATAACAGCCAGTTGGGCAACAAGAATTACAGTCAGATATCAGTGGTTACAATCAGGTACCAGTGTTACAGTCAGGAGGGTAACAGTGATTATAGTGAGGTATCGGCGATTACTGTCAGTAGGTTAACAACAATGGCAGTCAGATACCAGTGTTACAGTCAGGTGGGTATCCGTGATTACAGTCAGATATCAGTGATTACAGTCAGGTGGATAATAGTGCTTACAGTCAGAAACTGATGATTACAGTCAGATAACAATGATTACAGTCAGGTGGGTAACTGTGATTACAGTCAGGGACCAATGATTACAGTCAGGTGGATAATAGTGATTACAGTCAGATACCAGTGATTACAGTCAGATACCAATGATTACAATCAGGTGGATAATAGTGATTACAATCAGAAATCAGTGATTACAGTCAGGTGGTAATCATGATTACAGTCAGATACCAATGATTATAGTCAGGTGGGCAACAGTGATTACAGTCAGGTAGGTACCAGTGATTACAACCTGATGGGTAACCGTGATTACAGTTAAGTATCAGTGAATATAGTTAGTTGATCACAGCAATTACATTCAATCAAGTAATAAGTCTTATATTCAAGCTGCAGTGATTTCAATCAGTTGGCTGGTTATAGGTTATTATGATTACAGTTTTGTAATAGTGATAACAGTCAGTTACATAATGATGATTACAGTCAGGAAATTGTGATTACAGTTAGTCAGTTGTCAGTATGTTTACAGTCAGGTACCAGTGTTTACAGTCAGTTAAGTAATGTCGATTACAGTCAAATACCAGTGGTTATAACCTGTCAGGTACAGTGACTGGTCAGTTAACAGTGGAAGAGCCAAGAGTGGCGATCCCTTTAATGACAATAAAAAGATGATTAAGTTGAAGGGAAGGGATTGGGGTACTGGGTGGTAGGTTAGACATTGACCTGCGATATTTGGAACCTGAGTTGAAATTTGCCCAGAGTATGTGCATTTTAGCAAGCTGTGAGAGTGCTTTGTAAAAATTGTTTCAGTAGCTTCAATCCAATTTGTATATATTTATAGCAAAAGTAAAAACTAGCACTATTTGTAAAAATTACAAAAACATTCCTCACAGTTCTTGACTTGGATGTGATCTGCTCTTTGTCGATAGACTCTTTCCCTGGCAAGATGCTACCATTAAAAAGGAATGATATAAAATGAATACAGTGCCTTGTATACAACAATACGTCTGTTTCCAGTCAATCCCCCGTGCTTTAGAGGGACACATACTTAGGCCAGTGAACAAAAGTCCAAGCTTGTGTTACGTGTAAACATTTTTCATTTTTACAGATGTTCCAAGCTTGTTTTCCTACTGAATGTCACTTAGCAAGATAGATGGAGTTACAGTAAGCCATTAACTACGCTCTGTGGTGCCATTAATGCAAGGTTACACTGTCACGTGATTCGGATCAGGCTCACCATTTTATTACTGGTTTACTCCATGGTGTATGAAGAATCATATACCCACAAGAGTATTACGGAGCTGGTTCAGGTTCCAGGATTTCAGTTATTAGTGAAAAACTGAGGGGAAGTTTTTTTTTCCTTTTCTATCTAATTTCGGAAGCAGGGAGATTCCACGGTTCCCTGCTAACTGAGTGAGTATATTCCAAATGGATAATTAATTTGGAGTCAGACATAGGTTATAATTACCACCATGGTAACGGCTGAACAGAGGGATTGCAGCCACGTTTCTAGTCACGTATTTAGTGCTAGAATGCGAATGGGAGGGCATTTAAAATGTAAAAGGGCTCCTAAATGGGTGCAATCAATTTTGTGATAATTGGTTGCACTCCTGCATCCAGCAGTGTTTTATTATTCTGACAATCCTGGCTCTCCAGCTGACTTAGCTCCTCTGCCTTAGAGCCAACAAGCAGCCATTTACTATTCACACTGCGTGGTGGCTGCTCTGCCCATACCATCCCATCGCAGACAATCCACCTCATTCCACAGTGGGCATATCAGCTCAGGTACACAAAGGCAACTGCGTGGGCTTTCCACCCGAGTGGAGATCCCTGGCCCCAGAGCCTATCATTTGGAATGAAATTTGTCAACAGTTAGAGAAGCATCAATTAATCCGAGCAGGCGGAATGGATTACTGAATGTTGGGTCATGTTTGACCAACATTTATAGGATCTTTTTGAAGAAATAACGGGCAGAATGAATGAAAGAAACTTCATGGACATGGTTCACATCAGTTTGCAATGAGCTTACGTGTGTGAAATTGTGAAAGGGTCAATGAAAAAAGTTTAAAAAAAGACCAGCATGAACAAGTTGGGCCAAAGGGCCTGCTTCCATATTGTAAACCTCCATGACTCCAAGAGCACAGGAATGTCTGGATGTGTGGGAGACGTGGGATTCTTTATCTAATGCAATCGTGGGCTTCGGGCCCATTTTCCCCGTACTGTGACTGGATATTTAATAGGAGCCGCTAAAACAGATATATAGTCACAACCCCCAAGTACTGTGTTTACTTTCAATATTTATGGTCATTGAATAGGATTTTCCTTCTATCTTCTCTTCACTTAACCTCCTCCACTACACAGTTTCTATGACCAAGTGGGCACATTGGAGACCTTTGAAATGCAGTCAAGGGCAACCTTCTGATCTGTCTCCCCCCACAACCCCCATGTTCTCCTCACCCACCTCCCACCCACCCCCCCCCCCACACTGCCCTTTCCCTCTCTGCCCTCTCCCCATTGCCCCCTCCCCTGCTGACCCTGCTGCCCCTCCCCTACACCCCTCCCCCCCGCCCCTCCTGCACTGTCCCCTCTCCCTATTGCCTCCTCCCCCCACCGTCCTCCTCCCACTGCCCCTCCCCCACTACCCCCTCCCCACCCACTGCCCCCTCCCGCACTCCCCCCCGCCCCCACTGCCCTTCCTCCTACTGCCCCTTCCCCCACTGCCCTCTCCCCCACTGCCCCCTTCCCCACCGCCCCTCCCCCGACTGTCCCCTCCCCCCCACAGTCTCCTCCCCCACCACTGCCCTCTCCCCAACCCCCTCTTTCCCCAACACCCCCTACCCCACCACTCCCTTCCTTACTGCCTCCTTGCCACCACCCCCTTCCCTCCCACCCCCTCTTCCCACTGCCCCCTCCTCCCCACTTCCTTCCCACTTTTTCACCTCTTTCTGCCTTCCTTCCCAAGATGGCGGGCCCT
Organism: Carcharhinus amblyrhynchos; assembly: GCF_965287045.1. Lineage (NCBI taxonomy): Eukaryota > Metazoa > Chordata > Chondrichthyes > Carcharhiniformes > Carcharhinidae > Carcharhinus > Carcharhinus amblyrhynchos. Next base: position 95,544,092 of record NC_137328.1, read on the forward strand.
CTGCCAGTTTCCGCAGCTGCCTGCCTGCCTGTGTTGTGGGAAACCCCCGTGTTGGTGTTGGCTTTGCCACCCCGTGTCACCTCACTGGACTTTACTCATGGCCTGGGATGGCAGCTGCCCCGACTTGCAAACGTGCAACCCCAGTCTCCTTTGGCCTTCACTGGCACAATGGAAGTGACATAGGGATAAACAGATTGTAGAATTGTAATTTTGCTGGAAACACACTCATAAGAACATAATAAGAAACATAAGAAATAGGAGCAGGAGTAGGCCATCTGGCTCTTCGAGCCTGCCCCGCCATTCAATAAGATCATGGCTGATCTGTCGCTGCTCAGTTCCACATTCCCGCCCTCTCCCCATAACCCTTAATCCCCTCTCTTATCAAAAACCCATCAACCTGCGTCTTAAAAATATTTAGCGAGGCAGCCTCCACCACTTCAACGGGCAGAGAATTCCAGAGATTCACCACCCTTTGAGTGAAGAAGTTCCTCCTCAACTCTGTTCTAAACCGCCCCCCTTTTATCTTGAGGCTGTGTCTCCTAGTCCTACTGTCCTTTCTGAGCAGGAAGAATCTCTCTACCTCTATCCTATCCATCCCATTCATCATCTTATACGTCTCAATGAGATCTCCCCTCATTCTTCTAAACTCTAACGAGTACAAGCCTAGTTTATTCAGCCTCTCCTCATAGCTCAACCCCCTCAACTCCGGTATCAGCCTAGTAAACCTCCTCTGTACTCCCTCCAAGGCCAAAATATCCTTGCGTAAGTGCGACGACCAAAACTGCACACAGTACTCCAGCTGCGGCCTCACCAATGCCCTATACAGCTGCAGCAAGACCTCCCTACTTTTATATTCAATCCCCCTCGCTATGAAGGCCAGCATCCCATTCGCCTTCCTGACCATCTGCTGCACCTGCAAGCTGGGTTTTTGTGACTCATGCACAAGGACCCCAAGGTCCCTCTGCACCGTCGCCTGCTGCAGTTTTTCGCCACGTAAGTAATAGTCCTTCCTACCATTATTCCTACCAAAGTGGACCACCTCACACTTGCCAACATTAAATTCCATTTGCCATTTCCTGGCCCATTCGCCCAGCCTATCTAGATCCTTCTGCAGACTCTCCACACCCTCCGCGCAATTTGCCGTTCCACCAATCTTGGTGTCATCAGCAAATTTCGACACCATACACTCGGCTCCCTCCTCCAGATCATCTATATAAATGGTAAATAGCTGAGGCCCCAGCACCGACCCCTGGGCTCCATGCTCATATGTAGAGAGTTGAAAAATGCACTCCATCTCTGTTATTGGTTTGCCATTCTGTGAAACAGGAAGAACATTCCAAGCACGTTGAAATGTCACTGAGCCCAGAACCACCTGTCGTGAGCACACACACGGCCTGCAGGGACGTTGGGTAGCAGTTGCTGCTGGAGTTCTGATAATAAAACCTACAGCAAATTAGTCGGACGTTTGTCACAGGGGATATAATCTGATGTTTACACTGGGGCCTTGCTTTATCTTTCCCTTTATTCATCGGCCTTCAGGTTAGAACTTCAAATGTAATTGGCTGCAGAGCAATCACCCGATTAAAAATGTTTTTTTAAAAATATTTTCACCGGGGAGGTCTCTATCAAATAGGCAGTGAGACACTTCCTTAATGCATTCGGTTTTAAGTGCTGATGCGCTGTGACCCTCTGTGGGATAGAGGTGCTATGATTCATATGCGTAACAAAGCACCGTGTAGCTGTCAGCAAATCAGGGAAGCATTAGGGAAGAGATTTATGATGAAGAAGAGGCCAGTCCCATTTAAACAGGAAGTGGCGTTCAATTTGTGAAACAAGATTCACTTAAATTTAATGGGTGTTTTTCAACAAAAATGATTGAACTTCACTTCAACATGACTGGCTGGGCTGCATGACTCTACACGCTTGTAGCCTGCATTTTAACTGATGTGGCTGCTGTTATATAATCTTAGGACCAGAAGTCATTTGATGAATTTTGATTATTCCCTTTCCCATTCTCAGACTCACAGGAATTTAATGGTGTTCTCCTGTATGGAGAAGGAGCCGGGTAGCTGTCTTTCAATGTTGTACAAAGAGCATAATCTCTGCGCCTGTTCTACTGTTGACATAGTGCAGTTAATCCGCAATACTGACAATGTTTGATTGTCTCATATTACCAGTCCAATTCCTCCACATGTATTTTGTTCTGAATTTTATTAGTGATGCTATTACTATGCTTCCCTGGATCCACCTATGTATGGAGGTGCAATTGAAACCAATTTGTAGCTAATCACATTGCTGTGATCTTTTATAAACAGTAAAGAAATAATAACTTCCTGCCAATTTTTGACTGATGTACTTCATCATCTATAGGACTTACGATCACTTTGGGCAGCATGCTTTGAAAATTGCTTGTCTTATGATACCTGACTGCTGCCTGTGGAGGATGTCCATTGTTCGCTTGCTCTGTTTCACACACTGTGGGTTTAGATAACTGCAATCCGTTACTGGAACACTAGAAGAAGCTCAGGCACAACATTGGACCTGGGCAGCACCCATTGTTTGGTCATTATTCTGCTACTGATTGCTGCCATGTTTTGATTTGATTTGATCTGTTATTGTCACATGTACTGGGATGCAGTGAAAAGTATTGTTTCTTGCGCACTATACAGACAAAGCATACCATTCATAGAGTACAGAGGGGAGAAGGAAAAGATAGGGTGCAGAATATAGTGTTGCAGTTACAAATAGAGTGCAGAGAATGATCAGCTTAACATATGGTAGGTCTATTCAAAAGTCTATTGGCAGCAGGGAAGAAGCTGTTCTTGAGTCGGTTGGTATGCGACCTCAGATTTTTGTATCTTTTTCCCGAAGGAAGAAGGTGGAAAAGAGTATATCCGGGGTGCGTGGGATCCTTGATTATGCTGGCTGCTTTTCTGAAGCAGCGGGAAGTGGTTGCGTGATGGACTGGGCTGTGTTCACAACCCTTTGTAGTTTGTCTTGGTGAAGGCACAAGTGCACATGTAGATGAAATTCCCCAGAACTACATAGAACAGTCATATTAGAATGTCAATCAATGTGTAACACCGACTTTAGGCTTGCGTTATCATTTTAGATCTCAGTGCTCCAGTCACTGCCTTCTTTGTTCTCAGTAAGAAGTCTCACAACACCAGGTTAAAGTCCAATATGTTTATTTGATAGTAAACCCACAAGTTTTCGGAAACGCTGTTCCTTCATCAGGTGAGTGGAAAGTTCTTATCAGAGAAGGGCATATAAAGTCACACACAGTTTATAGAATACTGATTAGAATGCAAGTCTTTACAGCTAACCTGCTATTCAATTCTATTCTGCTGTTCTTTATTCTCATGCAGCTGAATATGCTGTGAGAAGCAGGAGTTTCCACCAACACTATTTAATGGGGTCAGCCATATGTTAGGTTTCCATTATTTTCTACTGGCTATTTGAATGATTTTACAAGTGTTTGGTCTCACCAAACATGTTTAAAGTTACAAAAGTCTGCAGGGAGTGGGCCTGACAGGTGCTGAGCTGAAGGATTTTTTTTCTCTGACTGCAAGGCTTCTGCACAAACCAGCTGTTGCCAGACGTGGATGCAATAGTAAGCATTCCCCTTGGAATAGTGAGAGACTGAGCAGAGTTCACACAGAACTCAACAAACTGCTGGAAAGAGAGGTGGAAAATGAAGAAGAAAGGGAACAGAAAGATTTGAAAGAGGAACGGGAGTCACAATGTAGACAGATCTTATCTGCCTGGGCTGCACGTGAGAACTGTTTTGAGTGAACCACCAATAAACACAATCCCAATTCCCCATTCACCAACAGTCCCACGCTTCTGGTCTTCTCTCTTTACTTTCTTGTCATCTTGATGTGGTGGAGAGACTTGTGTGCTCCAACCAGCCCTTGAGCGATGCCATTGGGCGTTCCTTGCACCTGATAGGGCTAACCTTGGTAACAAGGTGAGGACGGTAGGTACAGTCAAGTCTTCAGCGACAAAACAGTTGAAGGAAGACATAGGTTTAAGGTGCGAGGGGCAAGGTTTAAAGGAGATGTACAAGGCAGGTTTTTTTACACAAAGGGTGGTGGGTGCCTGGAATTCGCTGCCAAGGGAGGTAGTGGAAGCAGATACAATAGTGACTTTTAAGGCGCGCCTGGACAAATGCATGAATAGGATGGGAATAGAAGGATATGGTCCCCAGAAGGATAGAGGGTTTTAATTCAGTCGGGCAGCATGGTCAGTGCAGGCTTGGAGGGCCGAAAGGCCTCTTCCTGTGCTGCAATTTTCTTTGTTCTACCTCATTAGCAATGGTGGTGGAAGAAGGCTGCAGGGGCAGGATGCTCCTTGTCATCGTGGTTTGACACACCACCAAGATCTAATCACCAACCTGACAAGGTGGTCTGGACAATGATGGTGCCATGTTAAACAATGTGATGTGCAGGCTTCTACTGTGATTCATTTGCCACGTCCACATTGCTGGAAAACTCCCTGCAGTGGGGTCGGAAAATCCCAGCCTCAGAGCCTTTGAATGTTTTTAAGAGAGAGAGCTGTGTTGGAAGTTCTGACTGAAGTCATGTAGGGTCAGCCATCTGCTATGCAAGTTCTAGCCAATGGCCTAACATGCTACACATAGCACTCTCCTGCATCCGTATTGCCATCTGGTTCCAGCCTCAGTGTAGCCTATTAGAGTTAACTTGGCTTCAACTACAGAGAGGAGGTAAAGCAGGGAACTTAATGCTGAGTCAGCCCTGAGCATCACAGTGCTTCGATTATTCTGCCTTACTGCATCACAACACAAGCATACTAATGCCAGTCAGAGAAACAAGTTATTGTGATGGCAAATTAATGGCAAAATGGCAAATGGGTGACATTGTGGCGCAGTGTTAACACTGCTGCATTACAGCGCCAGGGACCCGGGTTCGATTCCCAGCTTGAGTCACTGTCTATGCAGAATTTGCATGTTCTCCCCATGTCTGCGTGGGTTTTGTCCGGTTTCCTCCCACAGTCCAAAAGACGTGCTGGTTAGGTGCATTGGCCATGCTAAATTCTCCCTCAGTGTAGCTGAACAGGTGCTGGATGTGGCGTCTAGGGGATTTTCACAGTAACTTCATTGCAGTGTTAATGTAGGCCTACTTGTGACACGAATAAATAAACTTTAAACAAATTAGGGGACTCACAAAAGGATACCTTACCACTATCAACTGTTTGACTGTTTATGAGTACGTCATTAACTGGGCAAGACCAGTGCAATGACAGAAAATGCTGTTCTAGTGAAATAAAATCATCTACAGTCTGCTCACAATGTGTACATGATATACATCACCTCTCAGAACCCCAGCTCCAGATTATCCTGTCTTCCCTATTGTTTGCCTCTCCAAATCTAACCTCCCCCTCCTTTTCTGGTCCACTTTAAGGAGTTGCTTGAAGGTTAATATTAATGATCAGTAGGGTTTATGGAAACCAATGATTACATTAAAATAGACGTTGGAAATAGAAGCTGGAGTAGGTTATTCGGCCATTCAATCCTGCTCTGTCATTCAGTCTGGTCATGACTGATCCTCCATCTCAATGCCTGCCCTCCCCCCATGCTCCTTGATGCCTTTAGTTTCAAAAAAATCTATTTCCTTCTTAAAGTGACTTGGCCTCCACAGTCTCATACTGTAGGGAATTCTCAGGTACACCACTCCTTAGTGAAGAAATTTCTCTTCATCTCAGTTCTAAATGGCTTACCCTGGACCCTGAGCTCTTGGTCTCGACCCACCCATCGCCCCCCCCCCCCACCCCACACACTTTCTAATGGTCCAGGCCAGCTGTATTTTGAGTAAGTGGTAGCCTTTCCTGTTTATGTATTGAAGTGCCTGTTGCCAAGAAGCTTTTACAGCCACATGAGTACAGTCAATGGCACCTTGCACCTTTGGGGATCTGGCAATCGGAGCAAAGCCCTGTGCTCAGGCATCCTGGCTTGCTTGATTCCTGTTGAAGGAGACTGTAACCAGCCACACCCACTCCCACCTCCACTTCCGCTCCCCTGACCCCTACCCCGCAGTCCTGTACATTCAGCTGCCCTCCAATCCACCTGCAAAGCCCTCACCAGCAGAGCTTCTTCTCAGTTTCATTCTGTACTGTGACACTGCTGCAGGTGGAAAGATGCTGGTGCTGAACTCTCATTGCCAGACCAACTTGGACCCTCCCTGGGTGAATATGGAAACCGTCCTATCATCCTGGAATAGTTTAATGTCCAGGTTTCCCTCCCTACAGACCTCTCCATCCTCACCTTGTATTCCTTGCCCCATCGTGTTTGAGGAGCATGTTTGTTTGTTTGCCCCTGAACATTGTGAAGTGGATGTGCCTCTGCCTCATCTGGAGCTTACCCCTCTTCATCTTGGGGATTCAGATCCAACCATGGGTCCTGCAGTGATGTCAGACTGGGAGGCACATTGAGAGAGGTGGGCAGGTTAGCATGGGTGAGTCTCAACATTGACATGTCCTCTGTTGCCTGCACCGGCCATTAAATACAGAGGCTTGAAGCTGGTGAGTCTATCAGGGTGGAAGGGAAAACCCTCTCACAGGACCAGCGACAGTTTTGCTGCAATCTCCTTGTTGGGACATGGAGTCTCTGGCTGGAATTTTACCGTCTGGCAGAACGGTATTCTCCATTGGCCTCGGACGGTGAGCCTCGGGTGGGCGATGTGGTAAAATTCCAGCACCTGTCTCCGATATCCTCCCATCTTGCATGCTGAGAGACCGCCTTGATAAAGCTGAGTCTCTACAAATGGGGGTTAGGAGATGTGGCACTTCTTCCTGGTAAGGCACTGGCACTAACGCAAAAGGGCCCCAAGATGAGTCCTTCCTTTGCCCTAATTGGTTGCCCACCTCCTTGGGGTAGGAGGCCCATGGAGAAAGTCCCCCAGAGTGGGAATGTGGGGGCAGTTTGTCCAATGCGGCACTGTATTATTTCCATGCCCCCCCCAGCCCCCTCCCCACACACTGCCCAACCTTACAAGGGCAGGGAAAATCCACCCCTTTATTTCGAGTTAAAGGTTTAATAAAGATATCACAGAAATAAAAACACTCCATTGGAATTCTTTTTAATTTTTTTTATTTCCAGAAGGGTAGAGGGACTCCGTCTCTGAATAAGATATAAGACTTCCTGAAGAAATGGAATCAGTGCAGATAAATTCCAAACATGCATGATCTAGCTGTGAGACTCGAAGAAGTGATGTTATCATTAAGGTTTGGAAATAACGTTCCCAGAACATTCTATATGCAGCACATTCCCATATTTAAACTGCTATCTTAGATGGTTCCCCCCTTTCCCAGGGAACCAGCTGAGTGGCTAGGCCTGGAGCCGTGCATTGTGCTGAAGTTTCTACGGAAGAGGCAGAGCAGGGAAAATGACGATAAAATGATCAGTGAGAACAAAGGAAGTATGTTGCCCTTTTAAGAATGGTACTCCCTTGCTGCTTATATTAATCTAATAGTGACAACCAACAGCTGCTGCTGTGAGCCTATAAAATGTCAGTTCATGTTCTAAAAATGGCTTCCACTCGGACGCGCAGCTGTACTGAGTGGCTATCATTTATCTTTGAAGTTTGTATGCTGCATGGAAATGATAGTTTTAAATGGACAGCAATTTTGTTGTGAAGATTAATGTAGACATTATGACCTTTTTTTAGTGTATCCACTTAAGGCCACCCTTGGCAGGGATAGTAGCTGGTATTCTTCAAGAGAATTGAGCTGAGGTAAGCAAAAACACGGCATCAACATTCAAAGCTGTTTGCCACTCAAATATTTCTTTATATGGGTGAAAGCTGTGGCTCATCACTTACTCGTTTAGCTGTCAGACGCTACTTACAAACACCAGTGGCTGTATTATCAGGAAAACTGCTTCTATGACTGCTTTTTGATGGCTCTCTCAAATATGAAACTATCCTTTCCCCAGGCTCTCCTCTTGCATATTTTTGTACCGGCAGTGATGCTTTTCAAAGATGCAGACATATATGCTGTGACACTGAACTTCATCTTCATCTTCTCTAAGGGGTTGTCTAAAAGGTAGAAGGCCACAGAATTGGTTCAGTGGTTCTTGTCTCGATGCTCAGTATAATGAGCCAGACAGATCCGAGGACTACTCATTACATATATAAAAAAAGGAAATCTTGGCTACCTTGCGCAGATTGTATGTATTGGCTGATCAGGCTGTTTCTGGGTGCAGTTTGAGCCATTTGCTTGGAGTTACAGTCTGCAATGGATGAGTTGAAACTGCCTCTATCTGTCAACTATTACATGTAATGCAAAACGCATGGATTTTCTGTCCTCATACATAACCACAAGATCTTATTTATCATCAGTGCCTTCACTCAGCCCTGTTCTAAAATATTTATAATAGATTGATGAAAAATCTCCATCTTCTGCACTTTATGCTTATCTTTCTACCAATCCCTTCAAGCGCCATCCTGAATTTTACCATAGGTATCAAGATCTCAATGTCAGGGTGAAAAGTAGATCCTATTTTTGTTTGTTCATCTTTACTGGATGTGGGCATTGCTGGCTGGGCCAGCATCTATTGCCCATCACTAACTGCCCTCTATTTCAGAGGGCAGTTGAGAACCAAGCACATTGTTGTCAATTTAGAGTCACATGTAGGCCAGACCAGGTAAGGACATTAGTGAACCAGATGGGGATTTTCTGACAATCAACCGTGGTTTCATGGTCAGCAGTAGACTTTTATAATGAATTCAAGTTTCATCATCTGCTGTGGTGGGATTTGAACCCAGGTCCCCAGAGCATTATCCTGTGTCTCTGGATTGCTAGTCCAGTGATAATTGTACTGTGCTACTGCCTCCCTATGAATCCTGAATCTACACTTAGTGATAGCTAGACTACCTCAGCAATTTGACCATGGTGACCTCCTCATTGATTGCGGGACGGACTGCCCTCCAATGTAGGATGGTGGTAGACTGCTCATTCTGACAGCCCAGTCAGGGGCCAGCAGGAGCAGTGGACACTGCTCAGGCAAACAGGCAACCTTGGGGCCTTGAACCAGTAACAGTAAAAAAATAATTTTCAGAGAGTCAAGGTTAAGGTGGGAAACCGTTCTGGAGTGATCACTGGTGCCATGAGGATTGTCTTCTCTTCCCTTGCCCTTGCCTACCCCCTCCTCACCCTTTGGGCCATTGAGATGGTGTCTCCAATGGTCCCCTGGGCTGCAGCTAGGGGTCAGCGTCCATTTGGCTGGAGGTGGGTGATTTGCCCCACCTTCCACAAAATGGTGATCTGCAGAGAAACAGCCATGAACAGAAAGGTCAACCATTGGAACAGAGCTCACCGGCCAAGGTGGGGACTCTCCACAAGATGCCAGTACCCCTACAACATGGCCTTTGATAGGGCCTTTAATTATGCTAATTGACTCCTTATTGCTCCACAACACATGGCATAGTGGTTAGCACTGTTGCCTCACAGTGCCAGGGACCCAAGTTTGATTCCCGGCTTGGATGACTGTCTGTGTGGAGTTTGCACATTCTCCCAGTGCCTACAGGAGTTTCCTCTGGGTGCTCTGGTTTCCTCCCACAGTCCAAAGATGAGTGGGTTAGGTTGATTGGCTATGCTAAATTGATCTTAGTGTCAGGAGGTTAGCAGTGTAAGTAAGTGGGTTATGGGGATAAGGCCTTGAAGGGATTGTGATCAGTGCAGACTCAATGGGCCAAATGGCCTCTTTCTGTAGGGATTCTATGAACTAGGGATTCTCCCACTGCTGGGAGAATGGCTCAGCGGAAGGACTTGCCAGAGAGATATATTGACCTGATTGCCAACTATTTCACTGGCCTCCCAGCTTGCCACACAAGGGCCAGCCTGTTGTCTTCACTGCCTCCTGTTGAACAGGTTGCCCTGCAGTTTTACATAAGAACATAAGAAATAGGAGCAGGAGTAGGCCATCTAGCCCTTCGAGCCTGCCCCGCCATTCAATAAGATCATGGCTGATCTGTTGTGGCTCAGTTCCACTTTCCCGCCCTCTCCCCATAACCCTTAATCCCCTCTCTTATCAAGAACCCATCAACCCGCTTCTTAAAAATATTTAGCGAGGCAGCCTCCACCACTTCAACGGGCAGAGAATTCCAGAGATTCACCACCCTTTGAGTGAAGAAGTCCCTCCTCAACTCCGTTCTAAACCGCCTCCCCTTTATCTTGAGGCTGTGCCCCCTAGTCCTACTGTCTTTTTTGAGCGGGAAGAGTCTCTCCACCTCTATCCTATCCATCCCATTCATCATCTTATACGTCTCAATGAGATCTCCCCTCATTCTTCTAAACTCTAACGAGTACAAGCCTAGTTTATTCAGCCTCTCCTCATAGCTCAATCCCCTCAACTCTGGTATCAGCCTAGTAAACCTCCTCTGCACTCCCTCCAGGGCCAAAACATCCTTGCGCAGGTGCGGCGCCCAAAACTGCACACAGTACTCCAGCTGCGGCCTCACCAATGCCCTATACAGCTGCAGCAAGACCTCCCTACTTTTATATTCAATCCCCCTCGCTATGAAGGCCAGCATCCCATTCGCCTTCCTGACCACCTGCTGCACCTGCAAGCTGGGTTTTTGCGACTCATGCACAAGGACCCCGAGGTCCCTCTGCACCGTCGCCTGCTGCAGTTTTGTTGCACTTGCCTATCAAATTATAGAATCTTACAGCAGAGGAGGCCATTTGGCCTATCATATTTGTGCTAGTTCTTTTAAAGAGCTGTTCAATTTAGTCTCATATCCCAGCATTTTCTCTTAACCCCACAATCAATTTTCTCTGAGTATGTGTTCAATTACCTTTCAAACGTTCCCATGGAATCTGACTCCGTTGGCCTTTCAGGTAGGGTGTTCCAGATCTTAATGACTTTCAGTTAAAAAAAATTCCTGATTTTCCCTTCCAATTCTTTTTATCAGTTATTTTAAATTTATGACCTCTGTTTATCTTCTTACTTGCCAGAGAAAATTGTTCCAAGAACAGAACTCAGCACAGGATCTGATTCAACCTGCACTGCTATTCAATACAACCATCTCAACCTCATCTACACCTGCCTGCTCGATCCCTATAACAATTAAAACCCTAAATTTGTTTAGTGTTCCAGCATCCAATGCACATAAGGTAGAGCTTCCACAGGTTTTACCCTACCTGATCTATCAAAAAACCCTCCTCTCCCTTTAACCTTTGCTGCCCAATATTCTTCTTTAAATCTGCCACAATCCGATCTCTCCTCAAAATATTACCAATGCCTCACAGTCTTCCCATCTTATTTCCAACTTCCATTCCCCTCCAAAATCCTTGATCATGAAGTCACCTCCCAAATCTGTTCCCACCCCTCCCCGAACTCCATGTTTAAATTCCTCCAATCAGGTTTCCACCCCTGCCACACCACGACACTTATCTCAATTACAAGTAGCATTCTGCATAACTGTGACAAAGCTAATTTGTTCCTCCTTGCCCCTCTTGACCTGTTGGCAGCCTTTGACATGGTTACCCGCACCATTCTCCTCTATCAACTCCCCATTCTCATCCAACTGAATGGGACTGCTCCTGCCTGCTTTCATCCTTACCAATTTAATCATAGCAAGAAGATCACTTATATAGCTCCTCTTCCTACTCCTTCACTGTAACCTCTAGTTTCCCTCACCTGTTTTCTGGCTTCAGCCTCTTCCTATTTCTCATCTACATACTTGGTAATATCATCCAAAGACAAAAGCATTGGTTTCACATCTATTCTAAGACCATACAGCTCTACCTCATTGCCAATCTTTTCCTTTTTGCTAAATTATCTGACATCCAGTATGAACGAATAGTAATTTTCTCAAATTAAATATTGGGAAAAGTGACAACATTGTTTGCAGTCCTTGCTCCAATCTCCATTCCCTAACTCTATCCCTGGCAACAGTCTGAGATGAAGGCTGTTTTGTAACAACCTTGTTGTCACACTTGCTCCTGAGATGAACTTCCAAATTTATATCCTTACCATCATTAAGACTGCCTATTTTCACCTTAGTAACATCGCTCAACTGCCTCCATTTCAGCTCCTGCTGCTGACATCCTTAACAATGCCTGTTGACTGATCTCCCTCATTCTCGTTTTAGAAGAATGAGGGGAGATCTCATTGAGGCGTATAAGATGATGAATGGGATGGATAGGATAGAGGTGGAGAGGCTCTTCCCGCTCAGAAAGGACAGTAGGACTAGGGGGCACAGCCTCAAGATAAAGGGGGGGCGGTTTAGAACAGAGTTGAGGAGGAACTTCTTCACTCAAAGGGTGGTGAATCTCTAGAATTCTCTGCCTGTTGAAGTGGTGGAGGCTGCCTCGCTAAATATTTTTAAGACGCGGGTTGATGGGTTTTTGATAAGAGAGGGGATTAAGGGTTATGGGGAGAGGGCGGGAATGTGGAACTGAGCCACGACAGATCAGCCATGATCTTATTGAATGGCGGGGCAGGCTCGAAGGGCTGGATGGCCTACTCCTGCTCCTATTTCTTATGTTCTTATGTACCTCCATTAACTTGAGGCGATCAGAAACTCCGCTGCGTGTGTTTTAACTTAGAGTGAGCCCTCTCCCCTATCACCCCTGTACTCACTACTCGACCTTTGACTCCCAGTCGAACAACCTTACAAAATGTTTAGATTTTCATCTTTCTTTTCAGGTCCCTCCCTATCTTTATAATATCCTTCAGCCCACAACTCTCCAAGATATCTTTGCTCCTCTAATTCTGGCCTCGAGTACCTTTTCAATTTTAATTGCCCCATTGCAGGTGGCCATGCCTTCAGTTGCCAGGGTCTCAAGTTCTGGAATTCCCTCTCTACCTCACTTTCCTCTTCACAATACTTCTAAAAATCTACCTCTGTCGCCAAGCTTTTGGTAATTTGAGCTAATATCTCCTTAGGTGGAGAGGCATCATTCTTTGTTTTATGGTCCTCCTGCCGAGTGCCTTGGGATGATTCATTACAGTAAGGATACTGAACAAATTGTTGTTGTAAAGAGTTCAATTCCAACTTCTCCAATTTCTCCGCTTAACTGAAGCAATTTATCTCAGATATCAGTCTAGGAAACCACTTTCTTCAGGGTCCTGACATCTTTTCTAAGATATAGTGCTGTTACATTCAGGTAGGAAATGATAGAATAGCTCCCCCCTTCTTCCTCAATTGACTTCAAACGTGTTTTTAAAAGTTTTTTAACACTTGCCAGTTCAGTGCATTTTTAACTGTTGAAGTACTGCGACTGTAAAAGGCATATGCATTCAGGTTTTCCCGTCAGCTTTTAAAAGAACCTTAACATCCAATTGAAATAAAAATATTAAAAATGCTCTGACTGCCACATATCTGTGCATTCAAGAGTTCATGCAAGCAAGTTACAAAGAGGGAGGATAGGTTCGATAATTAAGAGTCCACAAAAAGTTAGCTGTATATGGATCTTGCAGACTGACTGCTTCATTGGTCTCAAACTGACCTCAAGGATCTTCTTAAATTCTGTCTTGAGGCAATTTAGATATGTTCACAAATGATCTGTATCTTCACTTCTGGAGAATACAAGTGCTGGTATAATTGTTAAAACACTGCTTATGGTAAATGGATTGTCAAACAACAGGCAGGGGTTAAGCATACAGGATAGTGAGAGTGAGAGTAACCTCTCAGGCTCTTTCTACTTCAGTGTCTCCATTTCTTTTGTTCTGCTAACCTGGAGAGAAGCAGTTACTTAAGCACAAAGAGTGTTGGTTAGTTCATCACATGATCCCCTCTTATCAACTGACCAGTTATCCAAATATGCTCACAGCAAGTTGACTCCAAGTCCATGGTGTAGACATGATTGGATTATGGCTGGAACAGTTCCTTTCACAGCTAACATCCAAAGTGATTGCACTGAATGCCTTGTTCTACACCCAGCTGAATACATAGGTGCTGTCTGGATATTTTGTGCAACACAGAATCACTAACAGAATGCATCAGGAGATGGGGGTCATTCACATTTCTCTAAGGTGATTGTCTCTGATGGGTTCTTCAAGACAGAATTCCTATGTGCAAAAGGAGGCCATTCGGCCCATCGAGACTGTGCTGACAACAATCCCATCCAGGCCCTATCCCCATAAGCCCACATATTTACCTTGCCAAGCCCCCTGACACTAAGGGTCTGTTTACCATTGCCAATCCACCTAACCTATACATCTTTGGACTGACTCCTATATGCTTTCTCATCCACTTTCCCAGTTTGCCTTCCCACTTTCAAAGATTTGTGAACACAAACAGCTAGCTCCCTCTGTTTCTGCATCCCCTGAAAACAGTATCATTTGGACTATACTGATTCTCTGTGTTGTGCCCAGGCACAAGGAAAACAAAGATGCAGCACATTTGATCAGTGGATGCCTCTGTGCTGATGTTGCTCTACTTGTCACCCATATGGAGATTTGCGACAGAGACTTTGGATTATCTCTCCCAGGCTGTGACCTGTTCTCCATTTCTACAAATGTCAAGAAAATGGTTAGGGGGACAGTGAGTAATGTCTCTGCCCTCGATCTTACTAAAAACATTCCGCTGGGAGTAGTGATCTTGTGGCTGTAGTGATGGATGATCTGACTCTGGATGCAGAAATATTCAGATGCAGAGGGGAAGCAGTTGGTGACTCGACCATGCATAGAATAAGCTAGCTGACTCTTCAGACTAAGATGCTTGCTGCTTTGTGAGGTCTGTGCTCTCAGCACCTTACTGTACGACTGTGAAGCAGAGATGACTCACTGTTATCAAGGAAGGAAGCTCAACAATTTTCGTCTCCAATGCCTATGGCACACTCTCAGCATACAAAAAACAAAGAAAATTACAGCAGAGGAACAGGCCCTTTGTCCCTCCAAGCTTGCACCAACCATGCTGCCCTTCTGAACTAAAACCCCCTACTCTTCCGGGGACCATATCCCTCTATTCCTATCCTATTCATGTATTTGTCAAGAAGCCCCTTTAAAAGTCAGTATCGTATCTGCTTCCACCACCTCCAGGCATCCACCACCCTCTGTTGTAAAAAAATACCTCATACCTTTTAAATCTTGCTCCTCACACCTTAAACCTATGCCCCCAAGTAATTGACTCTTCTACTTGGGGAAAAAGCTCCTGACTATCCAGGGATCTCAGGAAAAGCCAAAATAATAAATGTGACAGTCCTCTCCCAAAGACAAATCTGCCCAGGTGTGCTAGCGCTCAGCAGTAGAGAAGACTTCTCTGGCTAGGACATGTTTGCAGGATGGAGGACAGACACATTACTAAGGATATTCTGCTGGGGCTAGTTACTGAAGCCAGAAGACCAGTGGGATGTCCCAAGCTCCAATTCAAGGATGCTTGCAGCTTTGATTTGAAGGCCCTAAACACTGTCTCACATGGAAGACATCAGTCAACAACAGGGGGAAATAGTTTTGTTACCTAAAATAAAAAAAAAGTTTGTTTATTAGTCACAAAAGGCTTACATTAACACTGCAATGAAGTTGCTGAGAAATTCCACTAGTCACCACACTCTGGCGCCTGTTCAGGTCAATGCACCTAACCAGTGTGTCTTTGAGACTATGGGAGGAAACCGGAGGACCCAGAGGAAACCCACGCAGACACAGGGAGAACATGCAGACTCCGCACAGACAGTGACCCAAGCTGGGAATCGCCTCCAGGTCCCTGGTGCTGTAAGGTAGCAGTGCTAATGACTGTGCCAACCATTGCCACCATGCCACCCATACCATGATAATCAGCAGTTACTGCAGCTTGCTAGCAGGTGCAAACACAGATGAAAGCATGTCGCAGCGATACTTGGCAGCAAGTCCACATGTAGAACCTATAGCAGAGCCTGCCTCTCACAGATTGGTCTCTTCAGCAACAGTGAACCAGGTGAATCTATCCCAGTATCAGTGGGGTTGCTACATGTCCATGGAAGGATGCTGAGAAAAAAATCAGTGGCTGTGTTTGAAATGTTTGAGGGCGCATAAAATAGGGTGGGTGCTTACCTCAAGCTCATCCCCATAATATTGGGGGAGGGGAGCTGGGGGGAGATAGAATAACATCAAAATCAGCAGGCTGCACCCCCCCCCATACTTAAATAAATACTTAAGGTTCAATTAAATTCATTAACAAACCATTTGATCCTGATGATATGCTCTCCATGCCATAATACAGTTGGCATGGGTGGGAGTGGGCTGGCGGTTTTCGTTGGAAGTTTTTAAAGCATCGTGGGGCAGCCCCCAAAGATAGTACCCCACTTCTACATACCTGCCTGATCTCCAACACACACTCCCCCAAGCTGGCCAAACACTCTGTGCCCAATACCCCGGACTTAACTTACTCTCAGATCCATTAGACCACCTTCTTGATACTGTTGCAGTCCTGACAGTACCCACTAATGAAATCTTAGGCTTTCCAATAGGCTAGCAATTCTTTAGAACAGGACTTCCTTCCCAGTGAAGGACAGGAGTCCCTTGGTCAGGCAGTTTAGACTGCACTATGGCATGGAGTGAACTGACTTCCTACTGACTTTGCTTCTGGGGTTGTAGAGGGGATGGTGTGGGTGGTGCGAACCATTTGAGCCCTGCCCCCATCCCCCAGTGATAATGCACCTCATATTGTTTCTCCCAAAGAGCATCACTTTACAATAATCCACATTAAAGTGCATCAGCTACACTGTATGCCATTTCACCAGTCTGATCATGTCCTCCTAAAGTCTACAACTTTCCACTCACTAGTTATTCTATTTCCTGTTCTGACATTCCGTAAACTTCAAAAGTGTTTTCTCGATCTGTAAGCCCGGGCTGACTGTTCCATTTTTACTTCTAAATTTTATAAAAGTTAACTTTCTTCAAAAAAAATTGAAGCCTCACTACTCCTACTAACTGAAACTACCAGCTTTGCTTTATTTTTGAGGCTTTAGATAATCTTTGTCCAGATGTAACCAATGCTGGTAAGGTGGACCTTCTCGCTGAATTGCTACTGGCCTTGTGGTGATGGTAATCCCCTGAAGGAGTTTGGTAAGAAGATTCAAGGTATTGGCCCAATGATGATGAAGAATGGTGATATATTCAACACTGGGTTGGCATGCAACTTGGAGAACTTGGAGGTGAAGACATTTCTATGACATTGCTGTCCTTACTCTCCTTGCCGGAGATGTCACAGAGGATGAAGATGGTGCTGAGGTAACTGATGTGCTGAAGAGTATGTGCAAAATTGTGTATCCTGCAGTCATTGTGCATCAGTGATTTAAAAAAAATTATGAGTGTCACAAGTAGGATTACATTAACACCGCAGTGAAGTTACTGCGAAAACCCTGTAGTCACCACACTCTGGCGTCTGTTCCAGTACACTGAGGGAGAATTTAGCATGGCCAATGCACATCTTTTGGACTGTGGGAGGAAACTGGAGCATATGGGGAAACCCACGCAGACATGGGGAGAACATGCAGGCTCCGCACTGACAATGACCCAAGCCGGGAATCAGACCTGGGTTCCTGGTGCTGTGAGGCAGCAGTGTTAATCACTGTGCCACTGTGAGATGGTTATCACATCCAGTGACAGGGTTACCAATCAAGTCAACTTTCCTGCCTGAGATGGTGTTGAGTCTTTTTGAGTGTTGTGGCTGTGCCCATTTAGGCAGGGGTAAATATTTCCTGTCACTTCTGACTTGAACTTGTTAGATGGTCCAAAGACATGCCTTCTCATTGAAGAGTGTCCACTTTATGCCCTGCACCCCTGTTGGTATGGTTAACCTAATTGAGTTATTAATCAGTGGTGACACCCAAGATGTTGACAGTGGGGTACTCAGTGACACACATGCTGTTGAAGGTCAGGGGGAAGTAGTTAACATGGTTGTCACCTGGTCGTGAATGTATGATGACTGGTACCCCCTCACTAGCTTGGATGTTAGTAAGTCCTGTTTTCAGGCGATTACAATATTGCAGGAATTGTGAACAAAGGTGAACATTGAGGAATTATCATTTTATAGTCCAATTCCTAACCTTATCATAGAGGGAAAGGCATTGATGAAACAGCGAAAGATGACTAGACCAAAGACATTTGCTGAGTACTCTTTGGTCTCTCGGAGCCATGATGATTGACTCTCAGCAGCCCCATGCAATATTCTTTGTATCAGAGGTCACACCAACTTTTGAAGAGGCTTTCTCTTTGAGTCTTATCACTCTCAGTTTTTCTTGTGTTCCTGCGTGTTTTCCTGGTTGAATCCTGCCTTGGTGCTGAGGGCAGCAGCTCTCAACTCTTTTTTGGTATTAATGGCGGGATCAAAACAGTGATGAAATCTGAAGCCAAGTGGTTCTGCTGGAACATTGAGCCTCAGCGAGCAGGTTTTTGGTAAACAGATGTCATTTGGTGGCATTGTGATGACATTTTTCATCGCGTTACTGAAAATTGGGTGATAATTACTCTTTGTGCTCTTTTTGAGGATGAGACAGATTTGGGCAATTTTCCACATTGGCAGGTAGATGTCAGTATCGTAGTTGTACAAGTCCAGCCTGGTTAGAGGTGTGACTAGCCCTGGTGCTTCCATCTTGAACACTCAGGACTGGCTGCTGTTTCACAAAATGTTAAAAGAGATTTTAAATCTCTTCCCCAATGCATCAGGAAAAGCCAATGGCAATCATTGATTGGATGGTTGTTCTGTTAAATAAGACATTATGTTGAGATTGTAGCAGAGAGGAATACATATTTAACAGTGATTAGACAGTAGAACAAAAATGAAAACAGGGACTGAATGATTGGGAGAGATTGGACAGGCTAGGATATTTTTCTTTGGAGTGTACAAGACTGAAGGATGATCTTATAGAGGTGTATAAGATCATGAGAGGCATGGATAGGGTGAATGCATTCAATCTTTTTCCCAAGGTCGGGGTTGAGACCTAGAGGGCATAGGTTTAAGTGAAGAGGGGAAAGAATTAATGGGAACTTGAGGGGCAACTTTTTGTACACAGAGGGCGGTATGAATGTGGAAATGGTTGAGGCAGGGACATTGACGACATTTAAATGAATTTGGACAGATACATGGATAGGAAAGGTTTAGAGGGATATGGGCCAAATGCAGGCAATGGGGTTAGCTTAGATGAGCATTTTGGTTGGCATGGACCAGTTTGGGCCAAAGGGCCGTCTCTGTGCTGTAAATTCCACGATTCTATGAAAATCGGGCATCTTCTACAATTAGTGATTTATTCTATCAGACTACTGTTTAGTCGATGTAACATCCAGTTATCCCACTGGACTATAAAGGGGTTAGAGAGTTGACAAGAGGCAGAGTATAATTGCAAGTTGTGGTTAAATGTATTCCTGGAGGTTTCATCACAGACTTTGCCCCTAATCTCTTGCTATTAATCAGATAACACATCCTTCCTTGTGATGTACTGCCTTCCTACACCAATTAAAAGCAAATAGACTCATTATGCAGTTTGATAATGTTTGGCTGTCAGCCAAACTATCTCTTCTTTCCCCATTTTTGATACTTTTGCATCTGATAAAGAGAAATGTTCAAAGAAAATGGCCAAACAACCCAAATCCTTTTTAATGTTCTGATGATTTTTCTCCAGTGTTGTACACAGTAGTGTCCTGGATATTGGTCTTCAATAACTGGAGACTCCAGATGGTATGGTCGGCAACACTAAGGTCCAGGCATCTATTACTTTTAGTAATTATACCATTGTAGCATTGTTCAAATTCTCCACAGTGCCTAGAAGAACCAAACTCTCTGCTCCAATGTTCAATGAGGCCACCCTACAAATTTTTCTCCATACTGTCCAGGAAGGATGGGAGGTCCCCTTTCCTCGGGATGGGAGCTGGTGGTCCTCCCATTGTATCATGTCAGCCCTTGGAGGTTGCCAGGAAGGACAGAACCTGTACAATCATTGCAGTCCAGCAAAAGGATGAATAATCTATGCGCTCCGTCAAGTTAAGTGAAATTATTTCTTACCCCAAACTCACTCCAATAAGGAATCAGGCATTCTGAGGGTTGGAGCCCATGGGATGGTCACATATTACAAGCAGATGGGACATCAGCGCTAAATGCCTTCCAGCTACGTCCAGGAGTTTCAGCCAGATTTGCTTCTGAACCTACATACCATCACCCTAAAGGAGTTAGGGAGGGTCCCCGGTCGCTCAAAGGGAGGAGAAGCACTAGCCAGTCACCCCAGGGGCATCAACCCCAGACATTCCAAAGGTGTCCTGTTACTTCCTCTGCCAGTGCATCCATCAACTCAGGTCAGGCCGATGAGGGTGCACCTGCACTAGAGCAGGAGACCCTTAGCTGCCCAGGGCCATTCAGGCCTCGAGCCACCAGGGGATGTCCGCCAAAGTCATCTTGACAACAGGGCAGGACAGTCAAGAAGTTACTTTCACCTCTGCTGTGGACGTTAGGGCTGCACCTAGACATAGCTTTAGGGTGTGGAAAATGAAGAAGTTTTCAATGCACAATAGTGCCATCCATGGGTGTTCATTCACTGCACATAATCCTCATTGTAAATATAATTTGCATTTATTTCTCTGCAAGTCTCGGGTATTCAATGGCTTATTGATGTGATGCAAGGTCATTCAAGGGACCAATTATCTCCCATCTGAATGCTCAGTTTCATTAACTCTCATTCAATCTCATCACAGTGGTTCACCTTTCCTTACACGTCTACAACACCAACAAAGGTACATCTGCACCATACGCCTGTGACCCTTAAATCTCAGGCAGATAGTTTTCAATGATTATTCTGTATTTTGCGGACATAATAAGTGAACGCTTGGGGAAAGGAGCATTCATCATTGAACGCCATAGGCTTTCATGTCTCTCTGCAGTGTCTCCATGTTTAAAGCTGAAAGTTATTCCTTAGATTCCATTCTCCTGGTGATAATTGATAGAAACTGCTTCCACTCTGACATTGGAAATACCTGCTAGAGGGGAGTGTGATGTCAGAGTGGCGGACTCGCCCTAATGAAACTTCTGCCTTACGTATGAGATGGAGGATGTCGAGGACTTTAATGTTTCGAAAGTGATACTCTGGCACACCTCCTGAGTGCTCAGCATGATATTTGAAGGGAACAAGTTGCCATTCACTGCAGCATCAATACTGACTGGGCCACATCTCTCCCAAATGCCAAGATAATGCAGGATGTAGATATGGCATGTTTCCAGGGTCAGGCGTGTTTGTCAGTAATTAGACAACACTCCTGTTGAGTTATTCATTTTGAGAACATTGTGAACGTAACTCACAGCTTTGTGTGCATGCTGTCAGGTAGCTAGTCATTGCATTCTGATATCCAAAGCCATACTGAGGCTCAGTGCAAGATTGAGTGTAATAGATGGAGGATGACTCAATGTGACTTGAATCAACAGAAGTTTTATTACCAACAAAAAGAATAATAGACACAATGAGGTCAGACTGAATTTCAATGCGACTGCTTTACTCAGTTCCCTGGCTCCAAAGCAAGACCTTTCTTCATCCTTGGTGTGCGCCCTCCTACCGATTGGCTCAGCTTCCCGAGATGGCAATCCGAAGGGTCCAGTCCAATCATGTGGACCTTGGAACCCCCCACCGCTCCCCCTGCCCCATTTAAAGGGCCATGCTACTGCATTATTTGCATTATTTATTCATGAGAGCTGGCATTTGGAGAGATGGTGTTGTCTGGATGTTGCTCCCTCTTGAGATGGAACCTAGACATGTATGTCATGTAGAGTTCTTTAACATGGCCCATTCACACCTGCACAGTCTCTTCAATATGCTCCCAACAATGTGGCCTCAGCACCAGTACAATCTCTTCAATACACTCCTGACGGCCTGGCCTTAGCTCCAGGACAGTCTCTGACTCTTCCTTGAACAATGCTATAACTTTTGCTCCATGACTGTCTTTCACGACTCCACTGTTCCTTGACCAGCCCCTCTTCCTCCTCTCTCTATCTCCCCTCCCTTCCCAGTCCTGCCTCTGTCTCACTTCTCCCTGCAGGTATATCTCCCATGCCCAGCCTTGGCACAACTTTTGCGACAAGCATCTGAAATTTCCCAGCTAGTCTTAAAGAATGACAAACGAAATGATTCCTGATCTCTGAGCTGTGGATGAACTGAAGTTTGCCAGGTGCACATCGATTAAATATGACTCTGAAACAGAGCATTCTAATTATCCATGGAAAAGGCAATTAATTTGGAGGCTGAATGTAATTCCAACGAGTTGGACTTTTAATGAGCATTCATGAGATAGAAATATTGCAGGTGAGGTTCCTGACATTGATCAGTGGGAGCTTTAAATCCGCCATGAAAATTGGAAGAACGAAATTCCAAATTAATTTCCCAAAGGCAGGAAGTTGATGTTTCCCATCACACAAAATGTAGTGCGCCTGCCCACCCCAATTCCCACCATTGGTGGGAGCAAGAAATTCTGCTGGAGGGTTGGTAATAGAGATGTTTAGATATCCAAATTTACTAATAATATTGACAATGCAATATCTGGAGGACATGTTGTTTCACTAGGTTACAGATCTGGAGGATAAGGGTGATCTGAGTTACTTATTTACATTCAAAAATGCGAAACGTCCAACTTCTTCAATAGGTTATAGAGTTATAGAGGTTTACAGCATGGAAACAAACCCTTCAGCCCAACTTGTCCATGCCGCCCCACCCTTTTGTAAAAAAAAACCCCTAAGCTAATCCCAATTGTCCGCATTTGGCCAAATCCCTCTATACCCATTGTACCCATGTAACTACCTAAATGCTTTTTAAAAGACAAAATTGTACCCGCCTCTACTACTATCTCTGGCAGCTTGTTCCAGACACTTGCCACCCTCGGTGTGAAAAAATTGCCCCTCTGGATGCTCTTGTATCTCTCCCCTCTCACCTTAAACCTATGCCCTCTAGTTTTAGACTCCCCTATCTTTGGGAAAGGATATTGACTACCTAGCTGATCTCTGTCTCTCATTATTTTGTAGACCTCTATAAGATTGCCCTTCAGCCTCCTACGTTCCAGGGAAAAAAGTCCTAGTCTATCCAGCCTGTCTTTATAACTCAACCCATCATGTGCCAGTAGCATCCTAGTCAATCTTTTCTGCACTCTTTCTGGTTTAAAAATATCCTTTCTATAACAGGGTGACCAGAACTGCACACAGTATTCCAAGTGTGGCCTTATCAATGTCTTGGTACAACTTCAACAAGACATTCCAACTCCTGTATTCAATGTTCTGACCAATGAAACCAAGCACACCGAATGCCTTCTTGACCACTCTGTCCACCTGTGACTCCACTTTCATGGAGCTATGAACATGTACCCCTAGATCTCTTTGTTCTGTAACTCTCCCCAGTGCCCTACCATTAACTGAGTAAGTCCTGCCCTGATTCAATCTACCAAAATGCATCACCTCGCATTTGTCTAAATTAAACTCCATCTGCCATTTGTTAGCCCACTGGCCCAATTGATCAAGATCCTGTTGGATTGGATAAACAATTTAATTTTTTTCCCACTGGCCAGTGAATCGCTAACAAAGGATAAAATCAATAGCAAAGTTAGGTTTCATGCAAGGGGTGAAGAAATAGGTGCAAGTTTTTCGAGCAAAGTGTGATGAGAGTATATAATGTTTTAGCACTGTAGCTGTATCAATCATGACATTTGGAAAGGAAGCACATGAAAATCTGAAGAGGAAAAGCATTAAACAATAGAAGAAAAGAGCAGGGAAATAGAACACAGTGGACAGGTTGATGTGGAGTTAGCACTGACAGAGAAATAAAGGTCAAACGTTCTTTTCTGTTCTGAAATGTCTGTAATTTTACACCCAATTTAAATTTAAAATCTTGCTTAAAAGGAATGGTTGTCTAAAAGGTGCCTTGACAGTTAAAAGAACTGAAGGTGACAGTTGAGATATAATCAGCTGAAACCTGTGTCATTTTTGTGCTGTCATTTTTGACAATATCTAATCTTCTGTGTACAACACAATGAAGATGGTATTGGCTGCATAATAACAAGGAGCTAATTGTATATACGATATTTCGCCGCCACACACGAAACAGCTTCTTTTCTGTTTATTTCCATTTCTACCGCATGTGGGGGTAATCAACATGGTTTCACATGATTGGATTATTAGGAGCCAAACCCATGGGACAGCTGTATGTTATTTTAGGAAGATCCAGATCTTTTCAGATGATCAGTGAAATCCATTGGACTTTGAAGGATAATATTTCTTTTCAATATCAGATTAGTCATTTCACTTTATGTTCTATAAAAAATTTTCTCTATGTAATTGTTGAATATTGTCAATCAGGTGGATTTTTAAAAAACATGTTCATGGGTTGTTGATATCGCTGGCAAGACCAGAATCTATGGTGCATCCCTGATTGCCCTTGAGAAGATGGTGATGAGCTGCCTTCTTGAACTGCAGCAGTCCATCTGGTTCAGGTGTACCCACAGTGCAGTTAGGGAGGGAACTCCAGAGTTTGGCCTGATTTACAGTGAAGGGAGAGAGATATAGGACAGAATTCTCCAGCTTCCCAGTGGAGTGTTTCCCGCTGGTGGGAGGTGGCATGTTGTTTGCTAGTGGCGGGATTCTCTGATCCTGCCACTGTCAATGGGAGTTGTATAAACACGTTGTGGATTCATTAATTGAGACTAGGCACATGGGAACATTTATACAGATATATAAAGTTTGCAGACACATCAGCAGAGATGTCTGCGCTGTAGTATGGTCCAGCAGAACTGAAACTAAAACTGGATCACACGACACACTTCTTTTTTAGTGATGTCATACAGCAATCCCTTTACGGCATATTATAACAGTAGGTTTGGAAGGTGCTGTTAAAGGAGGATAGGTGAGTTGCTGCAGTGTATCTTGTAGATCATACATATTACTATTCACCATTGCTGAAGGTAGGGAATGGTCAAGCTGGTTGCTGAGGTGTTAATCAAGTAGATTGCTTTGCCTTGGACAGCGTTGAGCTTCTTGAGATTTCATGAACTATTCTCATTTTGGCAATGGGACAAATTCCACAACATTCGTGACTTATGCCTTGCAGATGGTAAAGACACTTAGGGGAGCCAGGAGATGGGTTATCTACTGCAGAATACCTAATTTCTTACTGGCTCTTGTAGCCACAGTATTCATGTGGCTGGTTAAGCTACGTTTCTAGTCAATGGAATGGATGTGTTTTGCATTTTTGAACAAAACTGCACAATTTTCCAAATTGTTGGTAGATGTCAATATTTTAACTGTACTGAAAAAGCTTGGCTGGAGGATCAGGTAGTCCTGGAGCACAGATCTTCAGCAACACAGCTGGGATATTGTTGGAGCCTACAGCTTTTACAGTATCCAGTACCTTCAGCTATTTCATTAATTAGAGTGAAATGAATTGGCTAAAGGCCATCTGTGATGCTGAGACGCGGGCAAAGGCTGAAATGAATCAACCATTTACCACATCAGGCTGAAGATGGATGCAAAGGCTTTAGCCGTGTCTTTTGTGCTTCCTTGCTGGGCTCCATCATTATTGAGGATGGGGGTGTTCATGTGGGCTACTGTTCCTATTGGTTGTTTACTTGTCAACCACCACTCACGACTGCCAGTAAAGGGCTCTGATCTGCTCTGTTGGTTGTGAGATCACTTATCTCTGTACATAGAATGATGTTTCTGCTATATAGCACGCATGTAGCATCACCAGATTAACACTTCATTTCTAGCTATGCCGGGTAGTGCTGCTGGCATGTTCTTCCACATTTCTCTTTGAACCAAGTTTGTTTCCCTCATCCAATAGGAATGATAGAAATATGCTGGGCCATGAGGTAACAGATTATCGTGGGGGGGGGGCGGGGGGAGGTAATTAGCAGGAGGTCTCCTTTCCCATGTTAATCTGATGTCATGAGGTTTCATAGGGTCTGAAGTCGGTGTTGTGGACTCCCAGGGCCATTTGCTCCAGACTGCGTGTCACTGTGTTGACACTTCTGGCAGGTTTGTACTCCTGGTGACTTCATTCATACTGAGGGCTGATGATGCAGGAATCTGCAACACTCGCTGAAGGATATAGTTCTATGAATATGATTATGTTAGGCTGTTGTTTGACTGGACATTGGATAGTTCTATCAATTTTGACAAAGTCTCCAGATCTCAGTGAGTAGGACTTGCAGTGACAACTAGGTAGAGTATGCCTTTGACATATCTGATGCCCAGACCAATGATCCATTATCTATAGTTGCATTGTTATTCAAATTTTTCATAGCAGTTTGGTGCAACTTATGTGTTTGCTAAACCATTTCAGAGGACAGTTGACAAACAAACACATTGCTGTCCGTCTGGAGTTTAATATGTGCAAGTCAGATCGGATAGGAATGCAGATCAGGTTTCCTGAAAGGACATTAGTGAACCTGATAGGTTTTTTATGACAGTCTAGTAGTTTTGTGGTCACCAGTTCTGATATCAGTGTTTTATTTGAGATGAATGAATTGAAATAGCCACAAAGCTTGCCACCATCTCAATGGTTAAATGGCCTATCAATTCTTGCTGCCCAGGTTCACACAGAAAAACAATTACTTGGGTATATGCAACACCTGATCACATCAACAGATCTGAATGCACTTTACAGAATAAACTATTTGAAAGTGTAGTGGCTGCTGTTTTAACGGCAAAATGATTGAGCACCTTATTGAGGAACTGAAGAACTGGGAATTATGTTCCAGTGGGAGCCAGGTCTTGTCGGACAAGGAAATTGGTAAAATTGTTTCTTAAAAGAATGATGTTCGATGAAATGTATATAATGGCTGGAAGTTTCTGGCTGTTCACAGCCCATTGCTGCTGCAAGCAAAGACAGAGAATTTGGATCCCAGCCAGATCCCTGTTCACTGCAGTGGGAACAGAGAATCCTGCTGTTATGAGCGACTGGAGAATTCTGGCCAGTAAAGTTTAAAGTTTATTTATTAGTGTCATGAATAGACTTACATTAACATTGTAATGAAGTCACTGTAAAAATCCCCTAGTCGCCACACTCCAGCGCCTGTTCAGATACACTGAGGGAGAATTTAGCATGGCCAATGCATCTAACCAGCACATCTTTCAGACTGAGGGAGGAAACTGGAGCACCTGGACGAAACTCACGCAGACACGGAGATAATGTGCAGACAGTGACCCAAGCCTGGAATCGAACCCAGATCCCTGGCGCTGTGAGGCAGCAGTGCCAACCACTGTGCCACCATACTTTGTTAAAGGTGTATTATGTGTAAATGCTTTAATGAGTGGTGGCTGCTTGTGATAATGCTGAGTTATGCCTGAAACCAGATTTTCTCCAGGGCAGGGCTTATGCTTTGCCTGGTTACAATCTATTGGAACCCTCTTCTGTGAGGTACACATGTACATTTGGAAAATGCATATTTCCAATTTAAGGTGCATTAGCACATAATTCTTTCACCCCCCTCATATCCACTTCTTTTTATTTATTAGTCACAAGTAGGCTTACATCAACACTGGAATGAAGTTACTGTGAAAATCCCATAATTGCCACACTCCGGTGCCTGTTCGAATACACTGAGGGAGAATTTAGCATGGCAATGCACCTAATCAGCACGTCTTTCAGGCTGTGGATGGAAACTGGAGCAGACACGGGGAGAATGTGCAGACTCCATCAAGACATTGAACCAAGCTGGGAATCGAACCCGGGTGCCTGGCACTGTGAGGCAGCAGTGCCAACCACTGTGCCACTTGTTTTTATTAAGTTCGCAAACAGAAATGCATTCTTTCACCACAATCAAAAAAAATAGAAAAGGGCAAAAAACATGAAAGAACTGAGAATCAGGAAAAAGACAGAATATTGAAAAACAGAGAAATTAAAACATGTCAGGAAAACAAATGGTACAAAAGGGATAAGTAAACTGAGTTAACTTTCTAAATCCTTACTCACTGAAAAGGTACAGAGGGAATCAAATTCTATCCTTGTCTGAGCACTCTTTAGAGACCTATTCAGCTGTTTTACATTGCTTCATTACATTTTCCTTGTTTATTCATTATGTATACAGGAACCAAGAGAATGAAGAAATGTTGATGAGCGACCCTAAGTTTGACACATTTTTCCTTGCGTGATCTTACTTTGAAACAGATGATTAATAATTATTTTAATTGCACAACATTTGTCCAATGGTCCCTGGTGGATTTGTGTTGCTGCTGACATAGCAGCCGCTGCACAAATAATCTCCACAATGATTAGATATTATTCACTGTAATGCATGAGAGTGGAGCCCTTTAAACATGTGACCACAACTTACTGCAAACTTAACAGTGAGGTTCCCAGCGCCCATCAGTGTTCATATACAGAATTGGACAGCGATTTCAGGCAAGTACTGATACAGTTAAACCTGAAAATCGTGAACGTTGCGGTCTAAGATGTGCCACTTCTCTGTAACCAGCATGAAAATGGGCTCTTGCTGTCTTTCCAATATATTGAAAGGTATGAAGTTCCTTTACTTAGATGGAGGATATGGTCTCCCACATAAAGTTGGATCTTGTATGATTCAATCTAAATATAACTTTTAGCAGTCTGGTTAAATCTAATTACTGCCAAACAACATCAGAAGCATTGAAAATTAACTTTCACAAGTGTGGAGTCTCATTCTTTCAGCTTGCAATCATTGGAGATTTTTCTAAAAAAACACTTTCTCTTTTTCCATCTCACTGTTTAAACAAATGCATTTCGTTGCTCTGTTTACAAAGGTTCCAGCTACCCTGTAAAGGGTGCCTCACCATTAGGATCTCTAACTTACATCAGCTTTCAAAGCAAAAGATGATATAACTTGCAAGAGTGCGAGCAGTTTAATCATAGAATAGAATCCCTACAGTGCAGAAGGAGGCCATTCAGCCCATTGAGTCTGCACTGACTGCCTCCTACCCAGGCCCTATTCTTGTAACCCCACATATTTACCCTTGTAATCCCTATGACACTAGAATGAATTTAGCATGGACAATCAACCTAACCCGCACATTTTGGACCGTGGGAGGAAACCAGAGCACCTGGAGGAAACCCACACAGACACGGGGAGAATGTGCAAACTCCACACAGACAATGACCCGAAGCCTGAATTAAAGGAATGGTTTTTTTTTTGTTCGCTGGCTACAATAAAGCCTGCTCCAGTATGTAATTAATGATGATCTGGTCCAATATGTAAATAATGATGATCCAGAGTATTTGCTTTCCTACTTTCATTGCATGGGTTATTGCTTATAATATGTTCTACCCAGCCCAGAGAGCACTCTGGCTATTGCAACTCCAAACAGGAATAGGGTGAAAATTTTCATGGTGCATCAATTCACGGGGAGGCAATGACCTAGTGGTATTATCACTGGACTATTAATCAAGTAACTCAGTTAATGTTCTGGGGACTCAGGTTTGAATCCTGCCATGGCAGTTGGTGGGATTTGAATTCAATCAAAAATATCTGGAATCAAGAGTCTACTGATGATCATGAAACCATTGGTGATTGTTGGAAAAATGCATCTGGTTCACTAATGCCCTTTAGGGAAGGAAATCTGCTGTCCTTACCCTGTCTGGCCACATATGACTCCAGAGCCACAGCAATGTGGTTGCTTCTCTATTGTCCTCAGGCAACTGGGAAAGGGCAATAAATGCTGGCAAGACAGCAACACCCATGTCCCATGAATGAATAAAAGAAAAATACAAAATGAAATAACAGGGAACATGTCTGGGAAACTGAACCTTGAAAGCAGTCCAAGCATATTTCCTTTGAATTATCAGCTACCAGAGGCACAAGGATGTCTTTTCAAAAGAGTTGGCCGGTTGCTCATGATTATGGTTCTATTGACTAAACTGGCCACAAGTTGGCGTGAAAACCTCACAGGAAGTCTATAAAGATGGTTGAGGCGAGGATTGAAATGTCACAACTCAGCCAAACTTGACAGAATAGAGTGAACATTAGGGAGTTTCGAGCATCTGGTATTTTATCCAATTTGAGAGTTTCTGGCACTGGTTGTCAAAAAAAGCCCAGAAGAGTTTACATTCCCCAACAGCGAAATCTGTCAGCTTCATCAGCACAGAGAAATCACCAAAACATTTTAAATAAATGCCAGCCAGTAAGGGGAGGTTGTGGCATGGGGTGGTAACATCAGTGGACTAGTAATCCAGAGGCCCAGCCTAATGTTCTGGATATCTGGGTTCAAAACCCACCTGATGGTGGTGGCATTTAAATTCAATGGGTTAAAAAAATTGAACCGAAAGCTTGCATCACTAATGTCATTTCGGGAAGGAAACCTGTCTTGCTTACCTGGTCTGGCCTACATGTGACTTCAGACCCACAAGAATGTGACTGACTCTGAAATCTCCTCTGAATTGAACCAGTAATCCACTCACTTCAAGGGCAATTAGAGATTTTGTTTGGAAGGAGTCAAAATGATGAAGTCTCTAAATTAATGGTGCACCAAGCTATACAATGTGTATCCATTCAACTCTCAGTCTCAAGTTGTGACTGAACCATACGGATCGCCCACAAGATGTTGTCCTAACAAAAGCACATCGCCACTTAACCTGCCACAGAACAGATCCGTTTAATGGATGCTGCGACATTCTGGCCTTGCCAGTGATGTCCACATCCCATCAAAGAAAAATAAATACAATATAATCTACCTACAAATTAAAACAATTTTTGGGAAATATGTAGCCAGTTTTGAACCACTTCTCACTGGAATGTGGCCACATGCCAAAACATGCCACTGGTTTGGCACTTAAGCAGCAAATTAGCAATCTCCCTCAGTGCAGCAATGTGGTGCTTTTAGACTAAAGAAGGAGTGGGGTGAGACATATTGGACAAAATCTTGTGGCCTTCTACTGACATATTTGCTTACAGTCTCCAGTGATGATCCCTTGTTGCTAGGCACTCAGTGCCTATCGAGGGACCCAGCATTAAAAAGGAGGGGTCTGACAAAAGCCTGCCCCACCTTGCTCCTCAGTCCCCCTCCTCTGTGTTCCCCACCATGCAATCTCTTGTGATTCTCTGCCATCACTTACCTGTGCCTTGGTCCTCATTCTGAGGCCTCAGTTCGGTGTAGTACTGTCAGCCACCACTTCCTCCCCAGTGGCGCTACTGAGTACAGAAGAGCTTCTCTGATGAAGGGTCAATAAAGAACAAAGAACAGTACAACACGGGAACAGGCCCCTCGGCCCACCAAGTGTGTACCAACACAGATGCCTCTCTAAACTAATTTTTTTTTGCCTCTATATGGTCCATATCCCTCTATACCTGCTTATTCATGTATCGATCCAGAGTTTGTTATAGAATCTGCTTCCACTACCTCTTCCAGCAGTGTGTTTCAGGCATTCACCACCCTCTGTGAAAAACTTGCCCCTTTGCATCTCTTTCAAATTTTCCCCCTCTCACTTTCAACCAATGCCCCAAAGTAATTGACCCTTTGACCTTGGGAGAAGACTTTGACTATCCACTCTATTCAAGCCCATCATAATCATGTAAACCTCTATCAGGACCCCCCTCATCCTCCAGTGCTCCATTGAAAACAATCCAAGTTTGTGCAAATTTTGGTCATAGTCCGTACCTTCCAAACCAGGCAACATCCTGGTAAGTCTCTCCTACACCCTTTCCAATGCATCAACATCCTTCCAGTAGTGTGGTGACCAGAATTGTATACAATACTCCAAATGTGGCCTAACCAAAGTCTTTCACAACTGCAGTTTGATTTTCCAATTCTTATACTCAACACCTGATTGATGAAGGCTACCATGCCATATGCCATCTTGACCATCTTATCCACTTGAGTTGCCACCAGGGAACTGTGGATTTGCACGCTTAGATCCCTCTGTAAGCTAATATTTCTAAGGGCTCTACCATTTACTATACATTTCCCTCTGCAGTAGACCTTCCATATCACATTTGTCATCCAGACTTGAAACATTAACTCTATTCTCTCTCCACAGATGCTGCGAGGCGTGCTGAGAATTCCGGCATTATCTGTTTTCGTTTCAGATTCCAGGATCTGGAGTATTTTGCTTTTTTTTTATTGCAGAACAGCTTCTGTTTGTCCAGCAACTTCTGTTGAGTGAGACACCTACCCTCGTGGTCCTTGATCCCAGGAAAAGGTCTGCCACCAGCCTGTTAAGTGACTGAGTGACACAAGCAGAAAATCTTCTGGAAAAGAGGCAATGAGGGGGTCGTCCCCACTATCCAGATATCTAGCCAACAGCAGGGAACTCAGTCACCTCCACAAGATTCCAGACATTGTCAGCACAAAGGATAGTCAACTCTATCCAGCACACTACACCTGATCTGCAAGTGCATCTTGGCTAGAATTAAGGAATGATTTATCCTCTCTCATCTTACTGAATATAAGAATGCCATGAAAAGTAAAGAAAAAGTCATAATCTTTGAATCAACAAATGGGAGTGGATGTTGGCATGTTACAATTTATTTCCAGCTGTAACTGTGCTAGGTACAATTTAGGCCAAATGTGCAAGGAGGTTTGTCTCTTCATGGTGTCTGGGGTATTACGTATTGCTGGTTCTGCTGTCTGATTCTGCCATGTTGGAATATCTATTTAGTCTCTCCCTCACCCCAACCTCATGGTGTGTTATCCAGTGGCAGAGGCAGCTCACCATTGGCTGCCGACAGGATCTTTCTGTCCCACCAACGTCCACGGCATTTTGTGTAGTTCGCCCAATCTGGGCTGGGGATTTTGCCGTGGAAGTGGGGTGGGAATCAGTCGGGGCATTACCTTCAGTGGAACTGGAAGACCCCCCTGGTGGGAAGGGCTGCAAAATCCCACCTTATATTTTTCCTTATTTCTTCTCTTTCATTGGTTTGAAAATTGTTTGTGCTTATTATTTCATGAGCTGCTGAGTAGAATACAAATCCATTGTAAATTGGCACTACTAAAGGAGGTTCATTGTATCAATCTGGTATGTCTCAATCCTGATCATCCTTCCTCTCTTGCCTGTGTTGGTACGCCGATGCAATTTTTGAACACAGTCAACTGAGTGGCAGCTGCCACAATAATTTCCTGGTTTGGTTCAGTGAAATGATCTGAATGGGTTTCCAGGCCCAGTTAATGTTTGGGAATCATGAGTCGCACTAAACCGAGAGTGGAAATCTTAACGTTGCATCAGGACTAAAAAAAATCTGCCATTATCCTCAAAAAAAAACTGCTATCAAAAACAGCAGTCTCCCATCTCCTCAAAGTGGAACTTCCTGACCTCTTTAAAGAAATTTATCTGAGGGATCACAGACAGCCCTTCTTTCACAGAGCCACTAATGAATGACCTTACATTCTGTACTACCCAATTCCTCCGGGGAAAGGGTGAGGGATTTTCCATTCTGGAGAACCTAGGGAAAAGGCCCAAACTGTCATTAAGACATTACTCCCATGTCATTTAAATTTAAATGACCACACCAATTTGTATAGCAGATTCTTGTTCGGAGCAGAGATTCCCTTGGTGGGCGCACACCTCATGCATAAGGAGAACTCAATCTAAAAAGATAGATAATTGGTTTGTTGAAAAATCATCATGGTGGCAGGTGTTGAACTGACAATACAAATAAAACAATTATAATTCATAGCATAGTTACAGGTGATCATTAAAATCAAAATAAAAACCAATGTATATAATTATGATCATTTCAATACACAGATAATTACACCAATATATTACAAGATGCAGGTCTCCTTCATTTACAAAATCCACCGCACTTCGCATTTTGTATTAAAGTTCATGTTGTCAGGTTGTGTTCTTCCAATTCTCAATAATTTACAAACTATTTATGTAATTTGTGAAGTAGAGGATTGGGCTGTTTCACATAAGGAATAGAAGCTGGAGTAGGCCATTTGGCCCCTTGAGCCACATGGTTCTGTCTCTT
Organism: Carcharhinus amblyrhynchos; assembly: GCF_965287045.1. NCBI lineage: Eukaryota > Metazoa > Chordata > Chondrichthyes > Carcharhiniformes > Carcharhinidae > Carcharhinus > Carcharhinus amblyrhynchos. The sequence goes on from NC_137328.1 coordinate 95,577,927, forward strand.
TTCCTTTCACTTAATGTCCAAACACAAAGGCGTATTAGGATGCCAGCCTCCAAAGGCTATGGTTTCGTATTTTTTATTTCTCTTCATTTTTCATGTTTTGTATTCTCAGAGATCTTCTACGCTTGTGTGCTTTCTGCAATTTTGTGCTTTTATCTTTTCTGAGACCCTGTGACATAGAAAGAGTTATGGGTGAACTGCCCCTCATTTCCCATCAAAAATGGCCATAAAATCACAGGCTGTGGATTTTACAATACGATTCCCACTCTACCTAAAGCCCCATTGATGGGCTTTGCCCTTGGAAAATGTCAATGTCCATTGAAACATTGCAACATTGACAGGAACTCTTGATCAAAGACCCTACTTGATAATTATTCCAAACCATTCTATTTAGTGATATTTACCTGAGACTCTTGGTGTTTAGCTTTATTCTTCCAACTTGCAGCTTATAACTCTCTACTTGTGTTTGCTTTGTTCTACTTCATTGGAAATTCTCTCACATTAGCGGCACGGTTAGCACTGCTGCCTCATCGCCAGGGATCTGGGCTTAGGCCAGTGTCTGTGTAGAGTTCTCCCTATGTCTGCGTGGGTTTCCTCTGGGTCCTCCAGTTTCCTCCCACAACCTGAAAGACGTGCTCATTAAGTGCATTGACTTGAACAGGTGCCAGAGTGTGGCAACTAAGGGGGGATTTCACAGTAACTTCACTATAGTGTTAATGTAAGCTTTACTTGTGACTAATAAACTTTACTTTATATATTTTCCAGGTGTCAAAAACAAATGGAATTTGCCCCATTTTAGTTCAATCCTCCTTTTAAACCAAGAAAATGAATCATGGCCTCAATTAAATACAACAATGCATCTAAACTAAATTTTGCATGATTTTCCTTCCAGTTAGGACAGCGTCATAATGAGCGCTCCTTTACTTGGAATGATCAGGTATAAAGAAAATCCTATGGGCAATGGGAATAATAAAACATTTATTTTATGCTTTTAGCACTCTTTTCTGCTATTCATTTTTATTGTTCTATTTATGGGCAAAATGCCTAGTTTGTTTCTACACTGAAAAAAATAGTGTCACTGATTAGGTGGCTCTGCAAAAATAGAGGGGAACCAAAATAATGGGAGCCATGCAACCATTTTGCATCTGAACCTGTGTGTCAGTCAATCATCATGAATCAGGCACAATAACCATTTGTGTGATGCCCTTGACACTGTGAGGATTGTAAATTGCAGCTTGGGTATTGGAGAATCGTGGAGTTAGCAATGAAAGAACTTCAAGGTTATATTTGGTGTCTTGGTAGGGACTAGGTGATATATAGGGGCATGGATACTTGAGCCTGCCACAAGGCTGCAATGGTTGATGCAGGTGCCTGACAATAGCGTCCTCAAGGACATTCAGGTATGAGTAGAGAATGCCAGCCAAGCTCACGTCCCATGAACAAGTGACAAAATCAACAGGGGGGTGACATTGTTTGGGTAAATCAGGCCATCGTGACAATAGCAGCCAGTCTACACCCGGTTCAATTTCCCTCTGCAATGACAATCGAACCTTCACGTAAGAACATAAAAACATAAGAAATAGGAGCAGGAGTAGGCCATCTAGCCCTTCGAGCCTGCCCCGCCATTCAATAAGATCATGGCTGATCTGTCGTGGCTCAGTTCCACATTCCCGCCCTCTCCCCATAACCCTTAATCCCCTCTCTCATCAAAAACCCATCAACCTGCGTCTTAAAAATATTTAGCGAGGTAGCCTCCACCACTTCAACGGGCAGAGAATTCCAGAGATTCACCACCCTTTGAGTGAAGAAGTTCTTCCTCAACTCCGTTCTAAACTGCCCCCCTTTTATCTTGAGGCTGTGCCCCCTAGTCCTACTGTCCTTTCTGAGCGGGAAGAGTCTCTCCACCTCTATCCTATCCATCCCATTCATCATCTTATATGTCTCAATGAGATCTCCCCTCATTCTTCTAAACTCTAACGAGTACAAGCCTAGTTTATTCAGCTTCTCCTCATAGCTCAACCCCCTCAACTCCGGTATCAGCCTAGTAAACCTTCTCTGCACTCCCTCCAAGGCCAAAATATCCTTGCGTAAGTACGGCGCCCAAAACTGCACACAGTACTCCAGCTGCGGCCTCACCAATGCCCTATATAGCCACAGCAAGACCTCCCTACTTTTATATTCAATCCCCCTCGCTATGAAGGCCAGCATCCCATTCGCCTTCCTGACCGCCTGCTGGACCTGCAAGCTGGGTTTTTGCGACTCATGCACAAGGACCCCGAGGTCCCTCTGCACCGTCGCCTGCTGCAGTTTTTCTCCACGTAAGTAATAATCCTTCCTACCATTATTCCTACCAAAGTGGACCACCTCACACTTGCCAACATTAAATTCCATTTGCCAGTTCCTGGCCCATTCGCCCAGCCTATCTAGATCCTTCTGTAGACTCTCCACACCCTCCGCACAATTTGCCGTTCCACCAATCTTGGTGTCATCAGCAAATTTCGACACCATACACTCGGTTCCCTCCTCCAGATCATCTATATAAATGGTAAATAGCTGAGGCCCCAGCACCGACCCCTGGGGCACTCCAGGTGCTTCATAATTTACAATGTTTCTGCAGAAAAACACTAACAAATACTGATTGCTGATTTATAGGCCTAGGAAATCAATGCTGCTGTGCCTGAGATGTTTTAGGCTTAATGGATTGAAGCTTCCTGAATGAGTGGTAGGAAGTGCATGTTCGTTGTGAGCTGGAAAGGTGCTGTTCACATTGGGAAACATTGGCAACAAACAGGCGTCCAGAACTTGCAGAAACAGAGCTTCACAAATCAAATCAAAAGGTTAGCACCTATAAGAGGCTCACAATGTGGCCAATGTCGGTTTGTGATGAATGTTTATCTGCAAGGAGTGGGAGTGCTTCACCTGACTTTGCATTAAAATCATGGTGAGGAGCCAGCACGAGCTCTCTCGCTGATCTTTCTCATTTCCGATTATCTCCCTGGCCCCAAAGTCCCAATTCTACCTTTTTTCTGATCATTCCTCCTCCTTTAAGGCCAATCCGCAGGCAGTGTCGCAGCCCAAAATTCCAGAGACCCTAATTGGTGATCTGTCTGGCATTGCCCAACTGAGTGTCTGCAACTTGCTGGCTTGATGTTAGTGAGGCCCGTGGCCCAATACTGAGTGAGTTGCAGGCCTATTTGTTCCACAGCAGAGATCCATCTGGGTCTTGATGTTTGATTACCAAAGTTCTCAATACTTCATACGTGGCACCTCACTGTGGGTCCACTTTTCTTACATTGTTCCCTTCCATTGTGATGCCTTTGAAACTGCCACAAACATAGAAATGAATGTGTGTTAATAATGGTGCTTATTCAGGAAAGATGCTGTCTTGCATGTATTCAGAAAGGAAGCCTGGTTAGTATGGACAAGTTGGGCCGTAGGGCCTGCTTCCGTGCTGTACATCTCTATGACTCTGTGACATTTGAGGAATGAGTATGTTGAACCAAAGTGTTTCTGTGGCAACTGTATTTTTTTCCCTAAAGATTGATTGAATGCAAAAGAAGTTGTTTTAAAAATTCAGCCCAGATTTATGGCTGTACCCTCATGTGGGTGAGCGGTTGAACATACAGTAAGCTAACAGAGAGCAGGGCTATTGTGTCTGTTCTCAGCAGGCAGCCTGGAGAGATGTCAAGTGGAGACAGAATGAAGTCCCAAAGTGGGGAGAGGAAGGCTTGAAAGTGAATTTTGTCATCTGTTTCTCTGAGATTGATATTTGGCATTGACAGAACTCTGGAAGCTGGCTGCCTTTCGTGATAAGTCAGCTGTAACAGGAGAAAAGCTAAATTTGAGATAGAAAGGAACAGATGGAAATTTGAACAAAGAACAAAGAACAACCCAGCACGGGAAACAGGCCCTTCGGCCCAACGAGCCCGCGCCGCCGCATCACCCTACACCTATTCTACCCTGCATGTCTACGAATGGAACCCTACTCAGTCAGATTTGCTTGAAAAGGTGGGTGGGAATTTTCAAATAACGTTGTAATATAATGCAACTCCCTTCTGTCAGTTTTGTGAGCATTAAAATAACATTGTCATATGGCCTGACCAACATCCATCAGCCCAGTTTGTGCTCAATAACTTACTCAGAAATTTATTTGCCATCAGCGCAACCTCATACGGAACATCAGGGTCAACTAGGATTGATTACAGGACAGTATTGATCAAATGTTGCAGCTCCAACAAGAATAGAACCACTACTTGGACAAACGCAAAATACTGAGGATGCTGGAAATCTGAAATAAAAACAGGGACAAGAGTTTCTGCCCGCAAATGCCCCGAAATCGGAAAATCCCACCCGAGGTCAAATGGCCCTTTCTATGGTCCGTCCCCGCCCACTCTGATTCCTGTGGCGAGTGGGATGGAAAAATCTGCCCAAGGAAGTGCTGGAAATACACAGCAGGGCTGGCAGCATCTGCGGAGAGTGAGACAGAGTTAACGTTTTGAGTCCAAAATGATTCTTCTCCGGGACAACTGGGTCGAGAACTGTGTCCTGAAGAAGAGTCATATTGAACTCAAAACGTTTCTCTCTCCACAGATGCTGCCAGACCTTCTGAGTTTATCCAGCACTTTTTATTCTTATTTACTTGAGCTGCTTTGGAATAGTGATGAAGAGGAAGTATGTGATCTGAAAGTTTGGGAACAAGAACATCACCAGGTTCAGTGTTTAGAATAGAAAGGAAAATGGAAAATTCAAGCACAGGGGAACTTAACTTGCGAATATTGAATTATAGTTTGATGGTGAAGAGGCTTCAGATGAAATGACAGGAGAATGTGCAAACGGAACCATAGATCAGCAACAGGAATATTCAGACCCCAGGATTCTGAATTGGGGGGAGGGGGGCGGGGGCAGTGCTTGGGATTTGTACCCTTAAGTTTGGAATTTCACCTGCCAATTCCATCCAGAGTTAAGTCCACCATGATGTCTTGGATGAACTCATTTGCATACCAATTGAAGGATCTGGAGTGAAAATCCCATATAAAATGGAGTAATGTGTTTGGACGTTGTGCTGCCTTCGGTGTAACTCAACATATCTGCAGCAGGCTTGGAACAGATTGGGTTAGCACTTCGGCTTCACAGCGCCAGGGTCCTAGGTTCAATTCCAGCCTTGGGTCACTGTCTGTGTAGAGTTCGCACGTTCTCCCCATGTCTGCATGGGCTTCTTCCAGGTGCTTCAGTTTAAACATAGCACAGTACAGGCCCTTCAGCCCTCAATGCTGTGCCGAGCTAAGTCTGAAGCCAAGATCAAGCTATCCCACTCCCTATCATTCTGGCGTGCAATTCTTCCTCCTACAGTTTCCTCCCACATTCTAAAGATGTGTGGTTTGTATGGATTAGACATGCTAATTTCCCCTTCGTGTCAGGGGTTATATGAATAGGGCCTGGGTGGGCTTGTCGGTGCAAACTCAATGGGCTGAATGGCCTCTTTCTGAACAGTAGGGATTCTATAGCAGGCAAATAGGAATGAGCTTAGAACATTGAGAGCGGTTGGTCATATCCTATAGATGGAGATGGCACTCATGCTGAATGTCCTCACTCTAGAACTGCAGATTAGTTCCACAAGAAGATCACTGACTTGACCAAGGCAGGCAAGACACACTCAACAAAAGCGAAATACTGCAGATGCTAGAAATCAGAAATGAGAAGAGAAAGCTGGGAGTGCTCAGTTGTTAATGTGCAGGCTACTCTCCTTTCCTTCCTAGAGGTTCCTAGGCACCAATGCACAAAACAAACTCAGATAAAGAGTCATATGGGTAATCCTCCCAACAAAAGAGACATCGATTGACAGGATCCTTTGCACATGCAGTCTGTGCTCTAAGGAGTTCATGTTCATGAAGTTAAAGGGGTTACTTTAGGAACTCAAGGCTGCACTGCCAACTGCGCCCTAAATCTCAGGAAAGCTAGCAACTTTCTATTGGACCTTGTTGGTCTTATTGTAATGCCCAACTTGAATTCCTCAACTTCCCCGTGAAAAGTATTAACCGCCTGATGAATACAGGGCCATTCTGCATCCCAATTTCCATTCCTGGTGACTGTCAGCGATAATCCATCACTACAAAGCATGAGACAGAATATTCCCCTCATATCAATAAATACTGCAGTGGGGACTGCTGACTTCTGCTCATGCATTAATTGGCAGAGCTCTCCTCTTTTGTTAAAAGCACTCTGAGAAGTACATCTCCTCCAGGATCAATTATTTCTCCCCTGTAAAGTTTTGGGCTACTTAAGGCCCTCAGTGGCACTCACGTAAGCTCTCAATTGCTGTCAGACTAGATGAGATCAACTGCCACAACAACTTACATTTATGTAGCACTGTGAATGCATTGAAACTTTCCAAGGCGATGCGCAGGAGGGTGGCCAAACAATATCTGACACCGAGCCGTAGTCACATACATAGCTCTGTGTTTTACAGAAACCATCGGGTCTACAATTTCCCAAAGCACAAAGAGAAAGCATAACTTTTTTGGAGGTGTACAAAGTTAAAATCATTATTAAACCAACAGCTTTAACTAATAAATAGCGATGGCAGGGCTGAGTCATGCTGTAAATAAAGTGGTGGGAGTTCTCTATCTCAAGTACTTGGAAGAAAGCAAAATGCTGCAAGACTCTGAAGTTGCAGCATTCACAAACCAAATACATAGAAAGGTCACCAAAAGAGAAAATACTCTTTGTAAGAGCTTTGTAAGAACTGACGTTTCAGGTCCAGATGACCCTTTGTAAAAGCTGTCATCCGGACTCGAAATGTCAGCTCTTTTCTCTCCTTTCAGATGCTGCCAGACTTGCTGAGGTTTTCCAGCATTTTCTCTTTTGGTTTCAGATTCCAGAATCCGCAGAAATTTGCTTTTATCCATAGAAAGGTCATATTGGAAAAGAGAATCTGGTCCATCTAGCCTGTTCTAAACATTTGGATGCCTCATTCGTGAGGATACAGAGACCTCCTACCCACATGGCACAATGTAACCTTCTGGGGAGGTGAGAATATAAAAAGCCAAGCCAGTTAGGGAAAAGCAATTGAAAAATTGCTCCCTGATACTTGTGGGCTACTATAAGTAGGCAGGAGATCTGAACGGTTGGGTTGTGCAGCCTTCAGGAATCACCGTTAATTTGGACAATGCTGCGAGCAATACAGGAGAAAGGTTATAGATTCTTGTACAAGTCAATCAGCCCATCCAGAAACAGGTTCAGCTTTCACTTACAGATTGACAGTGGATCAGCATTCAAGTAAAGTTTATTTATTATTCACAAGTAAGGTTTACATTAGCACTGCAATGAAGTCACTGTAAAATTCACCAAGTTGCCACAGTTCGGCACCTGTTCAGGTTAATGCACCTAACCAGCTTTCAGACTGTGGGAAGAAACCGGAGCACCTGGAGGAAACCCACACAGATATGGGGAGAATGTGCAGTCTCCACACAGACAGTGACCCAAACCAGGAGCTGAACCCGGTGGTGGCAATGCTAACTGTGCCATGAGCTTCCCAATCTGCAGGTCTACTCATTCCCTGGGAAAAAACAGGACCACCTTACATCCAATTTATCTCTTATAGAAACACATAAGATTATGAAGGGAATAGATAAGATAGAAGTAGGGAAGTTCTTTCCACTTGTGGGTGAAACTAGAACTAGGGGGCATAGTTTCAAAATAAGGGAAAGCAGATTTAGGACTGAGTTGAGGAGGAACTTCTTCACACAGAGGGTTGTGAATCTGTGGAATTCCCTGCCCAGTGAAGCAGTTGAGGCTACCTCATTGAATGTTTTTAGGCAAGGATAGATAAATTTTTGAACTGTAAAGGACTTAAGAGTTATGGTGAATGGGCGGGTAAGTGGAGCCGAGTCCACAAAAAGATCAGCCATAATCTTATTGAATGGTGGAGAAGGCTTGAGGGGCCAGATGGCCTACTCCTCTCCGAGTTTTTATGTTCTTATGTTTTTATGCCCTTACATAATTTATAAGCCTGACCAGAGTTCCTCCAGAAACTAGCCAGTTGAAATAATCTGTCCATTTAAGTACAATCCAGTTACTGTATTATTTTATGAAGCTCGATAAGATTGGCCTGAGCCAGTTGCTAACTCTCCATGATTTTTGTGGAGCTTCAGGATTGACAGTTCACTGGAACACTTCTGGACTGCAACAGAAAATTTAGAAGGACTTTTAAAGAAGAATGGTGAGTTCTTTTCAGTTTTTGACACTTTGCTTTATTAGTTATAAAGTATTGGAAGAAAGGCAGTTTGATTTGGCAGGGCAATTATAAGCTCTTGATGTTGTGATGAAACCTTCAGTAATATGGTCAGCAGGGCTCGGAAACCTGACAAGGTCCTGATATTAATATGATTCTGAGTGGAGGTGGAATTGTGTAGATGAAGGCCGGAAGTCAACTCTGGAGGACAGACTCCCTGATTGATACTCAGTCGAAGCATAGCTTTTAACTGAAGGATTTTGTATCGCTGAGCTGATCAGAAGGTGTGATGCACATCTCTGTGATATAATCGAGTCATAGACTGCTTATCAGACAGACGGAGGCCACTTGGTCCATCATATCTGTGCCAGCTGAAAAATGAGCCACTCGGTCTATAGTCCCACTTCTGAGCATTTTGTCTGTAGCTTTGCAGGTTACAACACTTCAAGTACACACCCAGACACCTTTTAAATGAATTGAGCGCTTCTGTCTCTGCTGCCCTTTCAGATAGGGTGTCGAAATTTGCTGATGACACCAAGATTGGGGGAAAGGCAAATTGTGCGGAGGGTGTGGAGAGTCTGCAGAAGGATCTAGATAGGCTGGGCGAATGGGCCAGGAAATGGCAAATGGAATTTAATGTTGGCAAGTGTGAGGTGGTCCACTTTGGTAGGAAGAATGGTAGGAAGGACTATTACTTACGTGGCGAAAAACTGCAGCAGGCGACGGTGCAGAGGGACCTCGGGGTCCTTGTGCATGAGTCGCAAAAACCCAGCTTGCAGGCGCAGCAGGTGGTCAGGAAGGCGAATGGGATGCTGGCCTTCATAGCGAGGGGGATTGAATATAAAAGTAGGGAGGTCTTGCTGCAGCTGTATAGGGCATTGGTGAGGCCGCAGCTGGAGTACTGTGTGCAGTTTTGGGCGCCGCACCTGCGCAAGGATATTTTGGCCCTGGAGGGAGTGCAGAGGAGGTTTACTAGGCTGATACCGGAGTTGAGGGGATTGAGCTATGAGGAGAGGCTGAATAAACTAGGCTTGTACTCGTTAGAGTTTAGAAGAATGAGGGGAGATCTCATTGAGACGTATAAGATGATGAATGGGATGGATAGGATAGAGGTGGAGAGACTCTTCCCGCTCAAAAAAGACAGTAGGACTAGGGGGCACAGCCTCAAGATAAAGGGGAGGCGGTTTAGAACGGAGTTGAGGAGGAACTTCTTCACTCAAAGGGTGGTGAATCTCTGGAATTCTCTGCCCGTTGAAGTGGTGGAGGCTGCCTCGCTAAATATTTTTAAGAAGCGGGTTGATGGGTTCTTGATAAGAGAGGGGATTAAGGGTTATGGGGAGAGGGCGGGAAAGTGGAACTGAGCTACAACAGATCAGCCATGATCTTATTGAATGGCGGGGCAGGCTCGAAGGGCTAGATGGCCTACTCCTGCTCCTATTTCTTATGTTCTTATGTTCTTATAGTTCCATATCACACAACCCTCTGGGTGAAAAAGGTTATCCCCATCTCCCTTCTAATTTTTCGACCAATCACTTTAAACCTATGCCCCCTAGCCGCTGAAAAAGTAAATGTACAATTTTGTACATCTCAGTTAAATCTCCCCTCAGCTTCCTCTGTTCTGCTGAGAACAGCCCCAGCCTATCTAATCATTTCTCATTGCTGCAATTTTCCAGTCCTGGTAACATCCTGATGAATCTCCTCTGCACCCTCTCTAATGTAATTACATATTTTCTGTAATGAGATGACCAGAACTGCACTCAGTACTGAAGTTGCAGCCTAACTAATGTTTTATATCATTCCAGTATAACCTTCCTCTTTGTGTCAGATAATAAATGAAAAGATTCCATTTGCCTCCTTGGTCACCTCATCAACCTGTCCTGCTATCTTCAGGAATCTGTGGATATTCACTCCAAGGACCCTTACTTTCTCTATATCTCTCAGTATTCCTCCCATTTATTGTGCAATCCTTTGCTTTGCTTTACCTCCCCAAATGCAACACCTCACATTTCTCTGGGTTGAATTCCATTTATTATGTTCACCTGACCGGTCTATTGATATCTTCTGGCAGTCTACAGCGGGCCCCTTCACTATCAACCATGCAACCAATTTCTGTGTCATTTGAAAACTTCTTGATCATCCCCCCTCCATTTATTTCCAAATCATTAATATCTGCCAAAATCAAGGGCCTGGTCTTGAACCTTGTGGAACCCACTGGAAAGAACCTTCCAGTTACAAATACACCCATATACAAATACTCTTTGTTTCCTGTGACTGAGCCAATGTTGTATCGAGCTTGCTACATTCCCCTGAGTCCCATGGGCTTTTATGTTTTTAACCAGTCTGACATGTGGCACCTTGAAAAAATCTTGCTAAAATCAATGTAGACCATATCAACCATACTACTCTCATCAATCCTCCTTGTTACTTGCTCAGAAAATGCAATCAAATTTGTCAGAAATGACCTTCCCTTAACAAATCTATGCTGACAGTCCTTGATTAATCCATGCCTTCCTAAGTGTAAGTTTATGTTGTCCCTCAAAATCAATTCCAATCATTTTTCCTCTACCAAGGTCACACCGACTAGCCTGCAATCATTTGGTCTATCCCTCTCTTCCTTTTTCAACAAAGATGCAAGATGAACAGACCTGCAGTCCTCTGAGGATTGGAAAACAATGATCAGACCCTCCACTATATCCTCTCTGGTTTATTTTAATAGCCTAGGTCCATTTCATCTGATTGTGGTGATTTATTCATTTTCCAGGATGCTAATCTCTGTAAAACTTCCCCTCCCCCTATGTTTATTGTATCCAATATTTCACACTGTGTCTGAACTGTGATATCTGCATTACTGCCCTCTTTCGTGAAGACTGATGCAAAGTATTAATTAAGAACCGTACCCACATCCGTCACCTCCACACACAGGTTACCTTCTTGGTCATTTAAAGGCCCTACTCTTTCCTTAGTTACTCTTTTACTCTTATTCTATTGACAAAATATCCCTGCATTCTCCTTAATTTTGTTGAAATCTCAGGTGTGTTTAAAGAAATAATGTACAAATGAAATTGAAGATTTTATGGGTAGATGGTGGACATAGAGCAAGGGAACCAACCAGATTCAATAACTGGTGTTACCACTGGGGGCAATCAGGGAGTACTTATCTCAGCAATCGGAGGAAGAAACATACTGGTCTCAGCAAGTGGTTGACTGAGGTGAGAAGCAGGAGTGTTGTCCTAGGCCACTGCTACACAAATATCAAACATGTCTACCACTCTATCACCCACCCACACATTGGCAAATCAGACCATAAGACTGTGCTCCTGCCCCTGACTTACAAGCAAAAACGGAAAAAGGAGAATCTGTTAAAGAAGGTCATGCAATATTGGTCTGAGGAATCGGATGATCTCCTGTGGGACTGCTTAGAGTCAGCAGTTAAAAACCTTGTGAACAGCCTGAGTGAGTACGCCACTACAGTAACTGACTTCATTAGTGTGTAGAAGACTGTGGGCCAAAGAAGCAAATCCACGTGTTTCCCAATCGGAAACCATGGTAAACAGGGATATCCACTGCTTGCTGAAGGTCTGAGGCATTCAAGTCAGGCAACCCTGACCTATACAAGAAAGCCAGATATGATCAAAGGAGATCCATCAAAGATGGCAAAAGACAGTACCAGACCAAGCTGGAATCCCAGGCTAGCCACACCGACTATAGCAAGGACTGCATAACAAAACAGGCTACAAAATAAAGGCATGTAAAATTGCCAGCTCCAATACATCCCTTCCCAATGAGTTTAATCCATTCATGCCCATTTTGAGCAAGCGCACACCCTCCACCAAAGAGCTTCCACTGAACTTGTATCTGAGGTCACGATTGCAGACATCAGAGCAATGTTCTCAAAGGTCAACCCACGGAATGCAACTGGCCCAGTTGGGGAAACCAGACATGCACTCAGATCCTAAGCAGACCAACTGACCATCCGCAGACCATCTTCAACCTCTCTTTACAACAACCTGAAGTCCCTATCTGCTTTAAGGAGAGGACCGTCATCCCGGTGCCAAAGAAAAGCCAGGCAGTGTGCCTTAATGACTATCATCTGTGGCTCTGACATCCATCATTATGAAGTGTTTCAAAAGATTAGTCATGGCACAAATCAATTGCAGCTTCCCAGATTGCCTGGATCCATTACAGTTCACCTATTGCCGCAACAGGTCCACAGCAGATGCCATCTCCATAGCCCTGCACTCAACCCTGGGACACCTGGATAACAAAGAAACTTACGTCAGTCTCCTATTTATAGACTACATTCAGCCTTCAACATCATTATTCCTACAAAACTCATCTCCAAACTCCATGGCCTGGGGTCCTCCCTCTGTGACTGGATTCTGAACTTCCTAATACATAGACTACAATCAGTCATGACAGGCAACAACACCTCCTCCACGGTCATCCTCAACAGAGGCGACCCACAAGGCTGTGTCCTCAGCTCCTTACTATATTCCTTTTGCATCTATGTTTGTGTGGCCAAATTCCCGTCCAATTCAATTTTCAAGTTTGCTAATGACACCACCGTACTGGATCGGATCTGAAACAGTGATGAGATGGAATACAAGAAAGAGATCGAGAATCTGGTGAACTGGTGCAATGCCAATAATGTCTCTCTCAATGTCAACAAAATTAAGTAGATAGTCATTGACTTCAGGAAGCGTTCTGAAATACAAGCCTCTATTTACATCAATGGGGACAAAGTGGAAATGGTCAAGAGCTTCATCCAGATCATGAATAACCTGTCCTGGTCTCTCCATCCTGGCGCTAGAGTTAAGAAAGCCCACTGACGTCTCTACATTCTCAGAAGACTAAGGAGATTTGCCATGTCCACTACAACTCTCACCAGCTTTTGCATGTGCACCATAGAAAGCATTCTTTCTGTTTGACTTTGTCTACACTTCCTGCTGCTTGGAAATGCACCCTGCACATACTCTCTTCTTCCTTCTTCTGTTGGGAAAAATACACAAAGGTTTGAGGACATGTACCAACCGACTCAAGAACGGCTTCTTCCCTGCTGCCGTCAGGCTCTTGAATGGACCTACCTCACACTATGTTGAACTTTCTCTACACTCTAGCTATGACTGTGACATTACATTCCGCACTGTCTCCTTTCTTTCTCTATGTACGGTATGTTTTGTCTGGGTAGCACGCAAGAAACAATACTTTTCACTGTATACTCATTCATGTGACAATAAAAAATCAAATCAAAGTCAGTTTGCTTGCTAATTCACAGCATCTTGTGGTTTAAGCCACCAACTCCCTTTCATTGTATATCGCCTAGTCTTCTCCATTATGTTGCTCATCCACTCAATTTTCAGCAACACCAGCCTTTACTTTCTGTGCACCTTCTCACTTATCCATCCATGGTTGCTACTCACCCAGCCCTCATGCAATGTGCTGACACTCATCAAATACCTTGCATACACTGGATGAATACCTCACTTTCACACACTTACAGGTTTATCTGTTTTCCACTTGGAAGTGAAGAGATTGCAAAATGCAGGAAAGTGTGACAGAGTTGGTGGTGAGTTACCAGAAACAGTGCAGCTCAGAAACCCTGGAGATTAATGACACATCTGCATCCCTCTTAGTTAGAGATAGGGAGACTGGGTACTCGCAGAGTTGTTGACTGAATTACAAATCCCTCGACATACATATGTAGTCTCTATATCGTCAATGACTGAATAAAGAGGAGACGGTGTATGGTGACAGTCAAGACTGTGACTTTGTTTTGATGCAATCATGTTCCTTTATTCTGTCTTTTAGGGGCAGTCATGTACAGTAAGCAGTATATCATCCATCAGTATGATTGTTCAGGGAACTTCATTCCTTCTGAGGTTGCACCACGATAAGACATATAGTCATTCCTGCTACAAATACTTGTACTACAGGGGTTCTGATACCCAGAGGCCAAAAAACACCTCATCAGGGACCTGAGCAACCTGCCTCAACCTCGGCCATAAGAACCACATAGAAGTGGTAGGAAACATGAGTTCAAGACATTGTACTTCAACAAAGGTTGCATATAGATATCTGGCAAAATGTTTTTCTGTTACTTTTCCCTCTTTTACAATGCTATATAAAATATACACATTTGCACCATTGCTACATCTTGCTCACTATTGCATTCCTAAATGAGGCCTTCCGGAGGTGTTGTTCAAGGACCAAGCAGGATGTTTTGTTTTGCACTAGGATGTGGCTGTGAATACAGTCTTGTATCCTGTTTGCACATTGGCAGGTGAACTTTTACAGAGTGATACAATATGAAGAGACACAGAACAAAAATCCAGGCTGACACTTCAGTGCAGTACTGGGCAGGTGCTGCATTGCCAGAAGTGCTGTCTCTCAGATGAGATGTTAAACCAAGGCTATGTCTGCTCCCTCATGGCACTATTTCAGAGACAATCAGGGGAATTAATCCCTTGTGTCCTTTCTAATTATTTATCTCTCAATCAACATCACTAAAACATTATCTGGTCATTATCCATTGCTGCTTATGGGAATTTGCAAATTGACTGCTGTTTTTCCTACGTTACAACAGCGACTATGCTTCAAAAGTGCTTCACTGGATAGAATAACTATTGGCATGTCCTGAAGTAGTGCAAAGTGTGATATAAATGCAAGATTTTCTATTCAGATCTTATTTTGCCTTCTTGCTGGTTTCAAATTGTGTTTCCTATAGTGTATACATATATTTAATGATAGCTTTGTCCAAGTGTACTATACTGTAACAAAAACAAGAAAATGCTGGAAAATCTCATTTGTTTCAAGTCAGGATTTGACTCCAGCATCCATAGTATTTTGTTTTTACCTTAGTGTACTGTACTATACTTTCCCAAGTTTGACAGTAATTGGTGCTGCATACATCTCATGTGTATAAAAGAGGCAGTTAAGTATCCAATTCCTTGGTGTATGCACATTTTGTACCAGAATTGTTCCACAGAGCTAATGCATTTGTGCTTACTTGGGTTCCCCCCGCTGGAGTTTCAGAGTAGAGTTTTGATAAGTTGATTGGTAGAGACAGTGTCATGTGATTAATGGGAAGAATTAAACTTTCAGGAAAGAAAGGGTTTCAGTTTCATTTTAAATTACAAGCAGTTGCTGCCTGGACTACCAGAAAAAAACAGGAGCTTTTTCACTTTTGCTTTCTTTCTCTGAAAGGGCATCTCTGAGAGCTCCAGGGCTAGTAACCTAAATCACAGCAAGTATACTTCTGTTTTGCTAACTAATTTTAAAGAGTGATTTAAATCAATAAGAGGAATATTGCTGGAATTGAAACTCATATTGATAGGTTAGCAGTTATGATTTATATCTGTCATGTTTAAGTATAGTTCAATTGTTAACAGTTAAGCTAATTCATTTGTTATAGTTAAACTGTGCTGTCAAATAAAGTTTGTTTTGATAAAGACTTCCTAGTTTGTCAGTAGAGTCACACCTGAAGTGAAACACCCTATCCTTTCACCAGTGCCAAAGTAGAAAATTGTTGGGATCCAGTCTGACTGCATAATATGCCTTTGGGTTTCTGACCTGACACCCTAACCCAGGACAGAAGTTTAGACAGAAAAAGAACATGTTAAAAATAATTAAACCACCGTTAGGTAATATGTAATCATATTCAATCTTTGATCTGTATTCCATAATAGGCATGAGAAACATCTGTGGAGCTGGAAGTAGAAAAGAACGTGAATATAACAACATGTGAAACTGAAATTTGGAGATTTCAATGTCACCTTGCCACAGCATTGGTTTAAGGGTAACATGGTGAATGGGGAAATGTTTCTTTTCCTCACTTAGAGTGAATAAGGGAGCAATGTGAGACAGCACAGGGAACAGGATATTGGGCTGACTTGCAGATTGTAAATGTAAAGATTTCTTTGCAGCTCCTTTCCTAATATTGATCACTCTGTGAATAATTATCCTTAGAGAATCAACATTGTGCGTCCAATTTCACCATTGCTACAGACACTATGACTACTGAATAGTGAAAAAAAGACAAAACCTGTAACACCTTTCACAATGTCCCAAATCACTTTCAACTAATTAAACATTTCTGAGTTGTAGTCACTGGTAAGCAATGTTAACAAATTACTAAACAGGCACTTGGGGCTGAATGGTTTAACTCTGCTCCTGCTGCATATATTTTTATGTCATTCCGGATAGAAGAGATGAGTGGGGCTGGATGGTCTTTGTCATCCATAATTATCCTGTAACAGAGAGTGGATTCATGATTGGAATTCTATTGCTGATGGAATTTCACTGTCAATAGACTTTGTGGGGAGAAATTGCACGGAGAAGAGTGTGTAATAGGTTCATAGTAAATCAGTATCCTGTTTCATCCTGCACATGATTCTCAAGAGTCTTTTCCATTGACTCCAATCTTATCCAGCTCTATCCAGCACCTTTTGTCTACATGCCTATATCCCATTTTTGTTTGTTCAAATCTTTTTGAGGAATGAAGTATCATGATAAAGTAGTGTTACAAAATAGATATTGAAAATGCATTGCAGTGAGAAGTAGCAATCTGAACATGTCAAATAGTGAAGGATTCCATACCCATATGTTTCAAGACCTGAACAACATTCAAGCTTGGGCTGGTGAGTGGCAAGTAATAGTCATGCCATACTTGTCCCATATAATTGTGAGTTCCAAAAAGAGAGTATCTAACTGTCTCCCATGTCATTTAATGGAATTGCCATCACTGAAAAACCACTGTCAACATCCTGGGTGAAGCAATCAACCAGAAACTGAACTAGGCCAGCCATATGAATAGTGTGGTTACAAGTTCAGGTCAAAAACTAGAAATTCTGTAGTGACTAACTCACCTCCTGACTCCTCAATGCTGCCTACCAAGTATAAAGCATAAGTCAGGAGGTGATGGAATACTTTCTGCTTCCCCGGATGAGTGCAGCTCCATCCAGCACCTTAATCATTCATTCCCTCTGCCACACCGTGCACAGTGACAGGATATGCATCATCTACAAGATGTACTGCATCAACTGACTAAGTCTCCTCCAACAGCATCTTTGAAGTCCATGACTTCTGTCACTTAAAAGGACAAGGGCACAGATACTTGGGAACAAAACCTGCAAGTTTCCTTCCATGACACAACATTGTAACTTACAAGTTCTATCAACATTCCTTTGCAGTCACTGGGTAAAAATCCTGGAGCTCCCTTCCTAACGGCACTGAGGATGTACCTATATCACATGGACTGCAGTAGTTCAGGGAGTTGGCTCACCATCACCTTTTCAAGGGCAATTAGGGACTGGCAACAAATGCTGGCTTTGCCAGTGACACTCACATCCCATAAAAAACTAGAAAAAGTTGCACATCACTGTTTAAGCCCCAGGGCCACCAATCATGAGTAATTTTGCATTTAATTTTATGACCTGTCTAGGTTGATTTGTCACACAATCTAATCATAGTAGATATGCTCATGTTTATTACTGAAAAGGAAATCTTATTCAGAAAATGTCTAATGAAAAGGACTAAATGAATCGCTTCACTAAACAGACTGTAAAATATGATTCACATGTTCATAGGTCACCACTCTTTTCTGGTGCTGTTTCCTCTTGCTTCCTGACAAAAGCTGAAGAGAAGCTCGCACGCATGAGAATGACCTTGGGCTCCAATGTCTGCTTCTTTTGCTGTGCATTCAGAGTTAATGAAGGAATTGTCAGTAAAGGCATCCATCCTAATAAGTGTGTAATTACATGGTAGAACGCAACAATCATACAATTGTTTCTCACCTTCTTGAATTTGTAATAGTGCCTTTCGAGGATATATGTTTACTGCCTGCCAGTAATATGAGTTGACAATGCTAGTCAATTCAAGTTTTTTTTCCGCTAGGTGGAAAAAGAAGTCTAGTAGTTTGCTAAAATTTCTATCCATCACTGACTTAATCCTAAACGAAAGGTCTGAGCTAATTCTTTCTGGTGAAGACACATAACTTTTTGTTGTTTTTTAATTGATGGGGAACGAACAGTGCAATTCTTTCCACATGAAGGAAAGCTCCATCTACGCTAGTCCAATATTCCATAAACTGAAGCACTGCTTACCATGTTCATGCGACATTTCCATTTCCCTGAGCGCATCAGTTATCATTCAGTCCTTTGTAAGAGAAGCAATTTAATATCATTAGTGCTAAATTTATGAGTAATTTTACGCTGCTCTCTAAAATCCTGGTTAATGATTACCCAACTTTATTTGAATTTCAGTTATCCTAAGATTAAAGAGACTTTCATCATTTTGTTTGAGCTAAATTCTAGCTCAGATCCATAAGCTATAGAGCAATTATCTATTCCTCTGCTAAATCCCCATAAATCAATTTATATGAGTGCCACACAGAAAATGCCTGTCATGAATCAAAGTCTTCCATTTGCAAAGTGCCTGTTTTACTTGCAATGTATTCATGGGCCAGAAAATTATAATTTGTCAAACATCCCATTGATATATAAAAATAAAGTCACTGAAAACTGAATAATATCCATGGCCTCAGATTTGATTAGTCAGGTAGTTAGCCATAGAACAAGTGCCAACTGTCAAAAGACAACAGATACTCAGGCTGATAATCAAAATAGTATCAACACAAAACCAATCAATTAAATTTCTTAGAAATAATTTTGTCAACTTCCTTAAAGTGCACAAAATTGATTTTCAACATATGTTTAAAAATGACATTCATATAGTTGACATGGTGGTGGAATGGTTAGCACTGCTGCCTCACAACGCCAGGGAACCGGATTCAATTCTTGAATTGGGTCACTGTCTATGTGGAACTTGCACCTCCTCCCCATGTCTGTGTGGGTTTCCTCTGGGTGCTCAGGTTTCCTCCCACAGTCCGAAAGATGTGCTGGTTAGTTGACGTTGGCCATGCTAAATTCTCCCTCACAACAAGCGCTGGAGAGTGGCGGCTAGGGGATTTTCACAGAAACCTCACTGCAGTGTTAATGTAAGCCTACTTCTGACACTAATAAATAAGCTTTAAAAAATTTTTATAATAAATATATCCAAAACTTAAAAGGCTTTCCACAAAATTACTAAATTTAATCAAAAATGTATCCATTTAATTTGGAAGAAGTGTTTTATTTTGTGCTTGACTTCTTCCCTATTTAGAGAGAGTGGACAGTTTAGCCGTGCTTTTGTAGAATTGTTCCTGAGCATTTTCTAAATACCTAGCTTGTGATCCCAGCCTCTGACGATCAGGAGATTCACCAATTTATCTTCAATAAAATCATTTGGTTCTCTATTGCTGAAAGAATTTAGGAAAGTAACACAGATTTGTGCAGATCTGTCTCATTTACTTATTTCAGTGTTGAAAATGTATACTGCATAAATAACGTTGAAAGTTTATGCAGACTGATCTTAATAATTTTTGAAAGATCTGCTGTGAAAAGCAAGGAAAGAGTGCTGAGCAGCACACAACCTTATTTTTGTTTATTTCAGTGACAGTGATGTCCTTCTTGAACAGGGAGGGTGAAGTGTGTGTTGGGAGGTGTGCAGGAAGACAGTTAATCCAGACCACCCTTGGTCCCACAGATCACACTGTGCGTCTCAGACCTCCAGCTCTTCCCAAATGAGGCAGAGTAGTTTCTGAGAGATGAAAGCAGCTCTGGATTTATGCATCAGTTAACTGCCTGTACCTTCAGGTAACACAGGAAGAAAACTGAACAAAAGAAGAGAGAAAGAGAAAGCTTGCATGCAACAGAATTGTCACTGAGTGACACTAGGTGGACAAAGTTAAGCCTTACATTTAATAAATGTCTTAACATGGTGCTTTACACCTGGCTGGCTTCAGATAGAGTAAACAAGATCGGGCATCATTGTTTTTACTAGGCTGTGTGCCTTACACAAGCAAGGAAGGCATTTTGAATCAAATATTCCAACTATTATGACACAGATTCCACAATTGAACTCAAGACTGTCTTCTCCCATTTCCTGAGAATTAAGGATCAGTGCCATAAGTGCCATGGATCCAGGACAGATAACGGGAATGCGTTCCGCCATCTCCAGCTGGAGCAAATTAAAGAACGAGTTTGATTTTCCTTGGATCTTCCCACAGTGCTTTGCCTGGCAATTAAGAGCTTCACTTTATGCAGCGAGTCATCACTCTTTTACTGACAGCTTCCCCCAAGTGACCCACCTTTTAGCTTTCAGCTGTTCCATCACCATGGCAATGGTGAGAGAAGCAGAGTCGGGTCCAGAGCAATACCAGGAGAAGCAGAAGTCACTTACGTTTCCCGCTGCTCCCTTTGCTTTCCAGTAACCTGGCATTTAACCCTTTGTGGTACCCAACACTTTGGAATATAATTCTTCTTTTCAAGTCTTTCTTCTCTCCTAAAAGCAGTGACTCACTGCTGAGCTCACTAATGGAGAAGGGCCACTTGGATAAAATACAGCAATACTGCAAACACCCACAGCACCATAGGAGCCATGAGTGAAGTGCATTCTTAACATTCTTCCAATGCAACTGCATAAATCACACAAATACAAGGAGTTTCTATTGAAAAACATTAATGCAAAATTTAGTTATCTCAGTGTGTTATTCTCCAATTTGTTTTAGCTCTTCATACATTGTCATATTATGGTCTGAGTTATTATCATTTGTCTGCTTCTCCTTCTGTTTGGCAAGCAACTGTGTTATTTGATTAGGTTCCAGCTTGAGAGAATCAATTTGGTGAACAAAACAACTGTGTTGGCTTTCGTCAAGAGGCCTTCTGATTCACAGCAGTTGAAGTGCCTTAATGAGCAAAACAAAAATGATAAAGATGAGGCTTTGGATGTTTCCCATTCAAACCTTTTTGTCATACAATGTGAAAACAGTTAGAAATGCAGGGTGTAACTCTGGGGAATCACCCTCCCTTCCCGCACACAGCTCCACCTTCTGTCCACCATCCATAAGAAGTGGGCAGAAGTCAGAAAAAAGATTGTGTGATGTTGTAGAAAATACAGCAGAGAAGAGGCCCTTTGGCCCATTCGCAACACCTGAATTCCCACCTAATCCCATCTGCCAGCACTTGACCTATAGCCCCTCAAGTTTTCATCCAGATACTTTTTAGAGAACGTGAGGCATCCCACCTCCATCACCCTCCCAGATTGTGCATTCCAGACCAACACCATCCTCTGCGTAAAATAGTTTTTCCTCATATCCCCCCTTAAATCTTCTGCCCCTCACCTTGAATCTATTTCCCCTTCAACTAAGGGGAATAGTTGCTCCCTATCCACTATGTCCATGTCTCCCATAAGGACCTCAATCAGCTCGTCCCTCAGTCTTCTCTGCTTCAATGAAAACAACCCAAGCTTACGCAACCTCTCTTCATAACTTAAATGCTCCATCCCAGGCAGCATCCTGGTAAATCTCCTCTGCAAGTGTAATCACATCCTTCCGATAATGTGGCGACCAGAATTGCACACAGTACTCTAGCTGTGGTCTCACCAAAGTTCTGTACAACTCCAACATAACTTCCCTGCTTTTGTAACCTATGTCTTGAATGATAAAGGCAAATGTCCCATATAGAGATCTGGGGACAAACACGTCAAGTTCCCTTTGCTCCACAGAAATTCCCAATGTCTTACCATTCATTGAGCACTTTCTCATCAAATTATTCCTTCCAAAGTGTATCACCTCACACTTTTCAGGTTAAATTCCATCCGCCACTTATTTGCCCATTTGACCATCCTGTCTATATCCTCTTGTAGCCCAAGACACTCCGCCTCACTATCAACATTCTGTCCAATCTTTGTGTCATCCATGATGTGAAGGAAGACAAACTCCAGGTAGGTTCTACTCAACAGGACCACCCAAAACTATGGGTATTGAGCAGTGAGAGATTGAAATGCTAACACCAGTTGACGAGGCAACAGTGCAATTGTTTAACCCTGTGAGTTCCTGGGGGAAGGATTACAGTCACTGGTGTGGGTGCCTCTACCAGTAACTCTAATCAAGTTCATCCCTCCTAGGTTTTTGTTTTTCCCTGCCTCTTATTTCATAGAAAGTGTATGCAGCTGCAATGAGAATGAGATAAACATGCGTTGAATTTCACAGGCCACCCATGGATAGGAAAATGAATGGGTAAACTGATAAATTAGGGTCAAAAACAGAAAGTGCTGGAAAATCTCTGCAAGTCTGACAGCATCTGTGGAGAGAGAGTAGAGCCAACATTTCGAGTCTGGCTGACCCTCCGTCAGGGCTTTTTAAGGAAACTTAGAGTGCTGTGCTATTGGCGGCATACCCATCGCCAGTCTGCCCACGAGTGGTGAGGGAGGCATCAGATGGGTTGTCGCCAGCCCATAACCCAACTGTGCTCCTTAAGTGGGAAATCAATACCCAACTATGAGCCTTATCCCACCATCACACCAATTTAACAGGTGGTGGGAAAGTCCTGTGCCCAATGTGTAACCCAGTAGGTTGAACCCTGTGGCTGGTGGTCAGTGAAAGGAGAGTTACATCTTCCCAGACTCCCTGTGCCAATCAAAGCTCCCACCACCCTCCCAACCGTTCCTCCCCGCCTGTCCAACATGTCCCCACTCCTCTCTCCGGGGCCTGTCAGCTTTCCCCTGGAGAGGTCTCAGACTTACCAGGTGAGTGTCACCTCCTCACCTCTAACTGCAGCACTAGTCATGGCAACCGCCGATTGGGAGACTGATGACCTACCTCATACTAATTAAAGGGTAATTGCCTAAAGAATAGGAGTTTCAGCAAGGTATCATTTCATAGAATTGTAGTCTGACAAACTATTGCTCCAGCCCTCCAGTACTCTGCTACCATGTGGGATGATACTTCATTTATACTGTGTAAATAGATATATGTAACACTAACTGCTCCGGATTATTCTTAGGAATCGCTTGTGATGAGTAGAAAGTGCCAGACATTTAGTGTAACAGTGACATTCACAGATACAGGCAGAACGGGTGTAGTTCCAGATTGGATTACAATTCATTTGATACAGTTCAGTAATTCCTGGAGATCCCTATTCTTTTATCAGGTAGGACAGAGGCTCAAGAGTGGGATTTTTCCCAGCTCTCAGGTGGTGGGGGTGGGGTGGCAGGAGTACAAGTGCTGGTTCGCAATGATTCCCCAACGTTGCCCCATTGCCGTGAAAGTTATCCAACAAGCAGCCAATTGAAATAATTAAAGGCCCAATTGGGACATTTTCCTAGGTTGCCAGTATTTTGCACATGATAGAACCTAGAACATGGAACCCTACAGTGCAGAAACAGGTCCTTCGGCCCATCGAGTCTGCACCGACTACAATCTCACCCAGGCCCTATCCCCATATCCCTACACATTAACCCGCTAATCACTCTAACCTACACGTCCCAGGACTCTAAGGGGCAATTTTAGCATAGTCAATCAACCTAACCCGCACATCTTTGGAGTGTGGGAGGAAACTGGAGCACCCGGAGGAAACCCACGCAGACACAAGGAGAATGTGCAAACTCCACACAGACAGTGACCCGGGCTGGGAGTTGAACCCAGGACCCTGGAGCTGTGAAGCAGCAGTGCTAAACACTGTGCTACCGCGCCGCCCTCAATGGTGGATTGGCCAGCTCCATTGATGAAGTCTCCCTGTGGCTGTGCAGTGGCTGATTGGAACTGGAGGCCAAGGAGAGAGCCATGGGCTGGGAAGACTGATCTTGCAACCCATCAGGAGGAACTCACCTGCCTGATTCCCCACCCCCTCCCTACTTCCGTGAGCCATCCCACTACTGGTATTTTTGGGCATGGGACCCACATTTAGTTCAAACGTTGGATTTTCAATGCCCGTAGTAAAATCCTGCCCTTCACCTGGCACGCATCTCCTGATAGTCCAGATCTTCACTTCCCCCACCTTGCATTCACCCCCTTCCTCTCTCAGCAGGTAGACTGATGACAGTTATGATGAGAAAAATTTTGCTTTGAGCCTCTCACACACAGAGGACATTTATGAGGAATTCGGACACAGCCATTAATGAATGGATATCAAGAGCTTTACATCAAGGTTTAGGGCACTTAGCCTCAAAAGCATTGACGTTGCTGACTTTGATGAAGATTTTTTTTCCCTGTTCGGACCAATAATAAACGTCACTTGTGAGCAATAGACCTGCAGCCTGTGAAAACTGTAGGCGGAATCCAGAACCATTCCTCAATTGAACTTTATCACCAACCCCCCTACTTTTAGTCAATTTAATTGCTGTTTGGTTTCCATCCTGACTAAATTCTTTCCATCTCAGAAACAGCTATCAGATATTTGCAACACCTGTCCCTAACTGGAGAACAAATTGAAGTACCCAGCTTTGCTACTTCTAAGTATCATTGCATTGCCAGCAAAGCTTCTGGCACCTTGATACTTATTCCCTTAAGAAGCTCTACTGGAGTGTTACCAAGTGAAAAAGATGCAAACTAATACATGGACAATTATACAAAGGATCTGTCACACTGTGGAAAATTCACATTCTTTTAAATTCATATGTTCCAAAATAGATTCACTAATTCCATTTGAACAGGCACTGTTCCAATGATGGAAAAATTGGAGCTGACATTTGGACTGAGTACAGTGGGGACAACACGCCAGAATTTAAATAACAAACGCTTTTCATTTTAAAAACTTTGGTATTTTACTTTGTAACAGGAATCTAAATGATGAAGTTATTCATTTGTAACCTGAAAAGTGAAACAATCACATCTGTTATCGTTGTATCGTGGTGATAAAAGTAAGGTTCAAATCGTGATCAATACTTGATTGCTGACAACAGTTGCATTTAACTAACATTTCAATAGCTGAATAATCAGGAAATATCAATTATTTACTGGCTTGAAACTCCCATCAAGTTTATGTTTTAAAGAAAGCTAAAACTCCTTGGTGAGTTACTGAGTGCTGCCATTGACGGTTTAAGATGCAGATACACAAATCTGAATGTGTTCAGCATCAGTTGTTCGCCATACAATCTGGTTTGCTTACCTCCATCTGGACTGGGAAACGGTTTTGAGTTTGGACATCCCTCTGACACCTTACTCGAAGGCCCACGTTTCATTGGGTGACTGAGACATTGATGTCTGCTGCCATTTGACTTTGGAGGCCATCAAAGCCGAACCCAATCTTAAGGTAGATGAGTAGAACACTTCCGGAGGAATTCTACCAGGTCAATTGGATTCTAGAACTACTGTCTTTCCGAATGTTTTGATTTGATTTATTATTGTCACATGCATTAGTGTACAGTGAAAAGTATTGTTTCTTGCACACTATACAAAGCATACCATATATGGAAAAGGAGAGGAAAGAATGTGAAATGTAGTGTTATAATCATAGCTAGGATATAGAGAAAGATCAACTTAATGTGAGGTAGGCCCATTCAAAAGTCTGACAGCAGCAGGGAAGAAGCTGTTTTTGAGTTGGTTGGTACGTGTTCTCAGACTTTTGTATCTTTTTCCCAATGGAAGAAGGTGGAAGAGAGTATGTCTGGGGTGTGTGGGGTCCTTACTGCTGGCTGCTTTGCCGAGGCAGTGAGCAGTGTAGACAGTGTCAATGAATGGGAAGATGGTTTGAGTGATGGACTGGGCTTCGTTCATGATCCTTTGTAGTTTATTGCAATCTTGGGCACAGCAGGAGCCATACCAAGCTGTGATACAATCAGAAAGAATGCATTCTATGGTGCATCTGTAAAATTTGGTGACAGTCATGGTGGACATGCCAAATTTCCTTTGTCTTCTGAGGAAGTAGAGGTGTTGGTGGGCTTTCTTAGCTATAGTGTTGGAATAGGCGGACCAGGACAGACTGTTGGTGATCTGGATACCTAAAATCTTGAAGCTCTCAACCCTTTCCACTTCGTCCCTGTTAATGTAGACAGGAGCACTTTCTCCTTTAAACTTTCTGAAGTCGATGACAATCTCCTTTGTTTTGTTGACATTGAGAGATAGATTATTGTTGCTGCACCAATTCAACAGATTCTCTATCTCATTCCTGGACTCTGTCCCATCACTGAACAAAGAGCAAAGAACAAATAACAAAGAAAATTAAAGCACAGGAACAGGCCCTGTGGCCCTCAAAGCCTGACATAACTAAAACCCCCTACCCTCCCAGGGGCCATATCCCTCAATTCCCATCCTATTTATATATTTGTCTAGATGCTCCTTAAAGCTCACCATTGTATCTGCTTCCATTACCTCTCCTGGCAGCAAATTCCAGGCACCCACCCTTTGTGTGAAAAACTTGTCTCGTACATCTCCTTTAAACCTTGCCCTTGCATCTTAAAGCTATGCCTCCTAGTAATTGACTCTTCCACCCTGGGCAAAAGCTTCTGACTATCCACTCTGCCCATGCCCCTTAAAATCTTGTAGACTTCTATCAGGTCGCCCCTCACCTCGGTCATTCCAGTGAGAACAAACTATGTTTCTGCAACCTCTCCTCATAGCTAATGCCCTCCATACCAGGCAACATCCTGGTAAATCTTTTCTGCACCCTCTCTAAAGTCTCCACATCTTTCTGGTAGTGTGGCGACCAGAATTGAACACAATGTTCCAAGCGTGGCCTAATTAAGGTTCTATAGAGCTGCAACTTGACTTGCCAATTTTTAAACTCAATGCCCCAGCCGATGAAGGCAAGCATGACGTATAACTTCTTGACTACCTTCTCCACCTGCGTTGCCACTTTCAGTGACCTGTGTACCTGTACATTCAGATACCTCTGCCTATCAATATTCTTAAGGATTCTGCCATTTACTATATATTTCCTGTCTGTATTAGACTTTCCAAAATGCATTGCCACATTGTTTGAGGTCTGACCCTGTATGGTGGTGTTGTCTGCAGACTTGAACACCGAATTGGAGGGGAATTTCCCAAGCTTCTCCACGAATCAAGGAGATAAGTCTTTCATTAACACAATGTAATCTATAGCGTCCGGGGAAAGGCTCTCTTCTGGGCTCACAGTGAATCTCAGGGTTCTAAAAGCTAATAGCAATCAACCCCAGAAGAAATGCTGTTGATTATAAACGTGGATGACTATTGTGAGGGATTGGTAAGTGAAGTGTTTTTTGCCTTGTTTTCTTCAACCCAAGTAACTTCGGCCTCCTCTTTTTGAGTGGGCTGTTCGCCTCAGCTAATTAGCTACTTTTATCAGGTTGACATCCCATCTCATAGCTGCATGTGTAGGCGTCCACCTCTGCTTCTTCACTTACCCCATCCCCAGGGTTGGGCCTGCAGCCGTGTCAAAACAGCGGTCAGATATTCTGTTCCACAACTCTTCTTGTGACACTACAGCACCTTTTAATAAGTCACATTCTGAGCAGGCATTGAATCATAGAGTCCCATAGCACAGAAGGAGGCATTTGAGCCTGCACCAACAACAATCCCAGCTGGGCCACATCCCCGCAATGCCACGTATTTATTCTGCTAATCCCCCAGACACTAACGAGCAATTTAGCATGGCCAATCCACCATCACTGGACTGTGGAAGGAAACCTACGCAGACACGGGGAGAATGTGCAGACTCCGCACAGTCACCCAAACTGGGAATCAAACCCAGGTCCCTGGTGCTGTGAGACAGTGGTGCTGCCCTCAGAGCAGTGAGTGCGGGCAGGTCAAAGTATCTAGAGCAGTGAAAGGAAAAGACTCTGCTGGAGAAACACGAGTTGGCAGTTGTCCTTAAACTCTCTACCCGAGGAACTCTACCAAGGTTTTCACCCTTGAACCTTGACAGGAGTGAAATAAGGGAAACCTGATTCTGCGAAACTAAATCGACAGCAAAACCATCCGTCTAAAACTACCAAAAGTTTTTACTTCAACAGACACAAAGGATTACAGGCCTGCGCCGTTTCTAGTTTTCACCCTGGGGAAAAGCCCTAAATGCATGTTACTTTTGCAATTGCAATGTTTTCCTGAGTAAATGTGCATCTGTATATCTGATTGGGTGCAGTTGGGTGTATTCGAGTGTTGAACAATAAACATTTACCTTCCTTAATGAGAAAAATGTGTTGTTCATCTACTTCGTACAGTTACAGCAGAGGTTAAAACACTTTTGTGTAATAACACATTATCTTCTCAATCAAGAAGTTATCTCTCCCTCTCCATAACAAATGCAAGTCAGCATAGATTTGGCACCAGCCATGAGATATTCTGGTTAGTTTAGTTTAGTACTAAAGGAATTTGACCCCGAGAACATTTGTAGAATAATTTGTTTTTATACAAACTCAAAATGTTTCATTTGTCTATTATACTCTGTACTGTTTGCACTACAATGTCTTTGCAAAGAATTAGAATATTATCCAGTGTATGGGATTTGCGAGGGATTATTTTAAACTGATTTAACAATCTAAGGATAAGGAGGACTATTTCTATAAATTCAGATGTGATGCTTTTATATTGGTATGTTACAGTTCAACTGAGTGCAATTTTTAAACAGGTGAATGTGGTGTTTCACATTAGGACTATCATTTAAAATTTTGAAGTTTATTTATTAGTCTCATATAGGCTTACATTAACACTGCAATGAAGTTACTGTGAAAATCCCCTAGTTGCCACATTCCAGTACCTGCTCGAGTAAACTGAGGGAGAATTTAGCATGGCCAATGCACCTAACCAGCATGTCTTTTGGACTGTGGGAGAAAATGGAGCATCCAGAGGAAACCCACGCAGATACAAGGAGAATGTGCAGACTCCACACAGACTGTGACCCAAGCCAGGAATTGAACACTGGTCCCTGGCACTATGAGGCAGCAGTGCTGACCACTGTGCCACTGTACTGCCCTATTGCCTGGGGGTTAATGTTGTTAACGTGCTTCATGTACTATTTAAAAAAAAGGCAAACACTGAAGAACTGATAACCCTCTGACCCACTTGGACTTTCCCCTAACTCCCACCTTAACTTCAGTTTGGTGGGGTGGCGGGGGGTTGGGCTGGGTGAGTCCATGTAAAGTCCCAGAGGGGAGGAGATGAAGTAAACGGCAGAAAAAGTCTTTATGTTGCTCCTCTGATGCTCAGCCACTCTCCTGTCCAAGTTACAGCTCATGTGGGCCTTCCTCTTAAAGGGCAACATGTGCAGAAGCAGATGTGTGCATGCACCAACCGTACTATTACTACACAACATTATTAACATCTCTTCATGCATTAAGAATATTTAACTAGCATAAATTACTTTGAGTTTTGAAGTATGCTTTTATAGAAACCCTGGGGCATAATCACTGAATCTCAGTGAAATACCTGTCACGGATGTTATATTTGCATGCAGTACACCAGATATAAGGAGCGATTCTCCCAACCCGGCACGTTAATTTACTAGCGCAGTGGGGTGAGAGAATCGTGCGGCCGGGCATGCACGGATTTCTGCGTGTGCTGTTCCTGCTGCTCATGCACCTCCCAGCACCGGATTTTTGGCACCATCAGATCCACGCTGGAAACCAGAAGACAAGTAAGTCATTTAAATCTTTATTTAAATCTAATTTTAATGTACTTAGCGGGCCCGGGACTGAATTCTCTGGGCCCACTAGTCTCTCCCATCCCATCAGAGTATTTTACTCTGCGAGAATGACAGTAATTCCCCCACTTTTGGGGAGCTAACAGTTTGACCTTGCTGGAGTGAAGGGGGGGACAATCAGGGGCCCCCGGGATTTGGGCGGTGGGTGTGGGTGATGGTACCCCCTGGGCATATAGTTATCTGGTTGGCTATGAATGAAGTAGTTGCTACCACCCTCCCAATAACAAGACAGGAAGAATAATTTTTATTGCAAATGCCTGTGTGTACTTGTGGGCGTGAGCTTATTTTCAAAATTGAGACCAAATCAGAGCAGCATCTCAGTTGTTTATATTGCCTCTTATGGTCCAGTGTAGAAAGAGCACCTGCTATACTGGGGATAACAGAGACTGCAACAAGCAATGGGTTCTTGAACAGCTGAGCAGACAGAGCAGACAGCACTGAGACCAGGCAGAAATCTGCTCACTCACTGCTACAAACTCGACGATTAATTTGCAACACTTGCTAGGGCTCTTCTTAACTTAATCATTTAGTTAAATCTTGTACTCCCAAAGATTCTTAAATAGTAATCTCCATTATATTCATTTATGCAACATGTATTTCAACATAATGGCCGAATTCTCCAATTTACTTGCCCATCTTCCACTGCCAGTGAGAACAGAGAATTTGGCACTCAGCCAAATCTCCATTGACTGCAGCAGGACTGGAGAACCCCATCCGCAGGCAAGGTTGGAG
Source organism: Carcharhinus amblyrhynchos (assembly GCF_965287045.1). Taxonomy (NCBI): domain Eukaryota; kingdom Metazoa; phylum Chordata; class Chondrichthyes; order Carcharhiniformes; family Carcharhinidae; genus Carcharhinus; species Carcharhinus amblyrhynchos. The sequence continues at coordinate 95,608,374 of NC_137328.1, forward strand.
AATTCCGGCCAATGTTACTTCTCCTCAATAACAGTGGACATAAAATTAAATTGCCTGACATAAAAAAGGTATTGTTAAGCTCCCAAAGATTCTTCTGAAGATAGTTTCCAATGTAATCTATAAAGATGAGTGAATATTTCAAATACAATAGGCATGAATAGTTAATTAGTATTACTCAGTTTCAAACGTGGGAGCTGAATTTTCCATTTTAATTGCTAACACATCCTCCAGTATGGCCTGGGTTCAGCAGCATTAACCCTGGGAGATTTGAACTAAGCCACACAGGTTTCATCAATCTCCCACCTCAAAGTGACAGTAAGAGGCAGCCAGCTGGCGGGTGGAAATGAAATGTCAGGTGGCAGGAGGTCAGCTAAGTCATGGGTGAAGACTTGGGACAGTCTCAGCCTTCGTGAAGGGGGGTGGAGCCCGTGACATGGAAAGTCTAATCTTTGGCACATTGGAGGACCACTCTCCTTCTCATCCTGGCACCTCCAGGAATTTCGAAAACTGTTTAAAGTGAAAAGCCTGTTTCAACCTCAAATCCTCTTCCAGCAATAATGTCCCGAAAAAGCCTTGTGCTTGAAAGGGCACTCAAGCCTCAATGACAGCACCTTGATCCAACCTGAATATTTAAAGATGGACACTGCTAGATTCTGCTTGGTCAAATGCAGATTCAAATTTGATTTTGATTTGATTTGATTCAGTAATGTCACGTGTATTAGTATACAGTGTAAAGTATTGTTTCTTGTGCACTGTACAGACAAAGCACACCATACATAGAGAAGGTAAGGAAAGAGTGCAGAATATTACAATCATAACTGGGGCGTAGAGAAAGATCAATTTAATATATGGCGGGTCAATTCAAAAGTCTGATGGCAGCAGGGAAGAAGCTGTCCTTGAGTCAGTTGGTATGTGTCTTCAGACTCTAGTATCCTTTTCCTAATGGAAGGAGGTGGAAGAGAGTATATCCAGGGTGTGTGGGCTCCTTGATTATGCTGCCTGCTTTGCCGTGGCAGCAGGAAGTGTAGGCGGTATCAATGAATGGGAGACTGGTTAGGGTAATGGACTGGGCTTCGTTCACAACTGTTTGTAGTTTCTTGCAGTCTTGGACAGAACAGGAGCCATATCAAGCTGTGATACAACCAGAAAGGATGATTTTTCTGTAAATTGGAGTCTCTTGGAAAAGAGTGGGACATCCGTGGGTATATTTCAAGGATCCTTTCCACAGGCAGGCAGAGTTAAAGGGTTGAATTTTACCATCCCACCCTCCACAGGAATCGTAGCAGGCAGGGCCAGACCATGCTAAGGTCTGTGGACCTCGGGCCGGATTTTCTGGGCTTGGGGCGAGCAGGGTCGGAAAATCCCGCCCTATCTTTGTTGCTGAAGAGATGTTTTTGACTGGACCATAAAGAGGTACAACTGAGGTACTCCCCTGTGTCCTCCTCAACATAAACACGACCTAACTCTCCAATAGAAATATCCTTAATGTATAAAGAGATGGCAAAAGTCCCACACAATCATTTCTTCAACAAGGGAGGCTGAAGGGAGATTTGATAGGTAAGGCAGTCAAAGATAAACTGTTTCAATTAGATAGTGAAACAAATACCGGAGAACAAAGAGTTCAGGTGTGGGCACAAGATGTTGGAGGAGGTGTGAATAAGTACATTTTTACACAGCGAATGCTAATGACCTGTTACTGTCTATGAGGGTGTTGGAAGTGGGGATGAAGAATGATTTGAAGAGGAAATTAGATGTGCTTGAGGGACGTCAACTTTCAGGAATACAAGGATAGAATGGGGGAATAGGACTGACTGGATTGCAGTATATAGAGTTGGCACAGACTAGATGGGCCGAATGGTTTCTCTCTGTGCTGTAATGATTCCATGACACCATGACCTCCAAACATCTCCAGGCTTATCTTATGTACTCAGGTTGCACAACTGTCCATTCACGCTGCAGTCTGTGTATGGTAGAGAGCAGAGAGGAAATGAGCAAAATGGGCATTAAAACGCTGGTTTTCTTCAGAAATGACAAATAATATTACTGCTCAGACTTCTGCTGTGCCATGATATGGAATTTGAACTTCTATATTACATTGAAAAATACAAATAATAACTCCCAATGGATCTGCTACATTCAAATCTACTATGGCATCACTGAAATGTATATTGTAATTCTGGAGTCAGAACCTTCAACTACACATTTCTACATTGACACTGAAAATTTTGCTCCACATATTAAATTAGTCACTCATATTTTCTTAATTAATCACTATTAAATTCTGTTAAATGCTAATTAAACACTGCAATTGAGCAGAACTCTCTTGAGGCTAATTAAAGTGAATCTGTATTTCAGATTGGCTGCTAAAAATCACACTGCTTACAATTCAAGTATTAGTCGATGGAAATTAAGCTGCCATACTAATCTGAAGGCTTAATTTCCCTGAAATACAAATAGAATTTATTACTGCTCCTTTAAAATGATTTAAGATCATTTAAGATGACTCCGTGATTCGTTCCCGACCACTCCCACCAATCTCTTCAGTCCACCAGTTGGTGGGCATGCTTTTGAGTCTCCCCAATTTTAATCACTCCAACATTGACCTTCAATCACATCAACCTAAGGCCTGGGTTTTAATCTTTAAGCATCTTTGTCTTTCCAATTCTTTATTCTAAACAGCTAAAGGGCTTCTTCTGCCCAAGTTCTCACAGGAAGATATTAATCTACAACCTTCGGTGACACAGTGGTTAGCACTGCTGTCTCACAGCATCAGGGACCTGGGTTCGATTCTGGTCTTGGGTGACTGTCTGTGTGGAGTTTGCACATTCTCCTCGTGTCTGCATGGGTTTCCTCCCACACTTCAAAGGTGTGCAGATAAGTGGATTGGCCGTGCTTAGTTGTCCCTTAGTGTCTCATAATGTTCAGTTAGGGAGATTAGTGGGGTAAATATGTGGGATTATGGGGATAGTGCCTGGGTACGATGCTCTTTCGCAAACTCAATGGGCCAAATGGCCTTCTTCTGCACTGTCGGGATTCTACGAATCCTGTAACCTCAGGAGGGCTCAGAAGCAACATTAAGAGCAATTTGTCTTTGTAAAGAACAATTAACATAGGAAAACATTCTTTTGTGTGTTAACAACCAAAATATAACATTGCCCCACACAAGATGATGATAAGAAAGCTGATGACCAAAAGCTAGGCCAAGGAGATAGGTTTTAAGGAATATCTTGGAGAGGCAAAGAGGTTTAGGGAAAGTATTCCAAAGCTCTGGGACGAGGCAACTGAAGGCAGTGGCCAGAAATGGAGTGATTAAAACTGAGGAGACTCATAGGCCAGAATGAGAGGTTTGTGGGGTTGGAGGAAACTGCAGAGGTAGCGAGGGAAGGGGCGAGGGAGGAATTTAAAAATAAGGAAAGGAATTTTAAAATCATGGCACTGCTTAACCAGGAGCCAAGCAGGTCAGCAAGCACAGAGCAGTTAATAGTTGCATTGGACTTGGGACAGGGGCAGGAGCGTTTGGGTGAACTAATGGCAGCTGAGGAGTGCATGGAATTCTATGGTGGATACAATTCCAGGATAGCCTCCTTGGATTTTGTAAAGGACTGGTTCTTGCTGATGGATTGTTCCTTCTCTGAAGGCTCATCCAATTCTCTTTGTCTCTGTCATATAAAGAACAAAGAAAGTTACACCACAGGAACAGGGCGTTAGGCCCTTCAAGCCTGCACCGACCATACTGCCCGATTTAACTAAAACCCCCTATCCTTGCAGGGACCATATCCCTCTATTCCCATCCTATTCATGTATTTGTCAAGACGCTCCTTAAACATCTCTACCGTATCCGCTTCCACTACCTCCCCCAGCAACGAGTTCCAGGCACCCACTACACTGTATGTAAAAGATCTGCCTTGTACATCTCCTTTAAACCTTGCCTCTCACACCTTAATCCTGTGTCCCCTAGTAATTGACTCTTCCATCCTGGGAAAAAGCTTCTGACTATCCACTCTGTCCATGCGCCTCATATTTAATGACACAGCCCCCCCACAGGAGGCAGAGGCCCCCTGCAGACCAACGCCTCCCCCCCCCCCCCCCCCACCACCCAGCCCGCTCCATTCCACTGGCCTCCATCCAGCCCTGACCGATCCCAATGCAGAGTGGCAGTGACAACTGCCACCCCCACCAATTGCCCACTCGGCCCTGTCCACAATAAGCCCACCCCTTGACCCTACCCACAATAGGCCCTGAAGCCCAACCCTCTTGGCCCTGTCTCCTTCCCCCATGTTCCCCACCCTTTTGCCTGGCTTCTTACCCCTAGACCCACCCCCTAGGCCCCACCACTAGGCCACACCCCCTTGGCACTGCCTAATGCCTAGTGGCCTGTGCCAAGGTGCCCCCGGGCACGGGCACTTTGCCCCTTGGGCAGTGTCAGGAGCACAAGCTGGCATTGCCAGGGTGTCCATGCCTGAGGGAAATACCCCTGCACTTGCCCAATCCTCTGGGGGCCCCAATTGCCCCCCACCTTCAGTCTGGCAGGGTGTCTTGCTAGTTCCCCGCAAGTGGGGAGCTACTCCAAATCCCGCTGGAGTGAAATACTCCTGGTGGGGTGGGAGAAGTTATCGGGCCTGGATAACTCTGTGCCGAACTTGATAATGAGATTCAAAATACATGAGAAACAAATTCAAATGACTTACCTCTCTTCCCACCGGTTTCCAGCGCGGTACGACTGTGCCTGTTCTCCGGCAGTGGGAGACACGCGTGGAAGCACATGCATGGATCCCACAAAATGGCGATTCTCCCATCCCGATACGCCAAAAATTGTCCATGCCGGGATGGGAGAATCGGGCCCCATGATTCTCTGACTTCGTCTGCTGGGGCTTATATTCGCTCCATCTGCTCCAAACCTTGTAACGGCCCTGTAATGTCATTCCATCTTCATTAAGCGTTCATTATCTGCGCCGCCAAAAATAGATTTATTGCTATCCACCTGATTATTGTTTGTGGAATCTTGCTGTTTGCAACTTGTCCATCGTTTTAGCTTCAGAGTCACAATTACTCAGCTTGAAAAATAATGGACACTACGTGAAGATTCTTCTGTGGGACATGATTAGGCACAATTAAAAAGCAAGTCACTTTCATTTCTTGTTCGCTGCTGCTCCTAACCTTTCTCCAGGAAGTGAGCAAAATATGTGAATTTTGTACGTCTGGTTGTTTTGTTGAGGTTTCCTTAGCAACATGAGAAATGAAGCAATCCTTTATTCCTACCCCTGCTAATCGCTTGATATATTGGGTCATGTGAAGGATACTTGATTAAACTTATTTAAAAAAAGGAAATTGTGTAGTACACCTCGAATTCATATATGATTCATGAAATCATCTTGAAAATCTTTCCCAACGTCCTTTGCAAACTGAAGGTAATTCTGCTGCCGAGTTTCGAGGCCTATTGGGTGATGGTGGTGCGTAATGACAGTCTGCAAGACGTTGCTCTCACCTTACTTGACAGAAAACGGCAGGCCAGTAAGTCAGCCGAAAGCGAGGAGCTCTGTGATTTCTGATGCAGTGACTGATAGAGTAAGAGTGGCCTTTCTGAATTATGTTTGGGGTTTGCCTTCCAATCAATAAGCCCACTTATAATTCCCGTTCTGCACTTCTTCACTCCAAACAGTCAATAATATTTCCCTCGCAAAATGAACACATTCTGTTCACGCGCCCAGTCTCCACATTACACGTATGAATCGGTTATTCAAAGTGTTCTCTGGTATCTTAGAAACTCAAAGACATGTCAGGGACAGCTAAGTTCTTGGACCAAAAGAGGAAATGCTGGAAAATCTCAGCAGGTCTGGCAACATCTGTAAGGAGAGAAAAGAGCTGACGTTTTGAGTCCTTTTGTCAAAGCTCTTGGATTAAGCTCTTGTCAAAGTTCTTGGATTAAGTCTTGCTGGGTCAAATTTGGTACACCCCAACCGATGCAACAAGAGATTCTCTAAAATTTCAATTTTTTAATTTCCTCTGCTTCAATTTTCTTCTCTTTTTTCCATTGTTATTTACTGTGACTTGAATTAGTGTGGATTTGGGAAAGTAAGATGATTTTGAAAGAACATTAGATGAGAGATGCTACTACTTATTCCAAAGGAGATGGAATATCAGGCTTCTCACTAATTTATGTCAAACCTTCTGATATCAAGAAATGCTCAAAGGAGTTTTGTGCGTTCCACCCACGGCATCTTTTCCCTCTCATTATAACACACTTCTTGAATGGGGTGGTTTCTATGCTGCTTGAGGCTGCAGTGGGTTTGTTTTCTACGATATCTTTGCAATATAAAAATACCATAGAAAGAACAGTTTCCAATGTCAAAAATGTCAAAATATTTCAAAACAAAAACCAACACATAAAAACTAGAGAAAGTTAGCTTGACCTGAACTATAAAAACCTTCGCTGCATCAAAGATGCCATCAACCTCTGTGACGAGCTTTAAGACAGTTTGGGCTTTCCTTGGAAGACTCACATGTATCACTGGATAAAAGCAAATTACTGCAGATGCTGAAACCAAAAAAGAAGCTTTGACAAAGGGTCATCTGGACTCAAAACGCTAGCTCTTTTCTCCCCTTACAAATGCTGCCAGACCTGCTGAGATTTTCCAGCAGTTTCTCTTTTGGTTGCATGTATCACTGCCTAGAATCCTTCCTCTTTCAGGTTTAACATCTTGGAAGCAACTGTAGTCATCATCATTTTATTTTGTTAGGATATCAAGAAATGCTCAAAGGAATTTTGTGGGTTCCACCCACCGCATCTTTTCCCCCTCATTATAACACACTTTTTGATTGCTCAGATTTTCAAACAGGACTTTGGTTCGAACCAAAGATGAATAAAGAAAAATATTGGCCTTTTTTACATTGACGTTCCATCTTGTCAGTGCACACATTCAAAAGGGCAAAGATAAGGAGAAAACCAGATGATCCAACTGGTCATAGACTATAATACAGTCCTGTTTGAAAATCTGAGCATTCAAAAAGTGTGTTATAATGAGGGGGAAAAGATGCGGTGGGTGGGACCCACAAAATTCCTTTGAGCATTTCTTGATATCAGAAGGTTTGAGATTAATTAGTGAGGAGCCGGACATTCCATCTCCCTTGGAATAAATAGTAGCATCTCTCATTTAACATTCTTTCAAAATCATCTTGCACTTTGCAAATGCTGCAGAAGAGCTGGAACTGTCAGAGGATTTTGCATGAATGTCAGCTCCACGTTACTGCATTTTGCTTCCAAAAAAAAGCCTTCTCTATTTTTGTTAGCTAGACAAGATTGTTCACTGGCTGTTCATTCCCTGGGCAACAGTTCTCACACCTCCTGAAGTTAATTTGTTGAACTGCTTTAACACTTCCAACAAGGAAGCCTATTAATTATGAAACTGTTGAACATTACAATCCCACACCTTCCTTGGTATGTACATTTCCTCTGTCCGAGGCATCGAAGAGCACAAAGAAACATATGTATTTTTAAAGATCCTTCTATAAGTGCACCTAGAAGAAACAGGAGGCAACTTCAACCCAGAGAATTGGTTGGAACCATAAGACCTTAAGATATAGGGACAGAATTAGGCCATTTAGCCCATTGAGTTTGCTCAGCCATTCAATCATGGCTGATAAGTTTCTCAACCCATCTTTCCACCTTTTTCCCGAACCTTTGATCCCCTTACCAATCAAAAACCTATATATCTCTGTCTTAAACACACTCAATGACATGTCCTCCACAGCCTTCTGCGGCAACAAATTCCACAGATTCACCATACTCTGGCTGAAGAAATTCCTCTTCATCTCGGTTTTAAAGGACCATCCCTTTATTCTGAGGATGTGTCCTCAGATCCTAATGTCTCCTATTCATGGAAACATCTTCCCCACGTCCGCACTATCCAGGCCTTTCTGTGAATATCTGTGAATATATGCTTTGAACATTTTGAACCAATCTGCTCTCAGGTTGCAGATCAATTGCTGAAATCTTTTAAGAAAGCTTCCATTTTAGCAGATTTTATAAATTTAACTCATGCCAGCTGGGTTGTGTGGGGTTTGGGATTCCTAGCAGTTAAAGAGAGGTGAGAAGGGCCAGGCCCATGAAGCAATTGCGAACGCAATACTTTCTGTAGGCCGGGAGGAGCAAGAGTGCTTCCTCCAGATGCAAGAAGCCAACTTTGACAAAGAGTCATCTGGACTCGAAACGTCAGCTCTTTTCTCTCCTTACAGATGCTGCCAGACCTGCTGAGATTTTCCAGCATTTTCTTTTGGTTTCAGTTTCCAGCATCCACAATAATTTGCTTTTATGCCGGAAGCCAGTCACTGTACACACCAAACAATTGTCTGTCTCTCTCTCTATCCTCCCCATGATCTCTGAATGAAAAAAAAAGGAAGTTCTGAATATTGGTGGGCCTGGGACTCTGCCCTGAGGAATTCCTACAGCGACGTCCTGGGATTGAGAGGATTGGCCTTCAACAACTCAACCATCTTCCTTTAGGTACGACTCCAGCCAGCAGAAGGTTTTCTCTCGACTCCCATTGATTTTACTACTCTGCTGCCTTCACGTCAAGGGCAGTCTCTCTTCCCTCATCTCGGAAATCCTACTCTTTTGTCCATATTTACACTGATGTTATAATGAATCCTTGAGCTGAGAGATCCTGGTGGGTCTGGAGCTTCATATTGATTAGACCGGGTAAGGACAGCAGGGCATTAATGATCAATTTGGGCTTATGTGACATTCAGACAACCTAAATTTCTTTTATTGATGCCAGCTTTATTTCCAGTTTTTTTTATATTGAATTCAAATTCTCCAACTTAGTATAATATTCGTGTTGTTCTCTGATGTTTATGAGAATCTTATAGGTTCATGGTGACTTTTACTGACTGCCAGAGCCCCAGTCTGGTTTGATTCAAATGTCCATTCAGCACCCCATTAATTTTATTCTCCATTGAAGTTAATGGAATGCAAAACTGAGCTGGAAAGAAAATGAACATCTTACTTGAACAGTTCCTGTCCAGTGTATTTGGACAATACATGGACTGAGCTCTTTACAAGGACATAAGAACATAAGAAATAGGAGCAGGAGTAGGCCATCTAGCCCTTCGAGCCTGCCCCGCCATTCAATAAGATCATGGCTGATCTGAAGTGGCTCAGTTCCACTTTCCCGCTTTCTCCCCATAACCCTTAATTCCCTTGCCTACCAAAAACCTATCCACCCGTGACTTAAATATATTTAGTGAGGCAGCCTCCACCACTTCAACGGGCAGAGAATTCCAGAGATTCACCACCCTTTGAGTGAAGAAGTTCCTCCTCAACTCCGATCTAAACTGCCCCCCCCTTATCTTGAGGCTGTGCCCTCTAGTCCTGCTTCCTTTCTGAGCGGGAAGAATCTCTCTACCTCTTCCCTATCCATCCCTTTCATTATCTTATACATCTCTATAAGATCCCCCCTCATCATTCTAAACTCCAACGAGTACAGACCCAGCTGGGTTTATTTCCAGCTTTAAGAGAAGATGCATTCAAATTCTCAAACTGACATGTTGGCATTATAAACATATATTCTCCAGATTCTTGGTGGAGATCTCTGCATTACTAAGCCAGCACCATAATCACTGTGCCACAGTACCCTGATCTCAGAGCAGCATTTCTATAATTGATTGAGAAGTCAGCATTCTTGAGGTCCATGTTAGATGCAACTGTTAGGTAATTTATAGAGAGCTGTTTGTTCAAAAGTGATATATTTGTGGTCCATTACAGTTTGTCACAGGGAGTCCAGGTTGCTGTGGTAACTTGTACTTTGTAGAGTGCAGCTATGAATAGTGATAGGAGATGTTCTGACAGCCTTTCCATCACATGGCTGACCAGGAACCTCGCCCAGTAATTCCTCCCCTAAAATTGGCTCAAGTTGGAAGGATTTGCAGCCCTGTTTGGCCAAGTCAGGGACACATCATCAAATTCTGGGTGGGACTCAAACTAAGACAGTCTGGTTCAGAAGTGGGGATGCTAGACATTGGGCCACAAGGCCTGCTATAAAGCAAACCAACAGGCCTGTATTTCTAAGAAACAATCCATAAAGATCTGACATGTACTTTGTTTAGAGTTTAAGGATAGCCATCGTTCCTCAGTGCTTTATCACTGTAAGTCTGAATTGAATTGATCCCAAGGTGGCCTCCAGACTGACTGCATCATGGCATAACCATATGACTATGGCAAACCAGGTATGCTGTGCAGCATCTTACATCCAAGCATCTCCTTTTCATACCGAACAAAAGATATAAACATCCCCTTTTCCTAGTGAACAAAAGACAAATTTTCATGCACGATTATGTGTAACTGTGAGTTACCCAAGTTACATACTGTTCTCTTGCACTAACACCTGTTAGCCTCCACTGGTTTAATGATTTCCAGATTATATCAGTGGCTCCTCGTGTTTTCTCTTTGACTACATATTGATTCTTCAAGGAGTCTTTGTGTTGTCTCTGAAATTTGTATGTTCAGATCTCGCATAGCTTGGTTCAGTTTATCGTGTATTTTCAATGGTATACACTCAGTTTAAATCATATGGAATTGTTTCATTTACCTTTGACTTGTGCATTTCATTGCACTGATCAACAACCATGTTGTGGTTTACTTGAAGTTGTCTCCCTCTCTGTCTAGAGTCTTCTGTCTCCCTTACCCTGGGGCCTTTTGTTTCCCAGTGTCTGGGATTTTCTGTGGCCATTTCTCTGTTGACACGTTCAGGCTAACTGGTCAACATTTTAAACTTGCTTCAGCTGAGACGAGTAGCTATTCAATCCCATCAATGATCTTGAATGCGAGATCTTTCTTCTTGCCATTATATTGGGTTCTCAAACAAATTTATCCTTATTATTGTCATCCCAGTGTTCCAGGGGCAATGCCAAAGGAGTGGGGCCTGAGTGGAGGCCACGACTGGGGAGGCTTTGCAATATGGACGTCTGATGGGTGGGACCACGCAGGGGTGGATCCTCAATGCAGTCTTGATGGGAGGGACATGTCAGGGATTAGGTAGGGGGACCTGTTGGGAAGGCCCTGACGATGGTGATCAGTTTTAGGGAGGAACTGGGGAAACATGCTGCTGATGAGGGGCTGCCTTGATGTCCATGGGATGAGGGATGGGGTGTCCCATTGCATTTGAGATTGGGGTACTCTTGTGAACCTTGCGGTGCAGAGCACGCCTGAGAGACCGGTATGAATCCTCCATTACTCATGCCATTATGACACTTAGATTGTTTTTGGGAAAATTCCGCCCCCATGTTTTGAGTTTAAGGACAGCCATACTTCCTCAGTGCTTTATTGCAAGTCTTTGTCGCAAGTCTTCACTGTTAGCTTCATTGTAAGTCCTTATTGAACAGATCTCAAGAAGGTAGTCCCCAGGTAATCTGCCTCATGGCACAATCAAATGACTATGGCAAGCCCAGTATGACATGTGGAACTGATTGGCTTTCAAATGTGAAGATACATAAGAAAGCAATCAAATATGGAAGTCTAATATAAGCATTATGACATTTAATCTTGAAATATATATTGTTCTTTGGAAACGAGGAAAGCCTGAAACAAAAAAAAGACAAATGCTACTGTGTTCTCTAAATGTACAGGCAAAACAAAATGTCTGGCAAGAGTAAATGCTCAATTCCTCCTGAGATAATCACAGATCCACAGCTGCATATCCATTCAGCCAGCGTCCCTAAATCATTTAGTTGTCCATCTGCTGTAGAAAATATTCCCTATCAAGGGAATTTCTATGATATCTCCCACGTTATTTATTTTTAACACAAATAAAAGTCCATTATATAACACAAGAAACCAATGTTAATACTGTCTGAATTTTATTTGGCAGTAAATAATTACATTGTTTGCTATGACTCATTTGCTTCCATTTCCCAATTTGTGGGTCGGTAAAACTTTATGAATATCATCTGTCTTTTTATTTCTGCTGGTGCAATTTAACATCAGAAGAACTTTTGCTCGCTTCTCGCTCTGCTGTGTTTTGTCACAATTTTGTTTCTTTTCAAAAGGTTCAAGTGTATCAAAAGCATGTCTTTATTTTCTCAGTTTTCTCCTCTCTACCGTGGCTTCAACAATCTTTCTTCATTGGACCGATTTTCCAGTGCAAAATATGGGATTAAATTCTTGCTACGCAAGTTGTTGACTTGGACTGCAAGGAACAAATACGTGGCCAATATAGTGGGTTTAAGTTCTTATTGCTACCAGATCTATTCTTCAACTAGCGTGGCTCTGATTTGAGAATGCAAGCGTGGTTTGCTTAAGCATTGATCCCAAACCACCAAAGTCTTTTTGATATGATTGACTTGTAAATACAGACTGTCTAGATATTAGCCTTCCTCCAATGATGACTCTAGGCGTTTTATTCTTTTCTTTATATTTATTCCTTCACAAGGTGTGGGCATTTCTGGCAAGACCAGCATTTCTTGCCCGTGGAAGTGCCTGGCTAGACCAGGAAGGTAGTAAAGAATCGACCACATTGGAGGAGAGGGAGTTTTCCACCCCGTTTTCAGCAGGCGGGAATGGCAGTGGAGAGGGACAATCAAGACGGCTGCCCAAAATGGCTTTCAGGCCAGCGGGATTTCCCCACTCTGTGTCTGTACTTCATGGACTTTAGAAGGATGAGGGGGGAATTGCATCGAAACTTACAGAGTGCTGAAAGGCTTGGATAGACTGGACATGGAGAAGATGTTTCCTTTAGTAGGAGGCACTAGGATCCGAGAGCACAGCCCGCAGGGTAAAGGGACAACCCTTTAGAACCAAGATGAGGAGGAATTTCAGTCAGAGGGCGGTGACATTACCATGGAAGCTATGGAGGCCAAGTCATTGAGTGTATTTAAGACAGAGATAGATAGGTTCTTGATTGGTAAGGGGATGAAAGGTTATGGGAAAGGAGTGAGAGAATGAGGTTAAGAAATGTATCAGCCATGATTGAATGGTGGAGTGGACTGAGTGGGCTGAATGAGCCAATTCTGCTCCTATATCTTATGCTCGTATGCTGAATTGTCCCTGCCCTCCTCCAACGATATAACAGCGTTCCTGCCTTTCATTGACAGGAACTTCATTTAATTATGTTGACACACATTTAATGGGTCTCCCTGCTATATCAACCCCCTGCTGTTGGCATGACATCATGTTGGCAGAGCTTGCAACAGGGTTTGACAAAGGGGGAACTGGTGAACAGACCTCGCCGGGCCGTATAGATATGTGCAGGCCACAGAGGGGATAGGATCATGCTTGGTCAGTATCAAGGGGAAATGTCAGGGGGCACTGCTGGGCAGGGCTTCCATTAGGGAGTTTCAGAGTGTGGGGGATTCCTTGTGGGCAGTGGGAGTTCCTGTAGTATCCACTGGGGGTAGTTCCTTGGAGTGAGAGGGGGTGTGGTTCCATGTCCGTGTGGGGAGCTTGGGCTTCTCTGGGTTCATGAGAGGGGTCCCTGTCTGTTGGGGGGATCCTGTGCTGTGTTTCTGTTTTCAATTTTTATAAAATTGGCAGCTATCTTTCAAATACCCATCAATCAGAGCCCGCCTACCAGCATGACATTGTGGGACCTGCCCCCTTCTAAAGTGTTTAAAAATACAGTGGGAAAGGACAGTAAGGCAGCCAGCGGACTCCTCTCTGCTTTTCCTGCCCAAGACAACATTTAAGAAAACATCAGAAAGTTGCACCCATGGCTTTGGATGGAGTCACAAGTAGGCCAGATCAGATCAGGTCAGATGACCGATTTTTTTCTCTGAAGGACATAGTGAGCCAGATGGATTTTTACAGCAATCATTGAGAATTATTCTCAGCAAGGTGATCATAACAATTTCATTGAATTATTCCACCAGTTACTGTGGTGGGATTTGAACCCATGTCTCAGAGTATTAGCCTGGGCTTCTGGAATACTAATCCAGTGTCATCCCAACATCTTTCTCCCACTCTTTAAATTGTCTTCTATCATCTTCCTGCTGCTTAGCAACACCAGATCTGTTTATGTGGATGAGAAGGGAAACCAGTGCAAACAAAGGTAAAATGCTGGCACTTGAGGGAATTTTTACCTGGCCTGGCTAGATTGCTGAGCACATGATGGATTCCCAGTGTTCAGAGGTCAGCAGCAGGACTTCCAGTGCTAGTGGTCAGCCCTACTAGCTGCCCTTCAAACTGTGCATCCGCTGGGTCTCTGATATTATGGGGACTGGAATGGTGATTAAGGGTGGCTGGAGATAGAGGCCAACTGGACAACAATGCTCGGGGCTGGGGATCATCACGAGTGTGAAGAGCAAAGACTCAGCATGTACAAGGAGTTCCTCCATGAGACTCGAAAGGGCCCCTGGCAAATACCACTGCCTCCTGCATATACCTCATTCTGGGGACTGGACATCCCCAGGAAGATGAAGTGGGCAGGATGTGCAAATAGGCCACATTTGACATGATTAAAGTGTAAGTGAGATATATTTACAAAAGTGTCATAACATTAACAATCATAGTGCACCCAAGCAACCACCTCTGAATTCAGACATTATTCTTTTTTTCTCTCCCTACCATTGCTAGGTTCTCTCTTCACGTCCACAGCAGGGGTGAAGGCAGTTTGCTCACTCATTGACCTTGTTGCTTTGGATGACCTTGGTGGTTTCTCTCTGAAGACCCATGCCCTGGAGGTCCCAATTTCCTTTGGCTGTCCCCGTGTGGGGCAGCTCCCTCTCACTGTGGTAACAGAGAATGAGGTTGGAGGGATCACAGGCAAAGGGGATTCGGAAGGGCCAAACGTCCTCAGAAAGCCCTGAGTGGAGATCCCATGGGTGTCCTGCTGCCATTCCTCCTCCCTTCCCGTGCCTGACCGACCCTGCTTGATTCCCTGGAGGGGAAGAAGCACCTGAAGGGAGGTGGAGGTGTCCTGTCCCCCTCTTGTGTAGATGCTGCTGACGTTTACCCATGGCAACCAGGTGGAGTGTAGGCCTGTGTGCATCTCCATCAGAATCTGCTGAATGAGATTCTCCATGGAGTCCTCCACCCTCCCCATGGAGCTCTCCACCCTCCCCATGGAGATCTCCACCCTCCGCATGGAACTGTCCACCCTCCGCATGGAACTGTCCACTCTCCGCATGGAACTGTCCACCCTCCCCATGGAGCTCTCCACCCTCCCCATGGAGATCTCCACCCTCCGCATGGAACTCTCCACCCTCCGCACGGAACTCTCCACCCTCCGCATGGAACTCTCCACCCTCCGCATGGAACTCTCCACCCTACCCATGGAGTTCTCCACCCTACCCATGGAGTTCTCCACCCTCTCCATGGAGTTCTCCTCCCTCCCCATGGAGTCCTCCACCCTACCCATGGAGTCCTCCACCCTCCCCATGGAGATCTCCACCCTCCGCATGGAACTGTCCACCCTCCCCATGGAGTTCTCCTCCCTCCCCATGGAGTTCTCCTCCCTCCCCATGGAGTTCTTCACCCTCCCCATGGAGCTCTCCACCCTCCCCATGGAGTTCTTCACCCTCCCCATGGAGCTCTCCACCCTCCCCATGGAGTTCTTCACCCTCCCCATGGAGCTCTCCACCCTCCCCATGGAGTTCTTCACCCTCCCCATGGAGCTCTCCACCCTCCCCATGGAGTTCTTCACCCTCCCCATGGAGCTCTCCACCCTCCCCATGGAGTTCTTCACCCTCCCCATGGAGCTCTCCACCCTCCCCATGGAGTTCTTCACCCTCCCCATGGAGCTTCCACTCTCCCCATGGAGCTCTTCACCCTCCCCATGGAGTCCCTGCCTTCCTTATGGATTTTTTCACCCACCTTATGGAACCCTTCACCCTCCCCATGGAGTCCTCTATATACGCACAAATCAGCACCACTTAACAGCCAACAAGTGGACAGCTTTACCTTATCTGCCACTCTGTTGACTGCCTCTGCTTGATGTTCCCCTGCCTCTTGCTGACTCTCCACCATCATTTGGAAAGTTGATTCCAGAGGCCCGAGATCAGGCTTGGACCGCTTCCTCAGCAGTCCTCCGAGAGCTGGTGAGCCCAGCTGAGCCTGTCTTCTCCTGCTGCAGACATGGGTCCATACAGTGAAGCCAGAATGTGAGACTCTTCCTATTCTAGAACTAAAGGGCACCATGGTGTGCCTCTTATAGCTGGGGGAGGGTGCAGCTGTGACATCTCTACAGGTGAACTTGGGTCGTCTGCAATGTCTTTGTTCTTCTCCAAGCTTGCATTGGACCTACAGGACTTCCCCAAGCTCGGCCTTGCTTCTTCCTGGTGTCATCTGTATGTGAGAGGGGAGAGAGTGACTGCATCAGCTGCCTCCAACATGGAGGCACCCTTCACCCTGAGGTTTCTATGTGATATGTGACTCTAAACCCCCGTTTTGTATTCTTGTACCCTCTCATTCCCATTTTCACGCAAATCATGCACAAAATATGATTACCTTAATGATTATTGCTGCTTCACCAGAACCGTTTCAAATGTCACTGTAGAAGTGTCTAGCATCTGCTACAGAGTAATTAGATTACGATATGGCCCACAATTATTTCCTTTTTATATTTAATTTACATTGCGTTGGAAGGAAATAATTGTTAATAATCACCTTCAGTGAAATCCACTTTATCGTCATTTAAAATGCAAATATGATTGCACGTCACGATTAAATCCAGAATCTTCTTTTCTTTTTTGTGGATGTCTGTGCAATGTACAGAAATCTATGCCATCGCAATTTGTACTCATGCTATCACGCGCAGAGTGTTGGGCATTCGATTCATGAGCTGGAGAACAATGTATAATTTTGTAATCGTGTGTGAAATTTAAATGGGCGCAAACCAATGTAAATTGATCCTCAGAAAAACAATGTAGCGCGACGGAGAAATATTTGAAATTGCAGGCGATGGAAGACAGGAAAGGAAAGCTGCTCAGGAATGTATCATTGTCTCCAGTAGTGACCAGTGAGGTATTATAACAGAGAGAAAAGCTTCCAGTTAGAATGGAATTCAGTGATTGGGGCTCAAGATGAGTAAAGGACATTTGTATAGATTAATCAATATTTATATATGCAATTGAAAAGATGTTGGGTGTTAATGTCACAATGGGATACAAAAATAGGGAGAATATTTACTCGACTGTAAGTGGCTTCAACAGGACGTGGGCAGATTGGTAGTTTGGGAACATGGATGTTGGGTGAAATTTACTGAAGGTTATCATTTTGAATGCAGGCTCAAGTGCAGAGATGTCACAGGTCTGATGATACATTGGAAAGACATGTTAGCACAACCTAGCATAGTCATAGTTTCACACAGCATAGACAGCATGGATCAACAGGCTGTGCTGGCTCCCTGAGGGAGCTGGGCACATGTCTTGCCTTGGTGCACCCACACTTTGCTGTATCAATGAGAAAAAAATCAGTAAAGCAAGAAACAGCCTCTGCCTCACATCTATTCATCTTCCCGCACACTCCCCATGCCCAATCCATGCTAATCCATGCCATATTGTGCCCTCTCCTTTTGCCCAGATATCCCCTCATACTTTCCACGCCTACCTTTGACACTCTGCTTTCCCCCATTCATATCCTCCAAGCCAAATTATGACATCTGACCACCCCCATAGCCCTTTATAACTCCTATGCCAATTTCATGGTAACTCATGCCAATCCATGCCTCCACCGACCAACCTTTGTCTTTACACCCATCATGACAACTCACCCAGTATCTACAATGGGCAAACCTCAGGATCAAGCTGAAATTTAGTAAAATTCTTAACAATCTATTGACAAATTCAACATTTAAATTCACTATAATTTCCTTGAGTCTCTTGTTAAAACAAGCATTGGAATTCTTAGTCCCACTTAAAGGAGTTTATAATCTCTTGGAGCTGTCAATCAAACTATGAGCCGACAGGCACCCCACTGTGATAATGAACTGTTGTGAAATCAGTCATGCAGCACTAATCCTGTAATCACAACCCTCAAGTTTATGTCAACAGATAGAATTTTTTTTAATGCAATAGACAGTTATTTCAAAATTTTAAGGGCAGGAGTTTTAAACACCGTTCCAGTTCCCTTTAACAGCTCTGTTAACAGTTCCCTTTGACAGTTCTCTTGACAGTTCCTTTTGATAGCTCCTTTTCACAGCTTTCTTTACAGTTTCAGTGAGCTCCTGTGCATTTTACACACATGCATGGCTATTTTTAACAATCTGAAAGGACACCTTACCTTTCCCAAAAGGCAACTTCCCTCTTTCAAAGGCTAACCTCCTTGAAAGTGGTCCTTGGAATATATCCAAAAGCGTACCCTGCCTCTCCAAAGAACTCTGGCAGTTTTAGCCCACCTCCGATTAGGTCTAAAGTCTACAAGTCATGTTTTGAACATCCCACTGCTGAAAATCAGATAGGCTGAAGCAGCTGGAGTTGAACATGTGCGGTTGCCTTTATGAATCCCAGATGTGACACTGAGGACTCAACCCCATTCCCTGCCCTGCAAAAATGATCAGTGCTGTGTTCAGGGGCAGGACTTCCACATCCACTTTGGACACCATTTTCATAACGATACAGAGGCTTTTAAGAAAGCTGAGGCCTATGTTTCAGCTTGTGCTGCATTCAGAGCCCAGCCACCTGAAAATATGTGGTTGTTGGAACCCAGGATTGAAAGCTCACACATCTGCAGCAACAAAGCAGTGGATGATCCCAAAGTAGGACTGAAGCCACCACCAGATGGTGCTGAATAATGCCATCACTGTCCTTCCAACAGCTCAGATTAGAGAGTGTACAGGCAGGAAATTATTTCTCTCATTTAAAACGATCCCTTTCCAATTTTCAGTTCAGTCTACAGTTGATGGAGTTCGTACAATTTAATAGCTAGGCATTTTATATTCAAGTCTAACCTTCAGAATGTCAGCTGCCATCACTGTCTGCTGGAGCTGCATGCCTCAGAATGATAACTTCTTTACTCACATAAAACTGAGAAAGGCTACAGATAGTCATGTGGACTACCTCTATCTGTAAGAAATTAGTATCACAGAATGTGTAGATAATTTGAAGAGTAAAGCAAGGCAACAAGCACCCCAAAGGTTCTTATGAAAATGCAAACTTTAGCACTTTTTTTGTAGGTCTTCTGCAGAAGTGATGGGACATCAATTTAAGACGGCATAAATGGGTTCATTTATCTATCATTTGAACGCTTGTCCAGTGACTGTCTGTGTGGAGTTTGCGTGTTCTCCTTGTGTCAGCGTGCATTTCCTCCGGGTGCTCCGATTTCCTCCCACAATCCAAAGCTGTGTGGGTTAGGTTGATTGGCCATGGTAAATTGACCCTTGTGTCAGGGGGATTAACAGGGTAGATATGTGGGGTTACAGGAATAGGGCCTGGGTGGGATTGTGGTCAGTGCAGACTTGATGGGCCAAATGGCCTCCTTCTGCACTGTAGGGATTCTATGATTAATCGGATATGTGTACTAACTCCTCCACTAGTCCTGCATGCTGACATTATCTTTGTTTGCTGTCATTGAGAGTTTGATCCCTTCTCTCCTGTACATCGATCTTCAAAAAGCCATTGCTTTGCAATGACAGTGGCTGGGAATTTTACGACCCCCAAGGCTGGCAGTTGGGTGCACCAGCAAAATGTTGGGGAATTGTGTCAGGATGGCTTCCCAATGCAGTCACGCAGCTGGGAATGTTGTCAAGCAATAGGAATGGCAGACATTCAGATGTACAGACTTCAGAAGAATTATAGGCCAAATTAAGGACCACTTTTTTGGGCCTCTGTCATTTTGCTTGTGGTGGTGAGGTCCCTTGCCAGGCAGGGAGGCAGTTAGCTAAATGGTGGTGGTCTTCCAGCAATTTGTGGGGGGGTGGGGTGCGGGGGCAGCAGTGTGGGCACCAGAACTGTGGGTTCCATACTGTGGAAATGGAACAAGGGCCAGGTAAGGCTTATGATCTCCGCAGGCCCCAGAGAAGTGCATAGAGAAGTGTCATTTACCATCCTGGACCATCTTTAAAATTCAAATGACCATTTTAAGAGTGCTTCCATGTTGAGGTGCCCTGACATTCTCCACATGGTCTCAGCTGCACCCACTGTTCTTGATGGTGCTGCTGAAGCTCCAGAACAATTTGATTTTCAAGTTTGCTGATGACACCACCAACGTGGGTCGGATCTCAAACAATGACGAGACAGAGTACAAGTATGAGATAAAGAAAATGGTGAACTGGTGTGACAACAATAATCTCTCCCTCAATGTCAACAAAACTAAGAAGATTGCCATTGACTCCAGGAAGCATAGTGGAGAACATGCTGGTCGAAAGCTTCATGTTTTTAGATGTCCAGATGACCAACATGTCCTGCCACCCCCCCGCCCCCCATGCTGACATTATAGTTAAGAAAGCCTACCATCTACTTTCTCAGAAGATTAAGGAAACTTGGCATGTCTGCTATGACTCTCACCAACTTTTACAGATGCTCCCTAGAAAGCATTCTTTCTGGCTGTATCACAGCTTGGTTTGGCTCTTGCTCTGTCCAAGACTGCAAGAAACTACAAAAGGCTGTGAATGCAGCCCAATCCATCTCATAAACCAGCCTCCCATCCATTGACTCTGTCTACATTTCCTGCTGTCATGGCAAAGCAGCCAGCATAACTAAGAACCCCTGGACATTCTTTCTTCCACCTTCTTCTGTCAGGAAAAAGATACAAAAGTCTGAGGTCACGTACCAACTGACTCAAGAACAGCTTCCTCCCTGCTGCATCAGAGATTTGAATGGACCTACCTTGCATTAAGTTGATCTTTCTCTATACCCTAGCTATGAACTGCAACACTACATTCTGCAATTTCTCATTACCTTCTCTATGAATGGTATGCTTTGTCTGTATAGTGCGCAAGAAACAATACTTTTCACTGTATATTAATACATGTGACAATAATAAATCAAATCAAATCAAAGAACTGCCGGCAAACTGATTGGATCAGCAGTCCACATCATGGCCTTAATTGGATGTTGGGCCCAATGAGTGGCCACCTTTAAAACCATTTTCTACAAAAACTGCTGTAACACCCTCCCTCCCCACTCTGCAGCCTTGAGACTTGCAGAAGGGTCCAGTGTTGGGACTTTGCCCATTCTGGTATAATTCCATCCAGTCAGTCACACGTATGGGTTTAAAATATGACCACATTTATTGTTATGCGGGTTGCGATTGCTGTCACAGCTCAAGATCATAAGTGTCATTCATACTATTTTGTTGTCATTGACAGTTCTGGACACATATCCTAGCTGGCAGCTGTCCCTACGAGAAATACTGAAAAACAAACAAATGCATCAATCCCATTACTTCCACCACTTGACCATAATGAACAAACATACAGGCACAAAATGACTGTGGCTGAAAGTTTTACTGAAAGTCTTGCTGCATCTCGGAACTAATTGTCCATCTCCACTTTATGAGACAAAAAGTAACTGGAAGGACTAATGCACTGTTAACTACAGTGGCTGGAATACTAAGTGGTGGAAGTTATGTTACAAATGTATAAATCTCTGGTTAGAATCCATTTAAAAACACTGGGTTCGGTTTTGAGCACTGTAGTGCTGGAAAAATATTTTAGCCTTGGAGAGAGTTGTCTAGAATGATACCCAGGCTAGAAGGATTAAATTATGTGGACAAAGTTCCTTTGACACGGCCTGTATTCCCTTGCATGTTGAAAATTGCAATGTGATCTAACTGAGGTGTTTAAAATGATCAAAGGAGTTGATAGGACAAACAGACAGAAACATTTCCTCTGGTGCTAAAGCCTTCGGGATTGATTTTTTCAAGCATAGAGAAACCTGGAACTCTTCCCAAAAAGCAGTGGAATCTAAAGTAATTATAAATATCAAAACTGCTACTGATGGATTTTTGTGAGCTGAAGTTATTGAAGGTTACAGAACCAAGGTGAGTCGATACAGTTAAGATACAGATCAACCATGATCTCGCTGAATGGAAGCTAGGAGGGCTGAATGGTATACTCATTTTCTTATGAACCCTTTCTTTAACTATTTGTTGGAATTAGAACCTTCAGTCCCAACCCTCTGCCACCTCTGGAACCAAGTATCAATTTACAAAACCCAACCCCAACTCATAGGCCTGGAATTTCTCCCCCGGATCAGGAGAACGGTCACTTAGCAGCCCTGCAAACCCAACCTGGGGGAAAGTGACCTGAAAAGTTGGATTTCTGTTCTGGCATTCCCTGCAAATCAAGCTGGGCAACCCTGGAGCGAGTACGGGGAAATAAATAGTGATGTCTTGAGAAGTGTACATATTACAGAGAGGGAGGTGCTGGAAGCCTTAAAGCGCATTGAGACAGATAAAACCCTGGGATCTGATAAAGTGTATCCCAGGACTTTGTGGGAGACTAGGGAGGAAATTGCGTGTCCCCTAGCAGAGATATTTGAATCATCGATAGTCACGGGTGAGGTGCCTGAAGATTGGAGAATCGCAAATGTAGTGCCTTTGTTTAAAAAGGTTAGCCTCACATCTGTGGTGGGTAAATTGTTGGAAGGTATTTTGAGAGGTAGGATCTACAGGCATTTAGAGATGCAACGACAGATTAGGGACAGTCAGCATGGCTTTGTGAATGGAAAATCATGTCTCACAAATTTAATTGAGTTTTTTGAAGGGGTAACCAAGAAGGTAGATGAAGGCAGTGCAGTTGATGTTGTCTACATGGACTTTGACAAGGTACTGCACGGTAGGTTGTTGCATAAGGTTAAATCTCACGGAATCCAGGGTGAGGTACCTGAATGAATAGAAAGTTGGCTTCTTGACAGAAGCCAGAGGATAGTTGTAGAGAGTTGTTTTTCAAACTGGAGGCCTGCGACCAGCGATGCACCTCGGGGATCAGTGCTGGGTCTGCTGTTATTTGTCATTTATATTAATGATTTGGATGAGAGAATAGGGGGCATGGTTAGTAAGTTTTCAGATGACCATAAGATTGGTGGCATAGTGGACAATGAAGAAAGTTATCTCCAATTGCAGTGGGATCTTGATCAATTGGGCCAATGGGCTGATGAATGGCAGATGAAGTTTAATTTAGACAAATGTGAGGTGATGCATTTTGGTAAATTGAACCAAGGCAGGACTTACTCAGTTAATGGTAGGGGTTGGGAAGAGTTACAGAACAAAGAGATCTAGGGGTATATGTTCATAGCTCCTTGAAATTGGAGTCACAGGTGGACAGAGTGGTGAAGAAGGCATTTGGCATGCTTGGTTTCATCGGTCAGAACAGATAATACAGGAGTTGAAATGACTTGTTGAAATTGTATAAGACATTGGTTTGGCCACACTTGGAATACTGTGTGCAATTCTGGTCACCCTATTATAGAAAGGATATTATTAAACTAGAAAGAGTGCAGAAAAGATTCACTAGGATGCTCCTGTGACTTGATGGATTGAGTTATAAGGAGAGGCTGGATAGACTGGAACTTTTTCCTCTGGAGCATAGGAGGCTGAAGGGTGATCTTATAGAGATCTATAAAATAATGAGAGGCATAGATCAGCTAGATAGCCAATATCTTTTCCCAAATGTAGGGGAGTCTAAAACTAGAGGGCATAGTTTTAAGGTGAGAGTGGAGAGATACAAAAGAGTCCAGAGAGGCAATTTTTTCAAACAGATAGTGGTGAGTGTCTGGAACAAGCTGCCAGAGATAATAGTAGAGGCAGATACAATTTTGTCTTTTAAAAAGCATTTAGATAGTTACATGGGTACAATGGGTATAGAGGGATATGGGCCAAATCCGGGCAATTGGGATTAGCCTAGAAGTTTTAAAAAAGAAAGGACGGCATGGACAAGTTGGGCCAAAGGGCCTGTTTCTATGCTGTAAGCCTCTATGACTTTATGGCGAAGCAGATGACATTGGTTGAGCTTAGGGCACTACCATGAGGAAACCCTGCAGTGATTCCCTGGAACTAAAATGAATGCCCTCCCGAAACCACAATCATCTTTGTTTTTGATAGGAATGACTCTAACCAATGGAGAGTTTTCCCTGATTCCCACTGACAACCATTTTGCTAGGGATCATTGATGCCATACTCAGTCAAATGCTACCTTGATGTCAAGGGCAGTCACTTGCATGCCACCACTTTGTCCGTGTTTGAACTAAGGTTGTAATGAGGTCAGGAGCTAAGTGACCCTGGTGGAACCCAAACTGTTCCATCTATGGGTTATTGCTGAGTAATGCTGCTTGATTGTACTGTTGATAACTTCCTTCATCACTTTATTATGGTTGAGAGTAGATTGATGGGGCAGTAATTGGCTTGGTTGTATTTGTCCTGTTTCTTTTATACATGACATACTCAGCAATTCACCACATTGCTGAGTAGTTGCCAATGTTGTAGCTATACTGAAACAGCTTGGCTAAGCACACGGCAAGTTCTAGAACACAAATCTTCAGTATCTTTGTTGGAATATTGCCAGGACCCATAGTGTTATATATTTAAGTGGTTGCATGACTGCCTTCAGAGTCAGTCACATGATTTGATGGTGACATTACTGGAGTCTTTCACAGGCTGCTAGCTGGTTTCATATTCTGTCCTGTACAGTCAACAGCTCCCACAATAAACCTGTTGTTATTTTGAAACTACGTATGCAAACAACATTTTTTTTTGTTAAAACCATAACCCTTAACAGAGTTAGGACATTACACATAGCTTTTGTATATCCTGTGCCTTCAGCAGTCTATTGATAGCACATGGAGTGAATCAAATTGGCAAAAGACTGGTGTCTGTGATGTTGGGGACCTCCAGTGGAGGCCATGATGGATCATCCACTTGATACTTGTTGCTGGAGATTACTGCGAATGCTTCAGCATTATCTTTTGCACTGATGTGCTGGCTCATATGTGGAACCTCTTCCTCTAGTGAGTTGTTTACTTGTCCTGCACCATTCATGGCTGGATGTAGCAGGATTGCAGAGCTTAGATTAGATCCATTGGTTGTAAAATTGCTTAGCTCTGTCCATCACTTGCTACTTATACTGCTTGACACACAAGTAGCCCCATGCTGTGGCTTTAGCACATTGAGACCTCATCTCGATATTTAACACTGTTTGCAACATTACTGCTTTAAGGCGAGACTTCCACCCTTATCTTGGCCTTCAAAAGCCGCCGGCCAATCCACCAGAATCAGTGGGAGTATTGGCAACTGCTGGGATCTTTAAAGGCAGCCCCTCCATGCCGAGAAGCCTCGACAAGACCAGAGTCAGGGGCTGAGCGACAGGGTGGGGGAGATGGAGGGAATGAGGGTCTGGGTTCAAGAGACCAGCTGGGGGTGGGGGGAGGGTTAAAGGGGAGATAACCTTTAGGTGGGGTGCCACTGATGGGCTCAGAGAACCTGCAAAGGAAGTTCACCCTTTCTCTTGCCTGAAATCAGTTCATGCAGCCAAATGTGGGTGTTTTGCCACAAGGCATGAGCCTTCCCACCCCACCGGTAATATACTGGGGCAGCTGGATGAGCCCCTCAACCCCAGCAAGAGAGCCTGAAATCCAGCCCAGTACTTTTGCCATCAGATATCAGCAATATGTTACAGCACAGACCTTTCCAGTGACCAACATTCTCAGCAGGCAACCTACCCTGAAATGGCTAATTTAGAGGCTTATTTTGAACAAACTCAGTACGATAATTTGATTTAACCAATCATTTTATCCTTTGCTTCTACAAAGTTTATTGAGTAATTTAGTTTACTTTGAAAAAAATGCTGTATAAATGGAAGTCCCAGTTATAATTGTAGTTGTTGTCCAAATTATCAGTAGTTTTCACAGAGATTTTCACTCTCCCATAATCCAATATTAGAATGTGTACAGTTCAGCAGCAGCATGGCAAATGGATCTAAGCAGCAAAGAGCTGATCCAAACAGAACGGGAATATGGAAGCAAATGGAATCTTTCCACCAATCTTCCCGTCAGTCAATTAGGCAGTTGGAAATTGGCCTATTTTATAATGAAAGAGTAAACAACAGCTCAACAGAAACAAAAGCTATGGTGAAATTAAAGACTTAATTGTACCCTGCCATTCTATACAATACTCATCAAGGGAAGAGTCAGCAATGATGAAGAATTAAACCTTTATCATCTAAATAATTATTGGCACTAATAGGCACGTTAAGTAATCTATAGTACACATTGAATCACGGGTAACTGTGTTGTTTTGCAATTCAGGTCACATGAACCAGAGTTCCTTCTGATAAGAACATAAGAAATAGGAGCAGGAGTAGGCCATCTAGCCCTTCAAGCCTACCCCGCCATTCAATAAGATCATGGCTGATCTGTCGTGGCTCAGTTCCACATTCCCGCCCTCTCCCCATAACCCTTAATCCCCTCACCTATCAAAAAGTTATCAACCCGCGTCTTAAAAATACTTAGCGAGGCAGCCTCCACCACTTCAACGGGCAGAGAATTCCAGAGATTCACCACCCTTTGAGTGAAGAAGTTCTTCCTCAACTCCGTTCTAAACCGCCCCCCCTTTATCTTGAGGCTGTGCCCCCTAGTCCTACTGTCCTTTCTGAGCGGGAAGAGTCTCTCCACCTCTATCCTATCCATCCCATTCATCATCTTATACGTCTCAATGAGATCTCCCCTCATTCTTCTAAACTCTAACGAGTACAAGCCTAGTTTATTCAGCCTCTCCTCATAGTTCAACCCCCTCAACTCCGGAATCAGCCTAGTAAACCTCCTCTGCACTCCCTCCAAGGCCAAAATATCCTTGCGTAAGTATGGTGACCGAAACTGCACACAGTACTCCAGCTGCAGCCTCACCAATGCCCTATACAGCCGCCGCAAGACCTCCCTACTTTTATATTCAATCCCCCTCGTTATGAAGGCCAGCATCCCATTCGCCTTCCTGACCACCTGCTGCACCTGCAAGCTGGGTTTTTGCGACTCATGCACAAGGACCCCGAGGTCCCTCTGCACCGTCGCCTGCCGCAGTTTTTCGCCACGTAAGTAATAGTCCTTCCTACCATTATTCCTACCAAAGTGGACCACCTCACACTTGCCAACATTAAATTCCATTTGCCATTTCCTGGCCCATTCGCCCAGCCTATCTAGATCCTTCTGTAGACTCTCCACACCCTCTGTGCAATTTGCCGTTCCACCAATCTTGGTGTCATCAGCAAATTTCGACACCCTACACTCGGTTCCCTCCTTCAGATCATCTATATAAATGGTAAATAGCTGAGGCCCCAGCACCGAACCCTGGGGCACTCCACTAGTCACCAACCGCCAATCCGAATAGCACCCATTAACCCCCACTCTCTGCCTCCTATTTGACAGCCAATCCTCTATCCACGCTAACACCCTACCCCCAACTCCATGCCCCCTGACCTTCTGCAATAACCTCTTGTGAGGTACCTTGTCAAATGCCTTCTGAAAATCAAGAAAGACCACATCCACCGGCTCTCCTCTATCCACCGCCCTAGACACATCCTCATTGAACTCCAGTAAATTTGTCAGACACGACTTCCCCTTAACGAAACCGTGCTGCGTCTGCTCTATCAAGCAATTCCCCTCAAGATGCCTCGCTATTTCCTCCTTGATGACAGATTCTAACATTTTACCTACAACAGACGTTAAACTAACCGGCCTATAATTCCCCGCCTTTTGCCTGCCACCCTTCTTAAACAACGGCGTAACATTAGCCGTTTTCCAATCTTCCGGCACTTCCCCGGAATCCAGCGAGGTTTGGAAAATAACCACCAAGGCATCCACTATCACCTCCGCCATTTCTTTCAGAACCCTCGGATGCATTCCATCCGGTCCTGGGGACTTGTCCACAATCAGTCCCTCCAGTCTGTCGAGCACCGCCTCTCTAGTAACAATAATGTCATTGAGACCCTCCAGTCCTACCATCTTTCCATCGCTAACACCCGGCAAATTATTCACATCCTCCTCCGTGAAGACCGAAACAAAAAAGTTATTCAACGCCTCAGCCATTTCCCCATCCCCTACCACTAAGTCCCCCCTCGCATCCTCTAAGGGTCCAACGTTCACAAACATTCCAACGTTGACAAAATATTTATTACTTAAATTTCCTTAATTCACTTAACATGGATTCCCACTCTACCAATTAATACAGAGAAAGAATAATCTCTGTAATCACTGCCAATATTGACAAGAATTGGAATTCTTCTTTAACTGATGATCATGTGTGGGATTCTGATTTGGCCACGCACTGCATACCATGCCACATCCTCACCACTGCTCACTGCTCCTCACCGCCGCTCACCGCTCCTCACCACTGCTCACTGCTCCTCACCGCCGCTCACTGCTCCTCACCACTGCACAACCAGCTCACCACCATTCACACCTCCTCACCACTGCTCACACCTCCTCATCATTGTTCACACCTTGTCACCACTGTTCACACCTCCTCACCACTGCTCACACCTCCTCATCATTATTCACACCTTGTCACCACTGTTCACACCACCTCACCACTGCTCACCGCCGCTCACTGCTCCTCACCACTGCACAACCAGCTCACCACCATTCACACCTCCTCACCACTGCTCACACCTCCTCATCATTATTCACACCTTGTCACCACTGTTCACACCTCCTCACCACTCTCACACCTCCTCACCATTGTTCACACCTCCTCACCATTGTTCACACTTCCTCACCACTGTTGGTTAAAAGTGTGGCTGAGCATGAAATGCAGCTAATATTGGTAGAGCTGAAGAGGATCATGCAATGTAGAATGTGGGCTGGGATGAAAAGCATGAGGAGTGACATATTATCCTGGGTGGGAGAGGGGTGGTGCCTGGGCAGAGTACAGCATGGAGCATATGAGGGCAAGTGGGAACATGATCTATTTGATAATGCATAACACAAGACACCCTCAACAATTGGCACCAACTCATGCCATTTGGTCCTTCATTAAGTGGGGACTTGTTTGCCATACCAGCCAGTTCACTTAGCGACTTCATTCAGCCACCCCTAAAGAGGGGAATCAGCTACCGTGATGCTCCTCTAGTCCGGTCATTGAACTGGTTTTTGTGTCTCCTCATTGAATCAGTATCTCCACGCACAATCCTGCTATCATTACGACCCACCTCCAGGTGGGCAAGAGACAAATTCTGTGGGATCACAGTAAAGACTTTAACAATATGGCAATGTTCAGCTCTAGGTGAGGTGTAAGGAGAGATATAATAACATGTCAGTTGGTTGTCCTTCACACCTCTCAAAGGGATTGAATGTTTAAAGAAAGGAGAAGCTGAGCAGTTTGGTGCCCCTTGAAGGACTCTCCTGCATCTGATCTGCCTATTCTGTCATAGCATCTTGTTTATTCAAACAGCAACTCAAATATATTCATTGGGGGAGCTGACAGTGCTATGAGATAGCAGATATTACTGGGTAGAACTCAGTGCAGCATTGAGCAGGAGCAGTTAGAAAGCGAGATGAAGGGACATCTGTCTCTTCCCACTGGTGCCATTAGCAACAACTCTCCACTAAGATTCTAAGACCAAGATCTGAGGGGTCTAATGTATTAAAGACCAAACATTCAGAATTGGCTTCATGCAAATACAGGAATGATATCAAGAAAATCATTCTGCCCGGAAAGAAGGATCAATATTTGATTCAAGGTGAGCTGAAATGGCCTTGCTTGTAGAAACATAGACACTTGAAGCAGGAGGAGGCCACTTGAACCTTTGAACCTGCTCCGCCATTCATTTTGATCACGGCTGATCATCAAACTCAATATCCTGATCCCAGAGTTACCCTCGTGAGAGAATCTCCTGTGATGGCTCTTCCCTGCCCCCATATCGTTACATCTGAAGTCCTCCATCTTTGGCCCCATCCGATTTCTTATCTACATTCTGGCCCTTGGTGATAAAATGTGACGATCCGACAGCATATATATTGAAAAGAGCCAGCTCTTTACCTCACTGCCTCCTCTCTCAATGCCTCCACCATTCTTCTGTTGTCAGACTGTGTGATGAGAGAGAAGAGAAATTTTTAATATTTTGAGGGTTTGTTGTGTTATTCGGTGAAACAAGCATGTGTGATTGTGAATGAACAGAACATAATTTAATTAAGCCATGGACTGATTTTCTACAAGGTTTAGGACATCAAAGGAGTGGATGTGTGAAAGGCATGCATTTGAATTAGATTGCCCGTGTGAATTTTCTCCAAGTAAGCAAGTAATAGGTAGAAATTTGCAGTAGGAAATAAGTAAGAGTTTTGTTTCAAAGGGAAGAAAAATATTTTTATGACTTGCAAAGGTTTCATTAATAAACAAGGCAAGGTTATTAAATTTTGTTTGAATAGGCAGAACATGGACATTTTGGAAAAGTTAAGTTTCAAAGAGGGGCAAAAGACAATGGAATCAAAAGATGCAGGAGAGAAAAAGGTACTTAAAGAGTGGTATTGAGAGCTGTGTTTGTGGAATGGCTGTGTGAGACCTCCTAGGGCACAGCTCGATACTAGGGAAGAGCTGTGAAGAGACAAAGTGAAGCAGCCTTCCAGCCAAGTAGAAAATTGATTTTTATTTTAGTAAGCAATGTTTTGTTTTGAAGTTTTTTGATTTCCACAGCAGAGTTGGACAGTGTGAGAAGCCTGAAAATGTATCTTTCCTATTCACATACCTTGTGGTAATACGACTGAATCATTTTATAGTTAAACATCTATAGGGATTGCTGTCTGGATGGTGTTTGTTTATGAGTCTGATCAAATAGGAATCTTGTTGGGGGCATGTCCAGTTAATGTTTGGTCAATGGTAGCCCCCAAAATGTTGGTGGTGGGGAATTCAGTGAAGGCAATGCTGATGAATATCAAGGAGAGATAGTTGTTAGCTAGAATGTTGCCCAGAGTTTGCTGCACTCAGGCATGAATCACGTCATTACAGAGGAGTTAGAAATGGTACTGAATACTGTACAATTGGCAAACATCCCCACTTCGGACCATATGCCGGAGGGAAGCTCATCGATGAAATGGCAGCTTAAGATCCGATCCTGGGAAACTCCTGCAGGAATGTATTAATCTTTAACTTGCCAAGGTGTCCAATAAAAATTGGTAGCCATTCCAGTATTTCACCTAACCCGACCAAAGAAAACAAATATGAAACATCCCTGAGGGACCAGATCACGACTTGGACCAGATCCCTGAAGATGCGGGACTAAAAGTTCACTGTTTAATAAATGGTTATGTATCCACTAGAGACACTGAAAGTTATTTTCTTCAGGCCTAGGGGAGGTAGGTGTCTGGAGTTTGAGGTCCTGAGCTGACAGACATTTACTGATCTTTTTAGTCGCTTTGACCTGGGAACACCTCAGACTCATCAGAAATCCACCAAATGCCTGTTACTCACGACTTTGCCCTCCCATCCTACAGACACCATTAGGGCCAACACTGTAGGTCACGGGTGCATCACAGCACTGACACCAATTTGTAACTACCCCATCACTGTAGATTTTCCAGACCATGGCGGGGGCAGGGGGGCAACCTTACCATCATGCCTTGCCGGTCAATGAACAGGGCGAGCTGATAAGATCACGAGACAGCAAAAAAATCAGGGCTGTGGCCGATTTCTCACAGCTCGCAATCTTAACGGCACTGAATATCCAGCGCAATCAACCTTGCATCCAAAAATGGCACAAAGTGGAATATATTATGTAAATATATTTAAACTCTAATTTTAATGTAATTAGTAAGCCCGGGCTGTTATCGACTGACTCACTTGCCTCCCTCACCGGGGAAGGTTCTCTCTGGTGAGGTTCACGTATGGCTCCCCCATCAATGGGAGCCAGATGTGATGGCCTTGCCAGTAGAACTGGAGGCCATTAAGGCCCCCAGGAGATGAGGAGTGGGGGTATGCCCCATAGGCACAGCCTGGCACTGCCCATCGGGCACCCTGGCAGTGCCAGCCTCACACCTGGCACTGCCCACCTGGCACCAGGAAGTGCCAAAGCAACAGGACCTGAGCAGGTAGGACCTGTGTGGGATGGGCCAATCTGGGGGGCACTTCTGCACGTTCTGCAGTTGCAGTGAGGGGAGGGGTGACCACTCTCTTCAACAGTGATTGGTGGGGGGAGGAGGAATGGCAATCGCACTGGGCCGGGAGTGGGGACTGGTGGTTTTGGCCATGGTCGGTCCAGTAGGGAGGAGTGGGTTTGTGATCGTTCAGGGTGGAAGGGGTGGATTGTGAGCAGCCGCGAAGTCCTATAGCAGCAGTGGGGTAATGGGTTTGGCCACAAAGGCCAATGATAGCTGCAGAGACAGTGAAAAGTCTCTGCGCTCTCAGAATGCTGAAATCTGCACATGCGCAATGACGCCCTCTGCTGCTAATAGCCGACTCTCAGGTGATTTAGGCCCCACCCACTCCCCTGAATTTCAACTTAGTCAAGCTTTTTTTTGCCAGAGTGTGGTAAGATATGACCTTTAAGTCTCTCGTTTCCACGCTCGTTTGGCACTCAGAATCTTTTGATAAGATCGTCCACCTTTGCAGTGCTTTTAAGGCTCCTTGTTCCACCAAGCTTTTCAGATCTATAATTTTTAAAAAATTGATTGCTGCTGCGTGATTATTAGCTGATCTTAGGTGGAATACCTCTAGATTCATTACAATTGAGCTCAAGGGGATGCAAGTTAACTGGCAGTCTGTTTTACATGGTGCTTATTGCTTCCTATTGAAGTCAGTGATTGATGTAAAATAGGCTTCCAATCTACTGTGAGCACATTTCATATTAGTGAGAAAATAGCTGTCATCCACAATACCTCTTTGCTGAGGAAAGATCAACCTAGTTTCCTGTTCATAACTATGGAAGAATGCACATATGTTGATTGATGTTTTAGGAAAGGATTTCAAAAATGCTTGTTATGTCCTAAATGATAAAGTCATCCGTTCGCATGTGAAAAATGGCCATTTTGGCAATTAACTGCAGGCATCATGGTGCCACGCAGTAGAGGAATCACTGCCTTCAGAAGTGGAGGGGAGAAAATTGGCTTTTATTGATTATTTAAAGAATGCATCAGGCTGCAAATACTTATGGATTATTCCAGACAGTAACCTTCCTGCCACCTGGAAGTATAGAAGCAATAGTATGGCCTGTGTGATTTCCTTCCCACAGCTCCTGTTATTGAATGTACATATATCTACAGCATGTAGAATGTCATTCTTCAATTACACTGAGACACATTTAACATGCAAGATATCAGCGATCTTACATAAATGTGATTGAGGCCAATGCACCAGAGAATCCCTACCGTGCAGAAGGAGGCCATTCAGCCCATGAAGTCTGCATTGGCTTTCCAAAAAAGCATCTTATCCAGGAATACCACACCCTCCCCCCTCCCCCCAGTCCTAATCCTGTAACCCCATGCATTTACCATAGACAATCCACCTAACCTACATATCCCTGCAAACTAAAGGACAATTTAGCGTAGTCAATCCAACATCATTGGGCTGTGGGAAGAGACTGGATGAAACCCAGGCAAACACAGGAAGAACATGCAAACTCCACACTGACAGTCACCCAAGGCTGGAATTGAACCCAGGTCCCTGCTGCTGTGAAGCAGCAGTGCTAACCACTGTGATCAGTGATCCTTTAGAATCATTACTGCATGCCTGTCTCTCCGTAAAATGAAATCTACTGCCAACTGAACATGTATGCTTAGTCAGCTATTCCAACCTTTATAAGAGTTTCCTTGCTACAGGGGAAATATAAGCTGGATTTGACTTCTAATCATTTTGCAAGGTGCTCTGCTTCTTTCCAAAGTGCCTGGTGTCCTTGTCCAACAGATAAAGTACAAGTGCCCCATTAACATATCAGTGTTTAGGTGTAGTCTAGAATGTTAGTAGTGCAGTGGACTGAGGAAGGCCGGCCTACACTGTGTACAAGTCCTACATGTTTAAATTACAGGGGTTTAGCAGGTTAGCCATGCTTGCCAAGAGCATAACTTGAAGGGCATCTGAAGAAACATCTTAACTTATGACAGCAACATGAGAAATATTGTTGATACCTCAATATTCTGTAACAGTCTAAGTATGAAATACCACAAGAATATCAAACCTGCCCGTAGAACTCTCTCCCAAATATTAACATTGGCAGGAAAACTATTCTTTGTTCAAATATAGAGTTAACCATCATACTAAACCAAATATGTTGGCTTTGAGTTTGCCAATAAACATGTCAGCACAAGCTCTCCAGGTTGGCTGCGCTCAGTAGCTAAGGTCAGTTTTCTGAGTCAGTTGTTGGTCTCTTGCCATTGCACCATCTAAGATAGAAAGAAAAACATAAAATAATATATAAAGAAAGGCTATCAATGGGAAAAACATTGAAGGTTGTTGGGTTGTATGGAAATAATGATAATGGATGAACAGGTTAGACCGTTTACTAGAGATCTTAGGAACCCTGACATGCTGTGTGACTGCCCATACTGGGGGAGAGTACTCACACTACCCACACGCCACCTCCTGCGTACAAATTGATGCAATATATATGGCCACTCAATCTACAGTTCCATATGGTTGATACACACCCAATTTTATCTTTCCTTTTAGCAGCAAGCAACAAAGCTGTTATTATTCCACCTGTTAGGTTTCGATTTGATTCTACAAGTTTTAAAGAGACAGATCTGAGATGTGTCCACCTCAAATCAGAAAGGCCAGGCCTTGATTTGACAGTCCTAGTTATTCTTGCCACCATAATATTCTCCTTTTTGTTATTATCCGCAAGCCCAACTTCAGGCCTCATTATAGATCGTGCCTTCAGATATTGACAAGTTTTACTGTCTGCAGATTGCAACAATTAAATCAAGTTAAGTGTCATCATGAAACTAGGGTAGTATGCCATGCAGTGAAGTCACCATATTTGATAATAAAATAAAACATGTGATGTAAATGTGAAGTAAGAACAAAGAGAATGTTATCTTCCACACTGCTGCTCTTAGACTGGCTGGGTGTGTGCCTGGGGGGGTGTAGATTTTATTAACAACCTCATTATGTTTCCTTGAGCATCAAATCAGCATTTTTCTGTGGAAATTATGATGGCAGTTGCTGAAGCAAAAGTAATTCTGGAGACACGATGCTCATTACAATACTTTCCCCTCTCTCAATGAGTGTTAATTAAAAAAGCATCAGTATAAGTCTTGGAGTTGTATTTATAATTAATACTTATATGGAACTTGCCTATAACATATCTTCACCATCCCTAAACAAGTAGTTCTGTGGTACTATATTTGTATGACTGAAGTATGATGAAATGCACTTGTAACCCAAAGTGAGTCACTTTGGGTTTTTCAGGAACTACTCATAAAGTCGTGAATTTGATCTGGTTGGATCCACTCTTAATCTTTCAAACATCCACACAAAGCAAATGGCATGTGTGTGTGTCTGTGTGTTTATGTGTGTGTGTGTGTCTGTGTGTGTGTCTGTGTGTCTATGTGTGTGTCTGTGTGTGTGTGTCTGTGTGTGTGTGTCTGTGTGTTTATGTGTGTGTGTGTGTCTGTGTGTGTGTCTGTGTGTCTATGTGTGTGTCTGTGTGTGTGTGTCTGTGTGTGTGTGTCTGTGTGTGTGTGTGTTACTGTTTTTTTTGTTGGGCTCTAATGGCGAGTGCAGCAGCTGACAGCTGCGTCTGAAGCCACTACACTGCATTAATAAAAACATTATTTGTATTCCTTGGGTCGAGTAGGAGGAAGGTCAAATAGCTGGTAGCTTACTGGAGGCTAATACATTGTGGTCTATCAATAGAATGCAGTTTTGATGTCTGCAAATTGGGGGAGATGTGATTTATTGGAGCTTTCGATGAAAGTGAAGGTAGTTGTTGCCAATCCCTTGAAATGAGAGTGTTGTCCACCAGGTATGTGTGTCCTCAGATAACTTGGCACACCAATCCTGGAGCCACAGCTCTTTGGACAGAGAGGACAAGAGTTGTACTGAGGAGAGGCGTGAAGGGGTGGGTATTGAGACAGGATGCTGCTCGCTCTCTCCTTCCACTTTTGTTGATTCTCCACAGTAGAGTTTGTGTGGTCACTTTGTAACTATGCTGCAGTTTGATAGAGAATCCAAAGAAATACTACAAATACAAAAAGGCCAAAAGAGGAACAAGGGAGAGAGTAGGGCCTCTTAAATATCAACAAGGTCATCTATGCGTGGATCCATAACAGATGGGTGAGATCGTAAATTAATATTTCTCATCAGTATTGACTGTTAAGAAAAGCATGGATGTTTGGGAACTTGGAGAAATAAATAGTGATGTCTTGAGTAGTGTACATATTACAGAGGAGGTGGTGCTGGAAGTCTTAAAGCGCATCAAAGTAGATAAATCCCCAGGACCTGATGAAGTGTATCCCAGGACGTTGTGAGAGGCTAGGGAGGAAATTGCGAGTCTCCTAGCCGAGATATTTCAATCATTGATAGTCACAGGTGAGATGCCTGAAGATTAGAGAGTAGCAAATGTTGTGCCTTTTTTTAAAAAAGGCTGCAGAGAAAGGCCAGTGAGTCTCACATCTGTGGTGGGAAATTGTTGGAAGATATTTTGAGAGGTAGGATCTACAGGCATTTAGAGACATAAGGGCTGATTAGGGACATTCAGCATGGCTTTGTGAGTAAAAAATCATGTCTCACAAATTTAATTGAGTTTTTTGAAGGGGTAACCAAGAAGGTAGATGAGGGCAGGGCAGTTGATGTTGTCTACATGGACTTTAACAAGGCCTTTGACAAGGTACTGCATGGCAGTTGTTGCATAAAATTAAATTTCACAGGATCCAGGGTGAGTTATCTAAATGGATACAAAATTTCTTTCTTGACAGAAGCCAGAGGGTGGTTGTAGGGAGTTGTTTTTCAAACTGGAGGCCTGTGACCAGAGGTGTGCCTTAGGGATCTGTGTTGGGCCCACTATTATTTGTCATTTATATTACTGATTTGGATGAGAATATATGAGGCATGGTTAGTAAACTTTCAGATGACATTAAGATTGGTGGCATAGTGGACAGTGAAGAAAGTTATCTCCAATTGCAACGGGATCTTGATCAATTACAGGGGGTATTGAAGACTTGGTCAGGAAGAAGAGGGAGGCGTATGTTAGGTCGAAAAGACTGGGTACAGAGAGTGCGCTGGAGGAATATAGAGAGAGTAGGACGGAGCTAAAAAGGGGAATTAGAAGGGCGAAGAGAGGGCATGAAATGGCTTTGGCTGGTAGGATTAAGGAAAATCCAAAGGCATTTTATTCCTATATTAGGAGCAAGAGAGTAGTTAGAGGGAAAATTGGTCCTCTTAGGGACAAAAGTGGAGAGATATGTATTGAGTCGGAGGGAATGGGGGAGATCCTGAATGAATACTTTGCGTCGGTATTCACGAAGGAGAGGGGTTCGGAATCGTGCGGTCTGTTAGAGGGAGCTGAGGATCAGCTGCAGGAAGTATCTATTACGAGGGAGGAAGTACTAGGGCTTTTAGGTAGCGTAAGGACGGATAAAGCTCCGGGGCCTGATGGTATTTATCCCAGGCTGCTTAGGGAGGTGAAAGATGAAATTGCTGGGCCTCTGGCGCAAATCTTTGTCTCTTCTTTGGACACAGGTGAGGTCCCAGAAGACTGGAGGGTAGCAAATGTGGTACCGCTGTTCAAAAAAGGTAGCAAGGATAACCCTGGAAATTATAGGCCGGTGAGTTTGACATCGGTGGTAGGGAAATTAATGGAAAAAATACTTAGGGGTAGGATGCATGAGCATTTGGAGCGTTGTGATCTGATTAAGGATACGCAACATGTCTTTGTTAGAGGGAGGTCTTGCCTTACAAATCTGGTGGAATTCTTTGAGGAGGTGACAAAAACGGTTGATGATGGGAGAGCCGTTGATGTCATCTATATGGATTTCAGTAAGGCGTTTGACAAAGTCCCTCATGGTAGGCTGGTAGAAAAGGTTAAGGCGCATGGGATACGAGGTCAGGTAGCTAGGTGGATTGAGAACTGGCTGGGCAATAGGAGACAGAGGGTAGTTGTGGAGGGGACTTTGTCCGGCTGGAGGCCAGTGACCAGTGGTGAGCCGCAGGGCTCAGTACTGGGACCTCTCCTCTTTGTAGTCTACATAAATGACTTGGAAGAGAGCGTAGGTGGTGTGATCAGCAAGTTTGCTGATGACACCAAGATGGCAGGGTTGGCGGGTACCGAAGTGGATTGTGAGGTGATACAACAGGATATAGATAGGTTGGTGCATTGGGCAGATAGGTGGCAGATGGAATTTAATCCTGACAAATGCGAGGTGATGCATTTTGGAAGGAATAATGTAGAGAGGAGCTATGTGATTAAAGGTAGACAAATTAGGAGTATAGAAACACAGAGGGACCTGGGAGTGCAGGTTCACAAATCCATGAAGGTTGCGACACAAGTGGAGAATGTTGTCAGGAAGGCTTATGGAATGCTAGCCTTTATAGGAAGGGGTATAGAGTTTAAAAGCTGCCGTCTAATGCTTCAGTTGTATAGAATGTTGGTTAGACCGCATTTGGAGTACTGCGTCCAGTTCTGGTCACCTTACTACCGGAAGGACGTGGAGGCTCTGGAAAGGGTGCAGAGGAGGTTTACCAGGATGTTGCCTGGCATGGAGGGGCTGGGTTACGAGGAAAGGTTGGAGAAACTGGGACTGTTCTCCTTGGAAAGACGGAGATTGAGGGGGGACATGATAGAGGTATATAAGATACTGAAGGGAATAGACAGAGTCAATAGTGAGAGACTGCTCCCTAGATTGGTTACAAATACAAGAGGACATGATTTAAGGGTGAGGGGGGAGAGGTATAATTTGGATATGAGAGGAAGGTTCTTTACGCAGAGAGTTGTGGGGGTATGGAACGCGCTACCGAGTAGGGTGGTGGAGGCAGGAACGTTGGACTCGTTTAAGGTTCAGTTAGATAGACACATGAGTGAAACGAGGATGGAGGGTTATGGTAGGGGCTATTAAATAAGGGTTAGAACCTCGGGAGACACTGGAAAGGCAGGCTTGTGATTAACGTTTTTGTCTTTTATTCCGCAGGTGGAGGTCCACCTCGTTGTCAAACGAGGGGCATGCACACGGTGGGTCGTGCGTGGGCTGCTCCTGGAGGTTCCGGGAGTGGCCTAGTACTTCGTGTCGGTGTGTGTGCTTGATCCTGGACCGGTAGACGGGCACCGCAACAGCTCGGTGACTAGCATTGCTAGCTGTGCAGATACATGGATTTGGGCCTGTGTCTGTGGGAGTTTGTGCATTCTCCCTGTGGATGCGTGGGTTTCCTCCGGGCACTCCGGTTTCCTCCCACACCCCAAAGATGTGCTCTTAGGCTGATTGGTTTTACCAAATTGACACTATTCTCCCCTGAATCTGGCTAAGTCAGGGGTTCTATTCGTAGACACGCAGGGTAGAATAGGTGTAGGGTGATGCGGCGGCGCGGGCTTGTTGGGCCGAAGGGCCTGTTTCCCGTGCTGGGTTGTTCTTTGTTCTTTGTTTTTTTGTAATTGAGCCAGTGGGCTGACGAATGGCAGATGGAGTTTAATTTAGGTAGACGCGAGGTGATGAATTTTGGTGGATTGAACCAGGACAGGACTTACTCAGTTAATGGTACGGCACTGGGGAGAGTTACAGAGCAATGAGATCTAGGGGTACATGCTCATAGCTCCTTGAAAGTGGAGTCACAGGTGGACAGAGTGGTGAAGAAGACATTTGGCATGCTTGGTTTCATTGGTCAGAACATTGAATGCAAGATTTGGGACGTCTTGTTGAAGTTATACAAGACATTGGTAAGGCCACACTTGGAATACTGTGTGCAATTCTGGTCACCCTATTATAGAAAGGGTATTATTAAACTAGAAAGAGTGCAGAAAAGATTTACTAGGATCTTACCAGGACTTGATAGATTGAGTTATAAGGAGAGGCTGAATAGACTGAGACTTTTATCTCTGGAGCTAGGAGACTGAGGGGTGATCTTATAAATAATGAGGGGCATAGCCAAAGTAGATATCCAATATCTTTTCCCAAAGTTGGGAGAGTCTAAAATAGAGGGCATAGGTTTAAGGTGAGGGGAGAGATACAAAGTGTCCAGAGGGGCATTTTTTCACACACAGAGTAGTGAGTGTTTAGAACAATCTGCCAGAGGTAGCAGTAGAGGCAGGTACAATTTTGTCTTTTAAAAAACATTTAGATAATTACATGGGTACGATGGGTATGGACGGAAATGGGCCAAATGCGGACAATTGGGATTAGCTTAAAGGCTTTAAAAAAGAAGGATGGCATGGACAAGTTGGGCCGAAGGGCCTGTTTCCATGCTGTAAACCTCTATGACTCCATGACTCTATGATAGCTGAGGTGCCTCCAGATGGTACAATTTGCATCACGTTCCATAGTGTCCAGAAAATCCCTTTCAGTGAAGAAGGCCATTTGGCTGATCAAGTCTGCACTGATCCGGAGGAGCATTCCACCTAGGTCCACTCCCCTGCCCTATCCATGTTACTCTGCGTATTGATCATGGCCATTCTACCTAACCTGCTCACCTTTGGACACGATGGGAATATTTAGCATGGTCAATCTACATAACCTCCACATCTTTGGACTGTGGGAGGAAACTGGAGCACCTGGAAGAAACTCATGCAGACATGGGGAGAACTTGGAAACTCCACACGGTCACCCAAGGCTGGAATCAAGCCTGCGTCCCTGGCACTGTGAGGCAGCAATGCTGACTACTGTGCCACCATTCCTCCCATGCATCATTGTCTATTTAGTCTGCCTTTCAGTGAGGTCTTGGGAATGTCCTTTAAATGTTTTCTCTGGCACCATGATGTAGTTGTAAAAGAAGATTTGCTTTGGAAGCCATTAACTTGGTATGCTGAAGTTGGCTTCAGAAAGGATGCTCAAGTTCATTTGCTTGACTTACCATTCGATTTTGAGTGAGGGTGCTAAGTAACAGTCTGCTGCCATACTCAAGGGTTATGAGTTCACATTTCCTGGCATTCTGCGTCTAATTTTGGATTGCAGTCGATCATCAGAAATGTAGCATACAGTCTTGATTTTGGCCTCAAAGAGGTTAGAATTTTAGCCTATTAATGTCAAAGCCTGTACATGCAAGATAACATACTTTGATTGCAAATCTCACTTACTGCTGCTACTTGATAAAGTGACAGAGGATCAATCTATGTTATTAAGCCAATATTGTGGAGTTCTCTTATGCATTATTCATGTAGTAGCCAATACATGTCTCCTTTAGATCCATTCCCATTTCATTTCCACCAACAGGAAAACAACCTATTAGCCAATGCAAATTAACAGGTGCCTCCTCCTATTTCTCTTCTGCAAGTCTCAACTTGTATCTCGCTTAGGAAGAACATAACGGTGAACTGGATTAGCTTGACTTTCATTTTCCATGTTTAGCTTCACTCAGCACCTGCCCTGCTCCTCAGCTGGAGTAAAGAATGCAGTCGGGCTGATTTTGATGCAGGGCAATTGAATAAAGTGGGGAATACTTGATCAGCCTCCCACTACACATCTGTCTCCATTTTTATTTCTATTGAAGACAATGGCACAAAGTCAAAATTAT
This sequence comes from Carcharhinus amblyrhynchos, assembly GCF_965287045.1. Lineage (NCBI taxonomy): Eukaryota > Metazoa > Chordata > Chondrichthyes > Carcharhiniformes > Carcharhinidae > Carcharhinus > Carcharhinus amblyrhynchos. The sequence goes on from NC_137328.1 coordinate 95,649,862, forward strand.
TCCCACTATGTGGAAAATAGTGGACTGAAGCATATTTCCTTCAGTTCCTACCACAGAAATGTTAGAACTTATTAAACTGTCTCACATAAAACTCAGTTTGTGCCAGTGTCAAGTTAAGCAGGGCTTCCAACACATGTTTGAAACAGCAGGGATTTTATATATTTCAGTTGAGATGAATGAGTCATTCTCAGGTTGGCAAACTGTAACTAGCATCGCAGAACAGAACCCAAAACTGCATTTTTAAAAAAATACTTTATTCTTTTAGCTATTTCTTATTTTTCAGCTGGACCTTGCTGCTGCATGAAGACAGTTAAGATGGCTGACCGGCTGTCTGAGTCACCAGAGTAAAAGAATCCACTTCTCACTTTTGAAAATGTCACAACTCGTTATGTCTGAAGAACAGGTCACTTGGAACTTCCCGGGCCAACTTCAAACATGAAAACTATTTGCAATTAATAAACCAAATTTGTTAGTCAGTGGGTGGGATTTTCCATGTGTTCCGCCATGGTGGAGGTGCCCGCCATTGGCTTTTCTAGACCCGCCATTTACAATGGGGCTCCCAATTGAATTCACCCCTCGCCATCAGGAAACCTGCAGTGGGAGTGCGCCATCGGCAAGACCAAAAGGTGCTAGAAAATTCCGGCCAATTACATTCCAAACACCAGACCCTCAGCAAATAACACCTCATTCAACCCACAATGACGGAAACATTAGGCAGGATTTTACGGCCTCACTTCTCCCAAAACTGTAAAATCCCACCTGAGGACAACCAGCCTTCCCAGCGTCCGCCCTTTGCCTGTTCTGATTCCCGTAGTGGGTGGGGTGGTAAAATTCTGGCTGTTATCAGCCCGGGTCACAAAGCTAATTTTCAAATGCTGAATAGGTATCCTTCGTTGAAATCATTGTGGAGAAGTGAGGCCATTTGACTGAAGACTTTGCTTGCTGAATAGGTTAATATTACTCTGAGTTGTATACTCTAGTCCGCTGTTTAATATCTGACCAGCAAGCCTCACAGAGGCCAGCTCCGGTAAGGTGGGACAACTGGCCCCAATTTAAACTGACTCTACAGGGGAGGATTTACACTACTGCTAACAGAACTGATTCGATCTCTGTGTGCCCACTCCATCTTCTGATATTAACGCCACCAGAAAAGTGAATCTTAGACCACAAGTCTTCAGCCAGGCGACCTCTGCAAAATAATTATTCATTGGACTTTGATTCTGGACTTGAAACTCATGTGAACCAATATTAATTCGCTCTATGGTCCTTGTACAAATAACCTTCTTTCGTTTATCCCTTCCTTTACTTTCTGGTTGCCAAGTGGGAAGTCGTGGACATTCCTCTTTAAATGTGTGCAATGAACTAATCTTCTGAGTTAAGCTTAACTTGAGTTTGTTGTGGGGTTATTAGTTATTATTGGGGGGTTGGTTAGCTGGACAGCAGTTTTGTGATGCAGAGCAACACTAGCAGCAGGAGTTGAATTCCCGTACGGGCTGAGGTTATTCATGAATACCCTGCCTTCTGGCGCTGTGAGGCAGCAGTGCTAACTATAGGATTTCATAGGGGTCAGTATGGGTGATACCCCAAAGGACATCCCAGTGGGCAGAGCAGGCAAAGAGCCTCTCTCAGAAACTTCTCCTCGGAGGGCATGGCACTATATGTACCTGAGCTGGGCAAACTCCCAGAGAGCTTTCAGAGTTTTGTCCTTTCAGGAACAGTGTACCCATCCCAAAATGTGAGCAAGTCTGTTGCACTTCTCTGGAGCACAGGGGATACTAGGTCCATAATGTCGGAGGGAAACGTAAACCTACCCCACAGTCTGTCTCGAAGACTCAGGATCAGTGGGGCGAGAGGAGGATTTATGTTTGCTTCCCTTCCACACTTGGAGTGTGACTAGTTTCAGGAATTGTCCCTAAACCAATGGCAGGAATTGATTACCCCCTTGGATATGTTTATGCCGGCAGCAAAGAGTTAGAGAAAAGAGACCAACATCAGTCAAGCAGAAATCTGCAGGTGTGCAGTGAGCTGACAAATATTCCCAAAAGGATGAAATAGAATTTGTAGCCATTGAACAAGAGCTGTTTGAAGTTATCAAGTTCAAAGCCAGGCCTATACAGTTGAATGAGGTCCAGGCAAGACCAATAGAATTTTAATCAGACTCGGGGAATATCCCAGAATTAACCATGGACCAGAGAAGGTCCAGAGCAGGGAAAGAAATAGTGAAGGAGATGCCTCATGCAGCCAAAGAAGGAAGGCAAATTATTAAAACAGGAAAGAAAAAGATGAAGGAATTGCCTGAAGTATGGCTGGTAGAAACATTCTTTACAAATTTAAATAAAGACAAGGGGAGTACCCAAACAGATGAGCAGACAGGCAGTGAAATACCACACCCAGTTGAAGAATTGCAAGGAATTATATCAGAAGCTTGACTTCCACTTGAGGGCAGAAGCGTTCTAAGGAACGTGGAACAAATTATGAATGCCCACGCCCCAACCAAAAGGCACAGGAGTCAATGATTGCATTAGCCGACAGCTTTATGGCAAATTTAAATTGAAATTCCCAAATAGAAGCACATTGTGTGGGTGCTGCCTCACCCAGTCGAAAGGCAACAAGGAAGACTAGTGAGAGCTGGCCACCCACCAGAGGCTGGTGGAATTCCAAAGGGCATGGGACAGCTTAGAGGAAAACCCATTTCCAAAGCAAAAGAGAGAACACGGAACAGTAACAATACATTGCAGGGAGACACAGGAGAAGCCCACGTCGAAACCCTTATTATCTGGTTGACCAGGGAGATTTCAGCAAGATTGGACCCTGTACTCACCCACTTCACAGAATTGTGAGGGAACCTGACAGGGCTGCTCACTGCACTTAAACTCTAAAAACACAGCACGCTACATCACAGTAACTCTACCGGGTATGGATGTGAGAAAGACCCTTCCATAAGGAAATCTTCCCATCATCTGGACCCAGAAAGATTGGCCCAATATCCATCACGAAGAGTGTTGCAGTAGCACCACTGCTGTCTGAGCTGCCCGAGTGCTGAGGGGCATATTCGCCAGACTAGGCCTGTAGCAAGTGGTAACGAAACCAAACTGGACAAACACCAGACCCTGTATTCAAACAGTCTACCTGCCAAAGAGGCATCTGCCATGATCATACAGGTACAAATGACCATCACACAGCCCTTCCGGAGATACAGTCCCTTCTCCAAACACAGAACGGCTTCCATCATGTTGTGTGCCATTACCACTGTGCTCAATGGAATAGTTCAGAAATGCTCAAAACTGGGCATCCAAGAGGTGCAATCAGCCATCAGTTGTAGCAAAATTGCATTCAACTACAATCTGTAACTTTATGGTTCAGCATATTCTTCACTCCACCATTATCACCAAGTCAGGAGACCATCCCAGGTTCAATGGAGAATGCAGGAGATCATTCCAGGAACAGCATCAGGCATACCTAAAAACGAGGTGTCAGCCTGGTGAAGCTACCAAACAGGATTACTTGCACAGAAAACAGTAGCAGCAACAGAGCTAAGCAATGCCATTGTCAATGGATCAGATCAAAGTTCTGCAGTCCTGCCACATCCAGTTGTGAATGATGATGGACAATTAAACAACTAATTGTGGAAGCTATTCCACAAATATCCCCATCCTCAATAACGTCCAGCACATCTGTGCAAAAGATAAGGCTGAAGCACTTGCAAACATTTTGAGACAGAAATGCTGAGTGGGTGATCCACCTCAGCCTCCTTCAGAAGTCCCATCATTACAGATGTCCATTTTCAGCCAATTTGACTCACTCCATGTTATATTAAGAGGTAGCTGAAGGCACTGGATACTGCAAAGGCTATGGGCCTTGACAATATTCCAATGATACTATTGAAGACTTGTGTTCCAGAACGAGCTGCACCCCTAGCCAAGATGTTCCAGTTCATCTACAACACTGGCACTTACCTGGCAAACTGAATAATTGTCCACGTATGTCATATCTACAAAGAGCAGGATAAATGCAATCCAGCCAGTTACCAGCTCATCAATCTATTCTCGATCATCAGTAAAATGATGGAAGGATTTGTCAACAGCGCTATCAATTGACACTTATAAAGCAACAACCTGTTCACTGATGCTCAGTTTGGGTTCTGCCAGGGCTAATCAGTCCTGTGACCCTTAGTTCTAAATTCTGCTACCACCCTTCCAATTACCTTTATTAATTGCTGCAATAAATCATAATCACCCAGTTTGTGTGCCTGCTTTATGTGCTGCCAGTCAGCTAGCCCACATCTCTCTGATGTACGTTTGTTACAGAATGAGCAAATTCATGTGTTTGTTTTGAACAATTTCATTGGTGATATTGTGAATATGTAAAAGTCAGATGGTAACACTATCCCACCAAGTCAATAAGTGATAATGCTGGGTCCATTTTAATCAAGAGACTTGTGTTTGGTAAGGATCCAGCAAAAAAGTCACTGGTGAATATCACTGAATGCTCTATGTCAGAGTCAGGGAAGGGCACTCTTTGTTTATGGTCAATTGGTTGGTTCTGTGAAGTATTGGGGACATCAGTAACTTCCTTTGCCTGGTTCCTGGTCGAACAAAACTTCCTGCTTCTTTTTCACAAGCTGTAGGTAAACTGATTGAGTTGTTAGCTGGAGATAACAACAGGACAGAGAAGACTATGGACAAAGTCTTCCCTTATTTTAAAGCTTGGTCAAGATTCACACAAATGCAACACAGCATCTAACATTATGACTGGATCTTCAGAAACCCCACCACAAAGATATTGAGCCTAGAGGTATATTTATGTGAAATCACAAGTGATTTTCACCCATCTACCAATAAGCGATTTAAAAAGTTCCTCCTCTATAATTTGGGCGAGGGAATTCATGTTTTCAAAATAAAGACCAGAATTGACTCTGATACACTTTATTGGATGTAGTCCAATGTCATGTGGGAATCCCGGGAGTCAGTTCAGCATGGATGTTAATGGCATTTTGATGCAGCCAGCTCCTTCTCATTTTACTTTCACGTTTAACATTGAAAGCACAGCAACGGGCATGATAAGAGCCCACGTGGCACAATCTCAACTCCAATATTTCATGGGCCAATCCAAAAGGTAGAACTTGGAGGAGTTTGGAATTAAAAGCAAGAGAAGCCGAGGTGTGATAATGCAGTCAGTCACTCAGAGGCTGCCTTCAATTGTAAAAAGTGCTTTAATGTTCTAACCAGGTCAGGACAAGTGAGTATAGTTGCACATTCTTCCTCACCCACAGGGCTGTGAATCTGTAGAATTCCCTGGCCAGTGAAGCAGTTGAGGCTACTTTGTTAAATGTTTTAAGGCAAAGATAGATAGATTTTTGAACAGTAAAGGAATTAAGGGTTGTGGTGAGCGAGCAGCTAAGTGAAGCTGAGTCCAAGAAAAGATCAGCCATGATTTTATTTAATGGCTGAGCAGGCTCAAGGGGCCAGATGACCTACTCCTGCTTCTTGTTCTTATGGTCTTATTCACCAAAATCCTGCTATGGCTCATCACTTCCTACACTCCTTCTCAAGTCTACTCCATCATATTGTTCCTCATACCCACTCACCTGACCGTTTCGGCCATCTTTCACATCCCCATCCATCCATCACTCCCACTCGATTTCATGCCCTTGTCTTGATATCACCCTTCCCAAGTTTTGTGCATCCATTAGACACATGCTACATGTGATTTCTATCATTGGTTCCCATGCGCAACCTCAGTGACCATAAACAAAGAGATCAAAGATCAAAGAAAAATACAGCAGAGGAAGAGGCCCTTTGGCCCTTCAAGCCTATGCCGACCATGGCGCCCTAATTAAACTAACTAACTTCCGCCCTTACTCAGTCCGTATCCCTATATTCCCTCGCTCTTCATATACCCATCCAGATGCCTCTCAAATGTTACCAATGTATCTGCTTCTACCACCTCCTCTGACAGCACAATCCAGGCATCCACCACTCTCTGTATGAAAAACTTCCCTGCACATCTCCCTTAAACTTTTCCCCTTGCACCTTGAAACCTGTGCCCCCTTGTAATTGACACTTCGTCCTGGGAACAAAGCCTCTGACTATCCACGCTGTCTATGCCTCTCATAATTTTGTGGGCCTCTATCACGTCTCCCCTCAGCCTCTGTCTTTCCAGTGGACACAATTCTAGTTTATTCAATCTGTCTTTGTAACCAACACCCTCGAGGCCAGGCAACATCCTGGTGAACCTTCTTTGCACTCTCCCCAGAGCTTCCACGTCCTGGTAGTGCGGTGACCAGAACTGCACGCAATACTCCAAATGCAGCTTATCCAGGCTTGCACTCACATTGATTTGAAAGGAAAACCACAACAAGTAGTGGTAAAATTGAAGTATAAGGAATCAACTTCCTCATGCAGGTGCAATCTACACACTTGAGTGACAGGCCTGCCAGTACATTCTGGGAGTGAGATCACCAATAATTTGTAAAATTCTGGATACAGCTGATGAAAATGGATTACTTTCAGTACCCAGTTACGTGACAGCACAAACCAGAGGGGCTCAAGCAGAGGCCACTTCATGGGCTCCCCGCTGGGCACCATGGTCTCTGTGAGTCTCTGGCAGCCGAATTTCCAGCGCTGTCACCTCCACACCAGAAGTCAGAGCGGAGCTGCGAGCATTTCAATACAATTTGAATGTAATTAGCAGACCCGGCAATGACATCTCCAAGCCCACAAGCTTCTCCCCATCCACCAGGAGTGGTTCACTCCAGCAGGGTTTACAACAGCTCCCCACTAACGGGGAACTGGCGGCCCAATCCTGCTGGAGTGAAGGGGGCCATCAACACCTCCCAGAGGGTCAGGGCTGGCAGGTGCCCCCTGGGTATCGCCCCCTTGGCAGTGCCAGCCTGGCATCAGGCAGTGCCAAGGGGGCAGGGCACATGGGGTGGGGCTGAATGGTAGTCAGGTCTCCTGGGTGTTGATCGGTAGGAGTAGGGTCCCACTGCCACTCTGCTTCCAGATTGTGAGCTGAGGGAAGGAGGCTAGTGACCGAGGCTGGGCATTGGGATGGGGGGACAGATGGGGGATGGTGGCGGGGTGGGTGGGGGTCAGCCTGCTGGGGTTGGGGTGTGTCAGGGCTGCATAGGAGAGGGGTTGCAGAGATGCAGGCTGGGGTTGCTGGGAGCGGGAGGATCATAAGATCAGGGCTACTGGAGAGGGGGGAGGGGGGTGGCGAGGTAGTCCCAGACATCTTTGGGGGGCCAGCAATGGGGCAGTGAGGAGCCTTGGACAGCCCGTGGTGCGGTTGTTGTGGGGCTGGCCAGCAACTGGGAGGCTGGCAGTGTGGGGCTACTGTTCATGTGCTGATCTCGGCGTTGACAGATTGGTGTATGAGCAGTGATCATACTCAGTGCTATGCCGCTGACCTCTCCAGTGGGAATAGGCCCCGTGCACTGGTTTTAATGAGGTTCAAACTAAGGCACTCCGCAGTCAACAGAGTGTAGGAGATTCATTTTGAGAATCCCTCTGAAAAAAAACAGCAGGATTTATTCCAGTTTTTACGTGAATTTGATGCCTGGGATTTCTGGGGGAGAATCGCACCCCCCAGATTTCTATTTGAACATAGAACATAGCCTTTGGCCCACAAGTTGCACTGATCATATCCCTACCTACTAGGCCTATCCATAACCCTCAATCCCATTAAATCCCATGAACTCATCCAGTCTTAAAAGACTGCCACTTCTCCGCACAGTCTTGCATCCTATCTATATCTCGCTGCAACCTCTGACATCCATCCAGACTATCCACAACACCACCAACTTTCGTGTCATCAGCAAACTTACCAATCCATCCCTCCACTTTCTCATCCAGGTCATTTATGAAAATGACAAACAGCAAGGGTCCTAGAACAGATCTCTGGGGCACTCCACTGATGACCGACCTCCATGCAGAAAAAGACCCATCCACAATCACTCTCTGCCTTCTGCAGGCAAGCCAGTTCTGGATCCACAAGGCAACAGCCCCTTGGATCCCATGCCCTCTCACTTTCTCAAGAAGTCTTGCATGGGGGACCTTATCAAATGCCTTGCTGAAGTCCATATGAACCACATCCACCACTCTTCCTTTCAACAGCAGACTACAGGTTACTGCTGCTGGTCCCACTGTCACTGCCTCATAGAGTCATAGAGGTTTACAGTATGGAAACAGGCCCTTCAGCCCAACTTATCCACTAAGCTAGTCCCAATTGCTCGCATTTAGCCCATATCCCTCCATACCCATCTTACCCAAGTAACCGTCCAAACGCTTGGACAGTTACAAGACAAAATTTAAACGACAAAATTGTACCCGCTCTACTATTACCTCTGGCAGCTTGTTCCAGGCATTCACCGCCCTCTGTGTGAAAAAATTGTCCCTCTGGACATTTTTATATCTTTCCCCTCTCACCTTAAACTTATGCCTCTAGTTTTAGAGTCCCCAACCTTTGGGAAAAGATATTGACTATCTGGCTGATCTATATCCTTCATTATTTTATAGATCTCTATAAGATCAGCCCTCAACCTTCTAAACTCCAGAGAAAAAGTCCCAGTTTATCCAGCCTGTCCTTATAACTCAGACTGTCAAGCCCCAGTAGCATCCTAGTAAAATTTTTTCTGCACTCTTTCTAATTGAATAATATCCTTTCTAAAATAGGGTGACCAGAATTGCACACAGTATCCCAAGTGTGGCCTTACCAAAGTCTTGTACAACTTCAACAAGACGTCCCAACTCCTGTATTCAATGTTCTGACCAAAGAAGTCAAGCATGCTGAATGTCTTCTTCACCACTCTGTCCGCCTGTGACTCCACTTTCAAGGAGCTATGAACCTGTATCCTGAGACTTTTTTGTTCTGTAGCTCTCCCAACGCCCTACCATTAACTGACTAAGTCCTACCCTGATTCAATCTACTAAAATGCATCACCTCGCCTTTATCTAAATTAAACTCCATCTGCCATTCGTCATCCTACTGGCCCAATTGATCAAGATCCCGTCTCATAATATTTCAGTTGATAAATGTGTGTGCGGAAGTCAGAAACATGCCCGCCAACAATTAAAGGGCCAATCAATGTTTTTTAAAAAGCAATTGACAGCCATTTTAATTGCCCCCTGCACTGTTTACACTCGGCACATGGTCCATCACATTTTTCATTCATTCTAAAAGGCCCACAGAATGTTGATAAGGTAAGGAGTTAATAGTTTTGCTGTGAGTTGTTAATAGCTGGAGTAGAGACCATTTCTGGCATTTCTTTTGGTGTTTTGGGGAAGTCTCTGGTTTCCAGAAATTTGCAGAGATGTTGGGCTCTTTCAGTGCAGAAACCTGTGTGACCATCTGGACAGACATAGGGGTGGTATACTGTTGATAGGTGGGGCCTCCTCCTCAGAGGAGGAGAGGGCCAGCAGGGAGAGGAAACCAGTTGCCACTGGCACCATCCCAGAATCGACCCTATGGACCGAGAGGCACAGCCAGAAGAGGTGCGGGACCATCAGGAGTCGCAAGGTAGGAGATTCCAGTGAAGGCCCTGTTACCCAGCAGGGAGAGTATGCAAGCAGTGATCATGCTACCTGGACACGTCAGAGGTTCAATGTTGAAAAGGTTTGCTCGGCCATTTCGCAGGACATTTAAGAGTCAACTAACGTTGCTGTGGATCTAGAGTACTATGTCAGCCAGAGCAGGTAAGGACAGCAGATTTTCTTCTCCAAAGAACATTGGTGAACTGGTCGGATCTTTGTGACAATCGGCAATTGTTTCATGGTCATTATAACAGTTTTAATTCTGGACTTGTACTTAATTCAGATTTCACTATCTGCCATGGTGGTTTTTGAACCTGGGTCCCCAGAGCATTTTCCTGGGTCTCTGGATTACTAGTCCAGTGAGCCATAGTTTACGATGCATTATCAACTCTAGAGTGACAAGATAATTGCATATATAGCTTGAGGGGCACCACTCCACATCAAATGTAGGGCAAAGTAAGGAGGCAAGCATCCATGAATTGAAACCAATTTCTACATAGCAAGTATCCAGCAAGAGATATAAGACCAATTATTCTGTTTTCACAATGTTGGTTGACGGATAATGTTGGGCAGGGCACCACGCAATTCTCTTCTTTGAATAGTATATGTACTACAGAGTGCTCAATGTGCATTTTGAAAATTGTCATCTTCCTTTACAAGCCCATTGACAGCATGGGGTGATTTCCCAATTGCCCATTATAGCTTCAGTGGAAAAATGGAGGAAAACGCTGGGATGTTACCAGAAGATATTGGTATTTTTATATCTGTAGAATCTGGGAAGTGGCATTTATTGCCCACCCCTAATGTTCTTAAGAATGATGAGCTTCCTGCTTGAATGGCTTGTAAGACTACTTCAGAGGGTAGTTATGTGTTGAGCTTGAGTCCCTGCTGCTGTGAGGCAGTAGTGGCAAGTCTGTCATACCAGGACAGGCTGCATCGTTAAGGATTGTTTTCATTGGAGTTTAGAAGAGTGCGAGGGGATCTCATTAAAATTTACAAAATTCTAACAGGGTTAGACAAAGTAGATTCAGAAAGAATGTTCCTGATGGTGGGGGAGTCCAGAACTAGGGGTCACAGCTTAAGGATAAGGAGTGAACCATTTTGGACTAAAGAGAAATCTCTTTACCCAGAGGGTGGTGAATTCTGTGGAATTCACTACCACAGAAAGTAGTTGAGGCCAAAATGTTGTGTGCTTTCAAGAAATTAGCTATCACTCTTGGAGCTAAAGGGATCAAGGGAAATGGGGGGAAGGCAGGATCAAGATATTGAATTCGATCAGCCAAGATCAAAATGAATGGTGGAGTAGGCAAGGCCTACTCAGGCATTTATTTTTTATGTATGTTTCAACGTAAGATGGTTATCAAAGGTCAATCATCTCAGTTCCAGGACAACACTGCAGGAGTTACTCTATTTTCTGTTTCAGTGTGTCAACCACTGGATTCAGAGGTATGTAGCGACAGAAAATAGGTGCTGGTGAAGTAAATTCTTTTAATGACAATTCAATAGTTTCATGGTCAACGTTATTGATACTAGATTTTCATTCCAAATGTATTTAATTGAATGTAAATTCCCTCTAGCTTCCATAACAGGATGTGAATTCACTTATCCAGATCATTAGTTCAAATCTCTAGATTACATGTCCAATAACATAGCCACTACAATGCCGTACCCTCAAGCCTTCCACGATGTGGTTTCACAGGCACCAGATGCTTTTCATTACATTGGTCACTTGCCTGCTGAGCGTACATGTTTATGGATGTAGACGGGGACAAAATTGGGCTCACTGGTGAAGCCCCATGTGGTGTAATAGCCTGCCAATATTTATAGTCAAATTTCACACTTGACTAATTGTACCTTTGTAAGAGACCCAAGGGAACCGCATGCCAACAAGTGCTAATGTTCTCATGAGGGGGAGGGGGAAAATTGGCAAGGCAATAACATTGAAAAATTGATGCAGACTCACTTCAGTAAGGAACTTGGTGGCTATTGGTGAGATCTTAGAGGTGAAAGGTCATTTTCCTAACACGCTAAATCCCCACAATCTCAACTTTTCAATAGATAATTACAAATACCAAATTCTCGAGCAGGATATATTTTCGATAGCCTAGTACCAACCCCCAAAATTAGACTGCCCACTTTTCTAACAATTGCAGTCCTAATGGATGGATATATGAAAGAAATTAATTTTTACAAGGGAATGATTTTCCTAGATGTAGGCTATGGTGGAAGTAAGCATTTTATAATGTTAGCTAATTATCAGAACTGATAATCATTTATTCTTTGTAGATTTTTAAATATGTGTATTCATTCTGGAAAACTTTTGATTTGATTTATTGTTGTCACATATATTAGTATATATGAAAAGTATTGTTTTTTGCACACTCTACAGATAAAGCATACCATTAATAGAGAAGAAAATGAGAAAGTGCAGAATGTAGTGTTATTGTCATAGCTAGGGTGTAGCGAAAGATCAACTTAATGCAAGATAGGTCCATTCAAAACTCTAATTGCAGCAGGGAAGCAACTGCTCTTGAGTCAGTTGGTACATGACCTCAGACTTTTGAGTCTTTTTCCTGATGGAAGAAGGTGGAAGAAAGAATGTCCGGGGCGCATGGGGTCCTTAATTATGCTGGCTGCTTTGCTGAGGCAGCAGGAAGTGTAGACAGAGTCAATAGATGGGAGTCTGGCTTGTGTGATGGATTGGGCTGCATTCATGATTTTTTGTAGTTTCTTGCGGTCTTGGGCAGAGCAGGAATCATTCCAAACTGTGATACAACTAGAAAGAATGCTTTCTATGGTACATCTGTAAAAGTTGGAGAGAGTTGTAGCTGACATGCCAAATTTCCTTAGTTTTTTGAGAAAGTAGAGGTGAGCTTTATTAACTGCAGTGTTGGCATGGGGAGAGGGGACTAAGACAGGTTGTTGGTGATCTGGGCATTTAAAATCTTCTCCCACAGTTTTTGGGGCTTTTTTATCTTGGACCTGGAACAAGCAGCATTCCCTTAAAAAAAATCTGCATTGTATTTGAATCTGCAAGTGTGGCACCTCATTACTTTCCTGTCAATACTTAACAAACAGAAAACTGGTGACAAAAAAAATTTGAAGAAAATTCAATAAAAAAAGAGTTCCAGTATTTTAGATTGAAAAGACAATTGAAGGCAAGGAAAAGAAACCTCCGATGCTCTACAAAAAGGTGTTAAATAAAACCATGAGTAAATAAAAAACGAAGATTGGACTGACTTCCCGTTAAATAAAAGTGGGTATCCTTCCAAGGTGTGGAGATCGTGCATGTGGTGAAGCAAACCAGGCTGCAGGAACGGAGACTCACAGGACAGTAAAAAATAAATCTATGAGATCTGAAAGAAACAACAGCTCGGGGGATAGGAAACATATTCCAGGCAAAAGAAAATCATTGCATTGTTTGATAGGGAGGTGTTTTATATTGGCCGAGGAAGAGTGGGAAGCTGGGCAGCATGGTGGCACGGTGGTTTGCACTGCTGCCTCACAGCACCAGGGACTCAGGTTCAATTCCGACCTTAGTCACTGTCTTTGTGGAGTCTGCACCATTCTCCCCGTGTCCGTGTGGGTTTCCTCTGAGTGCTCCGGTTTCCTCCCCACAATCCAAAGATGTGGGGGTTAGGTGGATTGGCCATGCTAAATTCTCCCTAATGTCAAGGGGATTAATAGGCTAAATGTGTTGTTATGGGAATAGGGCCCCAGGATTGTGGTCAGTACAGACTTGATGGGCCAAATGGCCTCCTGCTTTATTTTAGGAGTTCTATGAAAGTGTAACATCTGGGAACCCGTAACCTAAAATGGTAGAAAAAGATAGTGCCATGGATGTATTTGATGAAAATTGTGAGACTTGGAACTCATACAAAGAAAGATTTGGACATTATTTCCAATCAACTCCAGTATGGAATAACCTAAAAGTTGTGATACTTCTTCGTTTGGTAGGATGTAAAACCTTTTTGCTACTACGAAGTCTAGTCCAGCCAGCAAAGCCAGGAGTTAAAACCTACAATGAACTCGCAGAAGGTCTTAGGAGAGCATTTCTAACCAAAACCACTCATTACTGCAGAAGTATTTAGATTTCAATGCTGAAGTCAGGAGGAAGGTGAAAGCATTTCACAGTATTTGGTGATCTTACAAAGGCTAGCTTAATATTAAGAATTTGGTGATACACATTGCGATTCGTTAGTATATATGGACACCGGAATATAACTACCCACAGAAAATTGCTTCTGAAAGCACACTGACTCTTAAATCAGCAGCAGAAATTGCAGTGTCACTGGAACTGGTTGCCAGAGGGACTTCGCAGATAAGAGTTCAGCAAAAATCCAGAAAATGAAGACAACTAGAAATAAAACTGTAAAACCACAAACGTGTCACTGATGTGTTCAAGTTGGACACTCAGTGGGGGAATGCTGGAGTAGGAAAAACAAATGCAAAAAGCTGTGGCAAAAAGGGCCATATTGTGAAAGCATGTGGACATGTCTAACTTCCCTACAGCAAAGATGTGCAAGAAAATTAACACATCAAAGTCTGCAAGAAAAATCTATATGGTGACAGGTGAAGATAAAGACACCTTGCAAGACAATGTGCCAGGACAAGTCCAAGAGTTGACAATAGGCATCTTGTTGGTGAATGGAGATTCACAATGTTTTTGGGTTTTCCCAAAATTAATGGTGAACTAGTCAAAATCAAGGTGGATGCTGAGGCCTCAGTATTATTGAGATCTGAGACAATTTACAATCAGGAGTTAAAACATTTGCCACTGAAACCATCAAATGTTATTCCATGGACAAAGACAGAAGAGATTGTACCATTAAAAGGACACATTAAGGTAAAAGTCCAAAGCTGTAGCGGTTAAATGGATTGGCAGTACTAAATTGCACCTTAGCATTCCAAGATGTGCAAGTTAAGAGAATTAGTGGGCTAAAAGCATAGGATCTCAGGATAGGCCAGGGTTTGGGCTAGAGTAAGATGCTCTTTTGGAGAGTCAGTGCAGACTTGATGGGCTGAATATTCTCCTTCTGCACAGTGGGGATTCTATGATTCTAAAAGTGGAAGTGAATGGACAAACAGTGGAGTTGCCTCTCCATGTTACCTGTGCAAACTTTCCTGCTTTATTCAGTACAGCATGGTTGAGAAAAACCATGGTTGAGAAATGCAACGGTGAGCTGTGAATCAACCAGTCGGCAGCAAGACCGACCTACAGAAATTTCTGGAAAAGTACAAAAGCATCTTTGAAAACTCCCAGAGCTCAATGACAGGAGTCGAAGTCCAACTTAAAATTAAGCCAAATAGTCTACCAAAATGTCTCAAAGCCAGAATAGCCACTTGTCCAAGTCAAAGAAGAACTAGAATGACTATTCCAAGCAGGAGTTATTGAGCCAGTTACTACAAGTTATTGGGCTACACAAGTAGTACTTGATGGCTCAGTAAAGGTTAGTGTAATCTCAGATTCCGGTTTCTTCATTGTGCACTGATCAATACCCACGGCCGCTGATTGAAGATTTACTTACTGGATTATCTGGAGGCCAGAAATTTAGTAAAATTTAGTAAAATAAAACACAAGCGTGTTTACAAATGAATGTGGTTGCAAGTTTAAACCCCTTATCAATATCGTGACACAAAGGTCTGTTGAAATATCAGAGACTGCCATTTTGGAAAAAAATCCACACCTGCTCTATTCCAGAGATCCATGGATCAAGTTCTGAGTGGACTAAATGGTGTACTGTGTTATCTAGGTGATATCCTTATCATGGGCTTAAGTGAATAAGGGCATTGAACTTGGAAAATATCTGCAAAAACATGGGGTGCGATTTTCCTGTCCTGTAACATTGGTTGAGTAGTGTAGCGTGGCGAGAAATAGTGGGAGGCCAATAACAGGAATCGTGACCTTTCAGTCATGATCTTCCCACGTCATTATTTATGATGTGCTCAGCCTTGTGTCGGGGAACAGCATACTGGAAGATTGGCCCATGCTGATCTCTACTGCTGGCCTTTCAAGCAGGATTAGGCTGCTTGTTCATGTGGCATGAGGAAATCTGCTTTGTTAATACAAGATCTGCAGGTTTGAACAGTAATTCATGGTAACAAGTTGAGATATTGGTTAATTGCAGCCATGAGAGAGAAGTCATTGCTTGAGCATTTAGTGGTGCACTGTATTAGATTCCTACTGTTACTTACATAGCTTCCTGTCTTCCTAGTTGCAACCCTGCTCCCTTTCATTCCCCTATGGGTATGTTTGATATGCTTAGGGGAGAGAGCTTGTGGCATTTAGATTTTCAGGAAAGGGATGATGTTGACTGATATTCTTTTAATTATCGCCGAAATCTTGCTGATAGTCATGCTGGCGGGATTTCACAGTACCACCAATGGCGCACCCCCATCATGGATTTCACAACATCAAGGGTTGTTTGTAATAGGAAATCCCTTGACAACGGTGGGACCATAAGATTCTGCCACCAGCGAGGGGCGTGCCACCTCCCACCATTGCCAAAATCGCCACAGGGAGGGAGAAAAATCTTACCGTGTATGTGGAAACCATATATACTACCCACTGAAATTGTCATGTGTCTTTTATAAGTCAGGCTGTTTCCCAATTTTTCTCACTCATCTTGTGCAAATCACAGTAATAGTTTCCAAAAGGAAATCCACATCTTGTGTGAACTGAAACTTCCACAATTGCCATGCAAATAATTCAAAATGCTGCAAAATTAAGTTACCCTTACACCTTTGCTTGCACCAGATATCATGTGGATTTCATACCACCTATTTACACCTATATGCTTCAATAATGTTCAACTCCACTTTCCCACCCACTCCTTAATAGCCTTTGATTCCCTGAAAGATCAAAAACCTGTCACAATCAAACCTTTGATTTCAGGCTAATAGCAGCAGCTATGTTTATTTACAAGAAAATTAATTATATCGAAAGATATTTCTAACACAATACTTAACATACTTAACTATTCCAAACGATGAAGAGAAGTGAAAAATTAATGATTTGTGGCTCTGCCTTAAGGTTACCTGATATAGACCTTATCTGAAATCCCACCATAGCATCTCATGGCAGTAATTGTAGAGATTTGAAAATGCTGTTCAAATGTAACTCCTGAACTATTTTAGACTCAATGGACATGTAGCCACATCAGAAATGGAGTTACATCACAAAACTAGACAGGAAATCCAGAATAGTATGTACACATCACGGTTCACGCCGAAACAAACTTGAGCTAATTTTGCCAATACAAGTCTGATTTTACTATGTTAATTATGGTAATTGGATAGTATGTTTCATGTTTTTCACACCAACTCCATTCTGTGCTTCCCAGTTTGGGTTTTGAAATGTAACCAGTCTGATTGACATCTCAGAATTCAATCCCAGTGGTGCACGAGTCCCCAGCAACCGCAATGGAACAACAACTGTTACCAATGCAACAAGGGGCATGGGAACAACACCCAATGGACAAGGAACTACCCAATGTCAACGCACACATTGACCATTAAGAGATCTGCACAGCGCGCAAGGATATTTTGGCCCTGGAGGGAGTGCAGAGGAGGTTCACTAGGCTGATACCGGAGATGAGGGTGTTGGACTATGAAGCGAGACTAAATAGACTGGGTCTGTACTCGTTGGACTTTAGAATGATGAGGGGGGATCTTATAGAGACGTATAAGATAATGAAGGGGATGGATAAAGTAGAGGTAGAGAGATTCTTCCCACTCAGAAAGGACAGCAGGACTAGAGGGCACAGCCTCAAAATAAGGTGGGGGGGGGCAGTTTAGAACGGAGTTGAGGAGGAACTTCTTCACTCAAAGGGTGGTGAATCTCTGGAATTCTCTGCCCATTGAAGTGGTGGAGGCTACCTCGCTAAATATATTTAAGACGCGGGTAGATAGGTTTTTGATAGGCAAGGGAATTAAGGGTTATGGGGAGAAAGCGGGAAAGTGGAACTGAGCCACTTCAGATCAGCCATGATCTTATTGAATGGCGGGGCAGGCTCGAAGGGCTAGATGGCCTACTCCTGCTCCTACTTCTTATGTTCTTGTGTTCTTATTATGTAAAGACTAGATGCACAATGCATGTGCAGTAACTGGTTAATAAAACAAGCAATGTCAATGCATGAGATATTGGGTGTATTGTGCGAAATTTGGGTAAATCACAACCACCCAGGATTGTGCATGCAAATTTGTTATTTGTTTGCAATGAAAAAGGGGAGTTTGTATCTTTGGTTCAATATGAAACGGGGGATGTTTGGCTTTGAAATGCAACCAGCTTGACTAACACCTCAGGCTTTCCATAGTCATGTGACCATGTCATGAGACTCCCTCTGGCAGTCCTCTGGAGGCAGACGTCTTCAGTTCTATTCAATAAAGCAACAGACTGAAGTACAGCTGTCCTTATACTTGCAATACTTCCCACTCATATATAAATGGGCTCACAGCTGAAGCACTGGCTTTGCTTGCTAGATTTTTTTATTCTAATAGTTAATTTTAAACATTTTTTCCCCAAGAAGCACTGAGGTTTTATTATATTTTGCTCCCTGCATTAATTTCTGGTGCTCCTGGGGCCTCCCGAAGCAGGAGAAAGAGGCAGCCACCTACAGAAATCATGGCTGTGCCAGCAATGGCCCCTTTACCTAACAAACTTCCCAAGCCTCACAGTGCAAGAGCCAAACAGAGACCCCACATGTTCAGCATTCAATCAGGGCAAATAGCAGGCAGCAGATAATGCTGGGTGCATGTTACAACTCTAGGCCTGGTGATTATAAAGTGTCGGAAGCAATTTTCCAACTCAGCAATCCAGCTGTATCAAAAAACAGAAGGAGATTGCTAAGTTTACAACTCCCTTTTCCACTTCCTCTGAGGGAATGCGATATTGGGCCCTATTTTACCATTTTGATTCTAAATGCTGGGCGGACTTGAAACTGGGAGTGTTTCAGATTCAGATTTTAGAGCTGTTCTCAGGCGCCCCCATACACAGCCTGCCTGCAAAAAAATATCAGCGATTCTGAATTGTGCTGCACAAGCCTGTGGATGGACTTCATCCAAAATCCTCCAGCTCCGAATGGTGCCTCCAACTGCACACATGCAGAAAAAAATGATAGAATTCCGCTCCCCTGCCACATCCCTCCTGGGCTGGATAATGCCTCCCCCCTTACCCCCACAGACATTGCCTTATCCCCCAACATTACTGACCCCCTTATCCCCCACAACCCCGCCACCCAGACTGATTGTGGTCTTCTCCCCCCTTTCCCTCCATTGATCTCTGGCGGATTCCCCTCCCTCCTCACTGATCACAGACAGGGTGGCAGCAGATCCCCCTCCCCCCTCACTGATCACAGACAGAGTGGCAGTGGACCCCCTCCCCCCTCACTGATCACAGACAGAGTGGCAATGGACCCCCTCCCCCCTCACTGATCACAGACAGGGTGGCAGCAGATCCCCCTCCCCCCTCACTGATCACAGACAGAGTGGCAGTGGACCCCCTCCCCCCTCACTGATCACAGACAGAGTGGCAATGGACCCCCTCCCCCCTCACTGATCACAGACAGGGTGGCAGCAGATCCCCCTCCCCCCTCACTGATCACAGACAGAGTGGCAGTGGATCCCCTCCCCCTTCACTGATCAGAGGCAGAGTAGCAGCAGACCCACCCCTTTCTCACCCCCACACCCCATACTAATCTCAAGTAGAGAACCGTCGGACGCTCGGTACTTACCTCTTCACTAACCGGAGTGCCCAACTTGGACTTATATTGAGTTTGTCTGTTTCGTGTTAATTCTGGATGGGTGGTAAAGGGGGCTGTACCGGTAAAGTTGGGCATGCAACCCATTAAGTCGCGCCGGTCATGCCCATTTTGGCCGCAGTCCCGATTTCGGCCATTTTCAGCCTTGGTAAAGGGAAACTGGCATGGAGACAGCGCAGATCACACTACTCATCTCATGCCCAACTTTACCAATTTTCACGCCCAAAAACAAGTGCAAAACGATGATAAAATCGGGTCCATCAGCTCAACAGGGTGAGGAATTTCTTTGAGATGGTAAAGGTGTGGCCAAGGATACAGGGATGTACAAGTAGATGCCACTCATTCGGGCATCAGTGCTCCAAACATCAATCCCTACAGCCTCGATGAACAGAGAGTGTTCCCATTTCAGTTAATGTTCAGCTGGAGTTTAACCACAGAAACACCACAATGCAAAAAATGTTCATTATCCAGGAACCACCCATAATTCCTTCATTGTGCTGCACTTCTCTGTGCCCACATTATCTGAAAGCTCAGATAAACTAAATGGATGGTTTGAGGGAGAACAGGGCATTCCTGTGCAATCAAGATTGATGATCTTACTGAAAAACTGGTAAACAGTAAACAGTGCTCTGAAAGGCGAGTCAGGGCATGAATCAATTCCAGCCTCCCAGGCTACCTGGATCCACTACAGTTTGTCTACTAGGGCAACAGGTCTACAGCAGATGCCATCTCCCTGGCCCTGCACTCAACCATCGAACACTTAGATAACAAAGACACCTATGTCAGACTCCTGTTTATTGACTACAGTTCGGCCCTCAACACCATTATTTCCATGGAACACATCTCCAAACTCCGTGGCCTGGGCCTCAGCCCCTCCCTCTGTGACTGGATCCTGAACTTCCTAACTCACAGACCACAATCAGTAAGGATAGGCAACAACACCTACTCCGCGATTATCCTCAACACCGGTGCCCCACAAGGCTGTGTTCTCAACCCCCTACTATCCTCCTTATACACCTATGACTGTGTGGTCAAATTCCCCTCCAACTCGATTTTCAAGCTTGTTGACGACACCACCGTTGAGGGTCGGATCTCAAACAATGTCGAGACAAGCACAGGAATGAGATAGCAAATCTGATGAATTGATCCAGCAACAATAATCTTTCCCTCCATGTCAACAAAATGAAGGAAATTGTCATCAACTTCAGGAAGCGTAAAGGAGAACATGCCCCTGTCTACATCAATGGGACGAAGTAGAAAAGGTTGAGAGCTTCAAGTTTTTAGGTGTCCGGATCACCAACAATCTGTCCTGGTCCCCCCATGCCAACACTGTAGTTCAGAAAACCCACCAACGCCTTACTTTCTCAGAAGGCTCAGAAAATTTGGCATGTCAGCTATGGGTCTCAGTAACTTTTACAGATGCACTAGAGAAAGCATTCTTTCTGGTTGCATCAGAGCTTGGTGTGGCTTCAGCTCTGCCCAACACCGCAAGGAACTACGAAAGGTCGTGAATGTAGCGCAATCCATCATGCAAACCAGCCTCCCATCCATTGTTTCTGTCTACACTTCCTGCCGCCTTCACAAAGCAGCCATTATAATTAAGGACCCCATGCTGGGAAAGAGAAGTCACGTACCAACCGACTCAAGAACAGCTCCTTCCCTGCTGCTGTCAGACTTCTGAATGGACCTACTTTGCATTAAGTTGATCTTTCTCTTCACCCTAGCTATGATTGTAACACTACATTCTCCACTCTCTCATTTACTTCTCTATGAACAGTATGTTTTATCTGTATAGCTCACAAGAAACAATACTTTTTACTTTATGTTAATACATGTGACAATAAATCAAATCGAAATCAAATAAAAAACAACCAGACAATCTAAATACAACTGAGTCATTGACCTCAATCAGAAATATGATATGCCAGACCACGTGGGATGCTAATGAAGGAAAGGATTCCGATTATAGTCACCTTCTGTCAACCTGCAGTGCGCTGGCTACATGCTTGCTGTCTGTCCCTTGTCATCATTCACAGGGAAAATGCACCATTATGTTAGCAATCAAGTGCATTGCAAATATGGTCATGTATTTGGAAAGTAAGGGATGAAATTGTTAGGGGCTCTTCTGACCTCCAGCCAAAGCTTTGATGGAAAATCAGTGAATTTCTAGTGAAAAGATGTATTTAGGCGACTTCTCTGTGATTTTCAGATAGTGTTCTAAAGTGGGAGGTCAGGAGAGTTCTAACAGAAATATTGCCCTAAGTTAGTATT
The DNA here is from genome assembly GCF_965287045.1 of Carcharhinus amblyrhynchos. NCBI lineage: Eukaryota > Metazoa > Chordata > Chondrichthyes > Carcharhiniformes > Carcharhinidae > Carcharhinus > Carcharhinus amblyrhynchos. The sequence continues at coordinate 95,671,424 of NC_137328.1, forward strand.
GCCAGAGTGTTTTCCCATATCAGTGTCCATCAAGCTTACACTGAATTACTGTGTGTTATGTCTGTGGTTCTTTTGCTCAAATATTGATTTTGTTTTTAGCAGCAAAATACACATCCTATAAATTGCAGACTGCCCGCATTAACTAAGACCCTTAAGTGGGCAATTAATGCCCATTTAAACGCCTCATCCCACGTCTGCTGGCATTAACATAGCGATGGGTGGAGGGCTCACCTTTTTGGGAGCATGCCAGACAGAGCATGCCAGACGGAGTTGCTTGCAGACTCTTGGAGGTTCCCTCGTACAAAGGCACTCAGACTGAGATTTTTCCAACACCATTTGGTGGGGCCCACCATGGGAGATTTGATGCCCCAGCCAAAAGTCCATTCATAGAGGCAGGTATAATTTTGTCTTTCAAAAAGCATTTGGATCGTTACATGGGTAAGATTGGTATAGACGGATATGGGCCAAATGTGGGCAATTGGGACTACCTTAGGGGTAAATACTGGGTGGCATGGACAAGTTGGGAGGAAGGGCCTGTTTCCATGCTGTAAACCTCTATGACTTTCAGAGGGACTGGATGATCCCAGGCAGGTCTGGAAAATCCCACCCTTAGTGTTTGATTGAGGGACCTGGAGTCAGGAGGGGAGGCCCACTTCGAGCTATGTTCACTAGCTGCTGAACCTCCTCCCTTTTCTTCTTTGTTCCCTCACCCCACAATCCCCTCCTGTCATCCTTGCCCATGGCCTCAGTTCCTATGACCATCTGAGGCCCTGGGTCATGTCTTTACTGGCAGCAGCCACTGCCACCCTGATGGCATTGCCATTCAACAGAGCTGCCGACCTCTGATCAGCTGACAGCTCTCAATTCTGAGGAAGGGTCACGTTAACTGTAGCTGGAATCTTATCACCGTTCACACCAATGGGATTTTCCCATCCCTCCGCAGTGAACAGAGATTTAGCTGGCCACCAAATTCTCCGACTTTGCTGCAGCAGGAGCGTGACGTGAATGGCAGGTAAGGTTGTGACCTATGTTTGTTTTTTTTATTTATTAGTCACAAGTTGGTTTACATTAACACTGCAATGAAGTTACTCTGAAAATCCCCTAGTTGCCACACTCTGGTATCTGTCCAGGTACACTGAGGGAGAATTTAGCATGGTCAATGAAGCTAACCAGCATGTCTTTCGGACTCTGTCTTCCCCAGATACTGCCAGCCCTGCTGAGTACATCCAGCATTTTTGTTTTTTATTTTGTTTTATTTCATAGTGGTAACAATGGAAACTCAGAAGCAAATGATGTGTTTCAACATTCTGCAGTTATAACCCTGACATTCAAGTGTAATTTGGGGCAATCTATTGAAACATTTCTCCCATTGAAGCTTATCCTTCTGAAAACTACTGACATTTGGATTTCTGAATACAGTCAGCATAGGTTCCCAATGAGTTATTTTTAAGCCACACGTCTCTTTGGCAACTGAGCTCTGACACAGCAGAAATAACAGCTTGTTGCTTTGAAAACACTTCCAGAGGCCAGGCACAAGCTTGTTACCTACCTCAAGGGTCAAGTTTGCTTATACATTGCAAAAAATACTATTAGCTTTAAACAAAGCCTGACTGGAAGGTTTGAAGGCATTAGGCATTGATACAGAAGTAAGTGCTTTATTTGTCCATGCTGGGGAGCCAATAGAAGGTCCTGATACACAATATATTATATCAGCATTCACAATATTATTAAGCCACCCACACAGGATTCAGTAAGAATTAATCAGATATACCACCTCAACAAATGAGGATGAGGCTCTTTATGTATGCTAATCTATTCTGGCAAATGTTTGTCTGTATAGTGCACAAAAAACAATACTTTTCACTGCATCCTAATACATGTGACAATAATAAATCAAAATAAATCAAATCGTGAACATTACATCGTGTTCCAATGGTCATAAGGTTTGCAAGATGGAAGCACAGGCTAAATTCAACAGATGACCATCTTTTTTTGTGCACTGGGATTTATTTTGACGGGCAGCATGGTGGCACAGTAGTTAGCACTGTTGCCTCACATCGCCAGGCACCTGGGTTCGATTCCCAGCTTGGGTCACTGTCTGCGTGGAGTCTGCATGTTTTCCCCATGTCTGTGTGAGTTTCCTCCGGGTGCTCCGATTTCCTCTCACACTCCAAAGACATGCTGGTTAGGTGCTTTGACCATGCTAAATTCTTCCTTAGTGTACCCGAACAGTGTGGCCACTAGGGGATTTTCACAGTAACTTCATTGCAGTGTTAATGTAAGCCTACTTGTGACACTAATAAATAAACTTTAAACTTTGCTTTGGTGTGACAATAGCTGAAATACAAGAGATTTCGTTTGGTTTGCATTGCACATCAACCACAGGAGGGCAGATTTATGAATGAATTGGAGATCCAAGGAAAAGTCTACAAAGCTTTCAAGATTTCACACATTCCAGAAGATTGTGAAACGTGGATCATCGGCTCATAGGATCCCCTACCATGCAGATTAAGGCCATTTGGCTCATCAAGTCTGCACCGAACACAATCCCACCCAGACCTTATCCCCATAACTCCACACATTTACCCTGCTAATTTCCCTGACACTAAGGCTCAATTCAACATGGCCAACCAGCCGAACCTGCACATCTTTGGACTGTGAGAGGAAATCGGAGCATCCGGAGGAAACTCACCCAGACAAGAAGAGAACGTGCAAACTCCGCACAGACAGTGACCCGAGACTGGAATTGAACCCGGGTCCCTGGCACTGTGAGGCAGCAGTGCTAACCATTGTGTCACCATGCCACCACCAATCTCAAAGTTTTTTTTATTTATTAAACAATGAACACAATTGAATTCTATACGCAAAGGTTTAAATCACACCAAAAGAACTCTGAGGTGCTGAGCTAAATTTTCATGTAGGGTAACAGAATGTGTGATTTTATGGTCCTATGAGCACAGTGGCAGAGATGATTATGAGGATAAAGCACTTCATCAGAATGTTAGCAGTTTTGAAAGTGCAAAATGCTGCATTTCTTCCAAAACAATGCGCTATATAGTAAAAATAGATTGAAAGCCCTGTCCATAATGACTACATTGGTGAACATGCTAATAACAACAGTTTCAATAACTCAGATGAAAAACATCCTATCTCAATCTGCCAGAGTATTTCTACATTTCTGATGCACATGCAGTAACAGTGTACTCAATAAACAATGCTTCTCACATCTCCACAGATCAGATCATTTTTATGCAGCTCCACAGCATTGAGTGGCGAGGTTATAACCTTCAGAAGAGGACAGTAACAAAAAACTGGCAGATAGTAACTCTGAAGGCAATAGGGAAACATTTGCAGCCACTAAAATACAGACTCCACTCTGCACTGCCAAGAGTTAAGAATCATAGAATAGAATTCCAATAGTGCAGAAAGGGGCCATTTGGCCCATTCAGCATGTACCGACAATAATCCCACCTAGGCCCTATCCCCGTAACCCCACGTATTTACCCTGCTAATCCCCTAACACTAAGGTCAATTTAGCATGGCCAGTCCACCCAACCTGCACATCTTTGGAGTGTGGGAGGAAACCGGAGCACCTGAAGGAAACTCACATAGATACAGGGAGAACGTGCAAACAGCCAGTCATCTGAGGTTGGCGTTAAATCCGGGTCCCTGGTGCTATGAGGCAACAGTGCTAACCATAGTGCTACATTGCTGCCTCAAAGCATGCAGCCAGTTCCTGCATGGAGCCTCTGTCTGTTCTACACTGTGCAGGCTGGAGTGAATGCAGATCAGCCCACTGGAGAACTGCATGCTGGAATCAGCCAGGCTGCCCTCCTCTAAATGGTCTCTGGGGCCTGGTTATTCCCGTACGTCACAGCAACTAGAACGCAACCTGGATCAGTGCGACAGGAGAGAATCAACAGAGGCCCAAGACTGAATTCAGAGAATAACAACAAATTTGATCCTCAGTGTTGCAGTCAAGAGCGAATAACATGGTGAGCTAGGTCTCCTTTGCCTCAAGGAGAGACATCACACAGGGAATCACATTACATTAGATGTACAATAATATAAGGAAAGCCATATTCAATGCAATACTTTCAGATATGCCAGCATGAGAGGATAATACAACACAGATTCATGTTCTGAAGGGCAAATTTAGAACAGATATTATGACGTTATTTTCCATGCACAGACAGTGATTACCAGTTAGGGCAGGTTACTAGAAAGGATAGTTGTGGTCAGGACAGGAGACTTACTTCAGTGTTTTCATGCTAGAAAATTGTCATTGACAACCAAGGCACTATCCTTTACCGTGGCAGCACTTGTAAACATAAACGATCCGGCTTACCTGGTTCCCAAGGAGTAGAGGCCTACTATCCTGTCGGAAGAACAACATCCTGGCTGCTAAGCACACAGAACTGATTCAGTGCATCAGGATCAAATTCTCTGCTTTGCATGTACGCAGCCAATTTTAAATCTTCACTCAGCAATTCGCTATAGGGCCTGAATCTTTAACATCCAGTTTTGGTGTGATTCTGTACTTGATTATAAGTGAATAATGGGCTATCATCATAATGATAGGAAATAATGTGAACACCATAAATTTGATGATGGTGTTAAATCTGTTTCAGTGAGATCCCTCTCAGGCTTGGAAAGTCTAGTGAAAATGGGAACAATCTTCTCTCTCTCTGTTCATAGGATCATAGAACCCTACAGTGCAGAAAGAGGCCCTTCGGCCCATCAAGCCTGCAGCAAACACAATCCCACCCAGGCCCTACCCTCATATCCCTACATATTATCCCTCTAACTTACGCATCCTTGTACGCTAAGGGGCAATTTCTTAGCATGGTTAATCAACCTAACCTGCACATCTTTGGACTGTGGGAGGAAACCAGAGTACCCAGAAGAAAGCCACGCAGACATGAGGAGAATGTGCAAACTCCACACAGACAGTGACCCAAGCCAGGAATTGAACCCAGGACCCTGGAGCTGTGAAGTAGCAGTGCTAACCACTGTGCTACCGTGCTGCCCACATAGGTTAACGCTATGAGAACCCTAGGTTAACCTTAACCCTAACCTTATATTGTTGCAAATAAGACTTCCTTAATACTCCAACCCCCTAGCAATAAGGGCTAATATAACACTTGCCTTCCTAATTGCTTTCTGCACCAATATGCTAACTTTCTGTGATCCATAAAATCATAAAATTGCTACAGAACTGAAGGAGGCCATTTGGCCCATCCTGTTAGTACCAGCTCTCTAAATGAGCAACTCACCTAGTTCTACTTTCCTGCCTTTGCATGTACAAGGACCCCAAATCATTCATGATACCAACATTTACTCCCCACCACTGGAGTTTAAGAAAACTCAAATCTGATGGAGACAGAAACTTAAATGTGCTTTGTGCTGTTCTGTGATATTATTTTGGGTACAAATAAAACCTTTGGGCAGCATTCTCCCATCCAGGACTGGCGGGGATGGGGACAGGAAGATTTTGTTGCTGTGGAGGCCAAGGGGACACCATACCATATCTTCCTGCCCCGGCTTAATTCATTATGCAGCTGGGGTTTAGTGTCGTATTCTATGGTGGGGTGGGCTTGATTGCACACGTTCCACTGGCATATCTGGGTGCCATATTGAAAAAGCTCCTGATATCACTGACCCACAGAATGAAGATGGGCCATCTGAAGAAAGTAGATGGTTCTCCAGGAACACTTAGGGGCTGATAATTGGATCTCCTCCCAGACAATTAATCCAAAAGATGAACCCACACAATGTGTGGTGTTCCCAGGTCCAGAGTTGCTGATGGCCTCCATCCCAAACTCCAGAGGCAGTCCAGCCATTCTCCTGACATCTGCATACCACGTTGTTCCAGACATGCTCTGGGCCAGCGAGCTTTGCCACTGTGGAGAATTGGGCGTGGGGAGATGATTCTAGGTGGGCCTTAATTTGCCTCCCATTAATGGGAAGCAAATCAGATGCTCACCAGCCACCACTGGATCTCCCGATCTGCCAAGGCGGGCAGATCTAGCAGATAGAAGATCTAACGGGAAATTCACACTAGCATAAAACCAATTTTTGGGTGTCCTGCTGAATTCTTTCCCCAACCCACCAACCGACCACCAAACCTGCCAGCTGAGCAATGGGAGACTTTTACTCTTCCTGAATATACCAAAGGATTAGTACTGCAATTTAAGCAAAATGCTACATCGATGCTCTGTATGATAAATGTTCCAGACAGACGTTGTGCCATATTTGAAATCCTTTTAAAACTGGCCTAGAGCAACAATGTACAAATGCAAAACAATTCAATGCTCCCAGTCACATCGGCAACCAGTTTTAATGGGACCCCAGAGATGGCTGGAATACAATATCAGCGTAAAAGAGAGAGTGGTGGGTGGAATCACTCCTAAAGGAAAAAAAGTGAACATAAACATACACTGTCATGGGAAGACAGAAAAGTTAGCAGTCTGCAAGGATGAGATCAAATGGTTTAAAAGAGCTTTTGCGTCTCAGTGAATGTTACCCAGAAAGCTACAGGCATTTACAGCACAGAAAATGAAGCCAAGAAGGAGTATCCAGCCCAATCCCATCATCTTGCTCTGCAGCTCTGAAGGTTACAGCATCTCTGGTATGCTTCTTTCAAAAATGTAATGAGGGTTTCTGCCTCCATTGTGCTTTTAGGCAGATGGTTCCAGACAGCCACCTCCCTCTGAGTCAAAAGGTTATTCCCCTCTAATCCTTTTGTCAAACACAGAAGATTGATACTCCATAGTTCCTGATCTCTTTGTGAATGGAAATAGGGCTTTCTGATCCAGGCCTCTCATAATTTTATGTACTTTGAATAAATCTCCCTTCAGCTTCCTCTGTTACAAAGGAAACAATGCTAGCCTGATCCAACTTTCCTCATAACTAATATTCTTTATTACTGATGATATCCTCTGATGATAAATTTCCTGTATACCCTCTCTACTGTGATCACACCTCTCCTGCAAAGTGGTGACCAGAACTGTACACTGTACTATAGCTGTGATCTGACTAGTGTTTTAATCTGTTCTAGCATAACCTCCCTGCTCTAATGTTCTGTGCATCAGCTAATGAAGCAATCCTGTTTGCCTTCTTAACCATCTTATCTATCTGCCTTGGAAATGCCATTCTCCGAGCCTCACCCGCCCCCTGATTTGGGGACGGGCGTTCCGGTAAAATAATGGAAAGATTTCATAATGCTGCCATTTGGAAAATTGGAACTATATGATGCGGGTGTTGAGGATTGGCCACAGTATGCTGAGCAAATGAAATATGCTGTGACAAGAAGTCATCCTCCTGACTGCTTGTGGGGCTCCAGCTTTCAGCATTATAAAGAGTTTGACATACCCAGCAGGTTCAGAATCGAAAATCTTTGAACTGATAGAGATAGCAGCAAACCACAATGACCCCAAGCTGTCTGTTATACTACAGCAATATAGGTTTAACACAGCAAATAGATTTTCTGAGAAACGGTTATGGAACTTTTGACATGATTGCAGAAATTAGCAAAACACTGAATATGACCCAGTGCTATCGGAAACGTTGAGAGATCGCTTAGCATGCGGCATAAATAATGGATGACACCCATGCCGCTGAACCAGATCCCCAGCAGGTAATATTCATATCTCTCAATTATTGCTGAGGAAGGGTGATTGGAGAAGGAGCTCTCAAAATTCTGGAACTGGACAGAAGGACTACTAACTCTAGCTTCCATGACACTTGTGGTTTTCAGCATGGAGGGAGGTATATAGTTAGCGTTCCCTAAGGATCAAATGAGGATACGGCACTTGATATAAATTAATAATCTGGAGTTGTGTAAACTGGGTGTAAATTCAAAGCTTGCATATGAATGGATGCAGCTCCAACAACGCAAGAAGCTTGATACCATCCAGGACAAAGCAACCTGCTTGATTGGCATCACATCTACAAACATTCAATCCATCTACCAATGGAGCAGTAGCAGCAATGTGTACTATCTACAAGATGCATTGCACCAGTTCCCCAAAGAGCCTTATAATCCAAACCCATGACCACTTCCATTGTGGGTCAACCCACAGCAGCGACCTTCTCAAGGGCAACCGGGAATGGGCAATAAATGCTGACCAGCCAACGATGCCCATGTCCCACAAATGAATAAAAAAATTCATTGCAGTGGCCCTGTAATGGAGGAAAGAACTGCCTTAAGAGGAGATGGAGGAATGTTTCCTCTGATGAGGAGGATGTCAAAGGGATGAGGGTGTTGGCCCTGAGACGATGGTGATGTCAAGATGGGGCAGTTGAGTTTGGGACTTGTTCATTGCCACTAGATTGACAGAGGGCATGAGAACATCCAGTAAGGACATCCCTTTATCTTCACACGGCTTCCAAAGAACAAAGAAAATTACAGCACAGGAACAGGCCCTTTAGCCCTCCAAGCCTGCACCGACCATGCTGCCCGACTTAATGAAAACCCCCTTTCCTTCCGAGGACCATATCTCTCTATTTCCATCCAATTTATGTATTTGTCAAGATGCCCCTTAAAACTCTCGTATTTGCTTCCATGACTTCCCCCAGCAATGAGTTCCAGGCACCCGCCACCATCTGTGTAAAAAATCATACATTTCCTTTAAACATTGCCCTTTGCACCTTAAATCTGTGCCCCCTAATAACTGACTCTTCCACTCTGGGAAAAAGCTTCTGACTATCCACTCTGTCCACGCTCCTCATAATCTTGTAGACCTCTATCTGGTCACCCCTCAATCTCCATCATTCCAGTGAGAACAAACCAAGTTTCTCCAACCTCTCCTCATAGCTAATGCCCTCCATACCAGGCAACATCCTGGTAAATCTTTTCTGTACCCTCTCCAAAGCCTCCACATCCTCTGGTAGTGTGGCTTCCAGAATTGAACACTATATTCCAAGTGTGGCCTAACTAAGGTTCTATATAGCTGTAACATGACTTGTCAATTTTTAAAACTCAATGCCCCAGCCACTGTTCTTTGTTCTTTTGTACTCATCCGACATTTCAAACTCCCTGTGGAGAATGAAATAATGTGATCTCCTGTTGATTTCTATCTTGAAATGCGTCAAAAGTTTCAGAGATGATGGGATTACCTGGTCTGCAACAATGACTTGCAAGTCATGTTAATCAAATTCCTTTCTGGGAACATACAGACAGGATTTTTTAAAAACTGCCAAGCAGAATGAGGAAAAAGAAGTAACAGAGTCATCTGAAGATATTTATGGAAGGGGCAGCAAAGGTCTCTCTCTCTCTCTGAAGTTAAAAGAGTGTCTTCAACAAAGTATAAACTTGAATCAAGTCAACTCCAGAATTCTGTAGGAAACCAATTAACCTCAGACGGCTTCAACATTTGACAATCTATGCTTCAAAGACAAGCAAAGGACCAAATCGGATATTCTTTTAACTTTATATTTGATTCTAATTTTCTTCTTTCTGAGATGTGTGGGTGTGTGTCATTGCAGTTTTATTATTTTTCTCGGGTTTAGTAATTGACTCAAGAAAACCTGGTTTGGTTAGCTCCTTATTGTCAAATGCATTTGGATTGGAAAGTAACTTATGAGGAAAAAATATTTTAAAACCTTTGTTATGACCAATTGTTGGAGCTGAATAGGAGGGGAACCAGTTCTGTTTCTAGCTCTGGGCCCTTCTCTTACACCTGACAGATCCTTGGTTCAAACCTAACTGACTCAAAACATGTTTCATTTTCCATCATTTTATTAATTCTGACCCCAAGAAAACAGGAGTCGTGTTCCCTGAATAAAATTGTTCTCACTCCAATAGGTCTGAATATCTATTACTCATGTGAAGTGTTATTAAGAATTGCATAATAACACTCACTGCTCATCTTGGGTAATGTCACTGGGAACAGACAAAAGATTCTCATTGTATCCATTTGAAAGAAACTGTGGTGTTTCACAAACTGTCCAATTTGACTTTAATACACATCTTCAAGGCAGGAGGCCATGGCATCTTTTAAACTTATAGATTGTTTAATCTAATGTCTGTGACAGGGAAAATATTCAGAAATGCTATGCAAGATGTAAGCAATATTCACCGACAAAGCACAGAGAGCATAAAAAGAATTATAAATTGACTTGGAAAAGGAGGTGATGTGTGGAATTCTTTAAAGAGATAACGAATGAATGAAGCTTACTTAATTCATTTAAATTATTTGAATTTTCTGAAGGTATTTAATAAATTGCAACATTTAAAGAATGTTAAGGCTCCTTGAGTAGCGAACTAGATAACTGGATAATGAACAGGTTTGACAAGAACAGGAGTTGGCTATTAACGATGACCTAGTGTGGAGTAAGCCTGTTGGACAGGGGAGGTGATAATGATATTATCACTAATAATCCAGAAACTCAGCTAGTGTTCTGGGGACCCGGGTTCAAACCTGCCTTAAAATTTTAGACCATCCAAAACTCCGCTGTTTCCGTCATCAAGGAGGAAATAGCGAGGCATCTTGAGGGGATTGCTTGATAGAGCAGACGCAGCACGGTTTCGTTAAGGGGAAGTTGTGTCTGACAAATTTATTGGAGTTCTATGAGGATGTGTCTAGTGCAGTGGATAGAGGAGAGCCAGTGGATGTGGTCTTTCTTGATTTTCAGAAGGCGTTTGACAAGGTACCTCACAAGAGGTTATTGCAGAAGGTCAGGGGGCATGGAGTTGGGGGTAGGGTGTTAGCGTGGATAGAGGATTGGTTGTCAAATAGGAGGCAGAGAGTGGGGATTAATGGGTGCCCCAGGGGTCGGTGCTGGAGCCTCAGCTATTTACCATTTATATAGATGATCTGGAGGAGGGAACCGAGTGTATGGTGTCGAAATTTGCTGATGACACCAAGATTGGTGGAACGGCAAATTGCGCGGAGGGTGTGGAGAGTCTGCAGAAGGATCTAGATAGGCTGGGCGAATGGGCCAGGAAATGGCAAATGGAATTTAATGTTGGCAACTGTGAGGTGGTCCACTTTGGTAGGAATAATGGTAGGAAGGACTTTTACTTACATGGCGAAAAACTGCAGCAGGCGACGGTGCAGAGGGACCTCGGGGTCCTTGTGCATGAGTCGCAAAAACCCAGCCTGCAGGTGCAGCAGGTGGTCAGGAAGGCAAATGGGATGCTGGCCTTCATAGCGAGGGGGATTGAATATAAAAGTAGGGAGGTCTTGCTGCAGCTGTACAGGGCATTGGTGAGGCCGCAGCTGGAGTACTGTGTGCAGTTTTGGTCGCCGCACTTACGCAAGGATATTTTGGCCTTGGAGGGAGTGCAGAGGAGGTTTACTAGGCTGATACCGGAGTTGAGGGGGTTGAGCTATGAGGAGAGGCTGAATAAACTAGGCTTGTACTCGTTAGAGTTTAGAAGAATGAGGGGAGATCTCATTGAGACATATAAGATGATGAATGGGATGGATAGGATAGAGGTGGAGAGACTCTTCCCGCTCAGAAAGGACAGTAGGACTAGGGGGCACAGCCTCAAGATAAAGGGGGGGGCGGTTTAGAATGGAGTTGAGGAGGAACTTCTTCACTCAAAGGGTGGTGAATCTCTGGAATTCTCTGCCCGTTGAAGTGGTGGAGGCTGCCTCGCTAAATATTTTTAAGACGCGGGTTGATGGGTTTTTGATAAGCGAGGGGATTAAGGGTTATGGGGAGAGGGCGGGAATGTGGAACTGAGCCACGACAGATTAGCCATGATCTTATTGAATGGCGGGGCAGGCTCGAAGGGCTAGATGGCCTACTCCTGCTCCTATTTCTTATGTTCTTATGTTCTTATGTCCTAACTCACACAGTTCTATTCACCCATCACCTGTAAATACAAAGGTAGGTACACCCATATGGGCTGCAGCAGTGTAAGAAGGCAGCTCGCCACCACCTTCACAAGGGCCATTAGGGATGGGCAATACATGCTGGCATCTTAGGAATTTTTTTTAAAAGATTAATGTGAACTGATAAATTAGACATAGAGGAAGGAGCTCAGTACAAGGAGAAACAGGCTGAAAGAGCCAGGCATTCCAGGAGCGAGGCTAGGCAGCGTTTCGATATGCAAAGTGAGGTAGAAGTTTGTAACACGTGTCAACAAAACAATAGCAGTTCATGTTTATATGGGGCCGTATTTCATACTGCGCTAAGGTGGGTCCTGAGGTGGGGAGGTGAGGGGTTGGGGGGTGTAAAATTGAATGGATAGGATTCTCCCCAGGAACCCATCCTCACAATAGGTTAGAGGCTAGGAATACTGCAGAGAGCAACTCACCTCCTGACTCCCCAAAGCTTATCCGTCATCTACAAAACATAAGTCAGGAGTGTGATGGAATACCCACTTGCCTGGATGGGTGCAGCTCCAACAACACTCAAGAAGCTTGACATCATCCAGGACAAAGCAGCCCACTTGATTGGCACCACATCCACAAACATTCAATCCCCCCACCACTGACTACCAGATGCACTGCAGCAATTCAACAAACATCCTTAGATAGCACCTCCAAACCCACGATCACTTTCATCTGGAAGGACAAGGGCAGCAGATAAATGGGAACACCACCGTCTGCAAGTTCCCCTCCAAGCCAGTCACCACCCTGACTTATATTGCCGTTCCTTTGCAGTCGCTGGATCAAAACCCTGGAATTGCCTCCCTAACGGCATTGTGGGTCAACCCACAGAACATGGACTGCAGCGATTCAATAAGGCAGCTCGTCACCTCCTTCTCAGGGGCAACTAGCGATGGGAAATAAATGCTGGCCAGCCAGTGGTGCCCATGTCCCACAAATGAATAAAAAAACCCAGTTATAATTTCATACTAGGGCAGGCAGGGTCTCAGGCAGGGAACCATCTTTTCACTTATTAAGACCCTAAAGTGGCCACTTAAGAGTTTTTTCCCATCCAGCCTCACTTTTTAAGCTGACGGGAGCTGCTGCAGATAGGGTGGGAAACTGACTTGAGGTCATGATTTCTGACCTTGCAGCATGTCCCACCTCCAACAGCTGTTGGCCAAACTGAGGGCCAGCAGCTCTGTCATCCCAGCAGCATCACCTGGTGTGGTGGTCACTGCTGGGACTGCAATAAGCCTGGACAAGGGACAATGAAGGAATCTCCAGACTGCAGCAAAGTGGGGTTGGGGATTGCTAAAGCCAAGTAGAAGTGCACCAATAAGGGCTAGTGCATTGATTGCAAGGATGGAGAGGATCTTCCAGGAGAGAGGTGGAGAGACTCTTCCCGCTCAAAAAAGACAGTAGGACTAGGGGGCACAGCCTCAAGATAAAGGGGGGGGGCGGTTTAGAACGGAGTTGAGGAGGAACTTCTTCACTCAAAGGGTGGTGAATCTCTGGAATTCTCTGCCCGTTGAAGTGGTGGAGGCTACCTCACTAAATATTTTTAAGACGCAGGTTGATGGGTTTTTGATAAGAGAGGGGATTAAGGGTTATGGGGAGAGGGTGGGAAAGTGGAACTGAGCCACGACAGATCAGCCATGATCTTATTGAATGGCGGGGCAGGCTCGAAGGGCTAGATGGCCTACTCCTGCTCCTATTTCTTATGTTCTTATGTTCTATGTACGGAGGAGGCCTCAGAGTGTCTGATCAGGCGGGACCCCCTCCCTCGATCAAAGTACCAGTGACAATGGGAAGAGGTTGCTAAGCAGCCATTAATTGGCTACTTAAGGACCACAATTTGATAAAGGAAGTTGAATCTCTCGTATCTACCCAGTCACAGGTAAAATGTCAGTTGAGGCAGGAAGGTAACTGGTATGGCACCCTGCAAAATCCCACCTGATTTTACCATTCCCTCCTCCCTAATGTCCCAAATTGCTCCCAAAGGCTTAAAACTTTGGCCCAGATGTCAGTTGAGTCAATCCATGCTGCCATTCCATCTAAGGCCATTTTATACTTCCTAAGATTTGATGAACACTATACTTCAGGTGTTGTCTAACCAGGGATTGGTATAGCTGAAGCATGGCTTCTATCCTCTTGTATTCCCTCTACATGTAAAAGTCAGCATCTCATTAGACTTTTTGAGTCCTCCAGTGCCTGTCCATGACATTTTAATCATCTATTTCCTGAACCCCTAAGTCTCTTTGGAAACAGGAAAAGGTTTGATTGTGAAATGTGGGGTTGGTCGAAAAATTGTTGAAAGTTCCTCACTGTGTCTGCTGCATGATATCAATATATGTCAGGTAAAAAGTATGAGAGAGACATATGATATTCAAAAATAACCATATGAAACAGCAGATGTACTGAAGAATCAAAAATCTTGATTCATGTGGTCAGAATGACTCAAAGCACGTTATAGCCAATGAATTACATGTTTGAAGGATAGGGAGAGTAACCAATCTATCCATAGCATTATTCTCGATTGATCTTAACATAGATAAATGTAGAGAAATGCATTTTGAAATAAGAATTGATAAATGTATGTTTGCGATGAAGCATGTTTATTAGTAAGGGTGAAACAGGAGAGACTTTGACACGTAAGAAATTGAACTCATTTTAGAGAGAAGGAGACTGTGGAGGAGACATGATCCCAGTTTTCTCAAAGTCTCATGAGACTTATACATGAGGTAAAATAATTGGAAATATGATTTTCCCGATGTTTGTTGAGAGATAATTAGAATGGCACAGGGTTTATTATATCCCCTTGAAGGAACCAACAAGTCTTCAGTTGAATGTCATGCTTGAAATGTTGTAGTTGTTTCATGGTGCTATATTGATGAATTATGTCAGATTATGTGTGTTCGGCACTCTGGAGTAGGGCTCAACAATACAGTCTTCTAACTCAGAGGTGACTATACCACTGAGCCAAGCCTAACCTTATTTAAGACTGGAAATGCTGTTTCCTTAGTAACAGATGTAGTAAGGAGCTGCTATTTGCACAGTGTTTTCGATATGAAAGGCACTATATTATTAATACATTATTGGGTAATCTCTTCCAAATTTATTCCCTAAATGGGAGACAAGGGGTTTTCACATAGTACCACCTACTGTGAGGTAGGTTAAGACTCAGCAAATCCCACAAATATGACAAAAATGAAACAAAGGGAACTTCACTGTGAGGGAATCCTTGTACCTGAAGTAGTTAAAAATGTTTCAGGACAATAAACATATTTGCTGCTTCCCTTTTGTTCTGCCTCCTGCATCCATTTATCAGGAAACATTGCCAGACAAAACAAAATCTTTGGCATTTCATAGTCCACGTGGGAACTGATAGATACCTACCACTGGTAAGAGATGTAGTAACGGAAAGGGGGAAGGGGTGGAAAGATGGTAGTACCTAGGAGCGAGAAATAAGTGATGTCGGTGTAATACTGTTTTCACTTTCTAATCATCCATCCATAGTCCACAACAAGCTGGAGGCATCTGCTCAGTTCACTGCACTTTTGTTTCCAGTTTTTGATATTGTCCACCTGTCCAGTCCTTCTCTGATCTGGCCTACTCTTTCCTGATATTTCACCTTTAATTGTGCCAACTATTAACAATTAAGCTAATAGCCCATGAGGTGCTGCAACTCTGATTTTGCTGCGGACAAAAGCATTGGTTCTTCATCCCATTCAGTTGATCCTAAGGACTCTTCGCCACAGCCACACTTCAAAAGCTGTAATTCTCTTCTCATTAGCCTTAAGTACTGTGGGTTTTTTAAAGGATAGGCTTGCAGATCAAAAAAGTACAAACAAACAAGAGCTTTATTGAAAAGCTATTTACTCTACAAGCTGTTAGTATAGACTGCATGTTTGCCCCCACAAGCAGCCGATGGTATCACCAAGACACCATGTGTTTGATCCCTTAAAATGCCCTTGTTCCAACTAGGAACAGCATGAGTACACAACACTTGCCTCCCCCTTTACATCAGAGATTCCTACAATGAAATACTATATAACAATAATAACCAAAATCTCAATATAACTGATTAACAATCAATAGGTTAGACATTTCAGAGGATGTTGATTTCTGGTTGGTTGTCAGCAAACCTCAGGCATTTACTTTTCTGGGTTGATTGTAACCTCTGCTGTTTTTGGTTTAGTTTGGAACTTGTCCATGGTTCTCTTTGTTGATCCACCAGAAGGAACTCTTAGCAGCCAATAAAATAAAACAAGACTTACTCCAACTTATAAAGCAATGAGAAAGCTTTAATAAAGAAACTTAATTACTCTAACACTTGAGGCCTCACCCTGAGCCATTCCATGCTCTGATTCTTCTTTCTACTGAGTCAACTTCATATTATGCCAGGCCATTCGAAGAAGATTTGTTTCTCACTGTGATCGACACACACTCAAAATGGCCTGAAGTCCATTTTTATTTTTCTATAAAGGATATGAGGGGAGAGTGACAATACCAGAAACAATTGTGGAGGGAAGCAACTCACTGTGTCAACCTCTGTGTCAAATTGCCGTGGCCCTTCTGGCCATTTCCATGAATATAATGGCCCCAGTGACAGCAGACAAACACATCCCTGTCTTCTCCTCGATTTCAGCATTGAGCCCTGCAGTCAAGAATAGCTTCTGGCTTCCCCTTCATCCACTATTCTGCAGTGACCTCCATGTAGTTGGTTTGGTTCATGTTGCCTTAATATTGTAGAATAATGATTCTCATTCCCCAGAGGAAACAACCAGCTTATACGGACAGTTTGAGCTTTGGATCACATATTGCTTCACTCCAGGATTGCTCCTGTGGTCTTGCCACAAAATACCATGTTCATAACCTCTGTCAGTAGTGGATCATTCCTGATAGATTTCTTGTCCTGCGGTTACAGGGGTTTTATCTATGTGCTCGAAGTAGAAAATGTTTCCACTCAAATTGTTTATTGACGACTTGTTAGCTAATCAGGAGAGTCCATCAGAATTTCTTGAGTACTATCTTGCATCTTTTTTCAAACAACGTACCCACTTCCAAGCTCAACCTGTTTCCTTCCTAGTTTTGCAACATCCTGAGCTCTAAGCTTATTGCTGCAAGATACTTTATTCTAGATCTTTCCAGGCAGAGCTTCTTTCCAGCATTGTATCTCTGAAATCTTCGTTTAAATTTTGGTTCCTCAATGTCTGTTACCATTATTCAGCACCCGCCTATTGCCAGCTTTACTGCACCAATTTTTAAAAAACCTCTTAAATCTTTCTGGATATCTGCAGCATGGGCTGATGATTTTTCTCTTGTTCCATCAGATTTCTGAAGTTCATTTGTGGTATGAATCAACCACCTCCTGGCTAGTTTTCTCAGTGGTACTTTTTTTAAAGGATTAGTTTGTAGAACACAAAAGTACAGATAAACAAGAGCTTTAATTGGAAAGGTGTTAGGATAGACTGTCTGTTCATTTGACCGTCATCAGGTTGTTCTGTGATTGGTCCCATGTTCAAAAGGAACACACAACATGTAGGATCCAGCTCTTGTAACTATGCATTTCAATGCACTACTCAATAACTTTTAATACTGTAGGAGAAAAGGTCATTACAGAAGTAGCTTTAGTCTCCCAGAAGATCTAGGAGCCAGTATTAGAGGTCACAACACCTGGAACAACAGATATGTTGATGACACTACCTTAATGGCCAAAAACATGCAAGCACAATCCACAATGGCTGAAAAGTTGAGGAGGTCAAGTATGAGGTTGGGATTATGTATCAAGACATACTGATGACCATGAAACGATAGTCGATCGGTCGGGAAAACCCACCTGGCTCACTAATGTCCTTTGGGTGAAAAAATTTGCCGTCCTGGCGTACATGAGATTCTAGATCCACAGCAATGTGGTTGACTCTCAGCTGCCCTCCAAGGTCCACTTGGGATGGACAATAAATGCTGGCCAGCCAGCGATGTCCATATCCCACAAATGAATTTTTTAAAAAAAATCACAGTAAAAACAACATGAATGTTTTTCTATTTCAATTTCTGGGATCGAAAGTGGCCACAAATGCAAATATCAACACTGAAATCGAGGCAGGGTTAGCAATAACCCGTTCTGCAACTCCTGCGTGGAATGAAATATGGGGGGCATCCAACAATGGCCTGCACTTGACAAAGCATCTTGCAAAATCTCTGGTGTGGAGAGTTACATTTAAAGGTGCGGGAGCTCTTCAACACAGCTATTAATCTTCTGCAGTGGTTTTGCTCTGGTGACAGTAAACAGGCTTTCAGCCACTTTTGCAAACTTTTATTTCATGCATTTGGTGGAACATAGATTTAATTTAATATACAAACAAGAACAATTGCAGAAACAGGATATCTGAGATAAAAACATAACATACCGGCAAGATTCAGCAGGTGAGATAGCATAGTGAGGAGAACAGGGGAATCGAAATTCCAGGTATAGCCCCTTCATCAGAATGAAAGGATACTTCAGCTGACATTCTGGGGCTGTTGAATCTTACACCCCTGCTACGTGAAAGTTTAAAGTGTTGTTATTACTGTCACAAGTAGGCTTACATCAACACTGCAATGAAGTTATTGTGAAAACCCTCAAGCTGCTACATTCCTGTGCCTGTTCGGGTACACTGAGGGAGAATTTAGTGTGGTCAATGCACCTAACCAGTACATCTTTTGGATTGTGGGAGGAAAGTGGAGCACCTGGAGGAAATCCAGGCAGACACAGGGAGAATGTACAGACTCCGCACAGACAGTGACCCGAGCCAGGAATTGAACCCAGGTCCCTGGCATTGTGAGGCAGTAGTGCTAACCACTGTGCCACCAGGCTGCCTGAAAGAGCTTTATGTTAAGGCATCTGTTGAGATGAAGGATGATCTGGAACTGAGGACCAGAAGAGCTGTAAAATAAAATATGTGAGGGTGCATGTTGCAGGTAGTCGATTCCATGAAGTGCACAAAGCGACGGTTAGAGGAACATTGAGCATTGCGGTGTTATTCAGAATCACAGGTGGAACTGGAAAGGGAAGGGTGAAATTCGAGTCTGACTCCATGTGGAATGTGTCATATCTGCAGACATGCTGAGAGAACACTGAATACTGGCTCCCTAGGATGGATGAGAAACTAAGGACATGTGAGGAAGGTGCTTTTACTCATCTAACTATAAAATGCCTACAATCAACTAACCTTTAATCATATCATCCAACTGTATCATGGAAGATATGCCAACTCTGGTCCAGCTTTTGCTCCTGGGTTTGGTGCACATAGGCAGGAGAATTCCCAGTCCTGTGAACGAATCTGTTAAAAATGGCAGCACACAGTTCTGAATGGTGTTCTGGGGTTGGGGGGAGGGGTGTTGGAGGGAGGTGGGCTGGATTAGAAATCTGGCCCATTGTCCCCAGTGGTTCCGGATCCAGGTTCAATTCTAGTCTTGACTGTGTGAGGTTTGCACGCTCTTCCTGTGTCTACGTGGATTTTCTCTGGTTTCCTTCCACATTCCAAAGTTGTGCAAGTTAGGTGGGTCGGCTATGGAAAAAGGGTCATGGGGATAGGGTGGGGTGGGGTGGGTCTGGGTAAGATGCACTGCCAAAGAGTCGATACAGACTCAATGGGCCAGATGGTCTCTTTCTGCACTATAGGAATGCTGTTATTCGAAGGAGTGCAGAGGCTAGCAAGTATGGAAGCACTAATTGAATTAAATAAGAAAATATTGAAACAATAAAAAAAAACCCTTCAACCCTCATCCTCTGGATCCCTGAAGTTCCCGTGCTCCACCATTCCAACCTAAGACACCTCATGACTTCCATACATTTTCCATCAGTCCTCATGCCCCTATGCTAACACACACACCTCCACCCATTTCCATGGCCCCTCAAATCTCCAATGTCAACCCATACCTCTTTATCCACCCCCATGCCCCCTCATATCCACTATGCCCCACATTCCCAGGGTACCCCAATGCCAACTTAGTGCTGACTCATGCCAACCAGTGCTGTCACCCACCACCCTTTTTCCTTATTCCAAACTCACCTGGTATTAAAGAACAAAGAACATTTCCATACCAAGCAACATCCTAGTAAATCTTTTCTGAACCCTCTCCAAAGCCTCCACATGCTTCTGGTAGTATGGTGACCAGAATTGAACACTATATTCCAAGTGCGAGCTAATTAAGTTTCTATAAAGCTACAACATGATTTGCCAATTTTTAAACTCAATTCCCCAGCTGATGAAGGCAAGCATGCCATATGCCTTCTTGACTACCTTCTCCACTTGCATTGCCACTTTCAGTGGCCTGTGTGCCTGTACACCCAGATCCCTTTGCCTATCAATACTCTTAAAGGTTGTGCAATTTACTGTATATTTCCTATCTGTATTAGATCTTCTTTGACAGTTCATTGTGAACTTAACAGTACTTTGACAGCTTGACAGTTCTTTGACAGTCCCAAAGCATTATGCACTTCTTACACACAATCGTGTACACTTTTAATAATCCAAGGGGTCTTTATGTCTCCCAAAAGTGTTCTGGGACCATATCTAAAAGGCTACCTTTTCTCTCCAAAGAGGTACGCTGGCTATGCAAATCAATTCACCAAAATAAAACTAACTCTAGCTCTGACAAAGGGTCATCCTGCCTCAAAACATTACCTCTATTCTCTTTCCACTGATGCTGTCAGACCTGCTGAGATTCTCTAGCATTTTCTGTTTCTGTTTCAGATTCCAACATCCACAGTATTTTACTCACTCTTACCTGGTCTAATCTGCACACTGTGCGTTTCACACTTCTGGCCTACCCAAATGCCACTTCAATAAAGGCAGATGTTTATTTAAAAGGGAAATTTTCTCTCAGCTCCTTCACCTCTGTGAAGGAGCTGAGGATGTTTCCTCTAGTAGGAAAAACTAGAACCAGAGGGCACAACCTCAGGGACGATCCTTTAAGACAGAGATAAGGAGGAATTTCTTCAGCCAGAGAGTGATGAATCTATGGAACTCTTTGCCGCAGAAGGCTGTGGAGGCCAGGTCATTGAGTGTCTTTAAGACAGAGATAGATAGGTTCTTGATTAACAAGGAAGTCAGGGAAAAGGCAGGAGAATGGGGATGAGAAAAATATCAGCTGTGATTGAATGGTGGAGCAGACTCAATGGGCCGAGTGGCCTAATTCTGCTCCTATGTCTTATGATCTTATGGACTCTAACCCCTTCCCCTCCCTCCCAGAACAAGGAAAGAGTCTCTCTTGTTCTCACATTTCACTCCACTGGCCTCTGCATGCAAAGCATAATCCTCCACCATTTTTGTCAACTCCAGCACGATACCACCACCAAACATGTCTTCCCTCAATCGCTCTGTCAGCATTCTGCAGAGGCCGTTCCTTCCGGGATAACCTAGTCCACTCCTCCGCTATACCCAACACCTTTCCCGTCACTCATGGCACCTTCCCACGCAACCACAGAAGATGTAACACCTGCCCCTTTACCTCTTCTATGCTCACCATCCAAGATCCAAAACACTCATTCCACGTTAAGCAGCGTTTCACTTGCACCTCTTTCAATTTGGTGCATTACATTCACTGCTCCCAATGTGGTCTCCTCAAGAGAGACCAAGCATAGACTGGGTGATCGTTTTACTGAGCACCTTCGGCCTGTGCACAATCAGGAGCCTGACCTTTCCTGTTGCTTGTCATTTTAACACACAATCCTGGTCCCATGCCCACATGTCTGTCCTTGCCCCGCTGCAATGTTTCAGTGAAGCTCAAAGCAAACTGGAGGAACAGCATCTCATCTTCTGGCTTGGCACTTTACAACCTCCCAGTCTCAACATCGAATTCAGCAACTTCAGATGATTAGCTCTACCCCACCTCAACACCTTTGTTTCCATTTTACTTAATTTTTTTTACTGTTTCCTATCTTTTATTTCTTTATTGTCTTTCCTCATTTTTTTCCCCAACTCTTTCCCCCAACTTCATCCCCCATTTCCTTATCCTTTCTCCCCCTTTGCTTTCCCTTTCCCCCTTCTTCTAATTGTTACCTCTCTTCCTCCCATTTCCCTGACCTCCCCCCACATCTTCATCTGTCACAATTTACCCTCTTATTTTAGCTTCTCTGCCGTTTGGCCATTCGTGCCCTTTATTCTCTCTGTTGGCTACCATTAGCAGCTTTTTCCCTGGTCTCTGTGGCTGTGACTCATCTTCCATTCTCTTCCCATGCAGTATTAATATCTCCCACTTTTAGCTTTGATAAAGGGTCGGCTGGACTCGAAACGTCAACTCTTTTCTGTCCTTACAGATGCTGCCATACCTGCTAAGATTTTCCAGCATTTTCTCTTTCGGTTGCTGATTTAAGAGGCCAGCTTCTTCCAGAAACCATTCAGCTCCGGTGTTGCCATCCTGAAAACAGGAAGTGCCATGTTCAGGGGCAGGACTTGGTTTCCAGGTTCATCTGCCATTTTTCCAGGGGCTGTCTGTGACAGAAAAATTCTGGGCCTTTGCCTCTGTTACACTCTACTCATAAGTACATTCCAAATGTTAATCACTCTCTGCATGAAAACATTTCAAGGTTGATCCTTAACTCTTTGTCCAAAGGCCTTCCTGACATTGGCCTTTCATCAGTGTTGACATTATTCTACTCCGAAGGTCCTAATTTTCCTATTCATATATACCAAGGGGTTATTGTGAGGCCTTGCACTTCAGAGAATCCTGCTGCCAAACATAGAGTAAAAGCAATACTGGCTATGGATATGAAGTTGGCTGAGTGACAGGGAAGAGATAGTGGTGGTGTGCAGGTGAATTTAAGGTTGGAAGAATATATATAGTGGGGAACACCAGCGCTTAATATTACTGTTTTTTTTAGGTCTATATTAATTACATAGATGTGCAGGAAATTATTTCAGATTTGCAAATGACACAAAACTTGGATCTGTGTTAGCTTGCATGACACCATAGATAAATGAAATTTAATGCAGAGAAGGGTGAAGTTATACCTGTCTGTAGGAAGAATGAGGAAAGACAATCTAGAATAATGCATACAATTCTAAAGGGGGTACAGGAACAAAGAGACTGGGGGTAGGTGGCAGGACCAGTTGAGAAAGGGGTTAATCAGGCACATGGAGTCCTGGGCTTCATAAATAGAGGCATAGAGGGTGTGGTCAAGATTTACAAGAATGATTCGAAAGGAGGCACAGTGGTTAGTACTGCTGCATCACAGCACCAGGGACCTGGGTTCAATCCTGGCCTTGAGTGGATGTCTGTGTGGAGTTTGCACGGTCTCCTTGTGTCTGTAGGTTTCTCTGGGTGTTCCCACAGTCCAAAGATGTGCAGGATAGGTGGATTAACTGTGGCAAATGTGTGGGTTACAGAGAGAAAAGAGAGTTTTTCTTCAACCCCCCCTCAGATGATCAAAACCAGTCTAGGAGATCACCTCAGCTATGTGTTATTTGTAAAATGACTCATTTTCTATGCGATACAACCTCTGCTTTGATCAATAACTAGCCCCACTTCTTCCAGAAAGTGCGAGGAGAGGCAGAATCGGTCATCCCAGGTAAACAATCTATTCTGGAGGCTTACTGCCCTCTGAGAAAAGAACAGGAGCCGAATAGCTGAGGTATTTCTACTCAGAGGCAGTTTAAACATAGGTCCTTTGGTCCTCACTAGCCTTAATCAATCCAATCCAATACACTGTTATGGCCTTTTTTCAATCGGGAGGTGGCAGAAATGTTGGTTTTGGAAAGCATGGCTTCTGTGACATGCTTGAAGTGAGCGGCGGGTGGCCTGACTAATTTGCAACTGTCACCAGACATGGTTCGAAAGCATCTGAATCACAGAGCTGGAGAAATGTTATGGAAAAGGCCATTCAGCCCGTTGTGTCTGTACTAGTCAAAAAAGAGAAAGGAGAAAGGAAACTAGCCACTCATTTTAATCTCATTTCCCATCTTGTCCATAGCCTTGTACTCAGGTTACAGCACTTCAGATGCAGATCCAGGTTCCTTTTAAATGAATTGAGCATTTTAGTCTCAACCACCAACTTAGGCAGTGAATTCCAGATGCCCACCGCCTCTGGATGAAAAGGTTTCCTCATGTCCTCAATAATCGGGTGCTCCAGTTTCCTCCCACAGTCTGAAAGATGTGCTGGCTAGGTGCATTGTCCATACTAAATTCTCCCTCAGTGTACCCGAACAGGCGCTGGAGTGTGGCAACTTGGAGATTTTCAAAGTAACCTCATTGCAGTATTAATGTCAGTCTCTTGTGGCACTAATAACAATAAATAATTATAATCCTTCTACCAATCACCTTAAATCTATGCCCACTGATAACTGACCCCTCAGCTCGGGGAATTAAGTCTTTGCTGTCTACACTATTTATTATATTGAGCATTCCCTTGCTTTGGTGTCCTGCCCAAATGCATTACCTCACACTTTTCTGATTTAATTCCATTTGCCACTTCTCTGCCCACTCAACCAATCATTATGATTCTGGAGTCAATGGATGTTACTCCATCTTCTTCACTATCAACTACATGACCATTTTTTGTGTCATCTGCAAATTTCCCACTCATGCCACCCACATTTAAGTCTAAATCATTAATATATTGTTACGATCCCAGTTGATGTTACTTCGAAAATAGAACCCTGGCTCAAAAGACAATAACTTCTACTTTTTTAAAAAATACATGGATGAACAGAGTCACAGGAATGTCAGTTAGCTTTTAGTAACAACAAAAAAATTATTAATAATGAAAAGTTAGATGGTAATTCTTCTTCACTCCCACTTATTTTCACAAATGTATGCAGATTTTAAGGATAAACAGGCTACAAAATATAGCTTAAGCTCTAATGTTGTCAGTAAATATATAGTCCCTGTAAATCAACAGGCCAACTGTGGTCAGACACACCCCATTCTGAAACCAAGTGGAAGATGCTACCCAATCGAACTTCTATAGATTTCTAAAATCCCTGAAGATGATTATCACATGACAGTTTCCAAATTCCGCTCTCAAAAAGACCGGTCTTAAAATCTCCCGAGCGATGCCTTCTCCCAGCTTTTTTCAGCAAGGGTCCATTTCCAGTATTTCCAACTCTTTTTCCAGTTTCCCCTGTCTTGAATTGCCACATGCATCCAAGCTTCCACACCATCTCTCAGATACCCAGCCCCCAATAAATCACTACTGTGTCACAGGCTGTACTAAGGTCACAATAAGGTTAGAAATATTTAAGATTTCTGGCTTCTCTCTAGCCAACTTCAACAGGTCTGCACTTTTCAGCCCTGTCTTTAACTTCAACGAACAGTACTTTGTTCAAATCTTCCTGAAACTCTCTTCTAATTTCCTGGTTTCTAGAACTGTTTTTTTTCATTTCTGGGACTTGCCTTCTTCACAAGCTTTCGAGGGACACCCTCTTCGTCAGGTGAATGGAGAGTTCTGGCCTCAGACAGAGCATATAAAGCACAGACAGTTTAGAGATTACTGATTAGAATGCGAATCTTTACACCTAACCTGCTGTTCAAGACCTGAAGTGGCTGATAATGTGAGTGGAAGGAGCACTGATCACAGGTTAAAGAGATGTGTATTGTCTCCAGACAGTACAGTAAGTGAGGTTTTGCAAACCCAGGCAAGTCACGGGGGTTACAGATAGTGCGACATGAACCCAAGATCCCTGTTGAGACCGTCCTCATGTGTGCGGAACTTGGCTATCAGTCTCTGTTCAGCGACTCTGTGCTGTCGTGTGTCATGAAGGCCGCCTTGGAGAATGCTTACCCAAAGGTCAGAGGCTGAATGCCCGTGACCACTGAAGTGTTCGCCAACAGGAAGGGAACAGTCTTGCCTGGTGACTGTCGAGCGATGTTCATTCATCCGTTGTCGTAGCGTCTGCATGGTCTCCCCAATGTACCATGCTTCGGGACATCGTTTCTTGCAACGTATCAGGTAGACAATGTTGGCCGAGTTGCAAGAGTATTTACCATGTACCTGGTGGACGGTATTCTCACGTGTGATGATGGTATCCATGTCGATGATCCGGCATGTCTTGCAGAGGTTGCTGTGGCAGGGTTGTGTGGTATTGTGGTCACTGTTCTCCTGAAGGCTGGGTAGTTTGCTGCGAACAATGGTCTGTTTGAGGTTGTGTGGTTGTCTGAAAGCAAGAAGTGGGGGTGTGGGGATAGCCCTGGCGAGATGTTCGTCTTCATCAATGATATGTTGAAGACTCCGCACAACCCTGCCACAGCAACCTCTGCAAGACATGCTGGATCATCGACATGGATACCATCATCACACGTGAGAATACCATCCACCAGGTACATGGTAAATACTCTTGCAACTCGGCCAACATTGTCTACCTGATACGTTGCAAGAAAGGATGTCCCGAAGCATGGTACATTGGGGAGACCATGCAGACGCTACGACAACGGATGAATGAACATCGCTCGACAGTCACCAGGCAAGACTGTTCCCTTCCTGTTGGCGAACACTTCAGTGGTCACGGGCATTCAGCCTCTGACCTTCGGGTAAGCATTCTCCAAGGCGGCCTTCATGACACACGACAGCGCAGAGTCGCTGAACAGAGACTGATAGCCAAGTTCCGCACACATGAGGACGGTCTCAACAGGGATCTTGGGTTCATGTCGCACTATCTGTAACCCCCGTGACTTGCCTGGGTTTGCAAAACCTCACTTACTGTACTGTCTGGAGACAATACACATCTCTTTAAACTGTGATCAGTGCTCCTTCCACTCACATTATCAGCCACTTCAGGTCAGGTGTAAAGATTCGCATTCTAATCAGTAATCTGTAAACTGTCTGTGCTTTATATGCTCTGTCTGAGGCCAGAACTCTCCATTCACCTGACGAAGAGGGTGTCCCTCGAAAGCTTGTGAGTATATTATCAAATAAATAGGTTGGACTAAAACCTGGTGTTGTCAGACTTTTTACTGTGTTTACGCCAGTCCAACGCCGGCATACCCACATCATGACTTGCCTTCTTGCCATTGCTCCACTGTGTCGCATCTGTTTCTGGCAGAATTGTGAGAGCTGCCTTCTCTCTGACTACCTAGCTCCAATTGCTTGGGTGCTGTTCAAGCTAAACTCAGAGGGTCTGTCTAACTTAAAGGTGGCTCCTGTTTGCTAGGCAACAGTTCAATCTTTCTTTACATTAGTTTGCTTTTCATGTTGTAAACTCTCTCAAAGCACAATAGAGACACAGTGACCCCATACTTGAAAAACCTTTGTTTAACATGAATCTTACTGGAATTTCATCCTTTCTAACACATAAACACTTAATAAACTCATTTAAATCTCAATTAAAAAATTGAGGGCAGCACAGTGGCACAGTGGTTAGCATTCCTGCCTCACAGCTCCAGGGACTCGGGTTCAACTTTGCCCTTGGGTGACTGTGTGGAGGTTGCACGTCATTGCTGTGTCTGTGTGGGTTTCCTCCAGGTGCTCCAGTTTCCTCCCACAGACCAAAGATATGCTGGTACGTGGATTAGCCATGTTAAATTGCCCCAAGATATATAGGTCAGATGGATTAACCATGGTAAATGGGTTACAGAGATAGGGCAATTCTCTGTCAGAGAATTGGTGCAGACTCGATGAGCCAAGCAGCCTTTCCTGCACTGTGGGGATTCTATGATTCTATAAATCTGCACTCTATTTGCAATATCCAACAATGCAAACGTAGATTTCTTAAAACTTCTTCTGTTTCATAACAATATACAACAAACAGCAAGGGCCCTAACACTGAGCCCTATGGAACACCAATGGAAACTGTTTTCCATTCGCAAAAACACGCATCAACCATTCCCCTTTGTTTCCTGTCACTGAGCCAATTTTGGATCCAACCAGACACCTTCCCCTATATCACATGAGATCTCATTTTACTGACCAGTCTGACATGTGGGGCCTTGTCGAATACCTTACTGAAACCCTCATAGACAACATTCACCGCACTATCCTCATCAATTCTTCGTGTTGCTTCCTCAAAACATTCTATTAAGTTAGTAAGACACAATCTTTCCCTAACAAAACCATGCTGACTATCTCTGATCAATTCATGCCTTTCGAAGTGACAGTCTATCCTATTGCAATATTTTACCCACCACTGAAGTCAGACTGACCGATCTATAATTATTTGGCCTATCCCCCGCACTCTTTCTGAACAATGGTAAAATGTTCGCAGACCTCCAATCCTCCAGTACCTCACCTGTATCTAGTAAGGATTGTAAAATGAACCTCAGAGCTCCTGCAATTTCCTTGCTGGCTTCATTCAATAGCCAGAGATACAATCACCTGGTGATTTATCCACTTTCAAGGATGCCAGTCCCTCCAGTAATTTCTCTCTCATTATGCTTATCTAGTATTTGAAAGTTCAATATTTTGTTAACTTTCGCAGGAAAGCAAAGTGTATCCCTGTGCCAGACTGTATTTGAAGACGGGCTCCACTGGTTAGTTATAACTCCTCTGCAGCCTTTCTCCTACAGCAGAGGCAGGGAAGACAAGTGCCATCAGACAGGGCCATGTTTCAAATACCTGAATCTGAAAGTGTCATTCGCGGGTAGATTCTGCATTAGTGCCTGACATTGGCTTTTCTTCCCCCTGCATCATCTCTTCTTGTTCCTCCAGGTCTATGACAGACATTGGCAGGGCAATGAAGTGCTGGCACAGTCAAAGCTGAGCTCAGCAGCTGTGGCAAGGAATCTGTGCCAAAGGAGTCTTGAATTTTGAGGAGGTTTGAAGGCTAAAGCCATTGGAGTCCAGGATCACTTGCCCAATTCCTTAAACATGCATGCTGTGTGTACATGGGGTACTCTTTAGTGCATTCCATTAGTGGCGGGATTAGACTGGGGTATCATGTTATGCTCAGCACAAGCAAGATAGGCCAAATGGCCTCCTTTCAACTCTTTCTGTTTCACTGCGGGTCATGAAGGTTTAAGTTTTTTTATTAGTGTCGTAAGTAGGCTGACATTAACACTGCAATGAAGTTACTGTGAAAATCCCTTAATCACCACACTCCAGCACTTGTTCAGGTACACTGAGGGAGAGTTTAGCATGGCCAATGCATCAAACCAGATGTCTTTCGGACTGTGGGAGAATATCAGAGCACGCAGAGGAAACCCACTTAGACACGGGGAGAATGTGTAGGCACTGCATAGACAGTAACCCAAGTTGGGAATCGGTCCCTGGTGCTGTGAGGCAGCAGTGCTAACCACTGTGCCACTGAGGTGTTGGCGTTGTTTAAGAAGGGTGCCAGGCAAAAGGCGGGGAATTATAGGCCGGTTAGTTTAACATCTGTGGTGGGTAAAATGTTAGAATCTGTCATTAAGGAGGAAATTGTGAGGCATCTTGAAGGGAATTGCTTGATAGAGCAGACGCAGCACGGTTTCATTAAAGGGAAGTCGTGTCTGACAAATTTACTGGAGTTCTATGAGGATGTGTCTAGGGCGGTGGATAGAGGAGAGCCGGTGGATCTGGTCTTTCTAGATTTTCAGAAGGCGTTTGACAAAGTACCTCACAAGAGGTTATTGCAGAAGGTCGAGGGACATGGAGTTGGGGGTAGGGTGTTAGCGTGGATAGAGGATTGGTTGTCAAATACCTCGGGGACCTCGGGGTCCTTGTGCATGAGTCGCAAAAACCCAGCTTGCAGGTGCAGCAGGTGGTCAGGAAGGCGAATGGGATGCTGGCCTTCATAGCGAGGGGGATTGAATATAAAAGTAGGGAGGTCTTGCTGCAGCTGTATAGGGCATTGGTGAGGCCGCAGCTGGAGTACTGTGTGCAGTTTTGGGCGCCGCACCTGCGCAAGGGTATTTTGGCCCTGGAGGGAGTGCAGAGGAGGTTTACTAGGCTGATACCGGAGTTGAGGGGATTGAGCTATGAGGAGAGGCTGAATAAACTAGGCTTGTACTCGTTAGAGTTTAGAAGAATGAGGGGAGATCTCATTGAGACGTATAAGATGATGAATGGGATGGATAGGATAGAGGTGGAGAGACTCTTCCTGCTCAAAAAAGACAGTAGGACTAGGGGGCACAGCCTCAAGATAAAGGGGAGGCGGTTTAGAACGGAGTTGAGGAGGAACTTCTTCACTCAAAGGGTGGTGAATCTCTGGAATTCTCTGCCCGTTGAAGTGGTGGAGGCTGCCTCGCTAAATATTTTTAAGAAGCGGGTTGATGGGTTCTTGATAAGAGAGGGGATTAAGGGTTATGGGGAGAGGGCGGGAAAGTGGAACTGAGCCACAACAGATCAGCCATGATCTTATTGAATGGCGGGGCAGGCTCGAAGGGCTAGATGGCCTACTCCTGCTCCTATTTCTTATGTTCTTATGTTCTAAATAGGAGGCAGAGAGTGGGGGTCAACGGGTGCTATTCGGATTGGCGGATGGTGACTAGTGGAGTGCCCCAGGGGTCGGTGCTGGGGCCTCAGCTTTTTACCATTTATATAGATGATCTGGAGAAGGGAACCGAGTGTAGGGTGTCGAAATTTGCTGATGACACCAAGATTGGGGGAACGGCAAATTGTGCGGAGGGTGTGGAGAGTCTGCAGAAGGATCTAGATAGGCTGGGCGAATGGGCCAGGAAATGGCAAATGGAATTTAATGTTGGCAAGTGTGAGGTGGTCCACTTTGGTAGGAAGAATGGTAGGAAGGACTATTACTTACAGGGCGAAAAACTGCAGCAGGCGACGGTGCAGAGGGACCTCGGGGTCCTTGTGCATGAGTCGCAAAAACCCAGCTTGCAGGTGCAGCAGGTGGTCAGGAAGGCGAATGGGATGCTGGCCTTCATAGCGAGGGGGATTGAATATAAAAGTAGGGAGGTCTTGCTGCAGCTGTATAGGGCATTGGTGAGGCCGCAGCTGGAGTACTGTGTGCAGTTTTGGGCGCCGCACCTGCGCAAGGATATTTTGGCCTTGGAGGGAGTGCAGAGGAGGTTTACTAGGCTGATACCGGAGTTGAGGGGGTTGAGCTATGAGGAGAGGCTGAATAAACTGGGCTTGTACTCGTTAGAGTTTAGAAGAATGAGGGGCGATCTCATTGAGACGTATAAGATGATGAATGGGATGGACAGGATAGAGGTGGAGAGACTCTTCCCGCTCAAAAAAGACAGTAGGACTAGGGGGCACAGCCTCAAGATAAAGGGGGGGGCGGTTTAGAACGGAGTTGAGGAGGAACTTCTTCACTCAAAGGGTGGTGAATCTCTGGAATTCTCTGCCCGTTGAAGTGGTGGAGGCTGCCTCGCTAAATATTTTTAAGACGCGGGTTGATGGGTTTTTGATAAGAGAGGGGATTAAGGGTTATGGGGAGAGGGCGGGAAAGTGGAACTGAGCAGCGACAGATCGGCCATGATCTTGTTGAATGGCGGGGCAGGCTCGAAGGGCCTAGTCCTGCTCCTATTTCTTACGTTCTTATGTTCTTACTGGTGTGATCACTGTGTTGAGTGATAGTCAAGAGTTAATGGTTGAAGTATAGAGTTACATGGGCTTTCTTAACTAAGTGAAACATCCCTCATGACATGGAGATTATCCCAGCTATACCCGAATAACCATGTGGCAATTGGAGGGGTTAATCCTGGATGTATCCTGACCTGGATTGTCAGGAGGAGAAGATAACGGAGCACAGTGCTGTTTGGGAAAGCAAAACAATGAAACTTGGCGGAATCTTTGGCTGCACTGTAATCTAATAATTGCTGCAAAGTGGAGGACGTTTCGCCTCGGCTTGCCGACGGTCTGATTCGCTGCCGATGACATCAGTTGGCGTTGGGAAGGAGGCAGTTTCGCTGTCTCTCCTCCCCGGGAGCCGGCGAACGTCTGCGCTATAAAAGCGCTCCAGCCTCGCCTCCCAGGCTCACTCGCTCCCTGTCTAGTGCCCGCTCCGGACAGAGAGACTGAGGATGGCGACCATAGACGAGGACCCAGAGGCTTCGTGTAGCAAACTAAGCCCATCACCATCAAACACAAGCCTGACTCACCGATTCCTCGACAATAAGTTCTATTTACTAGTGGTTATTGGGGAAATTGTTACCGAAGATCATCTGAGATGTGCCATTTCAGATATAGAGCGAGGTAAGGGGCTTGCCAACAGCATTAATTGATATGAACGCGGGGCATTAGGAATAATGGCAGGGATGGGTGGGGGAGGAATGTTCAGTATATAAAATACTGAATTTATATGTAATATTGCAAAATCAAAACAAAATCACATTCCAATGATTTTGAAACTGGCTGGGCTTGCTTTTAGAATTTTAACCTGTACTTGTGTTTGCGACTTAGAAATAACCTTGAAGAAATCAAGATGCAGGGCACCGATGCATTTAAGAGATGCACTTTCATTTGATCCTTAATTTGTATTATGGATGAAAAGATAAATACTTAGCTGAAAGATAAGGCACCACTCCCTGTCTACTCCACATCCAAATCATCTGTTGGCATTGCGGGTCTGGGCTACCATTAAAGGCAATTGCGGAAATCTGGATCGCTGGCTTGTTTTCTTTTAATGTTTAAGCGCATTTATTGGAAACAGATAAAAATCCAGATCAGAGCACAATATTTAACACATAATGCTAAAGTGTTATCCCAAAGGTAGGGGCGGAATTGATGGAACAGTCCATTGAAATCCACTTTATTCCTTCACTGCATGTCGATCTTTAGCCAAAACACCTAAACAACAAAAAAAAGTACGACCAAAAATGGTATTGAATCAAGCAAAGTTCACCAGCATGTATAACAATGCAGCCACTCAGCTTGTACGGTAAAATGAAAAAAAACACCCTTTTTTTAATTGTCTGGCCATGATCTGCAAACTTATTGTAGCATCTTTTACATATGTGTTTTTATTGGGTACGTTTGCATTTGATATTTGGAATCAATGGGGTCATTTATTGCTTCTCTTCTGGGTGGGGCATTGAGGCATTGCATGGATTGAGTGAGAGGCGTTGTCTCCTGTGTCCGCCACCATGCATGAAAGCATGAAGTCTTATCTGAAATTGACAGCAAGCAGAAATCCCATTTGATCACATTCAAACCGCGGGGAGAATTGCATAAGAACATTTTTGTTGAAATGATGAGTGAAGAGTTGAATATTAAAGATTTCGGGGGGGGGGGGGGGGCGGGTAATAAAGAGAACCGAATGATGGTGAGAAATATGCTTTGCAACGCCCTGACTTGCTGCTGCTGCTGTATCTCATTCATTGAGCCGGTACCGGCCCGTGGGCGTGGCGCACTCTCCGCAGTGCGGTCTCTCCGGAAGCTGCGAGTGTAGATCCAGACAAAGGGAGGGACACTGAGACAGCCGCCTGCTGGGAATTGTAGTCCCGCAACACCCCCCACCTCCCACCCCCACCCTGAGATGTCAGGAGAGCTCTCAACACCTTTCAGAACTGAATGCAAAACGCATTGAAACGTTTTGATTCGAGCTGGTTCTATCATTGCTTTGCAACAGACAAATGGAGAGGGCGAGCTCAGCGTCAGGAGCAGAATTACTCTGTTCCTTCATTTAGAAAGAGATGAGGTGCATTTTCCTGCGGTTTAAAAGACACATTCCACACGCATTAGATTGTTCTGGAAAATTGAACTGTTGCCAAGTATTATCCGATGCTCACAGGGGGATACAAACATATATTTCAAACCAAGACCCCTTTGGGTATTAATTAGTGTGACAGGGGTAATACTGGTATCATTTGCAAATATTGTAAGAAGATATGGATTTTATACTGAAAAAAGTAGCAATTTCAGTTTCACAAGTATGTGACTTCCAGGATTGATGATATAGGAATGAAAAACAGTTTACTGATTATTATTTTGAGCAGTAGCACTGAGTGTAAATGGAAGAATAGAGAGCAAATTATATTTCCAAGATCACATCCACCACCCCTCTCCCTAGCATTAATTGAATGTAGGGGGCATACTTTTTTAAAAATCTATTAATAATTATTGCTGTGCTTTTGCCCAGGCCCACCTGTCTGTCCTTGGCTGGCTTTCCTATTTAAATTTCCTTAGGCTTCTGGACTCCATGTCTCATTGTTCATTCAGATGGGTGGGGCAACTAGAGCAGTCGATTTCTCCATAATCACTGGTTGCTACTCCATACTTAGTCAACAGGGGACATGCCTGTTCAAAGGTTGGATTGGGTTTAATTTTTCATTTTACCCTCTGCCACTGGTATTGGAAGGTTCCAGCTCATGGCAGGACAAAGAATATTTGTAGCTGAATAAAGGAAGCATATACTTTGTTGTCCACAAGTATACGCTTGTGCTTATGAATAAAATGAGTGACAGGATGCCCATCTATCTTCAGGCAGCAAGGTGAAACTGACTATACAGAGAAATTTAGAATTAAAAAAAAAATTAGGTCTGCTTGTTCTTCTTGAGCTAACTTGGGTGGTTTTTCTTACAATTTTAAATGAGCTTTTATTTAATTATAGCATCTTCCCTTTGTAACCAGAATCATGATATCCATCCATACTAAATGTTTGCTTTTTTCCTAATATTTTTATAAACTCATTTTAAAGATAGATTTTTAATCAATGGAGCAGATACCTTTTTGTATTGTGCGTACTGCCTTTTTCCTTTTTATCCTCCATCTCCACAATATAATCATTACAGACTTCCCCCGATCCTGCAAGTATAATTTAAATTGAAGATGGGCAAAAGCACATTTTTTGCAGCACTCTCTAAATATTGCGCTGTGATAGAAATTTTGTTCTGGCATACAGGTTAAATTTGTTCTCATTTGCAATATTTTCTAGAAATAGAAGTCAAAGCTTTCTTGTACATCCTTTTGGCTTCTGGCAGCACCATTGTTATTAGATTGGTATGGTAACGTAGTGGTTAAGTCTTTTGACTAATAAACCAAGGTCTGGCCGAATGATTTCACCCCCCCGCCCCATGGCAATTTGAGGATTTTAATTTTAAAAATTTGCAAACAAAGAAGAAAAGCTTGTATCAAGTGATCACAAAAATGACAGTTCTTGTAAAAAAAAAAATTCAACAAATACCTTTTTGGGGAAAGAAAGGCAATGTCCTCACCCAGTCTAACCAACAAACAACTCCTATTCCATACTAACATGTTGATTCTTAACCGCTTCTGAAGCGGCCTTGGCAATCTAACCGATTGCATCAAATCGAGGAGTGAACAACATAAGCCAGTCTTGCTATGGTACCTATATCCTTAGAATAATTTTTTTTCAAAAATGATGTTTTTCATTGTTCACTAAAAATGTAGAATGTAATGTATTGAACAGGTATTTAAATGATTCCTGGACATATGCAATAGTGAGATGCAGCATTGAGAGGCAGTTGTACCTGTCGGAGATGCTTTCTGATAATCAAGCAGGTACTTTACAAACCAGCTGATATGGGCAGTCAAGCAAGTCCACAGCAATAACCTAATAGATATTTTGATTCCCTAAACTGTCTGAGGTGACACATCTCTTTCACTGCAGTGATTAGAATTAGGAATTGGATGCCTGCCTGCACATTAAAATAATTAGTCACAGTATCCTTTTGCTGCTCTTCTGGCTTGCAAGAAGAAACTAATGTATCTGCAAGTTTGGCACAAGCAACTAACTGTAAATAATTGCAAGGATAGGATTTTGAATTTTATTGGCTTGAGGCCAATTCAGCAATTTAATGTTTGGCTCCAGGAACTAGTCAAAATTTTGGTTAGCAGAAAACAAACTGAGATCTGTTCAACTCTTGGGGCATAGGCATGGATATATTCTATTCCTTTGGAATTGCTGCCCTATTTCCTCGCTCATCTCAAGGAAAACCAAATTGGATATTAATTTATCAAGATTTGAATCGGGTGGATCAATGGTAGCTATTTAGTAAACATCAATTATTTCATTGCAAATGGTGGTTATATTGAGAATTGCACAGCATTATTGCCCAAAGGCTGTTTTGTTACTCAGTGTCGGTATGTTGCCGTCTTCCATGAGGGAAGATGTGACGTGACTCATGAGAAAGCATCTTTGCACTTCTAGTCAAGTACATCTCCTTCCCCAATTGAATCCCTGATAAGAACATCACAATTCTCTACCATTTCCTCTGGTATAGAGGAAAACTGATAGGGTGGATATTTAAAAACATGTTTTCCTCTTTTGAGGGAGATCGGAACAAGGGGAACACAGCATTAAAAATAAGGAGTCACTTCCTTAAGATGGAGGTGAGCGGAAGTTTGAGTGGTAGAGGCTGTGTTATTGAATACTTTTTAAGTCAGAGGTGGATAGACTCTTGAGTCTCAAGAGCAACAGGGGTAGGCAAAATTGTGACACAGGACCTCAATCAGATCAGCCATGATCTTATTGAATGGTGGCACAGACTTAAGGGGACAAATGGCCTTCTGCTTTTAATTAATGTCTCTGTTTTTGAGTAAAGGCATTCATCAGATGTTACATTTCCTACTTATCTAGAATAAAAAAATCTGTCAGTGGTGTAACTGTTCACTTAAGTCTAGATGTATGTGCTAACAATATAGCCAGCTTCTATACAGCCTAATTTCTCAAACAGATGTTCTATGTGTTAAAGATCCCCCATAGAGACCAATAATATTTTTAAAAGTTATTTGAATTTCCCAGTTATCATTGCAAAAGACAACTCAATGTTTACTGTAAC
Source organism: Carcharhinus amblyrhynchos (assembly GCF_965287045.1). Lineage (NCBI taxonomy): Eukaryota > Metazoa > Chordata > Chondrichthyes > Carcharhiniformes > Carcharhinidae > Carcharhinus > Carcharhinus amblyrhynchos. The sequence continues at coordinate 95,707,852 of NC_137328.1, forward strand.
AAATAGGTTATTCTGAGCCTGAGTCCACATGTAACATGAGAAATGCTTCCTTATTTGTGTTCGATGTTCAAACCTGCATAGTACTTTTAACATCGTGTGACCTGGATCCCTGTCACCATGGAAACCAGGTCACATGCGTTTGTTTCTGAGCAGATATCGTATGGAGTCACATAGCCTTGTCTCCAAACAATGCTATTTTACCTTGAATTAGAGAAGACAGTTTAAAATGCCTCCAAGTCCAGCATTCATAACAAGAATGATCACATTTGTGATGTTATATTTAATCAATATTGCATGAAATTTGATGTTAAAATGGAAATAATCTTTCTACAGAAATGTTATTATGCACTAAATATTTTTACTGCTCTTATTCTGGACAACATTGATTTACATCAGGAATATGGATCAATGGGGTTTGGTGTTCACCTGTGTCTTTAGCCAAGTGTAAATTTTCCATGGATACAGCTATTTGGCCTCGTAGGGCATTTGAACCAAGATCCAATCCTCCCTTGATCTTATGGTTACACATATGCACAAATTAGGATGGGTATCTGGCAAGAGGTCAGCTTTAGAAACCCTGTCTGATTTTCCTTTTCTCAACCTGTGGTGCTGAGACCAGCAGTAACATTCTGACTAATGTCCTGCCAGAATCAGCCTACTCATCAGATACTGAAGATTAAACTTGGAGCTTTCCTGGCACATAAGGCTCAGTCCTGGATAGTGTTCATTAAATTTAAAATGACTTACTATATTACTTTTGAACTGTCTCAAAGCACTATATTATGATGTTGTAATTTTTTTGGGCATCCATGGGAGTTATTGGAATGACAGGGTGTTCAAAACTCTCTTGACCTTGGCAGGACCAGAGATCCTGCTGGTGGGAGGGGCTGTAAAATTTCTGCCAATGCAATCATTGCACTGGAACCTAAGGGATACCAGCTAGTTACAATCATTTTAAATACATAATCAGTGATATAGAGATTGAGCAAAGTGCATGTCCTTTACTATAAATTCAGGTATGTACCAGAGATAATCCCATATCGCTGCTTTTCTTTTCAGGTATCCGCTCCTGGGACACAGACTTGATAGCCTGCAACCTAGACCAAGAACTCAAACTCTTTGTATCACGTCATTCAGCTAGATTTTCAGCAGATGTTAGAGGTAAGGCTTGTTGCAAATGCAACCAGAATTGTAGCTAGTACACCAGGCTACAAAAATAAAACTGTTTGTGCTAGATTGTTTAATATAACCATAAAATGAGACCGGTGGTCTTCACATTATTCATTAGCTTGTTTTAAACAGGTGCAAAATCAAAATTAATTTAAGTTCACAAAAATATCACTAAACATCGAATCAGTAATACTTCTATGCTTAAAAATACTAATTATTTAAATATTAGACTGTGTGAACTTGCAAGATATCACCCATGCCCACCAAAGCTATGAATCTTCTGCAGGTCTTTAATAATATTCTGTTTTCACCATTTAATCTGGGTGTAGTTCCATTGGGCAAGTTTTTCTAAGCAATGCACCAATTAATAATTTACGAATGATTGTTTTTAGCCAGTTTGGAGGATCAAGTAACACAAGATGCAGACTGTTAGTATGTGGATTCAATCTGGTTTTATGCTATGTGGCTGAAGTTTAGTTGGGCTTCCACAGGTCACCCATGGTAATTGTCAGAAATACCCGTTTCCCTAACTTTCTCTGAAACCTCTACTAGACTTAATGGCAAAAGACCAGTGGAATCTCAATAGAATTTCAGGATCAAAATGTATAAAATGACATGACTTGATTATCTTGGTAATTGGAGCTACTGAGATGTGTTCAATTCCATTTGTGGTTCTAGCCGGCACTGCTACAGCTTGTGAAACCAAGGATTATGCAAAAGCAAATGAATAAAAGTGATTTTGAAAATGCTGTTAATGGCTTGCAATATCTGTCTGGTGTAAACAGGAAATGGGGTTGAAATTATGACAGGACTAACCCCAAACTGTGGTCCTTGCATCACATGCAATCCCAGAATATTTTGGTCACCAACATATTTGTGGCAGTAATGTGCTTGTGAAAGACACCTGCAAGAGAAAATAAATTGTCATCTTCACCATTCTGATGATCATCTCCCACAGGAAATATTATCTGTAATGAATTAAAGTATTGAAAATCATGGGTTTGATTGAAATACTATTCATATCAAAGAATGATTATGACGTGCCTAATTCCACTTCTATGTAGCTGAAGATTGCTTTTATATTTTTCTATATGTGAACACAAGTAACCAAAGAAATGTCACAACAGTTCCCTGAATGATCAATGGGTTGAAGATGCTATTGGTTGTTGCATTAAGCCAATGGTCTCTGAGATTGATTCTTGACTAGTACAGACCAGGAAAACAGTTGGCTGCTTCTAACTGGTTTCATCCTTGCAGTAGGGAGGGAACATCAGCAAAGGTTTGCAGACAGTGCTGATCGTATCCAGTGACTCTAGCTAGAAATTCATGTGTGGCTATCTGGTGAAAGCAGGACTGCTTCCATAATTGGGGGGGAACAAATTGCCAGCATTCACCCTCTACTGTGATAGCAACCATTTTCATGTATACAACCACTTTAAGATAGAATGGTGCCCAAGGCACTTCACAAAATAAGGAAGGAAACTACTTGCGTACAGGGAATTTCCACATAAGCAAGGACCGGAGGATTCCTATTTCCTGTGGAGTGAGGAAGGAGTACAGAAAAAAATGAAGAGAAAATCAGGGTGGAGGGGGGCGGTTAAAATCAAACACTATCTTATAGAGATGGTAGTATACAGGGTCGAGTTAAAGCTACATGCAACCTAAGATTTGTAGAAGTTAACTGTTGAATATATTTTTGAAAATTCTCAACAGTCAATATGGAGAAATTAACAAAAGCATAATTCTTTTTTCCAACATTTGAGATTTTTAAGGAATATTTTGTTGGAAAGCTGTCATTTATTTTGGATCTAGGATAGAAAAGACTGGGGGCAGCTTCCTACAGATGGGTGATTCTGCAATCTATTCAAATGAGGCAATGTTTCAAATACTTCAGAAAGATTGGCCTTAGAATAGCAGATAAATTAATCCGTGGATGCATAGTTGTCTAGAACACTGGGACATTGGGCACATGTGAAAGAAATCAGTATTAAATTGTCTTATTTTAAAAACAAACTAAAGATAATATTCTTTGTCAGATGCTCTTTTCTGCCTTCTGACATAATCATTTCCAGTGTGACATCACATGGTATTACTTTAGCTGTAGAATGGGCAGAATGATTTTGGCATAACATGTCACCAATTTCTTCAAGAATTTGGTAAATTCATCTATAGGCAAAATATTTACTTGGTTAATGTACAGTTTGGCTTGATATGGATTTGAAATTCAATTTAGATCTTAACCCTAGAGTTTTTTAGGCAATGTGTTTTAATATCGATCACAGTGAAACATGTACACCAAGTCCTAAGACGTAAAAAGCAGAGGCTGCTCTGGGCTATGGACAGACTGTAAAACTGGTAATCATTGAGATTTGATTTTGCAACTGCAGCTGGTTTTGACATGCCACAAGTTCTTGGAACTTGTTCCTCCTTCAACTAATCACTGAAGCATGATATAATGGCCCAATATCAATGTCTTTTATATTCTACCTTGAAGAGATGTCTGGCCTTCACTCAGTCTCCCTCTGTGCAAACATTGGGAATGTGGTAACATACAGAAAACAACAATGGTTGATGATGCACTTGTTACTACCAAAGGGAATTGCAGCACAGGAGCAGGCCTTTCAGTCCTTCAAACCTGCACTGACCATGCTGCTGACTGAACTAAACCCTCCATCCTTTTGGGGACTATATCCCTCTATTCCCATCCTATCTATGTATTTGTCAAGATGCCCCTTAAAAACTTGTTATACCACAACATTACTGAATGGATTCTGTACTGTAACCATTTGCACAATTCATTCTAATAACACCAAATGAAACTCTTTCAAGGTATATCCAATATATTGTTTTTCTAGTACATGTTAGATTTTAAAAAGATGTTTGAGGATCATTATAGATCGATTTAATAGTATCACATTATACTAACCAACAACACAAATACTACTGTCTCTAACTGAGTTGCAACACCAACTTTTATCAAGTGCTATGATCCAGAACATATTGGCTTTAAATGCCATCTGATTGATGCTCTTATAACATTTGGAGGTTGCTGCAGAGCAATGAGCACACCATATTGGTTTGAATTTTCATTCGATGCGGGAGTTGGGAAAATTCCTAGCTTAGCCCACACGGGAGAAAGACAGGATTTTTGTTGGGTGTGAGCTGCAGTTAGACCAGCTGACTGGAAAAGAGTTTGGAGGCAGTTGTGGGCTGTTTAAAAGGCTCACCTCGGTGCAGTGGGACTTGTCCTCCTTTATAATGAAAAAGGTAAGGCCTTGTATTCTGCACATCCAACACACAGTCCATGCCACCTCATGCACCGTGATGCTAAGCTATGGCACTTCGAATCCCGTTCACGTACTATACAATGTACAGGAACAAGGAACCCAATAAAAATTATTTAAAAAAATTAATCATTCATAATTTTCCATTTCCTTTGTAAATCAAATCCTCTCTTTATAGCATGTCAATAAAAGCATCCATGAGTCAGCCCTCTTAGTATCCAAGCCAGAAACTGAAGGCATTTGAAACCTTTCTACCTTTATAGAAGTAAGCATTTTTTCGATTGACAGTAAAGATCAGAGTTAAAGCTGTCAATCCATTATTGGATTGTAATGGATATTTGGGCTCTCAAACAAGCTTAATTATTATAGATATTAACGTGAGGGATTGGGCCAAGGCATGGTTAGGGGTAGGGGGGGGGGTGATGGGGACATGCGGGCCTTGACTTGCCTTTTAAAATCTTCCTTCATGCAGACACACGAAAGCTTGGCGTTCATAACACTTGAGTTGCCACGAACTACAGTTCTTTGCAAAGTTGACCCAACCCCATGATCGTTGTGGGGAACTCGGATGTACACGTCTATACCTCCAGTTGTGCTATCAATGTCTTGAGTGCAGGCTAATGACCCAAAACAGCTTAAAATGTATTTCTGAAAATTGGAAACCATGGAATGGTATCAGGGATCCCAGCCATCATTTTCACCCCTCCACTGAGCCTCGCAAATTCCATGAAAATCCAGCCGAGGATGTGAGTTAGGGCAGTAAAGCTTTATTCTCCCCTGCTAAAATATGTATTTATGAACATTTGTAAAGTTACATTCATTAACAATTCATAACCATTACAGAAAGTGCAATAAAGTCCAACTTGTTTCCATAGAGTATGTGGCATTCTTGAGGTGCCTCAATACATCAGCAGTTACAAGGAATATTTACAATATATCTTCCATACAAAGATACCACCCGAGAGGGTTTTACATAGTTTCCAGCTGCTGGGTATACTGTGGCCTAATGAGCCACTCAGTTGTACCAAACCACTCACAAAGTCAAAATCCTGCAGCTGCTTTCCTAACAGCACTGTGGGTTACCTATACCACATGGATTGCAGCAGTTCGAGAAGGCCGCTCAGCACCACCTTCCCAAGGGCAATTGGGGATGGATAATAAATGCTGGCCAAGCATTAATAAAAACAGGTGGACCTTAAACAGTATTCTTTGTGGTGACTCCCCCAAGCTTTGTGCATCTCTTTGCACGTAGTTGGAATGTGCCAGTCTGCAACACTCAGTCACGTACATCTCTGCACTGGAAGAGCAATATGTTTCAGGCAAGCAGGAGTATCTCTCACCAAGTTGATGGCCTCCAGCAGTAGTTGATGTTTCTCTGTGGGAACAGCTGATGGGACCAAGTCCTGTATCACAGAGCTGTTTGGGCTGAACCTCAACAAAAATCTTTGCATCTCTTCCCAGACCTACTTTGCAATAGGACAATATAAGTTCTGAAGTAAACCTTCAAAACTATGCAGAGCAGTGTGGAACAGAAAAGTAAGATTCTCTACGTATTAACAGTTGCATTTGGCTGCATTTATTTAAAAAAAAGTGAAGTATTTTAAAAACTGGATTTTAATGTGTTAGGTTAGTGTTGCTAAGTGAGAAACACTTTTTCGAAAGCAAGTACCTCATTCCTGAATAGACAATAAATGCTTGCGTAATTGGTAACAGAGTGATATCCAAGCTGTAGTAAAGCTGAATGTGGCAGGACTATCAAATTTAGCTCTGCCTTTCCACGGGCAAAACACGTTTATCACGGTCTACAATTTAATTTACTTTCAGTAAGAAAGTTTGAAGAGGGATGATCAGAGGGAAATGTATCAATATTGTGATGTCTGCGAAGAGCGCTGAACTGACACTCATTTCCTGGAATTGATCAATTAAACACGGGCTTGACAAAGAAAAGAAGGATTCTGAGCGTGTAGACTTACATTAAATATTCTTGTTAGATTCCTTCATTCAATTCATCGTCCTTGAGCTTCCATATTGGGCAATTTCATGATGGTCCAGACTTCTTATTTACATTTTACGCAGTTATAAATCTTCAGTCTTCTGGCTGGCTTTATTGGTTTTTCCTGAGTGTCTCCAGACACGGTTTACATTACTTTCTCCAGCACGTGCCCTCTCTCTCATTTATATTTTAACTTGACTGCTGTGCAAAACATTATTTTATGCTGCAAGCAGACAGTTTTTTAATGTTGGAGGACTGTCTTACACATGATGAAATAATGTATTTTCCAGAAAATAATCTTTGGTTCTTTCAAGTTATTGTTCACAGAACTAATTTTGATAGAAGTCAGTCTTATTGTTGTTTGTATATTCAGTGCAGTAATGACATTAGTGTTGATTAAAATACACATGGGTCTAAAATATTAACAATGAAATGTCATGACTTCTTTTTCTGTGTGCTTACTCTTCCTCAGAATGAGAAGGAGTAAAATTCTAAATAGCTAACTCAATGTAACTATTAGCAATAATTGGTGGATGTACAAAAAAAAGCTTGATAAGTAAGTAAATTTGGGGAACTAGTTATTTTTAAGTTTGATGTTCAAATACAACTGGAGATTTCTTTTCAAGGATGAAGATTGCAACCACCCCAAAGTGCCATACTCAGGATTTTAAGTTTTGCATTAAGCAAAATCACTTGCTCAGCTGTACACACATAGCTGTTACGAATGGAAAAATATTGATTTTTTTCATGAGAGACTTTTGCTTTAAGTGAGTGATTAACACTGGGTGAAACGTCCCACTCTGCCCGCCACCAGAATTGTAGAGGGCAGGACAGAAAATTTGGCTGACCATTTAAAGATCCGTTGATCGGGCAGGAATTCCCAGACTTGGGGCTTGCATGGCTGGAAATTCCCATCCCCAGTTTTGCACTGCATTGTGGACATTATAAGATGACTGAAGGACGATGGCATGTTATCTGTTTAATGCATTGATGAGGTGGCTTTTCTTCGACGAATCAAAGTCTCCTTGTGCAGATGGTTGTATTTGAGAGTTGCATTGGCATTAAGGTTTATGCCACCCATTCCTCAAATAGTGGGGTTGCAATCTCCCTGGCTTGGCAGGAAGGAAGAGAAAATCAGTGTGATTATCATCCAGCATAGCTTCTCAACCCCTCTTGCTGGCTAGTTACAGAGCATTGTGGGCCTGCCAATTTTACCAGTCAACAAATGATATGTTGCAAAAGGGAATATGAAGAAGAAAAAGTAAAATGACTTTGCAAAACAAAATGTTGTGATGGGGAGGGGACCATGTGGGTAAGCATTAAATGTAACATTTCAAATTGAACAAGAATTGAAATGTGTGGTTGCTGTGGAATAGAATTGTTTTAAACATGCAGAATCGGTTCTTCATTTAACTGATTTATATTTTCGAATTTGTCACTCAAAGGAAAGGAATATGTCCACGGTGTAAATCAGAAGGAAGTGAGATGAGCAGAGTGTGGTGGCGTAACAGCTCAGTCCTTTTAATGTGAGATCTGTTGTTCCAGTTGACAGCAGTGATGAATTATTCCATCAGTTCCATTGAAATCCTTTTAAAATGTGTATAGTTCGCAGTGCAGTGAACATCCAGGCATAGGAACGGCAAAGGCCTTTTAATGAGGTAACATTTTAAGTTTGTTGAGTAGGACAAATAATATTCTACATTACTGTAATGATATGGCTTATTAAAAACCACAAGGAACTATGAAATTATACCCTTTGTGCACATCATTTATGCAATCTTTAATTAAATGAGTAGTTCTTATCAATTTCCTTGACTTGTTGGAGCTGTGGGGTGGTCAGTGGATCTGGTGAAGCATCAGAAAGTCTGGGTTCCCCTGCACACAGTGAAGTATTGACTGCACAGCATGGGTGTGGAGTCACCAAGGGTTCCTTAGCCGGAAATAAATCTGATTAACAGGCTTGGCTTCTGTTTGGGTGTGGAGCCACTCAGAAGGAACCACAGAACCAGGTACGTTCACGCCTAGGAAGATCCGATCCTAAGTGGGGGAAACCAGAGGCTTTATGGGGAAGTTAGAGGCCGTGGGTTGAGAAGTTGAGACATTGGAGGACTTGTTGCGGTTAGTTAGGAAGAAAGATTGGAGGAGGGGGAAATCAGAGGCTTCGGTGGGGGGGGGGGGGGCGTGGGGAGGAGGTGTTGGTGGTGGTGGGAGCAATGAGGTCAGAGGAGGAGGGTGGGAGGTTGGGGTGTGTTTAATCACAAGAGGTTGTCCAGGCAGGCACAGTGGATCCAGCAAGCAAATGGAAAGGTACTTGCCCCCTGGTCCAACCCTCCCTCTCTTCCGTTTAACTGGCAGCTTTCTTGAGCCTTGTATCAGATGGTGAATAAACATGAGGCATGCAAGCCGTATTATAATATATAAATTGCCAGCCTGCCACTTGAGAGGCTGCTTTCCCAACAGAAGTGGGTGGCTTGGGCTTCTCCCCATTATTAGGAGCAGGGATTCAGGATGATTAATCTTTATCCTTCCTGACTTTCCCATTCATACATACTGAGAAAAATGTATTCTCCTTTAGGCCTCTCAGACTGAGAGGGACCAATTCTATTTGTTATTTGTGTTAAAACTTGGTACACATTGTTGTAAATTCTCCAATAGGTTTTCCTACTCTTTCACAAACAGCTGCTCCTAAGCTGTGTCATTGTTGTTCTTCCTGTCATTAGGAAATGTAGGAAAGGTTGCCAAGTTTTACCACAATCTCCTGGAGAGGAAACACCCTGCCTTTTGCTTGCCACCATTCTCTGCTTTGGGTGTTTGAGTGGATTATGGGTGTATACCTTTACCCATTCCACAGTATGGTCCATCGGTTGCATCATCATTGTGTGCTCTCAAGCTGCCTCAGAGAGGTATTGTAATTCCTGAAAGGTTATCAGCAGGGATTTTGCTATTTTTTTCCTAAATATATTACTCTGGCATTATTTACATTGTGATTTAATTGATTGATTCATTCATCTAACTTCTACACTCTTTCTCAAAATGTGTTGGTTCTCCTTTTAATAGTAATCTTTCTTAAAAGGTACTCACCATGTCACTTTTTGATTAGATAATCACAGTTTTGAGTTCTGATGTTGCCCTGCCAGCAAGAACAGAGTATTTGGTACTCAGCCAAAACTCCATCCACTACAGCAGGACTGGAGAATCCCAGCTGCAGGCAAGGTCAGAGAATTCCGGCCTGTTTCTCTAAATCAAACCTGTTTCATTAAGCTTGGCCCTTTTCAATTGTGAGTTTCTCACCATACAGTGCAAGATATTCCACCCCATTAAGGGGAGCAGCTGGCTACACCAAACTCAGTTTCCAAAACTGCAGGCATTGCAATTACAGTGAATCAACAAAGTCAATGGGAGAGAAAAATCAGGCAGGATGTTAAAGGGGATTGTCAGTGGGTTCATTGCCGCCTGCTTTGCAATATCACCAAGGACCACCTACATCTCCTGTTGGTAGATTATGGGCTGTTTTTGATGATTGTGGGACTGTTTTTGACAATTGTGGCAGGTAAGGTGTCATGAAATTGCTTCAACTGCATAATAACTATTTGGCTTAAAATAGAAATAATGCTCCACATCACTTTGTCTTAATGTGATATGGATTGTCCACTGGGAGCAAACTGGGGTGAAATGCAACATTAAAAAGGTATCATTAAAAACCGTGTTCAGTTTCACATGGGAAAAACGATCCCAATGTTGCAATTAAGTTGAATGCTTATCTATGTGCAATTAGTATACATTAATGGCCCTTTAACTGTGTAAGAGAAAGGGTGTAATGACACTAGACTCCACCTGCAGCTCATATAATAAAGATTGTGTCATTCTGAAGTATATACATCATAAGATGTCTTTGCGAAATTCTTTAAAATTCAAATTATTAAGAGATGTTGCAGAGAGGATAATTTCTGTAAATATTAGTGTATTGATTATGATATTTGAATATGCTGATAGCAAGTAGCATGCTATATTTTAATAATGCTTTGTGTGCAGGATTGACCATATGTGTCCAATGATGTATCTGTGACGTGATTTGTATATTTTAAATTAAGTTTCCCATGGAATCTTCATGGAGAGATGAATCTCCTAAATTTTCAATCATTCAAACAAACAAAATATCCACAGAATGTGAGGGGAAATCCACAACTACGAAAATTCTTGTCATTTTGTGGACGCAAGTGCCCACCTTGCTGACAGTGACTATTTTCCATTTCACTTTCATGTTGCACATGAATTCTTTCCCTTGAACTGACTTTATTCCAATATCATACAGAAACCCTACATTGCAGAAGGAGGTCATTTGGCCATTGCGCCTGCACCAACAACAATCCACCCAGACCCCATTCGCATAATGCCACATATTAACGCTACTAATCCCCTTGACACTAAGGGGCAATTTAGTATGTCCAATCCACGTAACCCGCACATCTTTGGACTGTGGGAGGAAACTGGAGCACCCGGAGGAAACCCACGCAGATGGGAAAATGTGCAAACTCCACACAGACAGTGATCCAAGCTGAGAATCGAACCTGGGTTCCTGGTGCTGTGAGGCAGCAGTGCTAACCATCATGCCGTATCAATAGGTGATCTTATCTAACATCTTTCAGTGCTTCTTGTTCCTTTTCACTGAGGAAATTACGTTCGCTCTCTAGCCATACAATAAACTGGCAGCCTTTTCTTTTGTTTCAGTGGTGTAGCACTTCCATCAATCAATAAACACAAGGAACCCCAGAGAGCGAACCATTTTTATTGCAGAATCCTTAATGCATCTGCATGGGCTGTACCTACAATGCACTGTGTCTTTGCAAACAAAATTTTGCATTAGCCGCAGAAGCGGATTAGTTAAATTCTCATAGTAATCCGTTAAAATCTTTGCTTTTTAGCTGGAATAAAAGGCTGTCTGCTGCATCAAACGGCCCTTGAGGTTGCTGGTCGATCTTTCTTTGTCCTTGGAGTTCCCTAGTGAGAGCATTTGTTCTGTAGCTTGTGGAAAATTCCATCCCTGCAAATATAACCCGAGCCAGTATGTCTGCACTGCTTGGACAGACTAATGTCATTGAAGGACCAGCTAACATAATGGGAAGTCAGTCAGGCTCTTTTGGTTTTAATGGAAGTGGAATAATAGATTGATAATCTCAGAGCATGTATTCAGGGGTAAAGAAATAAATTTAGCACATTTGCTAACCATTACTGTACAGCAAACAGATATAAGTTCACACTTCTTAAATTATTTCATTTTGCTCCTTATTTGCACAGAGACTATCCTAACTGTTCATTTTATCACTAAGTTGTTTTGTACATTAATTTCAGGATATGCAAGATCACAAAGTACAGCTCTCAAAGATAAAATGTGAAACACAACAAGCTTTTTTTAAAATCAATGTGTTAACTTGGAATTGTCTTTATTTTTATCGCAAGTAGGCTTACTTTAACACTGCAATGAAATTACTGTGAAAATCCCCTAGTCGCCACACTCTGGCACCTATTCAGGTACACTGAGGGAGAATTTAGCATGGCCAATGCACCTAACCAGCACATTGTTCGAGTTGTGGGAGGAAACTGGAACATCCAGAGGAAACACACGCAGATGCGGGGAGAATATGCAGATAGTGACCCAAGACAGGAATCGAACCCGGGTCCCTGGCATTGTGAGGCAGCAGTGCTAACCATTGTACCACCATGCCACCTGTCTTGTCCCTTCAGTGGAGATGTAGCAAATATTCCTTCCAACTGTAGGTACTTTGCCTGAGTATCACATGGCATTGTATTGAAGACGGAGCAATGACATGCCTGAAATGGATAAGTTACCATGTATTGAACTACTCAGGATGCATTAATATATCTACAAAAGAGTAAATGGAGCTCTTCAGGGCTTGATGGGATACTGAGAGATTGTTTTCCCTGACTGGGGAATCTGATACACGGGAGCGGACCTCTTAGGTAAGAGGTTGATCACTTAGGACTGAGAGGAGGACAATTTTTTTCACTTGAATGATTTGAACTTTTGAAATTTTCTACCCCGGAGGATTGCAGATACCCCATCATTGAATATATTTACGGCTGGGGTAGACACAATGTTAGTTTGTCAGGGGATCAGGAAGTCTTTCAGTGCAGTGGTAGCATCTGGGTTCAAGCCCAACACTAGGATTTGTTGGCCATGGAAGGAGCATTCAACATGGTTCAATGGATTGATGCTCAACTTGGGAATCCCTCCAACTCCTCCCTCCACTATTCTGCAAAGTATGGAGCAATGCTCAACCAAGGAATCAAAAGATATGGGATCAGATGGGAAAGTTCAGTTGACCCAGGATAAGCCATGGTTGTATTGAATGGTGGAGTGGGCTATACAGTCAGTGGGTCTTTATGATATCCCATCACATGTGTACTTGTATGTGTTATTTACAAATCCTGCACATGGAGTTAAGGTTACCAACCCTCCAAGATTGGCCTAGAGGCTTCAGGAATTAAAGATCAATCTCCAGGACAATGCTGTATGCTATCCTGGAGAATAATTGTAATGAGATTAAAAATGATTTATTTTTTCATTTTCTTTGAAGGATGTAAAAATATTGAATATGAGGAAATAAAGGCTATTTGGCTGATGGTCAAGCATCATCCAATTGGGTAATTTTGTTTGCTTTCTAATTGGTTTAGGAAGATAGTGTGTTAATGTTTGGAGCGTAGGAGAGAAGTCATATGATGAAAGGTCCTGCAATCCATTTAAACACACTTAATAACCCTGCATAGGGTTATTAACCCTGCAAAGTGCAAGCAGTGGTTATGAACAGGCTGAAGAGGATGATTGACATTTTCCTGATCCCAGTGTCCTGTCTGCTTGGAGATGACAAGGAGGAAAATGATCGAGGGATGGTGAGGAGTGGGGGAGGGGGGTTGCCTATCATGACTGAGATGCTGGGAATAATTTGGGATAGAGTGGAAGAGGACAAAATGGCAGCTGAGGTAGCGTTTTGGATAGTTTCAATTTGTAACTTGAAGGCTCATGAACTTCTGTCACTGTGTTGGAAATGACTGCGGAAGAACAGGCAACACGGGCTTTGAGGTGACAATTTGTTCTGGGAAAAAAACGAGTTGTGATTTCACCTGTTTCCTTCAGTGTGATTACCCCAGGATCAATCACCTGATTCAGCAACCAATGGCCTTCAGCTGAGAGGATACAGAGATGGAAATTATATTAAGAGAATGATGTGGGTGAAATGGACAGTGAATGGAATGAAGGTAACAGTGAGAATTAGAATGGAGCTGGTAACAATAGTCAGCATAATACAATCAATCTTACGACTGTGGTGAAATAATTTTAAGTGTTGGAATTTATACTAGAATTCACAGGCAGCATAATTGAGCACAGCTATACAGGAGGTATACGGAGGTATTTATTGATAAGAAACTTGCTACAGGAGGTTTGCTGCCCTGGAGCAGAGCTCCAGTCTTTACATGCTCACTACACGACTGCCAGAAAATTCTCTGTCCAAGAGAGGATTCCACCCTCAGGGGTGATCACTCACTCTCAGATTCCATTGGTTCCTCAAATCAGGTGACTTGCTCCTACTAAGTTGCCTTAAAGAGACAGACATGACATACACAACATTGCTAGCCTGAAAATTGAGGCTAGATGGAAAGCAATGTTTGGCCACTTAAGAGCCTCCGCTGGGACAAGGTTGGGCAGGAATTTATTAGGAAGGCCATCCAACATAACTTACCCTTACCTCCAGCGCTCTCTCACCACCCCACCCCACTTACACACCTGCCAGCGGAGGAAGGTAAAATTGTATCCTGTATGTTGAAACATTTATAGGGAATGTGATCAAGTGCTATCTTCTGTACGGCTGGTTTTCCTGCTTTGTTTTGATGCTGTGATGTGCAATATATTACTTCGGAAACACATTTTGTTTAGTCTGAAGCTTTTTTTCAGACTGAAGAAAGATTTTCTGGCTAGAATTTTACTGGCACTCCCGCCCTGATTCCATAGGTGGGCTTGGAGAATGGCGTTCTCCACTGGCTTCAGGCGGGATCGTACGAACCTCAGGCAGACATGGTGGTAAAATTCCGCCCAGTCTAATTTAGTTGAGTCTCTTTTTTGTTGCCACGTGCTGCTGGATTGCCGAGCAGCAGCAGAAACAAACGGAATCACTGAATGAACTTGTGATTCAGAAATATTGCCATATCATTTTAATAGCCAATATTTTTTGAGACTCATGGACTCAGATTTTTAATGAATTAAGATTTGAAATTTTAAATTAAAGATCTAATCTTTCAGCCGCTTCTTTGATTTACGATACAATCCTTCACATAATAATTCAATAACTTGTGTACCTTTAGGACAAACGTTTATCATTTCCAAGTTCCACTTTATTAGATTGCTTTCTAATTTTATGTATTCTCAAATTGAACAAAAGATGTTTGGTGATTTTCTGATTTCCAGCATCTGTAAAATATAAAAGCATTGCTGCTTTTAGTACAATTCTCAATTGGTTACATCTCAAGCAGAGTTGTATCTTTTAAGATGCTCTAAGTGAGGCTCGGGTGAATGGGTACATGTTTGTTGCCTGTTGCCCAATCTCTCATTCATTATCACGTTGCCATTAATCTCATGAGATAACTAAAGGTTGTTTACAACTAGACCCTTCCTTGTGTTAATGTCAAATACGCAGATTTATTTAGTACTTGATAGCCAAAGGTGTTTAAATTTGATGGACCATTTAAATACCTTTTTTTTAAATCAAAGTTAATGATTTGGCCATGGCAAGAATGTAATTTTTCACAGTTAATTAGCCCAAATGGACAGTTTTATAAAGCAAGTCATTATTTCAGAGGCAGTGGTGAAAGCTGATGTTTATGGTGACTAATGAAACAGGTTTTAATTTCACGCTTAAGGCTGGATATTCACAGTTACAGGGACTTGGGAGCCATTTAAAAACGGCTGGCAAGAAACCATTCTGGGATCCCGGGAGAAGATTAATGCACGTGGGACACAGGGTAATTTGATAAAATGGATTCAAAATTGGCTCAGTTGTAGGAGACAGGGGTGATGACAGATGGCTGCTTTAGTGACAGGAAGCCAGTGTCCAGTGGTATACCACAGGAATCTGTGTTGGGTACCCTATTATTCATCATTGTCATCAATGTCATTTATATAAATGTGGGGGGTAGGATTGGTAAGTTTGTGGATGAAACAAAGATTGGCCAGGTGATTAACAGTGAGGCAGAGTGTATTGGGCTACAAGGGATGATCAAATGGGCAGAGAAGTGGCAGATGGACTTTAACCCTGAAAAGTGTTGGGTGGCATGGTAGCATAGTGGTTAGCACTGCTGTTTCACAGCTCCAGGGTCCTGGGTTCAATTCCCAGCTCGGGTCACTGTCTGTGTGGAGTTTGCACATTCTCCTCGTGTCTGTGTGGGTTTCCTCCGGGTACTCCGGTTTCTTCCCAAAAATATCCAAAGATGTGCAGGTTAGGTTGATTGGCTATGCTAAAAAATTGCCCCTTAGTATCCAGGGATGCGTAGGTTAGAGGCATTAGTGGGTGTATTGTGTAGGAATATGGAGGTCGGGCCTGGGTGGGATTGTGTTTGGTGCAGACCCGATGGGCCGAAGTGCCTTGTTCCGCACTGTAGGGTTCTATGATTCTATGAATTTAACAAAGAAATATCACATAAATGACAAGGCAGTAGGAAGTTATGTGGAACAAAGGGACCTTGGTGTCTCTGAAGACAGAAGGACGTGTTAGTAGGGTGGTGAAAAAGGCATAAAGGACACTTGCCTTTATCAATCGAGACAGATTACAAAAGCAGGGAAGTCATCTTGGAGCTGTATAGAGTTTTGGTAAGGCCACAGCTAGAGTATTGTGTGCAGTTCTGGTCGCCACATTATCAGAAGGATGTGATTGCACTGGAGGGGGTGCAGAGGAGATTCCCCAGGGTGCTGCCTGGGATGGAACATTTACATTATGAAGAAAAATTGGATAGGTTTGGGTTGCTTTTGTTGGAGCAAAGACAACTGAGAGGGTGACCTGATTGAGATGTACAAGATTGAGGGGCAGGGACAGAGTAGACAAGGAGCAGCTGTTCTCCTTGTGTGTACATTTTGAGAATTAAGTGGCTGGTCGAAAGCTAGTAGAACTGTCAGTGTGGTGGAAAAACCCTCCACAGGGTTGCTTTTGGTCACAGCTGCTGGGCTCTGCACTCAACGAAAGACTGCTCCAATGATGGATAATTGTCCTTTTGGAAAATGACCTCTAAGTGGGTCCTTAATCTGTTGCCACCTCAGTGGCGCATGCAGCTGACTTTGTTCCAAGCCTTTCCCTGGGAGTTCCTCCAGATGCGGAGCTGTCCCAATGCAGCTTTCCCCTATTTTCCTGGCCCCTGTCTCCACAAGGTCAGGCACATTCTCCTCCAACATTTGTGGTGAAGTCTGAAACTCAAGTCCCACTCCAGGGCTTGAGTACAAAAATCAAGGCTGCTGCTCTCGTGCAGTACTGAGGGAGATCGGCACTGTCTTTTGAACGTGGTGTTAAACTGAGGCCTCAAGTGTTTGGTTGGGTGGATGTAAAGGATCCCATGAAGAGCAGGGGTTCCTGGTGTCCTGGCCTTTAATTATCCCTCAACCAACATCATAAAAAAACAATGATCCAGTCATTTATTACATTGCTGACTGTGAGAGTTTGTGTGCAAATTAACTTGTGTTTCTTACATCTCAACCATGACTACACTTCAATAATCACTTAACTGATAAAGCCTGGTGATTGCAAGAATTGCCATATAAATGCAAGGCTTTGTAGACTAAAGGAAGGTTATGAAGGGCTGACAAAAAATGGTTTGACAGATTGTATCCTTTGACTGATCTCTGGCAAATGAAACTCTGTGCACTCAGATCAGTGTGGGCTGAATTCCTGTCGAGGCTGTGGTAGGCCATAGAGGTCTAACTCCTCACCATGCCCCATGCTCATGGATTGGTGCCCTCTAGCTCCAGGTAACTCATTGTTTCACCCTAATGGAGATAGATGCTTATGGTCCTTTGCGGACTATGCTGATTACCTCTGATACAGGGTAAAGGTAAAGTCGCCCTAGTCCCAGATGACCATAGACTGCTCTCCCCTTTGAGGGGGAGAGCTGAGTAATGGTGATTTAATCAGGTGAGGGGAAAGGTTGAGAAGGCGGAGCCTTCATGAATTTCTGCCAGTACAGGAATTGAACTCACGCTGTTGGTGTCACTACCAAGCTGTTCAGCCAACTGAGCCAAACCAAAGTAATACATGTTGGAAGCACAGATAAGAGCTGTAAGTGCTGAGACAAAGTAATAAGGGAGGAATTTTCCACCAGGTTCCCCTGCATTGAGACTGCCGTGTCATTGAAATCTCCGTTTACCTTGGGATTAGAAGGTTACACTGTTGCGAGGGCCTGGATAACTTGTTGCAGATAATTGGAAGTAGTAATAAATAATGTGAATAGGTTGCTGATGTATAGGTAAATCAGGGGGTTTGATTTTAATTGTCGCTGAGTGGCATTCGACAGATGGGAAATGGGTGCAGCAGGTTATTGTATATCCTGCCAAGTTATCCTTTGCATAGACAGGCTTCTGCCCGTTCTCTCCCTGTCGGGGACTGTGAAGATTGACCCCAGTATGAACTGAGGATTGATTTGATCAACAAGTTCTCTGCAGCATTACAATGCGATACGTCAGAGTGATTTTCAGATGCCTGGGATATTGAGAGGTGTGTGAGAAGCAAAACCTGGAACAATATTTGTAGGTATGTGAGAAAAGGGTTGAAGGTTGCTGAAGTGAAATGTAAGGCAGTTGCCAGGAAAAACCTCTGCTGGTAAGTAGATTAACATCTGGAGGAGTGTTCCTGTGAAAGTAGTTGATGCAAGGAGGCTGGACTTACTTAATCATTTGTTATTGCAATGGGAATGTGGTTGGACAAATACATTGAAATGTTGTAAGTGTGTGTGGCCTAAAGCGTTTTATTAATGCAAATCCACCTTGTCACCAGCCATGGGACACTAAACTATGACCCATATCAAATTCTGAGGAATTACTTTCTTATGGAATGTAATTATGCAGCTCCCCTGTAGTTTGCTGGATAAATGCACTGACTGTTGTAATTCTGAACTCCGTAGACAAGCAATGTTTGGCCTTGTGGTCAAGTTGTCCTCTACATAGGAATATGAAACTTGGGAACAGGCCATTCAGTCCTTCAAGCCTCTTCCACCATTTGATATAATCATTAGCTGATCTGGTTGTGGTCTTAAATCCACTATCCTGTCTATTCCCACACTCCCTATCCCACCCCAGTTCTATCTATCAATAATCAATCTAACTCAGGCTTGAATAACTTTAGTGACCTCGCCTCCACTGCTTTCCAGGAAAGAGAATTCCCCAGACTAACAACCTTTTTGAGAGTAAAAGATCCTTAAACGGTGTCCCCTAGTTCAGGTTTCTCCCACAAAGTGGAAACGTCCTCATGATATTCACCCTATCAAGCCCCTCAGAATCTTTTATGCTTCAATAGGATCACCTCTCAACCTTAATTCCAGTGGGTAGAAGCCAAACCTGTTCAATCTTTCTTCGTAAGATAAACCCTTCATCTAAGGAATGATAGAGTGAGCCTTCTCTAAACATCACAATTTACATTTTTTTTCAAATGAGGAGATCAAAACAATTCTCTAGATATGGTCTCATCAAGGCCTTGTAGAACTGCAGTAAATTTCCCCTACTTGTATATCCATTCCCTTTGCAATAAATGCCAACATTTTATTTGCTTTCCTAACCCCTTGCTGTACCCGCATACTAGTTTCTTGTGATTCCTGTCCCAAGATTTCACTGAGCTCTGCAATCTTTCTCTAGTGTGTTGTACTGTTTTTCTATTCTTCCTGCCATAATGGGAAAGTTCACATTTCCCCATATTGTACTCCATCTGCTAAGTTTTTTTTTCCAGTTCACTTAACCTATTTATATCCCTTTGCAGATTCTCTACCTCTTCTTGACAACTTACTTTCCCACCAATGTTGGCGTCATTGTCAAATTTAGCTACCATATGTTTGATTCCTTCATCCAAGTCATTAATATAGATTATAAATAATGGCCCCAACACTGGTCACTGTGGCACTCCAGTAGTTACAGAAAGAGATCCATTTGTCCTGACTCTCTGCTGCATGTAAGCTAATCAAACCTTTATCCATACGAATGTATTACCCCTACACTATGTGTTCTTGTGTAGCAATCTTTGATGTGGTATATTAACAAATGCCTTTTGAAAATTCAAGTACACAACACCTACAGGTTCCCCTTTGTCAAATTTGCTTGTTAGTCCCTCAAAAAACTCTAATAAATCAGCCAAATATGATTTCTCTTTCAAGAAACTTGCTGTCTCTGCCTGATCACATTATGATTTTCAAAATATCCTGCTAAAACTGCCTTAATAATGGATTGTAGCAACATCTCTTTGGCAAATATTAGGCTTACGGACCTCTGGTTTCTTGTTTTTGGTCTCCCTCTGTTCTGATACTGAATGAGACCTCCAAATGTTTGGTAAGATTTGGTTAGCAACCAATACATTTGTTGAAAGTAGACAGGATTTGAAATCCAAGACACTTCCTAATTGAATGAAGCCACAAGAACCACAGGTTTTGAACAAACAAAAATAAACTTTACAATGCAAGGTCAGAAAGTGAAAGCAATTTACAGTATTTATTGTATACTCTGACATTCAATATGAGGTACATATGAATAAACAGGAAAACTGTGTGCAGTTTGGTGTGTTTGACCAGTCAGTGGCAGAAGTGACCAAGACAGATTCCATGTATTTCTCAGTAACTTATCCAGATGTCAGTTAATACTATGGGTAGGATTTTCTGGCTGCGTCGCCCCCAAGGTCAGAAAATCCCACCTGAGGTCAACTGACTTTTGCTTGGACCATGTCACACCCACTACAATTCCTGTGGTGCGAGAGATGGTAAAATTCCACCTTACAAATCAACTAATCTCACTGAAACACTCTCATGAGGGATTTCAGTCTTCACTTCAAAGGCCTCTCCTTGGAGTTCTCTCCAGAAGCCACTCCAATCGGATGGTGTCAATTATGGCTTACCTTGTAGAGATTCAACGCAGTCTCCTGAGCCTCTGTTCCGAGTGTGAACTCTAGCACCAACTCAGAAATACAACTCTTCAGCCACGCTGAGCAGAACCCTGCTGCTGCAAAGGCTCATCTTTGTCTCAACATCATGCAGCAAGGATTCATCAATTCTCAATTACCAGGGCTTCTCTTGATCCCTCTTTGCTCACAATGACTTCCCCTGAGCCCACATTTTTCTTTTGCTTGGAGCTGCCCTTTCTGCTTGTCTTTCCCTTTAACTGGGACCTCTCCTTGTGTCCTGTCTGGGACTCTTTCTGGTTGTTGCACTTCTCTTCTGGGTCACATGACCTAGATTTCCATGCCATTCCTTTTTTTTTTGGGCCTTTCCTTGGCTCAAAGAACTTCAGAAAGGCTTGTTTGGGCAAGTGTCACCTGCCCCTGGATGATGCATGTGAAACTCCTGAGGAATTCTGAGTATTGTTGTCCCCAGCCTCTCAACAATGAGGTAAGTCTGGATTTCTTGAAACCTCCTTCCTTGAATAAAGATGATGGATTTGCCATTTTCCAATCAATGGGATTGTTTCCCGAATCTAAGGTATTTTGGAAAAGTATAATCAATGCTTCTCTCTGCAGCTACTTTTTTTTAGTTCCTTAGGATTCAGACTGTCTGATCCTGGAGACCTCTCAGCCTTGGGTGTAATAGTTTTCCCCAGAAGCTTTTCTCTGGTGACTGTTTTCACACTTCCCTCTCCCATTCAGCTCTTGATTTTCAAGTATCTTTGGCAAGTTTTCCAAGTCTCTGATTGAAAACAGACACAAACTCTGTTCAACAACTTCTTTGTTTTCCAAAATCAACTCCCCAGACTCGCTCTCTAGAGGACTAACACTGGCTTTAGTACTCTTTTCCTATTTTAAAAACTAGTCTTAGAGCCACACTTCTCTGCTTCAAAATGAATGTACAACTGTATCATGAAATGACCACTGTCACGTCAATGCTCCTTTACCAAGAGGTTATTAATTTGTCCTGTCTCATTGTATGTAAGAGCCGTATGTTTGAGAGCCAAACAGGGAGCAGACTATTCTAGACCCGCTAAGAAATTGCCCTGAACACACTCTACAAACCCATTTTCCAGGCAACCTTTGCCTATCTGATTCACCTAATCTACATGTAGATCAAAATGACCTTCATTGCAGTACCTTTCTTACACACCCCATTTCTTTCTTCCTGCCTATTCTGTCCTACAAGGGACCTATTACTACTGTCGTCTTGGGCTCATACACGATTGGCCAATTGATTGATACCTGAGGGCTGCTGGCAACTGTGGAACTGCAGCACATTACAAACCTTCAAGGGGGGCGGGGGTGCAGAGAATTGGGGAAAAAAGGAAACCTTTGGCACAGTGGTTAGCATTGCTGCCTCACAGCACTAGGGAGCTGGATTACTGTCCGTGTGGTGTTTGCACATTCTCCCTGTGTCTGTATGGATTTCCTCTGGCTGCTCCAGTTTCCTCCCATAGTCCAAAGATGTGCAGGTTAGATGGATTGGCCATGGTAAATTGCCCCTTAGTCTCAGGGAACTAGCTGGGTAAATGCATGGTGTTATGGGGATCGGGCCTGGTTTTGGATTGTGGTCGGTACAGACCCAATGGGCCAAATGGCCGCCTCCTGTTACTGTAGGTCTTCTATATTTCTATGATTCATTGGGTAGGATAACATTACTCAGTTGGGTGGCAAATCTGGATAATATAGCACATTTTGGAACAGAATTTTACCCTTTGTTCTTGTGCTCAAATTGGCACTTCTGATATGCATCATGGAAGACAGTAAAGGTTCACCTTAAAGAGTCCCATCAAGTGAATTATTTCTAATTAAAATAATTATTCTAAGTAATAATTATGCTAATACAACTTTTAGCTATGCAACAACAGTTGTGTCCTTAAATAGAACACAACTCTTGTTTTCACCATCAGTTTGCTGTATGTACAGTTCTTGCCATCTTTAATTATGATGTGGTGGTTACAGTGTCTACAGTCCTGGGCTTCTAATGTCCAAAATGTTCATGAGAACAATCTGTGTCTTGGCTACAGGTTTTGAAACCAGTGCCAGCGCAGAAATGAGTCATGATCACTCCAATCTTTCTGTCGCCAGTGCTGAGGGAAAGGGGTTGGTACAAACTGATGTTTTATATGTTTGCAGTCAGTCCAACAGCAACTCTGTGAAAGAGGCTGTTCTGAAGCAGTGTGATCACATCTTTCCTATTTTGAGCTGGGTTAATGAGTTTGAAATGGGTTTGGAGCACTTCAGACTCAGCATAAGTGAAATTGTGTGGAATCACAGATGTAACATTTACATAAGCAAGGTTAATAATAGATGAGATGAAGAAAAAAATCCCAAATAACTTTTATTCACATTGTGGCTTTAAAAAAATTAAACTTGTTTTGCACAAATTGATTGTAATAAAATCTCTTATGGGGTGGATTTTACAGCTTGCATTGGCATATTTGAAGGGAGTTGGGGAGAGAGAAGGATATAAAATGAATAGCCAGCCTATTGCCTTCCTGCCCATACTATAAGGGGGTGGGGAAGATGTCAGGAAGCTTGTTTGCTCTCAAGGCTATTAAGTCTCTTAAAGGCCAATTAAAGATCACTTAAGGATCTCATCTGCCTTTGCCATCATAATACGTCACCCAGTCCATAACTTTAATAGTTCAGGCTAAAAGGTGGGAAGAAAGAATGGCTCTTGTCCCCATTGGGGGTATTCACTCTTAGCACAATGGTACCCACTCTCTTTTGTTTCACCTCTCCCCCTCCCTGCACCCTTTCCACTACTCCCCCAACTCCCATTCCTAAGGCCCTTGAAAAGGTGGCAGGTGAGCTGCCTTGATCAACCACTGGAGTTCCTGATCACTTCCAGTAAGTGTGAGTTTAAACACATCCCCTTAGTATTCAGTGACATGACAAGCTTCAGTTTCTTCCAGCATCAATATCCTGAGGTGAACATTAACTAGAAGTTTAACCAGGCTAACCGCATAAATTCTGGAGCAAGTGACTCACTTCCTGACTAAAAGCCTGTCCACCAGCTACAACACACAAGTAAAGGAATACACTCCACTTGCCTGGATGGGTGCAGCTCTAATAATAATCAAGAAGCCCATTACTATCCAGTGCAAAGCATGGTCTGGTGGGCTGGAGAGAGTGCTGGATTGGTATTTAAGTATGGTGCCGGGACCTTTGAACCCACAGTCAGCTGTGTGCGCACCAGGCGAGTCAGAGGGGAACTCGCCTGTGTGGAATATGGTCCCACGTGCTGAATCTGGCGCAGGATCCTGTCATTCTGGTTGGCGGGACAGCTGCCACTGGAGCCAGTCACCACCACACTTAGTGTTAAAATGGGGGAACTCCACTCCTCGGCACTAATTCTTTTATCTTTCATATGTAAACATCTGAATTGTTTCAGTCTGTTAAGCAAATCTTCCCATATTTGATCTTTTGCTACTACAGAGAGCCATTAGTTTTCTGTTTGCCCTGCTTTTTTCACATGGCTTACGTTCTCCCCTCTTGTCTAATTACTTGATGTGAGACGGCTGGCACTAGATGTTATGGACTCTTAACAATCGTCCAGTGTCACTTCCAAATTGCTCCTCTTGAAATGGAAGTGGCTGCAGGCATTTTCATCATCCATATTTCAGCTCAAACACGGGGATCCCCAGTTGATGTGCCCATCTTTTTTAAAGTTTACTTATCAGTGTCACAAGTAGGCTTACGTTAACACAGTAATGAAGTTACTTTGAAAATCCCCTAGTCGCCACATCCAGCGCCTGTTCGGGTACACTGAGGGAGAATTTAGCATGGCCAATGTGCCTAACCAGCACGTCTTTCAGACTGTGGGAGGAAGCCAGAACACCCAGAGGAAACCCGTGCAGACACAGGGAGAACATGCAAACTCCTCTCAGTGCGTGACGCTGGGAATCGAACCCAAATCCCTGGCACTGTGAGGCAGTGGTGCTAACCACTCTGCCCCTGTGCCACCCCAGGATGCCTCTCAGGGTGACTGTTTGCTGCCTCCCCACCCCGTTCCTATTCCTAACTGCTCCCAACTTTACATTCCAACAGAGGTTATTGGATAACGATTATGGTGAACCCCATGCTTCCCTAACCAAGAGAAACCAAAATAACTCCCAGACTGTGGCGAAGGGGGTTGAGAGTGGAATATCGGTAGCTTCTTCAAAGAGCTGTTTTGGGGCACAGTGGACAGATTGGCATTCTACTGTGCCACATGATTCTATGAAATTGCAGCCCCATATTTTACTTTACTTGAAATCAACCAATGCAGTACAAACGTAGAAACATCCTGATCAAATACTTTGCTATCACTTCAATTAAATTTTGAAATGTGTAATTAGATCACTGTCCTCAACATGAGGGTACTACTGACTAAGGGAAGCCATTGAATCTGCAGTGGGACACTGGAATCATTGGCAGAGCCACCAGAGTGATTTATTCTCTGGAAATTGCTGATATGGTAGGTAGTTGCATATATTACAGAACGTGTGTGTTTGGCTCATTCAGAGAGGTTGCTGTCTACTCTTATCAGTGAGGCTCAAAAGCCACATTAATCTGGTGCAGTGCCCATGAAAATCCTTTTCTATAGCATTGGCTGAGAATGGGAAGGTATGGCTGGATTGGTGGCAGCAATCAGACAGCCCAAGTCCCGCAATACAGTGGTGAAGGAGCTATTTAGAAAGATTGGGTATTTGAACAAAGAACTGCAAAAGCAATTGTTCAGTATGTTATTATATTCACATGTAATCCAATTTACTTGTATCACATCATAACAAAAAGCAATTTCTGCACATTCCTAAGCCTCTGAGTGTGGAATAGAAAATACAAAACCCTTTCATTCTCTCTGGTAGAAGCACATTAATTGTGAATTTTAAAATGAAGTGATGCGTACTCATACATAATCTCTGTTCATTTCTGCAGTCTATAAAAAATTATTTTAAATAATGCACAGTTTTCCTGCTATAATGAGAATGCATGCCGTGCTTTGTGGCTCCCAGCACAGGCTCAGAGGAAACGCATTGTTGTGAAGATTATAAAGATTACCTTGCGCTGTGTCAGTCTGAATGAGGAGATGCCAATATCACCTGACAGTTAAACCCATAGATAAGAATTTCACACAGCAGGTAATGATGCAGTAGAATTTTGAACAGGGTGGAAAGTATGATGTACAAAAATTGTGATCGTTTTCATTTTTGGTTTAAAACCAGAGGGGGGGAATAAGATCAGTGAATTAGACTTGAGGTCTGGTGCAATGGGTAACAATGGAAGCAATATTTTAGGAACCATCTTAATGATTAATGTTCCATTAATACCTTTTGAATGAAGACTGGAAGACTAAATAAAAAAAAATGCAGAGTATTGTTATATCTGTCCTGGGCTGGAGTTGTGAATCTTTTAAGAAACTTCTGGATGAGTACATGGGGCTTAATTGGATTGAGGGTTATAGGTAAACCTAGTAGGTAGGGATATCATCGGTGGAACTTGTGGGCCGAAGGGCCTGTTTGTGCTGTAGTTTTTCTATGTTCTGTGGTCTATGTTCTACTGGTCTCGATATAAATTTCCCCGTTGCCAATCATTCCTCCCCTGTTTTTTCCACACCGCCCCCCCCCCCCCCCCCCCCCCCCCCCCGCCAACCACATTCCACCCCACCACGTCATACCTTCCCAAGTCCCAAACTCTAACACCATCTCACCAAATTACTGCAATCTTTCACCTCTTGCTACTCAGCCAACCTTGATCTCTCGCTCCTTCCCTCCTGATTGCCAGGAACTGGCCCCCAAGTATCCCTGGCTGCAGCCTCATTCATGTGATGAGTGTTATTGGAAAGGCCAGCCTTTTAAAACTCAGATTTAATTGCCCTTTCAGATATTATCCAAATAATAAGCAGTTTTGGATTTCAGGTTAAGTTAATTTCAGCCATTTAAGTCCTACAGAATTATGGAGATATGACTTGTTCGAAGGCTTTTTCTTTTGAGCACACAATGTCATTTCGCTGAGGATGAGGATTTCCCTTTTAATTCCTTTTACTTGGGGGATTAAAGTTATCGCACATAGATTTTGTCCACTTGCTAATCTGTATGAGGCTAATCCTCTGGGAAGGTGGACATCACCTTTTATCATGTTAATACGACAATGATAGCAACTCGTTTGGAAATTGTTGTTTGCTCCCACTGAGTCCAGCTGGTATCGTGTCTGAAGGAGTAATGATGATTTTGGATAGTTTTTATTTAATTTTGTTTCATGACATTAATTTGTGTTGTACCATTTCTGTGCTGTCGTAACTGAATCAAGAAAAATAAGTGCATTTCAAAAGCAGTGTTATTTCGTGGAAAATCTGGTTCAATATGAAAAGAAGGGTGTGAAAATGGTGCAGCTATTTGGAAGTCAAGATCGTTAAATATCAAATTGCAAAAAAGTGTTATCAATTCATCTTTATTAGCACAATGCCAGATGGAACTACGTGAAGGAATTCAGCAGTTCTCTGCATGTAGCACTGAGCTACCTTCTGGATATATAATTCAAGGATGATGAGTCACTTGTCATGCATTCTAGGTAAAAGATATATTTTAAAGTGCTTTTTGCCCCACTGATTCCCTGCAGTGAAATGGCTCCTCCTTGGTATTCATATTGCATCGACATGCAGCTCTGCTGTGGATGCTGAATGGCTACAGAACAAAACATCGAGAGCATATGAGTCACTGCAGTCAGCAGTTACGCTGTGTTTGGGCACCAGCCATGTATGAACCAGAAAAGGGAGTGAGAAAAGAAAGCATGCAGAGATGTTAAGATGAACATAGAACAGCACAGGAACTGGCCGTTTGGCCTATGATGTTGTGCCGTGCATGTCGCTAAATTAAACTAATCCCTTCTGCCTGCCCTTGGTCCATATCCCTCTATTCCTTGTAATATTTATATGCTTATCTAGAAGCTCCTTAAACACCCCTTTCTGCCTGCACCACCACCCCTGGCAGTGCTTTCCAGACACCGACAACTTTCTCTATATAAAAAGCTTGCCCCTCACAGCTTCTTCGAACTTTCCGCCTGTCACTTTAAGTGCATGCCCCTTAGTATTAGACATTTTCACCCCGGGAAGAAGATTCTGACTGCCAGCCTTATCTGTGCACCTCATAATGAAATAAAGACTTTCCCACTTGAAACTTTGTTTCTTTCATTAAGATTATTAATGTTGGTATTTTTCACCAATTTACATGTATCATGCTGTAGAACTTCATTGTTAAATTCTAAAAAAATTGGTATATTAAATCAAAGTGGATTTAATCTGGGCCGAAATTTCATGTTAAACCATGGCAGCAAGGTGAAAAGCATAAGTTTGTAAAAGACAAGTTCAGGGAGGTTGAATACAGAATCATTGAATCACTACAGTGCAGAAGGAGGCCTTTTGGCCCATTGAGCCTGTACCAACAACAATCCCACCCAGGCTCCAACCCCTAAACCCACATGTTTATCCTGCTAATCCTCTGACACTAAGGGACAAGTTAGCATAGCCAAATCAACCTAACCTGCACATGTTTGGACTGGAAACAGGAGAAACAGGTGTGGGAGGAAACCCATGCAGACACAGGGAGAATGTGCAAAATCCACACAGACACTGACCCATGGCTGGAATTGAACCCAGGTCCCTGGTGCTGTGAGGCAACAGTGCTGATCACTATGCTACTGTGCTGCCATGGGCAGCCCTTAATCCAGCGGGATTAACAGCTGGAATGATCCACTGGGTAGGATAGTAAAATCAGAAACTCTGGAATCATTCAAAAAGCTGTTGGATATTTTAAAGGTTGACAGCAGTTGTCCAGAATTCTTGATTTCCTACCGAGAGGGGATCAAGTTATTTTGAGACCACGTGCTTTTCCATAAGGAGGAACAAAGAAGAAACCAAGGAAATTGTGTCCTCTCTTCTAGTACTTATTTGAGGCCAGCATTACAAGGGACTGAAGAATTGATCATTTGGTGCACTATGGATGTCTCGTAAAAGGCTGTCTCAGGTGCCTTCAGCAAGGATCCATATCCAGGATTTCGGTCTCCCATTTCTCTATTACTGTGCCTCGATTTGCCACATGCATTCAAGCTTCCACACAATTTTGCAGGTACCCAGTCATGCCAACAGAACACCACTGCCTCACAGGCTGTAATTAGGTGCCACCAAACCTTAGGATTACCTCAGATATCTGCCTTCTCACTAGCCAAATTCTCCATGTCTGCATCTTGCAGCTCTGTCTTTACCTGGGAACTTCTCTCTGTTTGTTTCTTTAACTTCAGTGAACAATGCCTTGTTCAGATTCTGGTCCCTTGTCCCTTTGATTTCGGTCTTCCTGGGACTCTTCATTTCATTCCTGGTTTTTGCAACCTTCTGTTCTTTAGGATCTGGGACTTGCTTTCTGTCTCTATTGTCCTGCCTGTACTGACAGATTCTATAAAAAACTTCTTGCTTCTGGGTTAATGGGCTCCAAACTTGACAAACTGCTTCTACATTTCAATGTGAGCTCTCATTTGCTTAGTTTATTGTTGCCCCTGTAATTGCTTTTACATTGTGAACCCCCAATTGTAATACAAGCAGAGTTTAAAGTGAAACTAAAACCTATAGGCATTCAGGTACCTTTGTTTGACATGAAGCTTAACCTTTTTTAGGAACACCAATACAGAAATACAAATTAAGCTTAAACTTACTTTTATACCTTTATTCCTAAAACCCATAAACAAAATATAAATTGTTTAAACTACCTCTACTTCTGAACAAATTAAATAACTCGTTGAAGGATGAAGCTCCACAATTACCTCCACCCTCAATAATCAGGGAGCAGAGCACAAAAGTACAAATATTAAGATTGATGCATTTGCTAAGCTCTTTAGCCAAAGGTGCTGAGCGGATGATCCATGTTCGCCTCTTCCAGTAGTCTCCAACATCACAGATGCCAGTCTTTGCCCAATTTTCTTCACCCCATGTGATATCAAGAAATGGCTGAAGGCACTGCATACTGCAAAGGCAATGTGCTCTGACAATATCCTGGCAATTGCGTTGAAGACTTGTGTTCCAGAACTTCCTGTGCCCTAGCCAAGCTGTTCCAGTACAACTACAATGCTGACATCTACCTGGTGTGGGATTCTGCCAACCTGGCCAGTGGGAAAGACACTGCTGGAGCAGTTCACCACTGCACTTAGTCTCCACATGGGAGAATCCCTTCCTATGTAGTCAGCTGGTAGAACAACTCTTACACATATCCTCAAGCTCTAGAATAGGAT
Source organism: Carcharhinus amblyrhynchos (assembly GCF_965287045.1). Classification (NCBI taxonomy): domain Eukaryota; kingdom Metazoa; phylum Chordata; class Chondrichthyes; order Carcharhiniformes; family Carcharhinidae; genus Carcharhinus; species Carcharhinus amblyrhynchos. The sequence goes on from NC_137328.1 coordinate 95,737,746, forward strand.
CTTTAAACCTCTTGCTGTTTGGTTGGAGGAAATTTACCTGTGGCTAATTTCTATAACAGGTTTTCTCTTGTGATGCTATACTGATGTAGTTTCTGTACAGAATATTACCTGAAATTGATTTTTTTTCCATTGGCTTTATCGATATGACAGATCTATTTGCAAGAATTATTTTGTCTCATCAAGCTACTGGTCAAGGTTGCAATTTAACCAATATTTCACAAGATTTTCATATTCAGCCTTTTAGCCTGGCTTGTTTCCTTTGGCTTGAAAGACAGAATGGTTTAAATTGTACTCTTACGACATTTATGTTATATTGCTATGATGAAGCAATCTTCTTGAAATGTATTCTGCTGCAAATCTGCACAAGGAGCACTCTGCAACTTCAAGGAGTTCTCTCTGGTGACCTGAAATGGTTGAGAATGAGTGAATTTGATTGTGATTTATTATTGTCACATGTATTAACATACAGTGAAAAGTACTGTTTCTTGCGCGCTATACAGACAGAAGGAAATGAGAGAGTGCGGAATGTAGTGTTGCAGTCATAGTTAGGGTGTATAGATAGGTCAACTTAATGCAAGGTAGGACCATCGGTTCGTATGTGACCTCACACTTTTGTATCTTCTTCTGGAAGAAATGGCCAGGGTGCATGCAGTCCTTAATTATGCTGGCTGCTTTGCAGAGGCAACGGCAAGTGTAGGCAGAGTCAGTGGATGGGAGGCTGGTTTGCGTGATGGATTGGGTTATATTCATGACCTTTTATTCAAATGCCCAAAAATGGCTAAGATTCACTTATCCCAAGCAAATACCTTGACTTTCAATGGAGATCAAGTATTGTATTTCACTGAACTGAGGCATCTTAGCCAAATTCAAATGAAATGTTGGGTTTAAATTCGGAGCATTAACTACTGACAGCTATCTATACTCAGAATACTGGCTCTTTCAGGTGAGCTGGGTACTGTTTCACTTCAGGCACTTTTAAAAAAGCAAACTTGCCAATTATTCCTTAGTTCCCCTGGTGGTCTAATGGCTAAATATAATGCCAGGTGTGAGACAAAGTCAGAAGTGCCAAATGTAATCACTGGTCTGACTGATCTCAGTTGGGCAGCAATTAAGTTGTTCTCTGGTGGGGGGTGGAGGTTGGAGGGTTGCAGGGGGAGGAGGGTGCGTGGAGGCTGCAAAGTGTGCATTTCTGGCCATTGACAACAGCAGAATTAGCTTGGCTGTAATGTCTTCAACATTTAAATGACTCATTACCATTTACTGTCAAGGCTTCTATATAAAAGATGGCAACTTGGGCGAGATAATGGGGGTGATTGTAGAAGTATGCCTACTTCAGAGGAAATTGAGGTACATGTAGGGATAGAAAATTGTCCTTTATTCATTCCTGACAAATTGCTTGTTTTCCTGTGACAAATATGTTTCCCCCCTTCATTTTTCATTGCTACAGATCTTCCTCAAGTCCTGCCTTTGCACACTCAATTGAGTCTCCAATACAATTGATTTGCTTTGGTTTTCCAATTATGTGGTGTATTCAATATCAATTAGCATTGCTGCCCCACAGCGCCAGGAACCCAAGTTCAATTCCAGCCGCGGATGACTGTGTGGAGGCTGCACATGCTCCGTGTGTCTGCATGGGTTTTCTCCAGGTGCTCCAGTTTGCTCCCACACCAAGATGTGTGCGGTGAGGTGGATTGGCCATGCTGAACTGCCCCTTAGTGTCAGGGGGACTAGCAGGCTGGGTAGGTGGGCTTACGGGGATAGGGATTGTGGTCGATGCAGCTCGATGCATTGCAGGGATTCTATGGTTGTAACTAAAGTTTGTTAATTTTCTTACTATACATATTAATTATATTCTTAAATAAACTTTGTTTGACAAGCTTACCAAGGCACAGGGTGCAAACTGCTGAGGTTTAATGGTGGCTAATCTGTGATTGACAAAATCCAAGTTCCATTCTGGTGGATTTGGCTGATCGATTGGGAGCCAGTAGGATGCAGCTGCTCTACCAGTCAGGGGGTTATTGATCTCATCATGTTCCCTACGACTTCCTGCACTGCTGGCAAAATGGCTGAATGAGATGGAATTGCCAGGACTGGTGATGATATTTAACATTTTGGCTGCAGCCATTCCAAAACTCCCAGACACATCTTCAAATGATTTTGATGTGCAATTAACATGTATTGAGGTGGATGGGGAATGTGGAACCCAACACAGATCAGCCGTGATCTGGGTGATTGGCAGAGCAAGCTTGAGGGGATGAATGGCCTACTTCTGCTTGTGTTTCCTAAATTTGTATGTGTATACTGAATACTTTAATACATTCTCCCCTAAATATTTAGAAAATGTACAATATGTAACAAACTATTCTCTTTTCTGAAAAAAGATGGGAATTGAAGAATTTGAACACAACTAGAAATTTCTAACCTTTTATAAAGAACAAAGAAAATTACAGCACAGGAACAGGCCTTTCACCCCTCCAAGCCTGCACTGACCATGCTGCCCGACTTAACTAAAATCCCCTTCCGGGGATCATATCCCTCTATTCCCATCCTATTCATGTACTTGTCAAGATGCCCCTTAAGTCACTACCGTATCCGCTTCCACTACCTCCCCCAGCATAGAGTTCCAGGCACCCACTACACTGTAAAAAAAAAACTATCTGCCTCATACAGCTTCTTTTAAACCTTGCCCCTCGCACCTTAAACCTGTGCCTCCTAGAAATTGACTCTGCTACCCTGGGAGAAAACTTCTGACTATCTACTCATTCATGCCTCTCAATCTTGTAGACTTCTACCTGGTCTCCCCTCAACCTCTGTCTCTCCACTGAGAACAAACTAAGTTTCTCCAACCTCTCCTCATAGCTGATGCCCTCCACCCCAGGCAACAACCTGGTAAATCTTTTCTGTACCCTCTCCAAAGCCTCCACATCCTTCTGGTAGTGTGGTGACCAAAATTGAACACTATTCCAAGTGCAGCCTAAGGTTCTTTAAAGCTGTAATATGACTTGCTAATTTTTTAACTCAGTGCCTCGGCCGATGAAGGCAAGCATGCCGTATGCCTTCTTGACTACCTTCTCCACCTGCATTGCCATTTTCCCTTTGCCTATCAATAGTCTTAAGGGTTCTGCCATTTACTGTATATTTCCTATCTGTATTGGACCTTCCAAAATGCATTACTCACATTTGTCTGGGTTAAACTCCATCTGCCATCTCTCTGCCCAAGTCTCCAACTAATCTATATCCTGCTGTATCCTCAGATGGTCCTCATTGCTATTCGCAAATCCACCAACCTTTGTCATCCACAATCTTACTAATCAATTCAGTTACATTTTCCTCCATATCTATATTACAAACAGCAAAGGTCCCAGCCCTGATCCCTGAGGAACACCACTTGTCACAGCCTCCAGTCAGAAACACACCCTTTCACTGCTACCCTCTGTCTTCTTTTACCGAGTCAGTTTTGTATCCACCTTGATAGCTCACCTCTGATCCCATGCGACTTCACCTTCTGCACCAGTCTGCCATGAGGGGCCTTATCAAAGGTCTTACTGAAGTCCGCGTAGACAAAATCCTCTGCCTACCCTCATCAGTCATCTTTGTCACCTCCTCAAAAAACTTGATCAAGTTCGTGAGACACGACCTCCCGCTCACAAAACCATGTTGCCTCTCACTAAGTCGTCCACTTGTTCCCAAGTGGGAATAAATCCTGTCTCGAAGAATCCTCTCCAATATTTTCCCTACCACTAATGTCAGGCTTACTGGCCTGTAATTACCTGGTTTATTCTTGCTACCTTTCTTCAACAAAGGAACAACATTGACTATTGTGTTTTATGGTTTATGGTTTCCTTGCACGTAGCATGGAGAAAGTCTCCCCCCTCTCCGAACGATCTTTTAAACAAGATGAAAGAAAGATAGCCTGTTATTTTCTGTTACCGCCAATCTCCAGGGAAACAGTCACGTTGTTAATTAACTTCAGGAGCACCTGAGAAGGGGTGGCTCCATAACCAATTGTCAGATCTTCAGGTAGACTCTGCAGAGTTTGAGCTGATTACGTGACACCGCACCTTAGCAGCAGGATAATGCAATGCACCTCAGTGTATCTACTGTCTTACTGTCAGGACCTGAGGAAAATTGCGTGCAGTTTTTCAGCTCCGTGCTGCTCTGAAATCCCAATGGTCCAAATTATTGGAGACTGTTGCTCCTCTAGTGGCCAATCCAAAGTAAGATAAAACGTGCTCTGTTATTTTTAGAGCAACAGGTTTTGTCCAAAGATTTCAATGTTAGTCTCCGATGCTTTAAAAGCCTTAACATCTGTGCCCACCACTTTGTTTTTTAAGTTGCAGTCCTGGCGGTATGTCAGTTAGGCAAAAATTAGGCGACAGTTGTACAAATCAAAGCTGCAAGATAAGTAGCGAGATGGAAATGAAGCTGTCAGGACAGGTGACCTATGTTGATGTCAGGGCACAGATGGGAGCTCGCATGTCGCCTGCGGGTTGACAGAAATAAAGAAACCAGCTGGGAGCTGCTTTTAGGTGAGCTGGCAATTTAGTTTGAACAAATGGGCCACCTCATCTGCTTCAACCCGAGAAGGAGCCTAAGTAGCAGTTAACAAAAGATTAAGAAATAATTGTTTAGTCCAGGCTTGCAATTGCTTTGTGAAAATTAGAGAAATTACACTTTATCACAAAGTCTTTTTTTGTGTGACACAGGAACAGTAATCTTTTAACTCTTTTTTTTCTGCCTGAGCTCTTCATGTTTTCGTTTTCCCTCATGCTTGAGTACATTTAATTACATGTTCCATTTATTTGAAATTTGCCTACCTTTGCAGAGCAACAAAACTGCTTTTTAATCATCATTGTGCTAACGGTACATTTGATAATTTCACTTTATTTCATTTCTTCAGCTTTTCCCATCACTTTTAACTGTTGAAGTCAGAAAGAAAAGCTTCAGAAATATATTTTAGTGACCCTGGAGCCTTGTGGGCACTTGGAACTGTTGCCAGATTATTCATGCTCCACACAGTGGATATTGTTCTTGTTAGGATTCAGTTAAACGTAATGATGAGTGTGTAAAATTTTCTTAACTTGTTATCTTTGGAAAAATAATGACAAAATACCCTCCAATACTTGTGTTAGGATCAAAGGAGATTTTGAACTCTAAAAAATGGATGAAGAAATAATTTGAAATGATGAATTAAGAGTACTAGGTAAAAAAATGTATAAACACTAAGGTAGCTCTAAATATAAACCTTCTGCCAATGAAAAACTCCTGAAAGCATACTTGCCTGCAATCAGGTCCATGATATTATTTTGAACATTTTTGCCTCCACTGTGCTTGTATAACTTCAGAGCTAAACAATAAATCAGTCCATATATCAGACTTAGACATGGGCTCAAAAATGAGAGTTCTTGGATACAATCTTCTCTAACTGGGAAAGAAATATTTTTGCATATCCCTAATTGCCCTTGAAAAGGCAGTGGTGAGCTGCCTTCTTGAAGCGCTGCAGTCCATGTGGTATAGGTACAGCCACTGTGCTGTTAGGGAGGGAAGTCCCAGGTTTTTGACCCAGTGACAGTGAAGGACCGTCAATATATTTGCAAGTCAGAATAGTGAGTGACTTGGAGGGGAACCTCCAGGTGCTGGTGTGTCTCTGCTGCCCTTGTCCTTCTAGATGGTAGTGGTCATGGGTTTGCCTAAGGAGCCTTGGTGAGTTCCTGCATTGCATCTTGTAAATGGTCCACATTGCTGCCACTGTATGTTGGGTGGTGGTGGAGCAAATGTTTGTGGATGAGGTGCCAATCAAGCAGGCTGATTGGACCTACACTATTACCCTGAGGAACCCTTGTCTTGGAACTGAGGTGATTGGCCTCCATCACACCCAACTTCCTTTGTGCCACACTTGATCAAATGCTACCTTGATGTCAAGGGCAGTCATTCTCTTCTCATCACTGGAGTTCAGCTCTTTTTCTGTGATAATGTTGAATTGCGGAATAGGTTGAAGGGCCAAATGACCTACTCTTGCTCCTATTTTCTGTGTTTGAACCCAGGGTATAATAAGATCAGGAGCTGGTGGAACCCAAACTGAATGTTGATGAGCAGGCTATTGCTAAGCAAGTGCCAATTAATGGTGCTTTGATGATCCTCCCATTGCTTTACTGATTGAGAGTAGACTAATGGGGTGCTAATTGGCCAGGGTTGGATTTATCCTGCCTTTTGTGTACAGGACACACCTGGGCAATTTTCCACATTGCTGGGTAGATGCCAGTGCTGTAACTGTACTGGAACAACTTGGCTAGGGGCATGGCAAATTCTGGAGCACAATAGTCTTCGGTGCTCTTGCCGGAATATTGTCAGGAGCCATAGCCTTTGCAGTATCCAGTGCCTCCAACCATCTCTTGATATCATGTGAAGTGAATCAAATTGGTTGAAGACTGACATCTATGATGCTGGAGACCTCTTGAGGAGGCCGAGATGGATCATCCATTCAGCAGTCTTAGCTGAAGATTACTGTGAATGCATCAGCCTTATCTTTTGTACTGATGTGCTGGACTCTTCCTTCATTGAGGATGGAGATATTTCTGGAGGCTCCAACTCCAGTGAGTTGTTGAATTGTCTACCATCATTCATGACTGGATGTGGCAGGGCTGCAGAGCTTAGATCTGATCCGTTGGTTGTGGAATTGCTTAGCTGTGTCAATTACTTGCTGCTTATACAGTTTGGCATGCAAGTAATCCTGTATTGCAGCTTCACCAAGGTAACCCCTTTTTGGTATGCCTGGTGCAGCTCCTGGCATGTCCACCTGCACACTCCATTGAACTGGAGCTGGTCCCCTGGCACGATGGTGACGATAATGGTAGAGTGGGAGATGTGCTGGGCCTTGAGGATATAGATTGTGGTTGAGTACAATTCTGCTGCTGATGGTCCACAGCTCCTTATGGATGCCCAGTCTCGAGTTGCTAGATCTGTTCAAAATCAATCCTATTTAGAACATGATGGAAGGTTTCCTCAGTGTGAAGGTGGGATTTTGTCTCACAAGGACTGTGCGGTGGTCACGCATATTGACACTATCATGGACAGATGCAGCTGCAGTAGGCAAGTTGGTGAGGATGAGGTCAGATATATTTTTCCCTCTTGTTGCTTCCCTCGCCACCTGCTGCAGTCCTTCAGGACCCAGCCAGCTTGGTTAGTAGTGGATTTATCCTGCTTTTCATGTACAGGACATACCTGGGCAATTTTCCACATTGCTGGGTAGGTGCCAGTGTTGTAGCTGTACTGGAACATCTTGGCTAGTGGCATTCTTAGTGATGAGCATTGAAGCCCCCATTCAGAGTACATTCAGCACCCTTGCCACCCTCGCTGCTTCCTCCAAGAGATGTACAACCTGGTGGAGTACTGATTCATTAGCTGAAAGCGGGGGGTGGCAGTATGTGACAATTAGCAGGGCCTGTGTTTGCCCAAGTTTGACCTGATGCCACAAGATTTCATGTGGCCTGGATATGAACATCTTTCAAAATGATCCAAATATTGCTGGAGTAGAGTGTTTTATGTCATGAGTTAGTCTTTTTTTTCCCCTGCAAACTTCAGCTGGAAAGCAGCAGGGCATCTGTGACCATAGTGAAGAGCAGGACCAATAATAATTGGGGGAGACCGTAATTCAGAGGCCCAGACTAATACCCTGGAGCCATGGGTTCAAATCCCACCAGCAGCTGGGTGGGATTGATTCAGTAAGTCAGACAATTCATTTTAAAAAATTAGAAACAAAAACTAGTCTCAGTAATGCCATGAAATTATCATCAATTGTCATAAAAACACTTATGACCTTGGGAGGATATTTGCTGACCTGACCTTGACTGGCCTGCATCCGACTCCAGACACACAGTGCTGTAGATGACTCTTAACTTTCCTCCAAAATGAGCACTCAGTTTTACAAAATCACTACAGAAAAGTCAAAGAAAAAAAACTGGGCAGACCACCTGACTTTGACCTAGGCACTTCCAGCCCTGTCACCCCTGTAAGCTTCTCCTTGCTAATAGTGAGGGGCTTGAGAGAACAATCCTACTGCCCAGTCAAGCCTAATGTAATGTTACTCACTGGATCGCACCTTACAGCCAATATCCCGGACACCATCATCACTATCCTTGGGTTTGTACTGACACACTGGCAGAGATGGTGGTAGAGTGACATACAGTTGGTAAAGAGTTGCCCTAGGTGTCTTTAACCCCATCATCAAGAGTTGGGTGGTAGCACTGTTGGTGAGGAAGCTGGCATAGTCCTGAAGGACATATCTGTCAGACAGAATCTGCAGAAGTGGCATTGGAGCCAACACAAGGGAAAAACCTAGCAGACCTTCGACTTACCAGTCGACCTGCCACAATAGCACCTGCCCATGAGAGTTTACAACAGTGATCGCCACACAGTCTTCGAAGACAAAGTCTTCTCTTTACAGTAAGCTTATCCTCCATGAGACACTACCATTATGCCAAATGGGTTAGATGAAGAAAGATCTCTCAGCTCCAAACTGGAAATCCATGAGGCACTATAAGCCATTGGCAAAACTGCTTTCAACCACAATCTATGACCTCATGACCTGGCACATCCCTCTCTCTATCATTACCATCAAGGCAAGGGTTGACCCTGGTTCAATGAGGAGTGCAGGAGGGCATACAAACAGCAGCACTGGGCCTACTAGAAAGGGGTGTCAACCTGGTGAAGTTACAACAAAGGACCATTTACATGCCTAACAGCACTGAATATATAGAGCTAAGTGATCCCACAACCAATGATCAGTTCAAAACTCTATAGTTCTATCACATCCAGTCATGGTAGACAATTAAACAACTAACAGGAGGAGGAGGAGGAGGTTCCACAAATATTCCTATCATCAATGATGGGTGAACACACAACGCTAGTACAAAAGACTGAAACATTTGAAGCTTTCTTCAGCCAGAAGTGCTGAGTGGATGATCCACCTTGGCCTACTCTGGAGGTCCCCAGTATCACAGATGCAAGTGTTCAGCTAATTTGATTCGTTGCATGTGATACCAAGAAATAGTTGAAGGTATTGGAGACTATGGGCCCTAACAATAACTTAGCAATAGTACTGAAGATTTATACTGTAGAAATTCACACACCCATAACCAAGCTGTTCCAGTATAGCTACAACACCAGAATCTACCCGACAAGATGCAAAATTGCCCAGGTATGCTTAATGCACAAAACCCAAGACAAGTGCAATCTGGCCGATTGCCATCCCATCAGTCTATTTTCTATCATCTCTCCTCTTGGCTCCCCAAAGACTGTCCACCATCTACAAGGCATAAGCCAGAGGTGTGATGGAATATTTTCCACTTGCCTAGACGAGGGAGGCTTCAACAGCACTCTAGAAACTCAATGACATTTACCACAAAGAACCCCAGTCGATCGACACACCACCTACCAATTTAAACATTCACACACTTCACCACCTCGAACATAGTAGCAGCAATGTGTACTATATACAAGATGCGCTACAGCAACTCATCAAACTTTCTTTCACAGCACCTTTCAAACCCATGATCACTCCCAGCTAGAAGGACACGAGCAGCAGATATATGGGAGCACCATCAGCTGCAAGCTCCCTGCCAAACTGACTTGGAAATATATTGCCATTCCTTTACGGTCACTGGGTCAAGATCCTGGAATTCCTTCCCTAACAACACTGTGGGTGTAACTACACCTCATGGACTGCAACAGTTCGAGAAGGTGCTTAGCAAAACCTTTTCAAGGGTAATTAAGCACTGACCAAGTACTAATGGCCTAAGCCAGTGATGCCCACATCCCATGAAAGAATTTTTTAAAATTCCTTTTCAGAGATTATACAGTTTACATGATGCAGTCTGTTTTGATAAATAGGATTATTAACAGTTGTTTGTTATGCTGTGAATCTAATTGTAAATATTGCTTACTTTTTATTTCTCCAAATCCCTTTATAATATCCCAAGGTAGAATCCCTACAGTACAGAAGGAGGCCATTTAGCCCATCGAGTCTGTACTGTTCATAATTCCATCCAGACCCTACTCCTTTTTATCCTGCCAATCCCCCTGACACTAAGGTCAATTTTTAGCATGGCCAATCAACTTAACCCACACATCTTTGGACTGTGGGAGGAAACGCACGCAGACACAGGGAGAAAGTGCAAACTCTACACCGACAGCGACCCAAGCCAGGAATTGAATCCAGGTCCCTGGCACTGAGGCAGCAGTGCCATCCAAAGACCAAGCTGGAATATGGTTTCGTGGCTGCTGACAGTTGCATAGTACCATGGCCAAATAGCCATTTAACCGGGGGTAGAGTTGCACTCACGTACAAGATTCTACGACAGGGCTCACTGGACAAGAGCAGGAGATCAATTGGATTCCCACCCCTCCTCACAATACCGGTGACACTGAGCCCAATTCTTGGATCTCTAAAACTGTCTCAATGGTAATGTGTTAAATTCGACTGACGATCAAACTCGGAGCTTTTCTGGCCTGCGTGACCCAGCAATAAATCAGCCACTGCATTTAACCACTCATCCATCAAGTGAGATGAATACAGATTAGTTACATGGATTAGTGTTTGTTTTTCTCAGGACTCATCGGAATTCAGTGAGCCTAGACAGTCAGGGATTTCTGCATAATGAATGTTTTTGGTATTGGGAGTGATGCACGTCATTTCTAACAATGCTGTGGTGTAGAGACACAGACAAGTATTCAGACCCAGGAGCAGTTTGATTAGAGGGTGCAGTGAGTGGGGGTAGGGCACTGCTTATGACAAAGAAATTGGGAAAGACATCTGCTCCCATTCTTTGTTTTCCACCCCGCCAACACTACAAAGGCTGCTGTGTCTATGGCCTCGGCTGAAATGTGTACACATTGGACAGCAGTCAAGAGTAGGAAAAATCGAAAATGAAAATATTTTTGGCAATCCTTCATAGTGAATCAACATTTTCTTTGTTAATGCATTTGTCAACAGGCTTTGCTTCCCAGAATCATAGCCTTTTTCTGCACTGTAGGGATTCTATCTGGCCCCTCGAGTCTGCACTGACTCTCTGAAAGAGCAGCTTACTCTATCCCCATAACCCTGTGCATTTACCATGGCCAATTCACCTAACCTACACACATTTGGACGCCAAGGGGCAATTTAGTACCACCAATCCGCCTAACCTAAATACCTTCGGATATGTAAGGAAAGTGGAGCGCCCAGAGGAAACCCACACAGTCACGATGAGAAGGTGCAAACTCCACACAGACAGTGAGCCAGAATTGGACCTGGGTCCCTGGTGCTGTAAGGCAGCAGTGCTAGCCACTGTGCCACCTTGCATATATTAATGAGACATCGTTGCCCAGTAAAATCATCAAACAACATACTAATGACGCTGACGTTCACTAAATATTTGGCAGAGTTCTCTGCGATCCTGTGACCGTGTATAATGAATCAGGATGTGCATACGGACTTCTGCAGCACTTGCAGCCCTATAAAGTCGTAATTGACCCAGAATAATGGTCAGCAAACAGTACAGGTCGTTCTTTGCATCCCATTTTTAAACTGTGTTTCCAATCCCATTACCCTCTCCCCAGGGCGGCAAAACATCATCCAGGCCTTCCAGTCTTGATTGCTGGGTGATCATTATCACCCACCCCCCTGCAGTGAGGATGAGCAGTGAAGATAGCTGCAGCTGCGCTGCTGTTCATGATCAGATGCATTGCCGACACACAGGCTGGAATTCTCTCATGTCCCCGCCAGCAAGTTCTATAGCACCCAGGTGGGGGTCGGGGTGTTAGGAGAATTTGGCAGGAGTGCAAAGATCAGTTTCATGCCAGCGTGAATTCCTTGTGGTATCTTCTGCTGGTGCCATCCATAGGGGATCAGGAAACCCACTGGAGGCCGGTATAAAACTGAGTAGCATTCTGCTAATGAGATTCTGACGGAGGCACAAGCCCAATTCTCTGATATCACCAGGAAAATATGCAAAACACATTTGCAACAACATGGCGAGGTTGGGACTTAATTTCAACAATGCCAGAAGCTGCCTCCAGAGTTCAGAATGGAAGCTGCAGGCAACCCTGGACCCTGGAACACCACAGCAGTGGGTGGAAGGAGCGTCGACAAGTGGACCTTCCAGATTCAATGTCCTGGTGGAGGTCCATCTTCCAGCTTCAATGTTCCTGGAGATTCACCTGCTCTCTCATAAGGGCCAACTTCTGGTCTTGGGATGTTCCTGGAAATCCGTCTTCAATTTCAGGTTCACCTTGTTTCTTCAGTAGTTAGTCAGTGATTGTTATAGTGCCCGGATATGATGACAAACTATGTACCACCTTGCCTGTCCCGCAACGGGACCTAGTTCCAGATGGGAGAATTCTGCCCAAGTGTTGGACTTCTGCCTGGAGAGCATCCAATTGGTTTATCACCAGTGTGGATCCCGACCTCTGCAAGAGTTATCCTCTGTAAGAAAGGAGGTGAAGGCATTTTAATTCCTTCATGGGAGACAAGGTTAGATGCAAAGATGCAATCTCAACATTCTACCATGGTACACCTTCCTCTAATTAGCATTTCCGTATTGAGGTTATTATGCTATATTGATACTATACATCTCAATTAAATATGGATTTTGTCAGAGACACACTCCAGCCACAGAAATCCTGTTTCAGCACAAAGGAACAAAAATATTGAATAACGATTTCTGTTATCTTCCCGATTTGCAATAAAATTGTAAACTAGTTTATATCACAGAATTAGTACGATGCAGGAGGTCACTCATACCTCTCCAAATGAGCATTGTGACTGAGTGCATTCTCCTACCTTTTCCCCGTACCCCTGCACGTTGTTTTATTTCAAATAGTGATCTAACACTCTCTTGAATGCCTTGATAGAACCTGCCTCCACCACACATCCAGACAGAGCATCCCAAACACAAATCACTCGTGTGAAAAAGTTATTTCTCACATTACATTTGCTTCTTTTGTAAGTCACTTTAAATCTGGGCTGTCTCATTTACGACACTGTTACGAGTGGGGACAATATCTCTGTCCAGCCCCCTCATGATATTGAACATCTCTAACAAACCTCCTCTCAGCCACTTTTCTCCAAGGAGAACAGTGCCAACCTCTACGATCTATCCTCCGAACTGAAGTTTCTCATCTCTGGAACAATTCTTGCAAGTCTCTGCTGCACTCTCTCCAGTGCATTCATGTTCTTCCTATAGTGTGATGCCCAGAACTGTATACAAAATTCTAACTAGTGCCTTGTATGGATTCAGCATAAACCCCTTGCTGTTATACTCTGTGCCCCATTAATAAAGCCCAGGATACTGTATGCATTAACGAAGCCTAGGATATTTATGATATTTTTCTTCTAGATACTTGAGATCTCCCCCCCCCACCCCCCACACAGCTCCCACTTCACTCAGCACCTCTATACATAAGAACATAAGAAATAGGAGCAGGAGTAGGCCATCTAGCCCTTCGAGCCTGCCCCGCCATTCAATAAGATCATGGCTGATCTGTCGTGGCTCAGTTCCACATTCCCGCCCTCTCCCCATAACCCTTAATCCCCTCTCCTATCAAAAACCCATCAACCCACATCTTAAAAATATTTAGCGAGGTAGCCTCCACCACTTCAACGGGCAGAGAATTCCAGAGATTCACCACCCTTTGAGTGAAGAAGTTCCTCCTCAACTCCGTTCTAAACCGCCTCCCCTTTATCTTGAGGCTGTGCCCCCTAGTCCTACTGTCTTTTTTGAGCGGGAAGAGTCTCTCCACCTCTATCCTATCCATCCCATTCATCATCTTATACGTCTCAATGAGATCTCCCCTCATTCTTCTAAACTCTAACGAGTACAAGCCTAGTTTATTCAGCCTCTCCTCATAGCTCAATCCCCTCAACTCCGGTATCAGCCGAGTAAACCTCCTCTGCACTCCCTCCAGGGCCAAAATATCCTTGCGCAGGTGCGGCGCCCAAAACTGCACACAGTACTCCAGCTGCGGCCTCACCAATGCCCTATACAGCTGCAGCAAGACCTCCCTACTTTTATATTCAATCCCCTTTGCTATGAAGGCCAGCATCCCATTTGCCTTCCTGACCACCTGCAAGCTGGGTTTTTGCGACTCATGCACAAGGACCCCGAGGTCCCTCTGCACCGTCGCCTGCTGCAGTTTTTTGCCCTGTAAGTAATAGTCCTTCCTACCATTCTTCCTACCAAAGTGGACCACCTCACACTTGCCAACATTAAATTCCATTTGCCATTTCCTGACCCATTCGCCCAGCCTATCTAGATCCTTCTGCAGACTCTCCACACCCTCCGCACAATTTGCCTTTCCCCCAATCTTGGTGTCATCAGCAAATTTCGACACCCTGCACTCGGTTCCCTCCTCCAGATCATCTATATAAATGGTAAATAGCTGAGGCCCCAGCACCGACCCCTGGGGCACTCCACTAGTCACCATCCGCCAATCCGAATAGCACCCATTGACCCCCACTCCCTGCCTCCTATTTGACAACCAATCCTCTATCCACGCTAACACCCTACCCCCAACTCCATGTCCCCTGACCTTCTGCAATAACTTCTTGTGAGGTACCTTGTCAAACGCCTTCTGAAAATCCAGAAAGACCACATCCACTGGCTCTCCTCTATCCACCGCCCTAGACACATCCTCATAGAACTCCAGTAAATTTGTCAGACACGACTTCCCTTTAATGAAACCGTGTACCCTGCTATAATGTGATTTCTCCAATGTATAATTGCTGCATGTAATTTTGCTATTCTGTAGAAAGCAATTTGCAAAGCTTCAATCGAGCCAAAAGAGCTTTTATGGTCTTGCTTCAGCATAATCCCACTGACGCTTCTGGGAGAGCTCAAGGTGAATGGGATAGATGTTTCTCAGTTTGCCACCTCTTGCATTGGAACTCTGCCATTTTGAAATCAGCATTGGAGCTGCAGCGTGTGTGGTATGAATGTTCTGGATGCACTACTGACACAACAGGCTGCTTACGAAACAGCTCGTTCGTGAATATTTATAGTTAGCAAAGAATATATGGAAATCATTTGTAAAACAACCCCACTTTTGAACTAAATTACATATCATCTTTCAGAGTTCTTTCACAGTAACTCTTATATTAGGCAGCATTTATTTCATTTGAATCTACTCTTTGCAACCCATAAATCTTATACATTTGATATTTTTGCTAGCAGAATTATGTACAATATTTGAGGGGCAACACTGCTACTTCACAATGCCAGGGACCCAGGTTGATTCCAGCCTTGGGTCACTGTGTGTGGAGTTTGCACATTTTCCCTATGACTGCGTGGGTTTTCTCCGGGTGCTCTGGTTTCCTCCAAAAGCTGTACGGGTTAATTAACCGTAGTATCAGAATCATTAGCAGGATAAATGCGAGGGGTTACGGGACTAGGGCCTGGGTAGAATTGTGGTTGGTGCAGACTCGGTGGGCCAAGTGGCCGCCTCCTGCACTGTAGGGATTCTATGATTATAAGATACTTTGCACAAATAAGCAAATGGAATTAAAGAACAAAAAAATTACAGCACAGGAACAGGCCCTTCGGCCCTCCAAGCCTGCACCGACCATGCTGCCTGACTGAACTAAAACCCCCATACCCTTCAGGGAACCATATTCCTCTATTCCCATTCTATTCGTGTACCTGTCAAGATGCCTGTTAAAAGTCACTACTGTATCTGTTTCCACTACCGTCTCCTACAACGATTTCCAGGCAATCACTACTCTCTGTAATTGACTCTTCCACCCTGGGAAAAAGCTTCTGACTACCCACTCTGTCCATGCCTCTCATAATCTTGTAGACTTCTATCAGGTCTCTCCTCAAACTCCATCGCTCCAGTGAGAATAAACCAAATTTCTCCAACTTCTCACAGCCAATGCCCTCCATACTAGGCAACATCCTAATAAATCTTTTCTGTACCCTCTCCAAAGCCTCCACATCCTTCTGGTAGTGTGGCGATCAGAATTGAACACTATATATTCCAATTGCGGCCTAATTAAGGTTCAGTTTTTAAACTCGGTGCCCTGGCCGATGAAGGCAAGCATGCCATATGCCTTCTTGACTACCTTCTCCACCTGCATTGCCACTTTCAGTGACCTGTGTACCTGTACACCCAAATCCCTTTGCCTATCAGTAGTTTTAAGGGTTCTGCCACTTGCTGTGTATTTCCTATCTGAATTAGACCTTCCAAAATGCAATATCTCATATTTGTCAAGCTTAAACTCCATCTGCCATCTTTCCGCCCAAGACTCCAACTGATTTATATCCTAGTGTATCCTCTGGTCCTCATCACTATCCACAAATCCGCCAACCTTTGTGTCATCCGCAAACTTACTAATCAATCCAGTTACATTTTCCTCCAAATCATTTATATATTACAAAAGCAAAGGTCCCAGCACTGATCCCTGAGGATCACCACTTGTCACAGCCTTCCATTCAGAAATGCACCCTTCTGCTGCTACCCTCTGTCTTCTTTGACCGAGCCAGTTTTTGTATCCACCTTGCCAGCTCACCTCTGATCCCATGCAACTTCACCTTCTGCACCAGTCTGCCATGAGGGACCTTGTGAAAGGCCTTACTGAAGTCCATGTAGACAACATCCACTGCCCTACCCTCGATATGGGAGAACTTATTTCTTTTGGTGCTTTTGCTTCATAACTGCTTTGAATGGTCGGAGAACAGTTACTACTCCGAACTTATCCCAAGGATGATAGCAGATTGCACAAATTAAATTAGCATTTAGTAAAACTTTAAGTCGGGGAGTTAAATTAGTATAAGCCCCCCAATCCTTGTCAGATTTAATTGGAGCAAAACACACAAATGTGGCCCAGAATCTTTGAAAAGAATACTCTTGCTAAAGCTCCAATCTGTTGAGGAGAACTTCTTACTGCTAGTGTTTTAGAAAGTTTTTTGGTACTTTAGAAGTGCTGTTTTAAATAATCTATGTTGAACTGCTTCAGTAGCCACTTGGTTGAGGGATGTGCTTTTAATTGACCTCCTTCTACTGTGCAGAGTTGTGGTTAACACCGATAGTACCTGATCTATGAATTGGATAACATAGAACATAGAACATAGAACATTACAGCGCGGAACAGGCCCTTCGGCCCACAATGTTGCGCCGACCAGTCTTATTTTTAAAAAAAAAGATTGACCCACTAATCTAAACCAATCCCTTTTTGTCCATAAACCTATCCACCAATCTCTTAAACGCCCCCAAACTAGGCGCATTTACAACTGCAGCAGGCAGGGCATTCCAGTCCCTCACCACCCTCTGGGTAAAGAACCTGCCCCTGACATCCGTCCTATAACTACCCCCCCTTAATTTAAAGCCATGCCCCCTCGTGCTAGATTTCTCCATCCGAGGAAACAGGCTATCACCATCCACCCTATCTAAACCTCTAATCATCTTATATGTTTCTATAAGATCCCCTCTTAGCCGCCTTCTTTCCAGTGAAAACAACCCCAAATCCCTCAGTCTCTCCTCATAGGACCTCCCCTGCATACCAGGCAACATCCTGGTAAACCTCCTCTGCACCCTCTCCAAAGCCTCCACATCCTTCCTGTAATGTGGGGACCAGAACTGCACACAGTACTCCAAGTGCGGCCGCACCAGAGTTGTGTACAGTTGCAACATGACGCTGCGACTCCTAAATTCAATCCCCCTACCAATAAACGCCAAGACACCATACGCCTTCTTAACAACCTTATCTACTTGATTCCCAACTTTCAGGGATCTATGTACACATACACCTAGATCCCTCTGCTCCTCCACTCTATTCAAAGTCCTCCCGTTAGCCCTATACTCAACACATCTGTTATTCCTACCGAAATGGATTACCTCACACTTCTCCGCATTAAACTCCATCCGCCACCTCGCGGCCCAGCTCTGCAACCTGTCCAAGTCACCCTGCAAACTATGACACCCTTCCTCACAATCTACCACACCTCCGACTTTGGTGTCATCAGCAAACTTACTAATCCACCCAACTATACCCTCATCCAGATCATTAATAAAGATTACAAACAGCAGTGGCCCCAAAACAGATCCCTGAGGCACACCACTTGTAACCGAACTCCATGATGAATAATTACCATCAACCACCACCCTCTGTCTCCTATCTGCTAACCAATTCCTGATCCAAGTACCTAAATTACCACCAATCCCATACATCTGCATTTTCTGCAGAAGCATACCATGGTGAACCTTATCAAACGCCTTACTAAAATCCATATATACCACGTCTACTGCCTTACCCCTATCCACCTCTTTGGTCACCTTCTCAAAGAACTCAATAAGGTTAGTAAGGCACGACCTTCCCGCTACAAAACCATGCTGACTATCTCTAATCAATTCATTACTCTCCAAATAACTATAAGTCCTATCCCTAATAATGCTTTCTAAAACCTTGCCCACTACAGAAGTAAGACTCACTGGTCTATAATTCCCAGGGAAGTCTCTGTTCCCCTTCTTAAACAATGGGACAACATTCGCTGTCCTCCAATCTTCCGGTACTATACCAGAGACCAACGACGACCTGAAGATCAGAGCCAGTGGCTCTGCAATCACCTCTCTTGCCTCCCATAGAATCCTAGGGTAAATCCCGTCTGGACCAGGGGACTTATCTATTTTCAACCCTTCTAGAATATCCAACACATCCTCTGTATCAACTGCAATACTTTCTGTTTTACACCCCTTCACCCCAGTGACCTCCTCAGCTACATTCATATCGTCCTGCGTGAACACCGAAGAGAAATAATGGTTCAATGCCTCTCCAATCTCTTCCGGTTCCACACACAACTTCCCCCTACTGTCTGTAACTGGCCCTAATCTTGCCCTAACCAACCTTCTGTTCTTGACATACCTATAGAACGCCTTAGGATTCTCCTTAATCCTATCAGCCAAAGACATCTCATGCCCTCTTCTAGCCCTTCTTAACTCCCTCTTCAACTCCCTCCTAGCCAATCTAAAGCTTTCTACTGCACTGCCCGAGCCCTCAAGCCTCATCCGAACATAAGCCTCCTTCTTCTTCCTAACCAACAAATCAACTTTTTTTTGTGCACCACGGTTCCCTAGCCCTACCAATTCCTCCTTGCCTGACAGGGACATACCTATCACAGACCCGCAGTAGCTGCTCCTTGAAAAAACTCCACATTTCAGAGGGGGGGTGGGATCCTGGGTAGAGGGGGTGAAAGTGAGGGGGGCATAGAAGGGGACGGCATTGCACGGCATTGTGGGGGTGGGGCGGAGCGAGGTTTGAAATGTATATACTTTAACGCGAGGAGTATTCGCAATAAAGTGGATGAACTTGCAGCGTGGACCAGTACCTGGGACTTTGATGTTGTGGCCATTTCAGAGACGTGGATAGAGCAGGGTCAGGAATGGATGTTGCAGGTGCCGGGGTACAAGTGCTTTAGTCGGAGTAGAGAAGGAGGTAGAAGGGGGGGTGGAGTAGCATTATTGGTCAAGGACTATATCACAGTCTCAGAGAGGAAGTTTAATGAGGACTTGTCTGTTGAGGTAGTATGGGCAGAAATTAGAAATAGGAGAGGAGAGGTCACCCTGTTGGGAGTCTTTTATAGACCTCCAAAAAGTTCTAGAGAGGTTGAGGAAAGGATTGCAGAGACGATCCTGGTTAGGAGTGAAAGTAATAGGGTAATTGTTATGGGGGACTTTAACTTTACTAACATTGATTGGAATTGCTATAGCTGTAGCTCGTTAGAGGGGTCAGTTTTTGTTCAAAGTGTGCAGGAAGGTTTTTTGACTCAATATGTAGATAGGCCAACTAGAGGTGAGGCTATATTGGACTTGGTGCTGGGAAATGAGCCAGACCAGGTGCTAGACTTGGAAGTTGGTGTGCTTTTTGGTGATAGTGACCACAATTCGGTTACGTTCACCTTAGTGATGGAAAGGGATAGGCATGAACCTCGGGTCAGTAGTTTTAGCTGGGGGAAGGGTAATTATGAGGCCATTAGGAGAGAATTAGGAAGCATTGGTTGGACTAGGAGATTACAGGGACTGGGAATGTCTGAAATGTGGATAAGTCAATTAATATCTGCATTAACAAATAATAAATAATCTGAATTGCTGTTGAGATTTTCTTCCAACCCTGGTGCCTCAACCTTACTCTTAAGTAGTGGTAGTACTTCACTGATTTTGGATATGTTATAGGACGAAAACAAATCAAAAATGCATTGGCAATTCACCTTTAAATCTAATTTATTAATTCTAAAGTTTCTAAAAATGTGATACATTTGGGTGAAGCCGTTGCAATGATGAAGAGCTATGTGTTTTATCATATCAATATAGTTAATGTTACAGTTGTGATGTCCAATATCAGTGCAGAGCTGCTGTACAAAATACTCTTACTGTGTATTTGGAGTAAAGCACCTGTATAGGTCACAATCATTAACAAAGGCATTGGCTATAATGACAGAACAGTGATAATATAATGCAAACATTACCTCTTGAATAATGCAGTACAGTTGTTCATCTTAAATATTTTTGCCTGTTAGGCTTCTCTAATACATAAATGAAAAAGTCCAGCCTCAATAGGGGAGAACCCTTGTTTAATCTCTGCTCTTTTCTCAATTAGCTGATTGCTACCATGGTGACTACTTAATTCCCACTTAAGGGACTCATTCTGCCTCTGCTTTATTAACCTAATGGCGGTAGGGGGCTTGCCACGTGAGGAAGCAAACTCTACAGGCCTGCTAATGGGCTTCTGAGGAGCCACATTCAAAGGTACTCAGTGCCTAGGGACCTGCTATTAGGAAAGGAGGCACTATTGAGAGTCTTAAACCCCCCCCCCCCCCCACCCCACAAACCCACCTCCTGCCATCACTCAACTGTGGCCTGGGATCCAGCATTGATGCTGGGCCTCAAGCAGTTGGCTTCCAGCTGGTAGCTCTTGGCAGGTGGGACCTCTGTCCTTGGGGCTCTTGATTTCAGGGAGGACCTGCAACTAGCTGGTTAAGTGCATGATTTGTATTTAATTTGGTAGGACTTCCCTTGAAGAGGCAACTTGGGCTCTTGCCAGATCTTTTTAATCAGTAAAGAAATCAAGGGTTGTGGAGATAAGGCAGGAAATTGCTGTTGAGGGTTAGCCCATCAGACCAGTTATGATCTCATTGAATGGCAGAACAGACTCATTGGGCTGAAGGGGCAGAAGGATGCCATATGTCTAAACACACTGCATGTTGGGGGCTGGTTGGGTGGAGGGGGAGGGGGAGGGGGAGGGGGGGGGGTGACAGACGGATAAGTGCAGTCCCATCCATAATGTCTGAATTTCATTAACACACTATGTTCAGATTTCTATTACATTTAAATTTATGGTAAATCAGATTGACATTGGGGTTTTTGGTCCCAGTTTACCTAAAATCTCTTGAGAAATATAGTGGTATGTATTGCATATTACCCTTTTTAAGTCATATACCACCACTTGTAAAACAAAAGAAACCTCTTCAGTAACTGGTCCTAGGTTACAGAATGCAGTCGAGGTGATGAAAGTGAAAATTATTCTGAATGGATTGCTTCCAGTTTCAAAAGCCTTTCAGAGTTGAAACAAATTCCATTTCTGCAAGGTAACAAAGCAGACAAGTGAATTAATTTACTTGGCGCTGGACACTAAAATGAAAAATCTAACCTTTAATCGCATTATTCATTAGAAAGGAACCGTGATTTTGTCTGACTCTTGGGGTTTATCTGCTGATTCCGAAGATGGATCAGAACAGATGTTCCAATATCAAGTGACTGCAATAGCAACTGGGCCTCTACGCTAAGCATCATGAACACTCGGCAGTGCAGTGTGGAAAAGTGAGAAATGATTGTTGGCGTTCATTAATATTTATTTCCTTTTTTTTCCCAAAGATCTGGGCTCAGAAATTTTGAGTATGATATTTCAAATATGACCAACGTGAAACAGATGGCAAATATCAAATTACTTTCAATGTTGTAGGGTTTTAGTTGGAGGTTTTAAAATCAGGCTCTCACTGCAGTGCACTCTTTTTTTTAAATATTTCTGACCTTATAAATGTAAAATGTGAGTGTGTTCTTCTTTTAAGGTCAGCCACTTGTGTTATGAAGTAATCACAAGGTGGGCTCGGTAATGTTGGAAACTGTGATAGACAATTGTGTCTGACACTACTGGATTTTCACAGTAACTTCATTGCGGTGTTAATGTAAGCCTATTTGTAACACTAACAAAAAACTAAACTAAAATTACCATGTGGGATGCACAACAATGTTCTCATTATAAGAGCTAGGCCTATTTAATGCGTAGTACTAATTATTTTATTATCTTCACTGATTTCCGGGTGTTGAAATGTAATAGTCCTGAATTATTTTAGGCTGGAGAGGGCATAAGTCATCCTTTTACCCTTCTGTACTGGGTACAGAATTTGCGCTCTGCCAGAATTCCATCATATTTGATAGGCCTTTAAGTTTTGTTTGCGTGAGAGTGGGTGATTCTTCAGCTGCCCTCCTCCCATCTCATGGGGGCATAGTGAGAGGAACTATGAGGATTCACCCCAGCTGAGATCTGACATGATCACCACCCCCACTCCCCCCAACCCACCTCACCCATGAGACTTCTCTGCTGAGCTTCACTAAAGCAACGTAATTCATCCTGAAGGGAAATGATTATCTTATTTAGTTGGAGTGGGCCCACTGGGATCTGAGGTCCAAGAGGTTTAAAAACTTTCTCCTGAGCAGTTAGGCACTCTCAGGGGGACCAACTCTGCTTTTAGGGTGGCAGATTGGCTTGGACTGGAGTGCCCATCACTGATGTATTTCTGGTACCAGCAACATATATAAGCACCATGCTGAAATTTGAGGTGGGTGACTGGTGGCACTTTTGACCGCTACATTTACTCTAATTGAGCAGTGTCTCAGGAATCTCCAGACACACGAGAATAAAATCTCTTGAATTATTAATAAATATTTCACAGAATGCCACATTAAGCATAACACAAATGATAGCCATCTCATAAAATAAGGTCAAATACAACTTTCCCAGTGATAAGAAGGATCTTCAACAATTATTTGAATGTGAATCTAGTATACAAGTGAAAAAAAGGTATTCAATAAATCTTTTAATGTAAAACAGGGCAAAGAACTGTAAAGGCTTTAAAGCATAATTACATAATATAATTGATTTTCCCTTTTTATTAAGCAATCTCCTTCCCCTTCATTTATCTGTTCCTCGACCATTTCTTTCTGCCATCCATAAGATTGCTATGTGGAAAACTACATTGCTCCAAATTGGAGAAATGTTTTGTTTTATTCATTGATGGGACATGGGCATCACTGGATTTTCAGCATTTATTGCCCATCCCTAGTTACCCGAGGGGCAATTAAGAGTTAACCACATTGCTGGTCTCTGGAGACCTATATAGAATTATAGGGCCTCTTCCTGCACTGTAGGGTTCTTTGGCTCATCGAGTCTGCACCAAACACAATCCCACCCAGGCCCAACCCCCATATCCCTACATATTTTACCCACTAATCCCTCTAACCTACACATCCCTGGACACTAAGGGGCAATTTCTTAGCATGGCCAATCAACCTAACCCGCACATCTTTGGACTGTGGGAGGAAACCAGAGGAAACCCATGCAGACACAAGGAGAATGCACAAACTCCACACAGACAGTGACCTGAGCTGGGAATCGAGCCCAGGACCCTGGAGCTGTGAAGCAGCAGTGCTAACCACTGTGCTACCATGCCACCCAGATATATAGACCAGACCAAGTAAGGACAGCAGATTTCCTTCCCTAAAGGACATTAGTGAACCAGATGGGTTTTTCCAACAATAGCTTCATGGTCATCAGCTGATTCTTAATTCCAGATATTTTTAATGAATTCAGATTCCACCACCTGCTGTGGTGGGATTCGAATCCGAGTCCCCAAAATATGAGCTGAGTTTCTGAATTAATAGTCTAGCGATAATACCACAAGGCCATCATCTCCCCATAAATAATTAAACACACACCAGTATATTGGATTGTAGTGGATTTCTGAAGCACTCTCAGCTGATTTAGAACACAACAGCACATAACTGTAATGGCTCAGGATATTGCAAAGCACTTAAGTCCAATTACTTGCACGTCACAGCTGTATATACAACAGGAAATATTCACACAGTTCTACAATCAGCGAGTGAGATGAATAACCAATGTCTTTGGTGCCAATGAGGCTGAAAGTTCTGGTCAGGACTTCAGGAAACTCCCAAGTACCTAATATTCTCTAATGGCCACCTAAGCAAGTCTCCAGTTGAATTTCCCTTTCAAAGGACAGAAACTCTAGCAGTGCGGCACTCCTCTTTAATGCATCAGTTCAGCTTCCTGGAATGATATGTTAAAACCAGCAATTTTCTGATTCAGATGAAAGAGTGCTAGCAGCTGCTATTTAAATCAAACGGTTGGCAAATTGGACTTCGCTTGATGAGGGAAAGTCTGCAAGAAGTAATGTATGTCTGCTTATTATTTGTACTTTTCCTCGATTAAACTCAAGCATGCATGTTATAAGTAGGTTTTAAAAAACCACTTAAGTGATTAATTGACCCCAGAAGTGGCACTAGATTGATTCAGGTTGTTCTCCAGGATACTGCTTAGGTCAAAAGAGAAAATGCTGGAAAAGTTTAGCAGCATTTGTAAAGAGAAAAAAAACTGACGAAGGGTCGTCTGGACTCAATGTCAGCTCTTTTCTCTCCTTATAGATGCTGCAGATCTGCTGAGATTTTCCAGCATTTTCTCTTTCTTGGTTTCAGATTCCAGCGCATCCACAGTAATTTGCTTTAATATTGCTTAGGCCAGCAAGATATCAGTGAATATTTTATTTGGTTAACTGGTTATACTGAAACACTGCATAATTTCCTTTTAAACTGTGTAATTTTTATAAACTCTTTCAGGAAAGAGATGGCTTCCAGTGCTATTGACCAAATCAAAGTGAAACCAGTGAAAATGGCCAAATAAGTGATGGATTAAGTGAATCACCTTATGGCCTCAGAGAGAGGGAGAAATGCCTCCTCAAGACAGCACTCACATTTTGAATTTAAATTCAGAGAACCCTGAGTATTTTCAAAGAGATAAGTGTAATTCATTATTTTATCCTTCACTTATCAACACCTTTTGTTCTTTTACCTTTTTTAATAATGTTGACTGGAATTCTCTGGCCATTCGTGCCGGAAGTTTTCCCGCTAGCATGGGGTGACATCAATGGGAATTCCCATTGACAGTGGCGGGACCAGAGAACCCCACCGCTAGCAAATAAAGAGCGCACCTCCTGCTGGTGGGAAACACGCAGCTGGGAAGCTGGAACACCTTGCTTGTCCTTTTTTCAAACTAAATTGGAAATATTCTGGACTGTGTCCTCATTCTATACCACACATCTCCTCCAGTTTGCTTCCCTTGCTCCCAGCTCCTGTTAACACTAGCAGCAGAGGAATATTGACGAGCCACATCAAAAGAGCCTGAAATTGATAAAGGTTTTCAGGGGAAAAGAGTACCCAATTCTATCAGATAAAAATGATTAATGATAAAGAATAAACTGGCTTTATGCATGAAATCACTTGTGTCCAGTCTTCCATCTGTACAGCCATAGTTATCAACAATATATGTGAAATAAATAACTCTACTGCAATGACTTATGGCCACATTTATGTCTGGAGATCAAAATGAATGCCCTTTAACATGCTCCTGTTGACACTGCACAAAGCAAAGGCCAAAATCCCATTTCTAATTTAACAGTTCACCTTGCTGCTGCTGTCTGTGGAATCCCCATTCATCATGTCATGTCTGCTTTTAAAAATGCATACCGTTCCAGCTCTATGGATCACAAGTTTTGCAGGACCAAATAATTCCCATGAAAGCTCCAAGGATAATCTAATGTTATCAATTTTCTGGGGATTTGGTGTTAACAGGCAATCCTCCAAATGGCACATGAAATCAAGGTATTGTAAATTGGTGTGACGCTGCAAGGCAGGAAAGTGAGAGAGGAAAATGAACCTTATTATCTTCTGATTAATACTTATTCCTGGAGCATTTCTGCCCAAAGTGGTTGTCACAGTAAAACGTCAGACAACACCAGGTTTTAGTCCAACCGATTTATTTGATAGTAAACCCACAAGCTTTTGAGGGGACTCCCTCTTCGTCAGGTGAATGGAGAGTTCTGGCCTCGGACAGAGCATAGAAAGCACAGACAGGGAGTCCCCTCAAAAGCTTGTGAGTTTACTATCAAATAAATCAGTTGGACTAAAACCTAGTGTTGTCAGACTTTTTACTGTGTTTACCCCAGTCCAACGCCGGCACATCCACAAAGTGGTTGTGACAGAGACACTTGCAGCAGTTTTGTTTTCTTTGTAGGGCTGTTGGCTAGAGGAGGATGATGTCTGACCCTATTTGCATTTATCTCACTGAGCATTTTATAACAGAAAATAGTCATTTTAATTGTTGTGGTTTGCCCTTTGTCATCCAGGAATTGGATGTGATCTGTTCAGTGCAAATATCAGTTGCCTGGGTGGCTGGTGTGGATCAGATTGGTGCTAACAATACAGGATTCGATTCCGGTCCTGGCTGGGGAGAATTCAGGACCTGCCTTCTAACCCTGTGAGTGGTGGAGGTTGCGATGCTGAGAGTCAATCCTGACCTTGGGCAGAGAACAGAAGAGAAGATAGAAAATATATGGCACAGGAAGAGACCATTTATCCCATTGTCGCTGTATGGATTGTAAAAGAGCTATCCCATTACTCAGCTCCTGGTCTGTAGGTTGTGGCACTTCAAGTACATCGTAACCAGATATTTATTTAAAGTGCAGTGAGGGATTTCTGCCTCTAACAGCCTTTCAGGCAGTCATTTCCAGACCCCACCCCCCTAAGCTCCCTTCTAATCCCTCTACCAGTGACTTTAAATTTATGGCTCCTGGTTGTTGATCTTTCTAGTAAAGGGAAAAAGGTTCCTTCCAGTTCACTGTGCAATAGGCCATTCATTCGGCCCTTAATAATTTGATAGACTAAATTATATTATGATCCTTGGTCCTGGAATGTAGGGGTTGGGGGAATCTGGTTAAAGACCAATAACATTTTGTCTAAAATATCATAGAAGAATCATTTGAATCCCTACAGTGCAGAAGGAGGCCATTTGGCCCATCAAGTTTGCACCAAGCACAGTCCCACCTAGGCCCTTTTCCCGTAACCCCATAAAGAAACCCTTAGCAAGGTAAATATAACATGGCCATTCAATCTAACCTGCATATCTTTTGGACAAAGATAAAGCTCGAAATTCAAGATGCATTTACTAGCTGAATAAAGGCACAAGATACCACAGGTTTTGTACAAACAAAAATAAACTTTGCCATACAAATTCAGAAAGATAAAACAATTTGCGATATCTGTCTTATACTCTAACATTCAGGGCAAGTATGATGTAGGTGTTATTTAACAGGCAAATTGTGACTGGATACGGCGCACCACTGGTTCCCAACGAGTGTGCCTGCTGTGCCGCATTGTGCTGTGAAGACTCCCCTAGTATGCCGTGAAAAAAGATCCAATATTCATGTGATTAAACTAAACTAAATTTCATCTTCAGCTGTGTGGTTGGCATCTCCAAAACCCAATGAATCTTGGGTCTCCCGTGCATGCACCAGCTGGGAAGGAGCTGCAGATGTGTGATTTAGATATTTCACATTGATCATATGCACAGGCCTGACCAATGAAATTTGGGGTTGAAGACAAAGATCCCATGCACCTACACAAAAAGTGAAAACTCAATCAGTGGAACAAAAACCCTGGGAGAAGCGAGAGAGACGGGGCAAACCAGAGTTCCCAACGTCCAAGTATGGGTTTCTCAACAATTAAATCTCCCCTTTGGCCTCCTTCATTCCAAAGAAAACAACCCAAGCCTATAACATCTCCCTATTTAACTAAAAGTTTTCATCCCTGGAAAAATCCTCAACAATCTGTTATGTACTCTTTCTGTTGCAATCACATCCTGCCTGTAATGTGGCGACCTGAACAGCATGTAATCATCTAGCTAACTAAGTTCTAGCAAAACTACCCTGCTCTTATATTCTGTGCCTTGGCTATGCTTTCTTAACCATCTTTACCTGACCTGCTAACTTCGGCTGCCTGCAGACATGCACTGTAAGATTCCTTTGTTTTGCTCCATTTCTCGGAATCCTACGTTTTATTGTGTATCCCTTTGTATTGTTGCCACTCCCCAAATGCATTGTCTCATTTAATGGGGGGAGGGGGATGAATAGTTCCAACAACATTTAATGGCTCCTGGTGCAGTTCTCCCACAGCTATAGTGTAAGTAATTTGGGCTAACGTGTTGGCCTTGGCTCGATTGTAACTCTCTTGCCCCTGAGTCAGAAGGTTCCAGGGACTGAGCCATAAAATCCAGACTAATATTTCAGTGCCCTAATGCAGAGAGTTGCACAATCCAAACATGCATACAAATTAGGAATAGGAGTAGGCCATTCGGCTCCTCAAGCCTGCTTTGCTGTTTGATAAGATCATGGCTCATCTAATTGTAGCCTCCAATCTACTTTCCTCTCTACCCTTTGATTCACTTCTCAATCAAGAATCTCTCTTAGCCTTAAAAAAAATTCCATGATCCTGCCTCCACTGTCCTTTGGGGAAGGGAATTTTACATATCAGTGACCCTCTTGAGAGAAATAAAAGTCTGTCTTTTGAATGAGACCTTAAACCATGGCCCTGGTTTAATTTTTCAGGTGGATGTATAAAACACTAGACAAAAGAAGAGTCCGGGAGCTCACCCTTCAATTCGGAGACAGTAATTATCCGCGAGCCAGCATCTCCAAAAAAAATTACCGGTCATTTTCATATGGTTGGCTGTGGGGCCTTGCTAATTGTTGGTAAATTATGGCATTGTGGTAATGTCACTAGATTAATATTCCAGAGGCTCTCAGGACAAGGGCTCAAATGCCACCACAGCAATTTAAATTCAATTAATTGAAAGCTACTCTCTGTAATGGTGTTCCATGGAACTGCCATCTATAGGTTCTCAATATCCTTTAGGGAAGGAAGTATGCCATCCTCCTTTGTCAGACCAAGATCTTTCTCTTCACCCTACATGTAGCTGCAACACTACATTCTTGTTTATTCATTTGTGGGACATGGGTGTCACTGGCTGGTCAGCATTCATTGCCCATCCCTAGATGCCCAAGGGTGGTTGAGAGTAAACCACATTGCTGTGGCTGTGGAGTCACATGTAGGCCCGACCAGATAAGGAAGGCAAATGTCCTTCCCTAAAGGAAATACGTGAACCACATGGGGTTTTCTGACAAATCGACAATGGTTTCATGGTCACCATTTAGAATCTTGATTCCTGATATTTTTAATGGAATTCTACTATCCATGGCAGGATTTGAACCCGGGTCCCCAGAACTTTAGCCGAGTTTCTGCGTTAATAGTCTAGTGATGACACCACTAAGCCATTGCCTCTCTCTATTCTTTTCCCCTATATACTTTACGAACAGTATGTTTTGCCTGTATAGCGCACAAGAAACAATACTTATCACTATATCCCAGTATAGGTGATAAATCAAATCAAGTGAAATGGCTGGAAGGTGGCTTTCAAGGTCTGGCCTGCATGTGACTCAGATCTACTGGTGGCTCTGCGGTTGACTCTTAACTGCCTTCTGAAAGAGCCTATTGGGCAATTGGGAATGGGCCTTGCCGGTGACACCCACGCACTATTAAAGGATAAAAGAGTTCACCAATTGGTCTCTGTATTGCCTACTTTAGTGGTGACTACACTTTTAAAGTACGTTGATGTCTTTAAAATGCTGTGGTATCCTGGGATTGTGAAAGCTGCTTTTTTTTCCCCCTCAATAATATTGCTGGTATTTGCTGCGTGACCTGTGGGTGATAGAGATTAAGGTAGGATTTTAGTTTCCAACAGCCAGAGAAGGGCTTTGGCCAGTCAATGATGTGTTGCCACTTTATTTCTCCAGCTGTTGGGAATTAAGCTACCCTCATAAATTGAGGGGGGATACTTTCCCATCTTGCTCACCATGGGAATCGTAGCAGATGGGGGGGGCGCGGACCACACAAAGGTCCCTTGACCAAGGACGGGATTTTCCGATTTTTGGGGTGGTGTGACCAGAAAGTCCCGCCCTCAGTCATTGAAGTACGATGCCACTTAAAGAGCTGGTGAGGTGCCTCTTAAATTATGTTTGGACGTATTAATGAACATTGCACACATGGGACAGAATCTTATGTTCTTCCCTGGCAGATTTGGTGGCAGGGGGTAAATTTAATCGGACAGAAGGCTGGTGGGTGGGAACTCTGATTAAATCCAGGATGGGTGTGACCATGGACTGCCTTTCTGCTCCACCACTAATTGAGTTCCTTAAGTGGACAATTAATGCCCACTGAAAGGCCTCATCAGACTGGCACAGGGGTTTGATTTGTGGGGAGCATTGACAGGTATCTGGGAAGAGGTGCCCTTTGTTTAAAGGCACTCTGTGCCTGATTTGAGGAATCAGGCATTGGGAAGGGGGATGCCCCACTGAAAGCTGTGCCTTTCCCTTGCTGCACTGCCATTCCCCTCTCCACACTACCCCAGTACCACCTCAGCTCCATGACGCCTTCTCTCTAACACTCAGATGTGCTTGGGTCTGCCCTCGGGTATGGTGCAGGCAGCAGCCTCTCCCTCCAGTGTTGGTGCTGAGTACTGATGAACGACTGGTCTCTGACTGCTTGGCCAGCAGCTCTGACTGGGCAGGACCTCAATCCCTGGGATCCTTGATCCGTGGGAGAAGACCCACTGCTGGCCTGTTGAGTGACTTCCCGAAAAGAAGCAACTTGGGAGTCTCATTGGCTCTCCAGCTGGCAGTTAGGATCCTCATCGCCTCCACAAAATCTGACTCACTTTGCAGACTCTATACATGTTGCCTTGTCTGACTCTGCACACACTGAATATTTGATAGGCCTCAGTCTCTGCCTAATAGCACAATGGCCATGGTTTTTGAAGCACTGCACCACAGTTCCACTGGTGTATAAAGCAACTCATCTAAGGAGCCTAATAGTGCAGCATGTTAGTGTGCTTTGCAATTTGCCTTAAATAAAACATGAGGACAAAGATCTGCACCAATAGATCCTTCATGTCTAAGTCTCTGATTAGGAACTGCCATTCTGGCAGCTTTAGGTCTGACAAGATGCTTCTTCCAAGAGAGAAGATCCATTCAGTGTTGTTGTTGCGTCTTGCTTGATGCCACACCCAAAGCAGTATTGATACATGCCAGGAAACAAGTTATTTACTGAGTGAGTGAGAGTGAACAGTGGAGATGAGGATAAAAGTTATCACCAAGCTAATGTAAATAGCATAATGGCTTCTGTCTACACCTCTGCATGTTGTGGAGTTTTTTCTAAATGCATAAGATGTTTAACATTGAAAAGGTTGGGGTCTTTTGTAGCATTTGTGCATTAAACATTGTTCACTGTGTATTCTGTAACAGATGGGCTTCGTCTTCACTGACCAGGTGCCAAGTATGCTTCTGAACGTTAAATCTGTGCTCTGCAGAAACTCATCTATTGTTGTAGAATTCAACAGTACTAAAACTTTGATGTAATTTGAAAAGAGGGAAGAAATTGCTGCTTATCATAAGGTATCACAGACAGTGCAGACCAAACAGCATTATTAGAATCATAGAATTCCTACAATGCAGAGAAGGCCAATAGGCCGATTGAGACTGCACCAGCAACAATCCTACCAGGCCCTATCCCCATTATCCCACACATTTACCCTGCTGGTCCCCCAACACTTAGGGGCAATTGAACATGGTGGCACAGCACCAGGGACCCACAGTTCAAATCCTGGCTTGGGTCACTGTCTGTGTGGAGTTTGTACATTCTCCTCGTGTCTGCATTAGTTTGCTCCAGTTTCCTCCCACAATCCAAAGATGTGTGGGTTAGGTTGATTGGGTGTGGTAAATTGCCCCTTAGTGTCAGGGGGACTAGCAGGGTAAATAGGTGGGGCTGTGAGGATAGGGGTTGGTGGAACTGTGGTCAGTGCTGACTCTGAGCTAAATGGCCTCCTTCTGCACTGTAAGGATTCTGTGATTCTAACCTGCATATCTTTGGCGAAGTTTTGAATGGAAGAAATTTGCAGCTTGTGTAAGGGCTGTTGGCAGTTACCAATTATGCTGCAGACCTGCAGTGTCATTATACAAACTTTAAATTCTGACACAAAGCAGTGAGATCCACTTGTTCCATGGTGACTGATTATACAAAGGATTGTTGCTGTGGTAGCTGCCTCTGGGTCAAGGCTGTTAGAACCTGTGACTGCACCATCTGGGAAATGCAGTCAGAGAAAATAATACAGTCGCAGTTCTCACATCCCCCACACTGAAAGTGAGGGCAGATTGGGAATTATTCTTATTTTAATTCATTTTGACAAAATGGTAATGATTGTGACAGCAGAGCACATTAACAATTGGTGATTCTACAGCTAACCATTCCCACTTCAAGCAGCAGTAACTTTTAACAGTGAAACACTACCCTGTCCTTTCTCCAGGTGCCCAGCAACTTGGTGACATTTCACCTACTTTCCAATCATAGGTTACTGACAATACAGACACTCACCGGAGTGGGTGATTTCTGAAGTGATTGGGCAACTGGCAACCAAGACTGCACATTTAACCACTAACACTTGAGTAAAAGCGGCTAATTCAGTCACATCTATTATCTTGCACACAGTGTTATAGCCCACAGAACATCTGAACTACTGCACCACTGCTGAACAGAAACCAGCTTCAGAAAAATCCAGATGAAGAGGCCATTTGTCTCATCCATGTTTGAAAACAATATACTCTTGCTTCACATCATTTAATTGAATTCTGAATGAATCGAATCTTTTCCCCTCTGTTTGCCATACCAACATGTTCCTCTGGCTGTTCAATGCACAGAGAATAAAGAGGTTTTTTTATTCATTCATGGGATGTGGCCTTCACTGGCTCAGCCAGCATTCATTGCCTATCCCTAATTGCCCTTGAGAAATGTAATAAATCTTCAGAGGCCCAAGTCCCTTCACCAAAACCCCTTTATTTATTTTGCCAACAGCAGTACACAGAGTGCTGTCAATCAGCAGTCTACCATCAGGAATCCCAGAGGGGCTGGCACTCTCGGTTAAATACAAGAAAAAGACTTCCGGATTGGCCCATCAATTGACTCCTTAATCAGGGAGTTCATATTCTAATAGCCCAACCTCAATGGCTTGATGGAAGTCATTTCAAAAAGGTGGTGCCTTCTTGAACTATTGCAGTCCTTGTGTGTAGGTGGGGAGTTAGATCCAATGACTGAGAAGGAACAGTGATATATTTCCAAGTCAGGATGATGAGTAGCTTGGAGGGAATTTTGCAGATGATGGTGGTCCCAGATACCTGTTATCCTTGTCCTTCCAGTGTACAGAATAGAAGTTTACACTCAGTTCACTGTGTCTTTGCTGCCTCTTTTAATCATAGAGTTTTACAGCACAGAAAGAAGCCCTTTGGCCCATCATGTCTGCCCTGGCCATCAACCACCTGTCTATTCTAATCCCATTTTCCAGCACTTGGTCCATAGTCTTGTATGCCATGGTATTTCAAGTACTTATCTAAACTTCTTAAGTGTTGTGAGGGTTTCTGCATTCATCACCCTTTTTCAGGAAGTGAGTTCCAGATTCCTACCATCATCTGGATGAAAAAGATTTCCTTCAAATTTACTCTAAATCCCCTGCACCTTGCCTTTAAATCTATTCTGCCTGGTTATTGAGCCCTCTCCTAGGAAGGAAGTTTCTTCCTACCCACCCTATCTATGTCTTAATTTTGTACACTTCAATCAGGTTTTCCCCCCAGCCTTCTCTGCTCTAAGGACAACAACCACATCTAAACAGCTTTTTGTCTAAGCTGAAACACTGCAGCCAAGGCAACACCCTGGTGAATCTCCTCCTCTGCACCCTTTCTAGTGCAATCACATCCTTCCTATAATGTGGTGACCAGAACTGCACACAGAATTCTAGCTGTGGTCTAACGAGTGTTTTATACAGCTACTCATTATCTAGTTGCTCTTGTATCCAATGCCTCGGCTAATAAAGGCAAGCATCCCAGAGCAATTGTGGAACAACCGAAAGCCAAATTGCCTGCTCTATACTCTTTCCATAGTTTGACTTCCTCTGCTTCAAGTTGCCTGCCGGCTTTCACTGTTTAAAAATAAGTGATTTCTGTTTTACCAACACTCTTGTGGCAAAGTATTCAATGTTCCACATTTCTCTTCATGAAGAAGCTATTTGCACCATTGCAAACCCTCTGTCTTTCTCTAATATTCCATCTCCACCTCTTCTCAAGTACAAAGACATTGCTGTGTTAGTTTCAGGAAAGTAGCCATGATGCGGAGCTGTCGGCATTACATTAGATTGGGGTGGGCACAGTAAGAAGTCTCTCAACACCAGGTTGAAGTCCAACAGGCTCGTTTGGAATTGTGAGCTTTCAGAGCAAGTGCTCCTTCCTTCTTCACTCACTTGATGAAGGAGCAGTGCTCCGAAAGCTCGTCGCTCCAAACAAACCTGTTGGACTTTAACCTGGTGTTCATGGGACATTTTACTCAGAAAAATAGCTAGGGGCAGCGACTCTTCACAATTCCTGTGTGTTCCTGAAACCAGCAGCTTCTCATTTGGCAGTTTATTCATAGACCCACATAATCATTGCTGTGGTAGCCATCAGTTCACAAAGCATGCGGTCATTAATACTATCGAGTTCAGCCAATGAATAAAAGCACGCATGTTTTCAACCAGTGGCACTGTTTTTTTTTTAAAATGCCTTTTGACATTTGACAGAGTTATATCTTTCTTCCGTGAGATTGAGCACATCTGCCCACAAGCCATCAAAGCTGATTTTGAGTCCTTGCTAATAGCAACCACATCTGCTCCTCGATATTTGATACCATGTTCCATGAGCAATAAACTCAATTCAAGTGAGCACCAACACCTTCAGGAGATATCAGTTGCTTTTAACCAAGTTATATTTGACGAGCCTTGCCTGCTGAATTATATCCAATCTAACAATATTATGAACACATTCAATGTTATTTTAAGTCTGCCTGTCCTGTAACCTGGTAAGATGATTATATTTCTCTGTTATTGAAAAATATTTTGCACTTTATAATTGACTCTTTTATCAATAGTGCTACCTCCCCCCCTTCTTTTTTTTTTAATCCCCCACTCTATTCCAGCCTGAAAAATAAACTCTAATCCAGGGATATTGAGTTGCCATTTCTGCTCCTTTTTAAACCAAGCCTCTGTTATAGCGATGATATTGTGCTGCCATTTGTCTATCTGAGCCTTCAGCTCATCTTTATGTGCAATGCTCTTTGCAGTTACATATATACCTTTTCAACACTGCCACATTCCTGTGCTGTACATGTTTTAACCTCTCCTGCGTCTCTCTTTCAAGGTCACTTACTAATTTTCTATCTCCTTCTCCCTGCTCTGAACTTGCCCTCACCCCCTGCCAATCAGGTTTAAAACCTCGTCTACAGCACGAGCAAATCTCTTTTTGTGAGGATGTTCATCCCTGTTCAGGTGTAGACTGTCCAGTTTGTACAGGCCCCACCTTCCCCAGAACCAGCCCCAATGCCTCAGAAATTTGATGTTTCCCCTTTCACAATAAGAAGAAAATAACATTTCGGAATCCATTCCAGTTCCTCCACAGGGCAGACTGAACAGCAAAACTGATTATAACCATCTTCCCCATGCACACACCCAACCCAGAAAAACAAATCCCCACATTTGGACGTCTATCTTTCCAGCTACATGTTCAAACACTCAATTCTCCTATTTCCACGTGCATTTGCACACAGGATTGGGAATAATCCTGAGATTACTGCCTCAGAGGTCCTGCTTTTCAACCTCCTTTCTGGTTCCCTGAAATCTGCTTCCAGGGCTTCACCTCTTTCCTACCTAAGTACTAACTTGGAGCACAAACTCTGGTTGATCAGCCCTTCCACAGAAGAATGTCCTGCAGCCACTCCATGACAAACTGAACCCTGGCACCACAGTGACAGCATACCATCCTGGGGTCATGTCTACAGCCACAGAAACACCTGTCTGCTCCCCTTATTAATAAATCCCCGATTACAATTGCTCTTTATTTCTTCCCTCCCGTCCTGTACAGCAGAGCTGCCTAAGGTGCTACAACCATGGGTCTGACCACACTCCTCTGAGAAAACAGTATCCAAAATGGAAAACCGATTGGTGAGCAGGACCCTGGGGGTCTCCTGCATTATCTGCCTAGTTTTCTTGGACTGACACTATCTGGTGGCCACCCATTCTCTTTCTGCCTCCAGGCTCTTAAGCTGCATTGTGGCTGCTTCTCTGAACACATGACCCATGGAGCTCTCCACCTCATAGATGCACAGCAAGGGGTGCACTGCTGGCAGGACCAGAGACTCCCTCCGGCACGAACAGCCTGAGAATTCCAGCCAGAGTTTCTATCCGTGATTCATTGTTTTGTTAGTGCAGAGATGACAGATATCACCCACAATACAGTTATGGAGGACAAGGGCCTTATTCACGAGTGAACAAATATTTCAGGGAAAAATATAAAGGGGGACAGTAATTGCTGCTGTGCCGTTGAGGTTAGTGTGAGTGGGATAATGTTAGTGCGAAAGGGATGAGGAGGAGGTTAGTGAGGTTAACTGCTCAGAAGCTATGACCAAAGCATGGTGGGGGAATGGTGTATAGGTTGTCAGGCAGGAACATTAGACCCAGAGGACAATCCCATGGGAAGCAGCTGAAGAAAGCTAATCACTTGCTCAATGGGGATTCGATCCTGGACAGATGGTTGGAGACAGAGTGTGCAGACTGAGGGATAATTGAATCAGAGTAGGAATTGTGTTGGCCTATTGCTGGAGTAGGATAAAATAAAAGAGTGAAAGATGGCCTGGCTGGGGAGAAGGTGGGGAGTGAGAGCAAACTGGAAGACTCTTTTTGTCCATGGAATTGTCACACACCCAAGAATAAACATCCGCAAAAGAGTGGGAAAGAAAAGTGGTTCTTATACAGAATGTACCAATGGACTAAAAGAAAAGCAAATCGCTAAGGATGCCGGAGTTTTGAAGTTAAAAATAGAAAGTGCTGGAAATACTAAACAAGTCTGGCATCATCTGTGAAGAGAGAAAGAGTTAATCTCCAGTGGATCCTGCCCCTTCTTTCAAACTTTGAAACGAGTGCCATGGACTCTTTAAAGAATGCAGGCAAAATTATTAGGATGACGAATGCTTTGATCTGTAATTGCAAACGCGGTAGGAAACATTAATTTCAACTCAACTTATTGAAATAAGATTAGGAAAGAACAAAAATGTTTCAAAATTCATTTCCTTTGAAACATCGCTTTAATGAATAATAATGAACAACAGAACATTATTGGGTTCACAGTATTTCAACGAAAGAATTAAAATCAACCAAAGTTCTGGAAGAGTTAAGTAAGTCCGCCTCCGAGCTTGGAAAGAAATGTGATATCATCTACCGACTGCCTGCCCTTTGGTAGCCACCAGCTAGAAAAGAAGGGATTGATTGATTTGTGCTCATACCAAACATATGATCTTGCACGAGTCTGATTGAATTAACAGAACAATGTTTGTTCCAAGGTGATGAATGTGCACTTGTGGACCATGTCTGGGGTCAGACAAAGTCCTGGTCACAATGTGAGCAGCAATGTGACCATTCATCCAGCAGGACAATGGGTCAAGGCCTATTGTTTTTGAACCCACACATTTTGTATAGATACACTGGCTGGAGGAAAGAGTGAGTGTACTTCTACTTTTACTGCAGCACCACAGGGACTCATTACTGATGTGAGTCATCAAATGAGGAGGCTGTTGCTAACCTAATGGCACAGCCATGCTTGTCAGAGTCCTTTAGGCAATTTGATGTAGCAATCTCTGTTTGTTTAATAAAATGAAAAGTTAAAGGTGGGTCTGCTTTAGTAGATTGCATACACACCTTATTTTATTTATTAGTCTCACAAGTAGACTTTAACTCTGCATGAAATTACTGTGAAAATCCTCTAGTTGCCACACTCCAGCACCTGTTTGGGTACACTGAAGGAGAATTTAGCATGCCCAATGCACCTAACCACATGTCTTTCAGACTGTGGGAGGAAACTCATGCAGACACAGGAAGAACGTACAGACTTTGCGTAGACAGTGACCCAAGCTGGGAATCAAACCTGGGTCCCTGGCATTGTGAGGCAGCAGGGCTAACCACTGTACCACCATGCACAGGGATTGTCCTACCATCTCAATGTTACTGGAAGATAATGTAGCAATTGCCAAATGTTTGTTAGCAATTGCAGAAGGCACCAGAATTCAAATTATGCATCATAATACTCATATTTAAGGTCAACCATAGGAGGCAGGAAAACAGAACTGCAAACAGAATGAATGCAGCTCGTCAACGTTACTTTTCAAGTTAGTAACAACCGACAGCCAGTACATTTCTAACATTGTTGGGGTGAGGAATGAGGAGTAGAGTATTTGATATTTGATCTTTTCAAGATAATCCATATATTTGATATAGTCAGTTAGTTTAAAGTTAGTCGTTTAATATCCAAGAATGAATCCCAGCAGAGATTTCCAATCATAGAATCCCTGCAGTGCAGAAAGAGGCTATCTGGCCTATTGAGTCTGCACCAACCACAATCCCGCCCAGGCCTTACCTCCATATCCCTATATATTTACCTGCTAATCCCTCTAACCTATACATCTCAGGACACTAAGGGGCAATTTAGTATGGCCAATCAACCTAACCCTCAGATCTTTGGCCTGTGGGAGGAAACCGGAGCATAGAACATAGAATACTACAGCACAAACAGGCCCTTCGGCCCACAAGTTGCGCCGATCACATCATCACCTACCAACCTACAGACCTATCTATAACCCTCAATCTCATTAAACCCCATATACTCATCCAGAAGTCTTTTAAAAGACCCCAGCGAGTTCGCCTCCACCACCACTGACGGCAGCCGATTCCATTCACTCACCACCCTCTGAGTGAAAAACTTACCCCTAACATCACTTCTGAACCTCCCTCCCCGCACCTTAAATCTGTGTCCTCTCGTAGCGACCATTTCATCTGGAGGAAATCCATGCAAAATCTCATTCATTATTGTGAGGGGTTCCCAATCCACTGTTCCTTCTGCAATGTTATGATCCGATTGTACAATGTTCATAGAATCCATACCGTGCAGAAATAGGCCATTCAGCCCATTGAGCCTGCACTGACTACAATCCCACTCAGGCCCTATTCCTGTAAACCTACGTATTTACTCCGGTGGTCCCCTTGACACTAATGTCAGAATTTTACAGCTTTGCCCACTCAAGGCTCGTAAGATCCTGCCAATGTAGAATGCCATTCTGCGAGCCTCCCCCACCCCGCAATTGGGCCAGGCGTGCCGGTAAAATTCCAGCCTAAGGGTCACTTTTGCATTGTCAATAACATAACCCGCACACCACTGGAGATGATCAAAGTGATTTAAATGCTCAGTGTACAGTAGAGGTAAATGAGTCTCTGTTCCATTGAACCTAGAAGTCATATATGCTAAGTGGAAGGTTAATTACATGCATAAAATATAATATTTTATAAATACATTGAAATATGACTATGCTGAACCCCAAGTCGGTGAGAGTGGGGAATTACTAATGGGAAAACAAGAAATGGCAAAGACTTTGGACAAATATTTTGTGTTAAAGCCCCCCAAAAAAACCCAAGAAT
This sequence comes from Carcharhinus amblyrhynchos, assembly GCF_965287045.1. NCBI lineage: Eukaryota > Metazoa > Chordata > Chondrichthyes > Carcharhiniformes > Carcharhinidae > Carcharhinus > Carcharhinus amblyrhynchos. Next base: position 95,777,539 of record NC_137328.1, read on the forward strand.
AACCCAACAGCAGGGAGCAAAACGAGGGAGGAATTTAAAATAGTGATAATCACTCGAGGAAATAGATCAGGAAAGCTAGTGGGGCTAAAATCTGGTAAGTCCCCTAGACCCGATTGCCTGTATCCTTGGGTCATAAAGGGAGTGACGATTGAGATGGTGGTTGTATTGGTCCCTAGATTCTGGAATGGCCAGTCGGATTGGCCAAGGATGGAACTTTGTCCCCAGTGAGAAATCCCCAGCCTCCGCCCCCAGTAGTAGTCTGCCCGTTGCATAGAACATAGAACATAGAACACTACAGCACAAACAGGCCCTTCGGCCCACAAGTTGCGCCGATCACATCACCTACCAACCTACAGACCTATCTATAACCCTCAATCTCATTAAACCCCATTTACTCATCCAGAAGTCTTTTAAAAGACCCCAGCGAGTTCGCCTCCACCACCACTGACGGCAGCCGATTCCATTCACTCACCACCCTCTGAGTGAAAAACTTACCCCTAACATCACTTCTGAACCTCCCTCCCCGCACCTTAAATCTGTGTCCTCTCGTAGCGACCATTTCAAACCGGGGAAATAGCCTCTGAGAGTCCACCCTATCTATTCCTCTCAACATTTTGTAAACTTCTATCAGGTCGCCTCTCAACCTTCGTCTCTCCAGGGAAAAGAGTCCCAGCTCCCTCAACCTAACTTCATAAGGTTGCGTGTCATTCTCTGAACCTCCAAGGATTCTGCTGTCAAATAAGCAGTGGTTGAAAAACAAATGTACAAACCAGAATGGAACATTTGAAGGAAATACAAGCGTGATAGGAATAAAGGAAAGAATTGATTGAAAAATGAATAAGGATAATTTTATGAAGCTCCTTGGAATCCTGTAGGCCGTGAATGCAGCTCAAGAGATGTGGCTGTAAAGATAATTTCTGCAAGCTTGCAGTCCCAGCACAGAGCTCATTTAATGGGAGCGCACGCCCAAGATAGAAACAGTACAATGTCGGACAGATTATACAAATCTGATTTGGAGCCTTATATATCAGATGTATGTGTGTGTGTGTGTGTGTATATATATATACATATATTAGAAACGAAGGCTCAGACATTAGCAGATTCGGCTTGGGGTTACCAAGGACCACTGACTTCAGAACTCAAATTCTTGTTCAGTGCTTATGCTTCATAAAAAAAATTATATTTGGAATGCCGATTCATAAAATCTACTCTTACAGACCAAATTCTCCAATCTGCATTCACCAATACAGAACCTGGATATTAGATGTGGAACGTCACCAAAATTACCCCTCTTGTTTTACCTTTGCTGTGTGTGACTACATGTCAGCTGGTGTCAAGAGAGGCAGCAGCAGCATAGGATCCCTACGTGCAAAAGAAGGCCATTCAGCCCATCAAGCCTGCACCAACTCTTTGGCAGAGCATCATCCCATGTATTTATCCTGCTAATCCCCCAAACCTACACATCTTTGGACACTAAGGGTCAATTTAGCATGGCCAATCCACCTAACCTGCACATCTTTGGGCTGTGGGAGGAAGCCAGAGCACTCGGAGGAAATCCATGAAGATATGGGGAGAACGTGCATGCTCCTCATAAGCAGTGGCCCAGGGCTGGAATTGAACCTGGGTCCCTGGCACAATGAGGCAGCAGTGCTAACCACTGTGCCAGCATGCCACAGTTTGTTAACAATTCGGTTACGTTCACCTTAGTGATGGGAAGAGATAGGCGTGAACCTCGGGTCAGCAATTTTAGCTGGGGTAAGGGCGATTATGAGGCTATCAGGAGTGAATTAGGAAGCATGGATTGGATTAGGGGATTGCAGGGACTGGGAACATCTGAAATGTGGAATTTTTTCAAGGAGCAGCTACTGCGAGTCCTTGATAGGTATGTCCCTGTCAGGCATGGTGGATTTGGTAGGGCTAGGGAACCGTGGTGCACTAAAAGAGTTGAGTCGATGGTTAAAAAGAAAAAGGAGGCTTATGTTCGGATGAGATTGGAGGGCTCAGATAGTGCACTAGAAAGCTTTAGATTGGCTAGGAGGGAGTTGAAGAGTGAGTTGAGAAGGGCTAAAAGAGGACATGAGAAGACTTTGGCTGATAGGATTAAGGAGAATCCTAAGGCGTTCTATAAGTATGTCAAGAACAGAAGGTTGGTCAGGGCAAGATTAGGGCCAGTTACAGACAGCAGGGGGAAGTTGTGTGTGGAACCGGAGGAGATTGGAGAAGTATTGAACCAATATTTCTCTTCGGTGTTCACGCAGGGGGACATGAATATAGCTGAGGAGGACATTGGGTCGCAGGGGTGTAAAATAGAAAGTATTACGGTTGATAAAGAGGATGTGCTGGAAATTCTTGAGGGGCTGAAAATAGATAAGTCCCCTGGTCCGGATGGGATCTACCCTAGGATTCTCTGGGAGGCTAGAGAGGTGATTGCAGAGCCTCTGGCTCAGATCTTCAGGTCGTCATTGGTCTCTGGTGTAGTCCCGGAGGATTGGAGGATAGCGAATGTTGTCCCATTGTTTAAGAAGGGGAACAGAGACTTTGCCGGGAATTATAGACCGGTGAGTCTTACTTCTGTTGTGGGCAAGGTTTTAGAAAAAATTATTAGGGATAGGATTTATAGTTATTTGGAGTGTAATGAATTGATTAGAAATAGTCAGCATGGTTTTGTAGCAGGTAGGTCGTGCCTTACTAACCTTATTGAGTTTTTTGAGAAGGTGACCAAAGAGGTGGATGGGGGTAAGGCAGTTGACGTGGTATACATGGATTTTAGTAAGGCGTTCGATAAGGTTCACCATGGTAGGCTTCTGCAGAAAATGCAGATGTATGGGATTGTGGGTAATCTAGGAAGTTGGATCAGGAATTGGCTATCAGATAGGAGACAGAGGGTGGTGGTGGATGGTAAATATTCATCATGGAGTGCAGTTACGAGTGGTGTGCCTCAGGGATCTGTTTTGGGGCCACTGTTGTTTGTAATTTTTATTAATGATCTGGATGAGGGTATAGTTGGGTGGATTAGTAAATTTGCTGATGACACCAAAGTTGGAGGTGTGGTAGATTGTGAGGAAGGGTGTCATAGTCTGCAGGGAGACTTAGATAGGTTGCAGAGCTGGGCCGAGAGGTGGCGGATGGAATTTAATGCGGAGAAGTGTGAGGTAATTCACTTTGGTAGGAGCAACAGATGTGTCGAGTATAGGGCTAACGGGAGGACTTTGAATAGTGTGGATGAACAGAGGGATCTAGGTGTGTGTGTACATAGATCCCTGAAAGTTGGGAATCAAGTAGATAAGGTTGTCAAGAAGGCGTACGGTGTCTTGGCGTTTATTGGTAGGGGGATTGAATTTAGGAGTCGCAGTGTAATGTTGCAACTGTACACTACTCCTAGTGCGGCCGCACTTGGAGTACTGTGTGCAGTTCTGGTCCCCGCATTACAAGAAGGATGTGGAGGCGTTGGAGAGGGTGCAGAGGAGGTTTACTAGGATGTTGCCTGGTATGGTGGGGAGGTCCTATGAGGAGAGACTGAGGGATCTAGGGTTGTTTTCGTTGGGAAGAAGGCGGCTAAGAGGGGATCTTATTGAAACATATAAGATGATTAGGGGTTTAGATAGGGTGGATAGTGATAGCCTTTTTCCTCGGATGGAGAAAGCTAGCACGAGGGGGCATGACTTTAAATTAAGGGGGGGTAGCTACAGGACGGATGTCAGGGGTAGGTTCTTTACCCAGCGGGTGGTGAGGGATTGGAATGCCCTGCCTGCTGCAGTTGTAGATGCGTCTAGTTTGGGGGCGTTTAAGAGATCTCTGGATAGGTTTATGGACGAAAAGGGATTGGTATAGGCTAGTGGGTCATTGTTTTTGTAACTGGTCGGCGCAACATCGTGGGCCGAAGGGCCTGTTCTGCGCTGTAATGTTCTATGTTCTATGTTCTATGTCTTCATTGGTGCTAAATCGCTTTTCCTTTCCTCATTATTGATGCTTCATGTTGTGAAGCAATCTTTAAAGTTGGCTTGTTCTTGTACTCTTGCTTTCAGGGCTAATACTATACAAACCTAAATTCACATTTCATCCAATTTTGAGAAACTTTCAACAGCATCAAAAGTAACATGCAGTGAGATTTGTGACACCACAACCACAGGCCTGTTTGGACACCTAGGAGAGGAATGTTTGGTATTCAGATAAACACTATTGTGATGCTCAGTCTACTTGCCTCTAAGATATGCAAGTGGGTGGTGGCAGCAGCCTGTTGGTCATGTTTCCATTATACAGCTTCGCAATTTTCAGAGAAGAATGTAACCTGGAGGCAAGCCTGTGGAGATGGGAGTGAGCTGACAGCTCCCTTTTATATTGTTGAGGAATGCAGGGCAGCGGCCAGGCAAGAAACTACAAAAGGATGTGAATGTAGCCCAATCCATCACACAAACCAGCCTCCCATCCATTGACTCTGTCTACACTTCCCGCTGCCTCGGCAAAGCAGCCAGCATAATTTAGGACCCCATGCACCCCAGACATTTTCTGTTCCACCCTCTTCCGTCGAAAAAAAAGGTACGAAAGTCTGAGATCACGTACCAACCGACTCAAGTACAGCTTCTTCCCTGCTGCCATCGGGCTTTCAAATGGACCTACTTCACATTAAGTTGATCTTTCTCTGTACCCTAGCTATGACTGTAACACTATCTTCTGCACTCCCTCATTTCCTTTTCTATGAACGGTATGCTTTGTCTGTAAAGCATGCAAGAAACAATACTTTACACCGTAAACTAATACGTGTGACAATAATAAATCAAATAAAGAATTCAAAGGCTGTGAAGACTGCAGCAATCTGCACTCCTGCAATGACTTATGAAGGACCAACTTGCTGGGATCCCTGAGGACTGTATCCACGTGGGTTGAAGAGCTCAAAGGAGCAACGCACAGGGAACTTATCCTGCATCACTCCTACCAATTCTCTTTAAATTGAGGCAGCAATGTTATGGGTTATCCTGTTTCATGGGTTTGTGTTCCAATTCAATCGTGTGTGCCGTTTTTAAATCTGTTTCTCTATCCTTCCATTACGTGAATACAGACCTATTCAGGAGCATATAACATGCCGATTTCAGTATTTTCAGAGTGCCAGATATTTTACAGCCTCTGCTCAAGATTTACAATTTCAATCGGTTCCTTGGGGTAATTACAATAGGCATTAGAAAAATGCGATTGAGAAATCCACTGGTTTTCTGAGATTAACCTGACAGTGCTAGGGACCTGGGTTCGATTCCCAGGCTGGGGCCATTGTCTGTGCGGCATCTGCACGTTCTCTTCCTGTCTGCATGGGTTTCCTTCAGGTGCTCCGGATTCCTCCCACAGTCCAAAAGATGTACTGGTTAGGTTAATAAATTCTCCCTCAGTGCTACCCGAACAGGCGTCGGAGTGTGGCAACTGGGAGACTCTCACAGTAGCTTCATCGCAGTGTTAACATAAGCTTATCTGTGACACTAATAAATAAATTAAAAACTTAAACAGTTCCAGTACCTCTGCCAACCCCCAGAAATCATCTCAGTGCTAGGGCATAACTGCAGGAGTCTCTCAGGATAGTGTCCTAGGTTCCACCATCTTCAGCTGCTTCACCAATGATCTTCTCTCTATCACGGGGTCGGAAGTGGGGATGTACACTGAGTGCACAGAGATGGCAGTGGTGGTTGAGATGACAGGTGAAGCATGTAGGGTGGCAGTTGGGTGAGGTGGGGTCAGCTGGAGGATAGTTGGGTGGGGTTTGGGGGGGTGGTGGGTTGTGGTGGTCAGTGTGAGTGACAGTTTTGTAGATGTCTTGGTGTCAGACCAGGTTTTAGTCTGTCTAACGTTTCTGAGGTAATTATCCAGGTAAATGCGTGGAAACTGTCCAAAGCCTCTGTTTCTGACTTCAAGTTGGAGACATTCACAGAAGGTTCTGGGGGACCATGGGAAGTGCCTGTCAGAAGCTGAACCTTCCTGGACAGGTCCCATGTAGGCCAGAGGATCAGGGCTTCCACAGGGTGCCGACATGCATATGTACAGTCTCCGATGATCTGGAGACCAGGGGAACTGGGCCCAAGTTAAAGAATCTTCAAACAAAGCGACTGAACATAAGAAATAGGAGCAGGAGTGAGCCATCTGGCCCCTCGAGCCTGCTCCGCCATTCAATAAGATCATGGCTGATCCTATTGTGGACTCCAGTTACCCACTCGCTCACCATAACCCTTAATTCCTCTACTGTTCAAAAATTTATCTATCTTTGCCTTAAAAACATTCAATGAGTTGGCCTCAATTATTTCACTGGGCAGGGAATTCCACAGATTCACAACCCTTTGTGTGAAGGAGTTCTTCCTCAACTCAGTCCTAAATCTGCTTCCCCTTAACTTGAGGCTATGCCCCCTAGTTCTAGTTTCACCCACCAGTGGAATCAGCTTCCCTGCTTCTATCTTATCTATTCCCTTCATAATCTTATATGTTTCTATAAGGTCTCCCCTCAATCTTCTGAATTCCAGTGAGAATAGCCCTAGTCTACTCAGTCTCTTTTCATAAGCCAACCCTCTCAACTCCGAAATCAACCTACTGAATCTCCTCTGCACCCCCTCCAGTGCCAGTATATCCTCTCTCAAGTAAGGAGACCAAAACTGTACACAGTACTCCAGGTGTGGCCTCACCAGCACCTTATCCAGCTGCAACATAACCTCACTGTTTTTAAACTCTATCCCTTTAGTAATGAAGAACAAAACTCCATTTGCCTTCTTAATGACCTGCTGCACCTGCAAACCAACTCCTGCACAAAGACACCCAGGTCCCTCTGTACGCCTTTGCATGCTGCAAATTTTTACCATTTAAATAATAGTCCATTTTGCTGTTATCCCTACCAAAATTGATGACCTCACATTTACCAACATTGTATTCCATCTGCCAGATCCTCGCCCACTCACTTAGACTATCTGTGTCCCTTTGCAGACTTTCAGCATCCTCTGCACACTTCGCTCTGCCACCCATTTTAGTGTCATCTGTGAATTTTGACATACTACATGTGGTCCCCAACTCCAAATCATCTATGTAAATCGTAAACAATTGCAGTCCCAACACTGATCCCTGAGGCACACCACTAGTCTGAAAGTTTGCACAGCTAGTATTTCTGTTATTGTGATATATCTTAGTGTAAGGACACATCAAACTTGCCTGAAGCAGAACTGGAGCTTGGCAAGAGACAATGATTTAGTTTAATTTGGTAAGAATGTGTGGTTTTCAGGATTAGCAAGGAGCCAAGTGAAAAGATTCCTTCTCTTCAGTGACTGGCCTATTCCGTAAGTCCCAATAATGTGCTCAATTGGCTGATCAAACAAAAATGCTGCCTGGGACAAAACCAGAACACAAAGGTCAGAAAAAAAATCATTTAGAAAGTGCCAGGCAATATCCATCTCCAGCAAGAGTGAATATAACCATCGCTTTTTGACATCCAATTGCATTACCATCACTGAATCCCCCACTATCAACATCCTGCGGGTTACCATTGACCATAAACTGAACCCGACCAGCTATATAGTAATATAGCTATCAAAGCAGGTCAGAGGCTAGAAGTCCTGCAGTGTGGAACTCACCACCTGATTTCCCCAAAGCCTTTCCATCATCTACAAGACAGACTACTGGAGTGTAATGGAACACCCTCCACCCACCTGGATGAATGCAGTTCCAGCAACACTCAAAAAGCTCAACACCATCCAGGTCAAAGCAGCCTGCTTGATTGCTACCCCTTCCACAAACATCCCCTCTCTCCACCACCACCACATCTTGGAAATCTCGGAACCCCCTCCCTAATGGTGCTGTAGATGTACCTACACCACAGGGACTGCAGCAGTTCAATAAAGCAGCTTACCACCACCTTCTCAAGGGCAACTAGGAATGGGCAATAAATGCTGGCCTTGCCAGCAACTCACCTATCCCCTAAATGAATTTAAAAAGAGAGACAGATCGATGGGAGAGAGGAATAGTACATGATGACTTGAATGGTCTAATTAAATAAATATTTCCATAATTGTGTGACCTTTTGGCCTGCTTTAAGTTTCTGTAGTCCCATTATTCCAGGTACAGAGCTTCACATGGCAGGAGTGCATACTGAGAGTTCAGGCAAACAAATCCCGCTCATCATTATTATACATTTTGGAATCATTAAAATTAATAATTTGGAAGGTCAACAAAGAGTTGGTCCAAATGAGGCACACAAGAATCAGAATGTCCTAATTTTTAAAAAATTTTATTCATTCATGGGATGTGGGCATCGCTGGCTAGCCCAATGTTTATTGCCCAACTCTAATTGCCTTTGAGAAGGTGGTAGTGAGTCACCTTCTTAAACTGCTGCAGTCCATGTGGTGTAGGTGCACCCACACTGTTCTTCGACAATGAATTCCACAACTTTGACCCAGCAACTGCGAAGGAACGGCAATGATTCCAAGTCAGGATGGTATGTGACTTGGAGAGGGACTTGCTAGTGGCAACATTTCCATTCATCTTAGTCCGTCAACTTAGTTCTACTACGTGATTGCGTTTTGCAGGTTTGGAAGGTGCTGTTGAAGGTGCCTTGATGTGTAAATGCATCCCATAGATGATATACACTGCTGCCACTGTATGTGTAGACGGTGAAGGGAGTGAATGTCTGAGGGTGGGGTACCAAACAAGCAGGCTATTTTGTCCTGGATGGTGTTGAGTTTGCTGTATGTTGCTGGAGCTGCACTCATCCAAGCAATTGGAGAGCATTTCCTCATACTCCCCGACTTGTCCCTTGTAGACTGTAGGGAGACTTTGGGAGTCAGGAAATAAGTTATTCTCTGCAGAATTCCCAGCCTCTGACCTGCTCTTGTAGCCAAAGCTTTTATGTGGCTGGTCCAGTTCAGTCTCTCATCAGTAGTAAACCCAGGATGTTGGATGCCAATTTATAAACCGTTTGCAATTTCGAAAATCAATGTATCTTTGGATAGACCAGTTATTAATTTGCTATATCTATTTGCCTTTGATATTATTCTTGCTGTCTTTGAAACTGTGCTCATACTCAGCTAGAAATTACAACAAAAAATGCCAGAAGCGCTCAGCAGATCAGGCAGTATCCATGAAGAGAGAAACAGAGTTAACAGTTTCAGGACCGGTACATCGAGCTGCTGAATGTTTCCAATATTTCCTGCCTTTGTTATGGATTTCCAGCATCTGCAGTCTCTTGCCTTTGTATAAGTGGCGGACAGTGCATGTCTTGGGATCAAATCTTATTTAGGGGATTCATTATTCAGTTCAGAATGAATTCTTTTTTTTAATTGAAGCTTTATTTTTGATGTCCGTTAGGTCAGAAAATCCTTCACCACAGAAGTGATGTTTTGGAAACCGTTGTCCTGATCAATCCTTCCGATGAGGCAGTGAGCACTGAGGTAAGAGAACAGCTCGAGGTGGGCAGCTGGTAAGGAGCACTAGAGAACGTTGTCGTGATTCTAACATTGATTATTCTGTTAGAACCTGCTTCTTGTGAATTTTGTAGGTTGAAAACAGTGGGGGCGATTCTCCGACCTTGCTATGCCTGGCACAGATTGGGCCAATCCCAGAGAATAGCGTGTGGCCTAAAAATCGCCTTCATTTCTGGCACCAAATAGTTTGTAATTTTCCCGTCCCTTTCTAATGACACAAACCGGATCGTGCCCAGTAAGAGCATGAGGCTGATTAGCATATTTAATCTAGCATTTAGATCTGTAGAACCCGTTCGAACCCCAGTGCGCACACTGCTCCAGCCTTCGGACGCAGTGTGAGGATTGCGAGAAGCCCAACTGGTCACCTGGAGTGATAGCCATGCCAGGGGGCTCGCAGAGCATTGAAGCCCCTGTGTGATCACGGGCAATTGGGCAGTGCCCACCAGGCACCTTTGCAGTGCCATTTGGGCACCAATAGTGTGCCAAGGCATGCCAAGAGGGTGGAGCCTGAGTGGAAGCCATGACTGGGGGGGGGGGGTGTGGATTTGCTCTGATGGGGAGGGGCTCATGCAGGAATGGATCATGATATCGGCAATTGAGAGAGTAGCATGAAGGTGGTGATGATTGGGGGAGGGCATGTTGGTGGTCAGGCAGGGAGCCTCGTTGCCCAACTGCGAGTGACCCATGTTGGGGAGGGGGGGGGATCCCGATATCCATGGGGGGGGAGGGAGGTGGACTCCCAGTGCCCTGTAAGATTGGGGCACCCTTGGGAAATGATACCTAAGCACTCGAAAGCTGGGTTCACCAATATGATTAGGGCAGGTCTCCCCTCCCACATCCCCAGTACCAGCACAGAGCTCCCAACTCTCCAAAAAAGGTGACCTTGAGTGTGGGAGGATTACCGTGCGGAGTGTGCCTGAGAGACTGACAAGGATCATTCCATTATTCTCACCGTAATGACACTAGTTTTTTTTTTGGGAAATTTTCTGCCTAGTGTACAATATTGTGCAGATTTTGCCATGGTGGACTTGATATTTCTGGGTTCAAATCACTTTATGAAATTTGTACCATGAGACTAAAAGTCATCAGTTTAACTCTTGCAATGACAGTTTGAGAATTTGAATTCATTTTTTCAGCAATAAATGCAGGCTTGGCATCCCATAAACAAGTTTTAAAAATGACCGGATTTCTGGCAGGCCTCCCAGTACAGTGTGTATTTGGTTGTATGTCCACGTCAGCTTCCCTCAGTATCTTGCCCATTGTAGTGCTCATCTGAGTCCTCTGCAGCAGAACACATGTGCAACCTCACCCTACAGCGAGCTGACATCTGTGGCCCACATCTTACCACATGCAGACCCTGCTCCTAACAACGATGCAAAGTATCTGTACCTGAGCCGGCAGCTACAGATTTACTGACTGTTTCTCCATCGTCTTGTTGCTTTTCCACCCCTTCCACTTGCATAGTATCAAAGAAGGACGTGATGATAGGGTTGTGGGAGGAATATCTGATTACATTGTCTGCAGTTTGTAAATCAGAAGAGAATGAGACATGAGGAGGAGAATTAGATATTAACATACCATCATATTTGATATTCCAGCTGTGACTGGCCACGGCCTCAACAGTGTCCCCTCCAATAATGGTCCCCTCCTGTCCTCCAGCGCTTGGAGGCTGCTGCCTCCAGTTGTGTGCCACCTTGTCCTGCAAGAGAGGAAAATGCATCACTGAATGTAATGCAATGCACTGGGTTCCGATTAAACACTGACATTTTGTGCATGTGTGTATGAGGCTTGTAGCAGTGCTTTACCTGTGAGGAAGAGGCCCATCTATGACTGTTAGGCTGACAGGTAAGTGAAGGGGCTGTTGTGCATTAAGCACCATTAGGCTAGTGGTACAGTTGGTGAGATGTGGCATTTGAAGATATGTTCACTGACCTTGGTCAATCTTGTGATGTCGTTGAACTTTTTAACTGCGCTGCATTCAAGTCCTTGGGCTCGAACATCATGGCCACCCGATCCCTCTACCTGCAGAGAGATTGTCTGGTGGGCCTCTTGACCCATACAGATATAGCACATCTCTCCATCCCTGCATCTGTTCAACCAAAGCCTCAAGTTCAACATTGGGAAACCTTGGCACCCATCCCTTCTCACGTTGTGCCATTATTTTTCATGTCAGAATGACTTCCGGCATCTACTGCAACCACAACGTTCAATGTGGGGACGGCAAATCTGTCAGATTTGCCTGTGCTCCCCTCACCGACCTTCATACACCAGAAGAAGGCATTAGCTAAATCCTAAAGGGAGGTTAACATAGTCATACAGCACAGAAAAGGCCCTACGGCCCATTGAGTCTGCACCGACAATACCTACCGCTTAAAGGGCACTAATCCTATTTTCCTGCACTTGTTCCATATCCTTGAATATTACAATATTTCAAGCGCTCATCCAAATATTTTTTTAAAGGTTTTAAGGTTTCTGGCCTCAACTAATTCCCCAGGCAGTGCATTCCAGATCCCCACCATCCTCTGAATCAAAATGTTTTACTCGGATCCCCTCTGAATCTCCTACTCCTTACCCTAAAACTGTGCCCCCTTGTGATTGACCCCTCAAACAAGGGGGACAGCTGCTCCCTACTCACTCTGTCCACATCACTCATAATCTTAGACACCTCAATCATGTCGCCCCTCACCCCCAGGCATGAGAAACTTCATCTGGGAGTGCAAGTTTGCTAAATATACCCTTGTAGCTATTTACTCCAAATTTCTAAGCCGCAAATTCTTTTCCTAGGTACGCCTCCTGATCACTGACGCTGCTCGACACAAGTTGTTGGTGCTAACTGGACAGTGCTGTGAAAATACAGGGGAACTGATTCTGCAATCCGGTTCATTCTCGTTTCAGAACTTTATTGAAATATTTACAGACCAGGAGGTAAGTCAGCAGACACTTTTTTAACGTTCTGATATTGTCAGCGCTGCTCTGCAGTCAAACATTGCTTTGACCAAATTTGCTTTGGATCTTTGGAGAGCTGTGCCGGAATTCTACCGCCCCACCTGCCACAGAATAGGAGTGGGCAAGCGGCAGACAACGGAAAAGTCTGTTGACGTTGGATATGAATTTCCTGTCTTGCTCGAGCAAGGCTGTAAAATCTCACCCATGGTATCAAACCATTCGGAGGTGAAGGAACTCGAATAGCCCATAACAAGTAGAAATGGATTATCAAATACACCGGTACACCATTTGTAATTGCTTTGAACTGGTGTCTAAGTCAAAAATGATGATGTTAAGCTTACAATGTGCTCTCACTTTCACTATGGTAAGTGGGCAACTTTGTATACACTCAAGAATTTCTTGCTTGCAAGGCAGAAATTTCAAATTGTAAATAAATAATCCCATGGTACTTTTCCTTTAAAGTCATTATAAACATCAAGTGTAAAATTGGTACTAAGATGTTTTGTATTTCATAGTATCATAGAATGTCTACAGTGCAGAAGGAGGCCATTTGGCCCATCACATCTGCACTGACTCTCCAACAGAGCATCTTAACCAGGCCCACCCTCTGCCCTATGCCTGTAACCCACACATTTATCCTGCTAATCTCACTAATGTGAACATCTTTGGACATTAAAGGACAATCTAGCATGGCCAATCGACCTAACCTGCACATCTTTAGAGTGTGGGAAGAAACCAGAGCGCCTGGAGGAAATCCATGCAGAATCAGGGAGAAAGTGAAAACTCCATACAGACAGTCCCCCGAGACTGGAATTGAACCCGGGTCCCTGGTGTTTTGAGGCCAGCCACTGTGCCACAACATGCCCTCCTTATTTAAGTTGAGTCATCTGTTTAAAACTACACAACTGCATTATTTCCCTCCAAAACCTGGAGGTTCTAGGTTACAATAAAGTTAATTATCCTTTATAGTAATCCAATTTCACGCACCTCTGGAGATCTAGTCACCAAGAGATGGCGAGAAAATGACCTTTAAAATACACCCACACGTGGAAATATGAATGGAAAAATGCAGTTCTTAGTTCTTTGTTAGCGAATGGGGATCTACTGAATAGAATTGGGACTAAGAAAAATGAAACTGCCTAAAAAGGAGTTGAGTTCTGTTATCAAACTACACAAAGTTAAAATTAGCAATTCAAAATATTTACACTTATTTTGATAATGGAAAGTACAAATGGAAGGATGTTGCATTGTTTCTTCCTGCTGTGAGTATTCCTAATAAGCAATTATAATTTATTTGGCAGGAACTGAATGTTCTGCAATCTATTTATAAAAGGCAACTTGGTGATAATTGAGGTCTTTCACAACTAATTACTAATGAGGTGTTATCTTTTATTCTGCTGTCAGATTGGAGAGCTACTGAGCACCACACATCCAGCCAACAAAGCCAGCCTCACATTATTCTGCCTTGAGGAAGGTGACTGGAAAAACACAAATCTGGAAAAGCATAACCTGCAGGACTTCATCAATATAAAACTCAACTCGGTCTCCATTCTGCCAGAGATGGAAGGACTTTCGGAATTCACCGAGTATCTCTCCGAGTCGGTTGAGGTGCCGTCATCCTTTGACGTCTTGGAGCCCCCAGCCTCAGGCGGCTTCCTGAAGCTGTCGAAACCCTGCTGCTACATTTTCCCCGGCGGGAGAGGGGACTCGGCACTGTTCGCCGTGAACGGATTTAACATGCTCATAAACGGGGGCTCGGATCGCAAGTCGTGCTTCTGGAAACTGGTGCGACATTTGGACAGGGTCGACTCGATCCTGCTCACCCACAATGGAGCTGACAACCTCCCCGGCGTCAACAGTTTGCTGCAACGTAAGATAGCCGAGCTGGAGGAGGAGCAGTCGCAAGGGTCCACGGCTAACAGTGACTGGCTGAAAAACCTCATCTCGCCAGAACTGGGCGTCGTCTTTCTTAATGTCCCGGAAAATATGACAAACTTGCAGCCTAATTTCAGGGTCAGGAGAAACACTGAGGAGACTTGCCTTACTCTCCAGTACTTAAACAAGTTGTCTATAAAACCAGAACCCCTGTACAGGACTGTAGGAAATGCAATCGATCCAGTAATCCTATTCCAGAAAATGGGTGTGGGGAGACTAGAAATGTACATTTTAAATCCAGTGAAAGGAAGCAAAGAGCTACAGTTTTTCATGCAACATTGGTCTAGCAGTAACAAAGCTAAAACTGGACTGGTGTTACCAAATGGCAAAGATGCAGAAATCTCATTTCCATACTTGACCTCAATATCCTCACTGATTGTGTGGCATCCAGCTAATCCAACTGAGAAAATAGTGCGTGCCCTGTTCCCAGGAAATGCCCCACAGTACAATATCCTGGACGGATTAGAGAAACTCAAAGATTTAGACTTCCTTAAACACCCAGTGGTAACTCAAAAAGAGCTATCAGCTGGCTTGGCTGTGCCAACTGTTAAACAGGCCAAGATGAAGCAACGCAGTGACAGCAAGGAGAGTCTTAAATCTAACTCGAAGCCAGCCGCTGCTAAAGGAGTTAAGAAGGAGGAAACAGCAGAAGCGGTGAAACCTACCGCAGCTACTCAACAAGAGAAAGAAAAACTTCAAAAGGTGGAGAAGAAGGAAAAAGCCACAGTCAAGAAGGAGAAACCCAGAACAGAGTCACAATCAAAGCTCGAAGAAAAAGAAACGAAAGCAAAAGAGGAAGCGGCTAAGCAGGAGCTCGAGGAGAAAGCGCAGAAGGATGACAAGCTGAAATCCGAGAACAAACCAAAACCTGTCAAGGAACGGATTGTGAAGAAAGAGGTGAAAGCAAAGAAGCCGGAGGACAAGAAGAAAGAAGAAAAGGAAGTGAAAAAAGAGAGTGCCAAGCCAGAGGCAAAGGAAGACAAAGCAAAGGTCAAAAAAGAAGAGAAGCCTAAGAAAGAAGAAATAAAGAAAGAAGCCAAGAAAGAGGTTAAAAAAGAAGTGAAGAAAAAAGAAACACCATTGAAAGAGGTGAAAAAGGAAGAAAAGAAAGAAATCAAAAAACCTGACAAGGATGTCAAGAAGGAGGTGAAGAAACCTCTTAAAGAAGCTAAAAAACCAGTGACTGCAACTGAGGCCAAAAAATTACCAACCAAACCCAAAGTGGAAAAGAAGAGTGAACCGATAAAGAAGGAAGACATTGCTACAAGTAAACCGAAAGAAAAAGGGAAGCCAAAACCAGTCAAGAAAGAAACCAAAATGGAGAAAGTTGCTATGGCGGGGGCAGCAGCAGCAACAGCAGCAGCAGTCGTTGCAGTGGCTACAGATGAACTAGAGATCGAACGATCACTAATGTCCTCACCAGAAGATTTAACCAAGGACTTTGAAGAACTTAATGAAGAGGAGAAAAGAGACATTCAAGAACCTATTGTCCCAACAGAAAATTCAATAAATAACGAAATGCAGGAAGCTACACTTGTGAAAAAAAGAGGCTTTATCATCCGAGGGGACTCTTTGGAGACGGATGAATCTCCTGATGAAGGAATAACAACCACTGAAGCAGAAGGCGAGTTTGAACAGTCTCCTCAAGAATACATTGAAACTGGAAATAAGGTTACGTTAGAAAGATTTGAGGATGAAGGCGCTGCTTTTGAAGAATCGTCCGAACCTGGTGACTATGAAGAAAAGGCAGAGACTGAAGACGTTGAAGAGCTAGCGGAAGATCTGGGAGAGAAGATGCCTCCAGGCAAACCTGGACCAGAGCACGTCTTAACTGGGGGAAAGGTTGAGGTCGAAGACATTGAAGCGGAAGAGTTAATTGAAACTGAGGAACCGGCTGAAGAAGAGATTGTAGAAAAAGAAGAAACAGAAGATTCTGAAGTAGGAGATGATCGTAGAGAACGAGAAGACTTTCTTGAAAAGGCTGAAGTGGAAGATGAGGCAGAAGATGAAGAGAATAGAGTCGATCTTAGCGAAGAAGCTGAAGCTGATGAAGAGAAAGATATAGGCGAGATTAAAACAACTGAGATGCATAAAGTAAACATTCCGTTCCCTGGTGCAACTTTGGATAAACTCCCTGCACTTCATTCTTCAATGATTGATCAAACGCTGTCTATTCGTAATGAGACAATACCCACTGATTTTGAAAGTGAAATAACTGTTTCTGATGAAGAAACCCACGAAGAGCCGCCAGAGGAATTTACAGCAACATCAGGTTTCACTCAGTCCACAATTGAAATTTCGAGTGAACCAACCCCGATGGATGAGATGTCCACACCTAGAGATGTCATGAGTGACGAAACCAATAATGAAGAGACTGAGTCTCCTACTCAGGAGTTTGTCAGCATGACAAAGTTGGAAACTACAGTTATCTCTCAGGGTCGTGAGGGAGCCAAGCTTTCTCCTGTCCCTGACACTTACAATGGACTCTCGTTAGAAACTTCAAAAACTGAAGTGACACAAGGTGATGATTATCCAGCATCAGCTTCAACAATATCTCCCTCATCTTCTCTGGAAGAAGACAAATGCTTCAAGAGCCCATCCAGAGGCATTCCTAAACGTGATGAATTTGATAAGCAAGAGGAACTAGACACTGAAAAGCATGAGGATCAAATAAAAGATCTGGAAGCCAAATTAAGCCCTGCGAGGAGTCCAGCAGGGTCATCACCACAGTCCAGGACACCCCTGAGTGACAATAATGTCAACTTTGATTTAACTTCATCGGACATCAAGGCCTCCACAGATCTCACAACCTCTGACCAAGAAATTCCGGATGATCATTGTGCTAGTCCCGAAGAAAAGACCCTGGAGATGGCATCTCCCACACACTCTGGGTCTCCCAGTGCTGGTCACACCCCATTTTATCAGTCTCCAGTAGATGAGAAAGACAGTAAAGTTGCAAGTGAATTGACAGGAAAACTCCCAACCCCAATCATTATTGAGACGGATGATATGAAAGCCGACGAGACCAGTCCAAGATATAGCCCCATGGATGAGCCTGTACCTGATTCCGAATCGCCCGTAGAAAAGGTTTTGTCTCCGCTACGAAGTCCACCCATGTTGGGTTCCAGTTCACCTGTTGATAGCTCTCCAAATGACGGGGAAGAATTCCCTGTGCAATTCCTTGAAGGTGCAATGGAACTCTCGAGTGATAAGCTTAAACTACTTTCTTCGCCCCATCTTTATCCATTTAATGATTTCTCATCCAGCCCTGCAGCACCTGAGAAAGAGAGTGCTGTCGACTTTGAGTTGTTGACTCCCAAAGATAGTTTTAGCCAGGAACCTAAAGTGGAAGAAAGTGCTGCTCCGACCTTCCCATCACTTGGTCCCTTTGACGCTCCTAAAACAGCAGCCGAACTGTCCCCGACCCTGGTCGATCTCAGTCAGATCGGGTCGGTAAAAGAAGACAGCAAAATGTCTATTTCTGAAGGAACCACGTCAGACAAATCAGCTACTCCTGTCGATGAGGTGGTTGCGGAAGACACTTATTCCCACATAGAAGGAGTCGCATCAGCTTCAACAGCGTCTCTTGCCACAAGCTCTTTCCCAGAACCGACCGCAGATGATGTTTCTCCCTCACTGCATGCAGAAGTTGGGTCTCCTCATTCAACCGAAGTAGATGAATCCCTTTCAGTATCTGTTGTCCAAACGCCTACAACTTTCCAAGAAGCGGAAGTTTCACCTTCCAGAGAGGATTGCCCAAGGCCGATGTCCATCTCTCCTCCCGAGGTGTCTCCGAAAACTGCCAAATCCAGAACTCCCGTACAGGAGGTTAAGTCACCTGAACATTCGACAATGTCTGTGGAATTCAGTCAGGAGTCACCGGAACAGTCTTTGGCTTTGGATTTCAGTAGACAATCTCCTGAACAACCTGCGTTTAATGCCAGCTTCCAGCACATATCTGAAAATGGACCCACTGAAGTAGATTATAGCCCCTCAGATATGCAAGAGCCTGGGTTTACCCAGCATGCTTTGCCTACGCTTGACAGATCATTCTATGGTCAAGAAAGAGATCATTTGCAATTTGGTTCGACCCCACCTACAGAAGCTTCTCCATCAACTTCATCTGCTCGTACACCACAGACAGGTTCTCCACTGCAAGAGGAATATGGTGTACTGTCTGGAAAACCAGTTACTTCTGGAATGCCATTACTTACAGAGAGGGTATCGTCTGCCCGTTCACCAGAGCAAAGTTCTCCACTGCAGGACCAGGAGGAACTACAGATGTTTGATCTTGCTCAGCCTCTTTCCCTTGCAAAGGAAGTGTCCCATCTGCACACACCTGATTCACCAAGCTCAGGCCTGCTGCAGGAGAAGACTCCAGTGGTCTCATCCATCATGTCTCCTTCAGAGCAAGTGGCCGCTGTGTACGCATCACACTCGTTCCAAGAGCCCGCCCTCTCTCGTAGCAAAATTTCGGTCACAGAGTCAGACGTGGAAGAAATGGACACATTCGGCAGCAAACAAGACAAAGCCAAAGATGCACGTGAGCTTGGAGATGGACATTTTGCATCCGGAACAGCGCGATCAACAGAGGTTCAACATGCCGCAGATACATGTTTTAGAACTCCGACTGCATTCAGGCTCAATATGGCCGACCTTTCCCCTTCATTCATCAATCCAAGCCCATTAGAATTTTTTGAGCAGGATGACGATCCTGAAGATCTCGAAAGGCCACTGACACAAGGTGGAGGAGCGCAGCCCCCATCCGGTGGGAAGCAGCAGGCCCGACAATGTGACGATACTCCGGGGACATCAGTCAGCGACTCAGCTCCGTCGCAGACTGATTCCGATTTTCCCCCCGGGACAGAGGAATGCCCTTCGATCACTGCAGATGCTGCCTTAGACTCTGAGGATGAGTCAGAAACTCTTCCCACGGACAGAACACTTGTACACAGGCAAATGGACCCACCACCTGTTTCGTTAAAGGACCCTAGTCCTCCACCACCACATCCAGATGTTTGCATGGTAGATCCTGAGGCGCTGCCGACTGACCAGAGCTTGGCAAAGGCAGACAAGCCATTGAAGAAAGAGGTTAAAGAGAGAACAAAGACCAAAAAACAGACCACAAAGACAAAGTCTTCCTCCCCTTCCAGAAAAACTGACAGCAAAGTAAAGCATTCCAGTGCCCCTTCCAGAACCAATGCACTAGCATCTGCTAAGGAAACAGCTGATAAAACTGCAAAGACAGCCTCTCCTAAAAAGAAGGATTCCGTAGAGAAAGGAGCCAAAGCTAACACTAATCCAGAAGTAAAGGGCGCTCGAGGCGATGACAAAGAAGCAAAAAATGCTACTAACACCACAAATTCCAAATCTACACATACTACTAAAAATCCAGGTAAAATACTTAGACATTGTATAGTGAGCGAATGTACTAAATAATTCAATTTGGAGCCAGAATATCACATTTTAAGTGTTCAACCGTTCTTGAAAATGAGTACATTTATTTTCCTGGAATTTTCTCTTCCTTTTAATAATCATTGGTGGAGAGTTAGGAGGCAGTAATACTATCTTTCAAGGTTTTCTGTTGATCATCCACCATAGCTATAGCAGACAATCGGGAGAACTGTAGAAATCCCTCACCTTAAACTACACGGAACCTCTTCCACCTTGTATCATTGTCTCAATTTTGTATAAGTTAGTGTTTAAGGAGAAGCTGGAACGCACTAACTGAGTACTTGTTCACTCATGGTGCTCTTTATCATTTGATTTTGCCACACTTTTGCTCTAGCATTCCTCAGGAATAAAACTATTGACCTGGAGCTTCGTACTCTTATTTTGAAAACTACTCTGCGAGTTTCACCAATGAAAGTAACAGGTTATCATCACAGAATTAGATGAATTTCCTGCTTCTTGTTTTGCTTACCTTACTCATTAGGTAAGAAGGATCTGAGGAAGAGTCATATAGACTCAGAATGTTAACTGTTTTTCTCTCTCAAGTGCTGCCAGACCTGCTGAGTTTTTCCAACATTTCCTGTTTTTATTATTCATTTGGCTGTAGGAGTTCAGGAATACCGGGAGCATTAGTGGAATGAATCCTCTCCAAGGTTAACCTGTACACCTCTTGGTGTCCATTATTGAACCAGGCTGGCAAATCGATTGTCAACAGTGCTTGGAATACTGAAAACTTGCCTGGTCATGTATCAGCTGATCAAATAGGAGCAGAGGACTCAGGAGCAGAAGTAGGCTATTTGGCCTTTGAGTCTGCTCCACCATTCAGTAACATTTTGGCTGAGCTGGTCGTGATTTTTCACATGATCCTTGACTGCCATGTCTTATCAAAAATCAGGAGACCAAAACTGTACACAGTGCTCCAGATATGGGGCGGGACTTTCCTGTCATGGTCACCCCAAGAGTGGAAAATCCTGCCCGAGGTCAATGGACCTTTGCATGGTCCAGTCCCCGCTCGCTACAATTCCTGTGATAGGCGGGACGGAAGTGTTCCACTGCCTGTGGCCTCACCTAGTCCCTGTACAGCTGCAGTAAACTTATTCAGATTTATATTCCATTCCCCTTGCAATAAACACCAACAGTTCATTTACCTTCGTAATCACTTGCTGTTCCTGAATGCTAACTTTGTGATACATGTACCAGGACACCAAGATCCCCCTCTCCTGCAGAGTTTTTAATCTCCATTTTAAAAAACTATTCTGATTTTCTATTCTTTCTGCCATTGTTACCAGGTTCACACTGTTCCCACATTTATACTCCATCTGCTATTGTTTTGCCCACTCATGTAGCTGATCAATAACCTTCTGTAGGTTTTTTTTCCTTCTCTTGACAACTTACTTTCTTATCTATCTTGGTGTCACCAGCAAATTCATCTGCCGTACTTTTGGTTTCTTCATCCAGTTCATAGATACAGATTGTAAATACTTGAGGCCCCAGTACTGATCGCTGTGGCACTCTAGTTACAGGTTGCCAACCTTAAAAAGACCCATTTATCCTTTCTCTCCTAGAGGTTACTGCAGAAGGTCAGAGGACATGGAGTTGGGGGTAGGGTGTTAGCGTGGATAGAGGATTGGTTGTCAAATAGGAGGCAGAGAGTGGGGGTCAATGGGTGCTATTCGGATTGGCGGTTGGTGACTAGTGGGGTGCCCCAGGGGTCGGTGCTGGGGCCTCAGCTATTTACCATTTATATAGATGATCTGGAGGAGGGAACCGAGTGTAGGGTGTCGAAATTTGCTGATGATACCAAGATTGGGGGAAAGGCAAATTGTGTGGAGGGTGTGGAGAGTCTGCAGAAGGATCTAGATAGGCTGGGCGAATGGGCCAGGAAATGGCAAATGGAATTTAATGTTGGCAAGTGTGAGGTGGTCCACTTTGGTAGGAAGAATGGTAGGAAGGACTATTACTTACGTGGCGAAAAACTGCAGCAGGCGACGGTGCAGAGGGACCTCGGGGTCCTTGTGCATGAGTCGCAAAAACCCAGCCTGCAGGTGCAGCAGGTGGTCAGGAAGGCGAATGGGATGCTGGCCTTCATAGCGAGGGGGATTGAATATAAAAGTAGGGAGGTCTTGCTGCAGCTGTATAGGGCATTGGTGAGGCCGCAGCTGGAGTACTGTGTGCAGTTTTGGGCGCCGCACCTGCGCAAGGATATTTTGGCCTTGGAGGGAGTGCAGAGGAGGTTTACTAGGCTGATACCGGAGTTGAGGGGGTTGAGCTATGAGGAGAGGCTGAATAAACTAGGCTTGTACTCGTTAGAGTTTAGAAGAATGAGGGGAGATCTCATTGAGACGTATAAGATGATGAATGGGATGGATAGGATAGAGGTGGAAAGACTCTTCCCGCTCAAAAAAGACAGTAGGACTAGGGGGCACAGCCTCAAGATAAAGGGGGGGCGGTTCAGAACGGAGTTGAGGAGGAACTTCTTCACTCAAAGGGTGGTGAATCTCTGGAATTCTCTGCCCGTTGAAGTGGTGGAGGCTGCCTCGCTAAATATTTTTAAGAAGCGGGTTGATGGGTTTTTGATAAGAGAGGGGATTAAGGGTTATGGGGAGAGGGCGGGAAAGTGGAACTGAGCCACGACAGATCAGCCATGATCTTATTGAATGGCGGGGCAGGCTCGAAGGGCCAGATGGCCTACTCCTGCTCCTATTTCTTATGTTCTTATGTTCTTATGTTCTAATCAATCCTTTAGCTATGCAAATATATTTAAAAAAGGGGAAAGCCACCCTAGTCCCAGATGACTATAGGCTGCTTCCTGCCTTGAGGGGGAGAGGTGACTGATGGTGATTTAACCTGAGGATCAGCAAGGGGCAAGATTGAGAAAGCAGGGACTCCATAGATAAACTCAGCCAGTATGGGAATTGAATCGACACTGTTATTGAATCCAGCTGTCCAGCCAACTGAGATAACCCCCCCCTTTGTTTATTTATTAGTGTTACAAGTAGGCTTACATTAACAATGCAATGAAGTAACTGTGAAAATCGCCTAGATGCCACACTCTGGCACCTGTTCAGGTACACTGAGGGAGAATTTAGCATGGTCAGTGCGCACCTATCCAGCAGGCCTTTTGGACTGTGGATGAATCCACGCAGACATAGGCAGAAAATGCAGACTCCACACAGTGACCCAAGCCGGGAATCGAACTCGGGTTCCTGGCACTGTGAGGTAGGAATGCTAACCACTATGCCACCGCGCTGTCCACAACCCATGTACCGTGTGGTTTATCTTGTGTAGTAATCTATGATGGGGCACCTTATCAAAAATATTAGACCTAAAAGCAAACAAGTCCCCAGGACTAGATGGCTTGCATCCTAAGGTCTCAAAAGAGATGGCTGCAAAGATAATTTGTTATAATTTCCCAGAATTCACAGATCCTGGAAGGATCTCTGCAGATTTGAAGAATAGCTAATGTAACATAACAGAACCAGCATAGCTTTCTGAAAGGGAAATCATGTTGAACTAAATTAGAGTTTCTGAGGAAGTGACAGCAAGCTGGATAAAGTGGAACCTGTAAATGTAGTATACTTGGATTTCCCTTTCAGAAATCTATGCTGGCTCTGCTTGATCACATTATGGTTTTTTAAGTAGCCTGCTATAATTTCCTTAATAATAGATTCAACATACTTAAGAAAGGAGAGAGACAGAATGTGGGAAACTGTTGGCCAAATAACCTAACATCTTCACAGGGAAATTGCTAGAATCTATTATAGTTTATAATTTAGTCCCTAACTGTTCATAATCCCTAGACACAACCTCTTTCTTACTCTAGTGCCATAGAATTCCCTGGGTAGTCTTCCCACTGTGCTACTAAATGCCCCAACATGTCCTCAATTTAGGGTCTTATCTACCCTCACCCCAATTATTGATCACTTAAATGGCTGAGGGGTTGCATAGATTGGCGGAGGTGTATTCCTGTGGACATTCGGGTGGCAGGAAACTGGAGAATTCCTGCTCTATGGGGTTCAGTCACAATGGATAACCTCAGAATGGAAACATCACACAGACACCATCCCTTGATGTACTTTGACAGTTGCTCTATCACCAGAATTAATGTCCAACAATGTCCTTTCCTGGTTAGGTATGCCATAGAATCGTTAATAGACATAAATTACTCAACATGTACAGAAAATGAAACCCATGCAGTAAAGTGTAATTTTCAAAGTCTTTAGCCGCCTCTGCTGTTAATTGTGACTAAACTAAATGTAAGTGGGTGCTTGGCATAGCAGGTCTTAAGTGACAGAGCAGTCGCCAGCAAAATAATTGAATCATGTGATGTTGTCAGTGCCTGGGAAAGATCCTGTGATATTAAACCTGGGAACACTGGTGGCTTTCCCTGCAGTAGAAATGGAAAATCCCTGCTCTGTTCAACCTCATTTATCAAACTTCGCGACTGTTCAAGCTGTTGTGCTAGATTTAATGTCTGGGGAGTTTATTGTCCCAAGACCTTAGCTCATCTGCTGTCTGAATTCCCGGGTTGTTCTCTTGCTCCAACCCCCAGGTGCACTAAAGAGTAACTCAGCAATGGCTGCTGCATTCACTGTGAGCTGAATGTTCCTCTGTACCATTCACTTCTAATGCTGTGGAGCCATTGAAATGTAGCATCATAAAAACCCTACAGTGCAGAAGGAGGCCAGTCGACCCATGGAGTCTGCATCAACTCTCTGACAGAATACCTTACCCAGGTCCACCCCACCCTATCTCCACAGCCCTACATATTTACCCTGCTTATCCCTTTAACCTACACACAAGGAGACAATTTAGCATGGCCAATCCACCCAACCTGAACATCTTTGGAGTGTGAGAGGAAACCGGAGCACCTGGAGGAAGTCCACACAAAAGCAGGGAGAATGTGCAGACTCCACATGGTGGCCCAGAGCCGGAATTGAACCAGGGTCCCTGGTGCTGTGAGGTGGCAGTGCTAACCACTGTGCCACCATGCCACCCCATTCCCTGTGTAACTCCATTCTGAATTTGGAATTCAACACATTTTTCTCTCACCTTCCCTTCTGCTCTGGTTCTGGCTGCAAAATTCTGACCAAAGTGTTGTTGATTTACTTCCAATAATTGGTCTTAATAAGCAAAATGTACTTTCCATATTGGTATTTTCTGTTAACCTATATCAGAATGGGAGGAGGAGGATATATGGCAGGATCTTTTGTCCTGCCGCTATCAACGGGATGTCCCATTGATTCTCCTCCACTCTGTCGGGAAACACATATTGGTGGTGCACTGGGTCCCACTGATGTGAAGAAACACAAGATCGTGCCCATAGTTTCTAATGTTTCTCTATCTTTACCACATTCTTCCTGTCTTACAGCTTTGTTTGAATTTGGGAAGTCTTTAATTAAAATGAATTCGCTGAGAAATAAATGGTCTTAAACACTCATTCACCACCGTTTCTCTTAGCTGCAAAGCTCCTTTGTAGTTGTGTGATTTTAAATTGAAATATATCTGGACATATACTTTCCACAGTTCAAAGTGACTGTCATCCCAAAGTTAATTTTTGAAATAAACATAAAGCAAAATAGTGTGGCAAACAAAAAGATGATCAGTAAGTTAGTCTGGGATGAAAAGTAAAAAGTTTATTTATTAGTCACAAGTGAGGCTTACATTAACATTGCAATGAAGTTACTGTGAAATTCCCTTAGTCACCACATTCCAGTGCCTCTTCGGGTCAATGCGTCTAACTAGCACATCTTCGGACTGTGGGAGGAAACCAGAGCACCCAGACGAAACCCACGTAGACACAGGGAGAACATGCAAGCTGCATACAGACAGTGATCCAAGCCAGGAATTGAACCCAGGTCCCTTGCACTGTGAGGCAGCAGTGCTAACCACTGTGCCACCGTGCCACATGAGGATGCAAAAAGACCTATACAGCATCATGTTGATTTTTTTTATCCTGCCCGCTACGGGAAATGGAGCAGGCGAGTTGGGGACCATATAAACATCTGTTGACCTCGAGCGGGATTTTACAATTTGGTATGAGTGGGACAGTAAAATCCCCACCCATTGGGTCAAATTTGCCTGAAAAGATACTGAAATCTGAATTACACTTAATGCCCCAATCGGCCAGCAATTTAGAGTGAGGAAAAGATACCCCATGAGTTGCAAATCGCTACAAATCCCAGGCCAACTTGCACTGCTCTGTTGTTTCTTCAAGGAAACAGCATCTTTCATTAACGTCCCAATGAGTTTCATGAATAGCTATCCATTAAACTTGCCACAGAAAGTTAAATCTAGTAATTATGAGTATAAGTACCCTTTTATTGATGTGATAATGAAGAATGAAAGTCATTCAACTTCTCCCCAGAAAATGAGCAGTAATAACCGCGGACTCTCAATCTTTCAGGTTGTGAATTGTTTTGTGAGATTTTACAATTGTAAAATTTAAATTTAAACCATTTTCTTAGTTGATCGTTACTCTTTTTTTCTCTGTCTTAACTAAGTTGTTCTTTCCCTTTTTTTTATTTCTCTTTCTATGCCTGATTTGACATTGAATTCATCCACTTTAGATCTTCCTCCTCCTCAGTCTTTCCAGTTTTTATTTCTCAATCCTTAAATCTTACTGCTTAAGGAGGTGCACTATTTGTCCCACTGTTCACCAAAGTCCCTGTTGCCCTCACAATTCCAGCAACTTTGGCAGTAAAATAAAAACCTGTATGTGCACCAACAGGCTTGTATTTGTCAAATTAATCTCAAAGTTACGCAGCAAAGGCTTTAAGTAAACCCACATGTTGTAATGTGTTTCAGGCAATAATTAATGAAGAGGTGTTTGATGGTTTAGTGATTCATACGTGAATTGTTATGATCTATCTGTATTTTATAACTGAGCACAGAGAATGTCGACACTTTTAGTCTGGAACAATCATCATATTTACCAACCCTGCATTTATGGGAACATTTGCAGAGAAGGATTGATTTAGTTCAAACCAAAGTCAGCTGTTCAAAAAACGTCCAATGTCTATTAAAATCCATGACAAATAATGAACTTTGTCCGTCATTGGGCAAGGGGACCATCTAACTGGGAATTCAACCATAAAACCAGGTTAATTGCCAGTTGCTGCTGACTTCACTGACCTCAGCCAAGATAACAGCTCACCAAACCCTTGGCTTCAAAGGAGAGCAAAAAGAAAAATCAACCAGAGTTTCCACTCCTAATAGAACTTTGTGCTTCCTAATGGAAAGCATATAGGGTGGAAGCTTTGGGTGGTCTCACACAAAGAACAAAGAAATTTTCAGCACAGGTCCTTCGGCCCTCTAAGCCTGCACCGATCATGCTGCCTGACTGAACTAAAACCCCCTACCCTTCCAGGGACCATATTCCTCGAGTCCCATCCTATTCCTGTATTTGTCAAGATGCCCCTTAAAAGCCAGTATTGTATCTGCTTCCACTACCTCCTATGGAAGTGAGTTCCAGGCACCCACCACTCTCTGTGCAAAAAAAACGTGCCTTGTATGTTTCCTTCAAACCTTGCCCCTCGCACCTTAAACCTGTGCCCCCTCGTAATTGACTCTTCCACCCTGGGAAAAAGCTTCTGCCTATCCACTCTATCCATGCCCCTCATAACCTTGTAGACTTCTATCAGGAACCTCCATCGTTCCAGTAAGAACAAACCAAGTTTCTCCAACCTCTCCTTTTAGCTAATGCCCTCCATGCCAGGCAACATCCTGGTAAATCAGTTCTGTACTCTCATATCCAGTAGAATTGAATATGAGGCTGAGCATATACCAGATGGTGATGCAACACTATCTGAGACAAAGCATTACACCATTGAATGTAGACTTTGGGTCAGGACAATGGTTTAAGCCTCTGGTGGTTGAATAGTCTATCAATATGCACAGTCTAGGCCTGAAAAATCACTTGACCAATGTACTGGTGGACTAGCAGTACTGAGGATATATAAACCCAATACAGAACCGTAGAACACCACAGAACAGAAATAGGCCTTTTGGCCCTTCTTGTCTGTGCCGAACCATTTTTCTGCCTAGTCCCACTAACCTGCACCTGGACCATATCCCTCCACACCCCTCTCATTCGTGTACCTGTCCAAGATTTCCTTAAATGTTAAAAGTGAGCCCACATTTACCACTTTATCCAGCAGCTCGTTCCACACTCCCACCACTCTCTGTGTGAAGAAGCCCCCCCAGTATTCCCTTTAAACTTGTCCCCCTTCACCCTTAACCCATGTCCTCTAGTTTTTTTTCTCCCCTAGCCTCAGTGGAAAAAAAGTATGAATTAGTGCCCCCAGGAACAACATGGAGAAATTGAGGTGATTTAATATTGTCACTAAATGAGTGTATCTAGAACAAAATTCTGCAATTCACTTTCTCTTTGTAGGAATTGATTTTTACAAATGCCATTCTGGTGAAATGTTGATTCCTTTCTGTTTAAGCTTCCAGTGGCAGTAAGGCAGCAGGCATGCCATCGGTGCCCCCAGGACCTCCCGTGTACCTCGACCTGGTGTACATCCCAAATCACTGCAGTGCCAAGACGGTGGATGCAGAGTTTTTCAAACGCGTGAGATCTTCCTACTATGTAGTGAGTGGAAATGACCATGCAGCTGAGGAGCCAAGCAGGGCTGTGTTGGATGCTCTCCTCGAGGGCAAGTCTCAATGGGGTAGTAACATGCCGGTAAGCTTACTAACCCCTTCCTTAGTGTTTCTTTTTTTAAGTGTTCTTTCTCTTCTACTGTTTTTACCATGTTCCAAAAAGGATAACAAATTATTCAAAAAATTGAATAATATAATGTTTTAAATTTAAAGTTTGATTGTTCTATTTTCCCATTAGTGTTACTGCTGAGAAATTGAATACAGATTTATAATCAGTCCTGACAGGCACCTCCAGCAGTACTATGTCAATGATCTTCACTGCGATGCTGTTATTAATCCTCCTCTCCTACCTTCCTGCAGTTTAATGGCTGAATTGCTGCAGCTTGATCTTTTGCAAACCTTTCAATGAAGCAATAACATCTTGTTCCTTTCAATTCTTCCACTTTACTACCCTCTTCATCTCCTGTTATTTGATAGTGTCACTGTGTTCTCAGATGGAATTCCTGATTTCATTGCTAAAATTATTTTACAAAATCTTGGCTCCCGTTTTGACTTGGTAACTGGATTTTACGCCCTCCAACTGGCAGCTTTGGCCGGCAAATAAAATCAGCAGGTGGTCTTCCCACTGACTAGAAGATATAAATAGAAGAAAGAAGTAAAATAAGTAGTGGATCTGAATTACATACCAGAAATAGAGGGTACCCTAGGGCTAAGATGAGCTGAAAACTTAATGGAATTAATATTAACAGATAAAAAGTATTATAGGAACTCAAGGGGATTACTTACACTTTGGGTGAAATTTTCCAGTCCCTCTAGTAGGAGGTTTGATAGCGGAAAGGCTTCAGAAATCTGAAGCACAAAAGGACTTGGGAGTTCTGGTTCAGGACTCTCTAAAGGTTAACATGCCGGTTCAGTTAGCAGTTAGGAAGGCAAATTCAATGTTAGCGGTCATTTTGAGAGGACTAGCACACAAAAGCAGGGATGTACTGCTGAGGCTTTATAAAACTCTGGTCAGATACAGGAGAGGAAAGGGGATCAGAGGGAGGGGTTTGTAATGTCAATTGAAGAGTCCCTGGGGGGATGCTAGTGAGGAAATCAGTGATAGGAAGAATTGGTGAGGGTTAAAGGGGGCAGTGGGAGCTAGTAGGGTGCAGGGTGAGGGTTTAGTAATGGCTGGTGAAGTGGGCGTTGAACGTTTTTGAAGGGAGTGCAGAAGCAGATGCGGATTCGGGGTCAGCATAATGTGGGGGCAGGTCTCCAGTCAAGAGGGTGTCCTTCTTGGGAAGGTTGGGGACAAGGTCCACCGCATGGGATGGAGGCTGATGGGGGAAGGTTGAAACGTAACCTCCTTAAAATGCAGGTGGATTATATTTACTTAAGTTTCACAATCATAGTGCACCCATGCAACCACATCTGAAACAACAACGTCCTAACCTTGCTTCAAGACTACGCATTCTACCTGTTGTCCTGACATCCGCAGCAGGGATGGAGGCAGCCCGCTGTCCCGTTGATTCTGATGCTTTAGCAGTTGTTCTCTGGGGGTTCCAGCTTACTTTGGCTGTCCTGCTGTGTGGCTGCCTCGGCAGTGCCAGAGGGCAAGGTTGAAGAGTTCACAGGCAAGTGGGTATCGAAAGTGCCACTCTCTCAGTCCTGAGTGGTAATCCCAGGGCTGTCCAACAGATACTCCTCCCATTGAGTGTCCAAGGGTCCCTGCCTGACTCCTTGAGGAGAAGGGCACTTGGAGGGAGATTGGGGTGTCCCATTCCTTTCTCTCCCATTCACAACAAAAGCTCAGGCATGGCGACAGTGATGGAGTGCAGGTCTGCGCACATCTCCAGCAGAAAGGCCTGTCCCCCTGGAGATCTCAATGCATACACCTGTCAGCACCACTTCATTAGGGAGCAGGTGGATGGACCTCTCCACCTCAAGTGCCACTTTGTTGAGGGCCCTCCACACCTCTGCCTGATGTTGCTCCACCTCTTGCAGCTTCCCCAGCATCTCATGGACGTCACACCCCAGAGACTCACACCTGACTTGGACATTTTAGATGCCTCTCCCCCAACAATCCTCCTAGTGCTGGTGAACTTACCTGACTCTGCCTTCTCCTGCTGCAGACATGTGTCTGTGCAGTGACCACCGGAATGTGAGACCTCACCTGAACTACATCTATGCCCACCGCGCTGTGTGTTCCTGCACTGATGGAGGGTGCAGGCTACTGCTATGATGCCTCGCCTGGTGCTTTTCCTTCCTCCTCCCCAATGTCCTCGGTCCTCTCTGGAGAAAGGGTCTCCTCTTGTTCTCTTGCACTCTTCCTGCTGGCACTTGTAAGTGAGAGGAGACAGCGAGTGACTCCCTGAACTGTCTCTGATGTGGAGCAATACTGGACCCTTAGGTTTCTTTCTGTGTGACATGCGTGGATCCTAACTGGATGGAAGCTGCCCTTTGACCTTTCAACCGCTGCAGGCGATTGGTCCCACCACAGCCAACTGGCTCCTTGAATTCGGTTAGGGTCCTGAGGTCAGGTCAGGCTCCTCCCATCTGCTTTCACTCCCTCCTGTTATGCCTTAACTTTTCCCACACTGAAGATGGGCTTGGGAGTGATTGGATTTCAAGTCTCTTTCTCATTCTCCCTGGTGATACTGCTTCCTGTGTAGGGAAAGTGGCTGATATCCTGGATGTTCTGTTGCACATTGTTGATTGAAGGGCCTTGTTCTTCTCACAGTTGGATATATAGCCTTTGCCACCGTTTCTTGCACTGAGATATTCGAAAGATTTCAAGGAAGCTGCTTTGATGACTTCATAGAATCTCTAACAGTGCAGAAAGAGGCCATTTGGCCCATCAAGCCTGCACCATCCCACCAAGGCCCTATCCCCCTAATCCCATATATTTACCCTGCTAATCCCCCCATCACTCAGGGGTAATTTAGCATGGCCAATCAACTTAACCTGCACATATTTGGACTGTGGGAGGAAACCGGAGGAAACTCACGCAGACATGGGGAGAATGTCTGTGTGAAGTTTGCACAGTCACCCAAGGCTGGAATTGAACCTGAGACCTTGGAGCTGTGAGGCAGCAGTGTTAACCACTGTATCTCCCGTGCTGCCCTCATATGCAATGTGGCTTATTTTTTAAATAGCTTGCGTACGATGCTGCCAGCTTTCCATGACATCACTTCCCCAACGTCTCTTGGAATCTGACCAGTCGGAGTTGGCATCCTGAGGTGGATCAGTTCTTTGCTGATTCCTCTTCTCTGCCTGATGTTGATTTCTTCACCGTCTTTATTTTCTCTTTTGAAGATTTGCAACTGTTCCTCAATGTTGCCCAACTTCATCAGTATTGTAAATGTGTAGGATTCAATATTGGTGATCTCAACGCTAAGTTCAATGGCAAACGGACGGTTTGATTGGGCCTGTAGCTCTGCAAGTGTGTGGAACAGAAATGGGCAGCAACTGCTGACCTGCTGCAACAGCAATGGGCTCAGCATTGGAAGCACCTTCTTCAAACACAAGGTCATCCACAGAAAGACGAGGGCTGGAATTCTCCAGCCGTTCACACCAGCTGGCAGCGCACCCATACCCGCAGGTTTTGCACTGGCATGACGTGACATCAATGGGAATTCCCACTGACAGCACTGGGACCAAAGAATCCCGACGCTAGCAAACAATGCACCACCCCCCTGCTGGGAGGCCGGAGAATTTCACTCGAGGACTCCAGATGCTAACATCCTGAATTAGATTGATTATAAAAGCAGATGAAAGACATTCCTACAAGGTGTTCAGACTTGTCAAGGTGCTGATGTAGGACCTGACCACCGCCTTGTGTTAGACAAGATCCACCTGAAATTGACAATGACAATAACCACAAAGGCCAAGTGTGAAGCATGAGGATATATCAGCTGGCCATCTCCAACATATTCAAAACTAAAATCTGACAAATCCCCAGGAGCTGATGGCCTACATCTGAGGGTTCGAAAAGTGATTTTTGCACAGAAAGTGGATATGGTCATTGCCATTTTCTAAAATTCTCTCGATTCTAAAATAACTCCAGCAGGTTGGTAGTCAGTAAATGTAACAGCCCAATTGAAGAAAGGTGGGAGAGAGAAAACAGCGAACTGCTGACCAGTTAGCCTGACATCAGTCATCAGGAAATTCTGGAATTGATTCTTAAGGGGGTCTTAACAAAGCGCTTAGAGACATGAGAACCGAAATGAGGAACATTCTGAGAGTAAAGGAACCATGAACCTTCAATGAGGAGGATCTTGAAGAGGAGTGAAGCCTCCAAGGATGAAGTGTTCACAAGCAGCAGAGTTGGAAGAATGAATAAAGGAGTAAAAGACAGTATGGAAATGAATGCTATTCTGTCACCAGTACAGTTAGGCCAGGGGACATGGTGGGAAATGAAGCCAGGTACAGTGAGCTGAAAATTAGTGATGTGATAGAAAATATTTAACTAAGGTAGATGTGAAAAAAAAGTCATCACTAGTATATCCTGTTTAATATCATCTAACCAGACTGAGTTTTTGCATAGGAACATCAGAATAAGGAGTCGGAGAAGGTCATTTGGCCCCTCAAGCCTACTGTGCCATTCAGTAAAATCACGGCTGATCTGATTTACACAAACATGTAATAATAACGGGTAGAAATTGACAACCTGATTCATCAGGCTGACACAGTTATGTTGCCTGAAGCATCACCATCAATCATCCCTATGCACTAGCATCCAGGGAATTTTCGTTGTGACACCACTTCCAAGAGAACAAAAAAGAAAAATCTATCCCCGATCCCTTTTTCAGCAACTAAACGAGTCCAGGAGATCACATTGACCCTGGCTGGCTTCCCACCTTACACTTCCTGTGAGGTTCAGCTCACCCGAAACTCTGCTTCCTGTACCTGAACTCCGCCTCAGCCTGGGTCACCCACCACCCCCCTGTTCACTGATCTACATCGCTGCTCAGTCCATCAATACTCAAGTTTGAAATCTTTATCCTTATTTTTAAATCTCTCCATCACCTTGCTCCTGCTTATCTCTGTAAACACCGCCAGTCCTAAGAGACTGAAATCTCTGCACTAGAGAAGCCCCCACCCCCACCCACCCCACCCGCCACAGCCAGCGATGCCCACATTCCATAAATGATTTTTTAAAAACTTGTCCAGTTATGGCATGTTGAGCATTTTTTTTTTGCTTCACCATTGATGGTCATCCTGTCAGCTGTCTACACCCTGAGCTTAAACCTTTTTGTCTTTCAAGACAATCCATAAACTTACCTCTTTGGCCAAACTTTTCATCATCTGCCCCAATACTTCTTTATGTGGTTCACTTTAAGCATTGTTGAAAGCCACTCCTGACTGGTGCCTTGGGGCTTTTTATTACATTAAAAAGCTATATGAATGCAAATTGCTTACATTAGCTGGTATTTCAGCCACATTTTATAAGATGCAAATTCTGCCCCAGTCAGCAACTGGCTCAGTTCTCTTTTAAGTGTTTGCAAAGGGCCGGCAATCATAGCATCAGCTGGCAACTTGTTTCATAGGTTGAACTGTCCTCATACCAATGATGAATGGAATTGGGAGTAGCTGTGACTCTGATTGTTTAGCAGATGGAGTAGAGTTTCACCCTGCTTTTTGTGTTGGATTATAGGTTACTCTGATCCCAACCCATGACTCCGAAGTCATGCGGGAATGGTACCAGCAGACCCATGAGAAGCAACAGGACCTCAACATCATGGTACTAGCGAGCAGCAGCACTGTCGTCATGCAAGATGAATCATTCCCTGCGTGCAAGATCGAATTGTAACTGGGAGTCCCTTAAAACCAGAACATTCAACCAGTTGTCAAAAGGGGAAGCACTCAAATGGAAATTAAAATTAAAGAGGGAAAGCAGATCTAACTCAGAGTCTGCTGAATATTGTATGATAGATTTGTTATACAGGTCACTAGCGTGTAACACTTTCCAGATTATTTAGTTCCTATGCTAAGGCAAAACTTTCGTATTCCTAAAGAAAAGTAACAACAGGGTTTAAAATACTTGAATCAGCCAAGCTCCGAATCTATTACGTTTGTGGTGTGGTTGATCCTGGTTCAGGATTTTAGTTTTTGGAAGAAACTGATTTAGTGAAAGAAAGTTACATGATTCTTACCTATGGGAACAGAACTTTTACACGACAAAAGAACATTACAACGATAGTTTTAAAGAAGTGTGATATTTAGCTTTTTAACGACTACAATGCTGTGCAAGGCAGTATACAACTCCCATGTGGTAATGCAACATGTACGAAACTCACAAGTATTTTGAACCCTATTCACGTAACCAGCCCATCCACCCACCCCCCCATAAATATGCAGAGATATTTAACTAAGGCATGTTCCCTGTGTACCAGCTTCTGGACAGATTTAATTCTGCATTTGAACATGGCATATTGCCATTAAGCCTTGATAAAACTGCATGCTTAAAAAAAATGACAGCTAATATACTTAAGCAGAAACCAAAGGAGTTGGGAGTACACATACTAGTCATTTTGCCTTAGACAGTGACTTGAATGTATTGTGATCTAGGTTGCACTTTTTTTAAAATGGGAAGTGTATGAGGCAGACAACAGATCAGTAGTGAAGATCAGTATAGGGCAGTAGTTTGAGTTAGTGCTGTGATGTGTATGGGTATGGATGTGTGTGTGAGTGTGCGTGTGTCTGTGTATGCGACACCACGATTTCCTTGAGACCAGTCATAGCAGATGTTCAAATGTGATGTATATTTTTTTTCCAAGAGTAGTTGATTTTTTAGCAAGCGCAGAATTGGAATATGGAGAAAAATCACTCCAAGTATGCAGAAAGTTTTCTTTCTTTCTTAGTTATTTAATACGTTATTCAGAAGTAGCCTCTACTCTTTTTGCATGAATTAATTCCTTTTTAGCCAAAATAATTCAGTAAAGGTTCACTAGCTGGGTACATTATGTTGACTGGGGTAGAAAGGGGATTTGTGCTTGTAACTAGCCAAACTATTGATTATTTGTAATTC
The DNA here is from genome assembly GCF_965287045.1 of Carcharhinus amblyrhynchos. Lineage (NCBI taxonomy): Eukaryota > Metazoa > Chordata > Chondrichthyes > Carcharhiniformes > Carcharhinidae > Carcharhinus > Carcharhinus amblyrhynchos. Next base: position 95,812,924 of record NC_137328.1, read on the forward strand.
TAAAAATACCTATGGGAGAACCTTATTGATGATCCTTATATCTTAGCATTACATCCAAGTTTGACTAGGTCTGGTAATGTGCAGTCACTGGTGTAATGCTGCTAATGTTGTGCAGTTCAAATTTGAATTAGTTTTGTTCTAATTCATATTTGAAAAAGATCCAACAGTGGAAAAATATTTTGGTATGTTTTCTTCAATATATTATACCTTCAAAGCATTTGTAATTGTAAAACTCATTTTACCTTGAAACCACACACAAGACGCAAGTTGTACAAGTCTATAAGTGTACCAGTCTGCAAGTCTGTAAATGTACCAGACTATATGGTGAACAGAATTGTAATTTTGTGTTCTGCAAGGGATTTAGAAGTGTTGAGTACATTTCTTTACACCACTACTTTATTTGGTTAAAACCAGTCAAGTCTATATTATTTGAAAAGTGAGGAAGTGCAGTGTCATACTCCAAAGAGCACTTAAAAATTCTTTCTACACTTCCATTTTATTAAAAAAAAGTGCACTGCATGTTTTTGAGCGAATAAATTAATGGGCCAATAAATTAACAATGTTTTGTTGTATCAGACTGGATTCCCAATTAGAGATGGTGCTAATGGAAATATTGGGAGAGTTTTCTGAAGTCAACTTGTACCTTCCACAATGTTAAATGTGTGTGGATGATGATAAAGATTGGTTAGCTGAAGTAACACTGGAAAGGCTAAAGCTATTTCAAATGGTTTGCCAGCAGCTCATCAGTGAATTAGATACTCGCAATAAAGGCTTTGGGATTCTTTTACAGTATAATTGGAGTCCACAGAAGTTAATTAGGCAGCTGAGATGATTGAAAATCCCTCTCTGTAAAGCTTGATCATAATTTTGTTCCTACTTTCCTAGAAAAACTAGCAAGGAAGCTGGTATATTTTTGAATATTATATTTTTGTGTTGAGAATGTATTTGGTGTATATTTTAGTAAACCTGTTTGATTTGTTGAAATAGGGGAAATTAATTTGAGGAGAAACACAGGTCAACGAATATTGAAATGTTTAAGTGAGATACATTGAGATCTCTGTTTTAACCTGATAAATGGTAGTGCAGTATAAAATGCTACGTTAGAGGTGAATATGCAGCGTTAATGATAATCTGAAGCCCATCATTTTCTGCCAGTTTTGATTCATTCTTGTTTGCGTACTATTCCAAGGCTTGTAGTTTCCCGGTTAAACATCCCAACAGCTGAGAGCTGAATACTGCGAACACCTTTGTGACAAGAACATACTTTTCTTTTGTACCAAATATGACAGCAGTTTTTTTGTTGCGGTACTTGCATGCGTCCATCTCTAGCTAAATGTGCAGGATGAGGAACCACTTTCGATTGTGATATCGTGTCTCATTCAGATGCAGAATGCTCTAGGAGATTTTTGATCGGGGTTTAAATATTGTGGCCTCCAGCTACTTTGGTGAAGAGTAGGTTGGTGTTGTGCAGTCCTGCCGGAATACAGAAAGGGAACGTTATTTACAAAAGTGAATCATTTCTCTAGTTACATGATGTCCCGACACAGAATGATTGACTGGTGCACAGAAGAAGAAATGTATGAGGACAGGGAGAATTTAGTGAAGTATAACTTCTCATATCTTTAGGATTTAACTTCCCTCTCCATTGTGATCTGAAAATATCCACTGTTGGATCTCGGTAATGAGCCTTAGTCTGGAATTAGATGACCTTTGACCCCACTGATTGTAACTTTATCAGAGGCACAACTTAAGCAGCTGCTTCCCCACAGATATGACCTCATTTTTGTATAGTACTTTTTTTTAAAGAAAGCTGATTATTTTATTTTTTGAATACTTTATATGAACAAAAGTGTGATGCAAAGTTGTTTTAACAGAAAATGAAAGCACCATTATGTTTGCACTGTTTTTGTACACAGCTTTCCTAATGTGGGCAGGCTTCATTAGAATCAAGTTTTATCATGTTGCTTCAGCCACTGAACTTATGCAATATTACATTTGTATTATAAAGTTTTGTTATTGTGGTGTTTTATTTGAAAATGTTTTTTCAAGTAGGTTATTTAAGAAGGATTATTGAAGCACATGGGATTAAATTATTTGTTTTCTCTAATTTAAAGGAAAAAAAAACACCTTTTTTTAATTTTAGCTTCTGCAATTAATGCCAAAACTTCAAGAAAGTTTTAGATACTTAAAAGGATATTTGTTTTATACCTGGTGTGGTTAAATGCTGGCTAAATTGAAGCCTTTTCTTTTAAAGGATGGCCTCGCTCTAATTATAATTGTGCAGAAGTTTATAAAGGCAGTGACCATTTACTTTATATTTGGTTTTTTTGGAGCTGCACACCGCTGCTGCTGTTTGAAATATGTGGTGTTGCTCTGTCATGTTCCTCTGATTATACTATACTACAGGGTGACAGAATTGAGTTTTTACACACTGCCCTATTGCTAGCCACATGGTCAAGACAAAGGGCCAAATGAAGTCTCTGATAATTTTCCCCCAAGAAAATATTTTTAAATGAATGAAGCCCTGGGCCAATTTGCACATCTTCCACCAGCTGGCTCGAGAGGGGTGGAATAGAAGTGACAAGCAGATAGTTAGTGAGGGTGGCAGGGGTGAATCAGACAAAGGTCCAAATGTGACACCGCACTACCTTCTTCCCTTGCTCATTACATTGCTGACTAGCCTTTACTTCTGAAATCATGGAGAAATACAAAAATAGCTAAATTCAAAAGTTGTTTTAAAGTATACTCACGTAGGATGAGGGTTAGGCCAGGCCAGCATTTATTGTCCATCCCTAATTGTCCTTATGAAGGTGGTCGTGATTGAAGTAAATTGTTTGGTTCTTCATACAGAGTAACATTCTTAACACAAGACATGGAAAAACTTTGTTCTTGTACTACTTACTTGAACACATCTGTACAAAATTACAAATTGTAAAATCAAAGTTACTGAGTTTCTTTTATTAAAAACCTGTTTGTAATTGGATAGCTCTTTAAAAGAGCGGTACAGGCATGATGGGCTGAATAGACTGTTTCTGTGTTGTATGATTCTTATATAGAACCGATGGTTGAATTTAAACATGTTGTAAGATAAGCTGTTCTAATTTATGTATTTCTTGTGAAGGAGTTTGTTATGACAGTTTCAGATAAATTGCCCTCCCTGACACTTCTTTGGAACCATAATGAAACCTCGAGTAGACAGTTGTGTTATTATTGGGTGAGTGTTGAGAGAATGTACACGTGGCATGCTGTTTAATTGATGTCTCTGTAAAATGTTTGTGGAGACTCCTTTCAAGTTCCTTTTGAATAAGTCCTTTGAATGTGTCTCGACACCTTCTCAAGTGGTACTGGTTGAAGAGGCATGTAATTTGCCCAGAGCAAGGTGCATAAATGCACAGAGTGGTACAAAGCTTTTCCTAATGGGTACATGCTTTTTTAAAAGGGGGTGCGGTTCTTCAAGTGCATTGTTGTATTTTAAAGCTTAGCTTTCCACAGGCCCTTTCCTCTGGCACTTCTTTTTTCATTTGTTTCTTCTGAAAAGCGATGGATTATGTTTTGAGGTCAATTTTTAATTATAAAAACAAAACATCAAAATCTAGCTTTCAGAGAAGAAATCAAAATGCGATAACAAAGCATGGAATTAGAGTGAAGGCAACAGGTACTGAAACAGGTAAAGCTCAGATAGTCAAAGTGTGCTTTTTGTTAAAAAAAAGCAGCAAGTTGCATTTGCTGATTTGCACCCCTGTTTGTTTCCTGTTTCATGTTTACATTTCCTACAAACAAAAAGGCAGTTGAGTTGGACAAATCATTGTTGTGTAATTGTGAGAGTGCACTGTGGTAATAAATGTCAAAGCTAAAAGGAACTCGGTAAGAAGTCAAACTTTGTGCTGTGGAAGCGTCGGAATCTCCGGAATAGATTCTGTGAAACGAGTTTAACAATGTATTGTACGTTTCTTTCTGTGTGGTATTTTTTAAAAGCCTTCAAACTCACAATGTCAGTAAGGTGAAAATGATTGCGCACTTATTTCTGATGGTTCCTGAGGAGTTTGAGGATCAAAGAACAAGCCGTGAAGAATTGCCATAACTAAGTGGGTTTGAACATGTTACATTCCGACAACCAACCATTTTTTGAAATAGACAATCCACTGATATCCTGCCATCGTTAATTTTCTTCCAGATTTGTATACTGTAGCAAAACTAACGTACTGGGTTCTGATGAAACATTTGTTCACAATCCACTTGCACGTTTCAAGTTTGCAATGCAACTCATTTCCACCTTACTGCAGTCATGTCCCCGTTGTGGTAGACTGTGGATCAAACGGGTGAATGTTGTGAAGTTTGTTTTAATAAAGAGAACAATTGAGTACCTTTAAAATTTAGATAGCAACTGCGGCGAGGGAATTGCTCACTTTTCGAGACCAGAGTGAATGCGTGTTTGAGGTTCCGAGTGTTTTTAAAGCAAATCTCATTGCAAAAGTTGAATTCTATGTGTGACATCACATTACGTAGCTGTGACCTGATGATACATCAGCTGATTTACTAAGTGATGCTGTTTATGGGATGTTTGTGACATTACAAAGTAATAGTGACCAAAAACTGTTAATGCCTAATGCCCGGGTAAGTGACTGCAACCAATCTTGTGACTGTCCAAATTTACTCTCATCCTTAACTCACAGAAGTTCTACTGATGACTTGTAAAAAATGAATAGACTGCGAACATTAAAAAAAATCTGCTTAAACACTTGCATGCAGTTTTATCTTCCAAATATGGAAAAGACCAGCCTTACTGCTGGCTGAGCAACTCACAATCCTCCCATTATCTGAACAATGTTTTATGTGTCAAACTGCAGCTGTGTATGGTATTTATGTCTTATAATCCTGCAAAATTCTATCCAGTCATATCTAATGTAGAACTTAGTTTTCAGTGAAAGTATTATGTAGTGCTTTTCAGATATTTGTGTGCAATATCCCCTGCCACTGGAGTATTTGATGTAAAGGGATCAATTAAAACCCACAATAAAATGAAGAACAACAATTGAGTTATGTTTTCTTTTCCTATCAATGTTAATGCAAGTAACAATTATGTTACCCACTTGCTGTCCCAGTCTATCATTATTTTAATGGTAAGCTTGTATAAGGACTTTGCCAGCCTGACTTAGGAAAGGATATTTTCTTTGTTTAGGGTCTCATCAACATAAAGCTGTCACAGAGTAAAATTATGTACTCAGCAACTTAATGTTTCTTTTATTCTTTCATGAGACTGGACATCACTGGCTAGACCAGCATGTTTATTGCCCAATCCTAATTTCCCTTGAGAAGGTGATTGTGTGGCTGGAAGTAATTGAGGAAAGGATCAGCGCAGCTTTTTTTGTTATTCATTTGTAGGACTTGGGTATCACTGGTTGGGCAGCATTTATTGCCCATTCCTAGTTGCCCTTGGAGGGCAGTTGAGAGTCAACCACATTGTTGTGGCTCCGGTGTCACATGTTGGCCAGACCAGGTAAGGACGGCAGATTTGATGGGTATAGATAGAGTGAATGCAAGCAGACTTTTTCCACTGAGGCTAGGGGAGAGAAAAACTAGAGGACATGGGTTAAGGGGGAAAAGTTTAAAGGGAATTTAGTGGGGCAGTCTTCACACAGAGAGTGGTGGGAGTGTGGAATGAGCTGCCAGATGAAGTGGTGAGTGTGGGCTCACTTTTAACATTTAAGAAAAACTTGGACAGGTACATGGATGAGAGGAGTGTGGAGGGATATGGTCAAGGTGCAGGTTAGTGGGACTAGGCAGAAAAATGGTTCAGCACAGACAAGAAGGGCCAAAAGGCCTGTTTCTGTGCTGTAATGTTCTATGGCTCTATTTCCTTCCCTAAAAAGACATTAGCCAGATGGATTTTTTTCGACGATGATTTCATGTTCATCAGTAGATTCTTCATTCCAGATATATTTTATTGAATTCAAATTCCACCCTCTGCCGTGGTGGGATTTGAACCTGGGCCCCCAGAACTTTAGTTGAGTTTCTAGATTATTAGTCTGGTGATACTGCCATTGGGTCTAAAGAATTCATAACTGAAGCAGAGAGGTAATGCAATGGGTTGAACAGCCTTCTGTATGGTAAATGTTGATTATTCTAGGATATAATCAGATCTTACAGAATTAGAATATAATCAGATCTTACAGAAATAAAACACTGCTGTATAGACTGCATTCTAATCCATTAATTAATGACATTTTAAAACAATTGAAGCTGAAATTAATAACTTTTTAAAAAAAAATAACATGAGCGCTCAGGCTGGGAGGGGGATTGAGTGACCAGAAGTTAGCACAAATTCTAACCCCAGGCAGGTGACTGGTATGTTCATAACTGGAATAATATGTGGAATTTGAGATTCTTTGTTGGGACTATCATTTATTTTGTGCAACAATTCTGTAATAATGACCTGGATTTTGCTGTGAAGCAAAGGTGCTCACTGTTGACCTTGAAGGAAACTACCCACAAAGGTCCTGTGCTCACATTCCTCTGATGCCAGTTGAATTCTGGCACCAAGGGGATCTCTTGCATGCAGCAGCAGAGATGTCACCAATCAGTCAATAGCAGCTTTGTGTATGACAATGTATAATAATCATACAGCAAATCAAAATGTTAAAAGCACTTAATATCACTTCGAAATTAAGATTTCACATACTGAAATTATAACTGGAATTAAGGTGGAAGCTAAAATAAAGATAACCACACTTAAAAATATGTAATTTTTATCATGTGCAGAAATTTGACATTCCAGAACTTTGAAATTAGCTTCTCACGAAGAGTGAGGGTGTTGAATGGAACTTCTTGTCCATTCAGAAGATTGCCCAACTCAATAACACAAATCTGGTGAAGCATATAATTATCACCAGCTACTTCTGGATTTCTGCATGATTTTGAATGTGAGGACTCCAGAAGCAGCTGTCAGTTTTAGCAGAGGAATGATGGCCTACACTGACAGGTTTGCCATTATTACCGATGCAAAATCAGGTATGCTTTAGCTTATTTGATAGCAACCTTGTTTCTAAATCAGAATGTCGTAGCATCAGACTACACACCAAGTTTTGAAGACATAATCTTGCCTGACAATTGGGTGCATGACTGAAGGGCTAATGATTTGATGTGCCACGTTTCAGATGAAATGTTAACCTGAGGGCCAGCCTACCTGTTCTGGCGAATATAAGTAATTCCACAGCAGGACGTGAAGTTGTCTTGGCTAACATCAATCAAAAATAATCCATACTAGTGTCTTGTTTGTGCAACATTGCACATTCATTCACAAAGTAGCAACTACATTTTAAACGTAAGACAAAAGCAAAATACTGTAGATGCTGGAAAACTGAAATAAGTCAAAAATTGATCGAAGTGCTCAGCAGGTCAAGAGGCTTCTGGAGAGGAACTGAATTCTGATGAAAAGTAATCACAACCTGAAAAGTTGCAAATGCTGTCTGAACGGAGTATTTCCAGCATTTTTTTGATTTGTTTCAGATAGGATCGTTCTTTAGCATGTTCTAAAGACATGATAAGGTTTAATTTTACTGTGCTTTTGAAGATAGGAGGATTCAGAGACAACAGCAAGACTCAATGGTTTTGCCTTTCACACCAGGATGTCCTAAATCACTTCATTGCCAATAAACTACTTTTCAAGCGTAGCCGCTTTTATAATGTAGGAAACACAGGAGCCAGTATGTGCACAAAAATGATCTTAAAGTTTATTTACTAGTGTCACAGGCTTACATTAATGCCTCAATGAAGTTACTGTGAAAATCCCCTAATGCGATAGTGACCAGATAATTTGCTTTCTTGATATTGACTATGGGATAAATATTATGCCAACAAATCAGTGATAATCCCCCTGCTCTTCTTCTCTAAAATAGTGCAATGGAATCTTTTGCATCCACCCTAGATGGAGGTCCCAGTCCAATATCCCATCTGGAAGATGGCATCTCTAGTAGTGCAACACTCTCAGTACCGCAGTGGAGCATCAACCCAGTGCTTGAGCTCTCGTCCAGAGTGGGATTCTGAATGCATAACCTTCTGATTGGAAGCAATGGTGTTGCCCACTAATGGGTAATGAAATGAGGTTTGATGACTGGGTTGCAAGTTATGGGGAGAGACTCTTAAATCAGAATTGTTATTAAAGTGGAGAAAAGACCACTGTAAGAAAGATTATCTTAATTGTTGAATTGCCAAGTAACTTAATATGGTGAAAAGGCCATCAGGCTAGTTGACTTGGACTGCAAAGATATATCTAGAAGACACTGGTTTAAAATGAGCAAGTCTGAGCAAGATTAGAAATGATATTCCTGCACAGTGGTCAATATTAAATACAACAAATGCAGTTGAGGATGACTGGATTAAGTTCTTTAAAAGATAGTCAAATATCATTGGCATAGAATGAAATAAAGGTTTTGTTTAGCATCAGTTCTCTTCAATGTCTATGCAGAAGCAATGATTAAAGAAGAATCTCAAGACACCAAAAATGGTGGTAATATTGGGGAAATGAATGATAACATCAGTTAGATTTTCAGATGAAAAAGCACTTGTAACAAGCAAGAATTACAAGAACTCTGAAATAGATTAGTTATAGCAGGGTTACTCAGGGCCATGTTCATGGTCATATTTTGAATAGATTTCCTCAGGGGAGTGTCTACGGCCCAAACTTTCTCAGCTGCTTCATCAATGACCTTCCTTCCATCAGAAATGCAGATGTTTGCTGATTGCGCAATGTTCAGCACCAGTCATGAGTCCTCGGATACTGAAGCAGTCCATACCCAAATGCAGCAAGACCTGGACAATCTTCAGGTTTGGGCCAACAAGTGGCAAGTGACATTCACTCTACACAAGTGCCGGTCCATGACCATATCCAACAAGAGAGAACTTTTCCATCATCTCTTGACATCCAATGGCGTTACCATTGCTGCATCCCCCACTTTCAACATGCTGAGGGTTACCATTGACCTGAAACTGAACTGGACTGGCCATATAAATATTATAACTACAAGAGCAGGTCAGAGGCTAGGAATTCTATGGTGAGTAACTCATCTCCTGACTTCCCAAAGCCTGTCCACCATCTACAAGACAAAAGTCAAGAATGTGATGGAATACTATCCACTTGTTTGAATAGTTGCATCTCCAGCAACACTCAAGAAGCTCAATACCATCCAGGAAGCCCAGTTGATTGGCACCCCATCCACTAATCTTCACTCCCTCCACCACTGATGAATTGCAGCAGCAGTGTATACCATCTACAAGATGCATTGCCAGAACTCACAAAGGCTCCTCTGACAGCACCTTCTAATCCCATAGCTGCTGCAACCTAGATGGACAAAGGTAACAGACACATGGGAATATAACCAGCTAGATTTCCATCTCCAAGCTGCTCACCATTCTGACTTGGAAATATATTGCCATTCCTTCACTGTTGCTGGGTCAAAATCCTGGAATTCCTTCTCCAAGAGCATTGTGGGTGTACATAGACTGCAGCAGTTCAAGAAGGCAACTCACCTCGACCTTCTCAAGGGCAATTAGGAATGGGCAATAAATTATACCCACATCTGAAAAATAAATGTTTTTTAAAAATGGCATGAAGTTTGGAATGAAGTGACACAGTAGCACAGTGGTTAGCACTGCTGCTTCACAGCTCCACAGTCCTGGGTTTGATTCCTGGCTCGGGTCACTGTCTGTGTGGAGTTTGCACATTCTCCTCATGTCTGCATGGGTTTCCTCCGGGTACTCCTGTTTCCTCCCACAGTCCAAAGATGTGCAGGTCAGGTTGATTGGTCATGCTAAGAAGTTGCCTCTTAGTGTCCAGGGATGCATAGGTTAGAGGGATTAGTGGGTATAATATGTAGGGATATGGGGGTAGGGCCTGGGTAGGATGGTGTTTGGTGCAGACTTGATGGGCCGAAGGACCTCTTTTTGCACTGTAGGGTTCTATGATCTGTGATGAGTGAACATTGGCAAAACCAACATGATGCATATCTCAAGAACACCATGAAATAATCATATATTCATAAACTAAATAGAACTAGAACAGGCTCAAGAATCCAGTTATTTATGAAGCATAATGTATGCAGATGGAAGTTTGAACAAAGAAATAAGAACAGGGATAGCAATGCATTCAGTGTGATTAGACAGTTGCTAACCAGGAAGCTAAATAATCAACTCATGAAGCACCTTGTGTAGAGCTTGATTTGGGATGTTGGTTTTAATGCATGAGAGCCATGGACCTTACAGAGGGAGGAGAGAAACTTGCTAAATTGCTTTGAAACACAAGTTTGGAGGAGAATGGAAAGGATGAGCTGGAAGGAAAAAGTAAATGACTAAGTGCTGGGAAAGTGAATGAACCTAGAAATTTGCTGCATGCAATTATGAAAAGACAGAGTTTAGGCAGGGCTCATTCTAAAAGGAAATGGACTTGTAAGAGATGTTGCAGAGTGAAGAATTGAAGGAAATAGGGGAAGAGGAGGAAGAAACTATCAATGTCGGATGGCTTAAAAATTGAAGGAAGTTATTGGAAAATGAAAAGACCGTCTCTGGACAGAGAGACATATTTATGAGCCATAGACAGAGCATACATGATAATGAGAATGAGATAATGAAATACGAAACAAGAGAAGTTTGGGATGACAGGTTAAACCACAGTGATGTGAATATGCGCAATCTAGACTTTGCAATGATAGGGTAGGATTTAGATTGTTTTAAGAGGGAATATGTTGGATGGGCTAATTGGAAACACGTGAGAGGACTTGTCAGGGTGAATGCTGAGAGGATGTTTGCCCCAGGGAAAGAAACGGAAGTTAAAAGTAAAGAGACTCTCCCATTTTAAGACAGAAATGAGATTACTTGATGAATCTGTGGAACTCTCTTCTCCAGAGAGTAGTAGAGGCAGGGTTAGTGAATATTTTGAAGGCAGAGGCAGAAAGATTCCTGACAAATAAGGCAGTCAAAGGGTTATAGGGAAATGGCATTGAGGTCATGATCCAATCAGCCAAGATCATATTGAATGGTGGAGCAGGCTCCAGTTGCCAGGTAGCCTACTTCTGCGCCTAAATTATACATGTGTATTTTATTTCTTGTTCCATAGTTTGGGCATGGCCAACATAGTAAGGATAAGATATTGCAAAGTTTGATGACTTAACTCAACACCATCCTCAGTAAAGATAGGAAGGATGCTTAACAAAAACACTTAAGATTTAATACAATATGATTAGATCATTTCTAACATGGCAGTTAAAAAGAAAATATTTTTACTGAAAGTACATCTTTCAAAGGCCCTCACTGCAGCATGTCATTTCAGATTAGTCCAGTGTTTACAGGCTAAGCTTACCACATGCTTGAAGTTTCACCCCGGTGGGATTAAATGATTTATAATTAGAATGAATTATTGGCTACTCTATTTCGAAGTATATTCTGTTATAATCAGTTTTGAAGTTTTTATTTATTAGTGTCACAAGTAGGCTTATATTAACACCACAATGATATTACTGTAATAAATCCCCTAGTCACCACACTCTGGTGCCTGTTTGGGTACACTGAGGGAAAATTTAGCATGGTCAATGCACCTAACCACCACGTCTTTTAGAGAGGAAAACGGAGCACCCAGAGGAAACCCAAGCAGACATGGGGAGTATGTGCAGACACTGCACAGAGTGTGATACAAGGCAGGAATTGAACCAGGGTCCCTTGCGCTGTGAGGCAGCCGTACTAACCACTGTGTCATCATAGCCCAAACCATTATAACAAACTAAAGGTATATAAGTCAAGTTGAGCTGTGACATTTTTGTTACTTCAATTGCAATACAATCTTGCAGCAGTCATAAAGTTTCAGTTACATCTCTATGCCTTGTCCATTGTGCAACCCGTATCTCTAAATTGTTTACAGTGGGACATTATTTTAATCTTCTACTCTTAAAAATAGCTGCAGTTAAAAGATCAGCAATTGCTTTTGTTTTGAACTTTGATCTCATTCCTTACATTAACAGACTTTGTACTACTTTAATTATGTGAAACCTATTGCAAAGAGAGGGATAGAATTTCGTGGTTTGTTTCACTTCTAACAAAAGACACAATACAAATGACACTTTTAATTTATATTACAGCAACTAGAGTTTATACATGAATTTATTTGGAGACTAGGTATTGAACTAAATCATTGAATAAATACAATTCACTAGGTTGTTCTCATAATTCAAAATATCAATGGAGAAAGGCAGAGGAAAGGCACGTTTATCAATATTTCTTAATGACCTTAACAGCTCTGGGTAAAAGCAGGTTGGGAAATCAACATTTCAGAGTGGCCCTTAGCTTCCACATGGTGGGAGGCAGTTAAAATGTAATGTAGAGCTTGCTCTATTCCAATCCTGACCTGGCTATTACAATTTCAAAGAAAATGAATTGGCACCATCAGGGCCCAATCTGTCATTCTAACCTCAGACCAGAGTGGCAGAGCAGTGGTTGCTTCTGCAGTGCCCCAAACCAGCCAGGAACTGAGCCAGTACCAGGCAAGGCCCAGAAGATAAGTTTGAAACTTTTTTTGAGTTTCTTTGCTAGCCAAAACTAGTTGGAGTCCTTGTCCAAACCCTTAAGGAAAGCTTGGGCCTCCTTTGATTCATATCCTCCTCTCTTTCTGGATTAGATGTCCCTCTGAAGCACTAACCTCATGCAGAGGGCTGCTTCTCAGGGGCCCCAGTCACTTCTTCCTGACATCTTACGTTAAGACGTAAATATTCCCTTCTCACTGACATTCCGGCCTTTTTGGTCAGGAAATCAGCAAGTGATAAGTTAATGAGGGCTAGGCAAGAATACCCGCCAAGCCTGCTTGCTAATGCTCCCTCGTAGCTGCCTGCTGGCCCACCAGTTGATTCACCCCTCAAATGGCAGCTTGCACAAATTATTCACAATCCTCAGTATATATCATTAGATTACATAAGAACATAAGAAATAAGAACATAAGAAATAGGAGCAGGAGTAGGCCATCTAGCCCTTCGAGCCTGCCCCGCCATTCAATAAGATCATGGCTGATCTGTCGTGGCTCAGTTCCACTTTCCCGCCCTCTCCCCATAACCCTTAATCCCCTCTCTTATCAAAAACCCATCAACCCACGTCTTAAATATATTTAGCAAGGTAGCCTCCACCACTTCAACGGGCAGAGAATTCCAGAGATTCACCACCCTTTGAGTGAAGAAGTTCCTCCTCAACTCCGTTCTAAACCGCCCCCCCTTTATCTTGAGGCTGTGCCCCCTAGTCCTACTGTCTTTTTTGAGCAGGAAGAGCCTCTCCACCTCTATCCTATCCATCCCATTCATCATCTTATACGTCTCAATGAGATCTCCCCTCATTCTTCTAAACTCTAACGAGTACAAGCCTAGTTTATTCAGCCTCTCCTCATAGCTCAACCCCCTCAACTCCGGTATCAGCCTAGTAAACCTCCTCTGCACTCCCTCCAAGGCCAAAATATCTTTGCACAGGTGCGGCGCCCAAAACTGCACACAGTACTCCAGCTGCGGCCTCACCAATGCCCTATACAGCTGCAGCAAGACCTCCCTACTTTTATATTCAATCCCCCTCGCTATGAAGGCCAGCATCCCATTCGCCTTCCTGACCATCTGCTGCACCTGCAAGCTGGGTTTTTGCGACTCATGCACAAGGACCCCTAGGTCCCTCTGCACCGTCGCCTGCTACAGTTTTTCGCCACATAAGTAATAATCCTTCCTACCATTATTCCTATCAAAGTGGACCACCTCACACTTGCCAACATTAAATTCCATTTGCCATTTCCTGGCCCATTCGCCCAGCCTATCTAGATCCTTCTGCAGACTCTCCACACCCTCCGCACAATTTGCCGCTCCCCCAATCTTGGTTAGATTAGAATCGGTATCATTTGAGAGAGGGTTTTAATGCAAAATATGGGTGAAATCTTACCAAAATATGACAGAGTTTTGTTTCTGGTGAGAAAACTGACATGTTTCTCTCCAGAGAAACTGATCACAATGGCATGGTTTGAAGATATGGCAGAAGGTCAAGATACAGCAAGTGCGGGAAGGGGTTTAATAATATTGAAATGAATGGAAATCCATGTCAATCAGTGGGCATGAAGCTGATGACTTCGCTGGCAAGGGACATGGAAGGTCCAAAATTCTACTCTCGCTGGTGAGAACTGTGATTCCAAATCTTGATCCCCCGCTGACATTAACACAGACAGCGAGCGCAGGCTCAAGATTTCACCATGTGTCTGAAACCTGTATCTGTAAAAAAATGCAACTTCATTTTATACAAAAATCCACAATGGTTTTCAATAAAAGTACCTCGGCAAAAAAGAAAGGAGGCAATTTAAAGCACTGATTGATCAGTTTTGATGCAGCCAAATTTTTCCTTTAACAACACACTTCATTTGCTTTCAATAGCTGTTCACGATTGAAAATCAATGAACAACTCCAAATTTAAATACATCGTCTTTAATGGGAAATGTACTGTAATTCACTTCTCTGCACTTTCAATTTTAATTCTGAATATGGAACAGACATGCTCATTCATTTATGAAGAATTTGCATCAAATTAGCATTCAAGTGCTCATGAACACTTTGCGATGTCCTGAGGACATTATAAATCACTTGTTAACGTGAGTTCCTTCTATTGAATCTCAGAATATCTCCAGCTAAATTATTTTTAAAGAAGTTTTTTTGAATAAATGCAAATAATCGCTGGATTTTAAAACTTGTGCAAAATTTGTTCGCCCGAGTTTCACAACTCAGAGCCAAAGTTCTCCAAGTTTCGTGAACCACAATAAAGAAAAGTAGTAAGTACCAATCTGACTTGTTACTGTCGATTGGCTGTAATGTCACCCTTTGCTTCCACAAGCATGATGTTTTTATGTAATTGAAGTCCAGGGTAGATTATGTGTTCAAGTCCTAGAGTGGGGTTTGAACTCCTCACGGGGAGCTAAAAGATAGAAATAACTTACAAAATTGAAAGGTAAACTTTAAATTTGATTTCAACTGAGTTATAGCAGAAACAATACAATTAGCCCCACTATCTTGGCAAGGGAAGAAAATATAGCCAGGGTTTGCATGCTTGATCAATATTCAATTACCACCTATAGGAAGTGTACATGTTGATGTCAGGTGAGGACGTGGTTGATAGGAGTTCTCCACACAAACACACACACACTCACTCACTTGCTCTATCTTTCTCACACATCCATTGACTAGACTCACGGTGGCAAGAAGGGCTGTTTGGACAAGATACTGAAAGTCTATGTTTGGGATTCTCTGGCCCTGCCATGGTGGACCTGCTGCAGGGGATGCCATAGACCAGCCTAAAGTCTTTTGACTTTCAGCAAGATCAAACGATCCCAGTGGCAGGTGGGGCCAGAAAATCCTGCCCTATAGGACAGCCAATATGAGGAAGAACTTTGGAAGATAGGTAGAGAGAAAGGGGCTTTTAGCAAACAATGAAGATTGCAAAATACTTCAGGAGCGCATAGCCAGTTAGCAGAATTGACAGATAGATGGCAAGTCTACTTTAATGTGAATAAATGTGAGGTGATATGTTTTTGGAGATATAACAAACAACAGAAACACTAGTTGAATGAAAAGATGATAAAGAATGCAGATGAACAAGGAGGCTGAGGAATTCAAATATACAATTCCCTACAAGGCAAGTAAATGTTGTTGAAAAGGCAAATAGAATTTTGAGTTTTAGAAACACGGGTAGGGAACAAGTATAAAGAAATAATAATGAACTTGTAAATAACATTGGTTATGCCACAGTTAAAAGGACAGTGTATAGTTACCCCCATTATAGAAAGAGCGTGAAAGCCATAGTGTACGGTAAAGGTTGACCTGGGTGATATATTATAGAAGTGAGTCTTGAGATGCTGATACTACTCATAATGGAGCAGAGAAGCTGAAGAGGAAATTTAATATAGGTTTTTGAAATCATGAAGAGATTTTGATTGAGTAATTGGCAAAAGACTGTTTCTTCTGGTCAGATGTTAAGTAACGAGGGGTCATCAATTTAAAGTTATGACCAGAATGAAAAGAGAGATTAGGAAAAATATCTTTATCTGGTCATTAGAGAAAGGAATGCCCTGCCACAGGGAATAACTGAGGTATTAGGGGAAAAGTAAAGAAACATTATACCTCCTGCATGAATTTCCATTCCATTGACTTCAACAGAAAGGGAGTTGTTGGGTAAGTATTATAATGGAAAGCTGATCAATAACATCCATTTTACAGCACTCACTCCCTGCCTTTAATAACTTGGCCAACTCTGTGTTGTAACCTATTATTTTTATTAACCAATGCATTACCCAAAATTCTTTCCAAATCTCAGTTGGTCCATTTTGAACTGGCACCCACTGTATTCAGTAGGAAAGCTTTCAATAATGTGTGTTCCATGACTTTATCAGCCTGCACTGTTTAACACATTGCTAAGGGATAGTTCAATGCAAAACTGTACAATCGGATAATCCTGTTCCTACTTTCTGGATGTCTCTGAGATTCTCTTGCTAAAGACAAAAATAACTTCCATTTCTGCAGCTCCTTATCATGGTCACAGAATGTCCATAAACCCCTGAAGTGTAGTTCCTGCTGTTGTGTGGATAAATGTGGAAGCCAGTTTGCACATTGCAAACTCCCATAAACAACTATGATAAAGGATCAAATAACCTGTTTTTAGCACTGTGGGTTGAAGGAAGAAAATTTACCAGGGCAGCAGGAGGCAAATAGAACCATATGATCTTTCATGTCTGCCAAAGAGGCAAATGGAACCTCAGCTTAATATCTTTACCTGAAAAATACATTTTGTAATGCAGAATTCCCTCTATACTGGAGTTAAACACTGGCCGAGATAATGTTCCTCAACTGGGGCTTAAGTCTACAACTTCTGACTCAAGAAGTGATAATGTGGACAAATGAGCTGACCTGGTACAGATTAATAGTAACCAGATGTTTCTAACACATTCAATACATTGTCAAACACTAGCTTCCCACAGACATACTGATAAGATTATTTGGGCACAAATAAACATGATATAATTGGTTATATTCCGTCTCCTTAATTCATTTAAAGTGATTAAATTGATTACACAGCAGAATAATGACAATTTAGTCCAGCTTGTGTTTTTGACTGCATCATACCATAAAACTACCCTATTCAATAGTCAGCTTTCTGCTCTAGGCATCTAGTACTTACAGATTTGTATATTATCACACTGTCACCTTGTAACCGTGACCTTTTAAATTCTATCATGTCTTCCTGCTACTTTCTTTGCGATCTCTGAGTCAAAAGTTGGACAAATCATTTTTCCTTTCTTGAAAATGAGGTAATAATCAAAAGCTCAGGTGTCAATTTCGGTAAACACAGAGACCAAAGACTGTGGGTCTGAGGCAAAGTACCATACCAGTTACCAGAAAAGGCTCTTAAAATCAAGGAAAACAATACCAGTAATGCACCAGTTGATTCGCCTTTTCCTCTGTATGGGAAAACAAGGGGGCAGCCTGATGGCACTATGGTTAGCTCTGCTGCCTCACAGTGCCAGGGACTCGGGTTCGATTCCAGCCTTGGGTCACTGTCTATGTGGAGTTTGCACATTCTCCCCATGTCCACATGGTCTTCCTCCGGGTGCTCCGATTTCCTCCCACAGTCCAAATTAGTGCAGGTTAGGTCGATTGGCCGTGTGAAGTTGACCCTAACGTCAGGGGGACTAGCAGGGTAAATATGTGGGGTTACGGGAACAGAGCCTGTGTGGGATTGTGGTCAGTGCAGATCCAATGGACTGAATGGCCTCCTCTGCACTGTAGGGATTCTATGAAGTGGGTATCTATTTAGCATGCATAGAAAGTCAAATGTGGGAATATATAACTTTAACACTGCAAATTGCTTTGTGCTTCCTTTTATTATAACCTAGACTAGAAGAAATATGATCTCCCATTCTTTTTCTAATTAAATCTATTATCATGGACATCACTAACAAGGCCATCTGACCAAAAGTTTAGTCACAGGAGTCCACACTATCACATTGTTCTTTGAAAAATATCTTGTTGGAAATTGTGCATTTTTCACAATTTCCATGTTTAGCATCAACTTTTTTCTCTCTTACATCCTGCACTCGATTTTGCACATTGTTAAGTAGTAATTAGACAGGCACCAGCAAAATGTGGGATACTGATGATCCTTTGGGTCAATAGCACCATTTTATGCAGCATTGACACAAAACTAGGAAGGCACAAGATTCAATTCTGACTGTGTGATCAGCTAGTTTGCTGCCAAGACAATGAGGATGTTACAATTGGCCTTTGTGCCCTCAGGAGGAGAGAGACTGTCACTTCTTCACCAATTTGTCAGTAAATATGGAATCATAATCTAAAGACCTCTTCGGGAAACTGGGTGTGCGTGAACCCTGGGTGAGAGTCCAACAAGGCTTAGACGTGATATTCCCTCTGGTTATAATCCCTCATCGTTCAGAATTGAAATTTATTCAAGAAGCTTGCCACTTGTTGGAGATAGTCAGAGCCTGCATACGCATATTATGGTACAAGACTTCACAATGAGGACAGAAGAAAATTGGGGGAGAAGTTGAAGTACCTACGGATATACCTCTAGTACGTTCATCTGAATAGAGAAGAAAATATACAGAACCAGCCAAAGCCTCAATATTAGTCTAGACAGATAAAAAAAAGTCTGAAGTGCAAAGTTACAAACCACAGATTAATAGTCAAGCAAAGTTTTTTTTTGGCAGCTGGAGATTTGATGATTAATGAGGTATGATATTAAGTTTAGCAATCCCAAACATTCTTCTTCTCCATATCGCCTCTCCCCATTGTATTGAAATCAAGACTTGCATTAGTTTCTGACTAAAATACATTCTCTCCTAGAACTCGAAAACTTCAGAATTCCTTACCTCTCCAAATCTGTGGGGGGGGTTGGCACCGTGGTTAGCACTGCTACCTCACAGCCCCAGGGATCTGGGTTTGATTCCCGGCTTGGGCCACTGCCTGTGTGGAGTCTGCACGGGTTTCCTCCGAGTGTTCTGGTTTCCTCCTACAGTCCGAAAGACATGCTGGTTGGGTGCATTGGCCAAACTAAATTCTCCCTTGGTGAACAGGTCTGACTGATCACACAGTCAGCATTGAATCTAGTGCTTTCCTAGTTTTGTGTCAATGCTGCATAAGATGGTGCTATCTATCCAAAAGATCATCAGTATTCCATGTTTAGAAGGTGTCTATCTACTATTTAACAACGTGCAAAAGTGAATGCAGGATATAAAAGGAGAAACAAGTTAGTTCTAAGCATGACTTGTGAAAGATACCAAAGGGAGTATGGCGATTAGGGGATTTTCACAGTAAATTCATTACAGTAAGTCTACTTGTGACAATAATACTTAAACTTTTAACTGTCTTCCTCATACGTGCCAAAGGTTTTTAGAAAAGAAGTTTGGCATCACTTTTTGTTTCATCTCATTTTTGATGTTACTCTTTTCAATCTTCATATCCTGTACTCTGGGCCTCAGCCCTGTTACCTTCATTTGCCCTTTGGAGATGGCGAAGAGCCACCATCCTCAGAATAAATACACATTCTTGCTTTCATTTCCCTGAAGAACCCAGTCAATGACCTTTTTGAGGAGGACAGGATGGTCTTGCAATGATTAGCAGAAACGGCTTAGCTGGTTTGTTTTAAATTGGTAGAGGTGATATATCAAGGCTATTGAATACACAGCTCAGTGCAAGAACATAAAATGGAGCAAGCCAGAATTTATATTGTGTGCATCATCCATGACTTATAAAAATTGTCAAATAAAAGGCCATGATTTATCAGTGTACAGTAAGAAACAACTGAACACCAGAATTTTTATTTTATGACTATTGTTTGCTAGTTCTTTTGTTTGACCTAAACCATGAATCAATTGATCTAAGAAACACTCTGAATCAGGCTTGAATCATACACTTAGCATGGTTTAACTGGAAATAAAATTGAAAATACGGTCCAATAAAGGGGGATTATCTAATTTTTAAGCTCATAGTAACCCCATAAAAGACAGTTAGAAACATAGAAAATAAAAGCAGGAGTAGGCCATTCAGCCCTTCAAGCCTGCTCTGCCATTCATTATGATCATGGCTGATGATAAAATTCAATATCCTGATATCCCCCGCCTTCCTCTCCATATCCCTTGATCCCTTTAGTCCCAAGAGCTATATCTAATTTCCTCTGGAAATCATACAATATTTTGTCCCCAACTACTTTCTGTGGTAATGAGAGTCAAACTATGACCCCTAGTTCTGGATTCCCCCATCATTGGGAAATTCTTTTTGAATCTACTCTGCCTGTTAGAATTTTATAAGTTTTTATGGGATCCCCTCTCACTCTTCTAAACTCCAATGAATACAATCCTAACCGACTTAGTGTCTCCTCATGTGACAGACCTGCCATCCCAGGAATCAGCCTGGTAAACCTTCACTGGACTCCCTCTATAGCAAGGACATCCTTCCTCAGATAAGGACATCAGAACTGCACACAATACTCCAGATGTGGTCTCACCAATGCCCTATGCAACTGCAGTAAAACATCTCTATTCCTATACTCAAATCCTCTTGGTATGAAGGCCAACTTACCATTTACCTTCTTTACTGCCTGTTGTTTCTGCGTTCTTACTTTCAGCAACTGATGCAAGAGGACACCAGTCTCTCGCTGAGTATCTGCATCTCTCAATTTACACAATGAATCAATAATACTTTCAAGGATAAAGTTACTTTGAGAATCATTTTCTGATCATAGCTTATTCCATTTATTAATAATATTCTCTTGCAATAATTCAAAACAGTAACTTTTCATCTGAGATTTGCATTACATTACTAGAACTTTGCAGCCCTGTCAATAACTTGAGAGAATATCACAACCGCTAACTGATTTGATTTGATTTGATTTATTATTTCACATGTATTAGTACACAATGAGAAGTGTTGTTTCTTGCGTACTATACAAAGAATACTGTATATAGAGGAGAGAGTGCAGAATGCAGTGTTACTGTCATAGCTAGGGTGTAGAGAAAGATCAACTTCATGCGAGGTAGGTCCATTCAAAAGTCTGACGGCAGCAGGGGAGAAGTCTTGAGTTGGCCTCAGACTTCTGTATCTTTTTCCTGACGGAAGAAGGTGGAAGATAGTATGTCCGGAGTGCGTGGGATCCTGAATTATACTGGCTGCTATTCCGAGGCAGCAGGAAGTGCAGTGTCAATGGATGGGAGGCTGGTTTGAGTAATGAATTGGGCTTCATTCATGACCCTTTGTAGTTTCTTGTGGTCATGGACAGATTAGGAACTGTACCAAACTGGAAATAATGCTTTCTGTGGTACATCTGTAGAAGTTGGTGAAAGTTGTAGTGGACATGGCAAATTTCTTTAGTCTTCTGAGAAAATAGAGGCATTGGTGGGCTTTGCTAACTATAGTGTCAGCATGAAGGGACCAGGATAGGTTGTTGGTGATCTGGACACTAAAAACCTGAAGCTCTTGGCTATTTCTACTTTGTCCCCTTTGATGTATGCAGGGGCATGTTCACCATGATGCTTCCTGAAGTCGATGACTATCTCCTTCATTTTGTTGACATTGAGGGAAAGAATATTGTCGTCACACCAATTCACAGATTCTCTATCACTTTGCTGTACTCCATCTTGCCATTGTTTGAAGTCCAACCCACTACGATGGTGTCATTGGCAAACTTGAAAATTGAGTTGGTGGGGAATTTGCCCAGTCACAAGTGTATAAGGAGTACAGGAAGGAGCTGAGGACACAGCCTTGTGGGGCACTGGTGTCGAGGGTGATCGCTTTCTATTGTGACAATATTGTGCCTTTAAGAAATGTATTCTAGTCATGTTTCTGTGCTGCATGTGTTGACTAGTCCTTTCCAATTTATCGGAACCATATTAACTGGATCCAGAAGCTCTGTATTGTTACTGCAGCAACATAATTGATCCTAATTGAAGCAGTGTTTGTTTTTATCTGAACTAATGTAGGGCTCAATTGTTTTCTGTTTTTCCCTGGGATATTGCTTGATTAGGTTGATTTAATAAGGTCATATGACTGGGTACAACTAGGCTTTCACAGACAACTCAAGGCAGTCTGCTTTTGGGATTTTTAGAGACATGTTGCTTTCTCTGTTTGAAATGGAGACTGGAATCTGCTGAGAATTAAGCCTTTTCCTCTGAGATTCTACTGTTGGGGTGGCACTTTCTCTGGAAGTTGTTGCATGAGAATTAGAGGCAGAGATCTGCCTGGATCACTCTTTCAAAGTGTCAAAAGGCTGGAAATCAAGCACCTTTGTAATTATCTTTGGTTTCTGTTCTAACTGGTTCTAAAGAAGGGATTCATGTCCGTGGAAATTAGAACAATAGAGATACCCCGCTGTTAAGAATTATACTTTGTCATGTTTAACTTTTACCAGTTAAATACTTATGCTAATTTGTTTTATTATATGCTAACTGTGCTCTTAAATAAAGTTTGTTTAGCTAAAAGCTTCCTAGTGGGTCATTTGAATCATACCTGGAGTGAAACACCTTATGTTCACCATAATGCCAAAATCACATGTTAAGGTCTAGCCGAACTTCATAAAATACCTTGGAGTTTCTAACCACTATGAAGTTTGTATTCGCCACGTGGCTGTAGGGTTGTTTCTGACTGTTTTGGAA
This sequence comes from Carcharhinus amblyrhynchos, assembly GCF_965287045.1. Taxonomy (NCBI): domain Eukaryota; kingdom Metazoa; phylum Chordata; class Chondrichthyes; order Carcharhiniformes; family Carcharhinidae; genus Carcharhinus; species Carcharhinus amblyrhynchos. Next base: position 95,835,626 of record NC_137328.1, read on the forward strand.
AATATTTATCCTCTTTAACATTACAGCTAATCAAAGGGTTTTCTGCAAATCACTGCCTTTTTATTTTTCAGTTCATATATGTTAGTTTATGTTTTAAAGTGAGATTAAAGTGTTATATCCAGATGTTTCAAATTGAATTTGCTTGTGGAAAATGCATATTTCAGCTTTGCAAATATCAAGCAGCAAGACTCAACAAATTATTTCAATTGCTTTATAATGTTAGATAAAGAATGAAAAAATACTCATGGGCTGCAACTCATAGTACAATTTAATCAGCTCAGCAGGTCAACATGGTCATTTCTACAAAAGATGGAGTATAATTAGGATTAAGATGTGGCTTTTGCTGCTTGTCTGGCTTCTCTCTCTTGGCGAGCCTTCTCTCTCAACTCCTTCTCTCTCTGAATCAGGGCACTTCGCTCTTCTTCCCACTTTTCCAACCTCTTCTCGTAATTAAGGATCTCGCCAGCTTCAGCCGATGGGAGATTCTCCTTGACAAGCTTATCTGTCAGAGTCATTAGACTTTCCGTTTCAATCTTTCCAAGAGACTCCAGCTCTGTGTAAAGTTTCTATTGAAGGAACCAAAGATATATGTTACTACCTGTATATTATATCTAGAAAGGAGTTTCCATTTCTGTACAATGAGGTGCACAGAAACATCATTAGGAACCGACAAGCGTAAGGAAATTTGTGAATGCTATGAGCCAAGCAATTTGTTCTTGGCATCAGCACCAATCTTTCTTTCTCCTGATCCCTGACAAATTAATCAAAGCAATATTACTGAACTAAACAGAACAGTTTGTCTGCAAGAGTAAGATAAACAGGAGCATTCATTTCAAAGGAAGTAACTATGCTATTAATAAAACCAAAAATGCAGAGATCATTCAGGACCGATGAAGAGAAAAGACAGGTTACATTGTTCTGGACATTCATTTGTCACCAGAACTAAAGACTGACGGATAAAGACAATTTTAGCAAGAGTAGAAACGTGAAGAGACAAAGATGGGAATGGGAGTCAGAGAAAACTATTATATGTATCAATCAAAGAGAGAATGTGGGTGTTAAAACTGTTAATGGAAAGGCATGCGTGATCCTGAGCTTTACAAATGGAAGCAGAAAGGACAAAAGCAAGGAAGTTATGGTGCACCTTCACAAAGCATTTGTTCAGCTTCAATTGGGTGCAGGAAAGATTCACGAGAATAGTTACAGGGATTACAGGCTTCAGTTGTGAGGATACATCGATGAAGCTAAAACTGTTCTCTTTAGTACTGAGAAGAGGGGAGTTTTGATGGGGTGCTCAAAATCATGAGGAATCAGGACAGATTAAATAGGGAGAAACTCTTCCCATTGGCAGAAGATTGAGAACCATCTTGCCATTTAAGGTGAGTGGCAAAAGATGCAATAATGACATGAAAAACTTTTTTTATGTAGCAAACGATTAGGATCTGGGATGCACAGTCCAAGGGTGCAGTGAAGTTAGATTCAAGCATGACTTTCAAAAGGGGATTGGATAGTTAACTAAAGCATAATAAAGTCCAGATTTATGGGAAAAAGGAAAGCTGAGTGCCTCTTGCCGAGAGCAGCTCCTTCTAACGTTAGCCATATATGATTTTATTATACATGATACAGAAGATCTTTGGTCTGAAGTGGTATTGGGAAGAATTAAATTAAAACCACTAAGAACAACAAGGAATAAGATCAAACAATGGAAAAGGCAAAAGAATGGGCAAATAGTGGCAATGGAAGAAATACTCCTTGGAATGGCCTTGTAGAGAGTGCCTCTGGATTGGAGATCCTGACCAAAGCTTGTGGAAGTTGCCAAGAACTCACTTCCTCCTGGTCTATTATCATTTTGTGTAATGGTCCTGACTCCCTTGGAACAGGTCTTGTGGCACAGTGGGTTCACCCCTGCCTCTAAGTCAGAGGAAGAGCCAAGAGTTCATTACATGGAAAACAGATTGAGCATCAACCTGAAAATCCTTCCAAACACACACAAATGGCAGGTGCTCAGAGCAGAAGAGATGTTGTGACGGAAAGAACATTGGAGCCTAGATTCTACCATCACCATCTATGGCTTCAGGCTACAACATGCATGTAAAATTGCATGTTGTCACAGCAAATTGGATTACCTGAATGAACAGAAGTGGTTGAAGAAATTTGGTTTGTTCTCACTAGAGCAACAGAGGTTGAAGGGCGACCTGATAGAAGCCTACAAGATTATGAAAGGTATGGACAGAGTTGATAGTCAGAAGCTTTTTCCCAGGGTGGAAGAGTCAATTACTAGGAGGCACAGGTTTAAGGTGTGGGGGGCAAGATTTAAAGGAGATGTACGAGGCAGATTTTTTTACAGTGAGTAGTGGGTGCCTGAAACTCATTGCTGGGGGAGGTAGTGGAAGCGGATACTGTAGTGACTTTTGACAAATACATGAACAGGATGGGAACAGAGGGATATGGCTCTTAGAAGGGTAGGCAGTTTCAGTTATGTCAGACAACACGGTTGGTGTAGGGCTTAGAGGACCGAAGGGCCTGTTCCTGTGCTGTAATTTTCTTTTGCTCTTAGAGAGAGAGAGAGAAAGCGTGGGATCGTGAGAAAGAGAGAGAGAGAGAGAGAGACAAGAAAGCATGTGAACCAGAAAAAGAGAAAGAGATTGCCAGATTAAACCAGAAAGGGACAGCAGAAAAAAACAGACACACATACAGAAGAATATAAAGCAAACAACAGGTCATCAGCTCAACTGGTCCATGCCAGTGTTTATACTTAACGAGTCTCCTCCCACTCCTGTGCAGGAAACCGAACAAAAAGACGCATAGATTGGAACAAGAGCATGGAAAATGGAATTCATTCTGGCAAGGAGTAAAGTTATTAACTTTCGTAAGAAAAATTTTAACAAATCCTTTTTTTGAAAAGAGACTGGGAAATGTTTATATTGACAGGGATTGGGTGTTCTATATGAAGCAATTGGTGAGGCCAAACCTGGAGAATGTTAAAAGTTTTTATCTGGTTACGCAAGAAAGGATGTACTTGTGGGAATGTAATGAAAGTTCACTATGCTGCTTCATAGAAAGAGGGGTTTGTTCTATGCGGAGATACTAAATAGACTCAGTCTATATTCCCTGGAGTTCAGAAGAATAAGAGGTAATGTAATTGAAGCATGGTAAATGCTGAGAAAATCCAGCTGGTTGGGCAATCTAGAACACAGGAATACAGTTTCAGATTAAATTAGGACAGATTAGAAGAAATATCTTCACTCTGAGGATCATGGATTCTTTGGAATCTACTACCCCAGAACCAGTGGATCCCCAGTCATTGAGTATATTTAAGCCAAAGATATGTAGATTTATGGGTACAGTAATGCTTCTATTACATGCTTTTCTGATCAGTATGTAGTCCATCAAGTAAGAAAGCAGTGCTGGACCAAAATCCAGGGAATGAAATTGGGCAAGTGGGGCATGTTTCACTCTGGGAGTATTTAGGAAACAGTAATCATATTATTGGGTTGTGAGTAGTTATGGAAAAAGACATAGAAAAATCAAATGTTATAATACTCCACTAGAGCATCAAGTAGGGCAGCACGGTGGCACAGTCAGTGGTTAGCCCTGCTGCCTCAGTGCCAGGGACCCAGGTTCAATTCAGACCTCAGGTCACAGTCTGTGTGGAGCTTGCTCTTTCTCCCTGTGTCTGCATGGCTATCCTCTGGGTGCTCCTGTTTCCTCCTACAGTCTAAAGGTGTGTGCGGGTTAGGTTGATTGGCCATGCTAAATTGCCCCTTAGTGTCAGAGAGCAGGATAAATGTGTGGTGTTATCGGAATAGGGCCTGGGTGGGATGTGGTCGGTACAGATTTAATGGGCTGAATGGCCTCCTTCAGGACTACTGGGATTCTATGATTCTAGAGGATGGCTAATGAGGGGATAAGGGATCTGGGCTCCATTGGATTGTTATCAGAGACTGGCAGAGTAAAACAGTAAATAAGTAATAGGAGTCCCTCAAAAAGAGGAAATTGCTTGGGGACCAACTCTACACATTTCTGTAAAAGAAAAGGAAGGCCTCCAAAAATAGAGAACAATGATTGATTATCTACGTGCAGATTAAAGAGAAACTGACAAAAGAGGGTCACAATCATAACTGAATTTAAAAAAAGCTTATTTATTAGTGTCACAAGTAGGCTTACATTCACACTGCAATGAAGTTACTTTGAAAATCTCTAGTTGCCACACTCCGGTGCCTGTTCGGGTACACTGAGGAAGAATTTAGCATGGCCAATACACCTAACCAGCATATCTTTGGACTGTGGGAGGAAACCAGGGCACCGTGGGAGAATATGTAAACTCCACACAGACAGTGAACCAACCTGGGAATCGAATGTGGGTCCCTGGCGCTGTGAGGCAGCAGTGCTAACCACTGTGCCGGTGTCTCCCCGAGTGGCAACTGGCAATAATTGTGGCACGGTTGCACAGTGGATAGCACTGCTACCTCAGTGATGGGGACCTGGTTTTGATTCCCAGCTTGGGTCACTGTCCGTGTGGAGTCTGCATGTTCTCAGTGTCTGCATGGGTTTCCTCCCACAGACCGTAAGAGGTGCTAGTTAGGTGCATTGGCCATGCTAAATTCTCCCGAACGGGCACCTGAGTGTGACTCGGGGATTTTCACAATAACTTTATTAGTGTTAAGTAAGGGACTAAACTGAATATAACAAATAGAGGGAGGAGTGGAAAAGGGAAATAAGAGAAGCAAATAGAGAATATGAGAATAAGTTTGTAGGTAATATAAAAGGGAACTCAAAATTATTTTCCATACATTTTCTAAAAGGATAGTCAAAGGAATGCAGGGGCTGATTCAGATCTTCTAGTATGGAGGAAAGGACTAATTGGCGACATTGTCCTGTCTCCAGTAGTGTAAAGGATGCTGACAATGTTACAATAAAGAGAGTGGAGAAATTGGACAAGTTGAAATTGGATAAAATGCAAGCATTTTAAGAGATTGCTTGCACTCAAGATAGTAAAGTCACTTGGTCTGGATGGAATGCACACAAGGTTGCTGAGGGAAGTGAGGGGTGCAAATTGCAGATGCTTTGGTCACAATCTTTCAATGCTCTCCTGATATGGAGGTGTTGCCAGAGAATGGGAGGGTTGTAAATGTTATGCTCCTGTTTAAAAAGAGGTAAGGAGACCTGGTAACTATCGGTCATGATGTGGAGATGCTGGCATTGCACTGGGGTAAGCACATTAAGAAGTCTCTCAACACCAGGTTAAAGTCCAACAGGTTTAATTGTAGCAAACGCCAATAGTAGCAAAGTATTGGTCAGTCAATGGAGAATCGGCCCATCATGTCTGCACCAGCTCTCTAGACGAGCATTATTGTTCAGTGCTATCCTCCTGCCTTTTCCGCATAATCCTGCATGTTGTTTCTATTCAAATAATCTTAACATCTTCTTGAATATCTCGGTTGAACCTGCCTCCACCACACTTCCAGGCAGTGCATTCCAGATCCCAACAAGATGCTAGGTGAAGAAGATTTTCCTCACATCTCATTTATATCTTTTGCAAATCAATTTAATTCTGTGCCCTCTTGTTCATGACCCTTTTTACAAGTGGGAACCGTTTCTCCCCCATCTACTGTCTAAAACCACCCCCCCTCATGATTTTCAACACCTCTCTTATCAGATCTCCTTTTAACAACATCTTCTCCAAGGAGACCAGTCTCAACTTCTCCAATCATTCTTCATAATAGTAGTTTCTCGTCCCTGGAACCATTCTTGTAAACCTTTGCTGAACTCTTTCCAATGCATATGGCACCCAGAACTGTACATAATATTTCAGTGTCTTGTACAATTTCAGCATAACCTCCTTGCTCTTGTACTTGATCCCCCTGTTAATAAAGCCCAGGGTTTTTATGATTTATTAACTGCTCTCTTCATCTGGCCTGCCACTTTTAAGGATTTAAACAGGTATAAGCCCAGATCCTCCTGCTCCTGCATACTCTTTTTGAGTTGTACCCCTTTATATTTTGTCTCTCCATGCTCTTTTTTAACCAAAGTGAATCACCCCACACTTCTCTGTATTGAACTTTACCTACCACCTACCTGCCCACTCCACCAACCTATGTCCTTTTTGAAGTTGTACACTGTCCTCCTCACAGTTTACAATTGTTCCAAGGTTTGTGTCATCAACGTTTAGAGACAATAATCCAGGATAAAATTAAGTTGCATATTTAAAAATATGGGTGAATAACTGAAAGTCAGCATGGATTTGTTGAAGGGAGACCATCTTTAACTAACCTAATTAAGTTTATCGATGAAGTTACAGAGCAAATTAATGCAAATAATGCAATTAGTGTCGGTATTTAGACTTTCAAAAGGCACTTGATGAAATGTCAGTAAAGTTAATGCCCATACAATTAAAGGGGCACTAACTGCGTGGATACAAGTCAGCAAAGAGGCACAAGGCAGAAAGTAGTGGTGAAGAGTTATTTTTTTTATTCATTCAAGAGATGCTGGCATCAGTGGCCAGGCCAGCATTTATTACCCATCCCTAGTTGCTTCTGGGAAGGTGGTGAACTGCCTTCCTGAACCACTGCAGTTCTTGCAGTGTAGGTATACCCACAGTGCTGTTAGGGAGAGAGTTCCAGGATTTTCATCCAGTAGTAGTGAAGGAGTGGTGATACATTTCCAAGACAGGATGATGTGTGGGTTGGAGGGCAACTTTGTGTTGGTGCTATCCCCACTGGTCATGGGTTTGGAAGGTGCTGCCTAAGGAGCCTTGGTGAGTTCCTACCGTGATAGATGCTCCTGCACCTCAGTGGTACATGGATGTTTGTGGAAGGGGTAGCAATCAAGTGGACTGCTTTGTCCTGGATGGTGTCAAATGTCTTGAGTGTTGTTGGAGCTGCACTCATCCAGGCAAATAGAGAGTCTTCCATCACACTCCTGGGGGGTGGTGGGGGTTGCCAGAGGATGCGGTCAGGAGGTTAGTTACCTGCCACACAATTCCTCGTTCCTCACCTCTGAGCTGCTCTTGTAATCAACAGTATTTATACGGCTGGTCCACTTCAGTTTCTGCTCGATGGTCACCCTCAGATGTTGATAGTGGGGAACTCATGCAATATAATTCTATGATTCTTACCAGCAGGATTCTGTGTACTTGCATAAAACTAACACTGCACAGTTAGGATTTGCTCTGCACTCAACCAGGGCACTAATTAAAAAAACAAAATAAAATCCCCAGAGATTCCCACACTTAACACCCACTTTCCCTCTGCACAAGCTGTATCTGGTTTGTATAAACTGCCTCGCCCTCCCACTGAATGAGACTGCATTACTCACTTTGGTCACTGTTATGATCACACTTTTGAAATCTTCATATTCCTTAAAACTTAACAGTGGGTCTGACCAAGAGTAATACACTCAGCTAATCGCAACTGAAAAATGTTAAGCGGGTTCTTTATGAGATAATCAATTATTTTCCTGAGTTTTTCACTAACGTTTGCAGCGATGAAACACAAACATCCAACGGTACTCTCTTGTGGCGCATTAGCTCACACCTACTCTTTAGCAAACAGAGGAAAATATTGTCCCTAGCGTTTAGTGGCAGCTCGGGTATTAACTTAAGTTGGAGGTTTCACATCACTCCACAAGGAGTTCATCAGTTTCAACAGGCAGAAAGATTAAGCACTTTTTGTGTCTTAATTTTTAAATATTCTCTCACAACAAACTAAAGCACTTGGTAACATAGCATTGGCTCATCTTTTAATCAAAAAATAGTCTGAAGCAACACTGCTCTGATCAGGAAATTATCTTTTCCTCCAATTTAATAACATTAGTATCCTTTATAAAGCAATCATCAAGTACCTAGCCTTTGATTTAAATTCAAAGACAAAGTAAGATCCCAAGGCCTTGATTTGTTTACCTTAGATTGTGGCAGTTACAAGAAAACAAACAAAATACATGTTCCAACGGTATACAGCATCATAAAGCGGCACTTATTCCCCTTATATACTTGCAGCAAATAAAGTAATGAGCCGTCTTTATGAAAATAATTGAATTTCACTTCATGCAATTATGAATATTAAAAATAAAGTAAATTGCTAAACTATCACATTCAACAGGCTCAAATGTAGGTAGGCCTGAGCAATGACAAAACATTAAATACAACCTTCTTTTTAGATTGAGTACAAACCAAGTGATTGGTCAAATACATTTCTCTGAAATATAGTATATGCTTTATACCTTCTCGTTCATACACAGCTTGTGATAAAATAATGTTACAAAATTAATGTATTGTTCCTTTTATTGACTAAATCCCATTTTTCAGTCACTAGGATGTGATTATATCTTGTTTTGCAATCGAGTGTCAACAAAACAGCAAATTAATAATTCACCACAGGGTACCTTGGTGCACTAGTCTGGTCACTTAGAAGTAGCTCAATGCTGCACAACATATAGGCCTTTAAGAAGAGTTGTCATTGTTGATAACACAATTACGATTGACCCCAAAAAAGTCTGTAATGACATGTGGCAGATCCCTGCAGAACAAAAATGCAAGGCCTTGGATCTTACTTTGCCTCTCAACATACTATTTCCCATTTAAATCAAAGGCTAGGTACTTAATGATTTCTTTGTAAAGAATCCTAATGTTACTAATTGGAGGAAAAAATAATTTCCTGATCAGAACAGTGTCGCTCCAGACTATTTTGATTAAAAGATGAGCCAATGGTATGTTACCAAGTGCTTTAGTTTGTTATGAGAGAATATTTAAAAGTTAAGCATTTGTGCACAAAAAAACCTGAGGAAAACAGCCTTCAAAGTCAGAAACACATTTTACACCAGCAGATATTCAGGATATTGGCAGTGTCATTTAAAAAAAAAATCACATTAGACATAAAACTACATTTTCTTTAGTTGTTACTGCATAAAGGCCTATCTATGAAGGCTTGACTTGAGGTTCGTAAACAAAGTTATACATTAGGGATACTGGAAAGGAGTATTTAGTGTAACAGTGATTTCTGGCTCTCCTGGGACAGTTTCCCATTGTCATCTTGTACAAATGTCTCCTGGGTGGGGAATGATTAGGAATTCACGTATGCAAGATGGAAAGGACATTGCTATTTTTTTCAAAACTACCTTAAATTTGTTCAAGTAGTCCGCAAGCTTTGATTTTTCATTATCATCATCGTCATCGAATGCAGAATCTTGTTTTGTTTCCTGTGATTCATCTGTCAGCATGGATTCACTGGACTCAGATGCTGCTCTCTCCAATATGGTTGCCATGGCATCCACCTGTAGAAAATGAGCAAAAATCTCCAGTGACTTCACCAGCTAATAAATCAGCATTCACAGTTGGTGTTTTGGTGACTATGCTCCAATGCCTTGATTTACTACGACTCCTCAGTTGACTAAGACACCTAGACCTCTTTCAACTTCGCCTGTAAAAATATTTGTGAAATATATTTTTCTTTCCAGATGCGACATTTATCATTTATCTGCCCCAAATTTCATCTGTCAGGATTCTGCACACTTTGATATCTTGTCCAACTCATTTCTGATCCAAAACAGTAAATGCTGGAAAATCTCAGCAGTCTGACAGCATCTGTGGAGAGAGAACAGAAGTCTGATGAAGGATCATCTAGACTCAAAATATTGACTCTATTCTGTCTCCACAGCTGCTGAGATTTTCCAGCATTTTCGGTTTTTGTTTGAGATTCCAGCATCTGCAGTGTTTTGCTTTTATCATTTGTCCTCCTAGTTTAGTATCATTTGTAATTTGATTTCTTATTCACTTAAATTTGAAACAGCTGTCCTCTCAATATTGAAGTTTAGAAACAGAGCAGAAGGAGACCATTTGATCCTTCATGTTGATTCAGCCCAATTCCAATTTCTAGCTCATAGTCTGTTGCCTTTTAGGTTACCGCTGTCCCAATACATATCAAATATTTTTTTTAAAAGTCATCAAGCAATGAGTCATAGACCTCCACCATTCTCTGGGTGAAAAGCTTCTCAACAACCTCCCTACCCTTTCAACCACTAACTTTGTATCTATGCCCCTGTTTATTGACCGTACTACTAATGGAAATTGGTCCTTCCAATCGCTCTATCTGGGTCCCTCATTTTTTTTACATTGCAAATAAATCTCCCTTAGTTTCCTCACTTCCCAAAAAAAAAGCAGTCTATCCAAAACAAAAACAAGAAAATGTTGGAAACTCTCAGCAGCTCTGGTCATACCTGTGGAGTGACCAGGCACAGGTAGCCAATGGGCTGCATTTTACATGTCTATGTCTTGCATGTTTTCAGCAGGGGGTTGTAAAATGGAACAGCTGCCAACTCGCCACACCCAAGCTCACCTCAAAAATATAGGTGGGGGTGAGGGGAGGTACTCAAATCAGCAGTCCACAGTTAATGACAATGATTTTGGTTGTCATTCATGTCTTTTTTAAGTCATACACTGAACTGGAAAACATGTGGAAGGTATCTGTACATGTAGATTCAGAGAACAATTACAGCACAATACTCCATTCTTCCCATCTTGACTATTCCAGCTCTCCAAGTGCAATTCACCTAGTGCCACTCCCTTGCTGCCCCTGCCATGTTTCTGCAAATCTTTTTGTCAGATATTTATCCTCGGCACAGTAGCACAATGGTTAGCACTGCCGCTTCACAGCTCCAGCCACCTGGGTTCAATTCCCGGCTCGGGTCACTGTCTGTGTGGAGTTTGCACATTCTCCTCGTGTCTGCACAGGTTTTCTCCGAATGTTCCGGTTTCCTCCCACAGTCCAAAGATGTGTGGGTTAGGTTGATTGGCCATGATAAAATTGCCCTTAATGTCCTGAGATGCATAGGTTAGAGGGATTAGTGGGTAAATGTGTAGGGATATGGGGGTAGAGCCTGGGTGGGATTGTGGTCGGTGCAGACTCGATGGGCCAAATGGCTTCTTTCTGTACTGTAGGGTTTCTATGATTCAATTCCCCTTTGAAAGCCATGATGAAATGTGTCTCTGCCACATTCTCAGGCTGTACATTCCTGTTCCTAACCATTTGCCATGCAATTGTTTTTCTCCTGTGACCTTGCTTCTTTGTCAATTGCTTTGACTCAATGCTCTCTAGTTCAATTCAATTTCACTTTATTGTCTGTATGGAAATTTGTTTGGGTACATTGCTCATTCATATAAAAATTACATACAAAATGAGTAATAACAATAAAAAACATAAATATTCTCCATCCTTCTGCCAGCAGAAAAAGTCTCTCCCTATCTCCTCTGTCCAGAGCCCTCATCATTTTGAACCCCTTTGCAACTTGTTTGCCTTCTTAACTACTTGTTGAACCTGCCTGTTAGCTTTTTTGTGGCTCATGCAACAGAACACCTATAAGTCTCTCTGCATTTCACTCACCTGCAGTCTCCCTCCATTTAGATAAATCTGCCTTTTGATTCCTCCTATCAAAGTGCATTGAGTCATAGAGGTTTACAGCATGGAAACAGATCCTTCGGCCCAACTTGTCCATGCCACCCTTTGTTTTTAAAACCCCTAATTTAGTCCCAATTGCCTGCATTTGACCCATATCCCTCAATACCCATTGTACCCATGTAACTATCTAAATGCTTTTCAAAAGACAAATTTGTGCCCACCTCAACTACTACTTCTGGCAGCTTGTTCCAGACAATCCAACCACTGTGTGAAAAAATTGCCCCTGGACACTTTTGCATCTCTTCCCTCTCACCGTAAACCTATGCCCTCTAGGTTTAGACTCCCCTACCTTTGAGGGAAGAAAAATGACTATGTAGCTGATCTTATTATTTTATAGACCATTATTTTAGAGATCACCCCTCAGCCTCCTATGCTCCAGAGAAAAAAGTCCCAGTCTATCCAGCCTCTCATAACTCAATCCATCAAGTCCTGTTAGCATCCTAGTGAACCTTTTCTGCACTCTTTCTAGTTTAATAATATTCTTTCTATAATAGGGTGACCAGAATTGCACACAGTATTCCAAGTGTGGCCTTACCAATGTCTTGTACAACTTCAACAAGATATTCCAACTCCTGTATCCAATGCTCTGACCGATGAAATCAAGCGTGCCGAATGCCTTCTTCACCATACTGTCCACTTGTGACTCCACTTTCAAGGAGCTATGAACGTGTACCCCTAGATCTTTGTTTTGTAACTCTCCCCAACACCCTACCATTTACAATCTACCAAAATGCATCACCTGCAGTCATCAGGCTCATTTGTCTCAAATTAAACTCCATCTGCCTTTTGTCAGCCCACTGGTCCAATTGATCAAACATGACCTCACACCTTTCTACATTAAACTCCAACTGTCAGGTTTCCCCCCAGTTACCCAGTAATTTTTATGTGAACGAGCAATGTACCCAAACAAATTTCCATATGGACAATAAAGTGAAATTGAATTGAACTAGAGAGCACTGAGTCAATAAATAGATAATAGATAGAGATATATCTATGTATCTATATCCCATCGCAGAATCAGAATATCCTCATCACATATCCTTCCACCTACAGTGGTATAATCAGTGGACTAGTAATTCAGAGACCCAATGTAATGCAGATGGTGAAGTTTGAATTTAATAAAAATCTGGAATGAAAAATATCTAATATTGTAAAAACTTATCTGGTTTACTAATGGAAATCCACCAGCCTCACCTGGTCTGGCCTACATGTAACTTCTAAATGCCTCGTCAAGGGCAATTAAGAATGGGCAATAAATGCTAGCCCAGTCAGCGATGCCCACATCCCATGAAAGCATTTTAAAAAAACTATCATTTTCAGTTTAAGTGGTGAAAGGACTCTTAATTTGCTCTTTGACATTATTCCCTGCAAGATATGAGTGGTACTACTGAATGATCTATTCAGCTATCTGCAGCTTTACATGATAGGAAATAAATATCTGTAGACACTTCCAAATGTGCTTTATAGGAGACAGAGTAACACAGGGAAAGTACAAAGGGATATAAAGTAAAAAAAAACTCCATTTCAAAATGGGGTGATAGTAGATAAAACAAGAGGACATTTTGTTGGCCCATTATCAAACTGGGAAGCAATGTTTGGCAGGCACTCAGTGAGTTCACAAGCGTGCCTTGCCAGTGCCAATCAAGAATGATAAGGGTTCCTCTTCAATAAGAGGCGACAGGCTACACTGTACAACAAAAATGTCATGGTGACATTTTTTTCTATCTACTAAGCACTATGTTCTCTACAACTAATCTGGCTAAACTTCTTTCCAAGATATGGTGGCAGGGGTGGTGGGGGGCTGTTTAAATGAATAGCTTTTTTACCCACCTCCCTTAAAAGCTCAAATCATTTCTAAAAAAGGAATAATTTCAAGCTTTGAGTTAGCTTGCCACAGGGTCATGAATTAAGATCTCTAAGTTGAACCTTACGAAGCCAAGATGCTTGAAGTGCTTTAACTTCTGCAGTACCACAAACAGTTTCTCTGGAGATTTATAAGAACCATCCATTTGTAAGATCCATCAGCACCTTCTTTTGTTACAAAGGGATATGGTAATATAATATTTAATTTCCACCTCAGTTGGCAAGATTTTGAGGTGAATAGCAAAGGAACGGCACTCACTGTTTGCCTCAAAGATAGCTGTTCACAATGATCTAGTGATCAGTGTGGCATGGTGACCAGTATGGCCTGGTTTCCTTTTTCCCAATATCAGTTTAAATTTGGTGTCAAGGGGATCTCTTGGCAACTGCATGATGCCAACAAACAGATAAACAGCCAATCACATTGAAGTATTTATACACAGCAAGCAGAAAGGGTGAAGTGGTTAGCATTGCTGCCTCATGGTGCCAAGGACCCAGGTTCGATTCCCAGCTTGGGTCACTATCTGAGTAGAGTTTGCACATTCTCCCCTGCGTGGGTTTCCTCCAGTGCTCCAGTTTTTTTCCCATAGTCTGAAAATGTGCAGGTTAGGAACATCGGTCATGTTAAATTCTCCCTCAGCATACCCGAACAGATGCCGGAGTGTGGGGCTAGGGGATTTTCACAGTAACTTCATTGCAGTGTGAATGTAGGCCTACTTGTGACTAAGAAATTAACTTAAACTTTAAACTTTCATTTAAGTTAAAAACAATTAGATACCCTTCATTTAATTTAAATTTTCAGACCTTAGAATTAATGTTAATGCTTGAAATTAGATAGAAGCCAAAATATCAATATAAACAGAAAATTAAAAGAAAATGCAGAATTTAAAAAAAAATCATAATGCAGAAATTTGAAGTGAAAATATAAACTTAGCTTTTCTAGGTCAGTGAAAGTGTTTAGCAATAATCACTAAATTAGTGCTGGTGAATTTGGTGAGAGTGGGAATTTGGTGTAGACGAGGTTGGGGGAGGTTCTGTTTCTGCCTCCATAAGGTATGGTGGACTGTGTAAGCTTAAGGCTTTGAGTATTTTAAAATATAGTCCAGTTTTTTTAGTGTTTGGTGTAAGTTTTGTAGGAAAAAAAACAAACTTAATAATAACCTAAAAAGCACATATAAACACTCTAGACTAGGTTGAAGTACATCAGATCACATTTCTGGACTGCAGTACGTTGGGGGGGGTGTTTGAAGACAGCAAGACTGTCCTGAGAAAATGCAGCTGCAACTCTCCAAGTCACAGGCTTACAACTATATCAGATTTACAACTGTTGCTGAGTTAAAATTGTTGAGGTAGAGAGATTCTTTCCACTTCGAAAGGAAAACAGAACTAGAGGGCACAGCCTCAAAATAAGGGGGGACAGTTTAGAACAGAGTTGAAGAGGAACTTCTTCAATCAAAGGGTAATGAATTTCTGGAATTCTCAGCCCATTGAAGAGGTGGAGGCTACCTTGTTGAATATATTTAAGTCACAGGTAGATTTCTGATAGACAAGGGAATTAAGGGTTATGGGGAGAAAGCGGGAAAGTGGAACTGATCCACTTCACTTAAGACCATGATCTTATTGAATGGCGGTGCAGGCTCAAAAGGCTAGATGGCCTACTCCTGCTCCTATTTCTTATGTTCTTATGTTCTAAAATCCTGCAACTCCCTTCTGAACAGCACTGTGGGTGTACTTACACCACGTGGACTGGAGAGGTTCAGAAAGGTGAGTGATCATCACCTTCTCAAAGGCAATTGGTGCTGGCCTAGACAGGAATACCCTCATCTCATGAATGAATTTTTAAAAAAAAACCTGAAATTCCAGTTATATCTCATTCAACAAGACTTTTTCAAGGGTTTTCACAGTCAACCTAACAGCATTACATTTCCTATTGATTGCTGTTGGGGGTGGGGAGTGGTCTGCAGGGATGACCCAACAGTGTGAGAACAGACTCATTTCTTCCTTCTGGGAATGAGTGCATATTTGGACTCCAGCTTTGCTGTCATTGCCACCACAAAAAGCAGGCCATTTGCTACAATACTAAAAATGATACTGTTGGAGCACACTGGCCCCAGCACTTGTAAACAAATAGTAAAAACGTTTTTAGTTAATGTTGACTTATCACTTGTTCAGTGAGTCATTTGATAAATCAAGCATGTAGTCCTCCAGTAGTTAAATCTTTGGAGCACTGCTTCGTATTGCTGTAAATAGCAACACAGTGAACACTTCTCTGAACACGTTTATGCATCTGAGGATGTTTTTTCCCTCAGGATGTTAACAGTGACGGACAGTTGCTGGCAATTAAATTAGATGGTCAATTGCCAGCATCATGTGGGCTACTGCTCAGCAATTACCCTCAGGCATAATGACATTTTTGTAGTGCAGACGTGCTGTCCAGGAGGGGGAAATTCTATCCTTTTGCTGAAAAATGTGTTTCCTTGTCAAAACGGTTTTTAAAAAATGTTCATTTCATTCACTGAGTTGCAGTTTGTAGAAGCTGCACGAATTAAAAACCATTAAAGGCCTCTCAAATACATGGTTCAGAAATTACGTGGTTCCCGATTCGGGGACAGAGTCCCTAAAATGATTGCAGTGACTGCTGCCGGCCAAATCACTGCACAGAAGCAGGGCAATCCCGGTCAGCATGAGGTCTGGCCATTCCCACCACTTATGGAGAACGTGTATGTTTAATTCCTTCAAAGCCTTCCCTAGCTGAAGAAGGAAAATGGTTCTGTGTGAATGAAAATATTTGAAATTCAATTGACATTTTAATGCCCAACTCAGGACAGGCCATAAATCAATGGTTACTGAAAAAGAAACTTCATTATGTGCCGCATTCTTCTATTTGTACAAGTGGTTCAGCTCCAAGAGCTGACTTAAAGCTTTTAAAAGGGAAACCACACCAGAGTACAAATATTCATGTTTCACCTTTCAACTAGATGTCTTGGCGTTCTGAACAGAGCCAATTACATCATTTTCTTTTCTAGTATTGCGCTGTCTCAAAGCATCAGGGACCAGTCAGACGCAAGTTCCATTCCCCACTCCAAGGATCCACTTAATGGAAAATGAAAAGGGCCAAACTTTCACAATCCATTCTCCCATTAAGGCCAATTGTGATGGATGCAGGATGCACAGTACATCCAAAGCCCAACAACCAGAGTGAATGTTCATACAAACTAGTACCCCCGACAGCATCATAAGAGCTCAAATGAAAAAGAAACACAATGGCTAAAATATTACCGTCTCGCCCACCCCAGAATCGGGGCGGGCATGGCTTGCAGAACACCATTCTCTGTTGGCCTCGGGTGGAATCTTAAGAGCCAGGGGTGGGCAAGACGGTATAATTCCAGCAAATGTATTTTACTGTTTTCTTACCGCTTCCTTACAAAGCTTTTTTCCATTTGTAGATTCCACCGTGTTCTCCATCACACTTAGAGCTCGACTCAAGTATCCTGGGGTCCAGATCAGGGGCATTTTGGTGTAAACAGCACGGATCCCCTTAGCCAGTTCAACTTTTCCTGGGAAAGATTATCCATATTTTCAGAAAATTAAAGCTTACATCGAATCAAAAGTAACCCAAGTATATAACACTGTGAAATGATTGTGTAAGATGGCACATTAGACACAAGAAGCTGCAGGAAACGTACCAAGAAATGCAAGTCCCAGAAGCTGGGAGCTAAAGCCAATTGTATTGTTCTGCTTTAGTCCGACCAAGAGTAAAGCTGCACCCAGATTCCGTTCATCTTCCAACTGAAAAACAACAGGGTGCACAGAAAATCTTTACATTTGAGCTGGACAATTTACACCAACCGAACAGACGAAGTGTCACAGGTCAGCACTAACCAAGATTTAAAAATAATTCAGATTTCAATTTTGAGATTTCCTTTTTCTTCCAGCACCCTGAATTTCTGCTCATTAAAAAGATGGTCCTCATAAGATGAGGTTCGCCATGAACCGAAAGCTGCGCCCTTACATTTGCTAGAAGTGGAATACCTGGCTATGGAACTACTCAATTGTAAATGGATTGAAATTTTGAGGGGCATTCTGTTCATTCTTTCAAGGGATATGGGTGTTGTCGGCCAAGCCAGCATTGATTGTCCATCCCTAATTCCTCTTGAGAAGGCGGTGGGGACTGCCTTCTTGAACCACTGAAGTCCTATCTGGTGCAGTACAAAGGGTCATCTGGACTCGATGTCAGCTCCTTTCTCTCCTCACAGATGATACCAGACCTGCTCAGATTTTTCAGCACTTCTTCTTTTGCTGGTACACCCACAGTGCTATTAGGAAGAAATTTCCAGGATTTTGACCCAGTGACAGAGAAATAACAGCAATATATTTCCAAGTGTGGATGTGTGGTTTGGAGGGGAACTTGCAGGTGATGGTGTTCCCATGCATATGCTGCTCTTAAACTTGGTGGCAATTGCCAGTTTGGGAGGTGCTGTCAAAGGAGTCTTGGTGAGTTGCTGCAGCTCACCTTTTAGATGGTATTACTGCTGCTAGTGTGCATCAGTGATGGAGGGGATGAATATTGCAAAGCTGGTGGAAGGGTGCTAATCAGGTGGGCTGCTTTGCCCTGGATGGTGCTCAACCTCTTGAGTGTTTTTGGAACTGTACTCATCCAGCCAAGTGGATAGTATTCCATCACACTCCTGACGTGTGCTTTGTAGATGGTGGAGAGTTACTTATTGCTGCATTCTGAACTTCTGACCTGCTCTTGTAGTAACAGTATTTATATCATTGACTGGACACTGAACTAGAGCAATGGTAACTCTCAAGGTATTGGTCGTGGAGGATTTAGCAATGGTAATGTCATTGAGTGTCAATGGGAAATGATTAGATTCTCTCTCGTTAGAGACTTTCACTGCCGAACACCCGTGTAATTATGTGTTACTTGTCACTTGTAAGCCTGAGCTTGAACGTTGTCTAGAACTTGCTACTTAAGGTCATGGACTGTTTCAGTATCTGAGAAGTCACAAATGGCACAGAACATTGCTCAATCATCAGAGAACATCCCTATATCTGACGGAGGGAAGGTCCTTGATGAAGTAGCTGAAGATTGGACAGAGGACACTACCCAGAGGATTACGTGTGGCAATATCCTGGGACTGAAATGATTGACCTCCAGCAAGCACAAGCATCTTTCTTTGTGCTTAGTACGACTCCAAAGTAGACAGTTTAGCCTCTGATTCCAGTTCCCTCCAGTTTTGCAAGTGTGCCACATTTGGGCCAAATGCAAAGGGCACTCTCACCTCTCCCCTTGAGTTCAGGTCTTTTGACAACGTCTGAACCAAAGCTGTAATGAGGTCAAAAGCTGAGTGGCCCTGACGGGTCCACAGCGAGTGTCAGTGAGCAGGTTATTGCTTTGTAACTGGTGCTTGGTAGCACTGTCAACAACACCTTTCATCCCTTTGCTCATAATCAAGAGTACAACAACTACAATCTTTGGTTATGATTGCAACCAGTGCACAGTTTTCCCCAATACTTATTGACTGCACTTCTGCCAGGTCTGCTGATCTGAAATAAAAACAGAAAATGCTGGAAATGCTCACTAGGTTTTTCAGCAACTTTTCAATATTCATCCTTACCACCACTAATACACAGTGGCAATAATATGTACCATTTGCAAATACACTGCAGCAACTCATCGAGGATCCTTCAACAGTGCCTCCCAACCTCATGACCTCCACCACCTGGATGTTCAAGGGCAGCCTGTGCATGGGAGTACCATCGCCCACAAGCTCTGTCTAAACCACACACCATCCTGACTTTTGAATTATTCCACCATTCCTTCACTGTCATCGGGTCAAAACCCTGGCATTCACTCCCTAACACCATTGTAGGTGTACCTACACCACTTGGACTGCAGTGGCGGAGAGAGAAACTGAGCCAGCATTTCAGGTCTGTGACCTTTCATCAGGACAGATGTTGCCTGACCTGAGCGTTCTCAACGTTTTCTATTTTTCTTCAAGGCTGCCTTAATGTTGATGAATTCTGAGATTTTATTTTGAAAAGTTTTGTACTAATGACGGTGACATACAGCGCGACTGACACTGACCCTTCTATTCTGTAAACCCCAATTTTGTAAACCAGCTTTTTACATGGTACTTTGTCGAATGCTTTTTTAAAATCCACATAGACAATAGTGATCACATTCCCTTCTTCAAACGTCTGTCAATTCATCAAAACTGCAACTGTGCTGTGGATATTTATGGAACAGGCTTGTGCAGATGCTGTAAATTACTTTTTCGTGTTCTGCAAAACAATTTCTAATTGGAATCGGCCTTTTTAAAATTTAAGTTTATGAAAGCTAATTTTGGAATAGTTCATTTCAGTGGCAAGCCTCAGTCTGATTTGTAGCGTCTGTCCTCATTTTTTTTATAGTGCTATGTGGTAGGCCTGTGATCAACTGTTGGCTGTGCCATAAACAAAGTGGTTTATTCATCATGGAGCTTGCTGTGGTACAGTTAGATCAATGCCCTAATGTGGAATAACAAGCCATTCCAGGGATATCTGGACCTTTGACAGATCTGTGATCCTGGACAGAATGTGATTTCAAATGTCAGCACGTGACAATAGCAAGCTCTCGGTCAAATAGCTTGTCTTTACGTTAAAAAATATCCCAGATAATTCACAGCAATCATGATTTTCAGGGACCCTCCTTTGTAAGGCCTATGCCACGTGAGGTGGCTAGTAGAAACTTTGAAGTCACTTCCCATGAAGTGGGGAGGAGAGAAGGGATGACATAGTGGTAATGTCACTGGACCAGTATTCCAGAGGCCCAGGCTAATGCTTCTGGGGACACGGGTTCAAATCCCACAACAGCTTGTGAAATTTAAATTCAATTACTAAGTTTGGAATTAAAAGCTTGTGAACATAAAATCATTGCTGATAGTCATAAAAAACACATCTGGTTCACTAATCCACTTTAAGGAAGGCATACAAGGTTGTGGACCAAGTGCTGGGAAATGGGATTAAAATAGTTGGGTGGCTTTTTTGACTGATGCAGACATGATGAGCCGAAGGGGCCGTTTCTGTACGGGTACACCTCTATGACTCTGACAGTTATAGTCCTTTTGGAGACAAAGTTCTGTCTTCACATTCAGGATATCTTCCATTGCGTTGTGTGGCATTTTTCTTTGGTGATCACTAGCTAATTAGTCTGACTATCCACTTAAGAAATTCTGTGTCACTAATCAAGGGTTCAGTGGGTCCTTGCATGGCTGATGGGCTTGATCCACATTTGTCCACACAGAGTTTGAATGTCAGATTTGGTTGCAATGCCTTCCTGCTAACACAGTGGCTGGTACTGCTGTCTCACAACGCCAGAGGCCTGGGTTCAATTCCAGCCTCAGGCCATTGTCTGTGTGGGGTTTGCACTTTCTCTCCGTGTCTGCATGGATTTCCTCCGGGTGCTGCAGTTTCCTTCCACACTCCAAAGATGTGCGGGTTAGGTGGATTGGCATGCTAAATTTCCCCTGGTGTTAGGGGTATCAGTACAGCAAATAAGTGGGATTACAGGGATATGGCCTGGGTGGGATTGTGGTTAGTACAGACTCAATGGGCTGAATGGCCTCCTTCTGTACTGTAGGGATTCTATAACATCTTGGCCTGCACAACACCGCAGTCAAGTCTGGCACATGCTGGAAGAGCAGCATTTTTTCTTCCAGGTGGGCATGAACAACCTAACTTCAGCACACAGAACAGAACTAAGACAATGCAAGGAGCTGTAATTCTACACTCCAGTTGGAGCACTGCTTCACACTGATTCCTCAGCACTGCTGTGCACAGCAAAAAGTCTGGCATGGTACATTCAGTCTATGAGTTGGACCTGCGTGAATGCAGCTTGACTAAGACATTCTTAAGTTTAGATACCAGGTACACATATTTTCTAATTAAAAGCTTGGGTGCAGAAACAAACAGTTGTAAGGCTTGAATATTAAAACATTATACAAAAGATAACAGCTTTGTTCCTGAGAAATACTTTTAAGGCAGCCTGATAGATTACAACAGTAGTGTTGTGGAATCCTGAGTCGAAGACACAAGTTCACAGTTTGTTTCCTAATGTGGCTTGTATAACTGGGGGTTGGGGGTGTGGGGGGCAGGGTGGTGGAAGAATCATCTGCTGGACAGCAGGGTTTCAAACAATGAAAAATTAACAAACAGAAGTTTTCTTTAAATCTTCCGTGGTTTTCATTGGATTTTCTCATATATACAAGGCCATACAATGATGAATTATTAATCTGATTTACTTTATGCCACAGGACCATTTGGTTACTTGGTCTATACATCTTAATCAGCTTTGATTTTGATAGACATTAAAGCCTGTCATTAATCTTGCCTGATGTAGAGATGCTGGCGTTGGACTAAGATAAACACAATAAGAAGTCTCAACACCAGGTTTCAGTCCAACCAGTTTATTTGTGGGATTACTATCAAATAAACTGGTTGGACTTAAACCTGGTATTGTGAGACTTCTTACTGTATTAGACTTGCCTCACAGAACAACTTAAAAAAAAAAGTGTAGACTCAAAAATTGTAATTTTTAACTCCAGTATGAGTTCTAAAATATAATCCAGTTAAATTCTCTGTTGATAATGTATTTTACATTTCCACTATCAATATGATATTATAATTGATTCACATAAGCAAAAGGCAGTGTCAAAACACCATCACATATTTGAGAGTTTTGATGGCCTTCAGATGTTAGAAAATCGACAGGATTAATCTGCATATACACAAGAGTGGGGGAAAAAAAAGTGCAATCATGATTTTGTGAGAATTAAAAGAATTTCGTTTCTGATTGCGGTTCCTGATAATTGCTTTCACAGTATGACAGCTCATGGAGCGATCCTCCTATTAATTTTTTGACGATTGCTGTAGTATCCAAGCACCATAAATGTAAAAATTAGAGCCAATAAGTAGGCTTGTTATCTATCTTTATATGAGTGCATCATGCAAAACACCTAGAAAATTGATAATGTTAACCATCAAGGCTGCAGTCACTTTAGACTTGGTCAATCAACCATTTATCATTTAACGCATGTTTAAAACTATGCAGCTATTAGTAACAATCAGAATGTGTAGCTGCAGGGGTTCGATATGTATGTGAAGGTCATCTATGCAATAATTGCTAAGATTGCAGTTTCCATTTATAGAAACAATTCTATATTCATCCTTGCATACATTGGGACTATTACAAGTTATGCTTTCAATGCATCGGGGTCAGCAAGCAATTACACTGTAGACGGCTTTCTGCAGATTGGAGTTTGGTATAATTGTAGGATTTCTATCACCATTTTCCTTTTTTGTCCTGTAGCCACTGCAACAACCTGCCAGTTGCTTGAACAGAAGAAACAAATAGACAGAAGGTGCAGCACAGAAACAGGCCACTCAGCCCAACCACTCCAGACAAGAATCCTCCCACCCTTCTTCATCAAATCCTAGTGGCATAACCTTCGAATCATTTTTTTCCATCTGCTGATCTAGCTTCCCCTTGAATGCCTCATCTTCCCCTTAAATGCATCAGTGCTGAAGATGCACTGAAGGTTTAATGCTCCTCCGTGTCTGCCAAAATGTGATTAGCTAATGACAGTGCAGACGCATGCAGAATTCAAATTGTCTTTCCACCGAGAAAGAAAATTCCTCACCAACTTGTCACTATAATTTAACTGCCTAATCAGAACTGAATGTGCATTTCATAACAAGGGCACTATTGAGGAAATTGCATGTACTTTTCTTTACCTTCAACTCTGGCTGACTGTGTAGATATTTATGTAGCACATAGAGAGAAAGAAGCTGTGTACATTGCTCGTCAAATGCTTCTTGCAGCATCACTTCGTTGACAACTGCTAGTGCATCTGAAAGGGAAGTAACATTTCATACATCATCCTCATTGCCAATTTAGAAATAAAATATTTTTAATTGAGGCAAAAATCATTTCTCTTAAATTCTACATAAATGTGTTGGGGGTGAATCTCCCCAACCTGCTGCACTGTTTCTGTAGCGCACCAGGCTGGGAGACTCATGCGGAGGTTGTTTCACAGGCTCCCTGCAGGGCACCACAGCCTCTGCGAGTCTCTAGAAGCTGGATTTCCGACACAGTCAACACTGTGCCAGAGAGTGACGCGGAGCTACACAATTTATACAAATCCGCATTTTAATGTATTTTATACATCATTAGCGGACCCAGGACTGAAGCCTCCAGGCCTGTTAGAATCTCCTTCTCTGCCCAACTCCTCAGCTGGGTGTGTTTTACTCCAACAGGGTTTACAATAGCTCCCCACTTGCAGGGAGCAAGCGACCCAACCCCGCTGGAGTGAAGACGGGGCCATTGAGGCCCTCCCCAGGAGGTGTGGGGTAAGTGGGGGTGGGAGGCCTTGGGCAGTGCCTGCTCGGCAGTGCCAGCCTACCCCCATCAAGCATCGTGCAGTGCCAAGGTTGCAGGGACGGGGGTGGCCTTGTTGCTACTGTATACTCAGGCTAAATGACAGAGGGTAGGAGGCCAGCGATCAGGGCTGTGTATTGGGGTGGGGGGCGGGGTCGGTCTGCCGGGCGTAGTGTTGAGGCTGGCCGGACATATTTGGGGATTCAGCGATTGGGCCGGGGGGGGGCTCAAGGTCAGCAATGAGGGGTCATGGGGCTGGCCTGCAGACAGAGGCCACTGCACATGTGCTGATCTCAGAAAGATTGGTGTATGCACAGTGGCTCATTCAGTGTTATTCTGCTGGCCCCTTCAGTAGGAATAGGCCCTGCTCACTGATTTCTCACAAGATTAATGCTAGTGCACTCTGCAGTACACAGTGTGTGAGGGGAGATTCATTTTGAAAATACCACAAAAAAATCAGCACGATTTGCTCCAGTTTTTATGCATGTTTGACACTTAGAATTTTTTTTGGGAGAATCTCGCCCCTTGTCCTAGATGTGTACAAGATTATAAATCTACTGTACAAACATCAAAAATCAAAGTAATTACAACAGAGTAGAAAGCATAACCTCAGTTACACCCATTGCCATAAGCAGGTCTTCACATAATGTTTAATACAATTAGCTCAGCAGCTTTTTGGATAATTGAAACTGATTGGAGGACATAAGAAATAAGGACAAGATGGAGTTAAAGACATTGCCTATTATTATAAACATCAACACATACTGAAGCACTGGGGAGTGGGTGGGGGCTCCTGCTGCCACTCTACACTCGGGTTGAGTGACAGAGGGAAGGTGGCCAGCGGTTGGGAGTGTGTATTGGGGTGGGGGGTAGTGGTAGTTGAGACTGCAGGGTGAGTGGAGAGGGGGGGAGAGGGTTGAGACTGGCTGAACATACTGGGAGGGCCAGCCTTCCGGTTAATGAATTGCTAAACTGTCAGACGGCTGTCTATTATGTTCCCAACCCATACTTCCTTCCCAAACAAGACATCTTAATGAACATTTAACAATTGCTACTTGTTTATAGATACATTTTTGCAACCATATTGAACAGTCACAGCACATGGAAGCAGCAACTAACCATTGGGAAAGAGGTTTAAGTGATCTAGGTTAGTTGGAATGGAGAAACTGCCATCAATCATACTGAATTGATTAATCTGGTCTACATGTGACTCCAGATGCATAGCAACGTGGTTGACTCTTAACTGCCTCCTAAAGGCAATTAAAGATGGGCAATAAATGCTGGCCCAGCCAGCGACACCCATGTAATAATTTAAAAGGATAGAGACTGGGAGTTCTTGTTCACAAATTACAGAAAGCTAACATGCAGGTGCAGCAAGTAATGAGGTAGGCAAATGGCACGTTAGCCTTTATTACAAGAGGATTTGAGTATAGGAATAAGGAAGTCCTGCTGCAGTTGTATAACACCTTTGAGAGACTACACCTAGATTATTGTGTGCAGTTTTGGTCTCTTTACCTAAGGAATGATATAATGTGAAAGATACCGGCATTGGACTAGGGTGGGCACAGTAAGAAGTCTCTCAATGCCAGGTTAAAGTCCAACAGGTTTATTTGGAATCACAAGGAGCAGTGCTGCTGGAAGAAGCAGCACTCCTTCTAGCACACTTTGGAAGGAGTGCTGCTCCTTCGTAAGACGAGTGGAAAGCTCGTGATTCCAAATAAACCTGTTGGACTTTAACCTGGTGTTGTGAGACTTCACACTAAGGAATGATGGATGTGCAATGATGATTCACCAGATTAATCCCAAGGATAGCAGGATTTTCCTATGAGGAAAGAGTAAGGAGATTGGGACTGTATTCTCTAGAGTTCAGAAGAATGAGAAGTAATCTCATTGAAGCGTACAAATTTTTTTACAGGGTAGATGCAGGAAGGATCTTTTCATTATTTGGGGGAGTTGTTGAGATGGGGGAGAGGGAGTCTGGAGCCAGGGTACACAGCCTCAGAATAAGGTAGATCATTCAGGACTGAGCTGAGGAGGTATTTTTTCAGTCAGAAGATGGTAAATCTTTGGCATTGTCTACCCAGCAGGCTGGGTAGGCTGAGTCATCAAGTATGTTCAAAGCAGAAGTCAATAGATTTCTACATATCAATGACATCAAGGGATACGGGGATAGTGTGGGAAGATAGCATTGAGGTAGAAGATTAGCCCTGATGTCAAATGGTGCAGCAGGCTTGAGGGGCCAAATGGCCTACTCCTGCTGTTATCCTCCTAAGTCCCTAAGAGTCTGGGGCAGAAACTGAAGTGGTGAGTGTGTGAATTTCAAACCTGCATTTGACCCTGGGATTGGGGTCCCAACTCAAAATGCAAAATACTTGTCCAAGTCTCCACATTGACTACACTGCCATTGGAATGCCCAAAGTTAGTAAATTAGTGTGTTGGTAACTATGGGTCTTCTCATTATATGACAGGGATAATGAATGTTCAGATGTGCTGCGTTACCACTATCAACCAAATTAAAAGAGATTTTAATGACAGGGTAATTTTATAAAATTAAATGCATATATAGTGTTTTTAGTACAGGCTTTTACTACACTTTGGACCTTCTTACAACAAATAATTTGGAGATAAATGACTGGCAGCATTTTCCCCTCTAAGGCAATTTAAATACACAAACTAATGTCAGTCAATTAACTTCCTTCACTTACTCATAAGGTCATCGTCCTTAATGTAACTGTCTATTAGCAGGTTAAACGTGAAGTTATCTGGAAAAATTCCATATTGTACCTGCAAAAGAGTTAGATATTTACAGATCCAAGAGAGGAAAATAAAATCACCAACATTCGAATTAAAGGAGTCTTCTAAAAAAAAATGCAAAATACTGCTGGAAATCTGAAATAAAACTAAAAAATACTGGATAAACTCAGCAGGTCTTGTTGCATCTGTGCAGAGAAACAATTAACATTTCAGATCTACAGAACTGAAGAAAAGTAAAAATGTAAGGAATTATATAATTGGAAAGGGGATGGAGGAGTTGGGACAGAATAGGAGGACTTCTTATGCATGTAAGACAATAGGGAGTGCCATTCAGGGATGAAGAGTGTTAATGGTGGTAAAAGGTGAGAAAGCAGAATTGTTCCTGGCAGCAAGGGAGAGGTGGCTAAATGGGTGGGATTATGCTGAGGCAGGCCAGGCAAATGAAAAACAACTAACAACAAACTGCCAAAAGGTGGGGTTGGCGGGTTAAGATTGATGGGAAAGTTTATTGTCTAAAGTTGTTTAACTCAATATTGAGCCCAGAAGGCTGTAATGTGCCCAACTGGTAGTATAGATTGTTTGTCCAGTTTGCAGTGGGCATTGCTGGAGAATTGCAGCAGGTCTAGGTGGGACATGTGGGCATGAGAGCAAGATGCTGGCTTGAATTGGCATGCGACAGGAAGGTTTGGGTCATGCTTGCAAACGGAATGAAGGTGTTCTGCAAAGCGGTCACCCAGTCTGCATTTAGGCTACCAATGTAGAGCAGACTGCATTGCAGTTAGTGTATACATAGACCAAATTGAAGATGG
Source organism: Carcharhinus amblyrhynchos (assembly GCF_965287045.1). Lineage (NCBI taxonomy): Eukaryota > Metazoa > Chordata > Chondrichthyes > Carcharhiniformes > Carcharhinidae > Carcharhinus > Carcharhinus amblyrhynchos. The sequence continues at coordinate 95,862,922 of NC_137328.1, forward strand.
TGCAAATGAAATGTTGCTTCACCTGATGAGTGTTTGGGTCCTTGGACAGTGAGGAGGGGGGAGGTAAAGAAGCAGGTTGCTATTCTAGATTAAACACTATATGGGATTATGGACAGTTACATCACAGGAGATGGCCATTTAATCCATCATGTCCATGTTAGTTCCCTGGCGGAGCAGCTCAGCTGCCCCAGTTTTCTACATAGCCCCTTAAGTATTTTCTTCTTCAGTTAATTATCCAAAACTCTTTTGAAGGCCAAGATTGAATCACCGCATGCTATGATAGTACATTTCTAGTCTCTTCTCTTCTCCAAGAAGTTCAACCACAGCTTCTTCAATCTATCCACGTAAATGGAGTCGTTCGTGTCTGCAAACATTTTTGGAATTTTTTTTCTTCACCCTCTCTAATGGCATTACATCATTCACAAACTGAGGTGTCCAGAATTGAACACAATACTCCCACTGGGGCTGAATCGTAATTTAATAAAGGTTCACCATAATGTCCTTGCTTTAGTACTCTTTGCCTCTATTTATAACGCGAGAGATCATGTAAGTGTTATAAACCATTTCTCAATCTGTGCTGCTGCCTTCGATAATTTGTATGCATATTCCTGAGGTCCCACTGCTCTTGCACTTTTTTTTAATGTTGTATCCTGTATTTTGGTCTGTCTTCTTTCTTCCTTCCAAAATTCAATACCTGTTATCTCTCTGCATTAAATGTAATCTGCTGAGTGTTTGTCCATTCCACCAGCCTGACTTTGAATTGTGAAATCTATCTCTAACCTTCTCTGAGTTCAAAATACTTCCAAGCTTTGTGCCATCTGCAAATTTTGAAATTGTGACCTGCACATCCAAGTCTAAATCATTAATTTATATCAACAAAAGCAGTAGTTTGATCCTGGTGAACCCCAGTCAGAAAAACTGTTCACCATTACACTGTTTCCTCTCAACTTTGTATTAGTGGCAAAAACCAAGGGGGTCAGTAGTCTTTGGTCAACGTACCGCCTTCAATATCAATGTAAAGTTTCATAGTATATACTACTGTTGAAATACTATTCTGACAGCGGACTAGTGGAGTGGCTAGTTGTTGACTGGCTGCTCCAGGTCTTGGTTTCCCACTCCGCTACTGGCAGCTGCACTCGAGCGTCGGCTCTTGTTTCATTGCTGTGCTCTCTCCCCTCACTGGGGACTGTTCATATTTCAAACCCATTTCTCCACACTTGTACTTTTATCACAAAAATTGCTGCAGCAACACTTTTTATAAGAATTAAGTAAGTGTTGGAGAATCTGGTTGGGCTTGGCACAGGAATGCATTTTGAGCAGGGGGAATGAGGAAAGGGATATGAAGCGAATGGTACAATTTTAAAGAGGGCGCAGGAACAGAGAACAAGGACGTTGAAGAGGCTGTTTAAAAAAAAGGAATCTTAGCTTTATTAGTACAGGCAAGGACTACAAAAGCAAGGAAGTGATGCTGAACCTCTAAAACACTGGGTCGTGTTCATGTCAGAGTAGTGTTCAATTCTAGGCACCACAATTTCAGAAAAATGTGAAGGGGATGCAGAAGAGAATAGTACCAGGGATGAGGACCCTCAGTTATGCAGAGTTAGTCCTCCTTAGGGGAGGGAAGGTCAAGAGGAGATTTGACAGAAGCAACATGAAGATTTTTTACAGAGAAAGGAAGGAGAAACGTTCTCATACTTAGGGTCAACAACCACAGGACACAGATTTAAGAACATATGAACATAAGAAATAGGAGCAGGAGTAGGCCATCTAGCCCTTCGAGCCTGCCCTGCCATTCAATAAGATCATGGCTGATCTGTCGTGGCTCAGTTCCACATTCCCGCCCTCTCCCCATAACCCTTAATCCCCTCTCTTATCAAAAACCCATCAACCCGCGTCTTAAAAATATTTAGCGAGGTAGCCTCCACCACTTCAACGGGCAGAGAATTCCAGAGATTCACCACCCTTTGAGTGAAGAAGTTCCTCCTCAACTCCGTTCTAAAACGCCCCCCTTTTATCTTGAGGCTGTGCCCCCTAGTCCTACTGTCCTTTCTGAGCGGGAAGAGTCTCTCCACCTCTATCCTATCCATCCCATTCATCATCTTATACGTCTCAATGAGATCTCCCCTCATTCTTCTAAACTCTAATGAGTACAAGCCCAGTTTATTCAGCCTCTCCTCATAGCTCAACCCCCTCAACTCCGGTATCAGCCTAGTAAACCTCCTCTGCACTCCCTCCAAGGCCAAAATATCTTTGCGCAGGTGCGGCGCCCAAAACTGCACACAGTACTCCAGCTGCGGCCTCACCAATGCCCTATACAGCTGCAGCAAGACCTCCCTACTTTTATATTCAATCCCCCTCGCTATGAAGGCCAGCATCCCATTCGCCTTCCTGACCACCTGCTGCACCTGCAAGCTGGGTTTTTGCGACTCATGCACAAGGACCCCGAGGTCCCTCTGCACCGTCGCCTGCTGCAGTTTTTTGCCCCTTAAGTAATAGTCCTTCCTACCATTATTCCTACCAAAGTGGACCACCTCACACTTGCCAACATTAAATTCCATTTGCCATTTCCTGGCCCATTCGCCCAGCCTATCTAGATCCTTCTGCAGACTCTCCACACCCTCCGCACAATTTGCCGTTCCCCCAATCTTGGTGTCATCAGCAAATTTCGACACCCTACACTCGGTTCCCCCCTCCAGATCATCTATATAAATGGTAAAAAGCTGAGGCCCCAGCACCGACCCCTGGGGCACTCCACTAGTCACCATCCGCCAATCCGAATGGTGATTGGCAAAAGAACCAGAAGTGACATGAGGTAATTTCTTTTTTCAAACACAAGTTGTTGGATCTGGAATTAACTGTTTGAAAGGGTGGTGGAAGCAATTTCAATGGAAATATTCCAAAGGGAGTTATAACAAAAGAACAAAGAGCAGTACAGCACAGGAACAGGCCCTTCAGCCCTCCAAGAATGCACCAATCATGTTGTCATATCTACACAAACTGCTTACATCCCTCTATTTCCCATTTGTTCATATGTTTATCCAAATAAGTCTTAAATGTGGCAAACGTAACTGCCTCAACCACCTCACTTGGCAGTGCATTCCAGGCCCCTGCCACCTTCCGCGTAAAAAAAAAAAATCACCCACACATCTCCATTTCCCCCACTTATCTTGAACTTGTGCCCCCTTGTAATTGTCACTTCTGCCCTGGGAAAAAGCTTCCAACTGTTTACCCCACCTATATCCCTGATAATTTTGAGCTTCTATCAGGTCACCCCTCAGCTTGGAATTGGATAAATTCTTGAAGGGAATAATTTTAAGATGGTGACAGGGAAAAGAAAGGGGAGCAAGATTAATTGAGTAGCTCCTTCAAATTGCTGGCATAAACACAAAGGGCCAAATGGTCTCCTTATTTGCTGTATCAATCTATGATTCAATGGTGCTGCAGAACTCAATTACTCTTCTTGACAGAAGGCAAGGGTGGTTGTAGAGAGTTGTTTTTCAAACTGGAGGCCTATGGCCAGCAGTGTGCCTCAGGGATCAGCGCTAGGCCCATTGTTATTTGTCATTTATATTAATGATTTGGATGAGAATATAGGGGGCATGGTTAGTTAGTTTGCAGATGATACTAAGATTGGTGGCATAGTGGACAGTAAAGGAAGTTATCTCCAACTGCAACGGGATCTTAATCAATTGGGCCAGTAGGCTGACAAATGGCACATGGAGTTTAATTTAGACAAATGTGATGTGAAGCATTTTGGTACACTGATCCAGGGCAGGACTTACTCAGTTAATGGTAGGGCAATGGGGAGAGTTACAGAACAAAGATCTAGGGGTACATATTCATAGCTCTTGAAAGTGGAGTCACAGGTGGACAGAGTGGTGAAGAAGACATTCGGCATCCTTGGTTTCATCGGTCAGAACACTGAATACAGGAGTTGGGATGTCTTGTTGAAGTTGTGCAAGACATTGGTAAGGCCACGCTTGGAATACTGTGTGCAATTCTGGGCACCCTATTATAAAAAGGATATTATTAAACTAGGAAGAGTGCAGAAAATATTTACTAGGATGCTACCGGGACTTGAGGATTGAGTTATAAGGTGAAGCTGAATAGACTGGGACTTTTTTCTCTGAAGCGTAGGAGGCTGAGGGGTGACCTTATAGAGGTTTATAAAATAATGAGGGGCATAGACAAGGTAGATAGTCAATATCTTTTCCCAAATGTAGGGGAGTCTAAAACTAGCGGGCATAGATTTAAGGTGAGAGGGAAGAGATACAAAAGTGTCCAGAGAGGCAATTTTTTCAGAGGGTGGTGAGTGGCTGGAACGAGCTGCCGGAGGTAGTAGTAGAGGCAGGTACAATTTTGTCTTTTAAAAAGCATTTAGACATTTACATGAGTACGATGAATATAGAGAGATATGAGCCAATTGGGATTAGTTTAGCGGTTTAAAAAAAGGGCGGGATGAACAAGTTGGCCCGAAGGCCCTGTTTCCATGCTGTAAACCTCTGATGCAATTACTGCATTGTTAGCATGTTCAAAACCCACCAAGCTGATATAGAAACTGAGATTGTTTAAAGATTCAAAAGATGCCGTCATTTGAAGAATTCAATCACCTCTTCTTGACACCTATAATAATATGGAAAACTAATAATTGCAGATTCTGTATTCCAGATTCTTGCTGCATATTCTCCCTGGATTTTGAATTCTAATTATTGGGGTGAATTTTTGTCACGGTGTGTTGAGATGCATGAATGGCCACGTTGTTTTCTTTTGGAGGAGATTCGATTTTCCTCAGCACACCCGACCCTATTTTCCTGCACCATTTTTGCGGGTTGTGAATTTCTATTTCAGGATTCACACACCTGCTGCCGCAGAGGTCAGACTCCCTATTTCAAATGGGGCCAACAACTGTTCTTCCTCCAGTGCAGAACTTTTGTCTGGCGGTCTGGGGGTTTTGGAAGACCGGGTTGAACAGTTTGTGAAGAAAATGCAAATGTTTGCTGAGGAGTCGGGAACATTCTGATAGATAAGTGCCAAAATGTTTTGACACCTTTAAATGGGCTGACCCGGGCAAATGTGAGGAGGCATGCAGGTGGGTGGGGTAGTAATTTGGTTTTGATTTGATTTATTATTGTCACATGTGTTAACATACAGTGAAAAGTATTGTTTCTTGCCTGCTATAAAGTCAAAGCATACCGTTCATAGAGAAGGAAAGGGGAGAGTGCAGAATATAGTGTTACAGTTATAGCTAGCATGTAGAGAAAGATCAACTTAGTGAGACGTAGGTCCATTCGAAAGTCTGATAGCAGCACGGAAGAATCTGTTCTTAAGTCGATTGGTACATGACCTCGACTTTTAATATTAAATGAGATGGGTGAGGACTGAGGTTTAGCACCTTCGAAACAATGTTGGGAAGAGGGCTGCTGTGTTAAGAGAACCAAGGCGGACTTTCTAACCAGCCTGCCTCTGCACCCATACTCATCACACACTCCAGCATGGCTCGCAAAGTGCAATATGAACCCAATCAATGTGAAAAGATAAAAATCCCTTGTAAATTCACACATGGGTCAGGTGTTCATTTTACAAACTGGAAAAGTGCATGGGTTGGGTTTTCCCACCCCAGATGAAAGTTCAATTTCAGAAATTCTTTTAATTTGGCAAACATTTAAACGGCAGTATACCAGTTTTTCAGTGAAAAAACAGTTAGCTGCAGGAATCTACCACAATGACCTCACAGCCTCGCTGCAGCACTCAGGGTAACCCACTGACATTACTGCATAGCACAGTGCATGGTAATTTGGAAAAAGATTAAAACTGACACTGAAAAACATCTGTTTCACATATCAGCATTAGAGTTAGTCACCATGACAAAGTTAGATCATATTTTAACTCCCTAAATGAAAATTTCTGACCACAAAGCGTGCAAGCTGTATAAGTTAGTCTATAAAAACATCTATTAGAAGATAAATTGCTTATTCTTTTATAAATGCAAATATTGGCTCAGCACCCCAAAGAAGTAAAGTAATATACATTTTCTATTATTGTAGACAATGGGCTTGATCTTGGAGAAAAATAATGACCTGTTAATGTTCAATTTGACCAGCAAGTTCAGGGGATCCAGAAATATGTTGCGAGTTGCAGATCCCTACAACTTTCTGGTTGGTTTCACGCTGTATTAGTTTCTACCCTTGGTTGCATTAGCTCTCCATTCCGATATTCCGAGCAGTAGCTATGGGAACATAGCTCATCATTCCCTCATCAAATAGAGTGGTAATCGCATCCCAAAAAGGAAAATCTCGGCCATGATCTATAAACTACTAATCCCCTTCAGGGTGATAGGGGGAACCTGTCAGAAAATACGAGGATCTATTTATTACTAGAGAATAGCTTTCCACTGCACTGCTGCTGCCAAACTGCCTTACACATGTTCAGAATTCCAATCTCCTACCTGCATAAGACTGAAAAATCTTTCTAGTCATATGCTCGCAACTATAAAGTTTACAACTGTTACAAAAAAAAGCAGCTCAAGTAGCCGTGTGCAAAACAAAATCTCCTGCAATAATTCTCTGCACACATACAAAAAGCAGTTTTTTATTATCGATAGGACTAAGTTCTGACTCAGTAACTATTTCTATGACTCAAAATGAGGTAATGCTGCCTCTGAGAGTGATAATGCAGTACAGGATTGCATGCTTACACGATCAGAATCTTGCTTTCAATGGGAATGTTTAGTGTGTTACCTGTGCTATCAGGATTGCTCTGCTAAACTCCAGCTTGGGAATATACCAGAAACTTAAGTTAACGCACTGTCATTTCTATGATGCAGTTCAAATCAGTTGCTTCTTGGAAATATCTTTAGAGACTTATTCAGGTCAAATAAGCACAAAGAAATCATTTCTGACGAATCTTTAATTATGTCAGAAATACTGAAACAATTAAAAATAAAATCTTCACCCATTTTAATTCATTTTCATACTGTGATGTATTGTTCATTCATACCTTCACAAAATGCTCCCTGTTGCAAAGCATGTTTATCCAATTACAACTTACTAACTGTACCTGGTTTCTCACAGTGTACAAGGCCTTGTCCCTAGCATCATACTTAAAACACTGTCGAATCCAGCTGTGGATAGTCCAATCTCTTAAATACCAACAATTTGGGCTATGTCGAAACCTGAGATTTAAAAGGACACAAAGACAGAATAAGTTTCAAAGCCATGAATAAGTGTTTTCATAAAAAACAATTAAACTAATGCGTCAGGCACACAGATTTTTAAATAAAAAAAAAAGTGAGGGACGTAAGTTTTTGAGCTTCACAATCAAATATGGATAACTAAATTCAAAACAGGAAGTGCTGGAACACTAGATACATGGGACAGGAATGTTTAGATATTGGGGTTTCCTGCCTCACCACCCAAAATGTCAGCCGCGATGTTGGCTGCTATATAATGCTCTGGGGAGCAATAATTGGTTGGAGGTGGAACTTCTGACCCAGTCAGGAGGAAATCCCGCCTCAGACAGCTGCTGGCCATCTGATTGGCTGGCATAACTACCAGTAGTGGCAGCCACTGTTGGGACTACACCTAGTCCCACAAGTGTCAGGGTCCCCAGATAAAGGTAAGTATGATGGGGGGGGGGGCTCACAGCAGGACAGGGTGTCCCCTGCGGAGAGATGGGTGCGAGGGGAGCATAATGCTGGTAGAGCAACGCTAAAGAAGCATTTGGCGGAGGGGATGGTAGTGCGGCGCAGTGGTCAGGAGGGTTGCTCTGATTAGGAAAGGAGGAGCAGTGATGTAGGGGGCCAATGATGGATACACACACCGCCCGCTCCCCGCCCCAGTCCCACCCCTTTCTGACTTGAGACCAGAGCAGACTAACTTGCCGAGCCTCCTCTCCCTGTCTCTGAGCTCCTTCTGCCGGTTTCTAAACTGTTACTGGGTAGGAAATGCCACTTATGTAGGAGTGTGGGTGGCTGGGCCGCCTAGGCCTCACCCAGCCCCAGTAAAGCTTAGGGTGCATGGTCAGTGGTGGGAAGACCATAGGTGAATTTTGCAGGTGACCCCTACAATTCTGGCCATTGTTTTTTATAGATGCTGACTAAATCCCATTTTCCATCAATTTCTTTATTCGGAGATTGCTTTAGCACAGGGACTAGCTGAGTCAGAGCCTAGTGTGCCATTTAAAGAAAAAATGGATAAATATTTGATAAGAGGAAGTTACAAGGCAATGGAGAGTAGGTAGGGTTCATTTTGGATTGCTTAGCAAGAGCTAGCAAAGACATGACGTGCTCCACTTTGCAAACTATAAACATCTGTCATTCCACCAAAAAGGACAAATAAGTAATGTACATCATAACTTGTGAATTTTAAATAACTGCATATGCTTTTTTGATACCAGTGCTGTACAAATCACTCACAATGTAAATCAATCGCATTTCACCACAGCTTAGAATTGAAAGCATGAGACCAGTAGAGTAAATCTGCAGCTGGAATGCCTGAGAGGGTGCATTCAATCTCTTGCCATATCATCTCACGCCACCACACCACCACCCCACCCCAACTTAATTTTCATTGACAAAAAAACCCATTTATTTTTGTGGAGAGAGAGACAGATGGGGGAGGAGGAGGGTGGGAGAGCAGAGGGGGGGAGGAGGAGGGTGGGAGAGTGGGGGAGGGAGGAGGAGGGTAGGAGCGGAGGGGCAGTTCTGCCTATGTTAAAGCAGGAGAGTGGGAGAACCTTGTGGGAATTCTCCCACTGGCATTTAAACATCAGACTCAAAATATTTCCCAAAACTGAAGCACTGATGTTTGCTGCATTTGTGTCCAAAACAGAGTTACTTACAGAGCTGCTGGAACAGGACAGACCAAGTTAAATTTCTACCACATGTTAAATAAAAACAAAAGGCATGATTTCAAGTAGAAGTGCTTCTGTAGCATAAGTGTGGCATAAAGCATCACCTAGATTTAATTCTTACACATATTCATTTTTAATTTAAATTATAATTAGTAAAATATTTTCAGCAGTAAGTAAAAAGTAAAGCCGTTACTGTAGTTGCAGATGACCATACGCTGTGACTGACAGTGATTTAACCTGAGGATTGCCACACCTCAAATGAGGAGTAAGGTTGAGAAGACAGGGCCTTCATGAATAACCTCAGCCAGCGTGGGAATTGAACCCACGCAGTTGCTCTCCATTTTCAGTGGTGATTGTTTAGGGACAAGCATAATGATTACGCCTGTTGAGTGATTGGCATGAAGAACCCATGAGGCACACAAATAAATCATTCCTCAAATGTTAATGTTACTTTACCCTGCCATTGGTATTACAAAATACTTTTTTAAAAGTTGGCAAATTCCAATAATCATACACATAGTGGGCCATGATTTATGCAGCAGTTTATAGGCCTGGGATATAATTATATATACAGGAGCAAAATGCAAATAACAGGATGGTTGAAAAAAACAAAGCATTTCCAAATGGCTCTCAGACATTTTAGTCTTAATGCCCAGAACAGGTGTTAATTATCTTATTAACCTTTCCATACAGTTGTGAAAGGAGTTTATTGAATAGAAGATGATCACTTAAGTTACTGTACAAATAATGCCAATTTTTGGATATGAATATTAGAATTTGTCACCTCTTAAAGACAGACTTTGTAATAGTGGTGACAGTGTAATGGTAGATTAATACGAGCAATGCTCAGTTTTCATCACATCAACTCAGCAGGCGTGATCTTTATTCTGAGCATCCAATCTTCCCATGGCCTTTAAAGGCAGCAGACTTCCTGTCTTGCTCAGGCACAGGAATTACATTTGCCACCAGAGGTATTGCTGCTCCGGAGATGTTTGTGAAAACAATCGTGTGGTATTAAACATTCTAGTTGATGAATTGACACTGGAGCATTTCAACAACATCTTTAGATATAACAGCTCTTTATGGATTCCACTATATGCAAATCTTACACCTGGCAGTCATATATGACATTTCTCCCACGGGTTTCTGATGCCCTCCATCAGGCTCAAACCAGGCTTGGAAACCTGTAGTCTGTAGAAAACAGTCACTCATTGTGATTTTCCACAGAGAGGTCAAATGGTAGCCAGCGCTCAAAGCTGGAGGCCCGATCGGGCTTGAAAGCAGAAGCGGGATGCCAAGGCAGCTAAAGCAACTAGAGAGCAGGAGAGGGGTTTCAGCTAAACAGTGGTGTTTGCAGACATGCCATTACTGTGGATTGTGGAAGCCCCACTATGGAGCAGCCAGAGACTGCTGCTGCACCAAGGCAGGCAGCATGAACCTCTCTGCCTGCCTGGAGTGCTCGAACCCTGGCCTGCCAGAAGGAGGCCATCTTCAGGTAGTTAAGTTGGCCCCCAACATCTATGAGTATCTGGAAGGTCTCAGTAGAGCACTGTTGACAGGCCTTAATTGGTTCTGTATGTCCACCGCCAAAAATAGAATAGGATTTCAAAATCCATCAGTGACAACAAACTTGAGGTTGTGACAGAGAGTGAGGATGACACCAATTGACTGCAGCAGGATATTGGTATGCTAGCAGAGTGTGCAGACAACTAGCAGATGGAATTTAATATGGAGAAGTGTGAGGTGATACATCTTAGCAGAATGCCAAACCATAGGTTGAAATGTAAAGGTACTGGAGTAAAAGGAAAATTCAAGAATTGGGTAAAATCGAAATTAAGAATAAAACTGGGATAAAATAAAATAAGGGGAAACCAATAAGGGTGCACCTGTTTTTGAAGATGTTTTTGTCATTTCAGTGTTGTTGTATGTAGGTGTATGTACTAACAATTGACTGATTGAATGAAACAATATGTTCCTTCAGTAGTTCATAATAAGCAGAGCTCAGACTGTACTCAACTATCCCCTACTTGCAAATCACAATATCTTCTGTGAGATATGATTCTGGAATTGGACAGCTCTTGCTGAAGAATCCAAAGTATGCTAATACACTAAAAACCAATTTAAGATGTTCAGCCAAGCTCATAACATGGTTCATTCATGCCTGCTGGAAGTGACACAGGCTCATACGTAAGAACTTGTTCTCTACTAACAAAAGGAGTATGTTCAAGCCTTGCACTTTCTTTGAATTACCCAAGAACTTTTTGAACCTATTATTCGCTAATGCTTTCTCCATAATTATACCTCGATCAAAGTTGACTTGCTAACCAATTAGCACTTCTTTCTCCTGCACCATAAATTGTTGCGATTGTTCGAGTTTATCCTGATCAGTGCAAGATGAAAAATTTAGCAACAGGTCTCCCTTTTCAGCGATATTCAAGTTTTATTCTATTAAGTAACTGGTTCTACACAAAAGCTAGAAAGTTATGTTGAACTTTTATAAAATTCTGATTTGGCCAAAATTAGAGGATTATTCATCAAAGAGAAGGACTTGGTGGATGATGAGCCTGGAGAATGGTATGTAGACAGTTTGGGTCATGTTGAGATCAAAAAGGGGGTGGAATTGGGGTTCTTGAGAAACATTAAGGTAGACAAGTCCCAGGGCCTGATGGGATATACCACAGAATATTGAGAGAAGGGAGGAAATTGCCAGGGCCTTGAGAAAAATCTTTGTACCGTCACTCGCTACAGGGGGAGGTCCAGAAGATTAGAGAATGGCCAATGTTGTTCCTTTGTTTAAGAAGGGTAGCAAGGATAATCCAGGTAATTACTGGCCGGTGAGCCATACGTCAGTAGTAGGGAAATTATTGGAGATGATTCTTCAAGACAGGATTTACTCCCACTTGGAAATAAATGGGCATATTAGCAAGTGGTTTTGTGAAGGGAAGGTTGTGTCTCGCTAACTTGATCGAGTTATTCAAGGAAGTGACGAAGATGATTGAAGAAGGTAGGGCAGTGGATGTTGTCTACATGGACTGCAGCAAGGTCTTTGACAAGGTCCCTCATGGCAGACTGGTGCAGAAGCTGAAGTTGCACAGGATCAGAGGTGGGTGGCAAGACGGATACAGAACTGATCATAGAAGACAGGGTAGCAGTGGAAGGGTGCGTTTCTGAATAGAGAGCTGTGACAAGTGACGTTCCTCAGGGATCAGTGCTGGGACCATTGGAGGAAAATGTAACTGGTTTGATTGGTAAGTTTGCGGATGACACCAGGATTGGTGGAATTGCTGACAGTGATGAGGATTGTCAGAGAATACAGCAGGATACAGATCAGTTGGAGACTTGGGCGGAGAGATGGCAGATGGAGTTTAATTCAGACAATTGTGAGGTAATGCATTTTGGAAGGTCTAATACAGATGGAAAATATACATTTAACGGCAGAAACCTTGAGAGTATTGATAGGCAGAGGGACCTGGGTGTACAGGTACATGGGTGGCAAGGCAGGTGGAGAAGGTTGTGAAGAAGGCATATGGTATGCTTGCCTTCATCGGTGGGGCACTGAGTTTAAAAATTGGCAAGTCATGTTGCAGCTTTATAGAACCTTAGGCTGCACCTGGAATATCGTGTTCAATTCAGGTTGCCACACTACCAGAAGGATGTGAAGGCTTTGGAGAGGGTACAGAAAAGATTTATCAGGATATTGCGTGGTATGAAGGGCATTAGCTATGAGGAGAGGTTGGAGAAACTTGGTTTGTTCTCACTGGAACAATGGAAGTTGAGGGGTGACCTGATAGAGAAATCTACAAGATTATGATGGGCATGGACAGGGTGGAGAGTCAGGAGCTTTTTCCCAGGATGGAAAAGTCAATTACTTGGGGGCACAGGTTTAAGGTGCGAGGGGCAAGGTTTAAAGGAGATGTACAAGGCCAGTTTTTTTTTAACACAGAGGGTGGTGGGTGCCTGGAACTCGTTGCCAGGGGAGGTAGTGGAAGCAGATAGTGACTGTTAAAGGGCATCTTGACAAATACATAAATAGAATGGGAATAGAGGGATATGGTTCCTGGAAGGGTAGTGGGTTTGAGTTCAGTCGGGCAGCATGGTCGGTGCAGGCTTGGAGGGCTGAAGGGCCTGTTCCTATGCTGTACTTTTCTTTGTTCTACCTCCAGGTCAGGTCACTACACTTTAGGAAGGATGTGAAGTTCCTTGGGAGAATGTAGAAATAGCCCGGAAAGAGGGAATTTAAATTAGGTTGGAGAATCTCGAGTTGTTCTAGAGATTATGGAGCAATCTTTTAGAACCCATAAAATCCCTACAGTGCTGGAGGCTGCCATTCAGCCCATCGAGTCTGCACCAACACCAATCCCACCTGGGCCCAATCCCTGCTAATCCCTCTAACCTACACATCCCGGGACATTAAGGGGCAATTCAGCATGGCCAATGCACCCAACCTATAAATGTATACAGGTTCAAATAAGACAGACAGAGACAAGCTGTTCCCACTAGCTGATGGTACAAAGACTGAGACACAGATTCAAGGCTTTAGGCAAGTGATACAGAGGGAATGTGAAGAACATGGTACACAATGAGTGGTAATGACCTACCAGCCTTCAAGGATGGTATTAATGAAGATAATCAGCTATTTCAAAAGCAAATTGGATGGGTACTGGAGAGAAACAAACTTGCAATGATACAGAGATAGAGTGGGAGAATGGAGCAGATTAGTCTGCTTTAGAAAACCAGCACAGACTCAATGGGTAGAATGGCCTCATTCTATGCATAATGACAGTATGGGCATGATGTTCATTGAATTGGGCCAAAGCCAGAACCTTTAAAAATGGCAAACAGGACTGGAATGTGGAAGACCCGCCCCGCCTCCTTTTCCAGCAGATCCCATTTTTGCCAGCAGAGGATGGGAAAGGCATGAAGGACACAGACAGGAAACCTCAACACAGCAGGAACATTGGAAATTAATGTTGATTTCAAACAAGATCTCATTTTGGGTATTCCAAGAGCTTTAACACATAGCGTGGGAATCACAACTTGATGGATAAAGCATAAATGCTCTTGAAGGATGGTTTATGTCTGTTAAGTGTCATGATCTGAAGTTATTTAAATTACCAGCCCCTTAAACACAAATAAAACAAGTATGCAGCTATCAGGAGTTAAAAAATAAACATACACTGCGAGAGTCCACTCGTTAATAAGCCATCTGGTGCGGCTTAGAAAATATCATTAACATCTGTTATTGGTTTCAATAGACTTCATTGTTGACATTTCTCAAGGGCTGCTATTAACACTGAGACTATTATGAATGCTTGGGTGAGTTTCAAAAGTCAATCTCAACAGAGGTGAATGAGTTCACATTTTCATTGACGATTAAGGAGGCTGTTAAAGATTTGCTATTTTTGATGCGCTTATGACTGGAAGTTTTTGTTTTTATACCAAATTCATGACATATGGAAATTAAAAATCTTTGAAATGTTGTTCCTTATTCTTTGAGATGTGGGTGTCACTGTCAAGCCCACACTTGTTGTCCAATCCTAATTGTCTTTGCAATTGAGTGGCATGCTAGGCTATTTTAGAGGACAGTTAAGAGTTAATCACATTGCCCTGGCTCTTGATACCTGCCCATGGTGGATACTGGGTTGCTATGGAACCCGGGGGAGGGAGGGAGGAGAGGAGGGGGGTGTTTCTGAGGTTGCCTGAAGGATGCGGAGCAAACCTAAATACAACTATTTCTTCTCCCAGGGGAATATACAATCATTGCCAGGCAAACTAAAACACAGTTTGGAGTTGACTAAGCATGTTGATTGGTCTCTATGTATAAATTATTTCTATGCATAAATTAAAATTGGTTATTACAAGTTGAATAGCAGCACAGCAGATTAGCTGAAGTTCAAAAGTGTGGTTTAAAGCAGCAGCACGCAATGGTCTTTCGTTCCTGAAAACCATGTATAACCCCAACACAGATGGTTTGGATTGGTTAGCTGACTACCAGTTCTGATTTAAAAATAAGCTTGGGCATTTTTAGTCCAGTTTTAGCACAAAACTGTCTTTAATTCAGCACTAATTGGCAACTTTGCTCAGAAAAGCATGGTCCTAATTAGACAGGCAACGAAAAGCTCATCAGTACAACATGCTGAGTGGGGTTCAGTCAGCGATCAGTATGCCCAGCTGCTCCTTAGGGTTGCTAAATTATACTGACTCCAAGTTTACTGGGCTTAGGTGAGTGCTGTGAGGATGGCTGAAGGGAGAAATGGAAAACAGTGTCTCATAGGCTTTAACAAGAGCTGTGCCGAGGCACATAGTTAGGGCAGGGTGCAGAGTACTTTATTCTGCACCTGCTTGTCCTGTACCAAACACCATGTGCCCCAATTCGCTGTGTTGAGCAAAAATCTGTTCAATCAATCAGTTCACACTACTGATTGTGATACTCACATTTCTAGAAGCTCTGTGGGTCAACACCTTGTCATGTGCAGAGGTGTGTGCGCATTGGCAATCCCTTGAGCAAAGCCATCAGGAGCTCCTTGCTCCTGGTAATGTTGCCCCTCACGGTAAGGGTGGGGAGAGGTGCCAAACGAAGTGCAGTCCAAAAAGTCCTTAACAGGAAACAAATACCAAGTGCCCTCTGCCAATGACAAAACATTGAGCTAGCCATCCACAAAATCTACAAGGACCATTTGTTTCCATGGCAGCGTAAAACTAATCTTTCCTTCCAAGAACAACCCCACAGTGGAACAAGCTGCCAAAGGTAATAGTCACATTCTCATCTTGTGAAACCTTCAAAATCCGTCTTTAGATTATCACTATAATTATTTCATTGCCATGGCTACCATATCAGCTGGTCATATTGATTTTAGTTTGTCATGCTGACCCAAACAAAGCTGAGGCAGAGGGAAACTGTGTCTCTCATCAGTTGTGAAAGTGGAAGGAAGCTGCAGTGGCAAGGTGGTCCTGATCATTGTAACTCGACACATCATTGAAATCTGATTACCAGCCCATCAAGATCGTGTGGATAATGACAATGCCCCAAAACTACCACCTTAAACAAAGTCATGCACAGGCTTCAACCAGGGTCAATTTGCCAAATCCTGCATCAATAGAGATTTGGCAAAGGGGACAGAGCTGTGAACGTGCCAGCACTGCTGCCTCACAATGCCAGGGACCTGGGTTCAATTCCATCCTGTGTGTGGAGTTGGTACATTCTCCTGCATCTGCGTTGGTTTCCTCTCACACTCCAAAGATGTGCAGGTTAGGTGGATTGGCCATAGTAAATACTTGGGTTATGGGAATAGGATGGGAGTGGGAGTTGGTCCTGGATAGGATACCCTTTTGGAGAGTTGGTGCAAACTTGATGGGCTGAATGGCCTCCTTCTGCACTGTAGGGATTCTATGATTCTGTCGTCAAGAACCTGCACACTGGTGACAGATGTGAGAAGGTCATTTGGCACCTGTGTTGGGATAGAGGTGTCTTTGGGCAGCAGCACCTGTCAATGAGTAGTCTTCTTCAGGATACTCTCTGCGCAGCTCAAATGGGAAGGGGGAATAGAAAAAGTACTCAGTCCCACAAATTCCTGACTGAAGAACCACTCCCTATGGGATCACCATCACTGTGGTCAAAGGCAGAAAGCTTCAAATTTTGCAATTTGAAATGTTAGAACACTCATGAATAATCTCAAGAATGGCCATCCAGAAAGAAGAATTACAATTGTATCACATGAGCCGTGAAGTCTCCAAAGTGACGTCATTGCATTCAGTAAAACCAAGTTCTGACAGGAGGACAGCTCAAAGAGCAAGAGGGAGATGCACCTTCTAATTGAAAGAAAAGACTCATGGAGGGATTCTCTAGTTCTGGCAAAGAGTCATGAAGAGACTTGAAACATTAACTCTGTTCATCTTTTCACAGATGCTGCCAGATCTGCTCAATTTTTCAAGCAATTTCTAGTTTTCATTATTTTAATTCCCATGTTGATCATGACTCTGATGATTAGAGTGGACCCACTTGGGATAATGGAGTGGGGAAAGCCAATACAAGCGGCATCCTCCTGCTGACAAAATGTGCTTAGCATGCCTCATCATAACAAACACCCTCTTCCACCAGAAGGACAAATACAAGACCACATGGAGCCATCCTAGATCAAAGTACTGACACATCCTGGGTTACTTCACTGCTTAGGGAACTGCTAGATACATCATAGTCTGGTTCCATATGAGATGCACATCCACCTAGCCCCAAGACATAAGGCCCAACAATCCAAAAGGAAGATGACCATTTTCTCAGATCTAAAGCTACTTGACCAAAGAGAGGAATTTCAAGGGCAGCATTAAAGAAGTCTAAGAAATTTCACAATTCCAACTCTATTCCCAAACAATAGATCAAATAAAGTCAGTTGTACTAGACTTCCACGCCCAGACCATTGGGTTTGAGTATCTTCACCAGTGTGACTGATTCCTTTGGAATGTTTCAGAAATACATAACCTCCTGGAACAAAAACAAGCAGCCTTCATTCCCTGGCGGAACAACCCAAGGTTACAAGTCAAGAAGGTAGCATTCCAAAAGCTCAAGGACAGCCCCCAAGGCAAACCTGGAAGATATAGAACATGTGGTGGGGAGAGAATGCTCAAGAGATCCAACAGTGAGATTCAAAGAGAGCATGCCCTCCACCCTGGAAGTCTTGGATGAACCTGTATCTGAGGTCACCATCGCAAACATTAGAACATTTCTTGAAAGTCAACTTGGGGAAAGTAACTGGCCTTGATGAGGTATCCAGACAAGCACTCAGATCCTGCGTGGACCAGCTGGCGGGGGTATTCACAGAATCTTTAACCTCTCTTTGCACCAATCTGAGGTCTCTATCTGCTTCAAGAAGATGACCATCATCCGAGTACCAAAGAAAAGTCAGGCAATTGTGGCTCAGACATCCACCATTATGAAGTGCTTCGAAAGGTTAGTCATGGCTTGAATCAATTCTGGCCACCCAGATTGCCTGGATCCACTACAGTTTGCCTACTGGGACTTGATGGGACTTTGATGTTGTGGCCATTTCAGAGACATGGATAGAGCAGGGTCAGGAATGGTTGTTGCAGGTTCCGGGGTACAAATGCTTTAGTTGGAGTAGAGATGAAGGTAGAAGGGGGGGTGGGGTAGCATTGCTAGTCAAGGACTGTATCACAGTGTCGGAGAGGAAGTTTGATGAGGACTTGTCAGTTGAGGTAGTATGGGCGGAGATTAGAAATAGGAGAGGAGAGGTCACCCTGTTGGGAGTCTTTTATAGACCTCCTAAAAGTTCTAGAGAGGTTGAGGAAAGGATTGCGGAGACAATCCTGGTTAGGAGTGAAAGTAATAGGGTAATTGTTATGGGGGACTTTAACTTTACGAATATTGATTGGAATTGCTATAGTTCTAGCTCGCTAGAGGGGTCAGTGTTTGTACAAAGCGTGCAGGAAGGTTTTTTGACTCAGTATGTAGATAGGCCAACTAGAGGTGAGGCTATATTGGATTTGGTGCTGGGAAATGAGCCAGACCAGGTGCTAGACTTGGAAGTTGGTGTGCATTTTGGTGATAGTGACCACAATTCGGTTACGTTCACCTTAGTGATGGGAAGGGATAGGCATGAACCTCGGGTCAGTAGTTTTAGCTGGGGTAAGGGCAATTATGAGGCTATTAGGAGTGAATTAGGAAGCATAGATTGGACTAGGAGATTACAGGGACTGGGAACGTCCGAAATGTGGAGTTTTTTCAAGGAGCAGCTACTGCGAGTCCTTGATAGGTATGTCCCTGTCAGGCATGGAGGATTTGGTAGATCTAGGGAACCGTGGTGCACTAAAAGAGTTGAGTCGATGGTTAAAAAGAAAAAGGAGGCTTATGTTCGGATGAGATTGGAGGGCTCAGATAGTGCACTAGAAAGCTTTAGATTGGCTAGGAGGGAGTTGAAGAGTGAGTTGAGAAGGGCTAAAAGAGGACATGAGAAGACTTTGGCTGATAGGATTAAGGAGAATCCTAAGGCGTTCTATAGGTATGTCAAGAACAGAAGGTTGGTCAGGGCAAGATTAGGGCCAGTTATAGACAGCAGGGGGAAGTTGTGTGTGGAACCGGAGGAGATTGGAGAAGTATTGAACCAATATTTCTCTTCGGTGTTCACGCAGGGGGACATGAATATAGCTGAGGAGGACATTGGGTTGCAGGGGTGTAAAATAGACAGTATTACGGTTGATAAGGGGGATGTGCTGGAAATTCTTGAGGGGCTGAAAATAGATAAGTCCCCTGGTCCGGATGGGATCTACCCTAGGATTCTCTGGGAGGCTAGAGAGGTGATTGCAGAGCCTCTGGCTCTGATCTTCAGGTCGTCATTGGTCTCTGGTGTAGTCCCGGAGGATTGGAGGATAGCGAATGTTGTCCCATTGTTTAAGAAGGGGAACAGAGACTTTGCCGGGAATTATAGACCGGTGAGTCTTACTTCTGTTGTGGGCAAGGTTTTAGAAAAAATTATTAGGGATAGGATTTATAGTTATTTGGAGTGTAATGAATTGATTAGAAATAGTCAGCATGGTTTTGTAGCGGGTAGGTCGTGCCTTACTAACCTTATTGAGTTTTTTGAGAAGGTGACCAAAGAGGTGGATGGGGTCAAGGCAGTTGACGTGGTATATATGGATTTTAGTAAGGCGTTCGATAAGGTTCACCATGGTAGGCTTCTGCAGAAAATGCAGATGTATGGGATTGTGGGTAATCTAGGAAGTTGGATCAGGAATTGGCTATCAGATAGGAGACAGAGGGTGGTGGTTGATGGTAAATATTCATCATGGAGTTCAGTTACGAGTGGTGTGCCTCAGGGATCTGTTTTGGGGCCACTGTTGTTTGTAATTTTTATTAATGATCTGGATGAGGGTATAGTTGGGTGGATTAGTAAATTTGCTGATGACACCAAAGTTGGAGGTGTGGTAGATTGTGAGGAAGGGTGTCATAGTCTGCAGGGAGACTTAGATAGGTTGCAGAGCTGGGCTGAGAGGTGGCGGATGGAATTTAATGCGGAGAAGTGTGAGGTAATTCACTTTGGTAGGAGCAACAGATGTGTCGAGTATAGGGCTAACGGGAGGACTTTGAATAGTGTGGATGAACAAAGGGATCTAGGTGTATGTGTACATAGATCCCTGAAAGTTGGGAATCAAGTAGATAAGGTTGTTAAGAAGGCGTACGGTGTCTTGGCGTTTATTGGTAGGGGGATTGAATTTAGGAGTCGCAGCGTCATGTTGCAACTGTACACTACTCTAGTGCGGCCGCACTTGGAGTACTGTGTGCAGTTCTGGTCCCCGCATTACAAGAAGGATGTGGAGGCATTGGAGAGGGTGCAGAGGAGGTTTACTAGGATGTTGCCTGGTATGGTGGGGAGGTCCTATGAGGAGAGACTGAGGGATTTAGGGTTGTTTTCATTGGAAAGAAGGCGGCTAAGAGGGGATCTTACTGAAACATATAAGATGATTAGAGGTTTAGATAGGGTGGATAGTGATAGCCTTTTTCCTCGGATGGAGAAAGCTAGCACGAGGGGGCATGGCTTTAAATTAAGGGGGGGTAGCTACAGGACAGATGTCAGGGGTAGGTTCTTTACCCAGCGGGTGGTGAGGGATTGGAATGCCCTGCCTGCTGCAGTTGTAAATGCGTCTAGTTTGGGGGCGTTTAAGAGATCTCTGGATAGGTTTATGGACGAAAAGGGATTGGTATAGGCTAGTGGGTCATTGTTTTTGTAACTGGTCGGCGCAGCATCGTGGGCTGAAGGGCCTGTTCTGCGCTGTAATGTTCTATGTTCTATGTACTGCTGCAACAGGTCCACAGGAGATGTCATCTCCCTGGCTCTGCACTCAACCCTGGAACACCTGGATAACAAAGACACCCATGTCACACTCCTACTTACTACAGTTCAACCTTCAACACCATTATTTCTACAAATTGCATCTCCAAACTCCATGACCTGGGGCTTGGCTCCTTCCTCTGCAACTGGATCTTGAACTTCCTAAACCATAGACCACAATCTGTAAAGATAAGCAACAATAACTCCATGATCATCCTCAACACCGATGACCCACAAGGCTGTGTCCTCAGCCCCTTACTGTACTCCTTATACACCTATGACTGTGTGGCCAAATTCCAATCCAACTCAATTTTCAAGTTTGCTGATGACACCACCATAGTGGGTCAGATCTCAAACAATGATGAGATGGAATACAGGAAAGAGATACAGAATCTAGTGAACTGGTGTATCGACAATAACCTCTCCCTCAATGTCAATAAAATGAAGGAGAAAGTCATAAACTTCAGGAAGTGCAGTGGAGGACATACCCCTGTCTACATCAACAAGGATGAAGTGGAAATAATCGACAGCTTCAAGTTTCAAAATGTCCAGATCACCAACAACCCTGACCTAGTCCCCCAATGCCAACATTCTACTTTCTCAGGGAGATAAGAAAATTTGGCATGTCCACCACGACTCTCACCATCTCTCATAGTTGAACCACAGAAAGCGTTCTTTTTGATTGTATCACAACTTGGTATGAATCTTGCTCTGTCTAACACCGTAAAAAGTTACAAAGGGGCGCGAACGAAGCCCAGTCCATCATGCAAACCAGCCTCCAATCCATTAACTCTGTCTACACTTCCTGCTGCCTTGGAAAAGCAGACAGCATAACCAAGCACCCCATGCACTCCAGACATACTCTCTCTTTCACCTTCTTCCATCAGGAAAAACATACAAAAATCTAAAGACACATACCAACCAACTCAAGAACAGCTTCTTCCCTGCTGCTGTCAGACTTTTGAATGGACCAACCTCGTATTAAGTTGATTTTTCTCTACACCCTAGCTATGACTGTAACACGACATTCTGCACTCTCTCCTTTCCTTCTCTATGAACAGTATGTTTTGAATGTATAGTGTGCCAGAAACAATACTTCTCACTGTATGCTAATACATGTGGCAATAATAAATCAAATCAAAATCAATATGCTGACCACCATGACACGCAAAGCTTTTTTGGAGGCACCAGGGCCACCTATAAACCAAAACTATAAACTCCCCTTCACTCACAGGATGGTGCTTCTGATCATAAAGATGACAGTAACATCTCTTAATACGGGAAAGAACATTTTCAACAATTTCTTGATCGTGGTCCATCAGGCTATTCCCCAGTACTCTGTGGTAGAATCCATAAGTGAATCACAATCAATGGGAGAGCTGCAATAAACAATCAAACTGATAAAAAAAAACAAAGCATGCCGTCCCAATGATATTCCAGTGGAGGTCCACAAAAACTCCATGCAGTTATCCTACAGATTTTGGAGGAAGAAAAATTCCACCACCAACTTCAGGAATACAACTAGTGCAACTATCTTCAAGAAGGGTGATGAATCATGCGAACTATGGAATCATGCCAACTATTGAGGGATTTCCCTTGAGCATAGCAGGAAAAATCCTGACATGCTTTCTCTTGAATTGCCTACATCCTGTGGCTGGGGAAATCCTCCTAAAGACACAGTGTGGCTTTTGTCCTTCCTGAGGAACCCCTGACATGAGTATTGTTGCCAGACAAATCTAATAAAAATATCAGGAACTCTTCTGATCAAAGCATTTGACTCAATAAGTTGCAAGGCTCTGTGGAGGGTGCTCCAGATGTTTGGAAGTGCAGGAATCTTTTTCATAATCCTGCAATTCTTTCACATGATTGCAATTGGCTTGAGTGGGAAATCTGAAACGAATGCGTTCAAAATCCAGAGTGGGTCAAACAGAGTAATGTGATACCGCCGCCACCACCACCACCAGTCCCAAGTTTCCTGGCTACAAGGTTCAGTGTGTGTAAATGTAGCCTAGATAAAAAATGTCAGCTAGAGTACAATCCTGCCCCAGTCCCCAAAGATTTGTGGTTCGAGAAATGGCCTGTTCAGACCCAGGGCAGAAACTTGCTACCCTGAGTAGATGACAACCTCATGTTGACGTACTAAAAATGAATCATGTCCATGCTGGCTCTCTGCAAGAGCAACTCAGCTAGTCCCACTGCCATGCCAATTCCCTGTAGTCCTGTGAATGTTTTCTTTTCAGGTGCTTTTGAAGGCCATGGCTGAATATACCTCCAACACATTTTCAGTCAGTGCATTCCAGATACAAACAACTTATTGCATAAAAAATATTCCTTGCGTCACCAATGGTTCCTTTGGCAACCAACTTAAAGCTGGTTCTTGACTATTTTGCCAGTGCGATCAGTTTCTCTCTACCTACTCTGGGCTCTCTGTCAAACCTCCTCTCAACCTTCTGTTTTCTAAGGAGAACAACTTCAGTTTCTCCAATCTATTCACATAGCTGAAGCTTTCATGCCTAGAACCATGCTTGTAAATCTGTTCGGCGTCATATCTTAAGCTTTCACATTCTTTCTGTGAGATGGTGCCCAGAATTGGACACAATAATCCAGTTGACACTGAATAAGAATTTTATAAAGCTTCATCATAAACAGTTTTGCTTTTAACTCTTTGCCTCAATTTATAAAACCCAGGATCCCAGATGACTTATTAAACACTTTCTCAACCTGCCCTGGCATCATTAATAAATTGTGCACGTAAACAATCTGTTTGTGTAGTCTCTCTGTTTCTCCATCCTCTTTAAAATTATATCCTTTATTTTGCATTGCCTCATCTCTTTCTTTCTACAAATATTCATCACTTTACACTTTGATGCATTGTATTTCACCCTCACATATACACACGTTCCACCAAATTTTCTATAGCTTCTCGAAGTTGATCACTAATTTCATCAGTTTATAATACTTTCAAATTTTGTACCATCTGAAAATTTTGAAATTATCATGGATCTTTTCTAAATTATTGTAATTTCTACCCAAGCTCCATTAATTTTAAAATAAATAAACCTGTTACAGCTTTCTAATTAACTTGGAGAATAGCACTTCTGTCATGTTCAAACAAAGTGAAGTCGCCATACTCCCAGATGACCATTGGCTTGTGATGCAGTGCTGACTGGTGGTGATTTAACCTGAGGATCACCACACCTCAAGCGAGAGGCAAAGTTGCAAAGGTGGGCCTTCATGAATAACCTCAGATCGGTATGGGAATTGAACCGGTGCTGTTGGCATCGTACTGCATCACAAACCAGTTGTCCAGCCAACTGAGCTAACCGATCCCCATGTCCAAATATTAGCTGGATGATAACATGCACAGGTTTTCTACTAATTGTTTGGTGGTGGGGTTTGGTGAGGAGACTGCTGTTAGATGAATGATGGAAAATGCTACTCTTTGCGATTTGTAGATTTTTTTTGCCACTAAAAGAGCCAGCTTGTGACAAATGCAGTCAGACTCCCAAATTAAACACTCTGACAGCAGACTGGGTTATGTTCTAGCAATTCTGATGTCAAAAGCCTCTGGCGATTTTGTACCAGCAGTCAGGTTCATGGCTGGTTCCTCTGCATGGATGAACACACTTTCCACCGCATTCATTGGATTACTTAAAAAGATCATGAACTTTTTTTTGCTCCGGCATTTCAGTGAACTGTGACTGGGCGACTTACAATTTTAAATCTGATGTAAACAAATGTGGAGTCACTTACATTTAGCATCCTTGGCATTTAAGAATTTCATGTGATGAATCTTTGGTTTAAAAATAACATGTCATCAACGACACAATCTTTGCAATATTAGACATCCTTCTCTGATTAAGTAGTCTCTTCTATCTGACTACGATCCACTACATTATGATTCAATACTGGTGTGTTAAATTTCATTACTCCAAAAGAAGCTACCATAGACTCAAAAACCATGGGCGAAATCTTACCAAAAAATGGCAGTGTTGTTTCTGGCAAGAAAACCAGTATGTTTGTCTCCAGAGCAATCGGTTGGTTTTCTATCCAGATCTAACAACACTGCCAAAAAAAATTAAACTGTGCTTTCAGCAATTTAGTGACCTCAGCTCTGGAATCCCCATCATAAACTTCTGGCCTCCACTACTCTTCTCATGCAAAAATCTTCCTTAAACTGAGGATTTTAGCCACCTCTCCTAAAAATTTCTTCTTTAGTCTCATTTTTTGCCAAATATTGCTTTCTCGTAAGAACATAAGTAGACCAGGAGTAGACCGTTTTGACCCTCAGGCCTGACCCACCGCTATTCAATACCGTCATGGCTGATCTGATCATGGTCCTAACTCTATTAACTCAGCCTTGAATATATTCAAAGATCAGCCTCCACTGCTCTCTGGGTAAGAGAATTCCAAAGATTAATGACCCTCTGAGCAAAGAAATTCCTTCTCACCCCAATCTTCAATGGAATACTCCTTATTTTTAAACTTTGTCCCTCGTTCCAGATTCCCCCAGGAGAGGAAACAATTCACTCAGAATCTACTCTGTCAAACCTGCTCAGAATCTTTCAGAATGTTTCAATAAGATCACTTCTCATTCTCCAATGAGTATAGCCAAACCTGGTTAAGCTGCCTTCATGAGCCAAATCCCTGCTCCAGGAATCAACCAAGTGAACCTTCTCTAAACTGCTTCCGATGCATGTACATGCCTCCTCTTCCACAAATGGTAGCTGATGCGAGATCAGTTGCAAATTTTAAATCTGTGATAAATTTTTGTTAAGCAAATGTATTAGGGGATAAAGGCCAAAGGCAGGTGTGTATATTGAGTTAGGCCACAGATCAGCCACGATCTCATTAAATGGCAGAACAGGCTCGAGGGGCTGAATGGGCTACTCCTGCTCCTACGTTCCTATGTTCCCAAGGTGACCGAAGCTGTACACTATATTTTAGCTGTAGCTTCACCACTTCTCTACTTTCATACTTCAACTCCCTTGGATTAAGGTCAACATTTCATTAGCCTTCCTAATTACTTACTGTAGCTGCATGCTAATTTTCTGTGACTCATTTCTGACCATTAATCTGTGATTCAACAAGACTCTCGGAATTAACGGAGGCTGTTTGAACAGCTGCTATATACTTCTCTTGAGAAGAAATAAAAACACCTTTGTAACACAGCCTCAATGAACAATCCATAATGTGTTTCATCAGTTGGTTTATGACAATGGAAAGGTAGCATTGGCTCTGAAGAAGTGAGGGGGAAGGGAAATACAGTTTTGCAGGGATGGGGGTCTCATACGAAACACAGAGCAGAATGCTGAAGAAGAAATAACTGAGCGACTGAAGGAAGAGGATGCACACAATCAATATGCAAAGCAAGGAAAACCCATACTCAATCTCATTGATTAGAAAATTCCTCCTGATTCTTTCTGGCACAACTCCTTTTCCAATACAAAACCTTAAGCTATACTTTTGGAACAATATTGGAAAGGTGGTGCAGTCATTATGTTAACCATACTGAAAATCCAGAGGGCCGGACAATTGATTCAGAAACAAGAATTCAAATCCCACAATGGCAGATGTGGAATTTAAAGACAGATTATCTAAACAAGCCCGGAATAA
Organism: Carcharhinus amblyrhynchos; assembly: GCF_965287045.1. Taxonomy (NCBI): domain Eukaryota; kingdom Metazoa; phylum Chordata; class Chondrichthyes; order Carcharhiniformes; family Carcharhinidae; genus Carcharhinus; species Carcharhinus amblyrhynchos. The sequence goes on from NC_137328.1 coordinate 95,889,228, forward strand.
AATAGTAATACAATATCAAAATCAGTAAAGATGACCATGAAACTACTGATTGTCATAAAAACCCACCTGCTTCACTAACATCCTTTAAGGACTCTGCCATCCTTACTGGTCTACATGTTGCTTCAGATCCACAACAACGTGGTGTATTCTTAACTGCCCACTGAAATAGCCTAGTAGGCCACTCAGTGCAATTCGGGATGGGCCTAATGCTAGCCTTGCCAATGATGTCCTCATCCCATAAGTGAGTTATAAAAACTGAAACAGTAAGTAATTTGTTTCTTTTTCTGGAGTGCTGCATTGCAGCAATTGATGAGTCACGGGAAGGGGGATAGGATGAGCTTGACAAAAAAATAGCAATGTCATTTTTATATTAGAACGCTGATTTTTAATAGCATTTCGTTCTGCGCGTAATCATCAGTTTTAATTCTCCTTCACTAATGAATGTCACAGCTGAAAAGGAATTTTAATTATTTTTATTTGCGATGACTTGTCATCGGTAAGCTATTCACTGATATATTAAGAAATATTTTACGGTCAAAATTAATTTTATGGCAGGGAGCATAAGGATTCAAAAGTATTTTTAGTAGGGTGGAAAAAAGTTAGAAATCATTGCAACATGGGAGGGAGTGGTCAAATAATGCAGACAAAACTTAGAGAGCAAGTTTGTACCAAATTTACAGGAAGCACTATACACTATTGGAAGTTCTTAAACTCACAAGCAATTTAAATGCTGTAGAGAACAATTTTAATGTACTCCCTCTGCTCCAGCCCAATCTGAAGTTATCATCAAGGTTTGCAAGCGACCATGAAGGATCTAAGAGAAAGCTCACAATTTTAGAGTGTAAGCCTCGAGGTGAAGGATATAATTCAACTTGAACATTTTTACCTAATGGTTTCCACTTTGCACACAACACTGATGTTGCAATACAGCACCAGGTATAAGCTTGATCCTAGAAAGAGTGATGCTTTGCTATGGAAGAGGCAGAGTCATTCAGTGAGGATTTGACATCAACTCCAGTACAACATCAACCCATGTCTAAAAGTGCTCAGGGTGTCCCATAGATCAGGTGTTGTTGATTTGAATATTGAGAGGCCCAAATGCACGCTGAGTGTATATAAATTCGATCCACATGGACGAGGGTTCTGTGTCATTTATACATATTCTTTAGGGCGGCACAGTAGTACTGAAATGTGCGCAAGGATATTTTGGCCCTGGAGGGAGTGCAGAGGAGGTTTACTAGGCTGATACCGGAGTTGAGGGGATTGAGCTATGAGGAGAGGCTGAATAAACTAGGCTTGTACTCGTTAGAGTTTAGAAGAATGAGGGGAGATCTCATTGAGACGTATAAGATGATGAATGGGATGGATAGGATAGAGGTGGAGAGACTCTTCCCGCTCAAAAAAGACAGTAGGACTAGGGGGCACAGCCTCAAGATAAAGGGGAGGCGGTTTAGAACGGAGTTGAGGAGGAACTTCTTCACTCAAAGGGTGGTGAATCTCTAGAATTCTCTGCCCGTTGAAGTGGTGGAGGCTGCCTCGCTAAATATTTTTAAGAAGCGGGTTGATGGGTTCTTGATAAGAGAGGGGATTAAGGGTTATGGGGAGAGGGCGGGAAAGTGGAACTGAGCCACAACAGATCAGCCATGATCTTATTGAATGGCGGGGCAGGCTCGAAGGGCTAGATGGCCTACTCCTGCTCCTATTTCTTATGTTCTTATCACTGGCAACGGTCAGCGTTTATTCTTAATTGCCCTGGAGAAGGTGGTGGTGAGCTATCTTCTTGAATCGTTGCAGTCCATGTGGTGTAGGTACATTGACAGTGCTGAAATTGTCACTCAACCAGTGCAATGAGTGGTTAGCACTGCTGCTTCACAGCTCCGGGGACCTGGGTTCGATTCCCGGCTCGGGTCACTGTCTGTGTGGAGTTTGCACATTCTCCTCGTGTCTGCGTGGGTTTCCTCCAGGTACTCCGGTTTCCTCCCACAGTCCAAAGGTATGCGGGTTAGGTTGATTGGCCATGCTAAAATTGCCCCTGAGGTGCGTAGGTTAGAGGGATTAGCAGATAAAATATATAGGGATGTGGGGTAGGGTCTGGGTGGGATCGTGGTCGATGCAGACTTGATGGGCCGAATGGCCTCTTTCTGTGCTGTAGGGTTTCTATGATTCTAACTACAGTACTACATTCCAGATAGATAACTTATGGCCAGGGTTAGGTGGTATAAACAACTTGCAGCCCGTTGGAACAGATGCATGAGCTGCAGTTCTCAACAGCATTAACTGCTGCAATCTAAATGCTGTTGTACTTTTCCCTTCAATAGGAATAAGTCTTAGACCTTTCCCCTCACGAGTGGACAGATAATTGGTCCCGAGCGTATTCCAGTGGGTTAATCAAATGAATAAATGGTCTCGTACTCACATACAGACCGTGGATGAATTAGCTGATTTCAGCCAGGTCAGAAGTAACGCACTAAGGGTACATGACCATTTTGTATTGTATGCCCTCAATGGGTACAACTTCTGGTTCCTTCTCATTGCACTGGTTGAGTGACAATTTCAGCACTGTCGATATACCTACACCACATGGACTGCAGCGGTTCAAGAAGATAGCTCATCACATAAACGCTGACCGTTGCCAGCGATGCCCACATTTCATGAACACATTAAAAGAAAATCTGAATCAGTCAATAGAGCAATTGAGAACATGGTTCCTTCCAATTTTTTTTAATGGCACTGTTTTTCAAGCCTCTCATAAGTGATGGCTCAGAAGTCTCCTAAAACGATATTAAAAGCCTTACTTTCTTGAAAGATCTCAAAGTGCTTCACAGGATGAATTACTTTTGAAACACAGTGACTGTTCCGTGAGGACACATAGCAGCCACATCCCACAAACAATAAATGTGTTGACTGAACAGCTAAGCTGTGTTTTTGCCACTGATATTCTTCCTATATTTGACGCTATTCTCTCTCCACAGATGCTGTCAGACCCGCTGAGATTTTCCAGCATTTTCTGGGTGTAGTGATTTTTGTATCTAGGTCCCTAAATTTAGCTTCTTAGCATTTTGAAAATAGAAAGCGATTGAATTTGTGACAGATTATAGCCAGAAGAAAGCTTGTACTGTGGCATCAAGTTCAGGATCTCTATAACCAAAGTAAATGAGTGGGATGAACTTTACTAGTTTTCGAGCAGAAAGAACCAAGTGACAGAAAGAGGAGAATCTTCACACTGGCAGTTTCAACCAATGAACTTTGGTCTCCAACAACCAATTGATGCAACAGGCCAGAGCTTGTTTGCATGTATTCTAATCTAGGAAGAACAATATGGAGACAGGGACCTGCCAGAAGGCAAGATTGAAGAGCAGAAACCAGGTTCAGATGTATCACAAAACTCCAACATAAAATTAAGACAAAACTATTTTGTTCAGTATTTTCACAGCTGAACACAGAAAATAGGGAACAGTCTTGTAACACATATCCAGCCATGTAACATGCATTGGAGGCCTGTAACAGCCATATTACTAGGGCAGCTACAACACGGATTCTCAATTTATAGGAAGCCTAACAAATCTATTCTTGAAATATAACAATTGTAAGAAGATTAAAAAAGTGGATTTTAAATATTCTGCATTGATTTTCAAATTACGCAGTGATATATTCAGATATAGACATAAACATGCAAATATATTATACATAAAAATGGTACATGTATCTATATTGGTATTGGTTGAGAAGCAAAGTGTCATCTAGAATCTGAAATTATGATAGGCTAACTGCACTGAGCAGACTGATGGGGTGAGTGGTTGCTATGGCGATTCAATGAAGAAATTTCCTCCAGCACTCTGCTAAGTGCTAATGCAGCTTCAGTGCAATCTGATTTATATCGGCAGCAAACATCAAAACTGCTTTAATACCAAAATCTCAGAAATTTCACTATGTTCTGATAAGAGGGATTATAGGTTATCAGCAAGCACAGCTTTCTGCTTCGTAATATGGCCGACTGCAGATTAAAGTACAGTACCTTAAGGATTCCTACTAATTATTTCTCCTTGCCAGTTGGGAAACAGCCATGTAAATACTAGTAAATGTTCCAACACCTCCCCTCGACCTCGCATCACAGTTAAACCCTTTGTCATATTAATGCTTCATTCCAAATATTTTACATAAAGTCTTGACTGGATGATTACCAGTGTAATTTTGCTGATTTGGTAAGGTAAATCATCCAATGATGCAACAAGCAAATGCTGAAACATTTTTAGTCCTGGAGCTTTCAGTTTCTGAATCTCTTCTCAAGTCTGTCTGTACTGCTCATCATCTACAGGACAGCCAGCATCTGAAATGCTAAGCCAATCTCATTACATTTAGAAAGCAGCACTAGGGCAAGTGAAACTCCTTGCCTAAAACAAACCCAAAAGTGAATAGTGAAGTATAGGTTAGAGAGAGTGTTCTTAGAAAACAATGTACTAATCAAGCCAACTATAGTTAATACCATGCAAGGAGATGAATCCCTTTACCTTTACTATACACTTTAGCCCATTAGTAGCAAAAGAACATGGAAATAAACATCACTTAATGTAAGTTAAGACTGCACTCCCTACCTATGACCATTATTTAGACTGCTCTCATGACACTGATAGGTCAGTCTGGCGGTGTTTCAATGTGAGAACAGTGTTAAATAGCTTCTGGGCAACATACTGGCTTGATTAACTTCAAAGCACTTACAGTCAAGTGTTGGAAATTTGATTGTTTGCTGGTATATTTTCATAGTTTTAAAAGGTTCATATATCTCAATTATTGACTGTGGTTTTCAGAATTAATCTTTCACAATGGCTGAGATCACTGAAAATCAAGTCAGAGGCTGAAATGAAAGCTAAGGGCATTTTTTTTCCTGGACCCAATATTAATTGCAAACTTAAAACAATGGATCTCCATGTGCTTCAAGATGCTTCTTGGTACATAGTTAGGACAACAAATAAGTAGATGCTGTGCATTTTTGTCCTAAAGTTTATTTATTAGTCACAAGTAAGCTTACATTAACACTACAATGAAGTTAGTGAAAATCTCCTAGTCGCCACTCACTGACACCTGTTTGGGTACACTGAGGGAGAATTAGGATGGTCAATGCAACTAACCAGCCTGTCTTTTGGACTGTGGGAGGAAACCGAGCACCTGGAGGTAACCCATGTGGACATGGGTAGAACGTGCAAACTCCACACAGTCAGTGACCCAAACCTGAAACGAAGCTGGGTCCCTGGCATTGCAAGACAGCTGTGCTAACCACTGTGTCACCGTGTCGCCTTTACTTTCGCTGTGCCACCTTCATTACTTTCCTTCAAATTCATTGGTATATTACAGTGTGCACATTCTATAGTTTGTAATATTGCAGGAGTGCAATTTTAAAAGCTAGAAGTTAGAATGCTACAACACAGACGGTACCTCTGGTTACCTGTTTTTGGGCCACTGAGGTAGCCATCACAGAGTAAAGATTTTTTGGGTTCTGAGCCTGAATGACTGACACTTTTACTGCCCTTCACTAAATTACATTTTTTAAACATAGTGGAAAGTAATAAATGTTTTTTTTGGTAAAGTTTTCTTTTACATGTTCTACTGTCACTACAGGGTTAACTGGATTTACAGTGTATAGTGCGTGAATGGGCAAGGAAATGTCATAGCTTGGCGTAGTGAGCATGAAGGGCAAAAGGGATGGATGCAGTTGCATTGCTTGACATGGGGGCATGAGAGGCCATAGAGGTTGTCTGGGTGGCATGACTTGGCACACAGGGCACGAGGAGGACCTTTTTTGAACGCATCTTTTAAAAGGTCTCCTCGTGCAATCTATGGCTTACGACTTCTGAGTGACGATGAAGTGTGGCTCTGAAAACCTTGCCCGACTTCATGACAAATGAGGTGAAGCAGGATATGCCTAGTTCTGCAATGGAGCCAGCCAGGTCAGGAGTGCCGGGTATGTGCTTTTGACCCACACCTTTCAGAGGCACTCCCGAGATCTAGGCAGCCCAGGAACAGGGTTAGGAATGTTGGAATTGGGACCTGCCTGCCATTTTTAAAGGGCTCGGTAAAAATCCAGCCCTTCATTGCTGGAAACTGTTTCTTCCTTATCTACCCTCTCAAAACCTTCCTGATTTTGAAAACCTCTATATCTTATCTCCATCAAACCTTCTCTGCTCAAAGGAGAACAGTCAAACAATTTCTCTAATCGCTCCACATTACTGAAGTCCTCCATCTGTGGTACCTTTCTTGAAGGCCATGGCAATCTCCCTAAAGTGTGTTGCATTGAATTGGCCATAACATTTCAGCTGGGGCATAACCAGTGTTTTTAAAAAACCTTTTTTTTGTACTTTATTTCTCTTTATAAAGCTGTTTTCATATCCTTCTCATCTTGTCGTGAAACCTTCAAACAATGTTATATTTCTGTTAGATTAATTAACTTTCTCACAAGGTCAAGAGCTGCTGCTGTAATGTTAATCAATCCTTAGCCCAGGTATTTCCATTTTCAATTTCCAGTAGTAGCACTACATCTCCAGATGGGTGTTAGTTTTTGTGCGATGGTTGAAAATTCAGAGAAGACAGATAGAAGTGTGCAGCAAGTTGAACATGATTTCTGACAGAATCTACATACCCATTAGCAGAGGATCCTGCACGGGACTTTTCAGTGTATTGTTGAGTTCCCTGGTTGAAACTACTTTTGTAAAGCCCCTGGGTTTTGTTCATGTCCTTACGACAATATTTCAGGAGCAGGCTTTCCATTATAAATTTTAAATGGAATTTTAAATTCCATTATAAATGGTGACATTTCATGCTCAACAACACAAGGAATGCAACTTCCTGCCATTTTGTCCACCGAGGACAGCACAGAGGCTAGCACTGCTGCCTGACAGTGCCAGGGACCTGGGTTCAATCCTTGGCTTGGGTCACTGTCTGTGTGGAGTTTGCATGTTCTCCCTATATCTGTATGGATTTCCTCCCATACTCCAAAGAAGTGTGGGTTAGGTAGATTGGCCATGCTAAATTGCCTCTTAATGTTAGTGGGACTTGTAAGAGTAAAAACGTGGGGTGATAGGGATAGGGCCTGGGTGGGATTGTGGTCAGTGTAGACTCGATGGGCCAAATGGCTTCCTTTTGCACAGTAGAGATTCTATGATTCTATAAGGCATCAGCCCCCGGATTATTCCTAACTCTGGGGTTACATAAGGCAGAAGCAGAGATGCCAACTTGCAGTAATTAGCAAAGGGGCTGCATGTTTTTATGGGTTTTCTAAGGGCAGAATTTTTAAGTTGGCAAGTGCCGAATTGAGTTCTGATTGGTCGTGGACCGAACATCTGTTCCCCTTGGAAGTAAGTCCCGCCTTGGAGAGCTAGCGGGCAATCTGAACGGCCAACAACTCTCCAACCTGTCCAGGCTACAGTGGCCAGAAGAGATACCCAAATCCAAATGCAAAGCTCTGCCTAGAACCACATACCAGAACTGTTCTTAAAGTTCCAAGTTTAAGTTTATTTATTCGTGTCACAAGTAGGCTTACATTAACACTGCAATGCAGTTACTGCCAAAATCCCCTAGTTGCCACAGTGGGGTCCTGGGTTGGAGGGGATGGGCCAGGTCACAGAGGGGAGGCCCCCAAATGTGAAGTGGTCTTCAGATTGTGGCTCTCCCCTACCTTCCTGCCTGAGATGGAGAATTGTTTCTTTGCCTGCTTCCCATCCTGCACCATCTGGTGTTAAAATTCAGCCTGAGCGGGAAAGGATGGGTTTCCTGCCCAAGGCCCTTTCTGCCCCACTGTGAAATTGTATTTGGGTCGGAGCAGGTGCAATCCTAGGGGGTTCCCATTTTATACTCCCCGCTCCTGTCTTCGAGCCCACCTGCAGAGGGATGTAAAATTCTGCCCCGAGTTTCTGAATTAACACCCAAGGCATGGACAGCAGAGGTTTGAAATGGAGGACTTCCATCTGGTTGAGCTTGGCCTGACTCTGCAAAGTCTCATCCTGACTCCTACCTGAATGCCACCCGAGTACAAATTTTTAAATGTAATTTCAGCTCTAGATTGTAAAGCTATACTAAACGAGAAGATTTTTAATCTATGTACTTGCTCAGTACACATTCTCAACATTATGTACAATCTACAGCACAAGATTCAACTGGGCCTAATTAGTCTAAGCCAGCTGTTATGGACAGGATTTAAACAGCCCTGATTTCTCCTCTCACCCATCCATAAACAGAAAGAGGGGAAAGAATTTGGCAGAAGGCCCATCAATTGGATTTTCTTCAGCCTGAATTTTCCATCGTTTCTTCCGCTGGTGCCATCCATGTAAGAACAGAAAACTAGCTAGCAGGAGGCTGACGTGAAACAGACTTGCATCCCACTAGTGAGATTCAGATGAAAGCCCAACAACGTTTAACTCTGTGTGATGCCAGCAGGGAAACACATTGGTGCAACACACGCCTGGAATAACACTGCACGCAGATACTGGGATTCATCTGAGCAATGCCTGGGGCTGTCTCCAGAATTCAGGATGTAGGGCCGCTGTCAACCATTGCTCCAGAGCATCACAGCAGTGGCTTGGTGGAGCATTCACAAGTCCATCTTCATAGAATCATAGAATTCCTACAATGCAGAAGGAGGTTGTTCGGCCCTTCAAGCCTGCACTATCAACAATCCCACCCAGGCCCTATCCCCGTAAGCCCACAGATTTACCCTGCTAAAAGGTCAATTTAGCATGGCCAAACCACCTAACCTATACATCTTTGGAAAGTGGGAGGAAAGAGCATCTGGAGGAAACCCACGCAGACACAAGGAGAACATGCAAACTCCACACAGACAGTCACCCAAGCCTGGAATTGAACTCGGGTCCCTGGCACTGTGAGGCAGCAGTGCTAACCATTATGCCACCGTTCTAAACTCAGAAGTTCCCAGAGTTCCATCTTAATTTTCAGACGGTCCATCCTCTCTCTCCAATGCTGCCTTTCAACGTGGCACCTGGAAATGACGGCAGAAGAAGCGCCATCAGACCTGTCCCACCAGGGAATATGGTGAAGAACACACGGTTGCTTAAGTAATTAGGGCAGCACTGGATGATATGGTGCCTTTTCCCTGCTGACTTCAATGGAAAACATTCCACATTCTTGTCCCCTCCACGGGATTTAGTCCCAGGTGGGAGAATTCTGCCCTCGGTCATTCAGCATATATTCATTCCACCTGGAGGGACCTTTCCAAAAGGTAAACTGAAGTGACCAATCATATGATTCCTGACTGTTCAGGCCAATGCTTGTGGCTTCTTTGAAGAATATGCAATCGACAATAAGTACCGAGGAACAAAGTTAATGAGCTATCCTGCCCCTATGAGTTCAATACATATGTAACACTGAGATGGACAGTAAAATTAACATAGATCAATTACACAATCACCTCTACACCTTTCAATGTTCAGCCAAGTCAGGAGACTGGATGTGGTAGAGAATTGTTGTGCTCTGGCTGTCTTCAATATTTAGACAATTTTTTTTGCTTTGATGTAAATTATATTTAACTGCCAACCAAGCAATGTGAATTTTTCCTTACTGTGTGGCAGACTTGGTGATGGTGGAGAAGGGAAATGTGAAAAGCATTATAATGGTGAAGAATAAAAGGGCATGAACATTTTGATATTTCCTTTCATGACAGCCAAGGTTGTTATTTCTTTTACATAGAACGTGCAGCCCAGGAACAGGTCGGTGGGCATGGAACAGAACAAAGTACCGTTGTATTACTCTGTGCTTGGGAGCACTTGGGAGATCAAGCAAAATGTACGTACTTGTAAATGTAGTATTCAGCCTGCTCAACCTCTTCTCTTGAAGAAATGTTGTCGATAAACTACAGAAATAAAACAATGAGAGGAAGTATTTAAATCTGGTATTAAAATCCACAATTGAAACTGTATCACCTCAACATTTACTGCAATACAAAAGACACATGGTGATGGTCATTTAAATCACACTAACTAATAATTCCACCAACTAAAGTTGTCATGTTTTATTGCGATTAATGGTGCTGTCCAACAGATAAGGAAAATTTGAGATAAATCAAAGCTCTTATACAAAGCAATAGTCGCCTTGTTGTTGAGGCTTGAAGCTATCTGACTATAAGGATAACGCAAGAAATAAATGCTGAAGTAAAAACATCATTTGACATGTCTCTTTATGACCAAATCAAGCAAAATAAACCCAAGGGGGAGAGAAATTATTCTTCAAAGAAAATCTTCCGCAGAATTGAAAATGTAGACCTTGTTTATGTGCATCAGTTACTGCTTTATTCGGCTTCTTCTTTATTTCATGTATGCCTCCAGCAAGAAGCCAAACTGATTCATTTGAGTGATGACAATTCATCTACAATGGACAATATCAAGTAGAAATAAAAGGATTGCATTGAATATTGTTGTGCCTTGTGTATGGTGATCGGTACAGTTCTGAGAAAAGTCAGTATGACATAACACACTGACCACTTAGCCAATAATGCTGCCTCATTCAAATTAACTGTGGCTTTGAAAAGTGTGTAAAATGCTTGAGATGGTTTTCATTAAGTAATTTAAATATTAATTCCTAAAAATAACAATTTTTTATTAATAAGGTCAAGATGGCGAGGCCTGACCTCCTGACATTGTCCTCACCAACAGAAGTGAGGTGGGCGTTCACTTCTGCTAGTCCTGAGAAAGCTCTCCAACCCAGGCAGGTTTTCCAGCCCAGGATTCATAATCATACCAGAGGCAGCTCTTTGGTTACCGTGAGAGTCTGGAGCAAAGAATAGGCCTCCGGATGTGTTGTTAAAGTGATGGTTGTCATATCGTATCTATTTTTAAAAGACAGTTTTTGATGGGATTTTTACTTGATGGGATCCACGTGTCTATGTGGGCTCCCTCCAGATGCTCCAGTTTCCTCCCACAGTCCAAAGGTGGGCGGGTTAGGTTGGACTGGCCATGATAAATTGCCCCTTAATGTCTAGGGGGATAATCAGGGTAAATGCATGATAGGCAGGGATAGGACCCGAGTGGGATTGTTGTTGGTACAGGCTCGATGGGCTAGATGGTCTCCTTCTGCACCGCAGGGATTCAATGATTTTTATGCCTAGTTCTACCTAATGAAGATTCCATTATTAAGTCACTCACCTTGGCAACAAGTAAGAAATTGCTATTGAGTCAGAGTCAGAGAAAGTAAGACTAAAGGAGATTGACCCACTTCGACAGTTCTCTTCTCTCATTAATGACTGCTACAGAGTTTTGCAATAACGTGGACTATTTTCAGAAAGAAGTTTAGGTGAGAACCAGAGCATTCATTTGTTGTGATCTAATGGAACCTGGCTGCGAATAATACTCAGGCTGGAAAGACAATATTTAGAAGTAAAGAGCTGAAATTCGTTTCTCCTCCAACTATTATACTATCAGGCAAAATCTTCAGTTATTTTGGGAAAGGTATAATATCATTGCAAATAAACATAATTTTATTTGGTTCTCATCTCAATGTCCCTAGTAATACAGTGTGTATCTTTGGCATTCCTCCTGTTTTTCCTTTAAAGTTATAAATAATGCTTATTTCAGTCTAAATATGTTGTCATGAGAGTACATTCAGAACTCAGAAACCTGAGGATAATATTGCATTATAGATATAGAGTTAAGGCAATACTTTAAACTGGCTTACATTTTTGGACTCAAAAACAAAATCTGTCAAATGCATGCATGAAATCGAGTGGGCTTTTTGTGGACTAGTTGTAAATCTGCACATCACAGATATTCTGTATGATTATTAATAATACATGGAGGAAGCCTGTACCAGCCTTACCCGTGCTATTGTTAATGAGCTGACAGGAAGTTTCTTCTCATATGTTATGTCCATTAGTGCAGCTAATTCCGCTGATTGAAAGAAACAGAATCATGTTCAATTATATTTTTATTACAGAAACTTATACCCACATCAAAACAGAAATGAACCATTCTTATGGAAAATAACTGAAGCGTGTTAGCCTTTTGTTCCATCAGGCAACCATTTTTCAGCAGTATCTCAATTACTATTTTTGAATGTGATTCCTTGTATTAAATTCAATAAACGCCCTGCAGAAAAAAACTAGCAATATGCCTGAATGCTTTACATTGCTTAAGAGATAGCAACACTGCTCTTCTGCAAAGATCTCTGACACATAAATGGAAGAAGGAATCCTTGACTTGTTTTACAAAGGCCTTTGCTTCCAGTGTGCTGGCCCTGGGATAAGCCCATCGGTTCTCATTAACCAAGGCATTTAGTCGATCAATATTCCAGCAAGGTCATGAAATACGGCTTATGAAATTATATGTTCTGGAAAATCACGTTCAAATTTCCTTCAAATTATAAGGGGTAGTTTTCACCACAAACCGGAGGACAACATTTCTTCCTAGCTGTTCAAAAATAAAGGGCACAAAATCATCTTTTACAATTAAAATGCATGCGGATTGAGGCAAATTGTCCTTCAGGAAAATTTCTCCCTTTTAATTTCATATTAAATTATACTCTGCATACGGCTGGGAATTCTTGGGCAGCGGGGTGATGGGAGGCCTGTGGTTTATTGGCAATTATTAGTAGAAAAATAAAAATAGCAATATCAGCAAGCACTCCACTGTATACTGGAACTGGCAATGACCTGTGGCATAGACATTTTCTGAATAAGTGAAAATGAGATGCAATATAAAAATGTCTCCGGGAGGAACACCACACTGCCACCTGCTGTGCTTTTCTACTGCTCTAAATCTCAACTAAACCATCCCCCACGTCATTCAGCTTGTTACAATTAAGGAGCTCTGTACACATACACTAATCCATTAAATCATTAAAGGTGCCTCCCAACTTCCAGGAATACCTTCAAAATTAATATTTTGGAATTCTCACCTTTATTACTTTATGTTACAATGTATATTGCAAGAGTATGGAGCGCTATGATGAAAACTATTACATTTTCTTTATTATAAGCCTACAAGCAACTGATCAAATATTCAGTGTTTCCACTCTTAATACAGCGATTTATTTTCCATTACGGGTCTAATAATGCTGGTTGTATTGCTTTCTTATTATGGATTATGTTTTAAAAAGTCACAATTTTCCAGATCAAATCTAAAGACACTGCATCATTAATAATTTAAGAAAAAACTGTACTCAAAAGTTGGAATGTTAAAAATAAGTCTCAAGGCATACTTCAACATCGTGAAATAATTGCAAAACTTCACTTCAGCAATTCTGCCACAATCTCCTCTTCCAGCTCTGCCTCAGTTCCAATAGGACATTGCTAACAAAAGCTGCAAGAGAATACTGGGCAGGATGTTGACCTCTGGTCAGGACTCAAACATCAGAGCCTAATGAGGATCACGGCCAGCACTGTCGCCCAGAATGATTTTCTCTCAACTGGCAATGCAATGAAGTTACAGTGAAATTCCCCTAGTTGCCACACTCTGGCGCCTGTTCAGGTCAACGCACCTAACCAGCATGTCTTTCAGAATGTGGTGGACGAAACCAGAGCACCCAGAAGAAACCCATGCAGACACCGGGAGAACATGCAACTCAATCAGTTGCTTGTAGGCTTGTAATAAAGAAAATGCAGTAGTTTTCATCATAACTCCATACTCGTGCAATATACATGGGAACATAAAGTAATACAGGCGAAGATTCCAAATTATTAATTTTATCCTGAGTGACACAAGCTGGGAATCAAACCCTAGTCCCTGGCGCTCTGAGGCAGCAATGCTAACCACTGTGCCACCCCTCGAGACAGAAGGACTTGAGAAAGAGAAGAAATGAGGCCCTCTATCACAGAAGCAACAGCCAGCTGCCTTTTCAGGTGAGGCAGAGAAAAGGGCACTTCAAGCTGGAAGTAGTTTCTCTCCAACTTCTTAAACTTTTAAACACAAAATAGACTCACCAGCAGAGCCACCACTGGATTTAACTGTAGGCAAAAAGGGGGCTAGTTACAAAACCTGCCTGGAGCACTAGCCCCACACACAGTCTGTCATAGAATCTCTACAGTGCAGGAGCCAACCATTCAGCCCATTGACAAGACCCTATCACTGTCACTCCACATATTTACCCTGCCAATCCCCCTGACACTAAGGGGCAATTTAGCATGGCCAATCCACCCTAATTGGCACGCATCTTCGGACTGTGGGAGGAAACCGGAGCACCCTGAGGAAACACATGCAGGGACAACATGCAAATTCCACACAGACAATGACCCACACTGGAAATTGAACTCAGGTCCCTGGCGCTAACAGTACTAATTGCTGTGCCACCATGCTGCCCCGTCACTGGGAGGCCATCTTCAGACCGCTGGTCTATCCCCCAACATCTTAGGGGGCTTGGAGGACAACTGGACAATCCAGTCAGCCTCTAGCAATAGGTATTAATTAACCATTTTCTGGTTTGTGGGGTAATTCTGTGAAAATGGTCCAAGGATGGGATGATGTGCAAATCTGCACACCGCCTGTGGGATACATGGGAACACCACAACCTTTAAGTTCCTCTTCAGGCCACACACCATCCTAGCATTCAGAAACTAGAAGCAGAGGTAGGCTATCTGGCCCTTCCAGTCTGCTCTGCCATTCATTTTGATCAATTGGAAACTATTTCGCTGGTCCTTGACTGTTGCTGGGTCCAATTCTTGGAATTCCCTTCCTAACAGCAGTGTGTGTGTGCAGCTACACCACATAGACTGCTGCAGTTCAAGAAGGCTGCTCACCACCACCTCCTCAGGGATAATTAGGATGGGCAACAAATGCTGGTATAGACAGCGATGCCCATATCCTGAGAACGAATACATTTTCAAAACATTTCAGGTACAGTGTTATTTATCATTTAGAAAGGCACAGAGTAAACAAGGGCAGCCAGATTGGATTTGTCAATGGAAGGCACTGTCTGACTACCTTGATTGAATTTTTTGAGATGATGATAAGGAAGTCTAATCAGGGTTGTGTGTTTGATGTAGTGCCCATGAATTTTAGCAAGGCTTCTGACAAGGTCCCACATGACATGGTCAGAAAAGTAAGAGCCATTGGCATTCAAGGACAAATGACAAATTTGAAGTATGGGTAACGGTCAATTATGTTTTTGTGACGGGAAGGCAGTGGTGTTCAATACCAGGTCCCCTGCTTTTAATGGTACATTTCCATGATTTAACTGTATGAGGTATGATTTCACAGTTTTGCAGATGATACAAAAATGATCCATGGGTTGATATTGAGGAAGGAAACTGCAGTCTGTAGGAAGGTATCAATGGATTAGTCAGGTTGGCAGAAAAGTGGCAAATAGAATTCAGTCTGGAGAATCGTGAGGCCATGCATTTGGTGAGGGCGTAAAGGATAAAGAAACACATAATAAATAGTAGAAGACTGAGAAATGTAGAGGAAAAAACAGAATGTGTTTCCACAGATTCCCAAAAGCACCAGGGCAGGTAGACATGGTGGTAAATAAAGCATTCAAGTAGGCTATTGGGTGATTTAATTAAGATATGTAAAATTGCAAGGGGCCTAGGTAGGAAGGACTAATTGGCAAGTGGGTCAAAAACCATAGCATCGATTTGAAATAAATGGTAGAACAGTGAAGGGAGTTGAGGGTGCGACAATACCTTGCTTTTAAAAAATGTATTTGTGTCGTGTTCCTTGTAAAGGTTTTTATTTAGCAGTCAGTTCTATTTATTGATGCCGCCTTTGTCAAGAACCGCTCACCTATGTGTTGATGCTGCAGAAATACAACTGATCCTAATTGCTGGGATGTTTGTTTTCATTTGGACTAATGCAGCTGTTATTTTAGGTTTTTCCTTGGGGTTTTTCAGAGTGGGGCTTGAATAGGTTGATTGATAGGAAAATCATGTGAAGGGGCAGGATTAGGCTTACATAGAAATCAAGTCAGTCACTGCTTGGAAGAGAAGTGCCTCTCTTTCTGTCTCTGAATTTGGAGATTGGGACCTGCCAGGAAATAAGTCTCTTTCTCTGGAGGCTGCTGTATAAGAGTCAGAAAACGTGTATTTCTGTATCTGTCCCAAAGGATTAAAAGGCTAGAAATCTAGTATCTGTATCAGCCAATTTTTTTTGAGCTAGCATTTTCTGAAGAGGGATTTATGCCTGTGGGAATATTGCTTAAATTGGAACTACAGAGATAGTTAACTGTTAAGGATTACACCCAGTCATGTTTAAGTATTTCAATTGGTAAAAGTTATGCTACTTCTTTTGTTATATTTTAACTGTGTTGTTAAATAAAGTTTGTTTGATTAAAGCTTCCTAATGGAGATCTTCTTAATGGAATCATACCTGGAACGAAACCCCTTATGCTCCCCCTAATGCCAAAATCAAAAAAAGTTGGAGTCGTGGCTAACTTCATAATATACCTGGGGTTTTCTGATCTGGTCCCTAACAAGGAGAAATTGTTTTCATTCAGAGGATGGTGGAATTCACTGTTCCTAAGGGTCGTGGAGGCAGAAATCCTGGTCACATTTAAAACATACTTGGATGTGCACTTGTGGTACAGGGTTCTGGAATAAATATTGGAAAGAGTGATTAAGTTGGATAGCTGTTTTTTAGCCATCATGGACACAGTGGCCGTATGGCTTCTTCCTGTGCCATAAAACTCTATAATTCTATGTCATGTATGGAACGATATCTTCAACAAGACATCTACTTTCAGAAGAGAGAAAAGCAGGAAGTAAATAAAAATGGAAGAATCCAAAGTCTTACTCTAGTAAACTTAGGGAGCTGTTCAGCAATTTTTAGGTATAAAGTCTGTGCTGTTCACTTCATATGTTTAGAAAAATGTTCTTTTCAAAGGGATGAATGCGGTCCTGTAATGTTTTCTGAATCTCCAAAACTTGGCATCAAATTCAGCCCAGAATTATAACACAAAGCCCCTCGAACAGCTTTTAGGATTCTAAGTGAAATTGGTAAAAGCACTTTCAAACTGGTTGCCAGTGGATTATGTATACGATGCAAAGTGAAATTCATCAATTTTATGATTTGACACAAGTTGAACATTTCACCTGGCTTGAAAATGTTACATTAGTATGGGGCTGAGTTACTGGGCTGGATGCTGGTTCCGTATTTAACTGTGGTGAGTGCGGGGAATTGAAGGAAAAGCCACTGTAGGGTATATGTGTTAGCTGCATTGAGATGGACGGAAGGACCTTGAACAGCAGCTTCTGGGAGGTGAGCATGGTGTTGCAAAGTAATACATTCAAGTACTTGAACAGGGTGGGAGAGGTAAGTCATAGAGCTTCACAACACAGAAGGAGGCCCTTCGGACCACTGTGTCTGTACCAGCCATCAAGCACCTATCTATTCTAATCCCATTTTCTAGCACTTGGTCTGTAGCCTTGCATGCTTTGGTTTTTGAAATGCTCATCTAAATGCTCCTTTAAATATTATGAGGCTTCCCGTCTCTATCAAACTTTCAGGCAGAGTTCCAGATACCCACCATCCTCTGGGTAAAAAAGTTTTTCCTCAAATGTAAATCTAATGCCCCTGATCTTCAATCTATGCCCCCTGGTTACTTAGCTCTCTACTAATGGGAAAAGTTTCTTTGAATCTATCCTATCTGTCTCTCATAATTTTGTACACAATGTATGTACATTAAATTTTGTAATATTTCTAGCAGTAGTTGGAAATGTCAGATGGGCCAAAGATGGTTTTTTTTTGAGCAGAGAGCTCATGTGGGACATGTATGGTTAGAGTGGAGGATGAGGAAGGCTGTAACAAGTTGTATTTATATAATGTCGTTAACCTGGCAAAATGTGCAAAGCTGCTTCACAGGAGTGTTAATAGTCAAAATCTGACACTAGCTACATTAAGAGATATTAATACAGGTGACCAAAAGCTTGATCAATAGGTAGTTTTAAGGAGTATTTGAAAAGATGGAGAGAGTGGTCAAGAGGCAGAGAGGATTAGGGAAGGAATACCAGAGCTTCAGAGCTGGACAGCTGAATGTACGGCTGCTACTGTTGCAGCGATTAAAATTGGGCATGTTCAAGAGTCTAAAATTGGAGAAATGCCAAGGGTTGTAGGTTTGGTGAAAGTTAACTAAGTCGGGACAGTTGAAACCAAGGAAAGATTTAAACATAAGCATGAGAACTTGAAATTTGAGCTGTTGCTGAAACAAAGGCCAATTTAGGTCAGAGATTACAGAGTGATCTGTGAGCAGGACTCAGCGAAAATCAGGATATGGGAAGCAGAGTTTTGGATGCCCTCAGCTTTTCAGAGGAGGGAAGGTTGGACGCCAGCCAGAAATATCTTGGAATAGTGAAGTCTGCAAGTAACAAAAGCATGAATGGGGGTTTTAGCAGCAGATGGGAAGGTAGGGGTGAAAACAGGTGGAAATAGGTACTCTTGGTAATGGAGAAGTTATGCTCAGGAAAAATAGGAAAATCCAGTTTAGCCTCAGGCAGAGAAGGGGATGGAATTAGCAGCAAGGACTAGGATAATGGGCTGGAATTTCAGCATTGACATGGGACGCTTGAGTTCGGAAAAAGACTAACTCAGCATATCCACCTCCTTTAAGAGTCCCCCACTTTCCATATGGGTGGCATGGTAGCACAGTGGTTAGCACTGCTGCTTCACAGCTCCAGGGTGCTGGATTCAACTCCTGGCTTGGGTCACTGTCTGTGTGGAGTTTGCACATTCTCCTCGTGTCTGCATGGGTTTCCTCCAGGTACTCCGGTTTCCTCCCACAGTGTGGGTTAGGCTGATTGGCCATGCTAAGAAATTGCCCCTTAGTGTCCAGGGATATGTAGGTTAGAGGGATTAGTGGGTATAATATGTAGGGATAAGAGGGTAGGGCCTGGGTGGGATTGTGTTTGGTGCAGAGTCGATGGGCCGAAGGGCCTCTTTCTGCACTGTAGGATTCTATGATTTATATTCCGGGGAAGGAGGGTTGGGATGGAGCCTCCAGGGGAATTCTGAAGATGGACAAGTACTGAGGCTGCTGTTTAGAGAGGCTTGCCTCAGGTCTCTCGCACTTTGTCCCGTCACATTTGTGGCTGTAAGACCCTGCGCTCTCACTCCTCGTACGCCCTCATCATTCCCCTTCCATGGCCCCCATGTTGCCTGCACGCCCTCCCTACATCCTGCATGCCCACTTTGCTCTATAGAATCAACAAGCCACATAGTGATGACGGCAAGTCCTGAAATATATATTTTTAAATCCATTCAAATAGCTGCTTTAAAAAAAAGCTGCTGCTTTTACAATCCCCTTATAGTGCCACTCACATAAGCCATTATAGTATCAATAATACAAGTTTTACCTCACTTCACACCACATAATCATGTCCCAATAAACATCAAAAGGGCCAAGGATTGATGCTTAGGGGACTCCAAAAGTAATGATGTGGAAGTGGGAAGAGAAGAAGACATTGCAGGTGATTCTTGCAGTTCCAAATTTAGAATCAATGTGGTTCTATACTCAGCTGGAGAATAGAATAGAATCCCTACAGTACAGAAGGAGACCATTCGGTCCATCAAGCCTGCACCGACAACAATCCCACAAAGGCCTTATCCCCTTAATCCCACTACTCCCCCTGACACTAAGGGACAATTAAGCACTGCCAATCAACCTGACCCGCACATTTTTGGAGTGTCAGACGAAACTGGAGCACCCAGAGGAAACCCACACAGACACGGGGAGAATGTACAAACTCCACACAGACTCCAATAGAGCAGCGGCATCAGAGGTAGATGGCATGGTCAACCACGGCGAAGGCTGCAACCAGGTCAGGAAGATGAGAAGGAATACAGTGCCAGGGTCACAGAGGATGTAATTTATGACATCAATAAGGGCCATTTCAATGCTCTGCTAGGGGCAAAAACCTGAACGAAGGGTCTCGACCATGGAATTGCAGGAGAGATGGGCACAGTTTTGGGAGATTACAACATGATCAAGGACAGATGTCCATGATCGATAGCGCAATTACGGTATCCAGCACACACACAAACACACTTCAAACTGATATTTTAAATAGATATTTTTTGGAGTATAACAAATCTCTCTTTACTTTGGAAGCCTAGAATCACTGCTACTGCTAACTTGCTCCTCGAGCACAATTTGCTTCTCAATTGGTTCCTGAAAACACTTTCCATGGAGTAAGAACAATATTTTGAACAGAGT
Organism: Carcharhinus amblyrhynchos; assembly: GCF_965287045.1. Taxonomy (NCBI): domain Eukaryota; kingdom Metazoa; phylum Chordata; class Chondrichthyes; order Carcharhiniformes; family Carcharhinidae; genus Carcharhinus; species Carcharhinus amblyrhynchos. The sequence goes on from NC_137328.1 coordinate 95,909,358, forward strand.
GTACTCCCCAGGCTTGCCTTGCCAATTCAATTGTGGGCTGAATCCGGGGCTTAAAAATTGCTTGTGCAAAGTCAGTCTGAGTATTGGGTACCAGGATACGTTTGTCCATTTCCTGCAACCTGACTTGCACACATTCAAAACATTCTTTGCATCACTTGAGCCGGAAGGAGCAAGACTCAAGTAAATGACTTTGAGTGCACAGTGGTGGAACACGGTTGAACAGAATTGTGTTAAAAATAAGTTCTTCCTCTAACAAGCATCACAAATATAACAAGCATCCAACATATTGATGATGGGTTATTGCTTATGGAAGCAATATTAATGCAACTGCCTGAAGCAATCTTTTCATATTTTATTTCCCATGTGACAGTTCCATAATGAGCATTGACCTTGCAAACCCCAAAATTCTCACAAAACAATTGATGCATCAGATTTATATAACTCAAATCTGAAATTCCAATGATATATACATAATTACCCCCACACAAGCAGACCTTTATGCAAGTTTTCATTGCTATTGGTATTTTAAAAAATATTTAAAAATCACCTGATATCAAGTAATCCTTTTTAAATAAAAAAAAGCTTCTGTAATTTTCCAGTGAGAAGGAATGGCAGATACTTCTGCCTTCAGGCTAAATATCATGACACAAATTTAAACAGGCCTTAAACAACTGGAACAAGGATACTGACACTCAGAAACATCATTATTTTTATTTGTTTAATAAAATGTATATATTTAATGATCCTTGTTCAAAAACCCTCATTTCAGCAGTTTTGTGAAAACTGAAACCCAGCAATAACAAAAGGAGTAAAAAATTGTAACACAGAAATACCAATAGCTACAATCCAGAGTGTGGACAGAATGGGGGAAAAATAATTCCACTTTAGAAGACAGAGGATTTTAGGTTGTATATTGTTGTCAGATTGAGGAGCACATAAAGCTTTGCACACAAAAAATGATCAAGTTTAAGTTTATTTATTAGTGTCACAAGTAGGTTTACATTAACACTGCAATGAAGTTACTGTGAAAATCTCCTAGCCGCCACACTCGGGGGCCCGTTTGGGTGCACCATGGGAGAATTTAGCATTGCCAATGCACCTAACCAGCACGTCTTTTGGACTGTGGGAGGAAACCCACGCAGACACGGGAAGAATGTGTGAACTCTGCACAGACAGTGACTCAAGCCTTTTTTACAGTAGCTTCATTGCAGTGTTAATGTAAGCCTACTGTGACACTAATAAATAAAAGCCAGGTATCAAACCCGGGTCCCTGGTGCTGTGAGGCAGCAGTGCTAACCACTGGGTCACCATGCCACCCAGAGTTTATCAGGCTGCTTTAGGGTGATGAAGGTTACATCTCGTAGGATAGTAGATAATCACTTCACATTCCAAAAGAAAGCAAAGAAAGATAAAACCTACCTTCCTCCCTCTACATCATCAAAGTAGCCAAAATATATGAGTGGCTTGAATCTTGTCTTCAAAAAATATGGAACAAAGCAAAGTGTTTTCACAATACTGGGTACTTGAGAATGAAACTGCGCCTTCCAATTGAATCCATCTCTTTCTTCATCAGATAAAATTTCCTTCTCATTTCACTTGTTTCCTGACTTTTCATTCTGTTTTCTGTTCCACGGGAGTTTCTTTCACTTTGTAAATGCTTCCCTATTATTGCTGTTAATTATTTTTGAGGTTTGTATCGCAGATATCGATCTAGGCCACGCTAGTGCTGCTTACTGTTTCCGCAATGTCTTTAATATTTAAGGCTTAACTATAAAAATAGAGTTTGAATACAAGACACCCAATGAGTGGGACTGAGAGTGATAGGCTCTAAGCGTTATGAAATGTGATTATAAGGGGGAAGTTACCAGGGATATATAAACATTTAATTCCAGGGTCCCACTCCCAGAAGCAATTCCCAACAAAATGCTGAAATTTAAGCTCTCAACGATTTTCCACTTACCCAGATTTTGAGGATCTTTCTTCCTCTGGTCCCATTTCTGACTATCTAAGTAAGCTGCAGACAGCAGACACCTTTTGGTTACTGAAGAAAGAGACAAATGTGAGTTAGTACATTGGAATAAGAATAAGGACAGGAAAAGCGTAGCTGGTCCATCAAGCCTTCCAAGCGTCGGGTAACCAACAGTCAAGCCTTTGAATTTATACTGTTCTGCTGCAACCCTCTGCCCCTCCACCCCCAGTCACACAGTCCGTTGTAAAAGAAAATAACCTTAAGCAATTAAGGAAAAGAATTCTGGTCAATTTCTCTCCAGCTCTCACTGGTAATCAAGCAAGTTCTGGGAGACAAACTAACCGATATTACTACCCTCTAAATTCTATAATTTGAGATGCTTTCCAAGTACATGTCTGGCTCCCTTTTGAACATGGTAACAAATAACACACTACATATGCTGGATTCTGGATGAGTGGAAGTTTAAGGAGGTGAAACATGAGAGAAAGTGAAGCCGAGTTTTGAAATAATCACGTGGATGAGAATTTCAGTCCAAATGAACCAAAACAGGGGCTGGATGGATTCACAGAGCAGAAGTCAGTACTTTTTTATTATGATGGGGATAAGGGATAGAAAGCTCAGCTAAGGCAAAGTTGCAAATGTTTCATTTTCCAATGGCTCAAAAGAGAAGGAATCAGTGGCAAGGATATAGGGCCTGATTTTACCTGCACACTCCTTCGAACCCCATCCCCAGTTCAAAACAATGCAGTCCATAAAGGTTTTTGACTTGATTTATTATCACATGTATTAGGATACAGTGAAAAGTATTGTTTCTTGCTTGCTATACAGACAAAGCATCCTATACATAGAGAATGTAGTGCTACAGTCATAGCTAGGAGTGTAGGGTATTGTTTCTTGCACTCTATAGACAAAACATACTGTTCAAAGAGGACATGGGTGAGAAGGAAAGGACAGGATGCAGAATATAGTGTTACAGTCATAGCTACGGTGTAGAGAAAGATCAACTTAAAAATGGTAGGTCCATTCAATAGACTGATGGCAACAGGGAAGAAGCTGTTCTTGACTTTGTTGGTACGTAACCGCAGACATTTTCTTGATGGAAGAAGGTGGAAGAAAGGATGTCCGGGGTGCTTTGGATCCTTGATTATGTTGGCTGCTTTTCTGAGGCAGCAACAACATATTAAATTATCAAAACTTAATTATCTATCTTCAGGTTCCTTTCTCTTGCTGGGTCCACCGTGTCAGCACTTCTAACCCATGCAGCACTTTTGTCACAGTGTTTAATTGCTGAGAATGAGGTAAAGCTTGTTAAGGTCCCAATCATTTCTGAGGTTACTGACCAAGAGCCCACTTCATCAGGAGAAGGCCCTGGATGCATCACATATCTTGCTGATGTCAGTCTTCAAATTTATTGTCCTCTTGCCTGGATCATCTGCCTCTTCCAGATTTCATTCCCCATTTACCCCAGACGGAACTAATTTAGCACATCAGACAAAGAGAAGTACCAGGGTATGCCTGTAATTGTGCATTACCAGCTACTTGGGAGGCCTAAGTGAAAACTCAGGACATTCCTGTGTGCCAGTGAGTCCTACCCACATTCAAAACCAGATTGTGTGGCTGGCAACACAAAAGAACTGGTCCTGTCACAGAAATCTCCCTAATTATAATTGGTGTCTTAATAAGTCTATTTCCTGTCACCAAATTTCAAACAGTAACTCTCTTAGCTGTAGATAAGAGCGTGATCATATGATGATGTTGCTGGGTCAATTGACAAACATTATGCCATCTGAATCCATTCCATCAGTTCCAACAGCACATTGGTAAAGATGTATGTTGTTCTCCCTAGCGAGGCTACCTCTTGGACAACGGTCTACAGTCAAGTTTAGTTGTTCTTAAGTGTAACATACTGCAGAACCTAGAAATTTGAAATCAAAACAGAAAGTGCTGGAAATACTTCCACAAAGTCAGATCAGATCTGAAGCTGGTTCTCTCTCCACAGAGGCTGCTGGATCTGCTGAATAGTTCCAGTCTTTCCTGTGTTTATTTACCATTTCCCCCATTACCCAGGGTTGCTGGACATTGGATTACAGCCTGTTGATCTCTCCACCCATCTGCTTCCCAATAACCACAGAGCAAATTTTGACCCATCTACCACCAACAGTTGCTGCTCTGCCACCTAATGTTAAATATGATGTGGAGATGCCGGCATTGGGCTGGGGTGAACACAGTAAGAAGTCTCACAACACCAGGTTAGAGTCCAATCCAACAAGTTTATTTGATAGTAAACGCACAAGCTTTCAGAACGCTGTTCCTTCGTTAGGTGCATGAAAAGTTCGGTTCACAAACAGGGCATATAAAGGCACACACAGTTTAGAGAATACTGATTAGAATACGAGTCTTTACAGCTTATCTGTTATTCAAGTCTTAAAGGTGCAGACAATGTGAGTGGAGATAGCATTAAGCACAGGTTAAAGAGATGTGTATCGTCTCCAGACAAGACAGTAAGTGAGATGTTGCAAGTTCAGGCAAGTTATGGGGGTTACAGATAATGTGACATGAACCCAAGATTCCGGTTAAGGCTGTTATCATGTGTGCGTGTAAGCACTTTTCCAAGGCGGCTTTCACGACACACGACAGCGCAGGGTCGCTGAGCAGAGACTGATAGCCAAGTTCCGCACACATGAGGACGGCCTCAACTGGGATCTTTGGTTCATGTCACAGTATCTGTAACCCCCATGACTTGCCTGAACTTGCAACATCTCACTTACTGTCCTGTCTGGAGACAGTACACATCTCTTTAACCTATGCTAATGTTATCACCACTCACATCGTCTGCATCTTTAAGATTTGAATAGCAGATTAGCCGTAAAGACTCGCATTCTAATTAGTATTCTGTAAAATGTGTGTGCCTTTATATGCCCTGTTTCTGATCAGAACTTTCCACTCAAAGGAACAGCATTCCGAAAGCTTGTGGGTTTACTATCAGATAAACCTGTTAGACTTTAATCTGGTCTTGTGAGACTTCTTACCTAATGCTAAAAACAGGAACCCAACAAGCAGGTGTCCTGTATGCCCAGTCTGCCTAAAAACAGAAGCCTCCAAGGAGAAACCATTTTCTAAAATAATTTAAAATTTCCAATGCAGCCAAGTAACAGGGACAACCATGCTTGGTGACACACAATGTAGCTGAGAAAGGGGTTAGAAACACACCAATCAGACTTGGCACTGCACTGCTACAGCCTGCCGGGGATGTTGTAGTTTGCAAGCTTTGAAGGGACAAAGCTGCAGCTGCTGTGTGCGCTCTGCTCAGTCTCACTGTGTATTGACTGAGAGTCCGGGTAGGCAACGGGCAATGGAACGCTCGCCTGGGTGGGCGGTGAGCAACTGAATGCTCGTCCAAGTGGGCAGCAAGAGATGGAATGCTTGCCCAGGTGTTCAGCGAGAGATGAAATGCTCAACTTAGTGTACACTAAGCAGTGGAACGCTTGCCCCGGTGGGCAGTGGACAATACAACGTTCACCCAGGTGGACAATGAGAGATGGCATGCTCACACAGGCGTGCAGTGAGTGATGGAACGCGAGCCCAGATGTGCAGTGAGAGATGGAACGCGAGCCCAGGCGTGCAGTGAGAGATGGAACGCGAGCCCAGGCGTGCAGTGAGAGACGGAACGCGAGCCCAGGCGTGCAGTGAGAGACGGAACGCGAGCCCAGGCGTGCAGTGAGAGATGGAACGCGAGCCCAGGCGTGCAGGGAGAGACGGAACGCGAGCCCAGGCGTGCAGGGAGAGACGGAACGCGAGCCCAGGCGTGCAGGGAGAGACGGAACGCGAGCCCAGGCGTGCAGGGAGAGACGGAACGCGAGCCCAGGCGTGCAGTGAGAGACGGAACGCGAGCCCAGGCGTGCAGTGAGAGACGGAACGCGAGCCCAGGCGTGCAGTGAGAGACGGAACGCGAGCCCAGGCGTGCAGTGAGAGACGGAACGCGAGCCCAGGCGTGCAGTGAGAGACGGAACGCGAGCCCAGGCGTGCAGTGAGAGACGGAACGCGAGCCCAGGCGTGCAGTGAGAGACGGAACGCGAGCCCAGGCGTGCAGTGAGAGACGGAACGCGAGCCCAGGTGTGCAGTGAGAGACGGAACGCGAGCCCAGGCGTGCAGTGAGAGACGGAACGCGAGCCCAGGCGTGCAGTGAGAGACGGAACGCGAGCCCAGGCGTGCAGGGAGAGACGGAACGCGAGCCCAGGCGTGCAGGGAGAGACGGAACGCGAGCCCAGGCGTGCAGTGAGAGACGGAACGCGAGCCCAGGCGTGCAGTGAGAGACGGAACGCGAGCCCAGGCGTGCAGTGAGAGACGGAACGCGAGCCCAGGCGTGCAGTGAGAGACGGAACGCGAGCCCAGGCGTGCAGTGAGAGACGGAACGCGAGCCCAGGCGTGCAGTGAGAGACGGAACGCGAGCCCAGGCGTGCAGTGAGAGACGGAACGCGAGCCCAGGCGTGCAGTGAGAGACGGAACGCGAGCCCAGGCGTGCAGATAGAGACGGAACACTCGCCCGGGTGGCCAGCGAGAGATGGAACTCTCGCCCGGGTGGCCAGCGAGAGATGGAACTCTCGCCCGGGTGGCCAGCGAGAGATGGAACTCTCGCCCGGGTGGCCAGCGAGAGATGGAACTCTCGCCCGGGTGGCCAGCGAGAGATGGAACGCTCGCCCGGGTGGCCAGCGAGAGATGGAACGCTCGCCCGGGTGTGCAGTGACAGATGGAACGCTCAACCAGGTGGGCAGTGGGCGATGGAACGCTCACCCCAGTGAGCAGCGAGAGTTGGAATGCTCGCCCAGATGGGCAGCAAAGGATGGAACACTCACCCAGGTGGGCAATGAGAGATGGCATGCTCACCCAGGTATGCAGTGAGTGATGGAACGCTCACCCAAATAGGCAATGAGAGGTGGAACGCTCGCCCAGGTGCGCAGCAACAGATGGAACGCTCGCCCAGGTGCGCAGCAACAGATGGAACGCTCGCCCAGGTGCGCAGCAACAGATGGAACGCTCGCCCAGGTGCACAGCAACAGATGGAACGCTCGCCCAGGTGCGCAGCAACAGATGGAACACTCGCCCAGGTGCGCAGCAACAGATGGAACACTCGCCCAGGTGCGCAGCAACAGATGGAACGCTCGCCCAGGTGGGCAGTGAGAGATAGAACGCTCACCCAAGTAGGCCATGAGTGATGGAACGCTCACCCAGGTGGGCAGCGAGAGATGGAACGCTCGCCCAGGTGGGCAATGAGAGATAGAATGCTCACCCAAGTAGGCAATGAGAGATGGAACGCTCGCCCAGGTGGGCAGCGAGAGATGGAACGCTCACCCAGGTGGGCAATGAGAGATAGAATGCTCATCCAAGTAGGCCATGAGTGATGGAACGCTCACCCAGGTGGGCAGCGAAAGACGGAACGCTCACCCAAGTAGGCAATGAGAGATGGAACGCTCACTCAGATGGGCAGCGAGAGATGGAACGCTCGCCCAGGTGGGCAGTGAGAGATGGAACGCTCGCCCAGGTGGGCAATGAGAGATGGAACGCTCGCCCAGATGGGCAGCGAGAGATGGAACGCTCGCCCAGGTGGGCAATGAGAGATGGAACGCTCGCCCAGATGGGCAGCGAGAGATGGAACGCTCGCCCGGGTGGGCAGCGAGAGATGGAACGCTCGCCCGGGTGGGCAGCGAGAGATGGAACGCTCGCCCGGGTGGGCAGCGAGAGATGGAACGCTCGCCCGGGTGGGCAGCGAGAGATGGAACGCTCGCCCGGGTGGGCAGCGAGAGATGGAACGCTCGCCCGGGTGGGCAATGAGAGATGGAACGCTCGCCCAGATGGGCAGCGAGAGATGGAACGCTCGCCCAGGTGGGCAGTGAGAGATGGAACGCTCGCCCAGGTGGGCAGTGAGAGATGGAACGCTCGCCCAGGTGGGCAGCGAGAGATGGAACGCTCGCCCAGGTGGGCAGCGAGAGATGGAACGCTCGCCCAGGTGGGCAGCGAGAGATGGAACGCTCGCCCAGGTGGGCAGCGAGAGATGGAACGCTCGCTCAGGTGGGCAGTGAGAGATGGAACGCTCGCCCAGATGGGCAGCGAGAGATGGAACGCTCGCCCAGGTGGGCAGTGAGAGATGGAACGCTCGCCCAGGTGGGCAGTGAGAGATGGAACGCTTGCCCAGGTGGGCAGTGAGAGATGGAACGCTCGCTCAGGTGGGCAGTGAGAGGTGGAACATGCCCTACCTGCCCGGCCGCTCGCAGCTCGAGCTAGCAGCGCACTCCGCCGCAGCAAGGAGGCTGCCATCTTGGAATGAACCAAACCAAACCCTGAACCGGAGGAGATATAGTAACTGAAACAAATAAACCAGACATTTTAACAAACATATTCTTCTGTTATTAAAAGTGTTACAATTGAAGATGAATTGATTAAACCAGGCTGCTGTCGCCCTTCCCTCCCCCAAGGGTATTGGGTGCGTTGTGACATCTGATGTCACCCCCCTATCGCCCGGCGGGCATTGGTATATCCGGGTAGAATGGCGGTGATTGTGACGCGGAGGCTGAGCGTTCTATTTTGGAATATCAGAGGCTGCACTTTCGAACGGCACAAAGCCCGTGACTGCTGGCGCTGCGGTGAGGGTGAGGGAAGGGGTCAGGGTGAGCGAGAGGGAGAGGGAAAGGGGTCGGGGTGAGGGTGAGGGTGAGGCAGAGGGAGAGGGAGAGAGAGAGGGTTGCAGGGATCCGCTGTGCCCCTTGCCAGTGTGAGAGTAACATTCGTGTTTGCTGGGTCCCCAGCCAGCCAGGTGGCAGGTTGCCATTAAAGCAATGCAGCAGAGAGGAGTAGTAATAGGTCATATTCTTTTAAAATCAGCGATTGACCCTCTGTTAAAATATCTGCCCCTGGGCATTGTAGCTCCAAGCTGCCGCTTAAGGGTCCTGTCCAGTTTCTCCATCTGATTTCAAAGTTCACATCCAAGTGAAAATGAGGGATCCTGTGCAACACTGTCTTATCCTGTGCTGTCATGTGGAATGAGCTCCTCAAACAAAAATGATTTCTTAGTCTGTAAAAAGGACAAGATACACAATGCCTTTCCCCACTATGTAAAAATCTATAAGCTCTGACCAAGGTCATCCTGACTCAAGAAGTTGGCTCAATTCTCTGCACAGATGCTCTTAGACCTGCTGAAATTTTTCAGCTTTCTCTGTTTTGGATACAAAAATCATTTAATTTGAAGATGCAATGCTGATAATATTCCCTGTTGAATCTTTAAGTCTTTATCTGTGTTACCTTTACTACATACTAAATCCAAACTGTTCTTTTCAGGAGTGGAGACAAAAAGATCCACTGACCAACATAGTCCAAGGGACATTAAGCTGTTAATGTTTGCTAAGAAACAAGTGAGAAATGGAACATGTTCCTCCATTGCCACTGGTTCAAAGTCCTGGAAGGAAGCCCTTTCCTAATTGCACTCTGGGTGTTCCTACAACTCATGGACTGCAGTGGTTCAAGAAGGACAGTTAGGGATGGGCAATGAATGCTGACATAGTCAGCAATGCACACATCCCAAGAATGAAAAAGAAGAGGCATGATGGGCCTGCATGTCATTTTCTGCCTGTCAATTTTGTGTGTTCTAAGCTTGCACTTGGGAAATTGTACATGGTGTCACATTTGGGGAATTGGGCTGCACTTCTTGCAGAGTCCCTTGTCTAAGGACCTTGAGTAAGCAATTAATGAGTGAGCCTCATATTGGATTTGATGTTAACACCTAGAGAAACAAAAGGCTGGAACGCAAATTGTTGCGGATAGGCTTCCCACCCCCTCAGGCAAATATCCATCCCATAACTGACCAAGAAAATGAGAGGTTTGTTATGGCAGCCACTAAAAAGTCTGATCTGGTGCAGTGACAGAATATAAAGCAAAAAGAAAAGGCCTGACAATTGTATAGCATCCTGATGCCCCAAAGCACAGCCAATGAAGTATTTTGTTTTTGCAGTGTAGTCACTGAGGATGATTTTATCTTTATTTGTAAGTGCTGGGTGGACAAAAGTTTCAGATTTGTCTTTTGGGTATGTTTTCAGGCCCCCCACCCCCACCCCCACCCCCACCCCCACCCCCATATACACTCAGCCTGCAAAATTTTGAGTAAATCTGTTGCTCGCTGCAGAATCCTGTGGGTGGGGTTTAATGTGCCCAAAGCCCTGCAGAGGGAGGTAGTGTGCATATGCATGCTCTGATGCTGCACGTGCGCGTTAGCAGCAGCAGGGGTCTGACAGAAAAGAGAGAGAGCTGTCAGGCCCCTGCTAGTGCAGGCTGCCTGAAGTAGCTCCTCTCCCCGTGCAATCAAGGGGGACCACGGCCTGAGATACAGCTCCTGCCGACCTGCCTGCCAAACCGATCATGGACCCCCCCCCCCCCCCCCCCCCCGGCCACCAATCGCTGCAGTGTGCCAGCAGGCCCCCTCTCCCTCCCCCCCCCCCCCCCCCCCCGCCAATCGCTGCAGGCCCCCTCTGCCCATTAACCTCTCCTCCCATTAGCCCCTCCCCTGGCATTGCCCAGGTGGCAGACTGGCACTGTCCAAGAGGCCCCCTCCCCTTGCCCTTGGGCTCTCCAGGAAGCCTCAATGGCCTACAGTTCCACCAGAGAGGCCAAGTCAACTGCTCCCCATTCATGGGGAGTATATCTATTCCTCGCCAGCGAGAACTTTTCCCAGTGAGGTTATGAAGTGGGCTGAGCCCAGGTGATTGAGCGCTGGGCTTGCTAAGCAGATGTAAAACAGCATTAAAATAAACTTACATACATTAACCATGCTCCACCTTACCGCTGCATCACCCTCGAAAACAGGTGCAATGTGATGGTATAATGGCTTCCACTGTTTTAACATAGGAGGATTCTAACACAGCAAGCTTGCACAAACAGCAATTGTAATGTTGGTGGAGGAATAATTCTTGGCCAGAATTCTTTCCCTGCTGCTTTTTGAAATAAAATTGATATTTTGCACCTACCTGAGAAAGCAGACTCAGTTTTACATTTCATCCAAAAGACGACACCTCCGACACTACAGCACTCCCTCAGTATGGCACTGGAGTATCAGCCAGGTGAACATTATACCAGCTAAGCCATGGCTGACATGCTAACCCTGCAGAGGGAACCCCATGGAGCTGGACAATGGAGAGGAGGCTGGCGTGGATAACTGACTCTGCAAAGAACCCAGCACAAGGAGATGTATTGGACCATAGCCACAGTGGCAGAGAATATCATTGTGGTGCTGTTAGAAGGATGGAAGTTGAACTGGAGGAATTCCAGTAAGGTGTTTAAAGAGAGTTGGGCAGAGGCCTGGTGGATGTCAATAAATATGTTGAGCTTGCAGTGAAATGGAAGACTATATGCGGTCAGTAGTTGGCAAGGCTGGAAGGTTTGGAAATGGGATTTATTTGAGGAGGCTGAAGATGGTGATTTCCAAAGGAATGGTGGTTATGGTCAGCTAGCATGGGAGTCAGTCAGGCAGTGGAGTTTGATGATCAAGCTACAAGGATTGCAAAGAGGTGGATCGGATGGACAAGAAGTTTAGCGGAAAATAGAGGGTAAATTGTGGGAAAAGATGGAAAGAGCGATTTCACACAGGTTATAAAAGGCAATTTTGCCAATAGACTGGAGCTGGTAGCTGCTGAAGGGGAAGGAAGACAGCAGGTGTTTATTTTAATTAAGTTCCTATGGCTCTAGTAATGCTCAATGGTTTATTAGCTGAAGGGCATTACACAGTGAGAATCCATCCATTCGTGTTTAAAATGTTAGGTTCATTGGACTGTTAAATATTTTTCTAAGCTACTGGAGCTGTGAACACTACACAAATTTGTCTTAGTAAATGCACGGTACAGCTGGAAACGTAAAGAAAAGAGTTTTTTGAAAAGTGTACACCTTTGATATATTATCCTTTTGGGAACGTTGAAAATTTGAAATCTGAACAACAAATGCTGAGATCTCCCTGCAGCTCAGGCAGCCTCTGCCGGCAGGGAAACTGGAGACAGATACGTTCTGTGTTGTAAAATGGATTTCTGAAATTTAAAGGGAAGTTTAATGGTGCAGCATGACTTATATTGGCAAGCAATGTATTATGTTAGTACAAACATAAACCTCTCTTCATGTTCTATTTGCAGTGAAGCGATATTTACTGTCGGACAATGTGATTCGTTTGGTGGAGTTTCAACAGAAGAAGGTTGCAATTGCAAACCAAATGTATATTAGTAGAGGTAAGTTGTACCAGCCTTGTGTTTGCCTTTCCCCAATAGAAGTATTTGGTGAAGGTAGTTGAGTGTCTGTCATTGAATGGAATGCTTGTTCAAAGGGGATGTCTGATTTATTATTCAACTTTTAATACTTTGGGCAAGTATTATTACTAAGAATTATTAGTGATAAAGTTATTATGTCATGAACTGTTCATTAAACTCACTGCTTGAAATGGATTTGCATCCTGCCCCTGCCTCTTTTTCATTGTTCTCACAGTTCGTCATTAATTACATGTGGTCCACAGCACCTCCTAAGCTAAGGGGGATTGGGGAAACTAAATACTGTTTTTTACTCCTGATTGCTCTGTCAATAATCCGTGTTGATGTCAGATGTGTTCAGATCAGATTGAGCCCTGGTGGCTTCCATGGTTGGATAGATAGCCTGTTGACAGCTGTGTTGAATATCATTTGGTTGAGGTACAGGAGGGCTGACAGCAGCTGTGAGACATTATCCTGTAAAGAGGCATATATCCAGAAGAATTGAGAAAATCTGTCAGGGGGAAGTAAGTAACCAACTCTGGTTTTAATTAACGTGCAGGAGCTTGGCTCTGCAAATGGATTGAGTAATCATACCTGCCTTTGTGTAGTCTGACCCTTTTTCCAAGGCGTTAGTCTCCTCCAGACGGCTATGTGACTTTTCTCCTTTTTGGACTTTTCACCTCCCTTGAGAGATTAATAAACTTGGTGTACTTGATATGTTGGATTTTTTGCTGAACGTAACAGGAGCCAGGATTTTATCAGCACAGATAATTGCATTTGGCCTGTACAGGGATCGAACCCATGACCTTGGTGTTATTAGCACCACGTTCAAACCATCTGAGCTAACTGGGTGGGCAGATAGTTGTTGTCAGTTCCCCCTAATTTATTGCCTTTGACTGATAATATGGAAAGCAATAGAGTCAACATTAGGTGTTTGTGCTCTGCTTCAACATTTTATTAATCAAACGTTGAAAACATAAGAACCTCAGGAGGGATAACAAAATATTAAATGGAAAAAGGAGAGCTTTTTTTAAATCTGTTCTTGGGATGTGTGCATCACTGGCCAGGCCAGGTTTATTGCCCAGCATTAATTGCCCTTGAGAAGACGGTGGTGCACTGCTTTCTTGAACTGCTTAAGTTCCTCACCCACAGTGCTGTTAGGAAGGGAATTGCAGAATTTTGATCCAATGACAAATGAAGGAACAGCAATATAGTTCCAATTCAGAATGGTGAATGGCTTTGTGGGGAGCTCGCAAAAAGTGGTGGTGTTCCCTTGTCCTTCTTGATAGTGCAGATTGTGGCTTTGGAAGCTGGAAAAGTTAGAATGAGAAGGATTGTTTCCTTTCTCATTAAAGTGTTCTTAATAATCGATTTTGAAAATATATTGATATGCTTTACAGTGCCCTGTGCTGGAAGACCTACTTCCCTATAACATAGTTATAACATTCTCTTCAGATTAATTCCTAAATTCTGTGCTTGGAAACTCAATAATTATATACAGGTGAGTTATCCTCCAACTCTCTAGGTGGGCCACGGTGTGATTCGTCCACCCGCCCTCAGCTGATGGGTTTGAAGGTCCCAGTGCTATACTTAAACACCACTCCAGCACACTCCTATCACTCGCTCCAGCCACTTGTCTTTACCAGACCTTGCAGGAGTCCTGAGGAAAAGGCTAGCAGCCTCAAGGAGAAGTCTGTTCCCCGATTCAACCACCTTCCCTTTGAGCCTATCACTTGGACCTCTACCCACTACACCTGGAGTCTTCATCCATCCTCTTTCAGATAGACACTGGTGTGTGGTAGCAGAGGGGAGACGAGATCCTGTCCTCCTCAATCCTAGGCTCAGTACATAATCGTGACGGTGACATAGGAGGGTCCATGGATCCAGTAGCATGGTACCGTCTATGAAGACCAACTCGATATGGAGATGGTGGGCAGGAACCAATGGAGCAAAGGCTTTGCTGAACTCATCTAGAAGCCTCTGGTCAACTGAGAATCGTAGAATTGCTACAGTGCAGAAAGAGACCATTTGGCCTATCAAGTCTGCACCAAATCTCTAATAAAGCATCTTGCCCACACTGCCCCATCCCTGTACCTCCTTGCATTTACCCTGCTAATCCCTCTAACCTGCATAGGACCATCTTGTGCACAGCACTAATGGGTTTGACGCTGACATGGTTTCCCACTGGCATGGCTTAGGATTGGAAGGCCTGACAGGACACTGATGGACAACTGTTTTAATGAACATTTATGAGATGCAAATGATGTTCACACCACCAGCCAGCAGGAAGAGTGACTCACCATTAATCTGCCATTGGGAGAATTGCAACGTGATTTTACACCGTGGGTTTCCAACGTGTTGGCTGCCCATTGAGGTGGAGGGCGGGCGAGGGTGATTGGGAGAATTCCACGCATGATATATTTCACTTTGCTACTTATTTAAAGTTTACATATTTTTGCTTATCATTTACTTTAAAGACTAGAACCATTTTTTAATTTTACAGATCAATATTTCAACAGCATTGAAGAGAAATTAAAAAACAATGAGTTAATCCTCAAAGATGATTTAAAAAGGTTGTTACATTTGTGCCAAACACCAGCGGAAGTCGAAGTAGCGAAGAATATAATTTACAGGTATGTTACTTAAAAATACTATTACACCCAATAAACATGCATTTTTATTCCTGACTAAGGCAAACAGTTTATATTGAGTTCTATTTAAATTTCCCATTTTCTTACTTCACTTCCTTATTATATTAATGACTTTTAGCCAGTCTTCAGATGTAAAACAAACTCTAAATTCAATCTTAGTGTGAAAATACTCAGCAGGACTGGCAGCATCTGGAAAGAGTGAAATAGAGTGAATGTTTCAGATTGTTCACTCCTTCTAACGAAAGGGAACGACTTGACAATAAAATAAAAGCAAAATACTGCAGTTGCTGGAAATTCTAGATAAACATAACAGACATGGCAGCATTTGTGGAGAGTTGAACACAGTTAACATTTTGAGTCTTTGCAACTTTCCTTCTCTGTTTCTGTATTCACAAGGACTGTCTGATGTGCTGAATATGTCCAGCATTTTTGAATTTGGTATAATTAAAGGTTGATTGGCATGATAAATTGCCCCTTAGTGCCAGGGGGATTAGCAGGGTAAATATGTGGGGTTATGGGGATAGGGCCTGCGTGGGATTGTTTTTGAAGCAGACTCGAATGGGCTGAATTCTCCTCCTTCGCCATAGGGATTCCATGAAATATATTCCACCCTCCTCCCCATCTATCACTTCAATACTTCCTTGCATTATAGCAGTTGCAGTTATGTTCATTAAATATCATACTAATAACTGTAGAAAAATAATGCTACTGCACTATCGTTGGTTTAAATAGGTTAAGCATTTCACTGACAGACTTGAGTTCCGGTCTGGCTATAATGGATGTTCATAGATTTAGCAGGAATTGTAGGCGTTACACTTATTTGTGATGCATGTGGTGCTGTTTAGATGTGTTTAGAATGTAAGGTGCAGTATACGTATTAGTTCATGGAGGCTGTAAGTGAAGGTATACAGGGTGCAGTTTGCTAAAAAGAATTTGATGACTCTTGAGATGATAACTTCTGTTCTGGACACAGTTTCTGCCATAAGTCATCATGGGGCTAGAAAAAAACCCCAGTCTACTGGCATTCAAAATGGATTCTCCCACAGAAAGCAAGCAAACACACAGCTCCCCTCAAAGCCTTCCCGGTCAACTTTCTTTACAAACTGGACAGTACAAATGTTGATTTTTTTTTAATCTGTGGAATATGGGCCAGGCCAACATCCCTCGTTGTCCTTGAACTGAGTGACATTTCATTTAAGAGGGCATTTAAGAATCAACCACCTTGCTATGGCTCCAGAGCCAGAGCAGGTAAGGGGAGGCACATTTCCTGCCCTAAAGGACATTGGGGAACCGGATGGGTTTTTATGACAATTGGCAGTGGTTTCATGGTCATCAGTAGACTTTTAATTCCAGATATTGAATTCAAATTTCACCATCTGCCATGGTGAGTCTTAAATCTGGGCTCCCAAGGGATTAACCTGCGCCTCTGGACTACTTTCCTGGTGGCAATACAACTGCACCATAGCCTCCCCTGTGAGCTTTTAGTGTTGAATCCTCTGTACAGAATGCCTGGCAAATCTTCAGCGATGTTGCTAGGAGCTTTGTTGAAGCAGTAATCCTGCTTACTGACCCGTACGTTTGAACTTCTATGCTCCCGCAGTGAAAGAAGTTAACTTTGCTGCTGAAATCTGCTTGCCTCTCAGCGTCCCCTTTTTTGTCTCATGAAGCAATCATTGCCGTGCTCTCCCATGGAGGTAGAGGTTGGAACTGGTAAAAAAAATTCCTCTCCCTGCACCCGCCCCCCCCCGGCAGGAATGGGGAGGGGAGCTACCAGCTTGTACCCAGTGTAAACCCAGCCCAGCTTACCCCAATCCTCCCTGTCCGCGTTTTACCTGATCGGTAGACCTACTTCTCCTGCAGTACCGACAACAAAAGGTCTATAGATAAAAACTTGTATCTGGACTGGGGGAGTGCGTTGGAAGGTAGGTCTGCTGAGGAGCAGTGGAGGATCTTTAAGGAGATCTTTCTTGGTGCTCAGCAGAAATTTATTCCGATGGTTAAAAAGGACAGTAGGAAGAGAGGTAATAAGCCGTGGATAACGAAGGAGGTGAAGGAAAGTGTTAAATTAAAAGCGGAGGAATTTAGAGTAGCTAAGAGTAGTGGGCGAGAAGAGGATTGGGAAAGGTTTAAATGTCAACAAAGATTGACAAAGAAGTTGATAAAGGAGGGTAGGAGAAGCTATGAGGCTGGGCTAGCACTTAATATAAAAAAGGATAGCAAGAGTTTTTATAAATATATAAAAAGGAAGAGGCTGGCTAGGGTGAACGTTGGTCCTTTAGAGGATGAGAAAGGGGAGCTAGTGGTAGGGGATGGGGATATGGCTAAGGTCTTGAATAACTTTTTTGTTTCTGTCTTCACGGAGGAGGACGTGAATAATTTGCCGGGTGTTAGCGATGGAAAGGTGGTAGGACTGGAGGGTCTTAATGACATTACTGTTACTAGAGAGGTGGTGCTCGACAGACTGGAGGGGCTGATTGTGGACAAGTCCCCAGGACCGGATAGAATGCATCCGAGGGTTCTGAAAGAAATGGCGGAGGTGATAGTGGATGCCTTGGTGGTTATTTTCCAGACGTCGCTGGATTCCGGGGAAGTGCCGGAAGATTGGAAAACGGCTAATGTTACGCCGTTGTTTAAGAAGGGTGCCAGGCAAAAGGCGGGGAATTATAGGCCGGTTAGTTTAACGTCTGTGGTAGGTAAAATGTTAGAATCCGTCATTAAGCAGGAAATTGCGAGGCATCTTGAAGGGAATTGCTTGATAGGGCGGACGCAACACGGTTTCATTAAAGGGAAGTCGTGTCTGACAAATTTACTGGAGTTCTATGAGGATGTGTCTAGGGCAGTGGATAGAGGAGAGCCGGTGGATGTGGTCTTTCTGGATTTTCAGAAGGCGTTTGACAAGGTACCTCACAAGAGGTTATTGCAGAAGGTCAGGGGACATGGAGTTGGGGGTAGGGTGTTAGCGTGGATAGAGGATTGGTTGTCAAATAGGAGGCAGAGAGTGGGGGTCAATGGGTGCTATTCGGATTGGCGGTTGGTGACTAGTGGGGTGCCCCAGGGGTCGGTGCTGGGGCCTCAGCTATTTACCATTTATATAGATGATCTGGAGGAGGGAACCGAGTGCAGGGTGTCGAAATTTGCTGATGACACCAAGATTGGGGGAAAGGCAAATTGTGCGGAGGGTGTGGAGAGTCTGCAGAAGGATCTAGATAGGCTGGGCGAATGGGCCAGGAAATGGCAAATGGAATTTAATGTTGGCAAGTGTGAGGTGGTCCACTTTGGTAGGAAGAATGGTAGGAAGGACTATTACTTACGTGGCGAAAAACTGCAGCAGGCGACGGTGCAGAGGGACCTCGGGGTCCTTGTGCATGAGTCGCAAAAACCCAGCTTGCAGGTGCAGCAGGTGGTCAGGAAGGCGAATGGGATGCTGGCCTTCATAGCGAGGGGGATTGAATATAAAAGTAGGGAGGTCTTGCTGCAGCTGTATAGGGCATTGGTGAGGCCGCAGCTGGAGTACTGTGTGCAGTTTTGGGCGCCGCACCTGCGCAAGGATATTTTGGCCCTGGAGGGAGTGCAGAGGAGGTTTACTAGGCTGATACCGGAGTTGAGGGGATTGAGCTATGAGGAGAGGCTGAATAAACTAGGCTTGTACTCGTTAGAGTTTAGAAGAATGAGGGGAGATCTCATTGAGACGTATAAGATGATGAATGGGATGGATAGGATAGAGGTGGAGAGACTCTTCCCGCTCAAAAAAGACAGTAGGACTAGGGGGCACAGCCTCAAGATAAAGGGGAGGCGGTTTAGAACGGAGTTGAGGAGGAACTTCTTCACTCAAAGGGTGGTGAATCTCTGGAATTCTCTGCCCGTTGAAGTGGTGGAGGCTGCCTCGCTAAATATTTTTAAGAAGCGGGTTGATGGGTTCTTGATAAGAGAGGGGATTAAGGGTTATGGGGAGAGGGCGGGAAAGTGGAACTGAGCCACAACAGATCAGCCATGATCTTATTGAATGGCGGGGCAGGCTCGAAGGGCTAGATGGCCTACTCCTGCTCCTATTTCTTATGTTCTTATGTTCTTATGAATATGGCCACATAACTGTGGATTTGTCATAAACACTCAACCAATCATTAATTGCCTTTTGTGATAAGAAAATGTAAAATATTATTTGGAACATACAAATTCCTCAGCTATCTATTCACTTCTTTGATTTTCTGGGAGACAGCAAAGAAAAATATTTTCCTACACTGTTTAATATTGTCCGCTCATGGAATCATTGCTACATTGGTGTTCAGACAGTCTTGCCATTGTGCAGATAGAAGAATGGTGATGTAAAATGGATTAATTGAATTTTTCTCTGCGTTTGGCACAACAGTTGCCAACGGGTAATTAGTAATTTAATTCCAATCATGGACACTGCTTTCATTTTGTATAATTTACTGACATTAATATCACAATTAGGGCGGCATGGGAGCACAGTGGTTAGCACTGCTGCTTCACAGCACCAGCAATCCGGGGTTTGATTCCCAGCTTGGGTCACTGTCTATGTGGAGTTTGCATATTCTCCCCCTGTCTGCCTGGGTTTCCTTCGGGTGCTCTGGTTTCCTCCCACAATCTGAAAGAAATGCTGGTTAGGTGCATTGGCCATGCTAAATTCTCCCTCACTGTACCTGAACAGACACTGGACTGTGACGACTAGGGAATTTCACAGTAACTTCATTACAGTGTTAATGTAAGCCTTATTTGTGACTAATAAATAAACTTTAAAGTGCAGTACTCTTCTTGTTTGTCTATAGATACCATGCTGAGAATAGAAATATGGCATTTGGGGAATTCAAGTTTGGTCCTCTATTTATAAGACTGTGTTATGAGCTGGGCTTAGAAGACACTGCAGAAGAGATGGTGAAAGACCAGGTAAAGTTTTCCTGACGAGGATCGATAGAGTTTTGTTTGAAATGAATATCGAGGGAAATAGAGAAAAGGGAGGGGGGGGGTGAAACGGAATTGAACACACCTTTCCTAAAGATGAGTCTTCCGAGAGTCTTTGGAACAGTTGTTAGAGCATATTTACTGGCAAAATTCTTTCATATTCAAAAGAAAAACTCTTTCCAAAAGTTAATTACAATGTTAATACCAAGTGTGAATGTGTGTGCAATATAATATATATAAGTAAACTTAAACTTGTATGCATATAATGTTTATTTTCTTGTATGTCTACTGTTAAATTTGTTTGGTAATCAAAGCCCAGAGCTAACACTTTTGTTCTAATGTACCTGAAAGATGGAAGGAGGATTTGTAGAAGCACTGATCGAGATTAAAACAATCTTGATCCACCTTTGCATCTGGTGTGTCCAAACCGTCAGGATAATAAATTAAAAATGTCATTGTTGTTATCAAACTGGCCTACAGAATGGGGCATGATCGTATAATAATAATGTATCTGGATCAGTGCTCACCTCATCCAGGAACATGAGTTAAAATCCCTGCATGGTGGTGAGAGAATTTGAAGGTTTATAACAATTTATAACAAAGAAAAAGTCTAGAATTTAAGAACTGGTATTGGGAAAGTGATCGTAAAACTGTTGGACTTATGAAGTATGCATTAGGAGCAGGAGTCGGCCACTCGGCCCTCTGAACTTGCTCCACCAGTCAATATGACCACGGCAGAGCTGATTGTAATCTTTCACCCCCTTGTTAATCAAGAGTTTATCTCGTCCTGAATAAAAATATTCAAAGACTCTACTTCCACCGTCGTTTGAAGAAGAGAGTTCCAAAGACTCTGAGAAAATAATTTCTCCTCATCTCTGTCTTAATCGAGTGACTCCTTATTTTTTAAACAGTGACCCAACTGGTCGCTCATCCCCTTCAGGAAAAGAAACCTGTTGTCCTCACCTGGTCTGGCCACTCAGTTATGGCAAACTGCTCCATGAATTTCATTTCAGAATAAAGGCCCACTACCAACTTCACAGGGCAAGTAGAGACGGAATCTCAATGCTAGCCTTACCTGCAAAACCAACAGTCCAACACAGTTTAATATTGTGAAACAGGCTTCTTGTGCGAGACCCTTAACTGATTGCCTGCTGTTACCACTAATCATGATGTGGAGATGCCAGCATTGGACTAGGGTAAACACAAAGCCCTGAAAGCTAGTGGCGTTTGCTACCAAATAAACCTGTTGGACTTTAACCTGGTGTTGTGAGACATCTTACTGTGATTACCACTAATGACAGACCTGGAACCAATTGCCTTGTGTCCGTTCCAGGCACAACCCATAGTTGGGTGTATTTTGTACATCAACATTAAGAATTTTATTTATGCAACATAATTCTTTCTGTATGAAACGCTTTCAAACTTTTAAGAGATCTGATAAGTGACTGTACAGACACGAGATATTTTCTTTCTCAATTAGCTTCATTCCCATTCCTTCTGACCAACTTCCCTCAATTGGAGAAACATGTTTAGCAAATGATGATTCGTTGTTCTCCGGGAGCATAAAGCTGTAGGAGGAAAGCCTGCTTTGAAATATAGCAGGAGCTTGAATTTATAAAGTGTCTTTAATGTAGTCTAACGTCCCAAGGCGTTTCTATGGGTGTCAGTGGGGTGTTTGCACTGCCTGTTCCCAAAGTGCAAATCTCCCATCGCTGATGGCAACACTATTGTAACTCTGCCAGATTCACTAGGGCTGACATCCTGAAAAACCTGCTAAAAACCATAGCTTTCCTACGTGCTAATCTTGCTGAATGTGGCAGGTTTGCCCTGGGCTTGCTGCTTGCCGCACAAGACCTGTCCTTCAGTAATTTGCAGTGAAATTGTCCCGCTGGCATCAATACAAAAGCATGTTCAATATAGTCTACTTTGCCGTCAGTCGATTTGTTCAAAACAATCCAACTCTCAGCAATGTTGAAGTCACTGCTATTTTAATTGGCAATCAAGCCTTTAACCCCAATTATTGATATTTGGTTCAGAACAATTCACACTTTTAAATGAATGTTAATTTACCTTTCCACACACATTTACATGGGATAAAAAGTTGTTGAGCAATCTCTTCTAAATATTTTCCTTGAGATTAAACTGAATATTGGTTCATTATGTCATGATTTTTGTTGGTTTTAATGTTTTCTTTGACCTGTGTATAATTTCCTTGTCAACCAGCTTCCTATTGTACTAATGTACATAGACCTTGATAAGAAGAAACTGCTAACGTTGCCCCCACCCCCGCCATTTCCCTTAATCCCTTTAGCCCCAGGATCTATATCTAATTTCTTACAGAAATCACACATTTTGGCTGAACTACTTTCTGTGGTAATGAATTCCACAGATTCACCACCCTGTGGGTGAAGAAATTTCTCCTCATCTCAGTCCTAAAAGGTATACCCCTTATCCTCAAACTGTGACCCCATTGTTCTGGACTTCCCCACCATCGGGAACATTCTTTCTGAATCTACCCTGTCTAACCCTGTTAGAATTCTATAAGTTTCTATGAGATCCACCTTCACTCTTCTAAACTCCAATGAGTTAATCCTAACCAACTTGGTCTCTCCTCATATGACAGACCTGCCATCCCAGGAAGCCGTCTGATAAACCTTTGCTGTACCTCATTTTTAGCAAGGACATCCTTTCTCGGATAAGGACACCAAAACTGCACACAACACTCAAGGCGTGGCCTCACCAATGCCCTATACGATTGCAGCAAAACATCTCTATCCCTATTCGCAAATCCTCTTGCTATGAAGGGCAACTTACCATTTGCCTTCTTTACTGCCTGTTGTTTCTGCGCGTGTACTTTCAGTGACTGATGCATGTGAATACCAAGGTCTTGCTGAGTATCCACCTCTCTCAATTTACACCCATTCAAATAATAATTTGCCTTTCTCTTATTGCTACCAAAGTGGATAACGTCACATTTATCCACATTATACTGCATCTGCCATGCAGATGATCTTTCACTTAGTCCGTCCAAATCACGCTGAAGCATCTCTGCATCCTCCTCACAGCTCACCCTCCCATCCAAATTTGTATCATCCACAAATTTGGAGATAATACATTTAGTTCCTCCTTCCAAATCATTAATATGTAATGTGAATAGTTGGGTCCTAACACAGATCCCCATGGAATGTCGCTAATCAGTGTCTGCCAATGGGAAAAAGACACATTTATGTCAGTTCTTTGCTTTCTCTCTGCTAACCAGCTTTCTATCCATCTCAAGACACTACCTGCAAACCCATGCACTTTAACTTTACAGAGTAGTCTGCTAAGTTGAAAGCCTTTTGAAAATCTAAATAAGCCATATCCACTGGCTCTCCCTGGCCAATTCTGCGGTTACATCCTCAAAGAATTCCAATAGATTCGTCAAGCATCATTTCTCCTTTGTTAATCCATGTTGACGTTGTCTGATTACACCTTTGCTTTCCAAATGCTGTGCTATGATATCCTTGATAATGGACTCGAGCAGCTTCCCCAGTATTAACTCTCTGGCTCTCTGGTCTATTGTTCCCTGTTTTCTCTCTACCTCCCTTTTTTGAATAGCGGGCTTATATTAGCTACCTTCCAATCTGTAGGAACCAGTCCAGGGTCCAAAGAATTTGGAAAATGACCACCACTGAATCTACTATTTCTAGAACCACTTCCTTAAATACGCTGGGATGAAGATTATCAGGACCTAGCGATTTATCCACCTTCAATCCTATCATTTTCCCCAAAACCATTTTTCTACTAATGCTGGTTTCCTTCAGCTCCTCACTAAAACTTGTTTCTATCAGAACTTCTGGTACATTGTTCATGTCTTTCTTTATGAAGACAGAAGCAAGGTATGAATTTAGTTCTTCAGCCATTTCTTTGTCCCCCATTAAGAATTCTCCCATTTCTGACTGTAAGGGGCCTGTCAATCCTTTTTTCTTTACATTCCTTTGGAAATTTTTACAGTCAGTTTTTATATTCCCCGCTTCCTTACTTTCATACTCCTTTGTTATCAATCCCTTGGTCATTCTTTGCTGCATTTTAAACTGCCCCCAATCCTCAGGTCTATTGCTTTCTCTTGCCAATTTGTATGCTGCTTCTTTGAATCTAATACTGTCTCTACTTTCTCTTGTAAGCCATGGTTTGGCCACAGTTCCCTTTCCACTCTTGCGCCAAACAGGAATAAACAACTTTTGGAGTTCACCTATTTGTTCCTTGAATGCCTGCCATTGCCTGTCCATTGTGCTTCCTTTCAGTAGTGTTTCCCAGCCCATCATGGCCAATTCAAGTCTCATACCATCAGAGCTACCTTTATTGCGATTCAGGACGCTGGTCTCAGAATCAACTGCATCACTATCCACCTTATCAAAGAATTCTATCATGGCACAGAATTCTGTTATATAACCCATGATCTGAACATTGTCTTTGTTGATGC
Source organism: Carcharhinus amblyrhynchos (assembly GCF_965287045.1). NCBI lineage: Eukaryota > Metazoa > Chordata > Chondrichthyes > Carcharhiniformes > Carcharhinidae > Carcharhinus > Carcharhinus amblyrhynchos. The sequence goes on from NC_137328.1 coordinate 95,933,628, forward strand.
TGTTTGACCTGCTGTGAGTTCCCAGGTATTTCTGTTTGAGCTGTATTATACTATGGGTTTATTTTTGCAGAGGGCTGTCAACAGTATCATTACAAATTAATTGATTACTGGGAGAAAATAAAGTTTTAGTAAGTATATTTTCGGATATCTTGCAGTAAATCAGTGAAATTGAGCTGACGGTACATACAAAGCAGCACAAGGTTATTTGATGCTCCATGGTTACTGCATGCACTGGATTGTAATTGAACAGAATGTTATTATCTGATTCCTAGCCTTCAAGCCTAAATCAATTTAGATTCCAGTTTCCATCCCTCGCACCCTCCAGCAACAGAATTATCGAGACTTTCTAGCAGACTTCCCACTAGGTGGCAGTTTAATTCATAATTGAAGCATAGCCTCTGATCTCATTGTTCCAGTTTAATTCCATTTCATCAGCACTCCATACAGACACACACACACTTAAAAAGAACAAATTCTAATATACCGCATGTGTGGTCTCCCTAGAGTACTGTGTAAAGAATAATAAAAGGCAGACTGTGAATTACCAGACGATTGAACAGTTCTGATAATATCATTAAATGTGAAAGTAGCTCATTTGCGTCTTAAGAATTTTAATGCAAATAGAATTTCATTTCTTTTGAATGTTTATGCAACAAACCTGCTCAGCAAGACGGGCAAATTGGCATAGGTGAAGGTTTCAGAGAGATTACTGCAAGGCATCTGAGTCAAGACAAAGGAGTCAGATTGGCACAGCAGCCTTGATAAATCTTCACAGACATGAGCTGTTCACATCTACTGCTAGTGGAAGGTTCTGTACCTCCAGAGAGATGAAATGATCTATCTTTCATGTGAAAGTAAAACATCTGTCTGCCCAGTTGGTCGGGAAATGAGCCACAAACAAAGAATAGAATTGTGGAATCCCTACAATGCAGAAGGAGGCCATTCAGCTCATCAAGCTGGCTCCAACAACAATCCCACCCAGACCCTATCGCTTTAACCCCACATATTTACCTTGCTGATCCTCCTGACACTAAGGACAACTTAGTATGGCCAATCCACCTAATCTACACATTCTTTGGATTGAGAGAAAACCAGAACACCCAAAAGAAAGCCATGCAGACACAGAGCGAGACAGTCTCCCAAGGCCAGAACTGAACCTGGGTCCCAGGTGCTGTGTGGCAGTAGTGCTAACCACTGTGCTGCCCCAAAGAATGTCATCTGTAGCTGAGCAACCTCTTAGAAGCAAATTAAATTTTGACATGGGGTTCTGCTGTATTATAAAGAAACCACATCAATTATTTTGAAATAAAATTCAGAAGATACCAAAATTCATTAGAAACCAGCAAGAAATAGATGCTTTAATGATTCGGTGCATAAAATTAATTCCTGGCAGTTTGGCACACAGTCATACCTAGCAGAAAGGAAGATGGTTGTCGTTGTTGGAGGTCAATCTTTTCAGTCCCAGGACATTTCTACAAGAGTTCCTCAAGGTTGTGTCCTAGGCCCAACCATCTTCACGTGCTTCACCAATGACCTTCCTTCGCACAAAATCAGAAGTACGGATGTATGATTGCTGATGGAAGTGAATATTCAGGCCTGGATCACAGAGGCGGAAAATTTTCCTGACACCGCAAACCCAACTCAGAAGAAACTTCCAGAATGGTCCAATTCTTGTTCAAGGGGTGATTGGCAGGCGCATGCTGAAATCAGTTCCACTCTCCCCGGAAACATTATGGGGGCTGTAGACCTATAGGAGCTGCTGAGTGTCAAGCAGGCAGTTGAAAAGATCCATCTCAGTCCTTTGGGATTTTGTCTCAGTTATAATAACAGTAAAATAGAAAAAAGCCCTCCAGCCCTTCCACATCACACCCCCATACATTTCCCATACCTCATCCATGCCAATATATACTATGCTACCTCACTCCCATGGCCCTTCATAGCTCTTATGCCAACTTAATGCTAACCTACAATTCCCTCATCCCTTTGTAGCCCATATACCAACCTAGTGCCAGCTCATGCCCCTCACCCACCAGCCTTTGTACTTACATCCTCTATGCCTACTCATTCAGTATCCACTATGGGCAGGTCTCAGGAGCCGTGCTGAGATTAAATAAAATGAAGTTCCCAGTGTCTATTACAGACTTCATTATGTTAAAGAAACAATCTTACTGATAAGAAACTAGTCAATGCATTTAAATTCCTTTGAGAACTTAATTCAGTATAAAAACAAACATATGTATTTGTAGCCCAAGGATAGTTAACCTTTATAACCTTTATGTCAAAATGAATTTACAGGCCATTAACCATGATAATGACAGGTTGTGGAAGCAGTCATGCAATATTCATCCTATAAATATAAGCCACAGGTTTCTGTCAATAATCATGTTTGAAATTGTGAGCACTGTTTTCAACTCAAAGGTGCTTGGTTTTTTTTATTCAAAATTTAAAGAGCTGGGAATTCAAATAACCTGACAGCTTGACAGTTCCACAGAGCTTATCTTTTTTTAAGCAGATTAATATCTACTTTTAACAATCCCAAATGAATACCCATCCTCCTCCAGAAGAGTACATGATTTCTGCAGAGAACTCTGGTAGCTTTCAACAGTTCCCTCACATTCGTAAATCCCACTGATTGCATTTCAGAAACATTGGTGACGAAAATTGCTTTGGAATGAAGGCAGCTTTGCTGCACTTTTAAAAATATATACCAGTGATAAGAAGAGAAAGTCTGCTATGGTCTGCCATGCTTTTAAAAAAAGAGAAAGTCTGCCATGGATATCTAAGGAAATAAAGGAAGGTATCAAATTGAAAAAATGTGTACGAAGTGGCAAAGATTAGTGGGAACCTAGAGGATTGGGAAATCTTTATAGATCGGCAGAAAGCCATGAAAAAAGCTATAAAGAATGGTAAGGTGGATTATGAGAGTAAACTAACTCAGAATATAAAAACAGATAGCAAAAGTTTCAACAAATAATATAAAACAAAAAAAGTGGCAAAAGCAAACATTGGTCCTTTAGAGGATGAGAATAAGGATATAATAACTGGAAATGAGAAAATGGCTGAGGCATTGAACAGATATTTTGTGTTGGTCTTCACAGTGGAAGACACAAATAACATGCTAAAAATTGATGACAGGAAGGCTATGGCAGGTAAGAACCTAGAAACTATCATTATCATGAAAGAGGTAGTGTTGGGCAAGTTAATGGGGCTAAAGATAGACAAGTCTTCTAGTCCTGCTGGAATGCAGCCCAGGGTACTAAAAGAGAAGGCAGGAGAAATAGCAAAAGTACTAGTGATAATTTATCAAAATTCGCTGGACTCTGGAGTGGTTCCCGCAGATCGGAAAACAGTGAATGTGACACCACTGTTTAAAAAAGGAGGTAGACTAAAGGCAGGTAACTATAGGACGGTTAGTTTAACTTCTGTAATAGTGAACATGCTTGAATCTATCATCAAAAAAGAAATAACAAGACATCTGGATATAAATTATCCCATTGGTAAGACACAGCCTGGATTCATGAAGGGCAGGTCATTTTTGACTAATTTGGTGGAATTCTTTGAGAACATTACATTGCAGTGGACAATGGGGAACCTGTGGATGTGGTGTATCTGGATTTCCAGAAGGCATTTGACAGAGTGCCACACCAAAGACTGCTACATAAGATAAAGGTGCACAGTGTTACGGGTAATGTATTAGCATGGATAGAGGATTGGTTAACTAACAGAAAGCAAAGAGTGCGGGTAAATGGGTGTTTTTTATACATTTCTATAAGATCTCCCCTCATTTGTTGGTGATCAGTGATGAGTGGTGTGCCTCAGGGATCAGTGTGGGGACCGCAATTGTTTATGATTTACATAAATGATTTGGAATTGGGGACCAAGTGTAGTGTGTCAAAATTCGCAGATGGGTGGAAGAGCAAAGTGCAGAGGACACTGAAAGTCTGCAAAGGGATATAGATAATCTAAATGAGTGGGCGAGGGTCTGGCCAATGGAGTACGATGTTGCTAAATGTGAGGTCATCCATTTTGGTAGGAATAACTGCAAAATGGACTATTTTATCAAAATGATAAAAAATTGCAGCATACTGCTGTGCAAAGGGACCAGGGTGTCCTTGTGCAGGAATTTCAAGGAGTTGGTTTGCAGGCGCAGCAGGTAATTAAGAAGGCAAATGGAATTTTGTCCTTCATTGCTCGAGGGATGGAGTTTAAAAACCCCCACCAAAATTATGTTGCAGCTGTATAAGGTGCTCATGAGGCCAGTACCTGGAGTACTGTGTATAGTTTTGGTCTCCTTACTTAAGAAAGGATATACTGGCACTGGAGGGGATGCAGAGGAGATTCACTAGTTTGACTCCGGAGTTGAGAGGGTTGGCTTATGAGGAGAGACTGAGTAGAATGGGGCTATACTCATTGGAATTCAGACAAATGAGAGGAGATCTTATAGGAATGTATAAAATTATGAAGGGAATAGACAAGATAGAAGCAGGGAAGTTGTTTCCATCAGTGGGTGAAACTAGAACTAGGGGGCATAACCTCAAAATAAGGGGAAGCAGATTTGGGACTGAGTTGAGAAGGAACTTCTTCACACAAAGCGTTGTGAATCTGTGGCATTCCCTGCCCAGTGAAGCAGTTGAGGCTACCTTATTGAATGTTTTTAAGGCAAGATTAGATAAATTTTTGAACAGTAAAAGAATTAAGGATTATGGTGAACGGGCGGGTAAGTGGAGCTGAGTCCACAAAAAGATCAGCCATGATTTTATTGAATGAAGGAGTAGGCTCGAGGGGCCAGATGGCCTACTCCTGCTCCTAGTTCTTATGTGTTGCTGCCTCTGTGAAATGCAGACAAAGGTCCTGCCCCCACTCCCAACCCCACACTCCCATCTTGGCAAAAATGGTGGATGCTAGATAGAGGGGCAGGATTTCTGGATTTGGGGCTCCAGCGCCATTTTTGCTAAGGTGAGGAGTTCTTTTGTCTCTTCAGCTGCTGAAACAATCTGTGCCTGCATGCAGCAAGACCTAGCCAACTTTCAGACCTGGGCTGAAAAAATGATAAGCAACATGGGTGCCATACAAGTGCCGAGCAATGATCCTTGCCAGCAAGGGAGAATTTAGTCATCTCCTCTTGACATTCAGGCATTACTGAAACCCCACCATCAATATCCTGGGGGATACCAATGGCCAGCTACATAAAAAACCATAGCTAGAAGAGCACATCAGAGGCTGGGAATTCTGCAAGAAGTAACTCATTCTGACTTTCCAAAGTCTGTTCACTGTCTACAAAGCGCAAGCCTGGAATGTGATTAAATAATTCCTACTTGCCTGGATCAGTACAGCTCAAACAACACTTCAAGAAGCTTGACAGCATCCAGAACAAAGCAGCAAGCTTGATTGACACACCATCCACTGCCTTAAAAATTCACCCCCTCCACCACTACAATGCAGCAACAGCATTGTATACCGTCTACAATATGCACTGCAACAATTCACCAAGGTTCCATCGACAGTACCTTCCAAATCTATGACCTCTCTCGCTTAGAAAAACATGGGAAACGGATGCATGGGATCACCACCACTTTTGAAAGCTCCCCTCCAAATCTCACACCATCCTGACTTGGGACTATATTGCTCTTACTTCACTGTGGTTGAGTCAAAATCTGGAAACTTCCCCACAGCACTGTGGGTGTACCTTAATCAGGTGGACTGTGGCAGTTCAAGAAAGTAGTGCACCACAACCCTTCTCCTGGGCAATTGGAAATGGATAATAACACTGGCCGTGCTGCGATACCCACATAAATTAATTGAAGTCAAATAGACCAAGGAGATTTCTTGTCTAAACATAAACGATAATTTTTGGAATGTTATATTTAAAGTGCAAGATTAAATTATGTTGATTGACAAAAGTCACATTTGTGAAGTGCTTTTTCCTGAATGGTTGAAAATTCAAACATACTCCTTATCAGAAGAACTTACAAGTACTTAAATTTTGTTTCCCCCTTTATACCACAGAAAATTATCTATGATAGAATTTGAATTGATTAATTTCTGTGTTATATAATCCTGTATTTTGAACAAATTTATTTAATCATGTTACTAATTTCTGAAATAAATAGGCATCTTGTGCGGTTGGAATAATATGTTGCACCAAACATTAAGCCTGCATATTTTGTTGCAAGATAAATGGATAACTTAAGTGCCAGAGAACCTGACGTTACAATAGAGGTTGGTTAATTGACGCATGGAGCTGCTCCCTTCATGACCACATAGTGTTGTATTTTGTTGGATACTGTACACCTCGTTTCTTACCCATGCCGGCCTGTTCAATCAATTGTACGTACTTGAGTTGATGAAACGTTTGAAATTTGAGCATGATTTTAATACAAGTTGAAATGGAATTTAATTTAAAATGCAAAACAATCTTCTGGAATGAAGTTTAAAGTTTATTTATTTGTGTTTTTGCATTAATACTGCAATGAAGTTATTGTGAAAATGCCCTAGTCGCCACACTCCGGTACCTGTTCAGATATACGGAGGGGGAATTTAGCATGGACAATGCACCTAACCAGCATGTCTTTCGGACTGTGGGTGGAAACCAGACCACCTGGAGGAAACCCATGCAGACACAGTGAAAACGTGCAAACTCCACACAGACAGTGACCCAAGCCAGCAATCAAACCTGGGTCCCTGGCACTGCGAGGCAGCAGTGTTTCCAATGTTTTTGGAAGAATATATTTAAATCCTCACGGTATTGCTTCTCCATCTTTTATTAGCTGTTTACTAATGATTACTGTATGATTCTTTTTGAAGTCAGTCATAGCTATATGAATTTCCTGCCCTTCCTCCAAAACCACCTCCTTAGGGTTGGGAAAATTCTGCTCAATATGTGCCCATAATTTAATTCTTCTCGTGACGAATAAACTTCACTTTTTTTGACTGTAGAAGCTGAAGGGTTTCTTCTCTGATTCAACTTCTTTCAACATTGTTATGGATATGCTGTTTATGAAGGAAAGCTATGAGCGTAAGTGAACTTTGACAAACCAGAATACTTTATAATGTGTGCTGATCAAAGATTTTTATTGTTGAACATGAGTGATTGTTTCTTCATTGGCCTTATTCTGTGGTAGTGAGAGACCCAGGAAAGTGCAGATGTGTTTTCAAATTATTGGAAACTTGTGCCCATAATTATCTAACTGGTGCCTGACCATGGAATCATCCTTGTATATCAACAATCATAATGATACAGTCACAAATCATTACACTCCTGAAGGCATAGTGGAGTGATTTACAATTTTCAAAGCATCCAAGTAATGAATTGATTATTGTATGTAAAGTGATATGGACATTTCAGCAAATTGTGAGAAAGAGGAGGAGCATGTTAAAGCTATCTAAGTGATTGTTTACCAGAGCATGAGTTATGTAACTTTACCAAGTACGGTTTTGTAAACCTTCCTGTGGTAATAGCATCTACTGGAAACCAATCTATACTTCAGTAATCCTGGAAATAGACTCATGTCAAAGCTCTTCATTTTGCACTCATCAGGATATTTGCTAGAATACCAAAGACTATTAATACCGAGTATCCTGGTGAGTACAAGATGAAAAACTTCAGCATGTCCCTTTTTTCAGCGATGCTCAGTTTCTGTACTAACAACTATTTAAATTTATAGTTGTTTCTGATCTGTTAACTTGTCCTGTCCCAATACCTGATGAAAAACGTCCCAAATTTCTTTCGATTACAAACATTTATAATCTAAAAGTTATTATTTGTTTAAGGGAAAAATTAAACCCAACAGATGTTGCAAATCAAGTAGTCATTAAGGAAGAATTTGCATTTATAAAGTGTCTTATTATATTATTGGGATATCCGTACGTGCTTACTGGCCCATTGAGGTTTTTAATGTGTAATAACCGTTATGAAGGCAAACATGGCAACCATATTGCTCTCATAAATAATAAATCAGTTGAATGAACTTAATTGGCAATATTTTCTGAGGGTAGAATGCTGGACGGGGTACTGGGAGAACTCTTTGCACTTGCTGGATGAGTCTTGGGATATTTAACATCTAATTGAATGAATGCAACAGATAGATGGTAGTTTGGTTTTGTGCTTCATCTGAAAGACATGAATAAGTTTTTTCATTTATTTGTGTCACAAGTAGGCTTACATTAACACTGCAATGAAGTCACAGTGAAAATTCCCTCATTGCCACACTTCGGCACCTGTTCGGATGTACTAAGGGAGAATTTAGCATGGCCAATGCACCTAACCTGCACGACGTTCGGACTGTGGGAAGAAACCGGAGTGCCTGGAGGAAATCCACACACACACTGGCAGAACGTCCAGACTCTACACAGACAGTGACCCAGGGCAGGAACTGAACCCAGGTCCCTGACACTGTGCGGCAGCAGTGCTAACCACTGTGTTGCCATGCCACCCTGAATAATACAGCACTCCAACTCTCAGTCTTTTATTGTACTGAAGTCTCTGCCTAGATTACACCTGGAAAAAAGTAGATTGCACACAACCAGATACAGAGAGTAAGGAGAACGTTGTGGGATTTTAGGTAATATCAGAGAATGAGGCATGTTTAATCCTGCGGGGTAATTACTATTGGTATAATGCATAATGATAATGTGATTACTTCAAATTGAAGTGCCAATTAAATTATATGTCATGCCAGTGTTAATTCAATAATTTCTGTCTTTGCTCTTTGATATGGTGCTGTTATTATTCAGTGTTAAATTTTATTTGATTAGGTGCTTTGGGAGTTCTTCTAGAAATGAAAAATCAAGGAATAAAATTTAGTAAAGACACTTACACGCTGGCATTTGCTGTCTGCTACAAAATGGTAAGTGATTTTTAAACATGTCAAGCTTTAAGTTTGTTTGACAGTTCTCCACTAATGCTAATAAACATATTTATACCTTGGTTTATCTGTGTCAACTGAAGCTGTAGATAGAGGCACTGGAAGAAAGCCATCACTCCTAAAGATCTGAATGCAGAGAATTTGGTCAATAAACAGAAAGCATTCTCATGCACAGCCTGTGTAAAAGCAAATGAAGAAACAACTGAAACCTGTTAATGCCCTGACCATGTGTGGGGATGTTGTTATTAAACAATGCTCATTCATTCATCTTGGTTTCCTCTTAGTAGCCTGTGAATAGTGGAGGGCTGTGCGTAACTATGGACTTGTACTCTAGTCATAGGCACTTCCCTGTTGGTATGTAAGGAATAAAATTGGGACATGGAGAGAAAAGGTAGAAGGGATGTGGGCTATATAAATACCCGATGAGTACTTTATACCAAGAGACTTAGTCACTTATATGGCAAAAAATCTTACTGCTCTGTTGCAAACATCTAGATCTTCTACAAAGACTCTAATCTGTAAATCTATAACCCTGGTTTAAGCTCTAACTGTAAGCCATTTTCGACTTGAATCATCTACCCGAACAAATACAAGTCTAAGAAGTATCTACCCGAACAAATACAAGTTTAACTTAACATTTCATTATAAGGTACACAGTGTGTGTTAATTGGGTACGTGGATCAACACTTGAAGTGCTGTACCTTGCAAGGCTACGGGCCTGGTACCGGAAGATGGGATTAGAATGGGTGGCTAGTTATTTTATTTTTTAGTTTTCAGCCAGCACAGATGAAAGGGGCTGAATGGCCTCTTTCTGCACTGTAACCTTTCTATAGTCCTTAGACTGACTGCATGCATTTTGATAGGCTTGAATATACCATATTCAACGCATTATCAACACATTTTTAATTTGTTGCCAGGACATTAATCTAGTGTAGCAATTGGGGGAGGCAATTGCCTCATGGTATTATCGCTAGACTATTAATTTAGAAACTCAGCTAATGTTCTGGGGATCCGGGTTTGAATCCTACCACGGCAGAAGGTGGAATTTGAATTCAATTTTAAAAAATCTGGAATTAAGAATCTACTGATGATCATGACCATTGTTGATTGTCAGAAAAACACATCTGGTTCATTAATGTTCTTTAGGGAAGGAAATCTGCCATCCTTACCTGGTTCCAGAGCCACAGCAATATGGTTGGCTTTCAACTGCCCTCTGAACAAGAACAACTAGGGATGGGCAGTAAATGCTGGCAAGCTAGCAACACCATGTCCCACAGATTATGTTTTTAAAAATCCAGTGAGTGATTTCAATAAGGTATGGTAGATTCCACCAAGGCTGTACCATTATTTTCTCCTTGAGAATGAACCTATGTTACTACTTCTATTCCTCTACTAATTTCCCATATTGTTTAATTATATTCTTCAGGCAGACATCGAATACCCTTTTAAAAATAACTTATGGATTTTCTTTCCAGAACAATTTGTGACAATCCATTCCACATTGTCACCATCTTCTGTTTATATATTTTTTCTGGCCTCCTATTAATTCTTTTTGTGATCATTTTAAGTTTGTGATGACTGATTTCATCCCACTGACCAGTGAAAACTATTAACCAGTATTTGATGACCTGTATAGATCACCTTTTTCTCTTCTCTGTTGTGGTGGGTCACTGCAGGCAGATGTAAATAGGGTTGATAGGTGAGCAGACAAATGTTGTGTTATTTCATGGCAAGATGACCCCAACACTACTTCTGTCCAGAATGATTTATCCACATACCTCTGTTTTCCAAAATTTTTGAAATGTCTTCAGTTACAAGTTGAAGATGGAAGACTCATTTTTTTTTGAAATAAAATAAAACCTGAGGGAATTTCTAGCTCATCATTAACACTGTGGGCATGTCCAATGCTGTAACAAAGTCAATGTCTGCCCAGTGATGAAAATATTGTAACACTTGTTTGGCAGGCAGCAAGAAAGAGAAAAGCCTATTAATATCAAATCCACAGAGAGCAGGGTGGCACAGTGGTTAGCACTGCTGCCTCTCAGTGCCAGGGATCCAGGTTCAATTCACTTGGGTCACTGTCTACGTGGAGTTTGCATGTTCTCCCCATGGCTGCGTGAGTTTCCACCAAATGCTGTGGTTTGGACTGTGGGAGGAAACCACAGTCTGAAGATGTGTGGGTTAGGTTGATTGACCATGTTAAATTGCCCCTTAGTGTCAGGGAGACTAGCAGTGTAAATACGTGGGGTTACAGGGATAAGGCCTGGGTGAGATTGTTGTCATTGCAGTCTTGATGGACCAAATGGCCTTCTGATTCTATTCTACGGGGGGGGCGATCTCCCATCTTGGAGAATCGCAGGTCGGCCATTTAGCGGGATTTATGTCCCAGCTCCAGATATCTGCAACATCTGAGCTGCACTGGAAAGCGGTGGAACACAAGGTAAATACTTTGAATCTGTTTTTAATCTTATTTTAATCGGGTATTGGGCAGTGCCAAGGGTGCAGGGCCTCGGGAGTGGGGCCAGCTGGTGTGGGACTTGGGGCGCAATCTATGGGGATGGCGGGGTCTCACTACCATTTTGCATTGGGATCGGTCGAGAATGGAGGGAGGTGAGCAATCGAGGTGGCTTGGGGAGTGGTCAGTCTCGGGGGCGGGGGGGGGCGGGGCGGGTGGAGATCGGGATGCTCTGGAATGGGGGGAGGGATGTTGGGGTTGGCCTGGGAATGCTCGTGGGGGCTGCAGTTGGGCTGCGGAGGTGTCGGGCAGTACTGAGAGAGTCCCGGGTTGGCCAGCGAACGGGAGGATGACAGATTGGGGCCACTGCACATTTGCAGAGACCCAAAGCTGTCAGCCTCCAGAGTGAATAGCGCCACCCCCCCCAGGCTTTTAATGATATTCACGATTGTGATCTCTGCATTGCACAGAGTGTGGGAGATTCAAGTTTGGAGTTGCTCTGAAAAACCTGGCATGATTTGAACCAGTTTTCCCACAAATTTGACACTTAGAACATTTTCTGGGTGAATTACGGCCTATGATTCTATGACTGGATGGCCTCACTGTGATGGAGGCCAACTTCTTAGAAACCAAGGAACGAAGACAAGTTGCTAATCATCAACAGAAATGTGACAAATATCATTACTAGTGTTATATGTACAGTTTTTAGCTGGAAGACACACATTCAATTTATATGTATTTTTCCTTAATCTTCAGTTGTTATTTTGCCTCTTCTTGCAATCCAATCACCTGAATGTCCTCTCTTCTACGTATCATTTTGAACAGAGAATGTTGACCTGTCCTGCTGTCCTAATGTGAGAGGATGGTCTGTGGCTTTGTCCACTAGGACAGGTTTGCATCATCTGAACTCCAGGTTTGTTTCCTGGTAAAAACATCTGAATAATCTTCACACAGGATACGGAGGAAGCACACAAGATATGTAGCATGCTGCTGGAAGAATCATTGGCAAGAGGAGAATTCATTGCCCGACATGCATTCTGCTTTGCAATAGCACTTGCAATCAAGCAGGTATGGTTTTCGACATAGCCTAGCAGCACGCAGTATATAAGTTAATGCTGAGGGTAGTAATGCCATAATTAGGCATAATTAGTAATAATTGGCCCATGGTAGAATAGAATCAGAAGTGTTTTCTTTCTATGTGGTTTTGGTTCCAACAGCTTCTAGACTGGGAGAACACATGTAAAAAGAACAGTAGTTCATTTGGTTCAATTATTTTCCAGATGAAAATACTTCTGCTTTCATTTTGATTTAAGGTTATTTTTGTAACCAAAGTACAGGAATCCTGCAGCTTTTTCAGTGGGATTCTTGTTTAATTTTTAGTTTGTTGAGTAAATCTCAACACTGCGCTGCTTGTGGCATTGCAGTAAGAAAGAGATCCACATTTTATATATTATCATATATAATATTTATCTTATTTAAATATGCTAATCTGGCACCCTGCCATGGTGGCTGGGAGAATCCCAATATGGGTTTGCACTGGCACAAAACTGGCTAGACCACTCGCACACGCTGCCCCGACACGACCTGTGTCAGGTGCGACGAGGCCAGAATGTTACGGCCCTACTGCCCTTACCTGGTTTGACTCCCTAGAGACTCCAGCCTTACAGCAATATAGTTGACTTTTAACTGTGTCTTGAGATGGTCTGGCAAGCTAATCAATTAAGGGCAATTAGGAATGGGCAACAAATGCCTTTGTGCCAGCAACACCACATCCTATGAAGTAATAAAGAAAAGAAATAATGCTACGGCTACAATTGTCCACTTGCTTGAATCCAACTCCTTGAATATTTGCTCTCTTTGGGATGGCACAGTGGTTAGCAATGCTGCCTCACAACCTGGATTTGATTCCTAGCTTGGGTCATGTCTGTGTGGAGTTTGCACATCCTCCGTATCTGTGTGGGTTCCCTCTGGGTGCTCCGGTTTCCTCCCGCTCTCCAAAGATGTGCAGGTTAGATGCATTGGCCATGTTAAATTCTCCCTCAGTGTACCCGAACAGGCGCCGAAGTTTGGCGACTAGGGGATTTTCACAGTAAATTCATTACAATGTTAATGTCAACCTACTTGTGACTAATAAACAAACATAGCTACAGTGTGCACTATCTACAAGACGCACTGCAGCAACTCGCCAAGGCTTCTTGAGCAGCACCTTCCAAATCTGTACCACCTCCACATCAATACAGTGTGTGACTATAGCATCATCCCTTTATCATCGCTGAATCAAAATCCTAGAAGCTGCTTTCCAGCAGCAGCTTGGGGGTACTTTTGCCACATGATTGCAATCACTTGAAACAGTGGCTCCCAGTCGTCTTCTCAGGAGGCAGTAAGGATGGTGATAAATGCTGACTTTGGCTGCAGCAAATTCACCTGAGGGATGAATAGTAAATGCTTTAAAAAGAACGGAAATGAATCTCATCTCTCTTTTCTCCTCCCACCCCAATTGTGATAGCACGGTATTTTAGAAATATTTCACTGGGGATGGGGCGGGAAGAGAAAGCAATATAAAAAAATTTTAATACAGCACAGGCAATGTTGGATTTGTGGGTATTCTAATTTTTTTCTGGGTTTGAGACGTGCAACTGTGTGAAGTATAATTTCCAAGATTTTAAGTTGTTTAATATGTTTAAAGAAAATAATCAAATTGCAGTCTGTTTTGCAGAGTTTAGCATCTAGGATCCTGATATCCCAATGGAAAATAGCCTCTTTAATCTCACAGTACTTAAGTGGTTCAAGACTGTGCCAGAGATGTAACTAAATTATGAATTTAAATGTTCACCCATTAATATTGGAACTGCATTTTAAGTCATTTATTCTCCTTTTACAGATGTACCTTGTCTCTTTCTAATTTTAATGCTCTGTTCAGCAGCTTTCTTTTGTGGAAATAACAAAATCAGCACCTTTAACATTACTTAGTAACCAGGACAAATCTGTAGCATCTGGTATTTGCTATTCCATCACTGGAAACATCACATGATGCCAGCTCTTAATTTTGTGTTACAGAAAAAAAGACTAATGCCTTTTTCATTTCTCTTTTTCAGAATGATGTTGTAAAAGCTCGGTCAATTTACTCTCACATTATGCACACAGACAGCAGAATTTGTCTTAATCTCCACGTAAGTATTTTCATCACTGTTAGCAAAAGAATTTGGGTTCATTTAACACGATCCGACCAAGAAATGCTGGAAGATTATGAAGTAGACGGCTTGTAATTTGTGGAACAAACCAGAAAAATAATCTTGATTCATGCTACTAGTGGCCTCAATGTGTTGCATTTTCTGTCTTTTCACAATAGAACTTGGCAGCAGTGATATATTTACAAACCACCTAAAAATGTGTAAACATTTTAACAGGCTAATTTGACATGTGGAACAAAAGGGAGTTCAGACAAATTAAAAATTGCCTTCCATTGCCATTAATCTCACTTCAGCCCCATTTGCCAGTAAAGAGTAGGTGTTTCATCGCAGCAAAGCAAAAGGACATTTACTCTGCCATCTGTGACTCTGGTGTGCTCAATATGCATTAAGTAAAATGAAAAAGTAGGATAAAACGGTCCGCAGAATATATGAGAAGGCAGGGCTGGCTATCCAAGTAAAAGCTCTGTACACATACATCATTGCATATGAAATGAGTTACGAAGCACAAATTCACTGTAAAGGGTATGAATTAAAACCAATACAGAAACCTGGCTGCAGGAAAAGGATGATTATTACCCAAACTAAGGCGTCATGGGTCAGGGATGATGTATTAGAATGGGTGGAGGATTGGTTATGGTCAGAAAACTGGGAGCAGGGATAAACAGAGCATTTTCTCAAGTTGGCAGACTAACTATTGGAGTGCCACAAGGTTCATTGCTGGAACTGCAACTGTTTACAATCTCTATTAATGACTTAGATGAAGGGAAAGAGATTAATATATTCATGTTTGCTGACATACAAAACCTAGATGGGAATGTGAGGACAACACAAAGAGGGTTTAGTCAGGTCACGGTGGCCATTGGAGTACAGTGTGGGAAGATGTGGGGTTATTTATTTTGGGAAGAATCAAAAGTCAGAATTTTTTTTTAAATAATGAGAAACTTTTAAATGTTAATGTTCAGAGGGCCTTGGATGCCCCAGTATAAGAAGCACAGAAACTTAGCAATCAGGCACACCAGCAATTAAAAAGGCAAATTACATGTCCATATTTATTGTAAGTAATTTGGAATAAGAGAGTGAGGAGTCTTGCTACAGTTGTATAGGGCTTTGAGAGAACAAACCTGGAATACTGCATATAATTCTGGTTTCCTTATCTAACAAATGATATACTTGGAAATTGCGGCAATGGTTCACAAGATTGGTTACCATGATGAAAGGGTTGTTCTGTGGTAAGGAGTTGAGAAGATTTGGCCAATAATCTCTGGAAGTTAGAAGAATGAGACATAGTCTTGTTGAAACGTTATTTATGAGTATGAGATTATGAACATGCTGACAGGATAGATATTGAGAGGTGGATTCCTTGTCTGAGAGTCTAGAACATGGGACCCAGTCTTGGAAAATGGGGTCAATAATTTAAGACTGAAATAAGAAGGAATTTCTTAGTAAAATTGTCAACATTTGGAATTCTCTACCTCAAAGACTGTAGATGTTCAGTCATTAAGCAGATTCAAGACTAAGATATGTTTTTGGACACGTAGGGGATTAAGGGATAGATGAATTGGACAGGGAAGTGGGGATGAGGTCATAAATCTTACTAAATGACAGGGTGGGCTTCAGGAGCAATGTGGCCTATGTCAGTTCCTATTTCTTTTGCCCTTATGCTTGGGAACTAAAAAATTTAGGCTATAGAATCTTGAGACAAATTAGGAAAATTTGACAAGAAGAAGAAGTGAAACTATTGATCAACGACAACTTGGTCAAACACCACCTGAAGTGTTACATTCAGCTTTGAAAATCACACTTCAGGGAAATTTATGTTGGCCTTGGAGGGAGTACCCTGCAGATTCACCTAAATGACACTCAAAATATTAAAGCAACTGGTTGCATAAATTTAATCCCATGAGTTTACAAAGTTGATGTGTTTTGAAAGTGATAAATATTTAAATATACTTTTCAAATAAGGAAAATTACAGCACAGGAACAAGCCCTTTGGCCCTCCAAGCCTGCACTGACCATGCTGTCCGATTGAACTAAGACTCCCTACTCTTCCGGGGACCATATCCCTCTATACCCACCTTACTCATGTATTTGTCAAGACCCCCCCTTAAAAGTCACATCGTATCTGCTTCCTCTACCAGCCCCAGCAGCGAGTTCCAAGCAACCATCACCGTCTATGTAAAATACTAGCCTTGTACATCTCTTTTAAACCTTGCCCCTTGTACTTTAAACCTATGCCCTCTAGTAATTGACTCTTCCACCCTGGGAAAAAACTTCTGACTATCCATTCTGTTGCTGCCCCTCATAATCTTGCAGACTTCTTTCAGGTCGCCCCTCAACCTATGTCGTTCCTCTGAGAACAAACCATGTTTCTCCAACCTCTCCTCATAGCCAATGCCCTCCATGCCAGACAACATCCTGGTAAATCTTTTCTGTACCCTCTCCAAAGCCTCCACATCCTTCTGGTGGTGTGGCGACCACAATTGAACACTCTGTGTTCACTAGTGTGTTTTCACCAGCAACTGAGAATATATTTTTTCTAAAGGACTATATCAAATTTAATTGTGCAATTTCTGTTCAGGTCCTTTTACTAGCTCTGTCAGGAGCACATCAAAATCTGCTGTCCGTTTTGGAAAAAGCAGTTGCAGACAATGTCCCAAAGTTTGTGAAGAAGGTGGATTTTTCGCAAGAAGTGGTGAGTATGCAAATAGATAAACTTGATGTCCTAACTGATTGAACTCTTGAGCACTTCCCTTGTACTTCCATCAATGCTAGATCAAAATCCTGGGAACTCCCCACCTAACAGAGATTGGGTGAATACCCCCACAAGGACTGCAGCGGTTCAAGAAGGTGGCCTGCCCACATACCATGCCTCAGTGACAACTGAGGATGGGCAATAAATGCTAGCCTTGTCAGCAACGCACATGTCACAAAGACCTTTTTTGTTTAAAAGAAGTCCATCGGTTTTCATGTGACTTGGTAGCTAGTGTCAGTGACAGACTTACATCATCAGCTCGAGTTCGCTTAGATGGAATTCAGTATAGTGTTGAGAACAGCAATCATGGACGGGAACCTTGACTCATTTGATTTTTCATGAATCTTGCCCAGAAGCACTGAAGCCAGTTGCGGTACTGTACTGCTACCTGGACTTTGATTGTGTGTTATGATGACAGCAGATGCTAATTGCGCAGCAAACTACATCCCAGAGGGAAACTTTCTGGACCATACCCTTTTTTTGTATTCTGTAAATGAGAAGGAAAACATTGATCTCAGGAGCAAGAAGTCAGTAACACTTATGGAATTTTAAAAATCTGAAGTGCAAGGTGCACTAACAAGAAGAAAGGGAAGTTATATAGTTAAAATGAGTCATATAGAACATTCCCCCCAAAGATCTTCCTACTTAGTCAGAGTTACAAGTGAACACCTTTCAGGCAACAGTCCCTTATAGATGTTTAACTATTAAATCCAGTACTATTACCCAAGGTAAAACTGCTGTTGCTTTAATAAGATATGCCATATGACCTCTGAAACTTTCTTCTGCTGTACTGTGGAGATCCAAGGAACCTTCAGAAACAAGACTGCTTTTAGCAGCCCTAAGCTTTTCTGACATGACTGGGGATAGCTGATTCAAATTGCACCTTCTCCCAGCCTCACACAGCCAGCACCTCCAGATTTTTCCAAAGTAACTCAACATACCCCTTCATCTTCAGTTCCATTGTTCTCACAGTTTTTTGGAACTAAAACCTTTCATGTTTCTATTTTGTCTCTGCTTCCAGTCAATAAAATGTAATATATCCTGTTTTGTTTACACATGGAATTCCTGTAAGATGCAAAATGTATCTTGTCACTTCTGACTTCCCTTTATAATATTCAAACAAACTCTTACTTTAAATTAGGTTAGCACTGCTGCCTCACAGTGCCAGGGAGCTGGGTTCAACTCATGGCTTGGGTCACTGTGTGGAATCTGCACGTTCTCCCCGTGTCTGTGGGGGTTTCCTCCGGGTGCTCCGGTTTTACTCACAGTCCAAAGATGTATGGGTCAGATTGATTGGCCATGCAAAATTGCCACTGTCAGGGGACTAGCAGGGTAAATATGTGGGATTGTAATTGGTGCAGACTTAATGGGCCGAATGGCCTCCTTCTGCACTGTCGGGATTCTATGATTCTATATAATTTATCTAAAATTGCAGATGTTAGATCCGACCTATTAACTTGAACCTCAAATCCACCAGAATATCTTGTTACAAATACACAAACCTAACACCTGTATCATTTTATGTCTTAGACCTCCCAGACAGCTTGTCTCTAGTAACCTTTTCCCAACTTAATTAAATCAGGCACACAGCCTTCTTTCCAGAGTAGGACAATACTCCCCACAAATATTAAAACAATAACATAATTCTCACACATTTAATGATCTACTCTGTCTGTTTCAGTACAGCATCTGACAGTTACTTGACTAACTGAGTGTTAGCTGAGGTAATCTCTATATCTGTAGGAAATGCTACACCACCTTGTCCTAGCTGTTCATATATTTTCTGGTTTATATATTGTGCACCTTTTGTTATGCATAATAAATGCATAATATATGCTGTGGTGCAAAGCTAGGGAGATTATGCAGGTACTCCTCGGGATGAATAATATAATCTACCCAGACTTTGCTCCGTGTTTTTCTGCCCTTTTGTGCCCTTGAAATAAAACATTGTGACAACTCAGTTGTGTTAAGTAAAAGGAAAGGTAAAGTTGCCATAGTCCCAGATGACCATAAGCTGCTCTCCCCTTTGAGCGGAAGGGCTGACTGGTGGTGATTTAACCTGAGGATCACCACACTTCAGGCGAGGGGCAAGGTTGAGCCTTCGTATTAAGTATATTGCTGCTGATAGATTAAATCTGTCCCTGTCTATTGCCAATTTTTAGTTTTATTGTGAATCGGCAAACTATTCGCATTTGCGACATGGAGAATGCATGTGATCTGCCAGGTTATTTATCATAAGACAGTATTAATGAGGATCCATTTATCATCCAGGTGGCTTTGGTGCGTGAAACCTTGGAGAACAACCCAGAGCTTCGAAGCCAGTTTGAGGATGTGTGTGAAACGCTGAAAAAATCTGGACAAATCACAGCACTGAGTCTCGATGACATGCTTTGCCACACACCAAATGGAAAAAAGCCCCTTAACCCTTTGCGAGACACAAGGAAAATTAGCAGACGGACCTTCAAGCCTCTACGTTCAGCCTTACTTTCTGAGTAACTCAACTGATCTAGGCATTATTGGACAGTGTAGAACAACTGTATTGGACATCTTTCATAAACTATTGCTGTCATGCAGTTGTCTGAAAGAATGGATTTATTTCTAAGGTCTAGTTTTGTTGTTTCTAACAAGACTTAAAGAACGCACAAAGATACAGAGCAAGTATTGAAGAAAGGAATTGAAAGGAGATGAGTGTGTTTTGACAATTGTAGTTCTTACAGTAGTTGTGCAAGATTCAAGACAAAAACCATACATGTAAGAAGAACCATGTTGCAATTTGGATGCTACCTTTTCCCACCTGCCTTTGGAGGATAAAGAAGGAAAATGTGCCCCCACTCAATTTTACTATAATATATCCAGAGATCCCACAAAAAACTTGGAACAGTTCCATCAGATTTAAACATAAAATTAAAAACTATTTATTCATCACACTTTTTGGTTTAATTTAAATCAGAATCCATACATTTGTACACTCATCTAAAAGTTCCAAGAAATGCTTGCGAGAGCAGTTTTAACAGCAACAATTTTAGCAAAAATGTCATTGGTCACTGTCTGCACCAGTGAGCTATTATAAAACTATAAAACCTGATGATATACTTTTTCCTGTAGTGTTAATAAAACTGTGTCTTTTCTAGCTGGCTATTTAATATTGGAAAAGAGAAAGCAATAATGATTACTTCGGGAAGTGATTGCTATCCTTCCACCTGCAAGAGATGATGGAAATGCAACATGGAACTTTGCTGAGGTCTGGTGTGATCATTCATTGCTCTTCTTTGGATGGCTGAACAAGCTGATTCTGAAAACACAAAGTCTGCCACAAGTGTCACCACACAAAAAGTAGTCCTTTGCCAGTGGTGTGGGATGATCCCTGCCTGTTTACAGGGTTGGCATCTGCTCAGGAGATTCTGAAGCCACATTCTGCTGTGATGGGGAATTCCTGCACGCCGCTAATGTCGCCATTTGCTTTGATCGTCACCCAGTTTCCCACTTGCTGTGATTAAAGGCATTTCATACCCCTGGTCAGCATTCTTGAATCTGAACTTTGGACACCCAGCTTGTCCCTTGGCGTGGGCAACCTTCCTGTATAACATATCCTTGGGGATATGGGCATCATTGATCCTGTGCGCATGCCCAAGTCAGCAACGTGCATGTTTTTTTTTCTACCTTCAGTTTGGAATTCTATTTGGATAATTCCTCAAACTTGCTCCAAAATTGTTTGGCCAGCTTGATGGAGTGTGTTTTTGTCCATTCTTAAACCAGGGAAGCATACTTTGGGTTCAGGCCAACATTTTTCTAAGATGAAGCAAACAGAGAATAATGTTCCCCATTTTACCTTGAATAGAGAGACTTGTTGTCTTAGTAAGTCATAGTATTTTTGTCAAATTTCTTTGGCACGTTGGCTGGCACTGCTGCCTCAGCACCAGGGATCCAGGTTCGATTCCCAGCTTGGATCACTGTCTGTGCAGAGTCTGCATGGGTTTCCTCCTGGTACTCTGGTTTCCTCCCTCAGTCCGAAAGATGTGCTGGTTAGGTGCATTGGCCATGCCAAATTCTCTCCCAGTGTACCCAAACAGGTGCTAGAGTGTGGCAACGAGAGGATTTTCACAGTAACTTCATTGCAGTGTAAATGTAAGCCTACTTGTGACACTAATAAATAAATGTTAAATAAAATTTCACCTTTAGCACATGTTCAGTTCCTTCTTGCGAACAGTTTCATTGGATAATTTAGAAGGTCCTTTACCAAACTGTGTGGTTAACGTAAGTCATACAGTAACATTTTACAGTATTTATAAATAGTTTGCAATACAATACTACAGCATCCTGTACACATGCAGTCATGATTTCTGTTTTGAAGGCCTTCTTCTTAATCACAACATGAAGTGGTTCCATGTCAAATACATTCTGTATTTTCCTAAAGGAATTTGGACTTGAAAATCTGTAAATGCACATATAAGAACATAAGAAATAGGAGCAGGAGTAGGCCATCTAGCCCTTCGAGCCTGCCCCGCCATTCAATAAGATCATGGCTGATCTGTCGTGGCTCAGTTCCACATTCCCACCCTCTCCCCATAACCCTTAATCCCCTCTCTTATCAAGAACCCATCAACCCGCGTCTTAAAAATATTTAGCGAAGTAGCCTCCACCACTTCAACGGGCAGAGAATTCCAGAGATTCACCACCCTTTGAGTGAAGAAGTTCTTCCTCAACTCCGTTCTAAACCGCCCCCCTTTATCTTGAGGCTGTGCCCCCTAGTCCTACTATCCTTTCTGAGCAGGAAGAGTCTCTCCACCTCTATCCTATCCATCCCATTCATCATCTTATACGTCTCAATGAGATCTCCCCTCATTCTTCTAAACTCTAACGAGTACAAGCCTAATTTATTCAGCCTCTCATAGTTCAACCCCCTCAACTCCGGCATCAGCCTAGTAAACCTCCTCTGCACTCCCTCCAAGGCCAAAATATCCTTGCGTAAGTACGGCGACCAAAACTGCACACAGTACTCCAGCTGCGGCCTCACCAACGCCCTATACAGGTGCAGCAAGACCTCCCTACTTTTATATTCAATCCCCCTTGCTATGAAGGCCAGCATCCCATTCGCCTTCCTGACCATCTGCTGCACCTGCAAGCTGGGTTTTTGCGACTCATGCACAAGGACCCCGAGGTCCCTCTGCACCGTCGCCTGCTGCAGTTTTTCACCACGTAAGTAATAATCCTTCCTACCATTATTCCTACCAAAGTGGACCACCTCGCACTTGCCAACATTAAATTCCATTTGCCATTTCCTGGCCCATTCGCCCAGCCTATCTAGATCCTTCTGTAGACTCTCCACACCCTCCGCGCAATTTGCCGTTCCCCCAATCTTGGTGTCATCAGCAAATTTCGACACCCTACACTCAGTTCCCTCTTCCAGATCATCTATGTAAATGGTAAATAGCTGAAGCCCCAGCACCGACCCCTGGGGCACTCCACTAGTCACCATCCGCCAATCCGAATAGCACCCATTAATCCCCACTCTCTGCCTCCTATTTGACAACCAATCCTCTATCCACGCTAACACCCTACCCCCAACTCCAAGTCCCCTGACCTTCTGCAATAACCTCTTGTGAGGTACCTTGTCAAACGCCTTCTGAAAATCAAGAAAGACAACATCCACCGGCTCTCCTCTATCCACCGCCCTAGACACATCCTCATAGAACTCCAGTAAATTTGTCAGACACGACTTCCCTTTAACGAAACCGTGCTGCGTTTGCTCTATCAAGCAATTCCTCTCAAGATGCCTCGCTATTTCCTCCTTGATGACGGATTCTAACATTTTACCTACAACAGACGTTAAACTAACCAGCCTATAATTCCCTGCCTTTTGCCTGGCACCCTTCTTAAACAACGGCGTAACATTAGCCGTTTTCCAATCTTCCGGCACTTCCCTGGAATCCAGCAACGTCTGGAAAATAACCACCAAGGCATCCACTATCACCTCCGCCATTTCTTTCAGGACCCTGATGACTAATTGTTTTATACTTTCAGATTTGGTAAGCATTTTCTTGCCTTCCACGTTCCTTTCATTGATGCTCACAGTCCACTCAGGATATGATGAATTTTGCATCTGTTAATGTTCTGTATTTGAACACTAAGCTGCTCCCTTTACCATAACTATTTTATTTTAAAATGTTGTTCAATGGGCTTAATAAGGGGCCCTCTAATCGGACTTCTGAACTGCAAAGTATATTTTCTTGTATTTCTGTGTCCATTATCACTGATTTCTGGATTTAATAAATTAAAGATTTAGGAAGCTACTAAATAACTACCTCACATTAATCACTCACTGATTTGTCACACAAAGTAACAACTGATTTTGGCATTCGTTGCCAAATCCAGCTGGACCATATAAAGTACTGTAGGGACCTCCTCTAATATTGCCAAAACTGCTCACAATTCCAGGATATTCCTGGCTGCTTTTCTGTACTGCAAACCATCTTCTCAGGTCCCTCTTAATCCTTGTCTCCTCTGCCCTCACCAAACATCAAGGAGCTCATGTTGCTAAGATTGAGACTATTTGACCAGCTTCCACTACTGCATCCCTTTCTCAAACCCACCAGGCCAAACCTCCTCTCAGGTTCCCCCTGTCCTAGTCCCAAACTTTCATATTCTTCCTGTTTCTCTCCAATTTCCCCATATGCCCTCTGAGCTAATGTTGTTCGTGATATCCGCATCCTGCTCCCTGGACCCTATTCCCGTAAAATGCTGACCACCCAACTTACCTTCTTGGCTCCCATTTTAGCTGATATTGTTAGCAATTCTCTCTTCGTAGGTACGCTTCCCCCTCTCCCTTGAATTTGCTGTCCTTCAAAAACACCAAAAGACCAAAAACCCCATCCTGGCAAACTACTGCACCTTTTCCAACCTCCCTTTCCACCCCACAAGCTTCAGATATGCTGTCACCTTCCAAGTCCATGCCACCTGCCCATTTGGGTTCCTCCACTCTGCAGCAGCAAAACAAATTGCCAAAGTGACAATTACGTTATATGTGATTGTGACAATAATAGACTATCATCTCATCTTGCCTTTATATATGTGATCTTTGATACAGTTGACCATCCTCCAATGCCTCTCCACCCTCATGCAGCTGGATTGCACTCATCAAATTCCATTCCTTTCGTAGCCAGCATATCACTTGCAATGGTTTATTTCCCTGCTCCCACATCATTACCTCGATGTCCTCCAAGGTTCTACCTTGATCATCCCCTATTTCTCATCTACAACCTACCACTTGGAATATAAGAAATGGGAACAGGAGTAGGCCATTCAGCCCCTCGTGGCTGCTCTGTCATTCAAATAGATCATGGTTGGTCACACACCTCAATACCATTTTCTGCATAATCCTTATGTTCCTTAATGTCTTCAATATCTAAAAAGTATCGATCTCTGTCTTGAACCAAGTTGTTGACTGAGATTCCACAACCTTCTGGGGAGAGAGAACTCCAAAGACACCATCCTCTGAGTGTCGAAATTCCCACTTCCTTGATCAAACTTTTGGTAAATAATCTGAATTACTACTTACGCCTTTCACAAAAGAGGACGCAGTCATCAATGCACGTGCAAAAAACAGTAACGCAAGTAATCAAATGACTCCTATTAGAAGAAAGCTTGAGTTTGGCTAAAATAAAATCTCAAAACAAATAGTCACTGGGGCTTGCTAGTCTTTATCTCAATGTTGAAAGAAAAACTGGTTGGGCACTGATTATCTGGGTGACATTGGGCAGTTGGGAGACTGAAATGGTCTAAAGTGATGTCCACATTCAAAAAACTATTAGTTTCCCCTCCAATATCGCAAAATAATAAAATCAGTTTGTTATCTTGGAAAAGCGAAAGGGTGCAGAAGAGGTCAGGAAGAGTGGGATCAGTCACCTTTAGAACCGAGAAGATTAAAGAAAGACCTGGTACGGGTTTTCAAAATTCTGAGGGATTTTGATAGAGCAAGTAGGGAGAAAACGTTCCCTCTGGCAAGTCATACACCTTCTGATGTGTATGTTTATAATCCCAACCTACTCTGCAAAATAATGTAAGCAGACACTGAGCCAAATGAGATTTTAGGTGCTTGAAGGAAAATCCTAAAGCAGATGGAGGAACAGCAATGTTGAAGGAGAGAATTACAGCATGGGGCCAGCAAAGCTGAAAGCCATGAGTGTCGGTGTTGGGGGAAAGGATGATGCAGAAGGAGAGGTTAAAATTGGAGGAACAGTGAGTTTGGGCGTTTGTGACACTGGCAATAGTTTGTCAACTACAAGGTAACTAAGTGTCAATGTAATTAGGGTAATCATCATAACCATAGGCAACTAGACGTGTTGTTCCTTCTTTCTTCAGTTTTTTGCCCTATGACGTGCTCCACCCACAGCATCATAATCTTCATTGTATTTAGGGCAAGGAGGGGGCTCCTAAATCCATCCAGCAGGAAAGAGAATTGAACGAGACTTGTTCTGGGAATGGTGGGATTGCCTTATGAAAAGAGATTGAGCAAAATGGGCCTGCATTCTGTAGAGTTGTGAAGAATGAAAGGAGATCTCACTGAAACCTACAAAATACTTAAAGGAATAGACAGCATAGATGCAGATAAGATTTTCCCTTGGTTAGCGAATCATGAATCAGAGGCACAATTTGAAAATAATGGGGAAGTCACTTAGGACCAAGATAAGGAGAAATATCTTTACACAGAGGATTGTGAATCTTTCAAATCTCACCCCAGAGGACTGTGGAGACTCA
Organism: Carcharhinus amblyrhynchos; assembly: GCF_965287045.1. Lineage (NCBI taxonomy): Eukaryota > Metazoa > Chordata > Chondrichthyes > Carcharhiniformes > Carcharhinidae > Carcharhinus > Carcharhinus amblyrhynchos. The sequence goes on from NC_137328.1 coordinate 95,959,644, forward strand.
GTATGTTTAAAGTAGATTTCTGATTAACAGTAATGTAAAGAGTTATGGAAATAGCGTGTGAAAGGCAAGGAAGTGTCCGATCTGTCATGATTGTATTGAATGACGGAGAATGCTGGATGGGCTGAATGACCTACTCCTGTTCCTATGTTCCTAACCCCATGCTGTTGGCACCAATCTGATCCACAACAGCGATCCAGCCAGCTGAGCCAAACAAAACAACATCTGCTTCTCCAAGATCTAATAATGAGTTCTTTGTGGAGGAAGCAGCAGATAAGTATGCAGAGAGACTGAATAAGCTGTTTCCAAGTATTATGACACTGGGCACAAAAACTTTCTATTTGCAGATTACCTCATGTAGCAGGAACAAATGCTGCAGGTTACAGTGATACAGTTGTTAGCACTGCTGTCGCACTATGCCATGGGAAGCAAGTTCGATTCCCAGCTCGGGTCACTCCCTGTGCAGAGTCTGCAAGTTCTCCCCGTGTCTGCTGGGTTTCCTCCGGGTGCTCCGGTTTCCTGCCACGTTCTGAAAGATGTGCTGGTTAGGTGCATTGGCCATGCTAAATTCTCCATCAGTGTACCTGAGTAGGCACTGGAGTGTGGCGACTTTTCACAGTAACTTCACTGCAGTGTTAATGTAAGCCTAGTTGTGACAAACAAATAAACTTTTAACTCTAATTGTGATTCACTAAACCTCCAGCAAAAGTGTATAACCACGGGCCTGTCCTTGCTGAATGCTGCACAATGTGATGAGAGTAAAGCTGCTGCATTGAAGGATGTATGAGGCCACAATGAAAAGACACGACCTGCTGCCTGTGTGTATCCAAGGGTGAGCTACATTGATTTATTGATAAGGCTGCAGCAAGCATGCTGACTATTAAGGTGAGCAGGACATTGCCCTAGATACCTGCATGACTTGTAGGAAAGTGAAAGACCTCTGAGGTACACAGGTTTATTAATCTCAGCCATAGTTTACAAAATTCAGTTTCACAATTGCTGAAGTCTAAGGTCACCATCAGTTTTCTTCATCACACTGGTGAACAAAGCTCAAGTAAATATGACAGACAGGTGTGTAAATATAGTCTTTACTGGTTGTCATGCCAATATAGTTCCCATTCCTGGGTACAGGATCTCCCACCAAGCCAAATGTCAAGGTTAGTGTCGTGATCATCAAGGATAAACATGGTTCCAGCTGCATTTTTAACCAGCTTTTTGAATGCAAAAGATTAGTTTGATGAAAAATTCAGTTAATGTAAATAAACTTTCTAACTTCTTTGGCAATTTCAGTGGGATCACATTTTAACTTTAAAACTAAGTTATTTTCTTTTTGTTGACATTCCATCTTTTTTTTTAGATTCCTAAAGTGTTATATAAAGTCTTGCATAAGGCATGACTCCCTGCATATGAAACACATCCTTCATGATTTGCAAGTTTCGCCTCATTTACAGCAGAGTTTGTGACAATGTATTTTATTGGAAGGCTGCAAGTTTGGGTCAGGTCATTTTAGCATATTAATACTTCCCAGCAAAGAAGCTGGGTGTATGTCAAAGTCTTGCCAGTTTTGATAGGATTCAGTGTAAGCTATGCAATTGAACCAATATGACAGATTGACAAATTGTTCATTAATGAACCAAGAACTTACAGGAAATCTTTTATCAGTTTCAAAGTTTGATTTGTATTTTATTGGCAGAGTATTTTAAAGAGTATATTAAATCAGTTGCTTGTAGTATGGATGCAATGAGTTGAATGACTTCCTTCTGTGCCATTTATCTCTGAGCTTCTAGGTGAGAGGGCGAGTTTATGTTTGAAAATAAAGCAACAGGATGGATGATGAGTGACTGGTTTCCCCTAGCTGGAGAGATTAGAACAAAGGGTCATAGTCTCAGGGTGATAGGTAGCCATTTAGGATTGAGATGAGGAGAAATGCCTTCACTCTGAGGATTGTGAATATTTGCAATTCTCTATCCCAGAGATCTGGATACTCAAGTTGTTGAAACTGGAGGAGATAGGTTTTTTTGGACCCTGAGGGAATCAAAGGGGTGTGGGGTGAAATTGAACTAAGGTAGAAGATCACATGATGTTATAGAATTGTGGAGTAGGCGCAAGGAACCATTTGCCCTGATCCTGATCTTCTTTAATTCCCATATAAAAAGCATACCTGGATTGAAATTGATAAGCCCCTGCGATGACATGTTTGGTTTGTACCTACGATGCAAGTACAGGAATTTCACATTGCTTAATACATTAGGATGGCGAGTCAAGCAACGCAATGCTTTTCTTTCAAATAGCAACTTTTGGATTCTCACATTTACATAAGAGCATAAGAAATAGGAGCAGGAGTAGGCCATCTAGCCCTTCGAGCCTGCCCCGCCATTCAATAAGATCATGGCTGATCTGTCGTGGCTCAGTTCCACATTCCCACCCTCTCCCCATAACCCTTAATCCCCTCTCTTATCAAAAACCCATCAACCCGCGTCTTAAAAATATTTAGCGAGGCAGCCTCCACCACTTCAATGGGCAGAGAATTCCAGAGATTCACCACCCTTTGAGTGAAGAAGTTCTTCCTCAACTCCGTTCTAAACCGCCCCCCCTTTATCTTGAGGCTGTGCCCCCTAGTCCTACTATCCTTTCTGAGCGGGAAGAGTCTCTCCACCTCTATCCTATCCAGCCCATTCATCATCTTATATGTCTCATTTAATCTTGTATCTCCCATCATCTCATGTTGCTATGCAATTTGTGTAAAAATAACAGTGAATGCAATTAGCCTCAGTGCAATTGGAAATTAGAAACATAGCCAGCTAATGATATAGTATGTACCGATTGTTAGCTAATGGATGCACTTTATAAATATATTCTATCATTTAGAGTCCATTATTAAAGATGAGATCGCAGAGTACTTGGAAATGCGTGATAAAGTGGGACTGAGTCAGCACAGCTTTGTCAAGGGGAGGTCATATCTGACAAATCTGAAAGAGTTCTTTGAGGAGGTAACAAGGAAGTTAGATAAATGAGAATCAATGGACGTGATTTATTTAGATTTCCAGAAGGACTTTGACGAGGTGCCGCAAAGGAGACTGTCAGATAAGTTAAGAGCCTATGGTGTTAAGAGTGAGATCCTGGCAAAGATAGAGGATTGGCTGACTGGCAGAAACCAGAGATTGGGGATAAAGGGGTCTTTTTCAGTATGGCAGCCAGTGACTAGTGATGTGCCTGAGGGGTCAGCGTTGGGACCACAACTTTTCACAATGTTTCACATTAACGATTTGGAGGAAGGAACTGAAGGCATTGTTGCTAAGTTTGCAGATGATACAATGATATGTAGAGGGACAGGCAGTATTGAGGAAACGGGGGGCGGGTGCTGCAGAAGGACTTGGACAGGTTAGGAGGGTGGGCAAAGAAGTGGCAGATGGAATACAACATGGAAAATGTGAGGTTTTGCATTTGAAATGAGGAATGGAGGTATAGACTATTTTCTAAATGGGGTAATGCCTAAGAAATCAGAAACACAAAGAGACTTGGGAGCCGTTGTTCAAGATTCTCTTAAGGTTAACATTGCAGGTTCAGTCGGTAGTTAGGAAGGCAAATGCAACTTTAGCATTCATGTCAAGAGGGCTGGAATACAAGAGCAGGAATGTACTTCTGAGGCTGTATGAAGCTCTGGTCAGACCCCATTTGGAGTATTGTGAGCAGTTTTGGGCCCCAAATCTAAGAAAGGATGTGCTGGCCTTGGAAGGGGTCCAGAGGAGGTTCACAAGAATGATCCCTAGAATGAAGAGCTTGTCATATGAGGAATGGTTGAGGACTCTGGGTCCGTACTCGTTGGAATTTAGAAGGATGAGGGGCGGACCTTATTGAAACTTACAGGATACTGAGAGGCCTGGATAGAGTGGACATGGGGAGGATGTTTCCACTAGTAGTAAAAACTAGAGCCAGAGGGCACAACGTCAAGCTAAAGGGACGATCCTTTAAAACAGAGATGAGGAGGAATTTCTTCAGCCAGAGAGTGGTGAATTTGTGGAATTCTTTTTCTGTAGAAGGCTGTGGAGACCAGGTCATTGAGTGTCTTTAAGGTAGAAATAGAGAGGCTCTTGACTAATAACGGGGTCAGAGGTTATGGGGAAAAGGCAGAAGAATGGGGATGAGAAAGACATGATTGAATGGCGGAGCAGACTCGATAGGCTGAATGGCCTAATTCTGCTCCTTTGTCTTATAGTCTTATGGTCTTATCCTGCTAAGTAGCTATGAAAAATTACCATTTTTAAAAAATCTAATCTGTGATGGAAATTGTCAGATTGAAAAACAAATGTCCAGTGCAAACTAGTACCAATCAGGAATTCTCTGCATTGGCAGCAAATGTATCAATAAAACTGGAGCAGGGGCAGTTTGTGAGGAGTGAGGAATAACTACATAAACAGTTGAACAAATGGTTACTTGGTTGCTGTGTTGAATATGGATATATCAAAATGTCTGATTCCCTGTACATTTTAGATTAAAATTCTGTGAATTATTAAATAAGTGTTCTAAAACTAAATAGATTTCCCAAATTTTATTATAAATTTTAAAAATGTTATGGATGCCTCAATCAAAGCTCTTGTGAAAAATATACAGGAATTGGGTGATATGTGTAAGCAATGTGTATTGGCTGTTTACACTTAATAGTGGGGTGTTGTGGAGAGTTACAGAACAAAGAGATCTAGGGGTTTATGTTCATAGCTCCTTGAAAGTAGAGTCACAGGTGAACATAGTGGTGAAGAAGGCATTCAGTGTGCTTGATTTCATTGGTCAGAATACAGGAGTTGGGACATCTTGTTGACGTTGTCCAAGACATTGGTAAGACCACACTTGGAATACTGTGTGCAATTCTCGTCATCCTATTATAGAAAGGATATTATTAATCTAGAAAGAGAGCAGACAAGATTTATTAGGATTCTACCAGGACACAATGGTTTGAGTTATAAGGAGAGGTTGGATAGACTGGGACTTTTTTCTCTGGAGTGTAGGAGGCTGAGAGGTGATCTAATAGAGGTCTATAAAACAATGAAGGGCACAGATCAAGTCAATATATTTTCCCAAAGGTAGGGACATCTAAAACTAGAGGGCATAGGTTTAAGGTGAGAGGGGAGAGATGCAAAAATGTCCAGAGACGCAATGTTTTCACACAAAGGGTGGTGAGTGTCTGGAACAAGCTGCCAGACATAGTAGTAGAGGCAGTTACAATTTTGTCTTTCAAAAAGCATTTAGATAGTTATATGGGTAAGATGGGTATAGAGGGATATGGGCCAAATGTGGGCAATTGGGAGTAGCTTAGCGGTTTAAAAAAAGGGCAGCATGGACAAGTTGGACCATAGGGCCTGTTTTCATGCTGTAAACCTCTATGATTCTATTGGGGCCTAGTTGTTAGTGGTGGCAGCTGTCTCTCAATTCAAGGATGATATTCACTCAGGGTCTTGAGTTTCTGCCATGGGCCTTCATGCGATTAAACAGGGTGATTCTTGACCTAGTCCTTTGGGCACTTGGGGCAGGATGTCCCATGACGTAGTAGGATCTGGAGTGTAGTATCCACTTCCTTTCTCCGCTGCTACTTTGCCTCATTGTTAAGACATTGTGACTCAAAGTGTGATGCAGCTTGATGGATAAGTTGTCAACATTTTGAATGGTTGGTGGCAAACTCCTCCCAGTCAAAATATCAGTGCTTCTGAGGAGAGTTTCAGAGTGCCTTTTGAAGGACTTTGCCTTCCTGAAAGGTTGGCCATTTGAGAAAAAACAGGCCCTGGTGACATAGACACTTTCTCTCCAGAACAAAGTTTGGTCCATCAAAATTGAACTTGCAGGAGTTCTTTTTTAAGTTTATTTATTAGTCTCACGTAGGCTTACATTAGCTCTGCTGAAGTTACTGTGAAAATGCACTAGTTGCCACACTCTGGCACCAGTTCGGGTACACTGAGGGAGAATTTAGCATAGCCAATGCACCAAACCAGCACATTTTTCGGATTGTGGGAGGAAATTGGAGGGCCTGGAGGAAATCTACGCAGACACTGGGAGAACATGCAGACTCCACACAGACAGCAGGAACCAGGAATTGAACCCGGGTCCCTGGGCTGTGAGGCAGCAGTGCTAACCACTGTGCCACCCGAATGCTAGTGGAGTTCAACAGTCCTCCCATCCAGACCATGCTGACCATCATGACAGGTGAGGCTTTATTGAAGACACCAGGGTTATTTATAAACCAAAGGTCAAATGGCCAAAGTTGCCATTCACTCACATCCTCCCAGACCGCCGACTTCCAGTAGCTGAGGAAATTCTCCCGGAGACAACTGAGTTGGGTTTAAACCTGTAACATGTAGCCTCTATCTAGCATTGTGAATGGAAATGGTTGGAGGTGTTTCTTGGGAAGTGTCCTGCTCCCTTGTGTGAATCATTGCCTCAGTTTATGCAAGTGCTTTTTAGTGATAAGGCCATTTGGGCAAGAGATACAATTCAGTGAAGTAAGCTCAATCATTGGCAGGCAGTCTGAACCGTCAAATCCCTACAGTACCATTCAGCCCATTGAGTCTGTATGGACCACATCCCACCCAGGCCCTTTTCCCGTAACCCCACACATTTACCCTCTAATCCCCCGATACTAGGGTCAATTTATCACAGCCAACAAACCTAACCTCACATCTTTGTGGGAGGAAACTGGAGCACCTGGAGGAAACCCACAGACACGGGGACAATGTGCAAACTCCACACAGAGTGACGAAGGAAGCATCTGTGTTAAGAAACATAACTTTCTATCTTTTGCTCTTCAACAGGAAGTCACCATTCATCTCAAAGTGTAGTTGATTTATTATTGCCATGTGTATTGGTATACAGTGAAAAGTATTGTTTCTTGCGCACTATACAGAGAAAACATACCATTCCTAGAGTACAGAGGGGAGAAGGAAAGGATTGGATCTAGACAATGTTGCAATTATAATGTAGCGAAAGATCAACTTAATATAAGGTAGACCCATTCAAAAGTCTGATGGCAGCAGAGAAGAAGCTGTTCTTGAGTCTGTTGCTCAGACTTTTGTATCTTTTCCCGATGGAAGAAGGTGGAAGAGAGTGTGCCCGGGGTTTCCAGAGCTGACTGGCTGTAAACGAAGCCTCAGTGTGTGTTAGAGGTGATGGTCTTTCGGGGCAGTGCTCTGAGAGTCGGTATGCCACTGGGGGCTGGCTGAGATTCGCACTCTCAGTGTCAAACCTAATGGCAGCACGTTAGCGGGCGCTGCACGCTGTTTGCGTGGCTGCCTTCTTCCTGCTCCCACATCGCAGCCTCTCCTGTGGAGCCAGAGAGAGAAAGAGAGATGGCGAGTTTATTCAGGATTGTGCCTTCCTCAATCTGCAGCGGGTCCCGGAGCCTCCCCAGCATCTGCACTCTCCAGCGAAGAGACTGTGAGTCAGCCTGATACTTGCTGCAGCCTGAAATCACCCCCAAACTTTTAGCTTTTGCTATCAGTTTTAGCTTTTGCTATCAGTTGGCGACGTGACGGCTTGCACGTAAATGTCTGTCCTGGAGCTGGGTTGCCGGCGTTGTAGTTTTGCAGGTTTATGATTTGTTAGTTATATTGTTATTTGGGGCCAGATTGAACACTGCGACGCTCCACATGCTGCCTTTCTGTTACTCACACTAGGATCGTGGAAAATTATCTTTTTTACACTTCTTGCCTATTCCACGGTGGATGTGAGAATTGGTCAAAGCATTCAATTCACAAAAAATGCTTCTTCCAGGAGCTCAGCAATGGCTAGCGACCCTACAATGAAGAGATTCTAGCTTTAGTAACTGGTAGTGATGGTCCATTATGGTTCGATGCAAAACTTGAGTTAAAGCAGTTTTGTGGAAGAGCCATAAGTCTTTTCCAAAAAAAAACTTCCTTTGTGCCCTGCTCGTGTCCAGACTTCGTCAATCCGGCTTTCTCCATTCCAAATGTCTGTGTCTATATTTATAATATCGTTCACCTATAAACTTGTGTTGTAAAATACTCGATTTGTTCACTAAGTTCTTTGTGTATTAGTGAATGGGATTGTTAACCGATTAAATATATTCTAAGAGGTTTAATTATACAGTTTCCAACAACACCTCACTTCCGTTTGTCACCCAACCAGCATGGCTAAATTGGAAAGTTTGAAAGAAAACTTTATTCCCCACTCAGATGATTCCTGACTGTCAAACAGCTGGTTCCACATCTCCAATCTTTATATAACTAATAAAGAGGAGAGTTCAATCAAGACTAACATTTCAGTGCAGTACTGACAAAGTTCTGCATTGTTAGAGGTGCTGTCTTTTGGATGAGATGTTAAATCAGGGTCCCGTCAGTTCCCTCAAGTGAACGTCAATGATCCCACGGCAACGATATAAGGAAGAACAGCAGAGTTAGCCTTGTGTCCTGGCCAATCCCTCAGTCATCATCCCCAAGACAGATCAACTGGTAATGGTTTTGGGCAGCACGGTGGTACAGTGGTTAGCACTGCTGTCTCACAGTGCTAGGAGTTCAATTCCAACCTTGGATCACTGTCTGTGCAGTTTGCACATTCTCACCTTGTGGGTTTTGTCTGGGTGCTCCGGTTTCCTCCCACGATCCAAAAGATGTGTGGGTTAGGTTGATTGGCCATGTTAAATTGACTCTAGTGTCAGGCAGTGTAAATATGTGGAGTTATTGGAATAAGGCCAGGATGGGGTTGCGGTTGGTACATACTCGATGGGCTGATTGGCCTCTTTCTGTACGGTGGGATTCTATGATGTACCTTACTGTGGGAGCTTGTTGTATGCAAATTGGCTGTCATTTTCCTAAATTTCAACCTGACTTCACAACAGAAAAACTAATTCATTGGCAGGAAAGCAGTTTGGGACACACTGAGGGAGTGAAAGGTGCTATGTAAATTGAAGTCTTTCTATTTCCAAAGATGTGCGGGTTATGTGAATTGGCCATGCTAAATGGCCCCTTAGTGTCCAGTGTGAAATTCTGAAAGGGAATGCTGGAGGAGAGGGTGGAAAGGCAAGCTGAAAAACATTGTTCATAAAAGGGGCCCTGGGGCTTTATGAATAGAAGCATAGAATACATTATTGTTTAAAACACAAGTTTGACCTCTACTGGAGTTCTAAAAAAATTCATGGATATTGGCATCACTGGCACCGCCAGCATTTATTCCCCAACTGGAATTGCCCTGGGAAGGTAATGGTGAGCTGCTTTCTTGAATTGCTTCAAATCGTCAGGTCTGCCCACAGTGCCGTTTGAATGTTGTCTGCTTCCCTATAGCTTGGAGAAGCAAAAGAGGTCAAATTTGGATAGATTTGAATGGGAATGGGAGAGAGGTGAGCCACAATTGAGCAAAATCATTTCATTTGCAGATAGAATGGAGCTGAAAACTCAGTGCAAGTTTCAATGCAATGGTTAAAGTATCTAGCAATGTAATTTGGATAATATGCGTCAAAGCAAGAAACTGACACAGAAACTGTTAGCACATCTTTATCTTTCATGGATCCTCTTGCAAATTGTGAATAATGATCAGAGGGTTACATAGGGTGGACAGTGAGAGCCTTTTTCCGCAGATGGTGATGGCTAACACAAGGGGACATAGCTTTAAATTAAGGGGTGATAATTATAGGGCAGATGTCAGAGGTAGGTTCTTTACTCAGAGGGTAGTAAGTGCGTGGAATGCCCTGCCTGCAGCAGTTGTGGACTCGCCAACTTTAAGGGCGTTCAAATAGTCAGTGGATAGGCATATGGATAACATTGGAATAGTTTAGGTTAGAGGGCCGTTTGATTGGTTCCACTGGTCGGCGCAACATCGAGGGCCGAAGGGCCGGTACTGCGCTGTAATGTTCTATGTTCTATGTTCATACAACACAGAAGGAGGCTATTATTTATTTATGGGATGTGGGCATCACTGGCTAGCCAAGCATTTGTCGCCCTAATTGCCCTTGAACTAAGTGGCTTGTTAAGCCTTTTCAGTAGATAGTTAAGAGTCAACCATATTGTTGAGGGATCTGGAGTCACATGTAGATGAGACCAGCAAAGGACAGCAGATTTCCTTCTCTAGAGGATATGAGTGAATCTTATGGGTTTTTACAACCCACCTGATTCACTATTGTCCTCTAGGGAAGGAAATTTGCCTTCTTTGCCTTGCCTGGTCTGGCGTACATGTGACTTCAGATCTACAGAAATGTGATTGACTCTCAACTGCCCTTTTAAATGGCCTTGCAAGCCTCTCAGTTCAAGGGCATTTAGAGATGGGCAGTAATTGCTGGCCATGCCTGTGTCACCCATGTCCCATGAATGAATAAAAAAAAACTAACAATGGTTTCATGGTCATCATTATATTTTTAATTCCAGATTTTTATTGAATTGAAATTTCACCATTTGGTGTAGTGGGATTCAAACCTGGGTCCCTAGAGGATTACCCTGGGTCACTGGTCTGGGTGACTAATCTAGTGACAAAACCACTGATCCTTTTGTGCTCAAGGGGTATGCAATTTGTTCCACTTCCCTGCTTTTTCTTCAGAGTCCCGACTATCTATTTTTAAAACATTAATCCAAACATCCTTTGAAAGTCGCTATTAAATCTTCTACTATCCTTTCATATTCTACATTTCAGCAAGTACAACTCAACTGATTAACAAGAAATTCTAATATCCCCTGCAAATTTTTTTCAGTTATCTTAAATCTCACCCTCAGGTTACTGAACCTTCTGCCAGTAAAAGCATGTTTCTTACACGAAGGAAGCTCAGCAGCTTCCAGGTCAGTGTATTTAGATTGATTGACATCTTGTTTTGGGCCAAGATGTCCAATCTTTTTGCTACCAGTGTATTGTGTTTGCAGAATGTATTTCCCTTCAGCAGGTACTGCTGTAACCTGCCAAACTCTTTTCACCAGTACCTTGCAGTCCTGCAAACGTTAACACCAGGAAAGATATGAGCAGTGATGTTGGACCATCCATGGCACACACCATCCAGACTTAGACATCTACCACAGATCCTCCATTGCTAATCTGTCAAAAACCATGAGTTCGCTGCTGAGCACAATCGTGGGAGTGCCAACAGGGTAATGCCTGCACTGCCCCAGAGGGGACAAGCTCTACCCCAATCTCAGGTTTGACTGAGTAATAAATGGAGCCTGGCCAACATTGCTGACAGATATCCTGAGGATAAATTATTACCGTGTATTACAAATGAAGCATTCGCCAGCAGAGACAATGAACATTATTATGAATGCTGGTTGGGCAAACACCATTGAGTGTGACATGTCCATTGGAAGTGGACAATGGCAAATGTCTCTGAGGTCTCAAAAGCAGGAGTGGTATTTGTGATTTGAAGGTGAGAAAGAACAGAAAGGTGACAACTTTCATGAATACTTAGTTGAGGGACTGTCAGTGATGAACAAACTGCCCATGTTTCCTTATATTAAATAATGATGCCATTCTGCCAGCATGCTCAATCAACCAAAAATAGTTGAATGTAAAAGAATGAGTTCCTTAAGGCAAGTAAGGATAATTGACATTTTTGATTATCTAGAATAATAAAATATGTTGTAAACATTTAAATCTATTTCTAGAAAGTTACTTTATATTGCTAAAATGCTGCTTAAAACAGTTTAGATGAAGAAATTGCCATTTCCTGCACAGTCCTGCCTGTCACTACATCATACATTTAATCTGATTTATTTTGTTATAAATAGTATATTGAGATTTTATTGCAGAATACACTATCTAGCTTTTGGTAACATGAAAGCATGCATATGATATGCATAAATGTTCTTAAAAGATATCCAAGTAAATTCCAAACTAAAGGTTTATGATGGTAAATGAATGTAGTGACCGTATTCTCTTCAAATTTGTTAGATGGAAACTGGACAATATCAATCCTGGAATTGTCTGCACAGGGCAAACATCAATGACACTCCAAACGTGCTGCAGACACATAACTCCTGTCAACAACATGTCCTTTCTGTGACACAGATTTTATTACATTTTCTTCCTAATGAATGTCTGCTGTGACATTCTGCATCATCAGAAGGTGCCGTTGATTCATTCTGCACAACATTCTGAATGTTGATAGATTTGGGAACTTGCCTTCAGGTTATGCTACCAGAAGGGGTATGCTAATGGTACCTCCATGAACAAGTGCCCACAGCAGGAAAAGTAAATGATTTGTAACAGAGGTCACCACATGTACAAAATAGGAGCATATCTCAGTCACAGAGTATAATTTTATGTTAAATCAGACATCATGATACCGGTCTTAGTTATACAGTAGGCAAGCAGCCACAACTTTAGTAAGCCACTTAAATCCTAGTTGAGACAATTAATTTGCCAATACACTCCAAGTTTTCACTCCCTGTGCAATTTTACATTGATCACAGCAGCTACATTGGGTGGTGGGTGTAGATTTCTGGCAAGGTCAATGCAGCACAGGTATGCCACAAGGTCTGATAAGGAGCTTTGCATGGAAGAGTTGGAGGCTGCAGCTGAGACTGTGTGAGAGGAGAAGGGACTGTTATTTGAGAAACCCTTGTGATGCCTTTGGTGGCTCCCCTTCACCTGGAGGCAAGTCTGAGTGAAGGGGAACTCTGTAGCCATGAAGGGACCCTTACAGGGGAAGCTACCACAGAGGAAGATGAGAACTGTGCAACCTGATGGAGGTCCACTAAATGAGGAAGAGAGGGAGACTAGGACAGCAATGCCCTGCAGGCCAGCCACTTGCGGTACTTGACCTGAAACAAAAGCAGAAAGTGCTGAAAACACTCAGTGTGCCTGACACAAGGTTGTGAATGTAGCCCAATCCATCACACAAACCAGGCTGCCATCCATTGGCTCTGTCTACACTTCCCGTTGCCTCGGCAAAGCAGCCAGCGTAATTAAAGACCCCATGCGCCCCAGACATTCTCTCTTCCACCTTCTTCCATCAGGAAAAAGATACAAAAGTCTGAGGTCACATACCAACCGACTCAAGAACAGCTTCTTCCCTGCTGCCATCAGATTTTTGAATGGACCTATCTTGCATTAAGTTGATCTTTCTCTACATCCTAACTATGATTGTAACACTAAATTCTGCAGTATCTACTTTCCTTCTCTATGAACTGTATGCTTTGTTTGTATTGCATGCAAAATCAATACTTTTCACTATGTTAATAAATGTGAATAAGTTAAATCAAATCATCTGAGGAGAGAGAAACAAAGTAAACATTTTAAGTCTTCTGTGACTCTTCGGTTCTGAAGAAGAATCACATTGGGCTCGAAACACCGGTTTCTCCCTGCACATGCTCCCAGCCTTTGGAGTGTGCTGGGCTGCCTAAGCAGAGGAATATACCCTCAAGACGTGCTGTAGAAATTGCCTCCCGATTTCAGAGCACCAGTTTCTCCGACAGCTGCATCTCCTCATTGAGGCAGCCATGTATAGTTATAAGATAATTGCAGGTGGCAACAAGCTCAAATTGTTTCAGTGGCTTTTTAATACCTATAACTCCGAAGATTACCATGGCTTTGCATTTCTAAGCCTTGGGATCATTACCTAATCTCCCAGTTATCAGCTCCTCAGGCCTGGCATGGCTGCAATGTTCAGGAGAGCTACATCTGATTAAACACTAACCATACTGAGAGAGCCGGGGCCATCACTGGACTCCGAGAGTGCAAGGGTTAAAGGATTGTACGCATGGTTATCAGTCTTCCATCAGCCAGCCAGGAGAATTAGTCAACTGAAAGAGACTTGATTTCAATTTGATTTATTATTGTCACATGATTAATATACAGTGAAAAGTATTTTTTCTTGCGTGCTATACAGACAAAGCATACCGTTCATAGAGAAGGAAATGAAAGAGTGCAGAATGTAGTGTTACAGTCATAGCTAGGTGCTGAGAAAGATCAACTTAATGCAAGGTGGATCCATTCAAAAATCTGATGGCAGCAGGGAAGAAGCTGCTCTTGAGTCGGTTGGTATGTGACCTCAGAGTTTTTCCCGACAGAAGAAGGTGGAAGAGACATCCAGGGCATGTGGAGTCCTTAATTATGCTGGCTGCTTTGCCGAGGCAGCGGAAAGTGTAGACCGAGGCAATGGATGGGAGGCTGGTTTGCGTGATGGATTGGGCTACATTCATGACATTTTGTAGTTTTTTGTGGTCTTGAGTAGAGCCATACCAAGCTGTGATACAACCAGAAAAAATGTCTTCTATGGTGCATTTGTAAAAGTTGGTGAGAATTGTAGCTGACACACCAAATTTCCTTAGTCTTCTGAGATAGTAGAGGTGTTGGTGGGCTTTCTTAACTATAGTGTCGGCATTTGAGGAACCGGGACAGGTTGTTGGTGATCTGGGCACCTAAAAACTTGAAGCTCTCGACACTTTCTACTTCGTCCCCGTTAATGTAGACAGGGCCATGTTCTCCACTTTTCTTCCTGAAGTCAATGACAATCTCCTTTGTTTGTTGACATTGAGGGAGAGATTATTGTCGCTGCACCAGTTTGTCAGATTCCCTATCTCATTTCTGTACTCTGTCTCGTCATTGTTTGAGATCCGACCCAGTACAGTAGTGTCATTAGCAAACTTGAAAATAGAGTTGGAGGGGAATTTGTCTACACAGTCATAGGTGTATACGGAGTATAGTAGAGGACTGGGAACACAAGATTGTGGGGCATTGGTGTTGAGGATGATTGTGGTGGCGGTGTTGTTGCCTATCCTTACTGAATGTGGTCTGTGGGTTAAGAAGTTCAGTTTCCAGTTGCAGAGGGAGATGCCGAGGCCTAGGCCATGGAGTCTGGAGATGAGTTTTATAGGAATAATGGTGTTGAATGCTGAGTTGTAGTCAATAAATAGGAGTCAGATAGAGGTGTCCTTGTTATCTGATGTTCCAGGGTTAAGTGCAGGGCCAGGGACATGGTGTCTGCTATGGACCTGTTGCAGCAGTAGGCAAACTGTAGTGGATCCAGGCAATCTGGAATTGATTCGTGCCATGACTAGCCTTTCGAAGCACTTCATAATGATGGATGTCACAGCCACCAGACGATAGTCACTAAGGCACACAGCCTGCCTTTACTTTGGTGCTACCAACCTCCTCTGCCACTTCCATCCAGGTTTGCTTGGCCTGACATGATGTCACCTCTTCCCTTCCCACGGGAGAGGAGCTTCCCACCATTTGGTCACTGAGAAGGGCACACATGGAGTCATCATCAAACCATGAGGTCACGTGTGGCTGTAGTGATTGCTGTAGCTGGGCGATGATATTAATGTTTCTCAATCTGTGCCAATGGTGGGGCGAGAGAGCTGGATGAAGAGTCAGCGATCATGTTGAGTGCCTCAGGCTGAGATTTGCACAGTTGGTGACAGCTCCTCCATCTGCAGCAAATTGTAAATGACTGGTCCTGCTGACCTCCTGCCGCAGCTTCTCCATCACCCTGATACACACGTTCAGTGGCTCTTTAACCCACCCATTGATAGCTGCCGTTTGCTGAGGGCCTGCCCCTTCTCTGCCTGACCATCTGCCTTTCCCACTTTACCAACGGTGCCACCAGAAGCTGCTGATTGGCCAGCTGACAGCTTAATCTCAGCAGGGCGATGGCACTGGGTGAGGGCTGGCATGGTCTTACTTCTGCCACCATGACCCCCAACAACACCCATCATCCCAGTCAAAGCCCATCAGTGTGATTCCTCATGCCTTGACCACAGATATTTAAGTAAAATCTGAATTGTATTTCTTTCTTTCTCACTCTCTCTCTCTGCTTGTTGAGTTACATTCATTATGCTTTCCACCATCTCTGTCCCCTCTGATTGTCTCTCATTTCTTCCTTGAATTCATGGTTCCTTTTGTCCCATGTTTTATTCCCCTTCCTAGCTTCTGTCTAATTCTGTTGTTCCATTTTTGTTTGTTATTCCTTTTCCCTCTCTGTCCTTTTCAATTCCTTTCTCATAGAAACTAGAAGCAGGAGTAGGCCACTCGGCCTGTCGAGCCTGCTCCGCCATTCATTTTGATCAATGCTGATTGTCAAATTCAATGTCCTGACCCCCTCCTTCCCCTCATATCCCTTGCTCCCTTTAGCTCCAAGAGCCGTATCTAATTTCTTCTTGAAATCACACAATGTTTTGGCCTCAACTACTTTCTGTGGTAGTGATTTCCACACACTCTCTCTCTTTCCTGTTTCTGTTGTATTTTGGTTTCTTTCCTTTCCTCCCACATATTACCAATAAAAGTGCTTTACCTTTGGATCCTATGTCCTCTACAGATATTGTCATCTTTTTTTATTTTCTGCTGTGAAGGTTGATCCCACTGATGGTGTTGGCTTGTGGCAGCAGCCATGGTATCAGTTGCAGTTTATTGCTTTGCCGGTCACAAGACTAGTGATTGTTAAAGAGCTCAGTATGTACTCAGTCACCTTCACTCCCCCTCCTTAAACAACCAATGAGCATTGCAAACATTCACAGCAGTTGTTTCGCCAGTAAATGCATCTCCAATTTAAAAAAAATCCACCATGAAAAGAAAGGCTTTCTTATTTTAGGAAAGCAAACTGGAGTTTAGGATTCCTGCCTTCTGAAGGTGGCCCCTGTGCCATGTTAATGTGCTGTGATTAATTCTGTAGCCCAACTAGGTCAAAATGGAAACAAGTCTCTCCTGTTGCAGCTGAGATTATGTTGAATGCTGCATTTCAGGACTGAGTGCTGGGGAAGGGCAGCTAAACAAAGCTTTCAAACAAAACTGCACTGCAGCCAACAGCAGAGCCACCTGTGATTTATTGGCCCTTGTAAATGAAATGTTTAAACATGTGTAAATGCTTCCTATGCACGCTGGGTCACTATGATACCATAGAGAGCTAAATACTGTTGATGCTGACAACCTGAATTAAAAACTGGAATCACTCAGTAAGACCAACAACTTCTGTCAGTTAAGGAGGGGTCATGTTGCCAGTTCAGGCTGATGATCCTTTGTGAGTATGGTGGTGTTGTTTATATATTCGTTCATGGGATGTGAGCATCACAGGCAGGGCCAACATTTATTACCCATCTCTAATTGCCCTTGAGAAGGTGGCAGTGAGTCTCCTCTTGAACCACCGCAGTCTATGTGGTGTAGGTGCACCCACAGCTGCTTTTTGACCAGGCAACGGTAAAGGAATGGCAATTTTGTTCAAAGTCTGCATTGTGTGCAGTTTAAAGGGGCACTTACAGGTGGCGGTGATGTTCCCATGCCTCTTCTGCCCTTGTCCTTCAATGTGACCAAGATCATAGAATCCCTACATTGCAGAAGGAAGCCATTTGGCCCATCGAGTCTCTACTGACTTTCCAAAAGAGCATGTTACCCAGGCCCACCCCCTGGTCCACTTAACCTACACATCTTGGGACACTAAGGGGCAATTTAGCATAGTTAATGTACCAAACGTTCACATCTTTGGACTGTGGGAGGAAACCAGAGCACCTGGAGGGAACCCACACAGGTACAGGGAGAATGTGCAAACTCCACACAGACGCCAAGGCCAGAATCGAACCCGGGTCCCTGGTGCTGTGAGACAGCAGTGTGAACCACTTGTAACCATGCTGTTCATTGGTCATGGTTTTGGAAGATGCAGTCAAAAGAGCTGTGATACAAGACCAGCAAAATATAGGTCATCTGACAAAACATCAAACTGAAACATTAACGCAAGGATAAATCTCCAGCTGAACATATGTTTAAAATCTCCATATGCCTAGTATTTGTGGACAAGCTGGGTGGACCTTCTGAAGATGTTCAGTGGCAATTCAGTAAATAAATGTAGTTATTATTGTGAAATATGTATTTTGGCAAGCTTAGTTTGTGCATTAGAAATTTCATCTATTAAAGAAAAAGTCAGGCATTTTGTTCTCAATGGTTTTTGAGCGATTCACTTCATTATTTTTGTCAAATTAATTTTTGTTATTGATGTATTCTTTTTACTGGTCACTCAGGATTAGTCAGTGTAATGACTTTAACAAGGCCCATGATGTGGACGTCTTAGAATACGAGTGCCCTCATTGAGACTTGTCCAATCGGGGAGCCCTGAATGTGTACATAATGTCGAGCGTAAGGATTAAGCGCACTCCAAATGTCTGAGTGTTGCTTACTGTGTAAATAAATCTAACTTTGGTGAAGGGACACTGGCCTAGGAGTTATTTTAGTCAGTTGTAACTAATGAGTCAGTTCCCACCAGCAATTTTCTACTTTCTTTCTCCTTGCTTTTGATTTGCCCATTTTGAACCTTTCCCATTCACTTTTGTTGGGGGTAATCCAATTAGCAAAGTATTAGAACAAAAGTGCGGCATCAGGAAGTAGGCGTCCTTAACAGGCTGTGCATTCCAGGTGCAAAACAGATATTGGTCTGGATTATGCTACAAGTCTTGAAGTAAGGGTGATAACTAACCTTAAAGGAAGCCTCACTTAGGGATCTTTTGACCTCTGCAATGAGAACTTTAACCGCTTTGATAAGTATTTGATTGTGGTATAGTTTAATGGGGATGCCCAGATGCAGTAATATCAGCAGGCAATTGAAGCAGGCAATCACATTACCAGGAAATGAAATGCACTAAAATCAAATAACTTTTGAAAATTGTATACAGGGGAAAATAACGATACACATGTAATGAAGATAGAAGATGAAATGTCATTGTAATTTTAAAAAATGACTATTTAAAAAGTCTAGATTAAAAATTCTATTGGCCATGCTAAATAAACCCTAGTGTTAGAGGGATTAGCAAGATAAATATGAGGGGTTGTGGGGATAGGGCCTGGGCGGATTTGTGGTTGGTGCAGACTCTATGGGCCGAATGGCCTTCTGCACTGTTAGGATTCCAATCACACTGGAAACACTCAGTAGCGTACTGCATGTTTCTTTCAGGGTGAAATTGGCTATACATTCCTAATTGTTCTTCTGATGACCAATAAACCCAGTCAGACCTCATAAAGTTTATTTATTAGTCACAAGTAAGGCTTATGCAATGAAAGTTACTGTGAAGTTACACTGCAATGAAGTTACTGTGCAATTCCCCACACTCTGCTGCCTGTTTGGGTCAATGCACCTAACCAGCACGTCTTTCAGTATGCAGGACGAAACTGGAGCACCTGGAGGAAACCCATGCAGACATGGGGAGAACATGCAAATCCACACAGACTGTGACCCAAGCCAGGAATTGAACCCGGGTCCCTAGCACTGTGAAGCAGCAATGCTAACCACTGTGCTACCGTGCTGCTCGTTGACAAAGATTTAACT
Organism: Carcharhinus amblyrhynchos; assembly: GCF_965287045.1. Lineage (NCBI taxonomy): Eukaryota > Metazoa > Chordata > Chondrichthyes > Carcharhiniformes > Carcharhinidae > Carcharhinus > Carcharhinus amblyrhynchos. The sequence goes on from NC_137328.1 coordinate 95,978,860, forward strand.
TTCGGTGGGATTTTGTGCAGACAACAGAAACGGGCAAGTTCAGGTCAGATGAATTGATTTCACTGATTGCTGATTCTGAGGAAGTTGGGAGTGTGGGACCACAGTCGCGCCTGCAGTAATAGACAGACCGCAGTTTCAGGATTTCCCTGTTCTTCTGTGCTTGTGCTAAATCCTGAAGATTCTGCCTAATTCATAATGCTGACATTTAACCAGGAAAAGACTCTGCAAATTCCAGGCAAATATAAATTCTACTCGATCTTGGTATGCTAATACAAGGCAGCAAGACCAGTTGTCTTCAGGTGAGAGGATTAGAAGGCGGGGAATAATTGGATTGCGCAGATATATGTAATTTAGTCCTCAATCGTAATCATACATTCTCTTCTTTTTATGTAATGTTGATAAACAGTTGGAAGCAGAGAAACAGAATTGTTTCTTTGCAGCACAGGCTAATGTAAGTTGTACTGGCAGAAGATTGTACTTGCAATATGATATTGGCATTTTCTATTATAAATGTGGTCACAGCACTTTTTAAATTGAAAAGTTGACATGGGAAATTGGCAGATGGTAACATGATACAAGTAAATGCAATTGTAACTGGAATTACAGTTTGAATGAAAAATGCGTAGAATTGGATAGAGTAACCATAGAAACAGAATTCTTTCCTATATTGTGATTGTATCATTCGAGTTGAATTTATTGGGAAAATCTTGCACTTTAAGCCATGGTTTGTAAAGTTATTTTGCCAGCCTTGTGTGACATGGTGGCCCAGTGGTTAGCACTGCTGCCTCACAGCGCCAGGGACCCAGGTTTGATTCCACCTTAGGTCACTCTTTGGACTCTGCACGTTCTTCCCGTGTCTGTGTGGGTTTCCTCTGGGGACTCCGGTTTTCTCCCACGGTCCGAAGGATGAGATGGTTAGGTGGATTGGCCATGCTAATTCTCGCTCAATGTACCCGAACATATGCTGGAGAGTGGCAACCAGGAATTTTCACAGTAACTTCATTGCAGTGTTTATGTAAGTCTACATGTGACAATAGTAAATAAACTTAAACTTTCTCTTAAGATGGCAGGCTAGGATTGAAAATACTAATTTTCTGAATGATGAAAACCTACCTAATAAATGAGTCACTGCAGCATTCATTCATTTGCCGTTTTATTCCCCTCACCCTTACCAAATGTCTGCAAGTGACTCTGTACACACACATATACAGGCCCTCCAGTCTGCACACATATACACATGCACAGGTTTGCTTTCCTTTGATATTAAAGATTTCAGTAGATGATTGAAAGATGTCTGTCTTTATTTGTCTGCAGATGCCAAAAAACGAATCAAAGCAGAGAATCCAATTGTGGAAATGGATGGAGATGAAATGACCAGAGTGATATGGAGCTTCATTAAAGAGAAGGTAGTTGTTGTGATAGACTGAATTCAAATGAATGAAGGCCTTTTAAGTTCTGTGGTATCCTCCTCCTCCTCAATGATTTGTTCTGATTGCAAGAATCATTTAATACTGCATCTGATTATTTCTGAAAGTTTAAAAAATCACTGAGAAGCATTAAAGAAAGTGCGAAATCAGCAGGAGCTGTGCTGCTTAGAATTGCTTTTTCAATACCAAATCAGCTCTTTTTAGTGGGAATGATGACCACTGTAATGAACTTTTATATCCACCCTATCCCTCTCTCTTATAGTGTCCACTTAACCAGTTGTTGACCAAGTAGCTTTTCCACCTACGACTAATGTTGTTAACCATTTGTTAATATGAATGTAGCTCAAATTATCAAAGTGAACTCGGGTCTTAAAAAAGAACACCAAGAGAAACTAATGGCATGTGTTGCAATGATGTGGGTATGCCGGCGTTGGACTGGCGTAAACACAGTAAAAAGTCTGACAACACCAGGTTTTAGTCCAACCTATTTATTTGATAATATACTCACAAGCTTTCGGGGTTAGCCCCTTCGTCAGGTGAATGGAGAGTTCTGGCCTCAGACAGAGCATATAAAGCACAGACAGTTTAGAGATTACTGATTAGAATGCGAATCCTTACACCTAACCTGCTGTTCAAGACCTGAAGTGGCTGATAATGTGAGTGGAAGGAGCACTGATCACAGTTTAAAGAGATGTGTATTGTCTCCAGACAGTCTGGAGACAATACACATCTCTTTAAACTGTGATCAGTGCTCCTTCCACTCACATTATCAGCCACTTCAGGTCTTGAACAGCAGGTTAGGTGTAAGGATTCGCATTCTAATCAGTAATCTCTAAACTGTCTGTGCTTTATATGCTCTGTCTGAGGCCAGAACTCTCCATTCACCTGACGAAGGGGCTAACCCCGAAAGCTTGTGAGTATATTATCAAATAAATAGGTTGGACTAAAACCTGGTGTTGTCAGACTTTTTAATGTGTTGCAATATCAGAGCTTACAGAGATTTTTCATTATTTCACAATATTTATATTAACAAACATTACATAAAGCATAATGGTACTAAGTCATACAGACCTGAAAGCCTTAGTGGGGGGAAACCACCCCCCCAAAAAAAAGGAATTTCTTCAGCCAGAGACTGGTGAATCTGTGTAACTCTTTGCTGCAGAAGGCTGTGGAGGCCGGGTCATTGAGTGTCTTTAAGACAGAGATAGATAGGTTTTTGATTGATAATGGGATCACGGGTTAATGGGAAAAGGCAGGAGAATGGGGATGAGAAAAAAAATCAGTCATGATTGAATGGCGGAGTAGATGCGATGGGACGAATGGCCTAATTCTGCTCCTATGTCTTAAGATCTTATGGTTAGAAAATGTTGGAAATACCCAGCGGGTCTGACAGCATCTACGGAGGGAGGAACCAAGTTATTAATAGCCAGGACTCTACCACCATGCCCGCCATGGAATCGGTGCGGGAGAAGGTCTGACAACGGAAATGTCAGTTGTCCTTGGGTGGGAATTTTTGATCTCAGCTGAGTGAGGCCATAAAATCCTGCCAGGTCAAGGAACTTTCTTCAGAACTGATCTTGGTGATTGGGCTAGATAATTGGGTTTGATAACTGGCCCAGCCTGAATTAATTGGTGTGTACTACAATTTGCCTCATTGCCTCCTGGGTTAGGGAAGGGGAAATTCATTTGTCTTCTAAAGTTAATGGAAGCTTTAATGTACAGGTTTTAGCAGCATTACATTTTGTATCAGCTTTAGTTGTCTTTGTGCAAGTATCCACTCTGAATAATGGCAGGTATCATTCCTTACAGACACTGATACCCCAGTCACACCACCATCATGCCACCCCCAATAATAATGCAGTTATTAATGCAGGTGGTACGGTGGTAGAGTGGTTAGCACTGCTACTTCACAGTGCTAGGGACCTAAAAGATAAAGTTAAAGTTTATTTACTAGTCATAAGTGAGGCTGAAATGAAGTTACTGTGAAATTCCCCTAGGTTCCATTCTGAGGTCAATTCCGTCACTGTCTGTGTGGAGTCTGCATGTTCTCCCCATGCCTGCGTGAATTTCCTCTGAGTGTTCTGGTTTCCTCCCACAGTCCAAAAAATGTGCTGGTTAGGTGTATTGGTTGTGCTAAATTCTCCCTCAGTGTACCTGAACAGGTACCTGTGTGGTGACAAAGGGACTTTCTCAGTAACTTCACTGCAGTGTTAATGTGAGCCTACCTGTGATACTAATAAATACATTTTAAACAGTTCTTTCAGAGACACAGCTGGGGGATGCCATTTTTATATGAGATCTATACTAACCACCAGACTTTGCAGACCATATAATATGTACGCATTTTTGTGTCAGAGTCCTGGCAACACTGTCTTCTTTGAAAACCTGTTTAATGCATTATTCCCCAAGGTACCCAGGAGCTGGTGTGGCTTGTGGATGTGCCTCTTGGTGCTGTGTGCTGATGTTGATCTGTGCTTTATTTTGCAGCTCATTCTACCCAATGTGGATGTGGAGTTGAAATACTATGATCTTGGTCTCCCAAATCGAGATAGAACAGCTGACCGAGTGACAATTGAGTCTGCAATGGCAACACAAAAATACGGAGTTGCGGTGAAATGTGCCACCATTACACCAGATGAAGCTCGTGTGGCAGGTATATGATTGAGATTGATTTGTTTAAAAAAAATAGGTAGCCAGAGCTTGTTTCCCCATTTGTGTGAAATCAGTAAGTATTAGTGTGTGTGTGTGTGTGTGTGTGTTTGTATGCATAGAGCCTGCTTTAGTGCCTGGTGAATGCAGTAACTAATGGTGTAGTCAGCTAGTTTGCTTTTTGCACAATTCATTGTCGAAGCTGTGTTCAACTTTTGCGCACTCATAAAAAGGTTGGTATTTATATCATGCAACAGTGAGTTCTGGCTCTCTGCACACTTGCTGGGCAAAGAGGAAACTTGTACATCATAGAAACATAGAAACTAGAAGCAGGAGTAGGCCATTTGGCCCTTTGAGCCTGCTGCACCATTTATTTTGATCATGGCTGATCATCAAATTCAATATCCTGATCCCCCTTTCCCCATATCCCTTGATACCTTTAGCCCCAAGAGCTATATCATAGAATCTTAGAATCTCTACAGTGTAGATGGAGGCCATTCGGCCCATTGAGTCTGCACTGACCATAATCCCACCCAGGCACTATTCCCATAACCCCATACATTTACCCTGCTAGTCCCCCTGATACTAGGGTCAATTTAGCGTGACCAATTAACCCAACCCTGTGGGAGGAATTGGAGCACCCGGAGGAAATCCACGCAGACAGGGGGAGAATGTGTGACACCACACAGACAATGACCTGAGGCTAGAATTGAATCCAGGTCCCTGGTGCTGTGAGACAGCAGTGCTAATCACTATGCCACAGTGCCACTCCAGTTATCAAATATAGAAAAATATAAATATCATGTAAAATATGCATATTTTTGTGTAATCTAGATTGAAATAATTTGACAAAGAGGAATTTTTCCTGAAATGAAGGGCTATGTAATTTGACATTATAAGGGAGGTGGAAGAAATTTTTGTCATTGATCCAGGTTACAAGCTGAATCTGAAATGGGCAGCTGATGGGTTGCTCTGATGGCTCGATGAAGCATGTAGCTGAGGAAAGTCTGGGTTTCCATTCTCTGTTTAAGCTGAGAACTATACCCACATCCTCTGTCTCCACACAAGTACAAGGAGCATTGATAAGGGTGGTGCAGTTGATGTGGTCTACTTGGCCTTTAAGCAAGATTTTTGACAAAATTCTACAAGGCAGACTGGCTAAAAAAAAAATCAACCTATGGGATCCAGGAGAATTCAGGGAATCCAGCTGATTGCAAAATTCACTCAGAAAATGAAGGATAATTGTTGATGGATATTTTTGTGACTGGAATGCTGTTTCCGGTGGAGTTCAGCAGGTCCCTACTCTTTGTGGTATATATTAATGATTTGGATGTAAATGGAGGGGGGATGATCAAGAAGTTTTCAGACAACAAAAAAATTGACTGCATGGTTGATAGTGAAGAGGATCCCTGTAGACTGCAGGAAGATATCAATGGACTGGATCGAAAGATATTATAGAAAGGATATTATTAAACTAGAAAGAGTGCAGAAAAGATTTACTAGGTTGCTACTGGGACTTGATGGATTGAGTTATAAGGAGAGGCTGAGTAGGCTGGGACTTTTTTCTCTGGAGTGTAGGAGGCTGAGGGATGATCTTATAGAGGTTTATAAAATAATGAGGGGCATAGATCAGCTAGATAGCCAATATCTTTTCCCAAATGTAGGGGCGTCTAAAACTAGAGGACATAGGTTTAAGGCGAGAGGGGAGAGGTACAGAAGTGTCCAGAGGGGCAATTTTTTCACACAGAGGGTGGTGAGTATCTGGAACAAGCTGCCAGAGGTAGTAGTAGAGGCGGATACAATTTTGTCTTTTAAAAAGCATTTAGACCGTTACATGGGTAAGATGGGTATAGAGGGATATGGGCCAAATACGGGCAATTGGGATTAGCTTAGGGGTTTAAAAAAGAAAGGGCGGCATGGACAAGTTGGGCTGAAGGGTCTGTTTCCATGATGTAAGCATCTATGACTGTGTGACTGGTCAGGTGAACAAAATAGTGGAAAATGGAATTCAACCCAGAGAAGTGTGGAGTGTAGCATTCGAGGAGGTCAAACAAAGAAAGGATTGCACAAGAATAGGAGGAATACTGAGAGATGTAGAGGAAGTGAAGGACATTGGAATGAATATCCACAGATCCCTGAAGGTAGGAGGACAGGTTGATAAGGTGGTTAAGAAGGCAAATGGAATCTTTTCATTTATTAGCTGTGGCACAGAATGTAAGAACAGGGAGGTTATGCTGGAAATAAATAAAACATTAGTTAAACTACAACATGAGTAATGTATGCAGTTCTGGCCACCTCATTATAGAAAGAATGTAATTGCATTAGGGAGCGTACAGAAGAGATTTACGAGGTTGTTGCCAAGACTGGAAGATTACAGCTATGAGGAAAGGGAACTGGATAGAGTGGCTGGGAAGCGCCTATTTAATTTAGCAGGACGAGGTCAGTGGGCATAGATTTAAAGTGATTGGTAGAAAGATTAGAGTGCAGATGAGGAAAACATTTTTCACCCAGAGAGTTGTGAGGTGTGGAACTCCCTGTCTGAAAGGGTAGCAAAGACAGAAACCCTCAATTAATTTGAAAGCTCTCAAGGAGCTGATGGCCTAGTGGCAGGACTATTAAGCCAGAAATTCAACTAATGTTCTGGGGACCCTGGTTCAAATCCTGCCACGACAGATGGTGGAATTTGAATTCAATAAAAAAAACCTGGAATTAAGTATCTACTGATGACCATGAAACCATTGTCGATTGTCGGAAAAACCCATTTGGTTCACTAATGCCCTTGGGGAAGGAAATCTGCCTGGTCTGGCCTACATGTGACTTCAGAGCCACAGCAATGTGGTTGATTCTCAACTGCCCTCAGGCAACTGGAGATGGGGAATAAATGCTGGCCAGCCAGCGATGCCCATGTCCCACGAATGAATAAAAAAAAGCTGTTGGGATAAGTGCCCTCAGTGCCGTAACCTGCAGGGCTACAGATTAAATGCTGGAAAGTGGGAATATGCTGGGTGGGCCATTTTTTTGTCCGGAACAGTCAATTTGGGCCAAGTGACCTCTTTCTGTGCCATAAATGTTCTATAGTTGGCTGAACTTGGCAGGAATAAAGGCAGAACTGAAAGTTTAAATGAGAATACTTTAAATACATTGTGGTTTATTTAGTGTCAACAGATCTTCTCTCAAGAGTAATTTAACAGATAGCAAACCAGAAATTGATATAAGAGGCAAATTAGTGGAATAAAACAAGTGGGAAATAAGCGACGAGGGAACAAAAACTCAGATGTTGAGCGAGCGAAAAGATAACAATTGGAGTCAAAAAGAATTAGAGCAGCTGATAGGTGAAGATAAGACTTAAAAAAAAATTAGGTTAAACTGAATGTGATATGGTTCATCTGTTCTTACAGCTCAGTATGTGGATGGAATATCATTTGAATTAGATAATCCGTCTGCCTGTGATGTTTAAATTTAAATTGTCTGGAAGGTAACAGACAACTCTCATTTCCCTCAGTACAAGATATGATTAGCCCTGGTGCAATCTTAGGTATATAAGATACTGAAGGGAATAGACAGGGTCAATAGTGAGAGACTGCTCCCTAGATTGGTTACAAATACAAGAGGACATGATTTAAGGGTGAGGGGGGAGAGGTATAATTTGGAAGTGAGAGGAAGGTTCTTTACGCAGAGAGTTGTGGGGGTATGGAACGCGCTACCGAGTAGGGTGGTGGAGGCGGGAACGTTGGACTCGTTTAAGGTTCAGTTAGATAGGCACATGAGTGAAACGAGGATGGAGGGTTATGGTAGGGGTATTAAATAAGGGTTAGAACCTCGGGAGAGACCGGAAAGGCAGGCTTGTGATTAACGTTTTTGTCTTTTATTCCGCAGGTGGAGGTCCACCTCGTTGTCAAACGAGGGGCATGCACACGGTGGGTCGTGCGTGGGCTACTCTTGGAGGTTCCGGGAGTGGCCTAGTACTTCGTGTCGGTGTGTGTGCTTGATCCTGGACCGGTAGATGGCGCCGCAACAGCTCGGTGACTAGCACTGCTAGCTGTGCAGATACATGGATTTGGGCCTGTGTCTGTGGGAGTTTGTGCATTCTCCCTGTGGTTGCGTGGGTTTCCTCCGGGCGCTCCGGTTTCCTCCCACACCCCAAAGGTGTGCTCTTAGGCTGACTGGTTTACCAAATTGACACTATTCTCCCCTGAATCTGGCTAAGTTAGGGGTTCCATTCGTAGACACGCAGGGTAGAATAGGTGTAGGGTGATGCAGCGGCGCAGGCTCGTTGGGCCGAAGGGCCTGTTTCCTGTGCTGGGTTGTTCTTTGTTCTTTAAGTGGATTCCACCCGCACCACCGCCCCCCCCCGCCCCCTCCCCAAACACGGTGGCATGTTTTGTGGTGGTGAAGTGGCTCACCATTAGCCTTCAGCGGGACTGGAAGACCCTTCTGGTCCCACTGAAGTCCATGGTGTTTTGTGTGGCTCGCCCATTCCACTGCTGGGGAACCTGTGGCAGGGGTCACCTTCGGCGGGGCTGGCAATTCCCACTGGCAGGAAAGGCTGGAAAATCCCGTGCTAAGAATCTGTTTGTAATTATGTGATCAGTTTTACTTTACAATTGAAAGTGTTTTAAATTGGTGATTCTGTGTTTGGCTGGCTTTGAATAATGTGATCTGATTCACTGACTGACTGTTGCTGTCACCACTCGGGAATACTAGTCAGTTCATCTGCAGTTGATAGAAAATATCTGGCATTGATGTCAGTCATTGAAAAAAGAATGAGAGCAGCTTCGTTGCTTAAAAGAGGTTTTAAAATATCTGTTCTTCCATTTTATGTTGTAAAACTAATGTGTCTCATCCTCTTACGCCATGACTGAAATCTTAATTTTTATATCATTCTGCCACCTGGTGGTGCTGGTGAACTTCCTCTCAAATAGTGAATCTGATAGTCTGAGTGACCCAGGAACTGCGAACCTACAGCCTGTGAATGTTTGACTTCTTAATAATGAATGTTTCCCTTACAAAGCCTTTACAGAATATCCAATGTAGTTTCTTGCAATGTGAATACTGACCAAAGCCCAACTGGTCATTTTTCAGAATTTGGACTGAAAAAGATGTGGAAAAGCCCAAATGGAACTATCCGAAATATTTTAGGTGGCACCGTTTTTCGAGATCCAATTATTTGCAAAAATATCCCACGGCTTGTTCCCGGTTGGGTGAAACCTATCACAATAGGACGACATGCGTATGGAGATCAGGTAAGACAGTTGTTTGATGAGATTTATCGCCCTATTGTGAAGAAATTGCTTCATGTCTGCTGGAGATCAGTTCAAATGTTCTGCATGTAGTTGAACCTGCTTGTGGCATTCAGTATTTGTCTTCATACCCAAAGATGGGAGAGTCTAAAACTAGAGGGCATAGGTTTAAGGTGAGAGGGGAGAGATACAAAAGGGTCCAGCGGGACAATTTTTTCACACAGAGGGTGGTGAGTGTCTGGAACAAGCTGCCAGAAGTAGTAGTAGAGGCGGGTACAATTTTGTCTTTTAAAAAACATGTAGACAGTTACGTGTGTACAATGGGTGTAGAGGATATGGGCCAAACGTAGACAATTGGGACTAGTTTAGTGGTTTAATAAAAAGGGCAACATGGACAAGATGGGCTGAAGGGCCTGTTTCCATGCTGTAAACCTCTAGGACTATTACTGTATGAGTATAGTCACCGTGGTTTATAGTATAGAGCAGTTTCATAGCGAGAGGATAAAATAGGCTGGCACTTGTGAGAGTACTGAGGGAGCATTGTATTGTTGGAGATGTTCCCTTTTGGATAAGATATTACATAGCTGCATATCCAGAAGTGGTCTCTGGTGGTCGAGTCAATATCTATCCCTCAACTCGCTCCACCTGGAGAGATTAACTGTTAATTCATCTCATTTGTTATTTGTGGGATCTTAAGTGTGTGCAAATTGGCAGCTATATTTACTACAAAACAACACTTCACATTTAATGAAGCTTTGAAGAGCTTTGAAATGTGCTGAGGTTGCTAAATATGTTCTCGAAATGCAACAACTATCACCATGACGATTGAGGATTTGAATTCAGTTTATAATAAATACAGTTGGCAATAAGACCTGGTGTAATTAAAAGTGAGCATGAGGATAAAAACAAAATACTGCAGATGCTGGAATCTGAAACAAAAACAGAATATGCTGGGAAATCTCTGCAGATCTGACAGCATCTGTGGGCAAAGGATCATCTAGACTTGAAACATTGGCTCTATTCTCTCTCCACAGATACTGTCAGACTTGCTGGGACTATGAGGATGTTAGATTGCCGTAAAAAAAACCAAACTATTTCATGAGTGAGCTTTAGGGAAGGGAACCAGTCATTCTTAATAATGCCACAAAAGCAGAATGCAGCATTTCTGAAATTAAAACAGAAAATGCTGGAAATAATCTCTAGGTCAGGCAGCATCTGTAGAGGGAACAGAGTGAACATTTCTGGTCAGTGATCGTTGGGGCAAGGGCTCAAGTACGTAATGGTCATGATACAACTGGGCCGTCGTCCCAGTCAACAGAGGCAGGCCTTCCCTCACCTGCTGACCTCACCACACTCCACCTTCATTGCCAATTCATGTATCCCTGGCCCAAAACTAGGGCAGCAGGGCATCCTTAATGGAGATGCGTTTGTAGGGTGAGGAACTGGTCTCCTTGATGAACATCCAGCTAAAGTCAACAGAGATTGATGTGGGGTGGGAGAGGATCTGAGTAGCAGAAATTTGAAGCACTGGAAATTGAAGAGGGTTCAGGTTGGGGAGTAATGAAATATTTATGTCTGATAGTGAAAAAACAAGGACAGATTTGATTTGATTTATTGTTGTCAGATGTATTAGCATATAGTGAAAAGTATTGTTTCTTGCGTGCTGTATAGACAAAGCATACTGTTCATAGAGAAGGAAAGGAGAGAGTGCAGAATGTAGTGTTACAGCCATAGCTAGGGTGCAGAGAACTTAATGCAGGGTACGTCCTTTTAAAGGTCTGATGGCAGCAGGGAAGTGTAGACAGAGTCAATGGATGGAAGGCTGGTTTACGTGGTGGACAGAACTTCGTTCATGACCCTTTGTAGTTTCTTGTGGTCTTGGACAGAGCAGGAGCCATACCAAACTGTGACACAGCCAGAAAAAATGTTTTCTATGGTGCATTTGTAAAAGGTGGTTTCAGAAACAGGTGCTTTCAGCTCAGAGAGAGGTAGAGATGGGCAGAGAGGTAAGAGGTCTGAATAAAAAGCCTTTGTGACAGAGAGAAAATGGAATTAGAAGCTTTCATCAAAAATGATTGGTTTCTGAAAGGACATGAATAAACTGAAAGTTGGGTCCCACTTTTCACTATGAACAGAAAGTTAGATGTTTTAACACAAGGTAATTGTTGAATTTCACACCATGGGCTAGATTTCCATCATTGAGGTGGTAGCAGGAGTTGAAAATTTCTGGTACATCTTGGGAGGAGAGCCAGGAAAGATGGAAATTTCACTGTCTGTGTGTGTCTGTTTGTTGCGCTTATAAGTATCTGTAGCTGAAACTACAAGCACTAAACACTTCTGTACCTTGTCGGGTGACATGGTAGCACAGTGGTTAGCACTGCTGCCTCACAATGCTAGGGACCCGGGTTCAATTCCCGGCTTGGGTCACTGTGCGGCTTTCCTCTGGGTGCTCCAGTTTCCCCCCACAGTCCAAAGATGTGCAGGTTAGGTGGATTGGCCATGCTAAATTGCCCTTAGTGTCAGGAATACCAGTAGGGTAAATACATGGGGCTACAGGGACAGGGATGGGTGGGATTGTGGCCGGTGCAGACTTGATGGTCCTTGTGGCCTCCTTCTGCATTGTAGGATTCTATGATTGTGTAAATAAACGTTGAGCAATTGACTGAAGAGGCCAGACAGAGCTGTTAAGCAATGTTTTCCCTTGGGTTCAAGTGTACCAACAGTCTATTGGATTTCTGGGGTATCAGCAAAGTATACGTAATTTGTCTTGGCTGAGAACCCAGAGATCCATTGGAATTAAAGGATCTGGATGGTTGACATTTTTATTGGTTTGTAATAAAAATTGAGTTTTTTTTAAAAGAAAACAGAAAATTATCGATGGTTTATTTTAAAGCTATTTTTCCTATTGCCATGAAAGGGTTCATTGGTTCTATACAGTATATAGAGTGTGAATGAGCATGGAAATGCAATAGCTTGGCATAGAACATAGAACATAGAACACTACAGCACAAACAGGCCCTTCGGCCCACAAGTTGCGCCGATCACATCATCACCTACCAACCTACAGACCTATCTATAACCCTCAATCTCATTAAACCCCATATACTCATCCAGAAGTCTTTTAAAAGACCCCAGCGAGTTCGCCTCCACCACCACTGACGGCAGCCGATTCCATTCACTCACCACCCTCTGAGTGAAAAACTTACCCCTAACATCACTTCTGAACCTCCCTCCCCGCACCTTAAATCTGTGTCCTCTCGTAGCGACCATTTCAAACCGGGGAAATAGCCTCTGAGAGTCCACCCTATCTATTCCTCTCAACATTTTGTAAACTTCTATCAGGTCGCCTCTCAACCTTCGTCTCTCCAGGGAAAAGAGTCCCAGCTCCCTCAACCTAACTTCATAAGGCATGCCTCCCAGTCCAGGCAACATCCTTGTAAATCTCCTCTGCACCCTTTCAATAGCTTCTACATCTTTCCTATAGTGAGGCGACCAGAACTGCGCACAATACTCCAAATGAGGCCTGACAAGGGTCTTATAAAGTTCCAGCATTACCTCCCGACTCCTAAACTCAATCCCTCGATTAATGAAGGCCAGTACACCATACGCCTTCTTGACCACCTCCTCCACCTGCGAGGCCGATTTAAGAGTCCTGTGGACCCGGACCCCAAGATCCTTCTGCTCCTCAACACTACTCAGACTTCTGCCGTGGAAGCAGGAGTGGTCATATAGAGTGGGAGGATGTATATCTTGGCATGGGGGAGAGAGAATCAGGAGGACCTTGCGAACGTACCTTTTAAAAGGTTCCCTCATGTAGACCATAGTTCACCATACATGGTAGCACAGTGGTTAGCACTGCTGCTTCACAGCTCCAGGGTGCTGGGTTCGATTCCTGGCTCGGGTCACTGTCTGTGTGGAGTTTGCACATTCTCCTCGTGTCTTCATGGGTTTCCTCCGGGTGCTCCGTTTTCCTCCCACAGTCCAAAGATGTGCGGGTTAGGTGGATTGGCCATGCTAAGAAATTGCCCCTTAGTGTCCAGGGATGTGTAAGTTAGTGGGATTAGTGGGTATAATATGTAGGGATATGGGGGTAGGGCCTGGGTGGGATTGTGTTCGGTGCAGACTCGATGGGCCGAAGGGCCTCTTTCTGCACTGTAGGATTCTGTGAACACTTCTGTGAGGTATGGTGAAACATGATTTGCTGAAAAGCTGGCCTGACACCATGAAAGCTGCAGAGGACCAGGATGTGTCAGACCCTGCAATGGAACAGGCCAGGCTAGAAATGCAAAGATTCCTTAAAGTTGGAAACCCTGGGAATGGGCTAGGGAATACTGGCATTGGGTCCCAGCCACTACTTTCACCCCTCCACAGAACCTCCCAGATACCCTTGAAGATCCAGTCCATGTGTTATTCCATGTGAGATTAATTAAAGGGATCTTGTTGTCTCCAAAGAACACTGAATTTTATATGAAAAATTACCTATTTTAGTCTTATTTTAAAAACGTAACACACAAGATGTTACACTGGATTTGTATTTCCCCATAAGTGTGGAATTTTCTCTTCAGACACAAAACGATAGTTTGTTAAGTAACACCAGATAGTGGAAGAGAACTGAAGCAAATGGGCACAACAGCAATGGATAACTGGTCAAACCAAGGGCTTGGGTAAGTGATTAAAACATGGAAAAATTAAACAAAGCAGCACTGCAGACTTGGGTTTCAAGTGTCAAACATTAAACTGAAATGTCTTTTTACACTTTGTGGTTAATGTTTTTATGTGAGTCTCAAACTGTAACAATTGCTTGCATTCCAGTATCGAGCCATAGATTTTGTCATGGACCAACCAGGAAATTTTAAACTTGTCTTTGAACCCAAGGATGGGAGTAAACCCCTGGAATGGAATGTGTTTGACTTCCCTGGTGGAGGGGTAGGAATGGGAATGTTCAATACAGATGAGGTAAGGCACTTGTGACTGTCAGAATTTAGTATGGCTTAAGTTTATCCATCCATCCTGTACTTAACAGTAACCTTTTGTTGAGTATTTATTAATATTTGTGCACATTTCCCAACTTGCATATTATAATTTCTATATTTAGTCATCCATATTTAAAGTATTTTCCTTTGATTTGTGATGTATGATATATATGGCCTGTAACTTCCTTGCTCTGAGGTATCATAACCCTAACCGGAGCTCAAAGCTACTTGGGTGGCCAGTGTCCATTGGAGATACCTGCCAACGGCAATGCCACACAGGCTTGAAGATACTCCTTGCCCTTTAAGCCAAACGCTTCCCCATCGTGGATGGGTGTCCTTGACGGGAACTACAATCTCACATCTCCCACCCTCACTCCAGCCTCTGGTGCCAATCGTGTAACCTGGCTGCCCTGCACTTCTGGCAGTGACACTATTCCCATACGAGAGCTGGCTGCTAGCCTCTGATTGAGTCATTAGATAAATCTGCCCTCAGCATGACAAAGACCCTGACGCTAACCAGGCAAGTGTCTGATAAACACCACATTTGGTAGGGTTGGCAGGAGGAATGGTCTGGAATGGCCGTGATGGAGTTCTCTCGCCAGTGGACATGCCCACTGCTGCGGCCATTAAATTTCACCTCCAGTATTAGTGTGAAGCCCTTGGGAGACTGAATATAGAACATTGGACTAATATTTCTAATTTTGTATATCTTTTTAGAATATTTTAACAATCTTATGTAGTGAATAGTCTTTAACCTACTTTTTTTAAAATGTATAGTCTATTACAGGATTTGCACACAGCTGTTTCCAGTATGCCCTAGCGAAGAAATGGCCCCTTTATATGAGTACAAAAAACACCATTATGAAGGCTTATGATGGACGGTTTAAGGATATATTCCAGGATATTTTTGAGCTGTGAGTTTTCCTCTTTAATCATTCAAAGTTGAACCTTATGCTGCAATCTAGCTAGCTAAATGCTGATTCTGGTTGAGATGAGCTATGGAAAAAAAGATGAGGAGCAATCCAGAGTCTGGTTTGAATTTGAACAAAAACTTGGCATTTAACAATATCAGCATTCCCCATGGCAACACCGCGATGTGGAGATGCTGGTGTTGGACTGGGGTAAACACGGTAAAAAGTCTCGCAACACCAGGTTAAAGGGTTTATTATCAAATAAACTGGTTGGACTTACCCTCCACCAACCAGAGTGCACTTTCCAACCAGTCAGCACTCTCTTCTCATTGCTCCCTTTACGATGGTCTTTTCGTGAGAGCTGTCCTGATGAAATCATTAGTGTGAGATGAAACACTTAGTTGCCGGAACTCAATCACCTCACCTGCCATGGATTTGGAGCGGGTGAGGGTCCAACAACAGGAATCTCTGTTGACCTTGGGCGGGAATTTCCGGTTTCTCTGGAGTGAGGCCTTAAAATCCCACCCAGTATGTCTCTTTTTTTCAGCTATACTCAAGGTCAGTACTACCAAATTGCTGTATGTAGATTAATTAAAGGAAAGCGTATGGATTTGTTTAACTAAATCACCTTTAACTAACTTGATTGAGTTTTTGATGAAGTGACAGTGAGGGTTGATGAGGGTAATGTAGTTGATGTGGTGTACCTGAACTTTCAAAAAGCATTTGATGAATTACCACATAATAGGCTAGCCACCTGAAGCCCATGGAATAAAAAGAGAAGTGGTAGCAAAGATGTAAAGTTGGCTGAGTAGCAAGAAACAAGGGGTAACAGTGAACAATTGTTTTTTAGATTGGAGGAAGACTATAAAACCGTAAGAAATAGGAACAGGAGTAGGCCATTCAGCCCTTCGCGTCTGTTCCACCATTTAATGAGACCTTGGCTGATCCAACACTCACTAAATCCATTTTCTTGCCTTATTTCCGTAATCCTTAATTCCCACACTGATTAAAAACCTATCAATCCCAGCCTTGAAAATATTCAAGGACTTGACTCCACAGCTTCCTGGAGTAAAGAATTCCAAAGATTCACCACTCTCTGGGAGAAGAAATTCTTCCTCAAATCCGTCTTAGGTGAGCACCTCCTTATTCTACAACTATGCCCTCTGGTCCTACACTCTGCAACGAATGGAAACATCCTCGCAGCATTTAATTTGTCTAACCCTCTAAGAATCTTATATATTTCATATCACCTCCCATTCTTCTGAATCTGACCTGTTTAATCTTTCCTCATATGTCAAACCTCCATAACCGGGATCATCTTAGTAAACTTCCACTGTACTGCCTCCAGTGATATATCTTTCCTTAAATAAGGGAACCAAAACTGTACACAGTATTCTGAATGTGACCTTCCTAGTACCTTGTCCAGTTGCAGAAACACCTCTTCGCTTTTATACCCTAAACCCCCTGAAATAAAAGCCAGCATTCCATTTGCCTTCCTATTACCTTCTACACGTAGAGACACGTAGGACAAGGGGCCATGGACTTAAGGTGAGGGGGGAGCGGTACAACACAGATATTAGAGGGAGGTTTTTCACACAGAGGGTAGTGGGAGTATGGAATGCTCTGCCAAGTAAGGTGGTGGAGGCAAGCACACTAGAGTCATTTAAGAGTAACTTAGACAGGCACATGACTGGGTTGGAGATGGGTGGATATAGGAGATCCTTTTAAAAAAGGGTCATTAGCATTGGAGTGTCCCTGGTAATGTAAATGGGTATAGTATGAAAATAATGTTTTTTCTCTTTTCATTCACAGGTTTTAAGTCAGTCCACCTCGTGTCCAACGAGGGGCATACACGCGATGGGTCGTACTGGGGCTGCTCTTGGTTGTTCGAGATTGGCCTAGTACTTCATGTCATTAGTGTGTGCCTAAACTGGACAAGATACTGGGCAAGACGACAGCTCAGTGACTATCACTGATTGCTGTGCGGACGCATGGATTTGGGCCGGTGTCTGTGGGAGTTTGCGCATTCTCCCCGTGCTTGTGTGGGTTTTCTCCGGGTGCTCCGGTTTCCTCCCACACCCCAAAGATGTGCTGTTAGGCTGATTGGCAGGAATAAATTGTCCCTAAATCAGTTTCCCTCAATCTGGATGGCCATAAAACATTAGACAGGCGTCGTGGGTAGAGAGGGGGACTGGTGGTGTTGAGATGGCGGTGTGGGCTCGTTGGGCCGAAGGGCCTGTTTCCCGGGCTGTTTTTGTTCTTTGTTCTTTGTACATTGTTTGCTAGCATACTGGGTTTCATGTACAAGTACCCCCAAGCCCCTTTGCGTTACTGTTTTCTGCAGTCTCTCTCTATTTAAGAAATAAACCGCCTTCCCATTCCTTCTTCCAAAATTAACAGTCTCACATTTTCCCACATTAAATTCCATTTGCCAATTCTCTGCCCACTCACTGAACCTGTCATTATCTTTCTGTAATCAATTTAAATCCTCCTTACAACCTACCTTACCTCCCATCTTTATAGCTTCTGCAAATTTGGCCACAGTGCACTTTGTTCCTTCCTCCATATCATTAATATATATTGTGAAGAGCTGTGGTCCCAGCACTGATCCCTGTGGCACTCCACTGGTTACTGCCCTCCAACCTGAGTAAGACCTCCGTATTGCTACTTGCTGTTTCCTGTTAGTTAGCCAATCCTCTATCCATGACAAAATATTGTTAGCCAAGTTAGCCGATTGTCTATCCATGCTGGTGTACAGTGGGGTTCAGAGAGAACGACTATTTTTCTTGATCTTTATTAATCACCTAGACTTTGGTACAGGGCATCAATTCAAAATTTAGGAATGGTACAGATGTGGGAAATATTGTAAACTTTGAGGAGGATAGTGAAAGATTTCAAGTGAAGAAAGTTATCTCTAATTACAATGCAATCTTGATCAATTGGGCCAGTGGGCTGACGAATGGCAGATGGAGTTTAATTTAGACAAATGCAAGATGATGCATTTTGGTAGATTGAACCAGGGCAGGACTTACTCAGTTAATGATAGAGTGTAAGGAAGAGTTACAGAACAAAGAGACCTAGGGGCACATGTTCATAGTTCCTTGAAAGTGGAGTCACAGGTGGACACAGTGGTGAAGAAGGCATTCAGCATGCTTGGTTTCATTGGTCAGAACATTGAATACAGGACTTGTTGAAGTTGTACAAGACATTGGTAAGGACACACCTAGAATACAGTGTGTAATTCTGGTCACCCTATTATAGAAAGGATATTATTAAACTAGAAAGAGTGCAGAAAAGATTTACTAGGATGCTACCGGGACTTGATGGATCGAGTTATAAGGAGAGGCGGGATAGACTGGGACTTTTTTCTCTGGAGCGTAGGAGGCTGAGGGGTGATTTTATAGATGTCTATAAAATAATGAGGGGCACAGATCAGCTAGATAGTCAATATCTTTTCCCAAAGGTAGGAGAGTCTAAAACCAGAGCGCATAGATTTAAGGTGAGAGGGGAGAGATACAAAAGTGTCCAGAGATGCAATTTTTTCACACAGAGAGTGGTGGGTGACCGGAACAAGCTGCCAGAGGTAGTAGTAGAGGTGGGTACAAATTTGTCTTTTGAAAAGCATTTAGATAGTTACATGGGTACGATGAGGGATATGGGCCAAATGCAGGCAATTGGGATTAGCTTAGGGGTTTTAAAAAAGCATGGACAAGTTGGGCTGAAGGGCCTGTTTCCATGCTGTAAACTTCTATGATTCTATGACTCTATAAGTGGACGTAGGCAGGCTGGTGATATGGGCTCACACGCGGTACATTAAACTCACGCAGAGAACTGTGAAGTGATACATTTTGGTAGGAAGAACAAGGAAGGGTAAGATAAAATGCAGAATATGGTTCCAAATTTTGTGCAGGAGTAGTGGGACCTGGGTTCATACTTGCACAGATTACTGAAGGTGGCGGGGACAGGCTGAGAAAGTGGTAAATAAGGTACACAGAATCTTAGGCTTTATAATAGACGCATAGAATACAAAGGCAAGGAGGTTATGGTGAACCTTTATTAATCACAGGTTTAGCATCAACTGGAGTATTGTGTGCAATTTTAGACAACACTTTAGGAAGGATATGAAGGCATTTAAGCAGATGCAGGAAACATTTATGGGAATAGTTCCAGAGATGAGGGATTTGAATTAGGTGGATGAATTGGGAAAGCTGGAACTGTTCTCCTTGGAGGAGGGGAGTTTGAGGGGAGATCATGAGTGCTCTGGACTGGATAGATAGAAAGAAGCAGTTCTTGTTGGCGAAAGAGTGAAAAACCAGAGGTCATTGATTTCAGGTGAATGGCAAGAATCAAAGGAAAGATTTTGGACCCAGTGTGAAATTGGGATCCGGTAAACTCTGGCTGCCAGTGTTAATAGAAGATTCAATCAGGGTTTTCCAAAAGGAAATTTGGTAATTAACTGAAGATAAGAGAAATGTCAGTGTCTGGGGAAAGGATGAGGGAATGGGACTAGGGTGAGTTGCTCTTGCAGGGAACCAGAATGGACACATTGGCTGAATGGCCCCCTGATTGCTATAGCTATGATTCTACTATAGCCAGAGTGGATCTGAAGGACTGGGTTCTTTTCTCAATGGATATAATTGAACAAGGTGGATTATAAGGAAAGTCCAGCAGCTTCATGGTTACTTTTACTGAGAACAATTTTTATTTTGAGATTCTGTTCATTCAAAAATGAAGTCAAATTCGCAGAATACTCTCACGTTTGAAGTTTTTAAAAAAATTCTTTCATAAGATGTGGGCCTCACAGTCTTGGCCAGCATTTATTGCCCACCCTCAATTTCCCTTGAATAAGTAATGGTGAACTGCCTTCTTAAAATGCTGAAGTCCACCAGCTGTAGGTACACCACAGTGTTCTTAGGGAGGGAGTTCCAGGTTTTGACCCAGTGACAGTGAGGAAATAGCGATATATTCCCAAGTCAGGATGATATGTGGCTTACAGGGGAATGAGCAGGTGGTGGTGTATCTGCTGCTCTTGTCCTTCTCGGTAGCAGAGGTACAGGTTTGGAAGGAGTTGTCAAAGGAGCCTTGGTGAATTGCTGCATTGCATCTTGTAAGTGGTGCATATTGCTGTGCGTCAGTAGTGGAAGGATTGAATGATTGTGGACGGGGTACCAGTGAAGCCTGGTAATTTTCCCTGGAGGATGTCAAGCTTCTTGAGTGTTGTTGGAGCTGTACTCATCTAGACTTGTGCCTTGTTGATAGTGGACAGGCTTTGTGGATTAGAGATGAGTTATTCTGCAGAATTCCCAGTCTCTGACCTCCTCTTGTAGTCATAGTATGTGGCTAGTCCCGTTAAATTTTTGGTTGATGGTAATCTGCAAGATGTTGATGGTGAGGATTCTGTAATGGTGCTACCATTTAATGTCATGGAGGGATATTATCCAGGTCTTCTTGCATTTGGGCGTGGACCGATTCAGTATCTGAAGTCATGACTGTTACTGAATACTGTGTAATTATCAGTGAACATCACCACTCCTGACCTTACGATGGCGGGAAGGTCATTGATGTCATAGCTGAACATGGTTGGGCCTCGGACACTACCCTGAGGAACTACTCCAGTGATGTCCTGTAGCTGAAATGATTTAACCTCAAACCACCACAACCATCTTGTGTGCTAGGAATGACTCCAACCAGTGGAGAGTTTTTCCCTGCTTCCCATTAATTTTAGTTGATGCCATACTCAGTCAAATGCTGTTGTGATGTTAAGGGTGGTTGATCTCACGTCGTCCTGGAGTTCAGGGCCGGGATTCTCCCAAAAAAATTCTAAGTTCTCAAAGTGTGGGAAAATGGGATTAAATCCCTCTGGTTTTTTTTTCCAAAATGAATTTCTGGCACCCTGCACATCATAGAGATCCAAGCATGGATGGGGTCTATTCCTGCCTGAGAGGCCAGCACCAGAGTGTGTGCTGATTTGTCAGTGCAGTGGCCTCTCATTGCTGGCCAACCCCGCAACCCTCCAACGCTGATCTTCCGCTCCTCCCCAACCCTCATTCACTGGCCAGCCCCAATCACCCCGAACACCCCACCCCTCCAACCCCCACAGCAATGGACAATCCCGGCCTAACCGCCCCCCGCTGATCAGTCCTGATACCCCCCCCAACTCAGATGGCCAGCCCCCAATTGGCCTCACTCCCTCCCTCTCCCAGTCATCCGAAGTGCAGAGTGTCAGAGGATTGCCCTCCCCACTAGTCCCCAACAGGCCCCACCTCTTGGCACAGTCTGATGCCTGGTAAGCAGTTCCAAGGTGCCCCTTGGGCATTGTCAGTTTGCCCCTTGGGCAGTGCCAGGGTGCCAGGCTGGCACTGCCCAAGGAGCACCTCCCCTTACCCCTGACCTCCCAGAGGGCCTCAGTGGCCTCTTCTCTCCAGTGGGGTCAGGCCGCCTGTTCCCTGTTAGTAGGGAGCAGGAGTAAATCCGTCTGGAGTGAGCCACTCCCGACAATGGGGGACACGCTAGCGAGCTCAGAGAATTCAGTCCTGGGCCCGCTAATCGTATGGAAATGAAGATTCTCATATTGTAATCAGCTCCGCACTGATTTCCGGTGTGGAGCTTATTACAGGAAGAAACATAGTGGCAGAGTTTGTGACGTCAACGGTTGCCACTGATGTCTCTCGGCCTGCTGCACCACTCATGCAGCACAGCCGACTGGGAGAATCCACCCCCCCCCAACCCCCCAGTTCTTTTGTTCATGTTTGGAATAAGGCTGTAATGAGGTCAGGAGCTGAATGGCCCTGGCGGAACACAAACTGAGCATCAGTGAGCAGGTTATTGCTTTATAAGTGCAGCTTTATTGCACTGTCATCAACACCTTCCTTCTCTTTACTGATGATTGAGAGTAGACTGCTGGGGCAGTAATTGGCCAGGTTGGATTTATCCTGCTTTTTTGTGTACAGGACAAATCTGGGAAATATTCCATATTGTTGGGTTATTCCATATTGTCAGTGTTACAGCTGTACTGGAATAGCTTGGATAGGGACATGGCTAGTTTTAGAGCACATTTTCAGTTTTAGTGCTGGAATGTTGTCAGGGCCCAGAGCCTTTGCTGTATTTGCATTCTTATGGATCATTAATCCAGTAACAAAAACGTCAAAGCTACCATGCCTATATCCTGGCAAAAGTGGCACCACAGCCAAAGGCTTTTATCTGTTTTCCAGATGTATTCACCCCTCCCTCCCCTGTATTTACTTTTACAGCCACTTCAGGTGATGCACTGAACATTGTTCCAGATTGTATCATTATACTTTGGTCATCGTCTCCAAATCATTGAGCTCATCCCTGTTACCTAAGCTTTAATAAATGTGCAGAGATTATTTTGAAGTTCTTCCTTCAGTGTCCCTAGACAGGGTCTTGGTCCTCTACACAGAGTGACTCCCAATCATATCTCAACTGTTCTGACTGTAGTTCTGAATTGCTCAAGTTTCATTAGTTGTTGGCTGCCTGTCACTTCTACTTATCTGTTCTCTACTAATACTTTGTCTCCCTTTATTTCTTTCTCTTTTCCTCTCTTTTTTCTTTCTTATACAGTCTTGATCTCCTCTCACCGTTTCCTGCCTCACCAGAGTCTTTCATAGAGACCCAATTACCGTCAGAATTTGTCACTGCCAAGGTTCCTGATTCCAGACAGATCGCGGTTTACTCAGCTGACTTTGGAAAATAGCATGATCCCAGAAAAACAAAACAGAGTGGAGGGCAGATGAATCGTAAACGGCATTTGATGTTGATTGGAAGGTACATGTTATTGAAATAGATAAATATGATTGCAGAATGAAGAGGCATTAGACGCATTGCCAAAAAGCCCAGGTGTATATGAATATAGAGGTAAAGACAGAAAATGCTGGAAATGCTTAGCAGGTCTTCTGGAGAGAGAAATAAAGGAGCACAATCCCATTGGGATTAGGAACCTGGAAGTGGCTGTGGCAGATTATTATTGGAAGTCGTCCTGAGGGCTGCCAATTCAGAAGCCACCCCTGGGACCCCCGTTCAATTAAGCATGGTGGGCAGACCAAAGTGGTTGGAAGCCTTATCAGAGACTCAACAATTATGTGAGGCTGGGAGAGCTGGGTGCTGCTTGGAGAGGGAGGACACCATGAGGGCAACTCAAAGTGGAGTTACCTGCCAGCCTCCAACCTCAGCAAGAGGCCCATCCATTGTCAGAAAGATACTGGCAGTGCCAGCACCTTTCCTCCACTTACCTCATTTATGGGCCTTGTTGGCTAGCCGTTACTGCTGACTGGATGGCCTTTGCCACATTGACCCTGCATCCAGCAAGGCAAACCAAGTTTGGGGCAAGACTTATCTGAAATTGATAGAAATGTTTTGTCTACAGGAGTTACATACAGAACTATGTTTATAATCAGATTTATTTTGTTCAATTGATATGTCTTATCTCAATATGATATTAAAAGGATGAAGATGCTATGCTACTCCATTTCAGTATTATTGACTGAGAATCATACAGCTCAGAAAGGGACCATTCAGCCCTTTGTACTTCTGCTGCCTCTTTGAATGGACTGTCTGTTCCTTTGCTCTTTCCAAAGGTAGTTTTTCATTTCAAGTATGTAACCTGTTGCAATCAATTGAATTTGATTCCACCACCCACGTGCATTCCAGATCATTTGCTTAAATAAAAGCTCTCATCTACCCTCTGGATTTTTTGCCAAATTTCTTAAGTCTCTGCCTTCGAGTTACCAACCTTCTGCCCATGGGAATAGTTTCTCCCTTATACTATTTCACACACCTTCATTAACTTTTCCCTTGCTTCTCTAAGGAGAATAATCCCAGCCTCTGTAGCCCTTCCCGATCTATCCCATCAAAAGCGCACTTTCAAAATTTTCTGATGACACTAAATTGTGACGGGGCGAGTTGAAGAGAACAGCAAATTGCAAGAATATACCACCAATCTTGCAGAATAGACATCTAGAATTGGCAAATGAATTTCAACACATGTGAGTATGAGCTTTTACGTTTTGGTACGAAAACTAAGAAGGGTACATATTATTTGGAAAACAAAATTCTAATTGGGGTTTTGGATCAAATTGTGCAATCACAGAAATCACTAAAAGTAGCAATGGGGGTTAATACGGTCCTTTAAAAAAGGATACCAAGCACTAGATTTTATTTTGAGGGGAATTGAATTGAAAGGTAGCAAGGTCATGCTAAACCTGTATCGAAACAGGGTTAGACACAGGATGGAGTATGGTGCACAGTACTGATGGCTAAATTATAAACAGAACATAGAGGCACTGGAGAGGGTGCAAAATGTTTACTAGGTTGATACAAGAGCTGTGAGGTTATACCCAGGAAAGGATGAACAAACTAGTCCCTTCTCTTGGAAAATGAAGTTGGATAGGCAACCTAACAGAGTCCTTAAATTGATGAAAGATCTTAATGGACACAGAATGGGTGGGATTTGAACCTGGCCCCCCCATACATCTTTGCATTACTAGTGTACATGTAATCACTGCCTGGTCACTCTCCCGGCCTTGTTCTTTCTTGGTGGTCACACCACATCTGGCTGAATATATCTTTCTCCCTGCCCAGGGAATCCTTTTCCATGTTTTCTTTTCACTGTAAAGTTTATGGAGACCGATTTAACCCAATCATTACCTTGCTATTAATTGAATGGCCCAATTTCAAAAGATGTCATTGAACCATCTGCCCAAGTCAAAACACTCGGGATCTTGCGCTATGCGTGTTCTTGACACCTATCAGTTCATAAACATTCCAATGCTAATGCCTGACCTAATTGTCACTTTGGCACACTTGGTTCAAGCTGTATCTGGGCCTCTGGGAACATCTATCTTTTATTTTCCACACAGCAGGCCTTTTGTTTTCACACTCCAGTAGCTTTCTGCTGAATTTTGCCTTTTCACCATTTGTCCCTCTTTTTACCTTTCGGATCAATAGGCACCAGGCAATGGACCCCAAAATCATCACCTCCAGATTGCTTTTACACCGAGCATATCATAAGCAGGATTAACAGTATAGTTCAGTGTAAGCTTCAGAATGGCCATGTCAACCAGTTATAATGTTCATGTTTTCATTGGCAAGAAAAGCTGATGTTGTGATTTCCCAAGATTCCTGCATTCAGTCCTTTGACATCATGCTGGTGTCTGAGGAGGACTGACTATTATTTCTACCCCTAACTTCACTCAATCCATGCTGCATCCTTTCCAGACTTGGTGACTTTTCCATTTTGTGCGCTGCCAACCTTTTAAATCCTTTATCCTATTCAATTTCTCTACTGTCTTCCCCTTTGCTCTGACATTCACAGAATTATTTTTTGTGCAAACAGATGAAAAGTGGTAATTTAATACCTTGGCCAAGACAAGATTTCCGTTTCAGTCCCTAATCGACTTCGCCCTGCCCTTTGCCTATTATTTTGACTTTTACTCTTTACGTGTTTCTAGCGTTTTTTTTGCATTTCCTTTTTCCATTCTCTGTACATTCTGCCTGACTTGAACAAGTTTACATCTATATCATCTGATTCTTTTGAACTTTCCTTTTTTGCAGATTTTTGCCCCCACAAATCCTCTCTTGCAAAAGCTACACTGCTTTTTAGGGGTCCTTTACTCTGCTTCATTCCTGACTGTCCACTCAGAAATGAAACCTTACAACACAATGTGTACGAAAGATTTATCAGCTACTGAGGCAAGCTACTAAATCACTCTCTAATCACTGCGCAAAAAGAAGTAATATTGAAGCTAGTTCCTAAGCATCCTAAATCCCTACCATCTTATTCAACTCAAACAAACAAGTGAAAGTGGTATGACCGCTTAACGATTGAGAGAAGATCCACTGAATATAAAAGCATCAGATTAATTTTTTGCTCTGCTTTCTTCCCTGATAGCATTGACATGTGATTTCAAGAATAAATTAGGTATCGCTTTTGGGGCGGAAGGGATCAAGGGACATGAGGGAAAGGCAGGATCAGGATATTGAATTTGATGATCAGCCAAGATCAACATGAATGGCAGAGCAGGTTTGAATGGCTGACTCCTTCCAGCTTCTGTTTCTTTCATTTATTGGAGTCTGGTACCACAATTATAGTAGGCAAATGATACGTTTCCTTTCATTGCGTGAGGTTTCGAGTACAGGAGCGGGGATGTGTTGCTGCAATTATACAGCGCCTTGGTGAAGCCACGCCTAGAATACTGTGTGCAGTTTTGGTCTCCTTTTCTGAGGAAAGATGTCCTTGCTCTCGAAGGAGTGCAGCGAAGATTCACCAGACTGATTCTGGGGATGGTGGACTGATTTATGAGGAGAGAGTGAGTAGGTTAGGATTGTTTTCGCTGGAGTTCAGAAGAATGAGGGGGGTTCTCATAGAGACTTACAAAATTCTAACAGGACTAGACAGAGTAGATGCAGGAAAGCTATTCCCAAGATAAGGGTGTCCAGAACCAGGGGGTGTAGTCTGAGGATTCAGGGTAGACCATTTAGGATGGAGGTGAGGAGACATTTCTTCAGCCAGGGACTGGTGAGCCTGTGGAATACATTACCACGGGAAGTAGTTGATGCCAAAGCATTGAATGTATTCAAGAGGCAGCTGGATATAGCACTTGGAGCGAATGGGATTAAAGGTTATGGGGAAAAAGCAGGATTAGGTTATTGAGTTGGACGATCAGCCATGATCATGATGAATGGTGGAGCTGGCTTGAAGGGCCAAATAGTCTCCTCCTGCTCCTATCTTCTATGTTTCTATGTTTTCTATGTTTCAACCAGTTGTAGCATTCATTCATGTGAACCTTGAGTGGAAGTGTTGGTGGGCTATCAGATCACGAAAAGGATGATTAAAATTCAGAGCTCTCATTTTTAACCAGCAGTGGCTGCTGGGTCAGTTGTTAGTTTGGAAGCAGTTTAGGGAAGGTTAACCATACTAATAGCTGGAAAGGGTGAGTTGTCTAATGAGGAAAGATTAGACAGGCTAGGCTTGTATCCACTGGAGTTTAGAAGAGTAAGAGGTGAGTAAGAGGGCTCTCCATAGGGTGGATGTGGAGAGAATGTTTCCTCATGCAGGGACCCTAGAACTACAGGTCACTGTTTCAAAATAAGGGGTCGCCCATTTACATGGAGATGAGATGAATTTTTTCTGAGAGTCAAAAGTCTTTGGAACTCTCCACCTGAAAAGGTTGTGGAAGCAGAATCTTAGAATATTTTTAAGGCAGGGGTGGATAGCTTCTCGGTAGGCAAGGGCTGAAAGGTTAATGAGGGGCACAGATCAGCTAGATAGTCAATATCTTTTCCTAAAGGTAGCGGAGTCTAAAATTAAAGGGCATAGATTTAAGGTGAGAGAGGGAAGAGATACAAAAGTTTCCAGGGGGGCAATTTTTTCACATAGAGGGTGGTGAATGTCTGAAACAAGCTGCCAGAGGTAGTAGTAGAGGTGGGTACAATTTTGTTTATTAAAATGTGTTTAGACAGTTACATGGATACGATGGGTATAGAGGGATTTGGGTCAAATGTGGGCAATTGGGTCTAGCTTAGGGGTTTAAAAGAAAGGGCAGCATGGACAAATTGGGATGAAGGGCCTATTTCCATGCTGTAAACCTCTATGACCCTATGATTCTATTGGGAGTTATATGATGTAGGTTTGAGGATACTGTCTCAGCAGCCATGATCCTATTAAATAGAGGAGCAGGCTTGATTGGCCGAATGCTCCTGCTCCTTGCTCATATGTTTAATTGGAGATTGATAAAGGTATTCAGGGATGTGGGGTTAAGTCACACATGATCTCACTGACTGATGAACCATGCTTTATGGGGTAAAATGTCTACCCCGCTCTTAAATTATAATGGAGATGTTTAAGTTTAATTAATCCAAAGATCCTGAGGACAATGAATGGTCCCTTTTATCACAAGCCAAATAATTCTCAGCTTCCAAATGGTGAAATTGATAGAAGTTTATAAACAAGGAATCATTCCTCAGGGTTGACCTGAAGAAATTAGAGTGAAAGCTGCCATTTTGCTTTGTGTTTAACCTATTTGAGAAATTGATAGTGGCTTATAAAGGAGAAAACATAATTAATCATGAAAGGTCTGTTTTGTGATTCTATTCTTTATCTCTTACTTTCAGCAATGGTTATTTTATAGTGCTTTTCCCCCTCGCAATCTGATGAATATTTGTACCATGATGACAGCTTGGTTGTGCAGGCACAAGGTCTCCAGCAGGGGTCGTGCTAGGCACATTCCCCCTGTTCCTGAAGCCAATAATTTAACACTAGCTGTCTGGAGCTTTTACCATTGAATAAAACATGCACATTTTATTTTCAGCTGGGTATATGTTGTAATCAGATCCCGTGATTTAACCACAGAAACCCCTTTGTTAAAGTGCTTAAGTGATACATAGACATGGCTCCCCACAGTCCAGAGAAGCCATATTGAAAAAAAATTAGCAGAATTGTCTTCAGTATGGATCCCAAAGGTAGGTATTAAATTGAATCAGTTTTAATTTGCCGCATCACTGCAATGCAAATTCTGTTCTTATCTCAGTGTAGACTGATACAATAGCATTTTCACTGAACCAAACTGACTTTTTCTATAAACAAGATCTAACTAGAATGGGGCTGTCATTTGTTACATGGTGAAATATCTGCAGTTAATAATGATTCATACCTGAATCTCATTGTTCACTGGCTTATGCCTGGCCTTTATACTCCGACAGAAATTACAAAGCAGCGTTTGACAAGCTGGGCATTTGGTATGAGCATCGGTTAATCGATGATATGGTGGCTCAGATGTTGAAGTCCTCGGGAGGTTTTGTTTGGGCGTGCAAGAACTATGACGGAGATGTTCAATCTGACATCCTGGCACAAGGTAACTCCCATTTAAGGGGAGACAACTGATATTTGCCTTCGCTTCTGAAAGCACTTGCTGACTAGCTGATCAGTGTACTCCTTATTCAGAAAGATTTTGCCAAAATGCTTCAATGTGTAACTGGCCGCTGTGTACATGAAATCATCTGCAAAAAAGTGCAATTGTTTATTTTAAAATAAAGGTTTAGTATAAATGCATTGTGAATAGTATGCTGATAAATAGATAGCATGTGTGATTAACTCTATAAAACAAAATGAAGGTGAGGATACATTCTTGGTTCTAGTGACATCAATTGTTGCTGTAAATGGTCTAAATACTTTATTACTTCTGTGGGAGTTGTTTCATGCCACCTCTCTCCTTTAAAACATTCCTTAAAAGCTACCTACAAGACCAAGCTGTTCTAATATCTCTGATGTTACTTGGTGTCAGGTTTTGTTTGGTATGCTCTTGTAAAGTGACATAGTAAGCTTTGCTACATAGAATCCCTGCAGTGTAGAAGATGCCCCTTCGGCCCATCGAGTCTACACTGACCACAATCTCACCCAGGCCCTATTCCCCTCACCCCACATATTTACCCTGCTAATCCCCATGATACTAGGGTCAAGTTAGCATGGCAATCAACCTAACCACAATCTTTGAACTGTGGGAGGAAACTGGAGCACCCAGAGGAAACCCATGCAGACATGGGGGAACATGCAAACTCCACACAGACAGTCACTCAGGCTGGAGTTGAACCCAGGTCCCTGGTGCTTTGAGGCAGCAATGCTAACCACTGTGCCATCATGCCCCCCAAAGATGTTATTTAAATACAAGTTGTTGTTGTAAGGGCTGACTATCTGGTGTTTAACAGAAGTTCCCCTTCATAACCCAAATTAGATTTTTGTTATTCTGCTCAGGAGCCAAGCAAACACTTGGTGAGAAAATGCTCCTGTGATTTATTTAGCACCATATCAACACACTAAATCTAAAGTCATTAATTCCTTTCATCTTCACCTTGTTTTTTGTGGATAAAGAAAATAATGAACTTGACACACTAATTCTCATATGATTACTTGTATTTTCAGTGTTAGCTTATTTCTGTACAGCTAACGTCTATAAGGATCTGAGCTGCTGCACTTTTGCCCTAGGCCCTGGAACAGAATCTTCTCTCCCTGCAATGTCTGCTGTTATTTCTCCAGTTTACCTCCCTCCCATATCAAATTTCAGTCGAATGGACTGTCTCCCCCTCTATAGCCAAGAGCAACACTCACCAGTCTAACCTGGCAGTGACTCCTTCTGAGTTTAACTATAAATAGAATTAGAGTTTATACAGCTGCAATAATTATGAATGGGCAATCACATGTTCAACTTTATTTAGTTCTCTGCAACACATTTGTTCCTGCAGGTAACCTGCCACCTCTTCCCATATGGTGGGAGTCCGTCCTGTTGCTGGTAAAATGCTGGTGGGGTCGTAAGATGGCCATCGGTTGGCTTGTTAATTGAATAATGTGGCTGCCTGTTTCAGTCAGGGACTAGTCAAGCCAGAACAGTGAGCTCCCCTCCCTACACCTTCCGCTACCATTTTACCAGCCTGCCCACATCTTCAATGGACTATTAAAATCCCAGCCAATGTTTCAATCCTCCACCACAACTTCTGATCCAAGGTTTCTACTTGAAATATTAACTTGTTGCTACATTTGTTACAGGCTCCGGCTTGTGTTATCGGTGTTTTGTGTTGTTTGGCAGCTTTCTGCATTATATTATTATTAAATTTAGTTAATGACCATATTGATTTGTACCAAATATTATTGTCCCATTTTATTAGAATTGTCCAACTTAAAGTGACCGATAGTTTTGTCCTATATTTTACCTGTTAGCATCTCTCTTCCCACAGTGTTTGATATGGTGACCCTTGCTATTCACCTGAAAAGCCTCTCATTTTATTTAACTTCATGGCACTGCCCTGACAGGATTTGATTCCTATCTGCCCAAAAACAGCCATTGTATCCAATCTCTTCTCCACTTTCTCAGATGTTGAGGGACCCACTGTGTCCTCCACTTTATCGATGTGCTGTTCCAGTGATGACAACATCCACTGGGACAAGAGGGCTGATGGAACTTAACTGTAGTTCTCTATCATTTCTCCCAAACACTCAATTGTTTCCATGTGGACTGACTACTTTTTTGACATCCTGGCAGAATCACATCTTCCTCCAGCGCATCATCAGGGAAGCCAAATTCATCACCTTCAGCCTCTGCCACTAACTCCAGTCCATTGGCACCAGTGCCATCTCTTTGTCTAACCGCACTCTCGGGCCGAACCAGTTCGTTCGCAATCTTGGCATCACATTTGAATGTAAAATTAACTTTAAATTACACGTTTTATCCGTCACCAAAATAGAAAATATTGGAAAAACTCAAGCATCTATCGAGAGAGGAACAGTTAGCGTTTTGAGTCCGTGTGACTTCTTCAGAGCTCTTCTCTCCACAGATGCTGTTAATCCTGGTGTTTTGTATCCAGATATCCAGCACCTGCAATATTTTGCTTTTATACATCATCAAACTTGCTTTATATAAACCTCTGCAACATTGCCCACCTCTGCCCCTTATCTCAGTCCCTTTGCAGCTGAAACCCTTATGTGTGTCTTTATAGCCACCAGACATGAATTTCTGTCCTCTTCTTTACCTTATAGGTTACAACCTGTCTAAAACTTTGCATGTTCCTTATCAAATTCCGCTTGTTGCACTATCATTTCTTCACATCTCAACCCTGAGTGCATTCAATTTAAAAATCCTTACCCTTCATCAGCCTGAATGGCCTAACCCAACCTATATCTACAATCTTCCCCAGCCTTGTAACCACTCCTAAATACACTGGCATTCTGGGTATCATTCCAACCCTTCAGAGGCAGAGTCTGTTATATTCATTCATGGGACATGGGTGTTGCTGGCTGGCTTGCGTTTATTGCCCATCCCTAATTGCCCTTGGAGGGCAATTGAGAGTCAACCACATTGCTGTGGCTCTGGAATCACACGTAGGCCAGACTAGGTAAGGGCAGCAGATTTCTTTCCCTAATGGACATTAGTGAACGAGGTACGTTTTTCTGACAATCGACAAAGGTTTCATGGTCATCAGTAGATTCTTAATTCCAGATATTTTTAAATTGAATTCAGTTCCATCATCTGCCATGGCAGGATTCGAACCTTGAGCCCCAGAGCATTAGCTGAGTTTCTGGATTAATAGTTTGGCGATGACACCATTAGGTCATTACTTCCTCCTCTTCAGTCAATTCAATTTCAATCCTGAAACGTTAAAGTTGATTCCTAAACCTCTTCACCTCTACACTCCTCACTGTATCTTTCAAAGCTCATCACTTTTAATTTATCTTCGCTCCCGAATTGCTTATGGCTCAGTGTCTGTTTTCATGTACCTTAAGATTTTTGTTTATGTTAAAGGTACTTCTGTAAATGCAAGTTGTTCAGATTAATGCTGCCTTCATCTTCCAATGGGTTTCAAAAGCTCATGTGGCTCTCGATGTTCTCTGTTAACCTACTTGTTATTCATCTACAGGGATGAGGAGAGGGCTAGGCTATCTCACGTGAAAGGAAGTTGCTTTCATGAAGAAGAAGTGAAAATATTATAAAGATCCCTTGAACGAAAATAGTGTTACTTCTGTATGTGTGGATATCAACAGGAAACTTTCTTCTGAGAAGCTGTTGACACTAAATGCAATTGTTCGTGATAATGAATTAGACCAAACTGATTATCTTCCCAGTACTCACAACTGCTACTTGTGGAGCTACGTGTAGCCTGCCTTTTCTGCTTTATTATAGACTTACAATTTTATGATCTTAGCTATTATTCTCAGCAAATGTCAAAAATATTTGCACAATAAAGGTTTTCAGTTGGCCAAGCCAAAGCTGTTGCCATAGGTAGAAACTTAGTCTTTGAAGAGGATGTGTATGAGATTGGCAGATCTCACACGATCCAGGGTGAGGCAGCTAAATGGATACAAACTTAGCTTGACGACAGAAGACAGAGGGTGGTTGTAGATGGTTGTTTTTCAAACTGGAGGCCTGTGACCAGTGGTATGCATCAGGGATCGGTACTAGGTCCACTGTTATTTGTCATTTATGTTAATGATTTGGATGGGAATTTAAGAGGCATGGTTGGTAAGTTTGCAGATGACCCCAAGATTAGTGGCATAGTGGACTGTGAAGAAGGTTATA
Organism: Carcharhinus amblyrhynchos; assembly: GCF_965287045.1. Taxonomy (NCBI): domain Eukaryota; kingdom Metazoa; phylum Chordata; class Chondrichthyes; order Carcharhiniformes; family Carcharhinidae; genus Carcharhinus; species Carcharhinus amblyrhynchos. Next base: position 96,012,137 of record NC_137328.1, read on the forward strand.
TAGGATTGCAACAGGATCTTGATCAATTGAACCAGTGGACTGATGAATGGCAGATGGAGTTTAATTTAGAGAAATGTGAGGTGATGCGTTTTGGTAGATTGAATCAGTTCAGCTCTTGATCAGTTAATGGTGGAACGTTGGAGAGACTTATAGAACAAAGAGATCCAGGGGTACTGGTTCAGAGCTCCTTGAAAGTGGAGTCACAGGTGGACAGAGTGGTGAAGAAGACATTCGGCATGCTTGGTTTTATTGGTCAGAACATTGAATACAGGAGTTGGGACGTATTGTTGAAGTCGTACAAGACATTGGTAAGGCCACACGTGGAATACTATGTACAGTTCTGGTCACCCTGCTATAGAAAGGATATTATTAAACTACAAAGAGTGCAGAAAAGGTTTATTGAAATGCTACTGGGACTTGATGGTATGAGTTATAAGGAGGGGCTGGACAGACTGGGACTTTTTTACCTGGAGCATAGGAGGCGTAGGGATGATCTTATTGCAGTCTATAAAATAATGAGGGGCATAGACAAAATAGTTAGTTAACATATTTTCCCAAAGGCAGGGGAGTCTAAAACTCGAGGACATAGGTTTAAGGTGAGAGGGGAAAGATACAAGAGTCCAGAGGGGCAGTTTTTTTTCACACAGAGCATGGTGAGTGTCTGGAAAGAGTTTCCAGAGGTAGTAGTAGGGTACAGTTTTGTCTTCTAAAAAGCATTTAGACAATTACATAGGTAAAATTGGTAAAGAGGGATTTGGACCAAGTGCGGGCAATTGGGACTAGCTTAATGGTAAAAACTGGGTGGCATGGACAAGTTGGGTGAAGGGCCTGTTTCCATGCTGTAAACCTCTAGGACTCTAAGAGTAGATCAACAGGTAGCAAGAATATCTGGCCACTTCTGGATTAGGCATTCAGCTGGTTTGAGACCAATTCAAATCTAGCTTTGAAAGGTTTTGGATGGTACATAATGTGCCCTGTCTCAATCTGACTCGCTGGTCAGTGAAGGAAAGTGCAAAATGCACCCCAATTCTGCATTAATTATCTCCTGAAAGCCACAGGATGATTGATAATGGAGGTGGAAAAGTCTGATGTGGGTCTAATGTGAGCTGCTCTTCTTGAGCCAGGGAGTGGGCGGAATGATGGCAGGTTCCCAACCCTAATCCCACACCTATGCCCGCATCCCCATGTCCATTCAAATTCCCCCTTAATTGTGTGCAACAGCTAAAGCTTTAGTCACTCAAGAGATTCAGTTCAGGACCCAGCTTTAATAACTAGCTGACCACTGTGCAGAGAGTGTATTGCATTAGAGAATATTGCAATGTATTCACCACATCAAAGGGCTGGATTTGCTGGGGGAAATGATGGGCACAGGGCAAAGGAGATATCCCCCTTCCTGGGTGATAGCAAGCCACACAGTGAAAGCTGTCTGCCTGGCCTCCACCTTCTAACCACATAATACAGCGGCAGAGATGGAATGAGGCCCTGGCCATTGATTGGCCACTTAAGGGCCTCAATAGGCCAAGGGTGAGCTGGACACCTGTTTTATTTTAGGAGGCTCCCCTTCCTTCAAATATGCCAGCAGGGTGGAGGGCATAAGATCCAACCTGTTAAATCAGTAAGGCATAAAAGGAGACCATTTAGCTCAACTAGTTCACACTAGACTCAAGTAATATTAGACCAAGAAGTGCATAATGCTGAGATTGACGAGTATGCTGCCCCGTTGGTTATGAGAGGTTTTTACTGGTGTTGAATGTGTGGCACAAAATTGGGAATGTGGCTGGTTAACCACACTGCACCCAACAATGCTCAAGCTTGGGGGGCTGCAGAGACAGCACTGAGAACGTGCATGCTTGAGTCTGCATCAGCTAGTTATTCAAGTTGGTCCTGGACTGAATCTCCTGAATGACTAAAGCTTTAGCTGTTGCATGCCCGCAAAGGGGAATTTGAATGGACATGGGGACGTGGGCATAGGTGTGGGATTAGGGAACCTGCCATCATCCCACTCACCCCTGGATTTCAGCTGGCCAGCTTCAGAGATGGGCAGGGAATTCCCAGCCAGCTCTCAGGAAATGAATATGATGAACTATAGAATACAAACACAGTTCCAATTAACTGAGACTTTAACCCTTTGCTCTGGCTTTAACAGCCAGCACATAGGTTCCATTGTCTCTTGGAATCCCACCGCAGATTGAGAGGATGATGGAGAGTGTTTGCCTACAGAAATGGATATGTCAGGAAAGCTTCAAATACTGCAAAATGGCAACTAGTATTGAGCCGCAGTGAAATCTGGTGCTGACTAGTGTCAGCCTGAAATCACTACTTCAAAAGTAAAGTACAACATTTTAGAGTTACCTTCAAGTGACTTGGAGTTCACTCGTGTGCATCTGAACCTTTGTTGTCAGCCTTCACTGGCTAAAGAGCCTGGGCCTCTGAGGAAGGGGAGGAATCAGATGTCCCCGTGGTTCCTGCAGCCACACCCTGGGCTGCCAGAGAGACCCACAATAGACTCATCCACGCACGCTTCACTATGCATCTGACCATTCAGTCAGAAACACTGTGCCCTCATTCCTCCCTCACCACGTCTCGTTTCACCATCACACTTATATTCTTTCCTTCTCTGAAAGGCTGATCAGACCATTTACCTGAAGGCGGCAGTCCAGGGTGAAAATGGATTCAACAAAGTACAAGTCAGGGGAGAAATTCACACAAAATTATCCATTCATTGAAATAAAGACCATCGTTACTCCATTACCATTGTTATAAACACCCAAGCAAATCCCCTCCCTTGTTTTTTTTCTCCCACTTTCTATCATTGCCCCCGTGGTTTTAGCTAAGTTGGATGTAGGTTGCTTGCTGTATATGGAATGTAGTGTGAGGGGTTTTGGCTAAGTTGCAGATTGTTAATTGATTTCAGTTTCCACCAGCTGCCATGTGGTATTTGAACTCATGTCCCCAGAACATTGGCCTCTGGGTTACTGGTCAAGTGACATTATCCAACACCACCTTCTCCCCATCATGGTTTCCTGGGAAGTGACTGAGAACCAGTGGGCGGTGGCAGGGGGTGGGGGAGGAGGGGGTGTTGGGGGGAGGGACAACCTACCCTATCTTTCATTAGGCATCTTTTTGATTCCTTCCCCCCCCCATAAAACATCCTGCAGTCATTCAGAGCCCTGACAGGGTCCCTTAATAAAGAGCCTTCATTCCACCAGACTTCTCTGATAGACCTGGAAACCTGTAACTCAGTGAAACAGCTTCAGAAAGCTTACTCCTGCAGTAGTTAGGCTCTGGACCTGCTATATGTCCCACTTTTTGACCAATCATTAACAGGTTAAAATTCCAGCCATAGTATTGCTGGAATTCTATCCACCCCACCCACCATGGAATCAGAGGGGGAGGAGGAGCGGACAATGGAAATGTTCGTTGACCTCGGGCGGGATTTTCTGGTCTCGCTCAAGTGAGGCCGTAACATCCCACCTGTCTAGTCCTCAGACCTTAAATGGCTGACACAGTAACATAGTGGTTAGCGCTGAGTCCTCACAATGCCAGGGACCCAGGTTCAGTTATGGCCTCGCGTCCCTGTCTGTGTGGAGTTTGTATGTTTTCCTGTGTCTCTGGATGCTCCGGTTTCCTCTCACAATCTAAAGATGTGCAGGTTAGTTTGATTGGCCATGTTAAATTAACCCTTGTGTCAGGGGGATTAACAGGGTAAATATAAGAGGCTACGGGTGAGATTGTGGTCAATACAGACTCGATGGGCCTCCTTCTGCACTGTAGGGATTCTACAATTCAATGACTTAAAGGCAGATTATTTGAGATGCTGATAGAAGTGTTTTGATGTGTTGAATTCTGACTTGCATTTAGTTGCAGTTTTGCAGAACACATTACAAAGAACAAAGAACAAAGAACAACCCAGCACGGGAAACAGGCCCTTCGGCCCAACGAGCCCGCGCCGCCGCATCACCCTACACCTATTCTACCCTGCATGTCTACGAATGGAACCCCTAACTTAGCCAGATTCAGGGGAGAATAGTGTCAATTTAGTAAAACCAATCAGCCTAAGAGCACATCTTTGGGGTGTGGGAGGAAACCGGAGCGCCCGGAGGAAACCCACGCAACCACAGGGAGAATGCGCAAACTCCCACAGACACAGGCCCAAATCCATGTATCTGCACAGCTAGCAGTGCTAGTCACTGAGCTGTTGCGGCGCCTGTCTACCGGTCCAGGATCAAGCACACACACCGACACGAAGTACTAGGCCACTCCCGGAACCTCCAGGAGCAGCCCATGCACGACCCACCGTGTGCATGCCCCTCGTTTGACAACGAGGTGGACCTCCACCTGCGGAATAAAAAGACAAAAATGTTAATCTTACAAGTCTGCTTTTCCGGTGTCTCCCGAGGTTCTAACTTTATTTAATAGCCCCTACTATAACCCTCCATCCTTGTTTCACTCATGTGTCTTTCTAACTGAACCTTAAACGAGTCCAACGTTCCTGCCTCCACCATGCTACTCGGTAGCGCGTTCCATACCCCCACAACTCTCTGCGTAAAGAACCTTCCTCTCATATCCAAATTATACCTCTCCCCCCTCACCCTTAAATCATGACCTCTCGTATTTGTACCCAGTCTAGGGAGCAGTCTCTCACTATTGACTCTATCTATTCCCTTCAGTATCTTATATACCTCTATCATGTCCCCCCTCAATCTCCGTCTTTCCAAGGAGAATAGTCCCAGTTTCTCCAACCTTTCCTCGTAACCCAGTCCCCTCCATGCCAGGCAACATCCTGGTAAACCTCCTCTGCACCCTTTCCAGAGACTCCACGTCCTTCCGGTAGTAAGGTGACCAGAACTGGACGCAGTACTCCAAATGCGGTCTAACCAACGTTCTATACAACTGAAGCATTAGACGGCAGCTTTTATACTCTATACCCCTTCCTATAAAGGCTAGCATTCCATAAGCCTTCCTAACAACCTTCTCCACTTGTGACGCAACCTTCATGGATTTGTGAACCTGCACTCCCAGGTCCCTCTGTATGTCTATACTCCTAATCTGCCTACCTTTTATCACATAGCTCCTCTCTGCATTATTCCTTCCAAAATGCATCACCTCGCATTTGTCAGGATTAAATTCCATCTGCCACCTATCTGCCCAATGCACCAACCTATCTATATCCTGTTGTATCACCTGACAATCCACTTCAGTACCCGCCAACCCTGCCATCTTGGTGTCATCAGCAAACTTGCCTACTAGGTAACATATCATTTTAGCATATTTTTCAGCCATTGCTCCCTTTATTCTTGGTTCTTGCTATTGGTTAAATAGCATCATTAAAAAGGCGGTGAGGATTTGAATTCCTTGGGACTTCTGAGAACACACCATAGTTCACACTCTGTATTTAAACTATGGTGTGTTCTCAGAACACACTAATTGCAGGTGCATGAACCACTGTCTCCAGTGCCTGAAATGGCATGTTTCCTTTCTGCAGTGGTAACATTGGTTGTTGAACATGAAAGTGCACAAAAATAAATGAATAGAAACAGAATGAACACAAATCGTTTGAGCTGGTAAGATGGTTTTCTGAAGCAAGTGTTTGGCTGAGTGTGTGAAAATACTTGAGTTCATGTTACATTGACAGTAATTTATTTTGAGGTTGCTTTGGGGAGAAGCCTGCTCTGCAGACTAATGCTGTGTCTCGTTTGTCACACTGACATTGTTTGTCTGCAGGTTTTGGTTCTCTTGGACTGATGACTTCAGTGCTGATTTGTCCAGATGGGAAAACAATCGAAGCTGAGGCAGCTCATGGAACTGTAACTCGCCATTTCAGAGAACATCAGAAGGTCAGTGTGCCTGCACATGGGAGCTGGCAAATAATACAGCATGGGATATCTTATCCACTTATCTTTCCTGACAGATAAAGCTAGACACCAGAGTTAGAGACACTGTAACGGACAACCTGACTGTAGCATCTACATCCCACCATGTTCGATTTTTGTTTTAACTTCGAAATTCTATTCTTTTTAAAACACTCATTACTTAAACTGAGACTGAACGATAAGAACTCATGCTGGTTGATTTTTTTTTAACTGGAGCTAATTGTAATCAAAATTAAAAGGATTGTCAGTGGGCGGCATGGTGGCACGGTGGTTAGCACTGCTACCTCACAGTGCCAGGGACCCGGGTTCAACTTCCAGCCTTGGGTCATTGTCTGTGTGGAGTTTGCACCTTCTCCCCGTGTCTGCATAGGTTTCCTCCGGGTGTTCCCGGTTTCCTCCCACAGTCCAAAGGTGTACGGATTAGGTTGATTGGCCATGCTTAATTGCCCCTGGTGTCATGGGGATTAGCAAGGTGGGGTTACAGGAATAGGGCCTGGGTGGGATTGTGGTCGCTGCAGACTCGATGGGCTGAATAGCCCCCTTCTGCACTGTATGGATTATATCAACCCATATTCCTTCTATCTTTTGTTTTGTTGTGAGCTGCAGACTTGTTGCACCGTACAGTTGCTTGATGTGTGGCAGCACATGTCCACATCTTAACAGGAACATTGCTTGTGAATGGCTTGTTCCCTGTGCAGGCTAGAGGAAACCTCAATATAGACTATGTCATAAGTTACTATGTAACTGTTCTGTTACATAATATAAAGGTCTGATATAGACAAAGCCATTGAAATCACTTCTGTTTGATTACTTTTTTTTTAACCTGGAAGTTGAAAGTTCTTCCCTCTGTAAATTTCCCATCTGATGTGACACTTCTGTATTTGAGAAAGCAGGTATATCCCCCACTTCATAGAATCATACAGCATAGAACCCTACAGTGCAGAAAGAGGCCCTTCGGCCCATCGAGTCTGCACCGACCACAATCCCACCCAGGCTCTACCCCCATATCCCTACATATTTTACCCATTAATCCCAGGACACTAAGGGGGAATTTAGCATGGCCAATCAACCTAACTTACAGAGCAGTGCTGCTACTCCCAAAGGTGGCCATTTCCTGAGATTCACGGCATTTCATCACTAGATGTGTGTCAGGTTGGGAGCTAAGATGAGTAGGGCTGAACTCTGTGTCTACCGATTCTGCCATTATACCATTGTCCTGCTCATTTGTACTTTGTATAGGAGACTGTAATACATACGTGTGTACAGGAGACTGTAACATGTGTGTATAGGAGACTGTAACACGTGTGTGTGTGTATAGGAAACTGTAATATGCGTGTGAATGATAGTCCTGTCCACAGTACCTGGAACGCCAGAATGTGTTCATTATTCTCCAGAATTCTACTTAAACAAGAGCTGGCACTTTCATATCACCTTGAACATAGTAATTTGTCTCCAGGTGTTTCACTGAAGTGTAGCCAAAAGATATTTTAACACAGCCACAAATTCCAATGGACATACAATGAGAACTTGTCAGCCTGTAATTTTACTCTGCTTCCAGTGGGGGTGCTACTGCACCACCATTGGCTGGTGGGTATAGTTACAGCAGGAAGAGTTTACATAGGCAGCATTCATTATTGGTACAGATGTGGGCATTTATAGTGGGGGGTATAAAAATAAAGATAGAATGTGTCACTGTAAAATGGGACTTGAATTATATCTGTTTTCCCTCTTACAATATAATATTCTGTTATCCCTGCCTTCCAGTCATGCTTCACTTTGGTTTTGACTCTCTGTGCAGTACCACAGGTGACTGACAGAACATATAGGCCAGTGCTTCCCAAACTTTTACTCACTTCACCCAATATGAGGTTTGAAAATTGCCATGACCTAAGTGATCCCAGAATGAGAGCCAAGTTAGGGTGTGTTGGGATAGTATCCATAGAATCATAGAATCCCCACAGTGCAGATGAAAGCCATTCAGCCCATCGACAGCTCTCTGACAGAGCATCTTGCCTAGGTTCCATTCCCATAACCCCACATATTTACCCCACAAATCCACCTAATACATCTCGGCTCGTTAAGAGGCAATTTAGCATGGCAAATCTACGCACATCCGTGGGAGGAAACTGGAGCACCCAGCAGCCATTTCTGCTTTGGAATTCGCAGTCCCAGAACATCGTGTGACCCCAGAGGCATTTGCAACCCAGAGTTTGGGAAGCCCTGATGTACGTGTGAATTTTGCACAAACGTTTGGTGCATCACGGTTTACTTCTGAATTACCACCTCTCAGCACTCCACACTGTGACTTTACACTGTTGTTTTTTTTATCTTGTGTTACCACCAGGGCAGAGCCACTAGCACAAACCCCATCGCCAGTATTTTTGCCTGGACTCGAGGGCTAGAGCATAGAGCAAAACTCGATGGCAATCAGCAACTCAAGCAGTGAGTCTTTTTTGATTTTGAAAGCAATGTACTGAGAATGCCCAGAAGTTTATGGATTGACCATGACTAAGCAGAATATTATACTGACAAGACTGAGTGTTTCAAGCAGTGAGCAAAAGTGTGGATTTTATGCTTCTGGTAGTTCCAAGTGCTTGTTGCAGTTTTCTAAATGGATGAAAGTAGAACCTTTGGAATAGGAACTTTATCATTTGGAGCTATGGTTATGGTATCTGGTCTTTCCAGGAACCCGTTGTGGAAAATGCGTGTAATGTTTATTTATTTATTAGTCACAAGTTTACATTAACTGCAATGAAGTTGCTGTGAAAATCCCCCAGTTACCACTCTCCGGCGCCTGTTCGGGTACACTGAGGGAAAATTTAGAATGGCCAATGCACCTAACCAGCACGTCTTTTGGACTGTGGGAGGAAACTGGAGCACCCGGAGGAAACCCACACAGACACAGGGAGAACGTGCAGTCTCTGCACAGACAGTGACCCAAGCTGGGAATCGAACCCATGTCCCTGGCTCGGTGAGGCAGTAGTGCTAACCACTGTGCCACCGTGCCGTCCCATGGGTATGGCATCATGTCACTCAGCTGCAATGTATCCCCAGCTTTGTCAAACCTCCTGCTGAGTTTCACAGCTGTATCGAGTGCTGTCTGCAAGTGGAGTTCCTTTCCATTCAAATATCAAAATCTTCATGCTTTCATCTATTTAGAAACCTTGGTCCCCGTACTGGAGGAAAGATATAGTGGCATTGGAGGCAGTTCAGAGGAGATCCACTAGATTGATTCCAGAGATGAGGGGTTTGTCATATGAAGAGAGATTGAACAATTTAGGCCTATATTAACTGGAATTTATAAGAATGAGAGGAGATCAAATTGAGGTATTCAAGATGATAAAAGATATGGATAAAACAGATGTGGAGTGGATACTTCCATTGGTGGGGCATTCTAGGACAAGAGGTCATATCTTAGGATAACGAGTAGCAAATTTAAAACAGAGTTGAGGAGAAACTACTCCTCCCAAAGGGTTGTGAATCTGTGGAATTCACTACCCCAATGTGCGGTGGATGCTGGGACAGTGAGTAAATTTAAGGAGGGGTTAGACAGATTTTAAGGCGGAGTTAGACAGTTTTATAATTGGTAATGTATTGAAGGGCTATGGGGGACGAAGGCAGGACAATGGGGATAAGGAGCATATTGGCCACGATTGAATGGCTGAGTGGACTTGATGGGCCAAATGGCCTAATTCTGCTCCTATATCTTATGAACTCGCTATCAGAATATAACTTTTCTTCGTCCAATCTCAATCCTTCCTCTTTACACCGTTAAGCACCTCCCTTCACTATTTTTGGGGACTTTGTGTGTCATTAAGCTGCAGGAGGTCACTTCAAACCCAGTGACAAGTTCTGTCCAAGATAGCAAAGCCTTTGCTGCAGTAGCACCCTAGAGGAAGTGACCAGTGTGATTGCCTCACCATTCGCTCTTCCCTGTATGTAAGAAAGCACGTGGTCTGTTTCAGTATATTTTCCCCAGTCTACTGGATTTCCTAACAGAGAGCCCCAGCCACAAACCTGTTTCTTCCCACTCTGTGACATGGCACATTAAAGAATCCTGTTGTTTTTCCATTGTGATACAACTTTCTGTTATTGATATTTCTCCAAGGTTTGCTGATATCTTGGAGACGGTATGTATAGAAACTGTGGAGAGTGGTACCATGACAAAGGACTTGGCAGCTTGTATTCATGGGCTGCAGAAGTAAGTGAGCATGTTTTTTATAATGTAAAATTGCAGTCAATCCTCAGTCAGTTTAAAAAGCCTGTATGTAAATTAGCAGCAGAGGAATCAAGAACAAGGTATGAAACTTGGTCAGGGATTTGTTTAGAATAGGAATGAGGGAAGACTCATGAAAAGTGCCCATAAGATCAGTATTTCACCTTCATTATTTCTAACCAGGGAATGACTATGGGTATTTTTTAATATAGATTCCAGAACGCATTTGATAATGCCCCAGTTAAAAGACACTCAACTGGGGTCCACTGAGCACTGTGCAGTGTCAAGGGTTAAGAGGGTGGGGTCAAAGGGGAGGCAAGCAGGGGGATGCTGCGTATTCTGCAACTAGGATTGGGGGAGTTGTAGAGTGGGCAGTGTTCTCCCCTCCCAATCCCAGTTGCACAGTGCACGGTGTCCCCCTGCTGCTTCCTTTTAGGCACCAACTCTTTCGCACTGCCTGGTGCCCAGTGACACTGCCAGTGTGCAACAGCACAGAACAGAGAAATATGCACAAGGGCACCCTCTGCTATAAGCCACTGGCTTTTGGGCCAGTTTAGAACCTGTTCCCTCCCCCTATTGGCAGGAAACATGTCTTCCTTCATTTTTCCTTACAGCGTGCTAAGATTTGATCTTTAACTTGCCCAAAAATTCTGCGCAATTCTCTTCCATTTTTACACTTGTTTGGCACTTAGAATTTTTAGGTAAGATTGCCCGTAGTTGTTTCATACCTAGCTGGTGAGCAAAAGTTATTACAAGAAGATGCTTCAATTGTCAGGATGTGACTCATGGGGCCCTATTTTACCATTTTGATTCTAAGTGCTGTGCAGACTTGAAACTGGGAGTGTTTCAGATCTGACTTTTAGACCCATTCTCAGGTGCCTGTATACGCACTTTGCCTGAGAAAATAGCAGTGATTCTGAATTGTGCTGCACCAGCCTTTGAGTGGGGCCTATTGCACCTGAAATGCTGCAACTCCGATTGGCGCCTTCAACTGTGCATGCGTAGTAAAAAAAAATAGAAAAACACTCCTCTGCCACTTCATTCCCAGCCTGGATAATGCCTTCCTCATCCCTACAGACATTGCCCCAACCCCTCCCTTCCACCAGAAAGACCCCCCACCTCCCACCCCCGAGGAAAGCCACCGGAAGCTCTGAACTTATCTCCTCAGAAGTTGGAGCGTCTGAATCGGACCTTTGCGGACCATGTCTGTTTTGTGCTGAATGCGGTGGTAAAGGGGGAAATGCTGATAAGTTTGGGTGTGCAACCCATTAAGTCAAGTGCTACTCACCTCATGCCCGACTTTACCAAATTCTCACACCCAAAAATGGGCGCAACTTGATGGTAAAGTCGGGTCAATGGTGTCCACAAAGACCTTTGTTAGGGCCTCAAAAATTCACTCTGTTCAGTAACATTTAAGTGATGAGATAGAATGTCTATCTAAATTTTGTTGTTGACGTGCAGATAAGCGGATTCAGCAGTGCAAGTTTTCCCCACCCCATGTTTTGGCACTATTGCGTACACCTGAGCTTGGTGTCAGGAACTGATGACAGATCTGTGGAAAAGAGTGAATGGGACTGGAGCATAATGGCAGCAATATCATTGTCAATTCTGGGAACAACGCAACAAAACCATTTTATAAAAATGAACAGATTACTCGGCAATTTAGCTGAAAAGTAAAATTTAAGACTGTGATGATTTACAATGCATTAGTCAGACAACAATTTAATTAATGCCATTTTGGGCACTGCACTACAAACTTGGCATTAAAAAGACTTCAGGAAAAGAAAGAACTATGAGAAAAATAAAGAATCTTGAGCCTCCTAGATAAGGAAGGGAATACATGGGGAAATATATCAAAATAGCTTAAACTCTAAAATGGTATATCGATATAGAAAACAGATTATTATCCCAAAGTACACCAAGCTTCAGAATTGAGAACACAAATGGATGTTGTTGAAACGTAAATTTAAATGCGCTATCAGGAACAGCTTCTTTTGATTGTTGAACATTTGGGGTAATCTGCTAAGTACTGTGAAGCAATGGCGTTGTTTAAAGTACAATCTGATGTCATGCTGAGAGATTCAATATACCAGAGAGTTTACCTTAATTGATTTGAACAACCTCTTCCCATTTTTTTTTGGGTGTGTACCATTGTTACAAAGTTCATGAAGATTTTGGTTAGGTTGTTTATTGCGCCATATATTGACCTTCCTAAATATGTTACATTATGGAGAGTATTGTGAGTATTGCTCTGAAACTGAAGGCTGATGAACTATATCACACTACTGTATTAATAGATGTTGGGCAGTGTGGGCATTCTCCTAACTGCAAGATGCCAAGACCACTTACAGAAGTAACTAGCATCGCTGTATCTACAGATGCATTGACTTCCAAATCAGTAGCACCTCCATTTCTATACTAATTTTCTCATATTTTCTGCTGCTTACTCACTTGTGGAAACATCTATATAATTAAATGTTTTGCATGTAGTACAGCTCCATAATTCTCTACCTTTCAAAGGTATCACACTTCGCTTCCCAAGTGGTACACTGCAAAACATCACGTATCGGTGGGGCAAAAAATCTTAATTAGCTAATAGTACCCATTAATAATCAATTACTATCAGTTGTCAAAAATGTAGGCAAATGAGGAATAGCAAAAAATAGCAATGAAGAACTGACAATAAGCAGAACAATGAGAAAAGTTGGTTACAAAATTTGTCTGCATCCACAGTGCCAAAGAAATGAGGCATAAATAATAAAGGAGTCCGATACAAGTAAGCAAAAATCAGGTATTTTTAAAAAACAATTAGGCTGGAATTTTACCGCCCCGCCTACATGGGAATTGGAGCGGGCAAGAGATGAACCATTGTAAGTTTCGTTGATTTTGGGCAGGATTTAGAATGAATAAGGCTGTAAAATCCCACCCTTATACTGGTAAACAGTGCTCAAAAATAATGTAACACATGTAAGGTAGTGACATGCCAGATTTTAGTGTTAATATTTCCTCTGGGGAGGGGGGAATTACCTAAATTAGGCCCAAATGCAATGTGCTGCACCCCTTAGTTTTGACCTCCTGCTTTAAAATTGCTTGAGTTATTGATGCCTACTGCAGGGACTGGTTAGTTGCAATAGTTATGCTGCAGAGCAGTAGGCACCAGTTCAAACTGGGTATGGTTGCAAAGGTCAAATTCTGTTGTTTGTGCCTGAATTGAAAAGGAACTGAATGCTCAAAAGCTGTTTCCACTCACATTCTGTCATTTCCTCCATTGCTAGTGTAAAACCAGGGCAGCACTATGTGTACACTGAAGAATTTCTCGATGCCATCAAGGAAAACTTGGACAAGAAGTTGAGTCATTGAAAAGGGCCGAGAACAATGAAGAACCTTCAGGATTCATTCCCGGATGCTTGTTAGCCAATGTTATTTTCTGACGCAGATTTAAGGCACTTAGGCGGTAGTTTACTCGGGCGATTGGATTTGCTTTGATTTGTGATGAACTCCTGTTCATTGTCGCTGTTATATGTTTATTTGAACATGAACTTTATTTTAAATTGGAAAAAATGATTATTTTCGACCTCCTGTAATCCCTTCCTTTGTGGCAGCAGTTTTGATGCAAAAACAACTCTTGGTTTCATGTGGTCTCAGGCCTGTTACCTGTAACACAGAAGTGAGCCAATTGTAACTTCTCCTTATGCCAATAGAAACTGCTCAGTAACCATTGAAACTTTGTACTTTGCGCCTTTTGATTTAAAAGAAATGTTATTAAAATGAAAGTTTTGTTTTGAAAACCGTGCTGCTCTATAATACCATCATTCGGATAAGCTGGAATTACGCGCTGAGATATCTGTGAAAGAGGTGTAAAGGTGTGAAAGGCTGTTCTCCAACTTGCCACCGAGATTTAAAACGGAAGCTTTCATATTAAAATTTCTAAAATGCTGCCAATTCATTTTAAATATCGTATTGACTCTTTGTGTGTATGTGAGGACATTAAAATGAAATGGATTTGCAGTAATTATGCTAAAATCTCCAGCCCCTTTGTAATGAATGGTGATATCGATACTAGAGTGAAAATTAAAATTTAATTACTAACCGGTTATTATGGTTTTAGAAAATAATGGATGCAGGATAACGATATCCCCCGCCAAAATGCCAGGATGAGTGCTGGGTTGGGAACCTGTTGAATCTCCGGAAGCATTTCTAATTCAAGGAATCATGACACATGTTTAAAAGGCTCAACTGCAAGTGGATTGTTGAGGCTGCAGCGCAGGTTCAGAGAAGGATGACCTCTCCAACCAAGCAGGCATGGAGAAAGTCAACAGCCAGAGTGTGGACCCTCTATCCTGGAGACTAAGTAATGGGAGGATCCAGGGCCTCAGGGAGATAGAGAAGCTGAGTGGAGAGATAATTTCAGATGCCAAACCTGACTTTCCTAGCATTCTCCAGTGTCGATCACCTCAGAACAGCATGGGGGCGATTCTCCCAGCCCACTGTGCCATTTCGCAGGTTTCCCACTAGGCACCATGGCCTTGGTGAGTCTCCCGGCCGAGTCTCCATCAGCCAATTCCATCTGAGCAGCTCATAGTCACTCTCACCCTTAGCCTATTGCCCCTGCGCACCCATGATTCACAACCACCCTTGACAAATGGTGTCCTTCTCCGCTATCCATACTAGCCTCCCGAGGCACAGGTGCTGAAAGATGTTGAGAGAGAGAGAACTGATCCTCTGTGTGTTGGAGATGTTGCCTCCTTCCACTGGATCTTGGTGACCATCCCCTTTGACCTGTGGAGCAGAATGGGGGCAGAGGAGAAGGCAGCTGTTGCTATTGTTGCTCCTTCTGCTGCTGGTCCACTTGTTATTGGTGCTGTTACCCCTTTTGCTCTTCATCAGAGATGAAAAGTAAAGATATATAAACTGCTCCCATGCTGTGGCAAAGATCGGTAACAGAGAGCTACAGCTAAAGGTGAGTGAAATGCAGGACAGGTGAAGTGCCTTGCAAGAAGTTGGCAACTACCCCTCAAGCACTGAAAACACTGTTATCACTGTTATGAAGGGGCCTGTGAGCAGTAATCTGTCACCTGACCATGTTTGGAGCTTCTCAATTTTGCTGATCTCCAGGTAAGGAGTATTTCTCGCTATGCACTTGCCTGAAAGATGCTGGAGAGTTGCCAACAGTTCAGGAAACCGGTCTGCTGCCTGATAAAGACAGGGTTGTTGGTTAAAACAGAATTGAATGACCTATTTGAATATTTAAGTACCATACCTGACAGCTGCTTGGGAGTTCCCCACTTCTCTGCAAAACCACTGGAGCGAAAACCCAAAAGATAACAGGGTGATGTCTAGATTCTCTTCAGCTGTCACTTTTTAAACCACATCCCCCTGCCCCCCCACATGCATCCAAATCTGCCTCCCCTTGCTTGCTTATGAAAATGCCTTCTCATCAAGCTTGTTATCTTAATTATTGCTATTCTGTTCTTCATCAGTACAATTGACCCTCTAGTCATGCCTATCTCTATCGATGTCAGGGCAATTCTGCTCTCAATCAGGGAAAGTTGCTGGGTTTAACCTCCCCTACTTTACAATGACTAATTGATCCATTCTATATAACAGGGATAGACTGATTTTACATTGCAGGCTAGTTTGGATAACAGTTTCTCCTACTGACTCCAGCTATGACCAAGAACAAGGACAAAAGAAACTTTACAAAGGCTCGGCAGAAATGACAAATAGGCATATCGGGTTGGGAGAACGTGCAAACAGATTGCACCAGCTGTTGAAATAGCAGACATGGGAACTTGCATATATTGAACAAGAAAGAGGAAGTCAAATGTAGATAAACTGAGCCAAGTGGAATTATCTCCAGTTGAGGCAATGAGAAGATGTGAAAGTGAAGGGCTAAGGGTTAGATGCACAAAGGGAAAAAGAGAGCAATAGAAGAAACAAACCAGAATAAAATAATGAATGGATAACAATGGGAAATGACAAGGTTTGGGAATGGTGAGCAAGTAGGGAGTTAATAAATTCTAGGGATTGTGGCATAGTAAAAAAATCTAGCTGACAATCATTAGCCCAACTTAATAAGATTCTTGTTTTGTACTTTTTTCACTAATGTCGTCAATCTGAGGAACTTCACACACCATGAAAGCCGTGGAAACACCTTTTTCCCCTGTTTTTTGGCATTCTGACAATTGAGAAAATAGAAAGTGATGAAAATTGAAAGGTGTGACCGAATCAAGATAATGAACTGTTTGCATGGATTTTGTACATTATCCATATGGCTTCCTATTGATTCTTATTCCATTCATCTTTGAAGATCAATTGTGGTAGAATCACTACTTTCTATATTTCAACACTGCTAACTAGAGTAAACAGTTTTTGCTATTTTATTATTATTTTGAGATGGAGAATAGAATCAGGTCAGATATAAAACAGATGACCTAATGGAATCTATCCATTTCTTGCTGAACATTTTAGGTTTATATGAAACTGGCCCTCAAGGGGTTCTTCACTGTGTGGAGTTTGCACATTCTCCCTGTATCTGCTTGGGTTTCCTCCAAGTGCTTCGGTTTCCTCCCACGGTCCAAAGATGTGCAAGTTAGGTGGATTTTCTATGCTGAATTGTCCCTTAGTGTGCAAAGACATGTAAATGTGTAGATGGGATTAGCCATGGGAAATGGGCAGGATTGTGGGGATAGCACAGATGGGATATTCTTTTGAGATTTGGTGAAGACTCGATGGGGTAAAAGTCCTCTTCCTGCACTATCTGGTTCATTAACCTCAAACCATATGTCAATACAGCAATATGTAGACATGTTTTCAAGAAGAAATCAAATATAGTTCTTGGGGTTTAAGGAAGGAAGGGATATGGGGAAAAGTGGGGAATCAGGATATTCAATCTGATGATCAGCCATGATCATCATAAATGGTGGGGCAGGCTTGAAGACTCAAATGGCCTATTCATGCTTCTAGTTTCGGTGTTTCTATGTTTGACTGGTAGGCAAGCAAAAGCAGGCTGCACCTGTACCAATATCAAGGCTACAAAATAGCCCATGGTGTGTTCCCCACAACAGTCATTCAGAAGAATATCTCCATCCACTCTTCCATTTGCAGAAAAACAACTGTAAAAGCAGCTAGAACGGAAAGATCACAGTTAGGTGAACTTTGAATCTTTCTAATGTATTGTTGAACAGCAGGACAAAGAAACTTCCATTTTCCACACATGACTCCCAATCTTGCGATTTTTCCTCAAATTTAATGAAGAATATCAGAAGAAAGGCAGAACGCACATTGCTGATGTGGCTATGACTCATTGATGCAAGAGTGTTTCCATCCAGACCTGCCACTTCCAGCCAATTTGCAGTGGTAACATAACATTGCAAGCACCCAGCCAGAAGCAGCATGAAGAACCAAACCTAATTAAATCTCTTACTAATCTTGACCTTGCTCTGTCTTCCCTCCTCACAACTTTCAGATTTTTAAATCCAAAGGCAAGAGTTATATCATCACTATTTTTTTACTCTGCTCTCTCAAAGTAAGAAAGTCCTGGGAGTTACAGAGACAGAGAGAGAGACATTGGCTGGAATCTTCTGATTTTTTTTCGAAGTGTCTCAAGTGGGAAAGTCAGAGGGAAGCCGTTGGCTGCCTTGCTGTCTTTTCCTGCCATGCTTTCAAACAATTTTTTTTTAAAGGGAAGGGGTGGGTCCCACGACATAGCCCATCCTGCCAGTAACCTTTGAAAGATCAGGGCGCCATTTTGAAAAAAAATCAAAGCTTGGACCCCCCCCTCCCCCCAGTGGAACTCACTGCTTCCCCCATGCCATCCCACTTCGGCTCTGCCCAGTTACAGCTGGGGCATGACCCTCTCTGCCCCTGTTGCTCTACCTGTGCACCTCCAGTGGGCTCTATTACTCAGTGTGCACACACTGGGGACTTTTGTGATCCACATTGGTGTGCCCTCACTCTTTTATAAATGGACAATGCAATGTAGGGAGACTAATGCAAATGAGTATCACGGCTATAGAGATTCCCGTTACATCATTGGCAGGGGTGGGGACAAGTGAATAGGGAAGTCCCACTGACGTGAAAATCATTTTGGGTCTCCTGCTCAATTCTCCTGCCACTTTGCACTTCCCACAACACATCCCACACCACTCCCCCTCCGTCCCCAAATGGGAGTGGATAATATACCCCTCCTTCCCCATTGTATGCAGTGTTTTGCTTCCTGTTAATCTGGCCACATGAAACTCATTCGCCAGAATTTTACTACCCTGTCCGCCACGGGAATTGGAGTGTGCGAGGCACAGACAATGAGAAGGTCCATTGACCTCGAGTGGGATTTTACTGTTTTGCAGTGAGCGAGGCTGTAAAATCCTGCCCATTGGGTAAGGCTGCATGGAAGGGTCATTTGGGAAATGTTCCTTTTGTTCACTGGTCTAATCATTTTTCTTCTGTTTGGTAACGGCGGCCATGTTTAATGGAAAATTCCAAAAATGTGGCCTGCCCAGGTCTCCATCCATTGGTGGACCAAGTCATTAATAGCAACAGTATACTGTTCAGCCATTCCAACCTGTTCTGACATTCAATAATATCTGTATCTCAATTGTATCTACTTACCTTTGATCCACTTTGACACCTTTACCAAGAATCAATCAACCCAAGTCTTGAAAATCACTAACTGACCCAGCATCTACAGTCTTGTGTGGAGAGAGTTCAAACTTTCTATTGTGTGTGGAAAAAGTGCTACCTGATTTCACTCATATTTAGCCTTTCTCAAATTTTAAGATAGTGTTACCATGTTCTGGTGTGCAGGTTTATGCAGCATGTCCACATACCTACTTTTTTAAGCCTATTCTACTGAAGCGGTGTTATTAAAATAAAGTTTATTAGTGTCACAAGTAGGCTTACTATAATGAAGTTCCCCCTAGTTGCCACACTCTGGCGCCTGTTCAGGCATACTGAAGGAGAATGTAGCATGGCCAATGCATCTAACCAGCACGTCTTTCGGGTTGTGGGAGGAAACCGGAGCAAACTCACGCAGACACAGGGAGAATGTGCTGACTCCACACAGACAATGACCCAAGCCAGGAATTGAACCTGGGTCCCTGGCACTGTGAGACAGCAGTGCTAACCACTATGCCACCCTGGCGCCACTCCTTTAAAATTCCTTTATGAAGTGCACTCACCATATTCCAGATGGGATCTGTCAAAGTTCTGTGCAGCTGACGTCTAACTTCTCCTTTTGTATTCCAAGTCCCCTTGAGGTAAAGGCTAATATTCCATGAGTATTTTTGATTTTTTTTATATACCTGTGCTCTGTTTTCTGTACTTGGACATGCAAATCTCCTTACGTCTGCATGGTTCTTAGTCTCTTACTAAGAAAATAATTTGACTTGTCACTCTTGGATTCTAAATGGATGACCTCAGTCTTTCCTACATTAAGCTCCAGCTGGCAATGTTTTGCCCACTCACTTAGTCTGCCTGTCTTTGTAATTGAGATGTGGACATGCCGGGGTAAGCACAGTTAGAAGTCTCACAACACCAGGCTAAAGTCCAACAGATTTATTTGGTAGCAAATGCCACTAGTTTTCAGAGCACTGTTCCTTTGTCAGGTGAGTGGGAGAGATGAGTAAATTGCCAGTTTTTATCTACACAACTTGTAATTTCGCAAACTTAGATATACAGCTCCTTATTCTTTAATCCAAATCTTTGATATATATATTGAATAACTGAAGCTTCTGGACACACCCATGAGGAACACCAATTACCCCTTCCCACCAAGTAGAGTAAATTTCCTTTATCCCTACTCCATGTCTGCAACTCCCGATCAATCCATATCAAATGGTTACTTTCAATTCTTTTATTTTTGCTCATCTTCTCTTCAGTGGAAGCTTACTGTGTCTTCTGGACGTTGATACGGACAATCAAGACACTTCTCAATCAACAATGTCGGTGACCATCTCAAACAATTCTAGCTGCATTATTTGGACAAGACCACTAAGCTTTAACTGATCGTTAAACTACCAAAGCAAAGCAAGTTGTAAAGGGACATAATTTTTGTGATATTAGATGTCAGCTTTGCAACAAGTGAAAGGTAGGTAGGATGAGATCTGAACAGTGGGTTGTAACAAAAAATAAAGTACAAGATGGAATGCATGTTTCCTATTAGGACAAAAGAAGATGTGATATTAACTTTTATTTCAATGGAAAAATGGGCAGGAAAAGAAACATGGAAAAAATTAAGGTATGTTTAAAAAAATGAACAAACACATTGTTCTTTGCAAAATACTGCTACCAGAGAAAATTGGCCAGGGTTCATGTTCCTGATTGCTATCCAGTGTCCTGTCTGAGGAATATACATGTGTGAGAGAGGACAATGGGTGAGCGTAAGTTCATTTCCAACTAATACTGTTAGCACTCGCTGTTTAAATGTAGAAACAAAAATGATCATTCAGGTAAGATATCCATTGTTAAAACTGAATCCCACTGTGAAGTCAACAAGAGAGAAAAAGGAAAGGAGAAAATAAATGATTGCAGTAAAGTGCGCTTGTAAATGTTCCCTTTTAATCTTTGTAGTTTATCAACTATACCAATAAGTGCAGTTGAATTTGCCACTGTGTAATAGTAGTTGAAATGTTTCCTCTATAAAAATAGGTGTAAAAAAATTAAACATGAAGTTTAATCCATTTCATTTTCAGACCACATAGGAACAAGCAATTCAAATGAATGTGAAAGGGGATGTGCTCCCTGAAACAACTGAGTAAGAGTACATGGTTTTAAAACGGAACTGTTCACAACCCAGAAAAGTTGAGGTGAAACTTTCTATATGATTAAGAGAGCACCTAATTCCATGTTCCAGGAGACCACTCATTTAACAATCGTTTTATGTGCTGAGTTTAGTTTGCCGGCAGTATTAGTCCTGTGCTCCTCTGAATAGAGTGACACGACATTTCTTATTCCGCTTATGGGCACACTCATCCTCTGGAATTTAAAGTACCATAAAATAGAAAGGCAAGTATCTGCTGCAGTCAAAACAGCATGTGTCACCATATTCTAAAGCCTGTAACCCACACTGATTTGAGTGTAGCACCTAGGCAATGGTATATAGTCAGGATAAAACAGCCAACTTGATTGGCACCACATTTACAAACAGTAGCTGCAATGTGTATTGTCTACAAGATGCACTGCAGCAATTCACCAAAGATCCTTCGTACCTTCCAAACCCATGGCCACTTCCATCTAAAAGGACAAGGACAGCAGCAACATGGGAACACCACCACCTGCAAGTTCCCCTCCAAGCCACTCATCCTGACTTGGAAATATACTGCCGTTCCTTCATGATCGCTGGGTCAAAATCCTGGTATTTCCTCCCTGATGACAATTGGGTTGGACTGCAGTGATTCAAGAAGACAGCTCACCACCACCTTCTCAAGGGCAACCAGGGATGGGCAGTAAACCAGCAACGCTCATGTCCCATGAATGAATTAAAAAAACATCCGCCAGAAACCTCCAACCTTACCAGTGGCTGGGATTTTCCAGTGCCGCTGCAGTGAATGGAGTTTTGGCTGAGTGCTCCATTCTCCATTCGTGTTGGCTCCAGGGACTGGCTGGATGAGGTTGGAGAATCCCACCCATCATCTTTCAAATTAGTGAGTAAACCAAGTGCCTATCTTCCTGAACATAAGTGAACATAAGCATGACATTAAAATCGAAGCAAATTACTGCGGAATGCAGGATCTGAGAACAGTTCTGACGAAGGGCATCAAGACACGAAATGTTGGCTCTGTTCCCGCTCCACAGATGCTGTCTGACTGGCTGAGATTTTCCAGCATTTTCTGTTTTTGTGCGTGATAGATATGAGATTATACAAAGCCGAATGTGGATTTCACTTCTAGCCAACATTCCTCTCTTAACCAATGTCATTGAAACAGAGCAACAGGTTATTTGTTTGTTGTCTGTAGGCCTTGCTGTGTACAAACTAACTGCTGGTATCTAACAACTATGATTGTGCTTCCAAGGTAACAATCTGATGGTTGTAAAATATTCTGGGACAACTAGCAACTTTGATAAGACACTTCATAAATGCAAGAACATTGATTTTCTTTAAATGAAGAGGCTCTCCACCTTTTCTATGTTCAGAAATCAGCCCACACAAGCACCTCCTGCAAACATCACACTCCAAGGGACTTCCTGAATATGCTGAAACGTTTCTAGGGTCCCCCAAGCAAAACCATCAATAGATGATAATCAATGGTTGCTATGAGGTTTCTCATGACACAGCTTTAACAGCAGATTGGTAAATCCCACCATAAAGCCACAAGTCTAAATTATGACAGAAGCATTTTCCAATTAGTATAAAGCAGCAAGCAAGTCAAGAATATAGAAATGCATAGCAATCTGATGCATGATAACTGACTTGAGACAGCTTCTTCCCTGCTGCAATCAGACTTTTGAATAGACCTACCATATATTCAGCTGATCATTCTCTAGCTATGACTGCAACACTCTGTGACTGCACCATCTCTTTTCCTTCTCCCTTATGTACTCTGTGAATGGTATGCTTTGTCTGAATAACACACAAGAAAGGTATTTTTCACCATATCCCAATACATGTGACAATAATAAATCAAATCAAATCAAAAATAACCAACAAATGCAAAAGTTAAAGAAAGATATGAAGGGATAAAGAGCTAAAGCAGGTAAGTGAAGTAAGATATAGTAAAACGACGATCTAACTGAATGATAGAACAGAGGTTTTTTATTCATTCATGAGATATGGCATCTCTCCTTGACATTCAAAGGTATTACCATCACTAAATCCCTCAGTATGAACATCCTGGAGGATACCAATAACCAGTAACTGAATTGGACTAGCTATATAAATATTATGGCTACTGTGGTCAGAGGCTTGGAACTCTGCAGCAAGTAACTCACCTCCTGACTCCCAAAGCCTGCCCACCATCTACAAGGCACAAGTCAGATATAATACTCCTCTCTTGCCTGGATGAATGCAGCTCCAACAACACTCAAGAAGCTTGACATCAGGACAAGGCAATCCACTTGGTTAAGACCCATCCACTCCTTAAACATTCAATCCCTCCACCAATGATAGACAGTTACAGCAGTGCGTACCATTTACGAGATGTAATGAAACCAATTCATCAAGCTTCCTTCGACAGCACCTTCCAAATCCATGACTGCTACTATCTAGCAAGACAAGGGCAGTAGATGCATTGGAACATCACCATCCGGAGGTTCCCCTCCAATCCACATACCATCCAGATGTGAAGCTATATCGCCAACGTTCCTTCACCATCGCTAGGTCAAAATCTTGGAACTCCCACTGTAACAGCACTGGGGGTGTAGCTATAGCACATGGACTGCAACAGTTCAAGAAGATGGCTCACCACCACTTTCCCAAGGGCAATAGAGGATGTGGAATAAATTCTGTCCAGCCAACAATGTGCACATCCCGTGAAATTTTAAAAAGTCTTGCAGGAAGTTTTGTTTGTTCTGTTTGGGAAGAGTTTAAACTAGCTTGGCAGGGGTTGGAATCCTGAAAATACATTGAGAAAGGAGAGAAGAGTTGGAAATGATAGGCAGAAAAGTAATAAATGTTTCTGGAAGGCAGAGGGAACAGGTTAGAAAATAAACAAATCAATTTGGCAGTGCTAAATGGTGTCCTTCATTACGAGAAATGTACAGAATAAGGCGAATGACCAGAGAGCACAGGTTGCCACATGAGAGTAAAAAATAGCCAGAACAAAGACACAGTGAGATGGAAAATTTGTTGGACCATTTAAAGGTCTGCTGACCTCGGGCGGCGGGGTTGGGGGGGGTGGATTTCCAGTCTCAGGGTGGGCATGACTGGAAAATCCCTCTCACAGTTGAAAGAAGAGAAGGAATGGCAGCTCAACATTCCTGGTTATTGACTTTCAGGTGACATAGGGAGGGAGTTAGGTTGCAACATTGATTGAAAAAGCAATTGTAGCTGTGAAGAAGGCTGGTATGCTACAAGGATCATTAAATGAAGCATTATGAGTTGAACAGAAGAATAAAAAAAGAAGCAATCATACTGCTGGCAGTATATATACCGCTAAATGTCAGAGGGAGATAACGGAATAAATGTACAGACAAATCTCAGAACGATAAAACAATAGGGCTGTGGTGGTAACAGATTTCAACCACCCTAACATTGACTCAATTAGGATTAGGCAAAGAGGGAGCAGGATTCTTAAAATTCATTCAGGTGAACTTTTTTGTACTCATGATGTAGTAAACCCAACAGGAGAGGGAACAATTTTGGACTGTTTTCAGGATCACAAATGGACCAGTGGAACGGAGTGGCAAGTTGAGCAGTTAAAGAAAAGGGGTGAGACTGACAAATACATAAATAATGTCAAGTATTTTAAAGGAGAGGATTCGGCAAAGAAGGGGAACTTAGGACAGATACAGAGGTCTAGAAAACCTACAGGTGTATACAAAATATAGGGGGGAAAATTAAAAAGGAAAGCAAAGAGAGAAGATGAAAATACATTGGCAAGGAAAATCCCATAGAGAATGTTTTTTAAATTTGGAAAGAAGAGGATAACTACAGTAAAAGTAGGGATTATTGGGAACATAAGGGTGTGTGGAGATGGGTTATAAATGGCATGGTTCTAAATGAATACAGTGCATCTGTTCTCACAAAAGAGAGGGATGATGTAAACAGGGGGTAGGAGTTTGATGAGATTAATATTGTGAGAGAGGAACTGTTAAGGGGTTTAATATCTTTGAAAATGAATGCTCCCAAGTCAGGACAAAATTCATCCTTGCCTGTAAAGGGAAGAAAAAGAAGAAATAATAAGGTTCTGGCCATCAAGTTCCAAACTTCCATCATGTTCCAACTCAGATGAAGGGTCACCCAGGCTCAAAACATTCGCTCTATTCTCTCTTCACAGATGCTGTTAGATGTGTTGGGTTTCACCAGCATTTTCTGTTTTTGTTTCAGATTCCAGCATCCACAGTATTTTGCCTTTATGATATTCCAGTCTCTGACTACCGGAGGACTGGAGGACAGCTAATGTTGTACCATTGTTTAAAAAGGTCAAAATGAGTAGACTGAGAATTACAGGTCAGTCAGCTCAATCTTGGTGATGGGAAAATTATTGAAAATTTAGAGAGATGAGATAAATCTTCATTTAAAAGGACACAGAGTTATCAAAGTCAGCCAGCACGGTTTAAGGGAAGGTCATTGCTGTCTGAATGATTGAGTTTTTTGAGGACACAACAAGTAGGCTCAATGAGGATAATGCATTTGATGTCATCTATGTAAATTTTAGCAAGGCTTTTGATGAGGTTGCAAATGACATGAAAGTAAAATTCCAAGGCATGTCAAATTGGATCCAAATCTGGCTCAGATGCAGGAAAACAATTGTAATTATGAATGGGTGTTTTAGTGACTGTTTTCAGGACTTTGGACTTGAATGTAGGCGGTATGATTAAGCAATTTGTAGACCATAGAAACACTAACAGTGTGGCTGATAATGAAAAGGAAACTTTAAATTGGAAGAAGGTATTAATGGCTGGGCCCAACAGTGGCAAATGAGCTCAATTTGGAAGCATGTGAGGGACTGCATTGGGGGAAGACTAACAAGGCAAATGAATGCACAATAAGATGTGGGATACCGAGAAACATAGAGGAATGGAAGGATCTTGGTGTCAATGCCCACTGAGTCCTGAAGGTAGTTGGACAGATAAATAAAATGGCCAAGAAGGCCTTTATTAGCTGAGGCATAGAATGTAAGAACTGGAGATTCTCAAACTGTAAAACACTAGTTAGGTCATAGCTGGAGTACTATTTGCAGTTCTGGTCACCACGCAATAGGAAAGATGTGATTGTACTCGGGAGGATGCAAAGGAGATTTATGAGGATGTTACCTAGATTGGAGAATTTCAGTTATGAGAAAAGATTGGATAGGCTAGGTTTATTCTCTCTGAGACAGAGAAGACTGACAGGTGACCTAATTGAAGCACATAAAATGATGAGGGTTATAGATAGCATGGATTAGAGTATCCCCTTCCCCTTGATGGAGGGAATCAAAGGTTATAGATTTAGGATAGGAAGTAGGAGTTGAGAGGGGATTGGGGAGAAATCTGTTCACCTAGGGGATCTGGAAGTTGCTGCCTGAAAGAGTTGGAGAGGCAGAAACCCTCGAAAAAGTACATCAGTAGGCACTTGAAGTTGTCTAATTTATAAGGCTACAGACCAAGTGCTGGGTAGCTACCTGTCAGCCAGTGCAAACATGATGGGCCAAATGCTCCTTTTGTGCTAGAGATTTCTATGTTTCCTATGACAACCCAAACCCAATCCAGTCCGAATAATCATTGGATCGTGACCAAGAGCAGAAATCACGGCAGACTTTTCTTCTCCTTGAATTCAAGGCTGCCAGGGCTGAAAATAAAATTCTTACTCTCATCCCAGCTGAGATCAGCCAATTCAGCAGAGGAATGTCACATAGTCTCTTTCTGCTCAATGTGGTTCACTTACTCCCTGACTAAAATCACCAAGCGATCAAAAGAATTGCCATATTTTGTGTGTTCTACTAAAAACATGTTGCAAAGTGAATATATACTCATGTTCTCCACTAGTGAAGCAACATTAATTGTCTGTAGTTTGTTAGAGAGCCTGATAAAAATGGACAATGCTGGAATAATAGGCATCATTTCCCTTTGTTGGAGAATAATGATGATTACTAATTTTTGAATAATATGTAACAGAATGAAGCACAGATAATTTTCGCACACAGGAACTTGTGAAGAGGATGTGAGCACCTCACATTTTTCTGGTTTCAGTCTCATGTCTCTATCCACACAAAGTGGGAGAAACAGAAAGAAGTTGTGGGAATTCAGACAACATTTTTGACTAGATTTACAGTAGTATTGCAAACAATCTGTGAGCGTTCACACGAGAAACAGCTAACCATATGCTTAAGGAATAGAAATTAATCATTTCAAAGTGGCGTGTGGTTTGATGCTTCCAAGTTTGCACAGTAAATATTCCCAAATGACATTTTTTTAAGAAAAAATAACCTTCTTATTTATTGGAATCATTATTTACTAAATGAATTGTAGTCTATACTTTAAAGACTCAATGGCAATTGTCAAAAACAATTTAGCAAATATTTCTGTATTTGGAGATTGAGAATATTTATGAGAGCTATGGAACAACTTTAACTCAATGCCATTGAATAGTGATTGAATCACAGCAATTGATGAGGTGTATTTTATATCTTGTGGTTCCAATAACTGATAGGAACTCTTTACACGATTACTGAAGACAGTTCCCATGTAATGTTTCCCCCACTTGTTAGAGCTCTAATTGTAATTTCTTGCAGGGGTGAATGCAGAATGTTATATTTAGAACTATGGAAATGTTGTGATGCTGAAAGAGGCCATTCAGTTCATCATGACTTCACCGGCCAAAAGAAAAGAAACCGACTGCCCATTTTAATCCCGTTTTGCAGCACCTGGTCTGTAACATTGCAGGTTACAGCCCTTACGATGCAGATCCAGGTCCCAAAAGAAAAAATGCTGGAAAATCTCAGCAGATCTGGCAGCATCTGTAAGGAGCAAAAAGAGTTGACGTTTTGAGCCCAGATGACCCTCTGCTAAAATTGAAAGGTCTTTTAGCTTTGACAAAGCAGCAGCAAGCCCAGGACAGGATTGAAAAGTTAACTAAAAATTTTTTTTTGTGAAGCAGAAGTAAGGCTTCCAACCCCATTGTTGCTACACCCCAACTGCTGGGAATCATGTTGTGAGTTTCCAGAGACAGCCTCTTGCCCCATTCACCTGCTCGTACCCACTGGCTATACTCCTCGAAGCGGGTTCAGTTGGAAATCCTGGTTAACTTTTTATATAATTTTAGAATCCCTGCAGTGCAGAAGAAGAAGGAAGCCATTTGGCCCGTCAAGTCATCACCGGCTCTCTGACAGAGCATCTTATCCAGGCTAACCTTTCTCTCACCCTATCCCCCATAGACCCACATTTTTAAGTTTATAGTTTATTTATTGGTCACAAGTAAGGGTTACATTAACACTACATTGAAGTTACTGTGGAATTTCTCTAGTCGTCACACCCCGCCGCATGTTCGGGTCAATGCACCTAACCAGCACGTCTTTCAGACTGTGGGGGGAGACCGGAGTACCTGAAGGAAACCCACGCAGGCATGGGGAGAACATGCAAACTCCACACCGACAGTGAGTGACCCAAGCCAGGAATTGAACCCGGGTCCCTGGCACAGTGAAGCAACAGTGCTAACCACTGTGCTACCGTGCCGCCCCTATTGTGTTACTGTGCTGGTCCTACTGTGCTACCGTGCCACCTTTATGCTACCATACTGCTCCTGTGCTACCGTGTTGCCCCTGAGCTGCCGTGCCGCCCCTCATTAATCCCCTAAACTTTACACCTTGGGACACTAAGGGGCAATTTAACATGGCCTATCCATCTACCCTACACAACTTTCGCAAATCAAACCTCACCAACTCCATACCTATACCACCTGCCTGACAATTACATTTTCCCCTCATTTCAATTTAGAAATTAGAAGCTTTCAAGAAGGTATTTACAGGCGTTACTTCATGTTTGTTTCAAATACATCCAAACATGATTGTTAAAAGTTACTTTATTTATAATATCTGGAAGAATAGTCATGAAATTTGCAGTTTTCCTTTCTCTTTGCCTTTTGTAGGCCTGTAGAGAAATCTGTAAAAAAATCAGCATATTGCTCTTGTTTGATTGCTTCAATTATTTAATTTCCTTTTAGCCTGTTTAAGCTTGAGCATTTACGTTGAATTTGGTCCACCAGTATTCATGTGAGACTACTGTCCTTTCAGGGGAGGCTGACAGCAACAGATGAGTTTAAATCAGTCTAATTTGGCCATGGAAAGTCCTCAAAAAACATTGTCTGAACACTTACAGCAATGATTAATAACCAGAGTTGAATCCCTTCCAAGACACAATGCATTTATTCAAATTGAAATAAAATTATCATTCTATCATATATCATTCATGATTAATGAATATCCAGTGACCTAGAGCAGACAAAACAATAGAAAAATTCCACCTCACTCCAACTCATCAGGTTGATTTACTATTGTTACCATATTAAGATGTGAAATAAAACATTACAAGCCGTTAATCAGCCTTCCTGGTGTGTTGAAGGGTCTCTGTCTACTTCACCCCAAAGGCAGTTGTGAACTCTTCTATGTCACTGCATCCCTCTCCTTTCTGCCCCCGGAATAGTTACTTAGGTAACTGAAGTAACAGTGATAGATATTTTTTTCAGTAAGAAGCCTCACAACACTAGATTAAAATCCAACAGGTTTATTTGATAGCACGAGCTTTCGGAGCGGTGCTCCTTCATCAGGTGAGTGGAGAGTTGGGTTCACAAGCACGGCATATATAAACAGAGATGCAATTGCAAGATATTGGTTGGAATGTGAGTCTTTACAGGTAATCAGGTCTTTACAAGTACAGACAACGCGAGTGGAGAGAGGGATAATCACAGGAAAAAGAGGCGTGAATTGTCTCAAGCCAGGGCAGGTAGTAGGATTTTGCAAACCCAGGCCAAATGGTGGAGGTTACATGTAGTGTGACATGAACCCAAGATCCCAATTGAGGCCATCCTCATGTGTGTGGAACTTGACTATCAGTTTCTGCTTGGCGATTCTGCTTTGTTGTTTGTCTTGAAGGCCACCTTGGGGAACGCTTACCCAAAGATTGGAGGCTGAATAAGAACATAAGAACATAAGAAATAGGAGCAGGAGTAGGCCATCTAGCCCTTCAAGCCTGCCCTGCCATTCAATAAGATCATGGCTGATCTGTCGTGGCTCAGTTCCACATTCCCGCCCTCTCCCCATAACCCTTAATTCCCTCTCTTATCAAAAACCCATCAACCTGCGTCTTAAAAATATTTAGCGAGGTAGCCTCCACCACTTCAACGGGCAGAGAATTCCAGAGATTCACCACCCTTTGAGTGAAGAAGTTCTTCCTCAACTCCATTCTAAACCGCCCCCCCTTTATCTTGAGGCTGTGCCCCCTAGTCCTATTATCCTTTCTGAGCGGGAAGAGTCTCTCCACCTCTATCCTATCCATCCCATTCATCATCTTATACGTCTCAATGAGATCTCCCCTCATTCTTCTAAACTCTAACAAGTAAAAGCCTAGTTTATTCAGCCTCTCCTCATAGCTCAACCCCCTCAACTCCGGCATCAGCCTAGTAAACCTCCTCTGCACTCCCTCCAAGGTCAAAATATCCTTGCGTAAGTACGGCGCCCAAAACTGCACACAGTACTCCAGCTGCGGCCTCACCAATGCCCTATACAGCCGCAGCAAGACCTCCCTACTTTTATATTCAATCCCCCTCGCTATGAAGGCCAGCATCCCATTCGCCTTCCTGATCACCTGCTGCACCTGCAAGCTGGGTTTTTGCGACTCATGCACAAGGACCCCGAGGTCCCTCTGCACCGTCGCCTGCTGCAGTTTTTCGCCACGTAAGTGATAATCCTTCCTACCATTCTTCCTACCAAAGTGGACCACCTCGCACTTGCCAACATTAAATTCCATTTGCCATTTCCTGGCCCATTTGCCCAGCCTATCTAGATCCTTCTGTAGACTCTCCACACCCTCCGCACAATTTGCCGTTCCACCAATCTTGGTGTCATCAGCAAATTTCGACACCATACACTCGGTTCCCTCCTCCAGATCATCTATATAAATGGTAAATAGCTGAGGCCCCAGCACCGACCCCTGGGGCACTCCACTAGTCACCACTAGAATGCCCTTGACTGCTGAAGTGTTCCCTGACAGGAAGGGAACGCTGCTGCTAGGTGATTGTTATGCATTGCCCCTTCATCCGTTGTCATAGCACCTGCATGCTCTTGTCATGCCTTGTCACCTTCTTTCACCATATGAGGTAGACAATGTTGGCCGAGTCGCATGAGTATGTACCGTGTACTTGGTGGGTGGTGTTCTCACATGTGATGGTGGTATCCATGTCGGTGATCCAGCATGTCTTGCAGAGGTTGCTGTGGCAGGGTTGTGTGGTGTTGTGGTCGCTGTTCTCCTGAAGGCTGCAAACAATAGTCTCTTTGAGGTTGTGCAGTTGTTTGAAGGCAAGTAATGGAGGTGTGGGTATGGCCTTGATGAGATATTCATTTTCACTGATGACATGTTGAAGGCTCCGAAGAAGATGTCATTGGAGAACACAGTGTTTAGTGAGAGGGAGGAACTGAAGGAAATCAGTATCAGCTGAGATATGGTGTTGGGGAAACTGATGAGAATGAAGACCGATAAGTCCCCAGAACCTGATAATCCACATCCCAGAGTCCTAAAGGAAGCAGCCTGAGAAATAGTGGATGTATTGGTGGTGATCTTTCAAAATTCTGTAGACTCTGGAACATTTCTTACAGACTGTGGGATAGCTAATGTAACCCCATTATTTAAAAAAGGAGGCAGAGAGAAAACAGGGAATATGGACCAGTCAGCCTGAGATTGGTAATGGGGAGAATTCTAAAGCCCATTATCAAGGATTTTATCACAGAAAACAATGGCAGAATTGGGCAGAGTCAGCATGGATTTACAAAAGGGAAATCGAGGTTGACAAATCTCCTGGAATTCTTTGATAATGTAACTAGTAGAGTTGATGAAGGGGAGCTAGTGGTTGTGGCTTGTTTATACTTTCAGAAGTCTTTCAACAAAGTCCCACGTAAGAGGTTAGTGTGTAAAATTAAAGCACGTGGAATTGGAGTGATGTATTGAGATAGATAGAAAACAGATTGACAGACAGGAAACAAAGGGTAGGAATAAAAAGGTATTTTTCTGAATGGCAGATAGTGACTAGCGGGATACCGCAGGGATGAGGGCTAGGACCCCAGAAATTCACAACATATATTAACTAGATGAAGGAACTGAATGTATTATCTCCAAATTTGCAGATGACACAAAGGTGGGTCGGTGGTTGAGCTGTGAGGAGGATGCAGAGATGTTTTGGTGTGATTTGGACAAGTCGAGTGAGTGAACAAAAGCATGGCAGATGCAGTATAATGTGGATAAATGTGAGGTTATCCACTTTGGCGGCAAAAACAGGAAGGCAGATTATTGTCGAAACGGCTATAAATTGAGAAAGTGGTATGTGCAGCAAGACCTGGGTGTCCTCGTACAACAGTGGTTGAAGGTAAACATTCAGGTGTAGCAGACAGTAAAGAAGGCATATGGTATCATAGCAAGGAGGCTCGAGTGCAAGAGCAGGGATGTCTTGCTGCAGTTATGCAGGGCCTTGGTGAGAGCATTGCTGGAATATTGCGTGCAGCTTTGGCTTCTCATCTGACGAAGGTTCTTGCTACAGAGGAAGTGTAAAGAAGATTTACCAGGCTGATTCCTGGGATGGCGTGACTGACATATCAGGCAAGATTGAGTCGGTTAGGATTATATTTGCTGGAATTCAGGAGAATGAGGGGGATCTCATAGAAACTTAGAAACTTCTAACAGGACTAGACAGGGTCGATACAGGAATAAAAGCAAATTACTGCGGATGCTGGAATCCGAAACCAAATGAGAAAATGCTGGATAGTCTAGCTGGTCAGGCCGCATCTGTAAGGAGAGAAAAGAGCTGACATTTCAAGTCAATATCTCCCCCTGACCTCCCATTTCCTACGCCTTATAGCTTTTACAAAGGGTCATCTGGACTCAAAACATCTGCTGTTTTCTCTCCTTACAGATGCTGCCAGACCTGCTGAGATTTTCCAGCATTTTCTCTTTTGGTTTCAATACAGGAAGGATGTTCCAGAATATTCCCCTCCAAGCCATTCACCACTCTAACTTGGAACTATATCACTATTGCTTCACTGTCACTGGGTCAAAAATCCTGGAATTCCCTCCCTAACCGCACTACATGACATGGACTTGAGCTGTTCAAGAAGGCAACGCATCATCATCACTTTCTCAGGGGCAGTTACGGATAGGCAGTAAATGCTGGCCAAGCCAGTGAAGTCCACAGCCCTTGAATGAATTTAAAAAAGAAGCAAAGGGAGACAATGAGAAGAGACCAGCAGCTAACATGAAAGTAAACCCCAAATTCTCCTATAGACATATGAAGAGTAAATAGCTAAAGGGTGATCAGTTGCAGAGTTATGTCGATTAAGGACCAAAAGGAGGATTTACAAATGGAGACAGTGGAATTAGCTGAGGTACTAAATTAATATTTTATATCTGTCTTGAACATAGAAGAAATTGCTGTGTCGATCATAATGAAAGAGAAGGTAGTTCAGACACTTGAAGGAGTTAAAATTGATAAGGGCAAGGTATTGGATATGCTGTCTGTGCTTAAGGCTGTGAAGGTATCAGGAGCAGATGACATGTATCTCAGGACAGTGAGGGAAACAAGAGTGGAAATCGCAGAGACAGATCTATGGCTTCTTCAGGAAGTTAAGAGTAAATTAGCTTAAAGCATTGGAAAAATACAGGAGTAAGTTTGAGATTTGGGAGCATTTTAAAAGCCAGTAGAATGCCACCAAAAAGTTGTTAAAAAAGGGAAAAAAAGGATATGAAAATCGTATAAGCATATGAGATAGAAATCTCCCTCTCTGTGCATTCAACCCATGAGTGAAAATTTGGGCCTTTGTGTCTGTCTTCACAGTAGAAGACATAAGTTTAATACTAGAAAGAGATTGTAACCTAGGGGCTAAAAGTGATGAAAAATAATATCAGCAGAGAACAAATATTGGAGAAACTTAAGAGACTAAAGTACAATAAATCCTTAAGATCTGGAGGCTTCTACTCTGGGGAGAGCTGCTGGGATAATGAGTGTGCTAGTTTGATTTTCCAAAATTCCTTAGATTCAGGAATAGATTCAATGGATTGGAAATTGGCAAATATTACTTCGCCTGTCAAAGAAGGAGAGAGAAACAGGGTGGACAAAGGGGAATCGGTAGATATGGTATATCTGGATTTCAAAAATGAATTTGATGGGTGGCGACATAAAACGTTAGTAGGCATGATAAGGGCTCATGGAGTTGGGAGTGATATATTAGCATGAGTAGCGGATTAGTTAACACCTAGAAAGCAGAGCGTGGGCATAAATAGAACTTTTTGAAGTTGGCAGGCAGGAATGGTGAAGTGCCAAAAGGATCAGTGCTAGGACTGAGGTGAGGAGGAATTTCTTCACCCAGAGAGTGGCAAATGTGTGGAATTCCCTACTGCAGAAAGTAGCTGAGGCCAAAATGTTGTGTGATTTCAAGACGAAATTAGATATAGTTCTGTAGGGAGGTCTTGCTGCGGCTGTATAGGGCATTGGTGAGGCCGCAGCTGGAGTACTGTGTGCAGTTTTGGGCGCCGTACTTACGCAAGGATATTTTGGCCTTGGAGGGAGTGCAGAAGAGGTTTACTAGGCTGCTGCCGGAGTTGACGGGGTTGAGCTATGAGGAGAGGCTGAATAAACGAGGCTTGTACTCGTTAGAGTTTAGAAGAATGAGGGGAGATCTCATTGAGACATAAAAGATGATAAATGGGATGGATAGGATAGAGATGGAGAGACTCTTCCCGCTCAGAAAGGACAGTAGGACTAGGGGGCACAGCCTCAAGATAAAGGGGGGGGCAGTTTAGAATGGAGTTGAGGAAGAACTTCTTCACTCAAAGGGTGGTGAATCTCTGGAATTCTCTGCCCGTTGAAGTGGTGGAGGCTACCTTGCTAAATATTTTTAAGACGCGGGTTGATGGGTTTTTGATAAGAGAGGGGATTAAGGGTTATGGGGAAAGGGTGGGAATGTGGAACTGAGCCACGACAGATCAGCCATGATCTTATTGAATGGCGGGGCAGGCTCGAAGGGCTAGATGGCCTACTCCTGCTCCTGTTTCTTATGTTCTAAAGGGATCAAGGGATATGGAGGGAAGGTGGGGTTAGAATGTTGAATCTCATGATCAGCCATGATCGAAATGAATGAGAGAGCAGGCTTGATGGTCCGAATGGCCTACCCCTGCTTCTATCTTTCTATGTCTCAGCTATTTACAATCCGTATCAATGACTTAGATTGAGAGACTGAGGGCTGGGTTTTATGTGCCCCTGGCTGGCACGGTTTTGATGGAAGAGGCATGTAAACTAGCACCATCAGCTTTGTGTCCATCCCAGAACTCACCCCCGTAACACAGAGATGGGCTGGGCACCCAAAATCAGCAGGCTGCCTGTGATATTTACAGAAATAATCAAGGGCAAATTGAATTTGTTAACAAACGTTAACACGATGTCTTACGTTATAACGTGGCTGACATGCACAGTCAAGCGTGAGTGTGCAGGCCACTTAAAAAAAATCTTTTTAAAAGGATGGGAAGGAACGGGTACGATCTTTGAGGGGAGGCGCCCTTTACACATTGAGGCAGCCTCTCTGAGATTGTACCCTTCTTTCTACTTACCCACCTGCTCCACAAAACCCCTCATCCACCCACCCCCCCCCCCCCTCAGCTCCTCTCCTCAGATTGCCCAAACCTACCACATCCAGGACTTAGCTTACTCCAGGATCCATGGCCCTTCCCCTTGGGCATGCCGGCAGTCTCAGCATCACCTACCAGTTCACTCTTGACACTCTTGGGTTTGCTGTATCTGCTGGCCAACCCGATTGGCTGGCAGCTTACGAGGGGTGCTTTCCTTCCAGTGAGGGGTGGAAGCCCCATTGGCAGCCATTTTAGCTCACCTGCAGTGCATTCTGGTTGCAGGGTGGGCTGGTATGGCTCTACAGTGACATTGCTTCCAGAGGAAGGGGTGCAAATTGGGCCTGTGAAAGTTACAGAGAGATTTCTCTGCTCTCCTGCCGCGGGAAAGGTCACCAGATTTTCATGAGCCTCCCCTTCCATCGTGATTGTGTGTACTCCATCTTTAAAAGGGTGTCAATGTCCTGAAGAAAATCCAAAGAGGAAGAAGGGTTATCCATTAATCAACACTGAGGGGACATGTTGCGACAGTAGTGGAGTGCTCCCCTTACTGCTCATGCGCCATTTCCCACTCTCAAAGAACAAAGAAAATTACAGCACAGGAACAGGCCCTTCAACCCTCCAAGCCTGCACCGACCATGCTGCCCGACTGAACTAAAACCCCCTACCCTTCCGGGAACCATATCCCTCGATTCCCATCCTATTCGCGTATTTGTCCAGACACCAGTTAAAACTCACTATCGTATTTGCTTCCACTACCTCCGCTGGCAGCGAGTACCAGGCACCCTCCAACTCTGTATAAAAAACTTCCCTCGTACATCTCCTTTAAACCTTGTCCCATGCACCTTAAACCTATGCCCCCAAGTAATTGCCTCTTCCACCTTAGGAAAAAGCTTCTGATTACCCATGCTGTCCATGCCCCTCATAATCTTGTAGACGTCTATCAGACTGCTCCTCAACCTCCGTCATGAGAACAAATCAAATTTCTCCAACCTCTCCTCATAGCTCATGCCCCCCCCCATACCAGGCAACATCCTGGTAACTCTTTTCTATACCCTCTCCAAAGCCTTCACATCCTTCTGGTAGTGTGGTGACCAGAATTAAACACTATTCCAAGTGTGAACTAACTAAGGTTCTATGAAGCTGCAATACGACTTGCCAATTTTTAAGCTTAGTGCCCCGGCCAATGAAGGCAAGTTTGCTGTATGCCTTCTTGACCACCTTCTCCACCTGCATTGCCACTTTCAGTAACCTGTTTACCTGTACAGTCAGATCACTCTGCCTATCAGTACTCTTCAGGGTTCTGCCATTTATTGTATATTTCCTATCTATATTAGACCTTCCAAAATGCATTACTTACATTTGTCTGGATTAAATTCTATCTGCCATCTCTCCGCCCAAGCCTCGAACCAATCTATATCCTGATGTATCCTCTGATTGTCCTCATCGCTATCCGCAAATCCACAAACCTTTGTGTTGTCTGCAAACATACTAATCAAACCAGTTACATTTTCCTCCAAGTCATTTATACATATTACAAACAGCAAAGGTCCCAGCACTGATCCCTGAGAGACACTGCTTGTCAAATCCCTCCATTCAGAAACGCACCCTTCCACTGCTAACCTCTATGTTCTATGATCGACATGATGTGGAAATGCTGGCGTTGGACTGGGGTAAGCACAGTAATAAGTCTCACTACGTCATGTTAAAGTCCAACAAGTTTATTTGGTAGCATAAGCACAAGCTTTTGGAGCGCTGCTTATGCTATTAAATAAACCTGTTGAATTTTAGCCTGGTGTTTTGAGACTTCTTACTGTTCTATGATCGAGCCAGTTCTGTATCCACTTTGCTAGCTCACATCTGATTCCATATGACTTCACCTTCTGCACCAATCTGCCATGAGGGACCCTGTCAAAAGCCTTACTGAAGTCCATGTAGACAACATCCACTGCTCTATCCTCATCAATCATCTTTGTCACTTCTTCGAAAAACTCAATCAAGCTAGTGAGACATGACCCCCCACTTAACAAAACCATTTTGCCTCTTGCTAATATGCCCACTTATTTCCAAGTGGGAGTAAATTCTGTCTTGAAGAATCCTCTCCAATAATTTCCCTACCACTAATGTAAGGCTCACCAGCCTGTAATTGCCTGGATTATTCTTGCTACCCTTCCTAAACAAAGGAATAACATTGGCTATTTTCCAATCTTCTGGGATCTCCCCTGTATCCATGATGTGGATATGCCAGCATTGGACTGGGGTAAACACAGTAAAAAGTCTGACAACACCAGGTTTAAGTCCAACCGATTTATTTGATAGTAAACTCACAAGCTTTCGGGGTTAGTCCCTTCGTCAGGTGAATGGAGAGTTCTGGCCTCAGACAGAGCATATAAAGCACAGACAGTTTACAGATTATTGATTAGAATGCAAATCTTTACACCTAATCTGCTGTTCAAGTCTTAAAGTGGCCGACAATGAGAGTGGAAGGAGCACTGATCACAGGTTAAAGAGATGTGTGTTGTCTCCAGACAGTACAGTAAGTGAGGTTTTGCAAACCCAGGCCAGTCACGGGGGTTACAGATAGTGCGACATGAACCCAAGATCCTTGTTGAGACCGTCCTCATGTGTGTAGAACTTGGCTATCAGTCTCTGTTCAGCGACTCTGCGCTGTTGTGTGTCGTGAAGACCGCCTTGGAGAATGCTTACCTGAAGGTCAGAGGCTGAATGCCCATGACCACTGAGGTGTTCGCCAAAAGGAAGGGAACAGTCTTGCTTGGTGATTGTCGAGCGATGTTCATTCATCCGTTGTCGTAGTGTCTGCACGGTCTCCCCAATGTACCATGCTTCGGGACATCCTTTCTTGCAACGTATCAGGTAGACAACGTTGGCCGAGTTGCAAGAGTATTTACCGTGTACCTGGTGGATGGTATTCTCACGTGTGATGATGTCATCTGTGTCAATGATCCGGCACATCTTGCCGAGATTGCTGTGGCAGGGTTGTGTGGTATTGTGATCACTGTTCTCCTGAAGGCTGGGTAGTTTGCTGCGAACAATGGTCTGTTTGGGGTTGCGTGGTTGTCTGAAAGCAAGAATGACATGCTTGTGAGTTTACTATCAAATAAATCGGTTAGACTTAAACCTGGTGTTGTCAGACATTTTAATGCATCTCCCCTGTAGCCAGTGAGGTTACAAAGATTTCTCTCAAGGCCCCAGCAATTCCTCCCTTGCCTCTCTCAGTATTCTGGGGTATATCCTATCAGGGCCTGGGGACTTTTCTACCTTAATGTTTCTCAAGAACCCCAATATCTCCTCCTTTTTTGATCTCAACATGACTCAAACTATCCACACATCCTTTCCCAGATTCATCATCCACCAACTTCTTCTCTTTGGTGAATAATCCCAGCAATCTGGCTCATGAAGCCTACATAACTAGTGTTCAATTTATTTTGTATTTCTAGTTTGCTGGTTGGATACTGATGTAGGTTGGAAGTTTGCAAAAGGTTGGTGTGAGTGCTATTGTTTGACTGGTGGATAAACCCTACATTAGTACAAACAGATCTGTCACTATCTGCAGCTTGAGATGAATGCATATCCATAGGAACAGTCATTCAACTCTGTATAAAGTCCAAGTGATTGCACATCAATGGTTCACAAAGGGAATAAAAAGCTTTGACTTTCATGTTTCAGAGGCAGCCAGACTGTTTAAATTAGATTGTTAACACAGAACTAATGGGTCCAAATACAAAATGGATAAGGTTGCAATGACATGAGAGATTAAAAGATTTTTTGCCAGAATAATGGATATTTGCCACAGACCACCAGTTAATAGGATGTTTGTTAACTTTTTCTGAAAGGAATTGGATAAGTATCTGGTTGGAACAAGGTTAAAGGTTATATGAATAAATCAGATCTAATTGGACACTCCATAAAAGGTGGCTTGACCAGAGAAATGGTTATCAGTGAGAAATAGTTGGATAGGATTGAATAACAGAGATAGTAAGGTTAATTAAATATGCTAGAGATTCACTTTGCAGTATTTGCAGTTAAGGGCAAATTTATTTTGGAACATTTCTTTCAGGCGGTTAATTAAGTTTTGTGGTGTTCATGATTGGCTCAGTTATAGGTAATTCATAGAGGAATGGATTTAATGGGCTAAATGATCTTTGCTTAATGCACATTTTTACTTTTGTATGAATTGTCTTCCAGGAATCTAGGTTTTGCCCCTTTATCTAATTGATCTACAGCAAACAGTCCCATTCGCTGGCTTTGGTTAACCATCCTGTTTAGCTATTACTCAGTCTAGTTTCTGAGTCAGCCTTTAGACCTCACTCCACAGAGCAGATAATTGGCTTCCCTGGTTGTCCGTTCCCAGGGGAAATTGTAACAGCAACCAAGATCAGGACATTGACATGAGAAATTCTAATTTTTCATTCTGCCTTTTTTTAGAAAAAGGAAATCTGTCCCTTCAAGCTACTTGGACCTTCTCTAGCATTGAACTTCCATCTCTGTTCATTTTCAGTGCTGACAGTAAAATAAAATCAATGGAGCAGCATCTTATTTGCACCGTTTCATTTCACTTTCATAAGCAGTTTTCTCGATATTCTGTCAGAAGATCGCCTCTCAGATGCCTCCCTTCCTGGTTGAAAAGCCTAAGGGGACAACTCTCATTGTGCTGTAAAACTGGTGTTTTCTGAACTAGTCACCCTTTATATAAGCTGTTCAATTTTACTTTCTGTTGATGTCTACAAGCACAAAGGGGCTGCAATTCTCTTGCCAATCACAGCCCACTGCCAGTGCCAGCGAAAATGGAGAAGCTGGTGTTTGGCCAAGTCTCCATTCACTGCAGCGGGACTGGAAAATCCCAGCTGCGGGTGAGGTCAGAGAACCTGACTGAAGGTTTTGGACAAATGGATAGTGCTGTTTTGAGCTAAAAGTTGTAAAGGTCTCTCGTTCATCTACCGAATCTTTTACTTTCATTATTAAATATCAGTAATTTGGAAATTACCATAAACAATCACTGGAGTTGCTGTGTTATGTTGGCAGCAAATGTGTTCATGTGATATCCCTAGGCCCATCATGTGGCTTGAGATATCAGAATGAATTGTAATTTAAAATAAACCATCCTTTTTAAATTGTAATTGATGCAAACACATTGACATATCTGTAAGTATCTGTGAGCAAAAGTGTGTGCATCTGCAAATGTATTTAGATGGGCATCCACAAGGAACATGCTTTACAGTCTTGTATCCAGCTGTCGTCAGGACACACAGGGACCCTCGAGAGAGAGAGGCCGGTTTTCTGTTTCAGGGGCATTGAGCCAGGGATCAGCTGGAGATTCTGATCACTGTTTTTGAACAGCAGCCTGAATCCACTGTTGCGACAGGACTGGCTGAACTTCCTCTCTGCTTCTAAGTGCAGGTCCTTCCAGGGAATGGGCTCACACCAGAGGTACAATCAAGCTGTTCAAGTGACTGGGCTCACCAAATTCATCTGTGCTGAGGCTTGAGCAAGAAAATTGACCAGGTTGGGAATTTTACCGCATTTTTTGCTGAGTGTGGTAGCTGGTGGGAAAAGTGGCATTGGAGTCGTTGGCACCGACTGCAGCTTGCTCACCGTACTGTTAGAAACTGTGGGTGCCACAACTTCACAATGGCAGAGTGGTCTCTGATTGAGTCCACCCTTCCAGCTATTTAGCTATGTAAAGATCAGGGTGCCAGTTTAAAGGTTGCCTCAATGCACAAAAGTTAATATAGAAACTCACCCTGTGCACATCTCCCCATGCCACCCTCCCTGTCGCTACTCCAAACAATGCCAGGGGGCAGTGCCAAGGTTATTCCCAAACAATGCCAGAGGTTGTTCCCAGGGCTGATCCCAGGAGTGCCAGGGTTGTTCCCAGGAAGTGCCAGGAGTCAGTGCCTAGAGTAAGGTCAGCACTACACCCAAGGGCAGTGCCAGAGCTGTTCCCAGGCAGTGCCAGGGACAGTGCCAAGAGCAGTGCCACGGGCAGTGCCTAGCAGCGCTTCATGGTCAATGCCAGGGTACTGCCTGGTCATGACCTGCTTCTCCTAAGTGTGACATTCACTTGGGATCCTCTGCTGAGTCTGCTAGCCGGACGCACACCGTGGGAGTTGAGTCATAATTCATGCCTTTGTGAATGGATTAGCTAACGGGAGTGGGATGAAACGGGAGTGTGATAATGACGTGCAAATTTATTATATTGGGGTTCCCAATGTTCAACATCAGGATTTCCATGGTGGGGATGGGGTTGGGTGGGGGGAGGGGTGGTGGGATTTTCGACAAGATTTCCTGTCAACGTAAAATGCAAATATCTCACGAGATATTCTGTTCCTGTCATCAAGAAGCTGAGAAGAACGGGAACAGTAAATCCAGCACAGGTATTTTGTGTGTGTTAACATCTGTATGTGTGACATGTGTATTTGTTATGTATAGAGGTGTGTTTATGTGGGCGTGAGTTTGTGCATGTGCCTGGGTTTGGGATGTGCATGTGGGTGTGTGTGTGTGTGTCTGGTGGTAGGTGTGGATGTGTGCATGCGGGTATGTACATGTGTGTTTGTGTGTGGGTGGGCATGTCTATGTGTGTGCATGTAAGAATGCGTGTGTACATGGGGTTTTCAGGTTGTGAGTTTGTGCAGGTTTGTGTGTCTGTGTATGTATGTGAGGGGTTAGTGTGTTTGAGTGCGTATGTATGTGGGTTTATGTGGGTTAACATGGGTGTGGATATGTGCAAATCTGCATGGATGTGGGTGTGTGAATGTGGATATGTGGATGTGGGCATGTCAGAGTTTGTGTGTGTGAGTGTATGGGCATATGTGTGGGTGTCTGTCTGTATGTATGTGTGTGGGTCTATGTGTGTGTGTTGTTTGTGTGTGAATATTGTTTCTGAAAATATGCAATTAAAATTTCAGCTTGTAGACAAATGTGTGAGCAGGTCAGCAGAACTGAAACATTCGCTTGTGTCTGTGCTTTGAGCAATGGCTGTGCCATATTCCATTGTATTCTTATAATCCCTCTTTTTTCCATGTCGGTCATTCGTGTGTGAACTCAGTCCCTCGGGGAAACGAGGGTAGAGTTTTCGATTCCGCTTCCTTTCCTTTGTTTGAAGAAATAAGGGAACTCAGCTGCAAGTTGCGCAGAGAAAAAGGAATTTAAAAAGTCCAGAAAATGGTCAATCTCCTTGTTTCACATTGTGCATGTTGCAAAGAGGAAATAGTGAGGAGTGCTGATACAGAGCCTCGTGGGATTGAATCCGGTCACTCCCTGCGAACAGAGAGGCGTATCTTCCTCCTCACATGCTCCAGTCTTCTCTTTGTCTGATTACAAACACCGCTGTGTCTTTTACTT
The DNA here is from genome assembly GCF_965287045.1 of Carcharhinus amblyrhynchos. NCBI lineage: Eukaryota > Metazoa > Chordata > Chondrichthyes > Carcharhiniformes > Carcharhinidae > Carcharhinus > Carcharhinus amblyrhynchos. The sequence goes on from NC_137328.1 coordinate 96,055,040, forward strand.
GTTGATGGATTTTTTTTCTGCTATTTTTTTCAACTCATTCTTTTATATTCTTGCCAGCTTTGCAATTCTGCAATAGAAACGGCTTCATCAGCAGCGAATATTAATAAATGTCCTCTTAAAATACTTTAAGAAATATAAATACTTGAGGAATGATAATTAAAGGGGAAATGCCTAAAATAGAAATAGGCAGCCATTTTGGAACTAATCCCTCATTGGTTGCTGACATGCAGACAGTAACCTATCTTCCTTTCTGATACTCATCAACCAGAAGTTTATATTTCCATATTCATGCCTCTTTGGTGCATTTTTGTACATGAAGGAGATTTGTTCTGAGCTAACTTGCTGTTGGCTCTGCTTATAATGATATACAATTACACTTCATGAACAAAATCTAGAAGTCAGAATCACTGCCTCTGGTTTTCGTGTTAAAACCAGACACATACTTAACTGGGAACAATTGCAGTCCCCATGATTTCACCTCTTTACACCTCCAGCTCTCCTCGTCAGGATCTGACCTTCTCCTTTCTCCCCACAGGGCTCTTGTTTCTCACGATGGTGTCTATACAATTGCAGGTGGCAACTATTACATTTCTGCTTTAAATTGATTATGAGTCAACCTGAACCACAACGTGTAAAAATCCTCATTAGCTTCTTACAGAGTTATGATGCAGTAACAGCCAGAATGACAGCACAGCGGTTAGCAGTGCTGCCTCACAGCACCAGGGACCCGGGTTCAGTTCCTGGTTTGGGTCACTGTCTGTGTGGAGTCTGCACGTTCTCCCTGGGTGGCTTTCCCCCAGGTGCTCTGGTTTCCTTCCACAGTCTGAAAGCCATGCTGGCTAGGTGCATTGACCATACTAAATTCTCCCTCAGTGTACCTGAATGGGTGCTGGAGTGTAGATTTTCACAGTAATTTCATTACAGTGTTAATGTAAGCCTACTTGTGATTCTAATAAATAAACTTCACTGCCGTGATACTTGTTGGAGTAGGAGTTCTAAATGGGAGCAGGATTCAAGTGGGGAGGAAGGAAAACAGTTCTGGTTATCCCAAAAATTGTTGAGTTTTAACTTGATATCCTGTGCATGTCCTTGTTTTTATATCAGTTCCTGTGGCTGGGATCAGCCTGATTGACAGGTCAGAGCCCAAAAACAGGTAGTTTTCATGCTGTACAATGCAAACAGGGGATGGGTACAGCATGGTGTGGAGTGTGGGGTGGGAGAGAGGCCTGGAATAGTCATGGGGGTTAAGGGTTCGATGATTGCGGGAAGGATCAGCGAGCATGCGGAGGCATGGCCGATTGTGGCATGTCAATAATTGTGGGTGAGGAGGGGTGTCTGATCATGGAGTTGGGGTCAATTGAAGAGATTCACATTCCTTTGGGAAAAGAATTCCTCCTCATCTCTGAGTGACCCCTAATATTGAACTTTGCCCCTTATGTTGGTCGCCCCCGTGTCAGCATCTCCCCTGTCAGGCCCCGTCGGAAACCTGCATGTTTCAATAAGATCACCTCTCATTCTTATAACCTTCAATGAGCATAGGTCCAACCAACTCAACCTTTCCTCATAAGACAATCCCTTCACCACATGGATTATAGGGAACTGGGTAGACAGTTGAGAAAGAGGAACGCAAAGGTAGTAATCTCAGGATTGCTGCCTGTGCCGCGGGAGAATGAGAGCAGGAATGGAATGAGGTGGAGGGTGAATGCGTGGCTGAGGGACTGGAGCAGGAGGCAGGGATTCCGGTTCCTGGATCACTGGGACCTCCTTAGGGGCAGGTGTGACCTGTACAGTAAAGACAGGTGGCACTTGAATCCCAGGGAGACTAATATCTTGGCGGGAAGACTGGCTACGGCTACTGGGGGGACTTTAAACTCGAAAGGTTGGGGGGAGGGAACAGAGATGAGGAGACTGAGACCGAGGAGGTTAGCTCCTGGGTAGGGAAGGACTGTAGACAGTATGAGAGGGAGGAGGTTAGACGGGTGGTGGAGAAGAGAAATGTCCAGACCAAGGGGCTGAGGTGTGTCTACTTTAACACCAGGAGTGTAGTAAATAAGGTAGATGAGCTTAGGGCGTGGATTGCTGTTTGGGATTGTGATGTGGTGGCTATTACAGAGACTTGGATGTCTCAGGGACAGGACTGGGTACTTCAGGTGCCAGGATTCAGATGCTTCAGGAAGGACAGGGAGGGGGGCAAAAGAGGTGGCAGAGTGGCACTGTTGATCAGGGACAGTGTCATGGCTGCAGAGAAGGAGGATGCCGTGGAGGGACTGCCTACAGAGTCTCTGTGGGTGGAAGTTAGGAACAGCAAAGGGTCGATAACTTTGCTGGGTGTTTTCTATAGGCCGCCCAATAGCGACAGGGAAGTTGAGGTGCAGATAGGGAAACAGATCCTAGAGAGATGTAGTAATAACAGTGTTGTCGTGATAGGAGACTTTAATTTCCCAAACATCGACTGGAATATCCCTAGGGTAAGGGGTTTGGACGGGGAGGAGTTTGTTAGGTGTGTTCAGGAGGGTTTCCTGACACAATATGTGGATAAGCCTATGAGAGGAGAGGCTGTACTTGACCTGGTGCTGGCTAATGAACCAGGACAGGTGACGGATCTCTCAGTGGGAGAGCATCTTGGGGATGGAGATCATAATTCTATCTCCTTCACGATAGCATTGGAAAGAGATAGGATCAGGCAGGCTAGGAAGGTGTTTGTCTGGAGAAAGGGGAAATATGATGACATCAGGCAGACAATTGGACGAATAAACTGGAAGGAGGCGTTCTTGGGGAAAAGTACAGAAGGAAGGTGGCGGATATTCAAGGAATGTTTGACTGGAGCTCTGCACGATAACGTTCCGATGAGACAAGGAGGTTTTGGTAGGTCGCGGAGCCGTGGTGCATGAAGGTAGTGGTGAACCTAGTCAGGAAGTAAAGAAAGGTGTATAAAAGGTTCAGAGAGCTAGGAGATGATAAGGATCTAGTGGAGTATAAGGCTTGTAGAAAGGATCGTAAAAAGGAAATTAGGAGAGCCAGAAGGGGTCATGAGAAGGCCTTGGCAGGTAAGATTAAGGAGAATCCCAAGGCCTTCTACAAATATGTGAAAAGTAAAAGGATGAGAAGAGAAGGGATAGGACCTATAAAAGGTGAAGGGGGAAAAGTCTGTGTGGAACCGGAAGAAATGGCAGAGGTGCTTAATGAGTACTTTGCCTCGGTATTCACGGTGGAAAGTGATCTGGGAGGTTGTACTACAGGTTTGCGGCAGTCTGAAAAGGTTGAGTATGTGGATGTTAAGGAAGAGGATGTGTTAGAACTTTTAAATGCTATCAAGGTAGACAAGTTGCCAGGACCAGATGGGATGTACCCCAGGTTACTGTGGGAGGTGAGGGAGGTGATTGCAGAGCCCCTGGCGATGATCTTTGCCTCGTCGATGGAGACAGGAGAGGTTCCGGAGGATTGGAGGATTGCGGATGTGGTTCCTATTTTCAGGAAAGGGAACAGGGATAGCCGGGGAAATTACCGACCAGTGAGTCTGACCTCAGTGGTTGGTAAGCTGATGGAGGGGCTTCTGAGGGACAAGATTTATGAGCATTTGGAGAAGTTTAGAATGATCAGAAATAGTCAACATGGTTTTGTCAAGGGCAGATCGTGCCTTACAAGCCTAGCTGAGTTCTTTGAGAATGTGACTGAACACATTGACGAAGGAAGAGCAGTAGACGTGGTTTACATGGACTTCAGCAAGGCATTTGATAAGGTCCCCCGTACAAGGCTTCTTGAGAAGGTGAGAGGGCATGGGATCCAAGGGGCTTTGGCCTTGTGGATCCAGAACTGGCTTGCCTGCAGAAGGCAGAGAGTGGTTGTGGATGGGTCTTTTTCTGCATGGAGGTTGGTCACTAGTGGAGTGCCCAGGGATCTGTTCTAGGACCCTTGCAGTTTGTAATTTTCATAAATGACCTGGATGAGGAAGTGGAGGGATGGGTTAGTAAGTTCGCAGATGATATGAAGGTTGGTGGTGTTGTGAATGGTCTGGAGGGATGTCAGAAGTTGCAGCGGGACATAGATAGGATGCAAGACTGGGCGGAGAAGTGGCAGATGGACTTCAACGCAGATAAATATGTAGTGTCCATTTTGGCAGGACCAATGGGATGAAGGAATACAATATCAAGGATAGGAGTCTTTGCAGTGTTGAAGAGCAGAGGGATCTTGGAGTCCGGGTCCATAGGACTCTTAAATCGGCCTTGCAGGTGGAGGATGTGGTCAAGAAGGCGTATGGCGTACTGGCCTTCATTAATCGAGGGATTGAGTTTAGGAGTCGGGAGGTAATGCTGCAACTTTATAAGACCCTTGTCAGACCCCACTTGGAGTACTGTGCACAGTTCTGGTCACCTCACTATAGGAAGGACATGGAAGCTATTGAAAGGGTACAGAGGAGATTTACAAGGATGTTGCCTGGATTGGGAGGCATGCCTTATGAAGATAGGTTGAGAGAACTGGGACTCTTCTCCCTGGAGAAACGAAGGTTGAGGGGCGACCTGATAGAGGTTTATACGATGTTGAGAGGAATGGATAGGGTGGATTCTCAGAGGCTATTTCCCAGGGCTGAAATGGTCGCTACGAGAGGACACAGGTTTAAGGTGATGGGAAGCAAGTACAGAGGTGATGTTAGGGGTAAGTTTTTCACTCACAGGGTGGTGAGTGAATGGAATCGGCTGCCGTCAGTGGTGGTGGAGGTGAACTCGCTGGGGTCTTTTAAAAGACTTCTGGATGAGTATATGGGATCTAATGGGATTGGGGGTTATAGATAGGTCTATGGCTTAGTAGGTATAGAAGTGATCGGCGCAACTAGTGGGCCGAAGGGCCTGTTTGTGCTGTAGTGTTCTATGTGCTATGAATCAACCTAGTGAACCTTCTGTGAACTGCCTCCAGTAAAAAAGGAGTCCAAAGTTGTACACAGTAATCCAGATGTGGTCTCTTTAATGCCCAGTACAGTTCTTGCCTTCCTTCATTAATCTGTGTCAATGAGAGCCGGAAAACCCAGGCAGCCAATATTAAAGCTGGAAGAGAAATAAAATCTGAGGCTGCCATCGGTAGTGGTGGAGGCGAACTCGCTGGGGTCTTTTAAGAGATTTCTGGATGAGTATATGGGATCTAGAGATTTAAAGATCAACATGAATGTCCAGTCTCCTGTGATTGAGTTTAAACACACCTGATTCCCACCCTGTTCAGCCTCTGCCAAAACTAGAAGTGGATCATTTTGAGGAGAGTTTTGTTCAGATCTGAGAATTTTTATATTGAGACACCCCTCTGCTAATTCACCCACCCCCTGCAACCACTCCAACCCCCTGCCAAACTCTCCACCTCCCTGCCAACCACCGCACCCCCTGCCAAACTCTCCGTCTCCCTGCCAACCTCCACCTGCCTGCCAACACCCACCCGACCAACCCCTCCACCCCTTGCCAACACCCCCAACCCCCTGCCAACCCCCACCCCCTGCCAATTCCACACTCCCCTGCAAACCCCTCCAGTTCCCTGCCAATCCCCTCACCCCCGTCAATCCCTCCACGCCCTGTCAACCCCTCCGCCTTCCTGCAAACCCCTCACCACCCTGCCAACACCACTAATGCCCTGCCAACCATCCTCACCTACTGCCAACTGCCCCACCCTCTTCTAACCCCCCCCACTCTCCCTGCCAATCCTCCCTTACCCCCCTGCCAACCCACTAACCTGCCTGCCAACTCCCCTCACCCCTGCCAAATCCCCCATCCCACACCAACCCCCCACCCCCTCTAACCCCTCCTCACTGCCTGCTAACTTCCCAATGCCCCTCATTCCCTGCCAACCCCACAAGCCCTCTGCCAACCAGTTGGATGTTGCTTTGCATTTGACTTATTTGAAGTAAAATTGGGCAGAATATGGAACGTGCAGTCTGCCCACTGTCACCAGGTTACTGCCAGCCAGCGGTGAAGATGACAGATGTATGCCTTTGTGTTGATTCCTGATTTCACATGGTGGGGAAATGTCCCCCCAGTCCCTACCAACCCTACCACCCCTTGCCAACCTGCAAGTTGGAAGGTGGACTTCCCTATAAAGCAGCAACTGTAAAGCAATGAACATGGCAACACAAAGTGACGATAGATAACTAGATCATTTATTTTTGTGGGCAAAATCAGTACTTCCCCTTTAAACAAAGCACAGTTCCCTTTTAATTCCAGTATCCCACAAAAAGCAACTCCACCACTGCTCCACCATAGCCCTTCATTTTAAATGAGCAAACACAGCGTGCTGTTAATGTAATTAATAATTAGTTTTAGCGCTGATTTTAAGTGCACAGAAGAATGCAAGATGGAGCGCAAACAATTTGACACAGCCAGCTCGCCAATTCTGCCCAAGCTGCACCAACTACCTCTCATCTCGCTCCTTCCTCTGCTCCCCTCAGCGTAAGAACTGATTGTTTGACCTTTCTCAATTCAGGCCTTGCAGAATAGAAACAGGTTTAGAAGAAAAGAAGACATGTATTTCCACAGCAACTTGCAGAATCTCGGTGCATCTTAAAGGCTTCACATTCGAAGAAGCTCTTCTGAAATAGAAGCAAAGCTCTGAAGAAGAATTATATGGATTAGAAATGTTTCCTCTGGCAGGGATTCTCTGACCTCATCCACAGCTGGCATTCTCCATTCCCGCTGCTGTGAACGGGCATTTGGATGAGATCCAGATTCTCCGTCCTCCCTGGCAGTGGTGACAAGGCGTACGAGACTGGAGCATTCTGGTCTCAGTTTCTCTCTCCACAGATGCTGCCAGACCTGCCAGGTTTATCCTGCATTTTCCCTTTTTATTGAAGCACTTTTCAAAAGTGGGCTGGGATTTAATGTGGATGATGGATGGCACATCTAACCTACTGGTGGCAGAACTGGTTGGAACCTTGAGTCGCTTCCCTGATGGAGGCCTAATGTAATTGAATGCCTGTTGCCCATTAGGGATGGGCAATAAATGCTGGCCAGCCAGAGGCACCCATGTCCCACGATTGAATAAAAAAGCGGCATTTAGCTGGCCAGCATCGGGCCTCTGCTGGTATTCAAGACAGGGGGGGGGGGGGGGGGGGGGATGGTGGCAGGGTGGGGGGAGAGAGAAAGGGAACATTATTTAGTTTGATAGAGTGGGAAATGGAGGGAAGATTTCTATTTGTGAGGGGAACTCAAAACAAAAGGAAAACATGAATTTAAGGCAGGCACTGATAACTCCAATAGGGAATCTGGAGGGAGAGTGGTTAGAATGTGGAACTTGCTACTACAAAGAAAAGTTGAGATGATAACAAGTATGCATTTAAGGTTAAATTAGATAAGTACATGAGGAAAAAAGGAATAGAAAGGTATGCTGGTAGCTTGTGGATACCATTTGGTAGATCTTAATGAAGTCTTTGCAATCCTAGGCAGATTAGTGTGTGTATTTATTAACTAGAAGAAATAGATACATCAATACAGTAAAAACTTCAACCTAAGAGCTGCCTCCATGCTTGCTTGTGCACACAGTTCAGTCTAACACTAGAACAACCCCTATGTGAGGCTCATATATTCATATATATTAGCAGACAATAATATACTCAGTCCCACATTAACGCTATATGTGCCGGACATTTGTACTACAATAGGGTTAGTTGGAGAATGGAGAGAGGTGACTCATGCAGAGCATTAATGGGGCTATATTTCTAGATGTTGTGCTGTAGATTCAGTGTAACTCAGTGTATGAGATGCCAGGTTGGATTTTTCTCCAGAGTCGTCTCACAATTGGTGGAAAATCATGGCAACACTACTGCCTGAAGGACCCAATTGGATCCTGACTAATTTAGGAAAAACAGGTTGGATTAGTATTCTTATTTCCCAGTTTTACTGGTGTTCCGTTTTAAGGTATACATGACCAGGCCAGACCAGTATTCTCATTTCCCTTGTCTTGACTGTTTTTCCCAATGCTTTGAAGCTAATTATTCACACTTTGTGGGATCCCAGCGGTATATGACATTCTATGTAGGAACCCCCTCCCCCTTCCCGACCCCTCTCTACTAACAATGGATGTGATACCAATGCTGCAGCAGGGATGGGGGTGGGGGTGGGGCACTCTGAAGATGAAAGATCCAGTATTAAGTAGGCAAGTGTGCCCTAAAGACTTTACTTGACTTTAAATAAGGACAGCACTCAGGGCCTCCAACAACAGGCAAAAGGCAAGAAGAGAGGGAGGGGTGCCCAACATTTGGTACTTGGTATTCTCACTCCAACAGTGGCAATAGTTCACTTTCCAGTGCTACACCAGAATATCCCGCCAGCCTTTATTTAGTGGCCGCTGGAGTTGGTGAATAGTCGAGGTCAAAAGGCAATCGATTGTTCTATATTCCCATATTCCTGATCAAATACCAATCTTTAAATAGGGTGAGGCCACCTATCCTGACTCCATCCCCTGGCCCAGTCTCACTTTCCGCCCGGACACCACCCTCTGCCCACACCCCCAACATCAGTCCTGACCCCTCCCCCTGCCCTGATCCCACCCCCTGCTGACGCCCCCAACATCTACCCTTACCCCTCTCCCTGCCCAGACCCCACCCCCTGCTCACACCCCCAACATCTACCCTTACCCCTCTCCCTGCCCTGGCCCCACCCCCTGCTGACACCCCCAGCATCTACCCTTACCCCTCTCCCTGCCCAGACGCCACCCCCTGCTCACATCCCCAACATCTACCCTTACCCCTCTCCCTGCCCTGGCCCCACCCCCTGCTCACATCCCCAACATCTACCCTTACCCCTCCCCCTGCCCTGACCCCACCCCCTGCTGACAGCCCCAACATCTACCCTTACCCCTCCCCCTGCCCTGACCCCACCACCTGCTGATGCCCCCAACATCTACCCTTACCCCTCTCCTGCCCAGACTCCACCCCCTGCTGACAGCCCCAACATCTACCCTTACCCCTCTCCCTGCCCAGACGCCACCCCCTGCTGACACCCCCAACATCCACCCTTACCCCTCTCCCTGCCCTGACCCCACCCCCTGCTGACAGCCCCAACATCCACCCTTACCCCTCTCCCTGCCCTGACCCCACCCCCTGCTGACAGCCCCAACATCTACCCTTACCCCTCCCCCTGCCCTGACCCCACCACCTGCTGATGCCCCCAACATCTACCCTTACCCCTCTCCTGCCCAGACTCCACCCCCTGCTGACAGCCCCAACATCTACCCTTACCCCTCCCCCTGCCCTGACCCCACCCCCTGCTGACACCCCCAACATCTACCCTTACCCCTCTCCTGCCCAGACGCCACCCCCTGCTCACATCCCCAACATCTACCCTTACCCGTCTCCCTGCCCAGACTCCACCCCCTGCTGACACCCCCAACATCTGTCCTGACCCCTCCCCCTGCCCTGATCCCACCCCCTGCTGACACCCCCAACATCTGCCCTTACCCCTCTCTGTGCCCAGACCCCACCCCCTGCCGACATCCCGTAGGGATTAGGAGTATCTGGCTGGATTTGGTGCAGATTATGCAATAAATTTCTGCCAACTGTCCAGAAACTTCTCATCTGCAGCTGCATCTTTATTAATAATAAATGAGGAACTTTAGTGTTTGACAGTGTGCGCTTGTTACAATCCAAAGTGCTGAGATGGATGTTGTACAGTATTAATTTTAACTTCCTGAGCTCAGAATACTGAGGCCAGTTGTGGTGGCCCCACTGCCAATCAGGCTGGGTTCACTTCATCAGAGACTGGAAATTGAATCAAACTCCTTTTCTTTCCTCTTGCCCCGGAAATAATTGTGACGGGCAATCGGCTAAATTCCTAGATGCACAAGTTTTCCTTTTATTTGTTCATGGAATGAGGGCATCGCTGGCTGGGCCAAGATTTGTTGCCCAACCCTAATTGCCCTTGGACGGGCAGTTACGAGTCAATCACATTGCTGTGGCTCTGGAGTCACATGTAGGCCTGATGTAGGTAAGGATGGTTCTATAAAATCTAAAGGATTCAATGTTTTAGAGTAGGCTGATAACATTTATGAAGTATTATAAATAGGGCGTAGTCACATTGTGTTGGAACATATAGGTATAAAAATCTATTGTCCATTTTCTTCTGAAATAGCTTGTAAACAAAATTAGGTTATTAAGTATGCCAAATGGACAAAGATGGTTAGAAAGTAGTATAGCAACAAAGTTTAGAAGCTAGAAAATGGTTAAAGATCATGCAGAGTGTTTCAGCAGGCCAGGCTGAGCGAAGGCCAGTGTATGATTGAAATAGCAGATAGATACTTTTGTTAGAGCTGTCCTCCAAAGTTCACCTGATTGGTTGCCATTGGGCATAAGATCAGCAGAAACCATGCTTATAAAGGGGAGTCAGTGGTGTAGTGGTATTGTCACTGGACTAGTAATGCTCTGCAGGCCTGGGTTCAGATCCCACCATGGCAAATGGTGAATTTGAATTCAGTAAAAATCTGGATTTAAAAAGCCTAATGAAGGCCATGAAACCATTGTTGTAACAACCCATCTAGTTCACTAGCACCCTTTTGGGTAGGGAATCTGCCATCCTTACCTGGTCTGGCCTAAATGTGACTCCAGAGCCACAGCAATGTGATTGACATGTAACTGCCCCTTCAAGAGTAATTAGAGAGAGGCACCAAATGTTGACCCAGCCAGCAATGCCTCATCCCATGAACTGATAAAAGGAAAACTGATGCATCTAGAAACTTAGCCAATTTCCTCCCCCCCCCCAAGTTATTTCCAGGGCAAGAGGCAAGAAAGGGAGTTTGATGCAATTCCTAGCCTCTGATGAAGTGAACCCAGCCTGACTGGCAGTGGGAACACCATAATTGGCCTTGGTACTCTGAGCTCAGGAAGTTAAAATCGACCAGAATTCCCAATCTGATTACTATCCAGCAACACTTACTGAAAGTGCAGCTTGACATCAAAGGCAAGAGCTAATTCATTCCCCTGAGATGTCTCTGTGCTCAAATAGATGGCTGTTATCAAATGTCAAGGCCCAACTCTCAAACTTCACACTTGAATAATGGTTACTTGGATGAGATCCTGAAAGTTCCCCAGCATAGAGGAGAAAATAGGATTCTGCTGAACTGTCTAGTTTAAAATTGATTGAACTGTAAAAACTAAAGCATAAATGGAATTACCAGTAGGCTCAGAATGCGATTTATTCTACACAATAAATATGACACTTTGCTTTATGAGACTAAAGCTGGTCTTGGTCTTATTTCAGTTTGTCAATTGTCAGTTCACTGTGCATATTATAGCTAACCATATTTTTGGGGGTGATTTAAACTCTACTCTGGAAACTGGAGGTTGGCAATTAAAGCCACTTATTAATGACTTACCAATGAAATTACCTCACAACTAGTAGGCTTGACAGGAGCCCATCTTCATTGCGTTCTAGAAGTTTATCCAGATAGTGTTGGCACCAGCTAACTCTGGTGTAATCTGAGAGCTGTATTGTGCAGTTTGTTTTAACCTTTTCATTTAGTAGTCAGAGTGATATTTGAGGAAAGCCCCATAAGCTTAAATCCAAAGTAGTGGAAAGAGGATGGGTTTCTGTAGAAAATATTATCTCATGCACTGGAATGGCAACTAGATATGTTTCACATTGTCTTGTGAACAGTTGTATTTTGTGTTGGTAATGTCAGAAATGGGAGCTCAGCTGGCTGGAAAGATAGTATGTGAATCAGAATAATACCAAAATTGTGGATTTAATTCCTGCTCCAGGTGAGATGGACCTGGGGCCTGTCCCCAGTCTCTGGGAGTGCAGACAATCACAAACCACCACTGAAAAAAAACAGCTCTGGATGAAGCTGGTGGTGCGCAGAAGACTTGCCTTTTGACAGAACACCTATGAATGTCAGAATTAAGCCTGACCTTTGGAACAGGAGTAGGCCATTCAGCCCCTCAAGCAATTCCTGCTGTGGAATGAGATCAGTGTTGATATGTGTTCTAAATCCATCCATCAACCTTAGCTCTCTATCCCTTAGTATCCATTAATAAAAATCTGTCAACCTCAGGTTAAAAGTTATTAGCTGAGCTAGCACCTACTGCTTTTAATGCAAGAGGATTCCACACTTTTAGAACCCTGTGTTTGAATCATAGCATCATAGAATCCCTATGGTGCAGAAGGAGGCCATTCAGCCCATCGAGCTTGCACCGACAACAATCCAACCAGGCCCTATCCCCCTAACCCCACATATTTACCCTGATGCCAAGGGGCAATTCTACAGGACAAATCAACCTAACCCACACATCTTTGGACTGTGTTTCTAATTTCTCTCTCGAATGACCTGATTCAGATTTGAAGCTATATCCCCTTATCTTAAGACACCCGCATCAACAAAAAAAGTTATCAATCCTTCTAAAGACTTAAAAGCCTCCATCAACTAATCTTCTATATTCCAGTAAATGTCCTTTCTCTCCTCATAATTTAATCTTTGGAATCATGTTGTGAATGAACTCCAGGTATTAGCTTGACTGACCTGGCTGTACCTTTGCCTCTGAGTGTGGATTTAAGTACAATTTTGAAGACTTGAGCGCATTAAACAGATAGGCATCATGTACAACAGTGAGAAAGTGTTGCATATTGGGGTTCTGTTCTTTGAATGAGGTGTTAAACAGTCCGCTTATGTATGTGGAAATCTAGGCAGCCCAGTCTCAATCTCCCTCTCTGGCCATCATCTGAAGCTGAACCAGACTACTTATAATTTACCTATTTTACCCAAGTTGAGAGGTCACACAGCATCAGGTTGTAGTCCAACAGGTTTATTTGAAATCACAAGCTTTCAGACCGCTGCTCCTTCGTAAAGAAAAGCTGTGATTCAAATAAACCTGTTGGACTATGACCTGGTGTTGTGTGATCTCTCGTCTTGTCCACCCCAGGCGGCATCTCCACATCATGGCCTATTTCACCCAAACCTGAGCTCCTTAACCCAAACCTTCTCCATGTCACAGATTGCCTCCCTCCACCTCTATAATATCAGCCCTATGCATGATGAAGTTATTCAATGTGGTAGATATAGAGAAATTATTTCCCTGGGTGGGGGGTGGGGGGGATTCTGGATCAAGGAGGAGCTTCCCCATTTAGGAATGAAATCAGGAGGCCCTTTTCCACACAACATAGGAACAATATTTAACCCTTTCCCCAAAAGGCCTTGGGGAGTTAAATTCTTGTGATTGAGATTGACAGAATTTTGTTCTGTAAGATATCAAGGAATATAGAGCAAAGGCAGGTACATGGAATCAAGGTACAAGTCGACCATGATCTAACTGAATGCTGGGACATCCTCTGCCTGTTCAACAATGACATGCAACCTGTGATGCTGACCAATGAATTGACCACAGACCAATTCACATTGAGACAAGAGGTCAGACAAGGCTGTGTCATCGCCCCATTGCTCTTCGCGATCTCCCCTGCTAAAATGCTCCATCTCACACTCCCCACTGGAGTGGAGCTAAATTACAGAACAAACGGGAATCTGTTAAACGTCTGCCACCTGCAAGGTTGTCCTATTCTTTGTCATTGGTCTACAGATGATGCTTGCATTGTGCACACTTGGAGGCCAAGCTCCAAGCCAGTGTCAATATCCTCATTAAGGCACATGAGAGCTTTTGTCTTACATTAAATATCTGTAAGACAAATGTCCTCTACTAACCTTCCCCAGCACAGCACTGTGCCCTGGTTATCAGCCTTGGACAATGTGAACTATTTGCCATACCGTGAGCTTACTGTCAACAAGGACAGACATTGACAACAAGGTTCAGTACTGTCTTCAGTGTACCAGTGCAGCCACTAGTCACCTGAGGAAGAGAATGTTTGAAAACCACGACCAAGACCATGGTCCACAGAGCAATGATGATACCCACACTCTTATATTGCTCAGAGAAGTGGGCCATGTATAGCAGTACCTCAAAACCCCGGAGAATTACAACCAGTGTTGCCTCCACAAGGTCCTGCAAATCCATTCGCAGGATAGATGCACCATCATCAGTGTTCTTGCTCAGGCCAACATCTCCAGGATCGAAGCATTGACCACACTTGGTCAGTTCCAATGGGTGGGCCACTTCATCTGGGTGCCTGACACGACGCTCCCAAAACAAACACTCTATGCAGAGCCTCAACATGGCAAGTGAGTACTAAAAGGGCAGAGGAAATGTTTCAAGGACACCCTCAAAATTACAACAGCCCTTCCAACATCTGGAAATCCCTGGCCCAAGACAGCTGAAATGGAGCGAAAGCATCTTGGGAAGGAGCTGAACATTTCAAGTTTCGTCTCCGAGAGCAAGCTGAAACCAGGCTTCGACAGAGAAATGAGCGCGTGGCAATCTGGGCACATCACCCACCCACTCCTCCAACCTATGACAGAGATTGCAGGCCATGCATTGGACTCCTCAGTCACCTGACAACTCATTTTCTGTGTGGGAGCAAATCACCATCTACTCTGAGGGACTGCCTAAGAAGAAGAAACTAAATGGCCCACTCATATTCCTGTTTTCCTCTGTCCTAGAAAAAACATTTGAACTGGAAAAAATTGACTTTACTGAATTAAATCTGCACAATTGCTGCTCCTTTATTTTTCAGCATAGCACAGCACATTACTTTCTGCTTCGCAAGATATTCAGGAAAACATGATGCACCTTGTATACTTTTATTTGATGATCTATTATGTAACAGAATACATGTAACAATTAGGAATGTCGATCATAATTATTTTATTAATTATCTTGAAAACGTGCTGTTAGTCTTGCCAAAACTGAAAAAATGAGTGCAGAAAAAAGGGAGGGTACATTTTTGTGGCATTGAAATGCACATCAATTGTTGATGAAGACTTAATACAAGCAGTTGGTCAACACTACATGTATTCCATTTGGTCCTTTACTATATGCACTTTAAACTTTAGAATAACACTGGATAACAATGAGTTCCAATACATATAACCAGTATTTTTTTAAAGAATTTTATAAATAAGTGCATGATTAAATGACAGAGTATTGTACCCATATTTCATGAGCAAATGCTTCATATTTACATTTCTATCTAATCTTCCACACCCTTTTCTACCATTTCATTCATGGTTGCCTGCTTTTAATCATCTTTTTTATGTCAACAAATGTCAGCCTGATCTCTTACCCCAATGGACTCAATCAACAGATGTACTTTCATTCACGGAGACGTGCACACATTTTCCCCACCCCCTCCCTCATAAAATGGATCTCTTCAACATTATGAGGCCTGGCTAAAAAGCAACTAATTTTATTTCCTGTTGAAATGGCAGATTTCAAGCACAAGCCAGCACCGGAACTCAAATATTCAGCTATAACATGAGGCTGTCATTCCTAAGCATCTAAGTCAATCTTTACTCCAGGATGACTTGAATTATGTAGGAGTTTGAACAAGTAGTTCTCAAGTCTTCACAAGGACTAAATAAAAAGGCAAACCGCAAGACATTTGTGTATCTCAAGAAAGAGCATTCTTTTGTTCCTTTATCTTACATCAGATCAGACACAGATGACAAGCATATGAGATTTTCTATTCCATTGAAAACCCACGATTATTTTATTGTTACATATTTTCTCCATTTGTATTTGGTTTGTAATAGTTCCGGAATTGCCTCCTACTTCAGCAAGTGTATTTTATTACTTAAAAAAAACATTGCATGCATTGGATAAATACCAAAGAAGGTTTTCACTGGAGGACATAATTTAAAGTTAAACCTCAAATCTAAAAAATATACTTGAGAGTTACACCAAAATGTGACTGGCTAATATCTGATTAGTAATTACAATGACAAGTATATTTAAAAATAAGTACTTGAAATTATATCTGGAGAAATAGCAATAATAATCTGCACATTGAACAATGGACATACTTGCAGTGACTCTTATTGACAAGGCAAACAAAGTGCTCTCTTCATATCCCGCTCGTGACACAGACTAGATACAATCTGTCCAGAAATGTGCAGGGAATAGTCAGTTGTTGCATCAAGGTGCTGCTGTTAAACAGGTAAGAAGTGAGAATGGCATATTCTTCCTTGCGCTCAACAAGCGGACAGTTTGACTATTGATGATACACCAACATTTGCAGCTTTGTGTAGTTGCGAGGGCCTTATATAAACTGTCAGTTTCATTGGTTGCAATTTAACAGAAGGACAAGTTGTAGAGATGAGGCCCAATCAGGGAAGGTCCAAGCCAATAGGCTACATAATCTAAATAAATATTAACATTGTAAGCTAAAGCTACTGTGCAGCTCATTCTTATGATGTCGACTCAGTAATCCATATTCTGTTTACAGTACTCTCATTTCTTTCAGATTTTTAAATCAATATAGTGGTTACGTTTCACCATCCCCGAGTTGTTCACACTGGGCTAAATCTTCTGTCAAGGCAAAAGTCCTTGTAGCTTTCATTCATGTCAAAGAGATAGTGCATAGCAGCGGTGCTATGTTTGTCAGTTACAGTTCCATTCTGCAGAAATTTTCCAGGGGCCATCAAATCATCATCTTCTTCATTTATTACTCCCTCTTTGTCCTGCTCTTCATTGTCCAACTCTCTGAAGTCTTGAATCAGTCTTCCTGGTTTCTGGGATAGATCTTCTGGCATGTAGATTTTGTCTGCTCTGCAGTACACATCAGGGCTGTATTGTTCTATGGTATAGTAATTGTCTTCATCTTCTTCTTGACAAGAGCTCCCCTTGGCACTCTCCCCATCAGACTGGGATGACATTTTTATTCTGCTTTTTTGGGAAAGGTCAAAAGGCTCTTCCTGCTCAAAATTGCCCATGAGATCATTCTGTACAATTCCAATTCGCCCTCTCCGTCTGAAGCCTAAAGTTAGGTACATCAACATGATCATCATTCAAGACATCTCACAAGATGTTTTACATGGCTCTATTACATATGGTAGATAATAATTATATTCAAGTATTGCATTGCATGTTTGTCTTTCAGGTGTTTAAAATTAACGTTTCAGATTTTCATTTTAAAGTTTATTTATTAGTGTCACAAGTAGGCATACATTAACACTACAATGAAGTTACTGTAAAAATCTCCCAGTTGCCATACTCCGGCACCTGTTTGGGTACACTGAGGGAGAATTTAGCATGGCCAATGCACCTAACCTGCACGTCTTTCAGACTGTGGGAGGAAACCAGAGCACAGACACAGAGAGAATGTGGAGACACAACAGTGACCCAAGCTGGGAATCAAACCCGGATCCCTGACGCTGTGAGACAGCAGTGCTAACCACTGTGCCTCTGTGCCACCCATTTGGTAAAGTTTTAAAACACAAAAAATAATTACTGGACATAATGCACAATAATGAATTATTAGGACAATCTTCATTAGCTGAATTTTCTAAAACTCTTTATTTTAATTTCCCTCTTTGAAACTCTGAGATCATTGTTTTTGGGACAGGGCAGAGGGTGACATGATGGGGGGGAGGTATTGTAGAGATAGGGAGGCAGCCCACAGCGAGGAGACACAAGGCTGTCTTTTGAGGTCTCAGAGCACTTTTCTCCTCCTGGCCCATAGGACACCAGAGGTTAAAAAATAAAATGATTATGAGTTGATAAACCATGAACATAAAAACCTGAATTAAAAACACAACATTGTAATGTTAGATACCACCTCCTGACACATTGTAGAAATTAATCTGGTTTAGGTTTCTGTTTTCTGCTCATCATTCACCAAGTTGGGAAATGAAGCAGAGCGGTATGTCAAAAACAAATAGCAATACATTTAGCAGATTTTAATTGAACTTTAAAGGGTTTTTTATTTACACCCATTGTTTCAACATGTTTTTGCCCTTGTGACCTATTCTTTGATACAGGATTTGATTGTTTTATTTACCTATCTCAGGGTCACAGTAAGTACAAGTGTATTCATTCATAACTGGAACAAAAGGGAATAAAGGGCTATAAATAATGGAGCACATGAGCTCCAGTGTTTGATGTTAATCTCTTTTTGCCGTGACACTACAGGCCGGCTGGAAATAGTTTAACCTGTCAAATTATTTCATCTCCTCTGGACTATATTCTGATTAGAATGCAGGTTTGATTTATTTATTACTCTGACTTATTTATTTGGCCCAGATAGTTGTATTTTATAATGTTTTATTACAGAAAATGCCAACAGATTATTGATAGAAAAAGCAGCCAACTTAGTTCTGCTCAGGGTCAGTACATAGTTTATGCTGCCAGGGTCAATAATAGTTGTCATCACTTTCCAATGCACAGCATACGCAGTCAGTAGTCAGGAGGGTTAGAGAATAAGGAAGAAAAAGGAGGACTAGTCATAATATTTTATGTGTAAACATTAATTAATTAATTAACTAACTGACCAACTACACCTCAGGGACTGCATCAGTCCATGGTGGCACAGTGGTTAGCACTGCTGCTTCATAGCGCTAGGAACCTGGGTTCAATTTCCGGCTTGAGCCACTGCCTGTGCAGAGTCTGCAAGTTCGCTCTGTGTCTGCATTGGTTTCCTCTGTGTGCTCCGGTTTCATCCCATGGTCCAAAAGATATGCTGGTTAGGTGCATTGGCCGTGCTAAATTCTCCCTCTGTATTTGAATAGGTGTCTGAGTATGGCGACCAGGGGATTTTCACAGTAACTCCGTTGCAGTGTTAATCTAAGCCTACATGTGACACTACTAAAAAAAACTAAACTAAACAGCTCAAGCAGGCAGCTCACCACCTCCTTCTGAAGGGTAACAAGGGATGGGCAATAATGCTGGCCTAGCCAATGACGCCTGTAAAAAAACAACTGTTGATCAATATTAAACATTCACAGTTTAATTGTAAGGAGCAAATCTTATGAAGTTACTTACACAACATTTTTGTGGTGGATAAGTAACGGCAACCAATGTGTGTCACTGTTCTATATCTCCACGACCTGGCACCTTTCCTTTCTCTGTCTTCCCCTTTTTATGTAGTGCTTCATTCCTTCTTTTTGTTAAAACCTTAATAATGTGAACACGAAATCTGCTCTATGCTTTATTCTCTTCTGCAGGGTGGTTATATACCAACAGAACCGAATATTCAACCTCATACAATGGTCCGCTGTAACAGGGAAGGCAGGATGATGTAATCCACACAAGGAAGTAGGCCAGGATGAAGTGGCAAAGATGTGAGGATAGGTTTTCCAAGATAACCTTTGAGCATTTCCACATAAACTTCCTCGGGAGATAAATGGGTGGAATATAGTGCATCATAAGATAGGTTGTGTATGTGTTATCTAGCTTTCGCTGATCCCTTTTTCCATTCAGGTTCTTGCTTTGCTCCATCAGCCTTCAATCTGTTGTCAACTAACTGTGCTTTGTGTCATTTTCTAAAAATACCTTCTTTTGTGGGCATGGGTGTCAATGGAGAGGCCAGCATTTGTTGCCCATCACTAATTGCCCTTGATTTGAGGGGCTTGCTGGGCCATTTCAGAGGGCAGTTAAGAGTCAACTGCATTGCTGTAAATCTGGAACCACTTGTAGGCCAAACTGGGTAAGGATGACAGAATCTCCTCCCTAAAGGAAATTAATGAACTGGATGGGTTTTTATGACAATTGACAACAGTTTTTTTGATCCAGTGTGTAGACGAGCATAGTTCAGTCGGCGAAGTTTATGTGGATTTCAGCAAAGCCTTTGACAAGTCCCACATGGGAGATTTGTAAAGAAGGTAAATTCATGTGGGAGACAGGGTAATTTGATAAAGTGGATTCAAAGTTGACTCAGTTGTAGGAGACAGAGGGTGATGACTGAAGGGTGCTTTAGTGACTGGAAGCCAGTGTCCAATGGTGTACCACAGAGATCTGTGTTGGGCTTCCTGTAATTCGTAATTTATATAAATGACATTGATGATTATGTGGAGGGTATGTTTAATAAGTTTGTGGATGACACGATTGACTGGGTGGTTAACAGTGAGGCGAGTATCTTGGGCTACAAGAAGATATAGTCAAATGGGCAGATGAATAGCAGATGGAATTTAACCCTGAAAAGTGTGAGGTGATGCACTTTGGAAGGACTATTTTGACAAGAAAGTACTTAATGAATGGTAGGGCACTAGCAAGTTCTGTAGAACAAAAGGAACTGACGTATTTGTACACAAATCTCCGAAAGGGCATGTTAGTAGGGTGGTGAAAAAGGCATAGACTATAAAAGCAGGGAAGTCATGTTGGAGTTGTATAGGATTTTAGTGAGACCACAGAGAGTACTGTGTGCAGTTCTGGTCGAAACATTATTGGAAGGATGTGATTGCACTGGAGGGAGTGCAGAGGAGATTCACTAGGATGCTACCGGGGTTGGGACATTTACGTTATGAAAAGAGGTTGGATAGGCTTGGGTGGTTTACGTTGGAGCAGAGAAGTCTGAGGGGTGACCTGATCGAGGTGTACAAGATTATGAGAGACATGGACAGAGTGGATAAGGGGCAGCTGTTCCCCTCAGTTGAAGGACCAGTCACGAGGGGTTCAAGGTGAAGTGCAGGAGGTTTAGGGGGAAATATGAGGAAAAACCTTATTTATTCAGAGCATGATGACAGTCTGGAATGCGTTGCCTGGCAGGGTGGTGGAGGTGGGTTGCTTCACATCCTTTAAAATGTACCTGGATGAGAACTTGGCACATCATCACATTCAGGGCTATGGGCCAAGTGCTGGCAGATGGTATTAGGTGGGAGTTCAGGTGTTTCAAATGTGTCGGTGTGGACTCGATGGGCTGAAGGCCTCTTCCACTGTATGGTTCTATGAGTTTCATGGGGCGGAATTTTCCATTACCAGCCTAAGTCCCATGTTTGGGGAGAGACTCGAGTGCTCAGTGCCCAGGGCCTCCAGCAGAAGCTTAGCCTTCAATGCAGGAAATGATGCATGACCTCATCTGCTTCACCAGGGTAAGTGAACTTCTCACACCTAACTCACTGAATTGTAGAGGGGACATGGGTCTCTGTGGCAAGAGCACCAGCCATGCGATCCATGCTTAAAAGAGCTACTCAACGTGATAAAGTATGCCTCATAGACCCACTGCAGTCCATCTAGTCTGCAGCTGGAGAGGCCACTGTAGGTCCCAGGTCACAGTGCAGACACATGTCTGCAGCAGGAGGCAGGATCAGCCAAGCTCACTGACTGCAGGGGAAGAAGTATCTACAATATCCAATTTGGATGCAAGGCTCTTGGACGTGCCATCCATGCGAGGCAGCTGCAAGAGGCGGAGGAGGAAGATCAGGCAGGGGAGGGAAGGCCCGCAACAAAGTGGCATCTGAGGTGGAGGGGGAGGAGGAGCAGCAGCTCAAAGAGCAGGAGCAACATTAAACAATGTTGTGTTTAATTCGCAGAGAGAAACGCATCCTTGAACATTTCATTTCATAGAATCCTGACAGTGCAGGAGACGCCATTCAGCCCAGTGAGTCCGCACCAGCCACAGTCCCACCTAGGCCCTCTTCCCCTAACCCCTGCTATTTACCCTGTTAATCCCCCTGACACTAGGGGTTAATTTAGCCTGGCCATTCAACCTAATCTGCACATCTTTGGGCTGTGAGAGGAAACTGGAGCACCCGGAGGAAATCCACGCCAACACAGGGAGAACGTGCAGATTCTGCACACACAGTGGCCCAAGGACTGAATTGAACCCGGGTCCCTGGCACTGTGAGGCAGCACTGCTAACCACTGTGTAACCCCGATTTCAATCATCCCTTCCATCCCCAACAGATCACAAATCCATATTCCTCACTAATCCTGTTATCCTTGAAATCACTATCCTATTGCTCCCCTTTAGCTCAATCTTATGGAGCTCAGCTTCACTTAACAAATGAAAGCATCAACATTGATTTCAGAGAGAAAGCAAATACATCCCTATGTTTCAATTTCCGCTGTGTGGTTAATGGAAATTCTATGCTTTAGTGCATGTTTCTCATATTCATTTACCTAACCCAATGCTCCTCAAACCCATGCAACCTCAGATTCTGCATTTCTTCTGCAACCCAGTTATAGTGAGTTAAATAAAATCCCATTGTCAGTGGCATATAGAAAAATGATTTTTAAAAAATCCTTTTCAACTGCTTCTTTGGTGGAAGATCTTATTAGGTAGCATTGCCATTCTATTCACTGTGGAAGCTTCAGAGAGAAGAAGGGAAAAGTTGACGAGACAAAAAAAAAGAAACAGAGAGTGTGGTAAAGAGAGAGAGGGACGAGAGATAAAGCAGGAGAAAGAGGAAAGAGAGGGAAGGGAAAAGAGGGAAACAATGTGGACCAAGAAAGGAGAGAAAAGACAAAAGGGACGATACAATAACAGGAAAGATGGAGGAGACGGAGAACTTTCAAAGTATTCAATGCACTGTATCATTCCGGTCAAAACATTTTTCTATTATATGAGTTTACCACATTCTGAAAAGAAGTCTCTACATTTCATTAAAACCTGCATTCTTACTTTGTGAATCAGGCCCTCCATCCATGACTCCATGTTTAACCTTCATATGGCGGGTAAGATTTCCCTTCAGGGTGAATTTGCTGGGACAATACAAACATTTGAATGGTTTGCTGTCAGAGTGCAGGTGCATGTGTCCCATCAAGTTGTGCATCCGGTTAAACTCCTTTCCACACAGCTGGCAATAAAGATGAAAAATAATTTTCATTAGTAATGATCATTAATATCAAAGAAAACACTATTGAGATGTTAAACAAGACAAGGATAGTTCTAGGACTGGAGAAGGCCAAAAAGAAGTGTTGCTAAGGCTTAAGTCATAGAGGTTTACAGCATGGAAACAGGCCCTTTGGCTCAATTTGTCCACGCCGCCTTTTTTTTAAACCCCTAAGCTAGTCCCAGTTGCCTGCATTTGGCCCATATCCCCATCTTACTCATGTAACTATCTAAACGCTTTTTAAAACACAAAATTGTACCCGCCTCTACTACTACCTCTGGCAACTTGTTCCAGACACTCACCACCCTTTGTGCGAAAGAATTGCCCCTCTGTACCCTTTTGTATCTCTTCTCTCTCACCCTAAATCTACGCCCTCTAGTTTTAGACTCCCCTACCTTTGGGAAAAGATATTGACTATCTATCTGATCTATGCTCCTCATTATTTTGTAAACCTCTATAAGATCACCCCTCAGTCTCCTACGCTCCAGAGAAAAAAGTCCCAGTCTATTCAGCCTGTCTTTATAACCCAAACCATCAAGCCCCGATAGCATCCTAGTAAATCTTTTCTGCACTCTTTCTAGTTTAATAATATCCTTTCTACAATAAGGTGGCCAGAATTGCACACAGTATTCCAAGTGTGGCCTTACCAATGTCTTGTACAACTTCAACAAAGTGTCCCAATCCCTGTATTCAGTGTTCTGACCGATGAAACCAAGCATGTTGAATGCCTTCTTCGCCACTCTGTCCACCTCTGACTCCATTTTCAAGGAGCTATGAACATGTACCCCTAGATCTCTTTGTTGTGTAACTCTCCCCAGTGCCCTACCATTTACTGAGCAAGTCCTACCCTGGTTCAATCGACCAAAATGCATCACCTCGCATTTATCTAGATTAAACTCCATCTGCCATTCGTCAGCCCACTGGCCCAATTGATCAAGATTCTATTGCAATTGGAGATAACGTTCTTCACTGTATACTATGCCACCAATCCTGGTGTCATCTGCGAAGTTACTATCTATGCCTTCAATATTCTCATCTAAATCATTAATATAAATGACAAATAACAGTGGACCCAGCACCGATCCCTAAGGGACACCACTGATCACAGGTCACCAGTTTGAAAAACAACCCTCTACAACCACTCCCTGGCTTCTGTCAGCAAGTCAATTTTGCATTCAAGTTTAAGGCCTACAACAAAACTTCTGAGTTTTGTTGTCAGCAACAGGGCAACTGTTGATGGATGGGATTTCTGCCCCTGGTTTCCTTGACCCTGGGGAAGGTCTGTTGCTGTCCAGTTAAGTGCCTGGATGGCACATGATGCAGTGGGTCACCTCACAATGATGTGATATGGGGCTCTTGTTGGCTTTCCAACCAGTGTGAAACCCCTGTCACCTCCAGGAAATTTATCCCAATGTGACTCAGATCTGAAAAATGGTATAGAAACAGTATTTTCTGACCGTTCTTTAACACATGTTAAAACTCGTAGACATATCTACCTATTTATCAACATATCCAACAGGTTATCTATTTATATATCCTTATAATACCTAGCAATACATCTATTTTTTCTTGATACCTATCTCTCTCAATTATACTGAATTGCATCAGAAATGAAGAGAAATGTGGTGAGGAAATTTGCTGCCAAAAATCTTCACCCCTTCCTCCTTTCAGGAAGGGACTTGATCGTCCACTTGGCCATCCCTTGGATTTCAAAGACATTGATGGTGAGGCAGTGTTGGGGAGAGGGGGGGGAAATGGGGGGCATTGACCATTGGCAAAGTGGGTGGGCAGATCAGAAAATTATCCAATTTCCTTGCCTCTTGCCCCAAGTGCCTTCAATCTAAGGGGAAGAATCAATTGGTATCCTGGGATGGCAGCAGAAAGCCTGCTAACGGCACGTTCAGTGGGGAATGGGCCTAGCAGCACAGATTTATGCCTCTCTTCTACCCAACTGCTCTTTTGTTAAATTAAACTATAGTGGACACCTTCAGTAACCTTCTTCACCCCCTTAATTACCATTTGGGTGGCACAGTAGCACAGTGGTTAGCACTGCTGCTTCACAGCTCCAGGAACTTGGGTTCAATTCCCGGCTTGGGCAACTGTCTGTATGGAGTTTGCACATTCTCCTCATGTCTGCGTGGGTTTCCTCTGGGTGCTCTGGTTTCCTCCCACAGTCCAAAGATATATGGGTTAGGTTGACTGGCCATACTAAAATTGTCCCTTAGTGTCCTAAGATGCTTAGGTTAGAGGGATTAGCGGGTAATAATATGTAGGGATATGGGGGTAGGGCCTGTGTGGGATTGTGGTTGCTGCAGACTCGATGGGCCGAAGGGCTTCTTTCTGCACTGTAGGATTCCATGATTTGGGTTTTTCTTCTCCCCTTTATTGGGGAGTTGTGATTTCCATGACTGTCAATGGCAGCTTCTCTCTCTTCTTGCTAGAGATTGTATTGAGCTATTTGGTAAGCTGTGATCAAGGAGAATGGGCATAGCAAGCTGGGCTAAGAAATGGGGATTCTGACTACCCAGCCTCCAGCAGCAAACTTGCCCCGTAACGATGTTCAACCACATCTGAACCTGTGTGACCATACGACCATAAGATACAGGAACAGAATTAGGCCATCTAGTCTGCTCTGCCATTTGATCATAGCCGATATGTTTCTCAACCCATTCTCATTCTCCCGCCCTTCCCCTGTAACCTTTGAACCCCTTACCAATCAAGAGGATAGTAGATTGGGAAACTTGGGAAAATTAGCCGGAGGACCTCAAGTGAGATGGAAGTGACTCGCACGTGGTCTTGGGCTATGTTGTGAGTTTCATTGTCTCAGTTATTGTGTAATATGACAAAACCAAAGTTTTAGTCCCTGTTGTTTGAAACACAAGCTTGTTGACTGAAATATTACTAACTACCATGGTTGTTTTTATTTGCTGTTTCAACTTAGTACTTTACAATGACTGTAACTCAATGTCAATTTGCCAATCTTCAGAGAGAGACACTGGGTAGAAATCAGGAACTTTTTTCACAGGCCACAGATGAGTCACCCAATACTGCACTTAGAACATAGAACACTACAGCACAAACAGACCCTTCGGCCCACATTGCGCTGATCATATCCCTACTTACCAGGCCTATCTATAACCCTCAATCCCATTAAATCCCATTTACTCATCCAGAAGTCTCTTAAAAGATCCCAATGAGTTCGCCTCTACCACCACCGATGGCAGCCGATTCCACTCACTCACCACCCTCTGAGTGAAAAACTTACCCCTGACATCTCCTCTGTACCTGCTCCCCAGCAGCTTAAACCTGTGTCCTCTCGTAGTGACCATTTCAGCCCTGGGAAATAGCCTCCGAGAATCCACCCTATCTATACCTCTCAGCATCTTATAAACCTCTATCAGGTCACCTCTCAACCTTCGTCTCTCCAGGGAGAAAAGACCGAGCTCCATCAACCTATCCTCATGAGGCATGCCACCCAATCCAGGCAACATCCTTGTAAATCTCCTCTGCACCCTTTCAATAGCTTCCACATCCTTCTTGTAGTGAGGCGACCAGAACTGCACACAGTACGCCAAGTGGGGTCTGACAAGAGTCTTATAAAGTTGCAGCATTATCTCCTGACTCCTAAACTCAATCCCTCGATTAATGAAGCCTAGTACACCATACGCCTCTTGACCACATCCTCCACCTGCGAGGCCGATTTAAGAGTCCCATAGAACTGGACCCCAAGGTCCTTCTGATCCTCTACACTCTTAAGAGACCTACCCTTGATATTATACTCCTTCATCCCATTGGACCTGCCAAAATGGACCACTACACATTTATCCACGTTGAAGTCCATCTGCCACTTCTCCACCCAGTCTTGCATCCTATCTATGTCACGCTGCAACTTCTGACATCCCGCCAGACTATCCACAACACTACCAACCTTCGTGTCGATGGCAAACTTACCAACCCATCCCTCCACTTCCTCATCCAGGTTGTTTATGAAAATGACAAACAGCAAGGGTCCCAGAACAATTCCCTGGGGCACTCCACTTGACCAGCTTCTAGTGAATTACTTGCATTGACAAGGAGTTGCCCAGAAACTGCTACATCATGAGGTAAAGACTTCATACAAAGGAAGAAAGTATGATATATTACTGAGGAACTTCAACTTGAGGACCAGAAATCTCCGGCATTAGTAAGCCCTTGAACATTGCTTTGAAAATACCTCCTGAAACGGTGCAATTATCTGAATAAATGTATTAACAATAGTTTAAGTAGCAATTCCAATATCTGCAGTCAGTGATCCAATTTCAATTTATGTAATTTTTACAACCCACGTTAGGAGGCAATCATCAAACTTCTAAATTTAGTCCTAAATCTCAAAGTTTCAAACCTCTGGGAGTAGGAGGTTATGAAACAATGCTGCTTTCCACACCATGAATTCTTTTGGCGAGATTTCCGTGTTCTCAGAGAGAGAGGGAGCAAGTCTGTGCACTATCCAAAAGGACCGTGAGAAAACAGGAAGTTTTAAGGAGTACAAGAGAAAGCGAGATGAAATCTATTTGCAGAAAGTTCCCCGGGGACATGAAACTATTGTTAAGCAGGCAGTCAGTGCAGCGATATCCTTCCTTCTGCTGAAGAGGAGCTTCATGCCAAAAGGCATCTATCTGGTCACTGTTTTAACCCCTACCAGGGTCAGACACAAGCCTTAGCCTATCTTCATTCATTCTTTAATCAGCTGATAACATGTTTTAAAATCAAGTCCAAATTGATGTTCATTGTCAAACAGTTAGATATACATTAAGAATCCTCAGAATGTTGTTAACCATTCGCTTTTTTCTAACTTACAAAACACATTTTTTCTTGTACAGCACAATTTTTGTACTGATTTTCTAATGTTGAATAATTAATTGCAGCAATGGCAGATGAAATATGTGTTAACTGCAGTACCGATGTAAATAGCATCTCAATTTCTGTCAATATAAGGATTTTAAAGTATGGTATGTACTTGTTAGTCACCATTAGGTTAGCTAAAAAACAGTTCTTTTAATCTCTATGCAAGTCACAGATAAGCATTACCCTTATTTCCAGTCTTCTTTTCAAAGAAGAAAGGTACTTATATATACCCTCAAAACGGTTGAAAAGAATGCGACTCGGTCACAGCAACAAGTAAGGTTTTGGATCTTGTTCCCAATAAGTGACTTTCTCTTGCGGGGGGTTTGATAATCTTTACATGATCTGGCCTAAGGTGTTCTTTTAAATCCAGCGCTTTCTATGCTTGGAGCATAATAACACACATAACAGCTTGTCAAGACTGGAGTGAAATCGTTCTGTTGTATATTTGCATACTAATTTGGATTAACATGTTAAGATGATAATATTTGGCAGTGTGATTTCACCGCATTGGTTGGGTACTGGTCAGTTCTCTGCTTCTGGAAGTTATTGCTTTGCGTAATTGATAATTCGCTGATCATTAATAAGTTCCCAGTTTGTCTGTCTGTTTCTCCATTTTGTATCACAGTCTTTTATAATAGCCTGCAGACATTTATTGTTATTTTGCATAGATATTATCCTCTATTGTAAATGTTCATAATTAAATGAAGCTGTTCTTTTGTCAATAACATCTTTTTCACAAGGTGAGATTGTGATAACGATTTGTTTAGTTCATATATATTAAAAGGCAATTTCAGTTTCGTGTGCCATGTGATCCATTTGCATGCGAGAGGCAAAGACTTAGAATTATATCCAGGCTGGTTCGGAACTTTTTAAAGTATATGAAAAGCAGCTGTATGAAAGATTTGAGCAGAAGTTCAAAAAGCTATCAGTAGAAAATAGTAATTTTCTCAGTATGTAGTGAGTCCTCAGAAACTTGGCAAATACAAGTCCATACAACTTTTGATTTCAATCTTCATTTTAAAAGCTTCATGTCATCAGTATGTCCGGGTCACCAGATAATCTTTGCAGAATTCCCCCGTACAGAAAATAAATCTACTTTTAGAAAGAGTATTTAGAATCAGTTATGCATTTAGTTACTGAACGATACGTCGACACTTATTTGTGTCACTGTGCTTGGCTGAGTTTCAGTAAGGTTAATGTTGATAGCCTCAGGCACTATTCATTTTACCCTCATCACCTACCCATCGATAATTCTTATCAATCACAACTCATACTTAACATTCATAGAGTTGCCTTACTCTCACATTCTTAGTGCTACTGGGAATCTCACACTCATATCTCACAGCTTACAACCATACCAGCTATTCAACTATGACAGCTACATTACCCAAGCAGATTACATGGCACTCACTAACACTTCCCTCTCTTTTGCAGGAAATGCAAGCACACAACTGGAGAAAGCTGGAGCTAATCGGATATGGAGACGTGTGTTGTAAACTCCCATGGAGGAGATAGGAACATGGCAAATAGGAGTCCTTCAAGCCTGTGCCGCCATTCATTATGATAATGGCTGATCTTCCAACTCAATATCTTATCCCACGTTCCCCCCACCTTAATCCCACCCTCCACCAATGGCATTGGATGATGGTGCTGTCAGTTTTGGAAGCCTATTATCGAGGCTATGGCCAGTAGCAGGACTGAAAATATTGAAGATGGGAGTATTTTAATAATCCTCACTTATCCCTCATGAAAATGTACTGCAGCTGTACCTGGACCATCTCCTTTTATAGGTAGCCCATTGTTCAGAAAAGGCTTTTGCGGACAATCATTCGATTCCAATTTGCCAGGGTCAAGTCTGTTTTAACCCCATTGATGTTGGCCTTCCCATAATTAATGATTTTTACTCTGGATTCATCCTTGTCCTTTTCCATAGCTAACATAAATATTATGAATGCTATGGACACTGTTAACTAATTGGTATCCTATTGACTTACTTGACCCATCTTAGAACATCCTGGTTCCAACAATTCTGCCAAGTTAGTTGAAACCTTCCCAAA
Organism: Carcharhinus amblyrhynchos; assembly: GCF_965287045.1. NCBI lineage: Eukaryota > Metazoa > Chordata > Chondrichthyes > Carcharhiniformes > Carcharhinidae > Carcharhinus > Carcharhinus amblyrhynchos. The sequence goes on from NC_137328.1 coordinate 96,084,592, forward strand.
GAATGCAACAAATCACCTACAAAAACATTAGAACCAGCTCCACAGATCCTTAAAAGTGGTAGTAGAGGTGGAAAAGGTGAAGAAAGCATATAGCATGCTTGCCTACATCAGCTGAGGCATCGAGTATAAAAGTTGGCAAATTATGTTACAGTTATATAAGATGTTGGTTAGGCCACATTTGGAATACTGTGTCCAATTCTGGTCACCATACTACCAGAAGGACATGGTAGTTTTGGACAGAGGACAGGAAAGGTTTAGTAGGATGTTGCCTGGTATGGAGGGTATTAGCAATGAGGAGAGATTGAATAAACTGGGATTGTTCTCCCTGGAAAGACGAAGGCTGAGGGATGACCTGATAGAAATTTATAAAATCATGAGGGACATAAATAAGGTGAACAGTTGGAATTTTTTCCCAGAGCAGAAATGACAATTACAAAGGGTCACAAGTTCAAGTAAGGGGAGAGAGATTGAGTTGGAGGTGTGCGGGGCAAGTTTTTTACACAGAAGATGGTGGGGTCTTGGAATGCATAGCCAACTGAAGTGGTTGAGGCAGACACGTGACTAACATTTAAAATTCACCTGGATAGACACACAAACAGATGCGGAATAGAGAATAACAGGCGGTTGGCCTAGATTGGACAACGTGATTGGTGCAAGTTTGGTGGGCCGGAGGGCTTCTTCCTGTGCTGTACTGCTCTTTGTCCTTGTCCTTTGTCCAGCTCTTCCAGTGCAACCTGTCCAACCTGTACCATAGAATTCCTACAGTCCAAAAGGAGGTTATTTGCACCTTCTCTCTCTTCTACCCAGGCCCACCTCTACTATCTCTGTAGCCCTGCACATTTCCATTGGCATAATCCACCTAACTTACACTTCTTTGGAAACTAAGGGGCAGTTTAGCATGGCCAATCCATCTAATCTGCATCTTTGCACAGGGGAAGGAAACTGGAGCACCCAGAGGAAACCCTCTCAGCAGATACTGAGAGGACATACAAACTCTACACAGGCAGTCACCCAAGGCCAGAATTGAAGCCAGGTCCCTAGTGCTGTGAGGCAGCAGTGCCAACCACTGTGCCACTGTATCACCCAAATGTACAGGTTACTCTTCCTCCAGAATTGGTCCCAATGTCCCAGGAATCAAAAGTTCTTCTTCCTCCAGCGAATCTGGCAGCCATTTATTCAACTGCTTATCCTTCTATTCCTGTATTCACTTGTACATGGTGCGCAGATTAACCCAGAGATTACTACCTTTGAGGTACTGCTTGCCAGTTCTATTTTAGTTCTTAAACTTTACCCACAGGACCTCCTCCCTCCTCTAACAGCCTATTGCTGCATTCATATCTGGCAACAACTAGTTTGTGTCAAGTTTTGAAGTCAGTAAAAAGTATTTCAGGATCTGCCAACCCACTCCCTGGGGATGCCACCAGCTTGAATGAATGATGAAAAGTACTAACCAGATGTAAAATTGTATCAACAGCAGAAAATATAACAACCAACAACTAACGTGTAGATAGTTCATGATTCCTTTAAATAGTTCTGATGAGTGTGTGGGGCAGATGTGGGCCAGATGTGGGGGAAAGGATTTCTTCCAGTGTTTAATGTGTGTAAACATCTGAGATTAAGAGAGGGCTTTGGCTGGTGTGTTGCATTTCAAAATGGCAATGTCGGCATGCAGATTGAGGTTGTGATCTGCCTGCTTTGCTTACTTCCGGAAGACTAGTGATCTTACCAAGACATCGCCCAATGCAACTCATGGCGACATGCATTGGATGCCATTTTGATCCATAAATGGCCCTTCTAACACTCAAACCACAGGGCCCAAATTTGTGCCCATGCCATCTAGTTCTGGCATATGTCTCTGATTATAATCCATCCATCCATCCTCACTGAACTCTGTAACTCCACAGAATGGGGAATCAAACTTGGACAGCAGCATGCTGGGATATTTCAGATTAATGCCCCCCAAAAAAGCTTCCACCAGTCATCTTATTGCTTTCTTTACAAATTTCCCTCATTTATGACATATCTAAGTTTAACTGTTTAATTTCATGACCCTTCCCAATGTAACAAGTCACTTTGTATCAGATTGTGTAAATTATATGTGATAATAACATTCCATTTCTTTGGCCACCTTTAGTCTGTTCACTAGTCCGACTAAAATCTAATTGACATTTCTGTGCTATTGGATCTAGTGTAAAATGTTTGACATGGTTATTGCTGGCAATCAAATCTAATCATCAGAGTTGTGTTTGCAACTGGAAAATTGGATTAATGCTGTCAAATTACTGCCATGCCATCATAATAGTCAATGCATCATTTAGAAGGAACAGTCTGTTAGTCCGCACAATGAATTCAAACTAACCTTGCATTTGAAAGGTTTGATGTCAGAGTGGACAATCATGTGTGCTTTCAATGTTTGCTTCTGCACAAAGCTTTTGAAGCAAAGGTGACACTGGTAGGCACGGATGTTGGTGTGAATCAAGACATGACGCTTCATGTTTGCCAGCAATGTAAACTCACGTCCACAGATTCCACATTTATGCTCCTTCACACCCTGAAACAAGAAACAAAAAGGGGAAACAGTTTAGTGCAGGAACTCCCCTGATGGATCTCATTCTGTGCTTCACAAATACATGGATACCATGTAATTTTCCAATCTTGTTGACTCTGAAAAATTGATTTGAAATCAAAACCACAAAGAAGAAGTGAAAGCTAGAAAATACTTCTGTTTAGTTCTTGTTTTCCCCACTCCTATTCTAAAGGCACTGACAGATGAAGAAGTGCATACTGCTCCCAATAATTATTCTTCATGTGTGAGTCCAGACCCAAGGGTTTGACGTTCTGTCCTGACAGGCACTGCATCTCCAATATTACAGCCGGTACTGGTTACTGTGGAGCCTAGATTTGAACAAAGAAAAGTACAGCCCAGGAACAGATCTTTCCATCTCCAAGTATGTGCCGATCATGATGCCTTAGCTAAACTAAGAAAAAACCTTCTGCCCTTACTCGGTCCGTATCTGTCTATTCCCTACTTATTCATGTACCCATCCAGATGCTTCTTAAATGTTGCTAATGTGCCTGCTTCCACCGCCTCCTCTGGCAATGTGTCCCAGGCACCCTTCACTCTCTGAATGAAAAACTTCCCCCACACATCTCAGATAAAAGACTAAAGACTGTGGACTGTAGACAAGTGATTGGGAAATTCCAGTGGAAAGGATGGGAGGTGAGGAGGACAGATCCTTCCCTTGGTCCTTTATGTTAAAGGGGGGATGTACTGATGAGATACTCAGCTGATGTAAAATTCAGCCCAGTCTACAAACTGAAAGGCCCAAAAGACCCTTAGCTGCTGAGAGCGGGTGTAGTTTCCATTATCCATGTACTCTTAACTTCACTGCCAGCCATGGTATCAATCTCACTTCAGTCAGAAAGTCATCAGTTCAAGTCTGACTCCAAAAGCACGAATACATAATGCTGCCTAGTTGGCCACTGCAGTGCTGCACTGTGAAAGGTGTTGTCTTTCAGATGAGATGTTAAACAGAAGCTGCTCTCTCAGATTCAATGTCAAGGTGCATTGAAGTACCGCCCTGGCACATCCCAGCACCGTTGGATAGGAAATTCTCCTCTCCTGATTGGCCATTCATTCTGCTGCTCCACATCTGGTTGTGATAGTGGTAGTGACAGGAAGACACGACCTGAGGTCTGTCTGAGAGGCAGCGGGCAGGCAGGACCTGGTGCTGGGAGGTTTGGAGATGGTGGAGCTTGTCCAGGAGAGTGGCCTGGACCCTAGGCTATACTGGTTACTGCTACTTAGCCAGCTGTGGCTGGGAGCCAGACTCTAACACCTGCCATCTGTACCAGCTCTGGCGTCTGGTGCTCAGGTCAAACTGGCTTGCTGGCCTACTCCCTTCTGCAGACCCTGCAGATCCTCAGTGTGTCCAAGAAAAATCTCAGCTACCTACCTGAACATGCAGAGCCCCCTGGAGAAGCTGAGCAGCCTGAATGAGAGCGCCAACGTCCTGAGTCAGCTCCCCCCACTGCCTCAGACGCTGCCGCTGCCTCAACAGCCTCAACATGTCTATGAACCACTGCAAGCTCTGCCCAGGGACATTGTCTAGCCTCCCTCCTGAGCCCCATCACTGCCTCCAGTAACCTGGTCAAGGAGCTGGAGTCAGTCACCTGAGGATGGGCATCAGCTCAAAATACATAGCTTTTAATCACACTTCCACAGTGATTGAAATTATCCTTATACAAAATTATATACAATATTTAATAACCTTTATATCACATGGCAACCAAAACCTATCCTCTCAATGTGGTCCACAATGCTTTCTTAACGTTTAATAACTTTAATAATCTTTACATAGTTCATCGTCATATAAAATATTTAATAACATTTCTATAACATGGTAACTAAAACCGAATTCTCTCAATGTGGTCTCGCAGTGCTTTGTTAGAGTTCTTCATTCTTTCTTGGGATGTGGGCATTGGTAGCCAGGCCAACATTTATTCCAAAGAAGAGCCATATTGCATTCGAAACTCTCTCCACAGTTAATGCCAGACCTGCTGCGATTTTCCTGCATTTTCTATTTTTATTCCAGCACTGCTTGTCCTAATTACCCTTGTAAAGGTGGTGGTGGGCTGCCCACTTGGCATCTGAGTGTTGGGGTTAGGGTGAATGTCTTGCTTGCTTGTTTTCAAGTTAGTTAGTTAAAGTTAATTTATTAGTGTCATAAGTAGGCTTGCATTAACACTGCAATGAAGTTACTGTGAAAATCCCCTAGCCTCCACGCTCCTGATCGGGTACACTGAGGGAGAATTTAGCATGCTCAATGCATCGAACCAGCACGTCTTTCAGACTGTGGGAGAAAACTGGAGCAGCTGGAGGAAACTTACGCAGACACTGGGAGAACATGCAGACTCCGCACAGACGGTGACCCAAGCCAAGAGTCGAACCTGGGCTGTGATGTGCTGACGATGTGAAACGCAGTATAGTGTTTGTATTCCCTGCTGATCCTTTACATAGAATTAACAGCACAGTAACAGGACATCTGGCCCATCTCATCTGTGTTGGTATAAATGTTTCACACAACACTCCTCCCACACTATCAGGGTAACCTTCAGCTTCTTCCTCACGTATTTATCAACTTCTTTGAATGTATCTATGTTAGAATCATATAATCATTACAGCACAGAAGGAGGCCATTCAGCACATTGTCTTTGTGTCAGTTCTCTGCAATGGCAACTCAGCTAGCCCCTCTCCTTCACCTTTTCCTCAAAAGATCCTTTCTCTTCAGATAATTGTCCAGTTCCCTTTTGTAAACTGAACTTGAATATGTCTCCATCATACACCCAGGCAGTGCAGATCCAAACCAATTGTTGCATTAAGACGCTTTTCCTCATGTCCCCTCTGGTCTTTTTGTTAATCACTTTATGATTCTCTACTTCAGCCGATGGGAATAGTTTCTCTCCATTTAGGCTATCCAGGCCCATCATGATTTTGAATGTATCTAACAAATCTCCTCTCAACCTTCTCTGCACCAAGGAGAATAATCCCTGCTTTGCCAATCTATCCACATACTCTCATTCTCAGAACCATTCTTGCAAATCTTTTCTGTATGTTTTCTTAAGCCTTCACATTCTTCCCATTGAGGCTGAACCAGTGTTTTGTGAAAGTTCATAACTTACTTGCTTTTGCACTCTGTGCCCCTATTTATAAGACCCAGTATTCAGTATAATTTGTTAACTGATTTCTCAATCTTTCCTGAGACTTTCAATGATCTATGCACCCAGCTCTCTCTGCTCCTCAATTTCCATTTGAATTGTACCCTTTAGTTTATGTCATCGCTACTCGTTCTCCTGAGTAAAATGCAACAGTCTACACAACTCTCCACTAAATTAAATCTGCCACATGTCTGCCCATTCCACCAGCCTGTCTATATCCACTTGAAGTCTATCACCATCCTCCTCACAGCTCACAACACTTCCAAGGTTCCATTTTCAAATGTTGATACCTGGACACCCAGGTCTAGATTATTAAATGAAGAATATCAATATTCCCTCTTATTGTCATCCCCCAGTCAGAATTAGCAAAGCTTTCCACAATGTTTTCAATTGACGTAACCGAAATAATTAGAGCCGTATTCTCTGACCTTGTCTGTGGCTGGAATTCTTCACTTCCACTGCTGTAAATGGAAATTTGGTTGAGCATCAAATTCCCCATTCTTCCTGCAGTGGCTGTGGGACATGAATAACCAGAAAATTCTGGCCTTAAAGTTTTGCATTAAACTTTTTGATTCAAAATACCTCATGGACCTGAGGTTTTTGCTCATGTCCCGGTGGGTTTAGTGGCTGAGGGGAGTGTGAAATTGAATGGACGGGATTCCCTCTGGGATCCAACCTGCCCCAACCTAGACCTGGCTTTACAATGGGGCAACTTGGTGACCATTTAAGGGTTTTTTTTTGTATCCAGCCTCATTTCCACTCTGCTCCCTCCACAGCCTATCCATTGATACACCAATTGCATCCCTCGCAACCGCTACCATCTCCTGCCCTGGATGCCAGCCACCTACCTGGCCTCCATGTTCCAACACCTGGCCCCAGCCACATTGCTGGAGTGGCTCTTCCAGCATCGACAGAGCCTGGAGAACTGTCAACTAATCAGATTGGGCAGTGGCTTTCCAAGGGGGGACTCGGATCCAAGTGAGGACAGATGTCCCACCTGCAGTCAATTGACACTCATTAGAGTGTGGAATGGCACTTTACCTCTTGGAGTCAGTGGAATCTGTTCCCCACCGACTCTCCAGATTTTGACCCTAAAAATTCAGACCAGGGCTCAAAATAAAATGCTGACACTAATAGTTTTCACTTGAAAAGCATAGTTTTCTGACGTGTGGAGACTCAAATAATTAATACATAGGAAAACAATATGATTGGCAGATTTTGAAATGATATGCTCCACACCACACCTTCTTCAAGCTCTTGCACCTCAAAACCTGCCACCTCGCCCCAGTTGTAAAGATGCCTCTGGCATGATGCAAAAAAGAACAGGAGTGTTCTCCTGATCTCTTGGTTCACAATTAACACCAGCAAAGCAGATCGGAGGGTTATCCCTACTGTTGCTTGTTCGTGTGCTCTTGCTGTGCACAAATTGGCTTCCACATTTCCTTAACATACAACAGTGACTGCGCCTCAAAAATACTTAATTATCTGTTAAACGTTACAGGGAGTAATAAAAGATGCTATATAAATGCACATTCTTTAAAATATTTAAAGGAATCTATTCCTTTGAAAGATGGTACAGTTGTTCCTGTGGATTAATATTAATGCGTCTCTGATTGAAAGTACAACTGATTTCACGCATTCCAAAATGAGAGGAAACATTATTTCGAACAGCATTTGTTGAACAATCTAAAAAGGGCTCGAATGACTCCTTATAGATACTGGTGGCTAAGCCTCAGATCAGTCAGAAACTTGGGGGCGATTCTCCCAAAGAAATTCTAAGTGTCGAATTCACGTAAAAACTGGAGTAAATCACGTTGGTTTCTTCAGCAGGACTTTCAAAATGAATCTCCCGCACTCTGCGCATTGCCCTAGCGTGAATTAGTCCAAAAAGCTGGGGCAGAGCCTATTCCCGCTGGAGAGTCTGGCAGCATAGCACTGAGTGGGCCACTGTACATGTGGTGATCTGTCAGTGCCAAGATATGTGCATCGCAGCAGCCCCACACTTCCGGTCTCCCAATTGCTGGCGAGCTTGATCGCTGACAAGCCCTGTGACTTCGGCATTGCCAGCTGTGTGGTGACCACCACCCCTCCCCCCCTCATCAGGCCCTGTCCCCAGTGAGCTCCACCCCCTTGGCAACAGATCGGCAATACCAAGAGGCCCCCTAGGCATTGGCACTTTGCCCACTGGACAGTGTCAGGGGCCCAGGCTGGCACTGCCAATGAGGCAATGCCTTAGGGACACCCCACCCAGTGCCCAACCTACTAGGGGGCCTCGATTACCCTCCCTTCACTGCAGCAGGGTCAGGACACCAGGGCCCCACAAGTCTACAGTAAATCCCACTGGAATGAAATACGTTTGGCAGGAAGGAAGAGGTTAGCAGTCCCGGAGTCTTCAGTCCGGGACCTGCAAATGATATTCAAATTAATATTAAAATGAGGGTCTGCATATATTATGCAGCTCCGCATGGATTTCTGGCAGGGAGCTGATGGTGCCAGAAATCCAGCTACTGAAGACACATGGAAGCCATGGCCCACAGCAGAGAGCCTGGGAAACAGCCTCCAATAGAGTCTCTTGGCCTACTGCCGCTACAAGAACAACACAGCAGGATGGGAGAATTGCCCCCCCAGTGACTACGTTACTTACACATTGACTAAAACCAATCAGATGGGGCTGATGCTGATGATAATTCTAAACAGATCAAATCTTGAAGAATTTGAACATCACTCCCTTGCCAAACTGCTCTGCTGTTTTGGAGGGAAATGGATCCCTCCTGATCCACTCCTGATCTCTATCAGAGTGAGTATCACTCTGCCCCAAACATCCTAATAATCTTGGCCCTGCAATTTAGAACAGGGTTGTCACCAAAAGAACAGGGAACTGGAGGATCTTCAGCCAGCAATGGAGCAGACCTCTCAGAATCTCAATGGACACTAGGCTACAACTGAGTCTGATTTAATCATCACCTAGTTTTCAGTCCCTGTCTCACTGGATAGCAATTTAGAGCAATGACCCAGAATCACTGAATTGTTACGGTACAAAAGGACAACATTCACTCTATGACATCTGCACTGGATCTCCATTGGAGTAATTTACCTAGTGCCTCTATGCTATCCTCTGCCCATAACTTCCCAGTACTCCTGCAGCACTGCAACAAATGTCAAACTTGATAATTGTGCTCAACCCTTGGAGTGAAGCTTGAACCTGGAAAATTGCGACTTGGAGGTGAGAATGCCAGCAACTGAGCCATGGCTGACACTGCATTAAATTTTCCACTTCTGAGTTCACTATAATAGCATTATCAGCTAAGACTGTCTATGTGGCGTCTGCACATTCTCCTCATGTCTGTGTGGGTTTCCTTTGGGTTCTCTGGCTTCTTCCCACAGTCCAAAAGATGTGCTGGTTTGGTTCATTGCCATGATAAATTCTCCCTCTATACCCAGACAGGTGCCTGAGTGTGGCAACTAGGGGATTTTCACAGTAACTTCATTGCAGTCTTAATGTAAGCCTACTCGTGACTAATAAATAAACTTTAAAAAAACTTTAACACAGCAATGACTGGTGATTGAATTCAGGGCTCTTCTTGTTTGCATGTTCTGTCCTATTTGGTGATACATTATAATGCATGTTTAAAAGTATATAAGGAAACTGGGTGCTATAATTATCCTAAAAGTTGTTTCTAATATTGCTTTGCACAAATTCTTCTCAACTCTTTAACAGACTAGGAAGGGAAATATAACTACTAACAATGGAGGTTAAGTATTATTCTTTTGTCAAGGCTAAGGCTATTCTATCATGTGAAAGTGCTTAAACAAAATCCAATTCAATTTCCATGTGTCCTTGACCCACTTAAAGAATTCAAATATGATATACAATACAGTGATTCTGTAGGCCAATACCCAACTGTGTTCCCAATCGCTTCAATATAAAAATATTTCACGTATGGATTCGATTTGATTTGATTTATTATTGTCACATGTATTAGTATACTGTGAAAAGTATTGCTTCTTGCACACTATACACACAAAGCATACCATTCATAGAGAAGGAAAGGGGAGAGTGCAGAATGTAGTGTTACAGTCATAGCTAGGAAATAGAGAAAGATTGACTTAATGCGAGGTAGGTCCATTCAAAAGTCTGACAGCAGCAGGGAAGAAGAGATTGAATTAGAGCATTGTTAGAGAGTTTAAAAAGAGAGTAAAGTTTTAAAAGTATAGAATGAGAGTAAGAGATAGAATTAGAAGGTATGTGTTGGGCATAGCTCACAAGAAGTCACCACACTTTGGCACTATCTCTGCATGTTGCTGAACACTGGTATCATTTTAGTGTCATATCCTTAAAAAAATGATGATTGTGCATTGCAACAGTAATAAAATTGGTGGTAATTCTTTTCCCCCACTATTCTCTCCATATCTACATCTGGGCACTTTAGAAAGTAATAGAGTAATAAGGAATGTCAATACTTTTCAGCAATCTTGTATGTTTTCTCTTTATTTCTCCTTCCTTCAGCAGGAAGTAGTGCACTTGCTCTGTATGTTCAGTGTTGATGCAAAGCAGTTTCAGCCTCTGACCAGTGTTAAACCTGTGAAGTATAAACCACTGGCAGGATTTTACCACAAGTTTCAGGACTCCATCATTGAGATGAAATGAGAGTACCGAGCCTACCCTGACTGACAGAGGAACCAGCTCAGCAATTTACTGAGGGAGGTGATGGCCAAGTGGTATTATCGCTAAACTATTAAATCCTGAAACTCAGCTAACTCAGCTAACCTGGGTTCAAATCCCATTGTGGCAAATGATAGAATTTGAATCCAATAAAAAAAATCTGGAATTAAGAATCTACTGATGACCAAGAAAATATTGTCGATTGTCAGAAAAATTCTATCTGGTTACTAGTGGCACATTGATTAGCACTGCTGCTTCACAGTGCCAGGGACCTAGGTTCGATTCCTGGCTTGGGTCACTATCTGTGTGGAGATTGCATGTTCTCCCTGTGTCTGTGTGGGTTTCCTCTAGGTGCTCCAGTTTCCTCCCACAGACTGAAAGACATGCTGGTTAATGTGCATTGGCCGTGATGAATTCGCCTGGAGTGTGGCGACTAGGAGGTTTTCACAGTAATTTCATTGTAGCGTTAATGTAAGTTTACTTGTCACATTAATAAATAAACTTTTTAAAAATCTTTTAAAACTTTAATGTCCTTTGGGGAAAGAAATCTGCCGTCTTTACTTGGTCTGACCAACATGTAACTCCAGACCATGGCAACGTGGTTGACTCACAACTGTCCCTTGAAATGGCTGAGCAAACCGCTCAGTTCAAGGGAGACTAGGGATGGGCAATAAATGCTGACCAGCCTGCGATGCCCGTGTCCCACAATTGAATGAAGAAAAAGGTGGCCTCCTAATCAGTCACAACAATTTAGGGCAGGGTCTCAATTCTGCTGACTTAATTACACATTGAGGGGGATCACAAGAATGCCTCAACATGGAGGCACTCTCGGACAGGTAACTACAAAATTCAAAGTTAAGAACGGCTATGCAGATTTCCACTGGGGTCATGGATGTAGTCTTCCCTGTTTGTGGCCCACTCTTTGGGAACCGGAGTCTCTGATGGCCCCCTGTATGGCTGCAGTGTGACCATCTCGGTGATGTGGGGAGTGGGTGGATGCTCTGCCATCCTTTAAGAGGATTTTTAATTCTTTAAGCTGGCTACCCACTTCCACTGGGCGTGTCACTGGACTCACTGGAAGCCGTCCTGAATCTGTTCCCACTATTTTCCCATGCAGCCCCATGCCCTCACGCCCTTCCCTCTCCTGTCCTCTCCCCCTCCCTCAGCTTGGCATGCCAAAATTGCCCAAAGGAGGGAGGGAGGGCAGAAGGAGCGAGGGAGGGAGGAAGGGAGGGATGGGGGGATGGAAGGAGGGAAGGAGGAAAGGAAGGAGAGAGGGAGGGGGGATGAGGGAAGGGAATGGACAGGGGAGGGAGGGAAGGAAGGAGGAGGGAGGGTGTGGGAGGGACAACTGGGGACAGATGGAAGTGGCATTTTCTACGGTGCAAAATCTTGCTCAATGATCTCTCCCAATCCCTCCACTGTGTCTCAATTACCAAGATGGATAAGAGCAACAAAGATATAAGAGCAACAATGTCCCTACATTTCCCTCTGAGGCACACAATACCCTGAGTTGAATATATAATATCACTCCTACATTGTCGCTGGGTTAAAATCGAGAGACTCTCTATCCAAAGGCACCGTGGCAGCACCTTGGTTCATTCAATGAGTTCTACAATCCAGTTCTTTCTGCATGGTCCTTTTTCAAGTATATAGTCAATTCCCTTTTGGAAGTTAAGAGAGGAGATTATATCTGCACATGGTATTTGTAGTGATTTAGTGTGGTGTTCCATATTTACAGCAGAATTATTGAGCGATGTTAATTTAACCGATTCCATTAATTCAGTCTGTGTGGAATTCCACCCGAAATTTAAAAAAAATGCAAATAATGATGGAAACTGAAGCCTCTAAAGAATTTGTAATGAACAGCTAAAAGCAAAACAATTTTAAGACATCTCAGCACCAGCTGCTTTCCTCTTCCTGCTGTGGATTTACCAGAGGTGCAATGTTGGTTCTATCTAGCAAGCTAGCAGGCATGTTTATATCCTGTCCTCTTTCAGTCAACTTCCTCAACTTTTCTTTTGTCAGTTGCTGGTAGCTCTAACCCTCTGGAGGGAAAGCAGCATCAATCTCGAGGGGTTAGCTACAAGGGGCGGGGTCCCTTCCTGTTGTGTTCTTGTATGTTTAGTAGTAGGCTGAGATCTCTTTGAGCTGCGCTGTTCTGCTTTTTAAAGCGAGGAGGAAATGATGAATATAGCAGGTTATCAGTCAGGGGAGGGTGCATAAGGAAAGAACATTCTTTTTTTTACATATTTATTTTTCAAGTTAAAAAAAAGTAAGAATCTTAATATTAAAGATAACATTGTGTGATTTAGATCCATGAACTTATCTCTCTCTCTCCAAATATAAATATGGCTTTTAATGGGAAAAGCTTTGCAGACTCAGTAGTTGTTGAGGATGATGATTAAACTCTGTAAGTGCTGTTGGCATCCTTCCATCTGTTAGAGATGTTGGACACACAAGCAGTTCATTTGGATGGGGGGGTGGATTTCATTTTGAGCATCTTTGCTGATGATCTTTAAAGGCCAGTCCTTGAGAAGCAGGTTGTTTCACATACAAAGCTGCCACAAGACATTGTGGGTTGTTGTTTTTGGTGTTACCACTGATTGCCAAGCTGCTGTAGCCTCTGCATATCACAGTGGGGCATACCAACTCACATGAGATGTCACCATTACTTTCCTTTGCCAGATAGTGACTCCCAGGTGGTGATAGTTGATGTTTAAACCCCGCATGTCACACTCACAAGTATCGTTGAAACCTTTGGCATCCTACTGGTCATCTGCACCCAGCTACCTCAGTATACAGAGGGTCATCTTCCGTCCTGCAGACATATCCTCATCCAATGTAGCTGTTTAATCAGCACCAATGCACTTGGGAGCTCTGCCTTTGAGAGGCATGCCGCATTTGGAATTTTGTCCTATCAGAGTATACCCATAATATACCACAGACAGTGAGGGTCAACATTATTGAGCTTGTGGTGGTAAGTCTCCTATGTTTCATAACCATACAGATGATGCCGAGAACACTGGCCTTATAAACCGCCAGCTAGGTCCTAAGTATTGGATTGTTCCTATAGCCGAGTATGTTTTGCAAGTCACTGAAAGGTAGTATATATTTTCCCTATGCATGTGTCAAGTTCTGCATCAAAGGACAGATTTATTACAAAGGAGACAGATAAATATTTGGTAAGGACTGGTAATTGTAGAGTAAAGTATGGACTGAGCTCATCAATACTCCACAGGACAATGTGGACAAAGGTTGGGGTTTCCTTCTGAACAGTAAAGATCAGAGTTTAAATAACAGAGATCATTGGGATTGGTAAATATTATGGAATTTCTGTTCCCCAACGTTTTGGGATCAGGAAGGATTTATGCAGGTTTTTTCTTCAGCAGAGTAAATTGGTGAGCAAGTGTTAATGTTAAGGCAGGTTGTACCAGGGCGGTGTTTGAATAAAATTCAACGGTTGAATGTTTATTTCTCATCTTATGCCATCATGCAATGCCTTAATGTTAATGATTCTTTCAACCAGAACAACTGGCCAGATTGTCATTGATGTCTCTTGTATCCTCACTTCCAATAAGCTTTCACTGTTGACCAAACAAAAGCATCACAAGTCATTGGCCATGTAGATGCTCCACCTCAACCTATTGGTCTGTAGACAGTAGAATAGGTGCCATGGTATCCGGGTCAAGGCAGGGACCGCTTGCATGAATCTGATCAGTATGAGTGTATCTCGAGCACATACCACAGCTAAGAGGGTAGGAAATAGTCACTGAGGGGACCAGTGACTGGCCCTCTCCTAAAATGCTAAATAAGACATCCATTCTGCATAGGGAAATTAAGAATTACTGAAATCTTTTCAGGCAGGAATCATGCTCTCGTTCCAGTCTCATGCTGTGGCCAGGATTTCCCCGCACACACCCCTTGGAATGTTTTCTGGCAAAGTCCAGCAGGATCTTCCAGTCTAGCTAATGTAAATGGCCACTTGCATTGCTTGCAGGTTGTGCCACTGGGGAACCCACCATGTGGTGGTGATGGGGGCGGCTGGCTTCCGATTCTGCCAGAATCCAGCCTGTGTTCACGCTGATGTTGTACTTGCTACATAGTAAGGAAGCTGGGGCAGAGTATCCCAGGTACGGAAAAGCCATCCCATCAGCCCCAGTTCTTCTAATGTCAGCATAGGGTGATCTACCTTCCCCTGGACTCATGTGCGATTGATTCCTGGTGGCTCTGTGGCAGGATCCGGCATTCCCAGAATTTTCCCATCCAGTAGGCCTCAGTGCCTGATTTTCAATAAGGATTTACCATTGGGCCTGAGAATTCGCAACGAAGCCAGAGGCGAGCATAACCTAAAAAATGCTCCAAACAAGGCCAGACACTTCCATTTCCCTCTGCATTACAATCATTCTCTGAGAATGAGTCTTTTTGATTGGTATGGTTCTTTTTATGTTATTGCTCACAAAAGCCATTAAAATAAGCATTCTAGAAAAGCACGAACAAGCCATTCCACTGCCAGAGATGATAAAACAACAGAAGGCAAGACCAGATGGCTCAGAAAAATGTCACTTTGACAATTAAAAGAAACATTAATACAAGTTACAGAAGCTATCTGTGGCCCATTCACCATGTCCCATTATAGAAAATACTAAAAAAGCATAGTGATGTGTATAAATGTGTAAATACAGGGTTCTTAGAATAGAATCCTTACAGTGCAGAAGGAGGTCATTCAGCCTAAGACTGTACTGGTTCTCTGACAGAGTATCTTACCCAGGCCCTCTCCCTGCCCTGTCTGCGTAATCCCCCACATTTACCATGGCTAATCCATCTAAAGTAGATATCCTTGGACTCTAAAGATAATTCGGCATGGCCAATCCATCTAACCTCCACATCTTTGGAATGTGGGAGGAAACTGGAGCACAAAGTCATGGGGAGAACAGACAGACAGTCACCCAAGGCCAGAATTGAACTCATGTCCCTGGTGCTGTGAAGTAGCGGTGCTAACTATTGTGGCCACTGTACCACCCCTTATATGGCTAGTGTTTTACTTTCAAAATAAGAAATAAGGCTGAAGAATGATGCACAGTCCAGCACTGAGATACAGCTTGAATCTGAATATCAGTTAAACTTTGGTATTTGATCTTCTTTTGGATGATGACTTTCACTCGTCATGCTGTGGGAACGGAAAACTGATTTATTTTACTTCTCAAGTACACAACAACGTCGACTAACTAAACATCTGAATTCTGGACAGGCATATTCTGAACTGAGAAGAATTGCATAGACATGACATGACCAATGCAGGAAGGGGAATTGGATTTCGGAAAAAAGTATAGCAAAAAGCAAAGGGCCTCTTTCTGCACTGTAGGGTTCTATGATCTACGAAAATGTTTGAAAAAGACCTACAACCTCAGTAAATGCAAACTATTACCAACAGCTATCAGAAGTCTCACAACACCAGGTTGTTGTGAGACTTCTTATTATGCCCAACCCAGTCCAACACCAGCATCGCTACATCATGACTAATAACTATCACAAAGCTTCCTATATTTGACATACTAATTCTTCTAAAACCTTTAAATTAAATACAGATTTCATAGAAATTGAAGTTTTGTTTGCTCAGAGAGAACAGATTTGAATTGACAATTTTGCTGAAATTCATAATAATATCACTGTTGTCCACACTAAACCATCAGTAAGTGATCTTGTATACCCTGTCACTGCTGTCAGCAAGAATGGAGAAAAACTCCATTCATTGCAGCGGGACTGGAGAATCCCAGCTGTAGGCGAGGCTGGAGAATTACAGCCAAAAAAGGGAATAACGGATTGCATTCCGAGAGAAAGGGCAAAAAAAGGAAGTAAAAGTATGACTTTTTATAACAAATTGAAGTTTTTATAATCTTCTAAAACAATTCATAACTTCAAACAAATGACACTCCATACACTTAATTATATACTTTCAAGGCAACAGAGGTTGATTGGAATTATTAACTTAATTGCCATTAAATGGTTATTGAGTTATTAGACTTAAAGGCTGGAATTGTATTGACCCCCCCCCCTCCAAGGCCTCCGCCATGGAAATCGGAGCGGGTGAGGGGAGGACCATGGAAAGGTCCATTGACCTTGGGGGGGGCGGGGTGGGGTGATTTTATTGTTTTGGGACGAGCAAGGTTATAAAATCCTGCCCAACATTTTGATCTGAGGTTAAAGAATAATTGAAGAATTTCAAAAAAGAATTGTAAGCTGAGGTGTTGTTTTTCCCGACGCCAGCGATGAAGTGAATCAACTTGTGATGATTCACCATTCACAGGCATCTTTTCCTCTCTGCAAATTGCTAACTGATTTCTGCATTAATAATGGGCAGGCAGCATTCGGATGCTGTTATTTTTCAGCTAAATCTGGTCTATTGTGTTCAAACTTAATATTGCAATTGGGTAGTGTGACTTGCAGCCATTAAAGCTTTTCTATTGTTATCTTTTATATGGGAATTTGGATTCAGTTGCTAGGAGAAAGAACAATGCAGTTCAAGTGAGACAATTCACATACTTTACGTAGCCGAAATCTAATTGTATTCAGTAAATACCAGGGTCATTCTTACTGTGTAAAGTTACATATTTATGGCCATGCCCTAGATATATTCATGGGTGCTTATGACTTCCCTAAGTGGTCTGAAAATCTTATGAGATGATTACAATAAATTTCTGATTCTAGTAACATTAATGGGCATGGGGGATGGTGGAGAAAAATGATGTAGTGGTAAGTGATCAGCCATGAACTGTTTGAATGGCAGAGCATGTTTGATGGGCCGAATGGCCTAGTTCTGTTCCTATGATAAAACTCATTGGGCAGGATTTTACGGCCTTGCTTATCTCGAAACTGTAAAATCCTGGCCGAGTTCAATGGACCTTGCCGTGGTCCGCTGCTCACCCACTCTGATTCTCGTGGTGGGTGGGATGGTAAAATTCCAGCCATCATTTCACAATGAGTGAGCATGCGAGGTGACGGTTATGCTTAGATTCATTTAGTTTAATCAGTCCACCTTGCCTTTGCATTATAATACAAAATAAAGGCCATAAATTTCCCATCTTGCCTTCCATGGGAATCATGGTGAGCGGGACAAAAATATTCGATAGACCATTGAAAGGTTCGTTGACCTCAGGCAGGAATTTCTGGTTTTGGGGCAGGCCTGGCCAGACAATCCCAACCAATAAATACTTCCCATATCTGCACTTCAGCAAAATTACTTCTAATGTTTCTACTCATGATAAACCTTTATCACGAAAGCTATCCTTCAAAGAGGCAATGACAAACCACTGCAGTACATTGCCAAATATAACCATGGACCAATGGAAGTCTATGGTCACCAAAACCCTCTTAGGGCATGGCACCTAAAGAAGGACGAGGATCCTTCAAAGAGTTTTGTCTAAAGTCTGATTGACTTTACAGGGTTTTCCAGGTTGGTCCTCACTGTCTATGGCTCAGGGCTGGATTTGACGGAGGGGACGGAGGTCTCGCCCACTGACTGGAGAGGCTGTGAGTACATCATGTTGCCTCTTTTAGAAAATGGCCAGGTGAACTGAGTTTTATTAATTGGACAGCAACGGGCCTTCCACAGGATCAAGCATCCTTCCCATGGTGAACTCTTGGCCAATTGGAGGCCAGCAGATCTATTAAACGGCAGTGCCACCGAGGAGGCTGCCCGCACAACACCCACTGAAAGTCTAGTATCGTCTCTAGATACTCGGCCACAGGTAAGTGATGGTGGAAAGGATCTATGGTACAGGGTTGGCAGCAAGAACAGACGAGTAGCTCCCAGTGGGCAGCCACTACCCTGATGCCAGTTCCTTGATCAGTCACTCAGTGCCAGGCAGCCCCTCCGCCAGGAGTCACAAGTAACCTGGACGTGTACCTCCCTAAGCAATTCCCTCACCCACCGCTGGGTTAATATGGACAACAACAGGATGAGGGATAATGCCCTTAAGACAGTCTCTCCAGTGCAGCGCTTTCTCCTGATTAAATGTCCACCACCAAACTTGCCACAGGTGAGAGCATTAAATTCTGTTCTCCCTTCTGTTCTTAGCTCAAAATCCATTAACTTCAAAACAAAACAAAATCAGGCCATGTGTGAAAGGGGCTGAGTATTATTGCTCAAGATCAATATCCTCTGAGCCCTCATTCCTTCAATATCCTTCTCCATTTGTCTATTTTTTTTTAAAAATCCATTCAATTGTAAATATGACCAAGATCATTAAAAGATATTTAGCGTAAGATAGTGTACCCTGCTGTAGATTTCTTTCTTCTTAGCTTTTCTGTCATAATCTTTGAGCGGTTTTAATGAAATATCCCCTTTTTGATTTCACACAAAATTCCTACCTTGTGAGTCAGGGAGTGCTGCTTGAGGTGGTGGGGCTGAATGAATTCCATCCCACATTCAGTGCAGATATATGGACGGATATCTTTGTGTTTCATCATGTGATTCTGCAGCTGACTGGGATATTGGAAAGTCTTGTCGCATTCATCACAATGATACAATGTTGGACCGCGATGAGATGTCAGATGTCTCTTTAACTGGGCTAGTGTGGGAAAGTCAAGTCCACACTCCACACAAATGTTGTCTCGGCCATTTTCGTGCTTGGTTTCATGTGCTTTGAGCTCACTTGGATAAGCAAAGCCCCTACCGCAAATTCCGCAGTTATATGGCTTCACATCGCTGTGTTGCATCATATGCCGTTTGAGGTGGCTGGTTTGGGTGAATGCTTTGTGGCAAACATGGCATTTGTGAGGCCTGGTTCCCTGGTGTGTGAGCATATGAGTGTGCAGGTGGCTCAGTTGCTTGAAGAGTTTTCCACACTGAGAACAAGCATGGGGTTTGATACCACTGTGCCCTAAAATATGCGTCACCAGGTTGTACTTGGAAGTGTAGGACTTCTCACACATTCGGCACTGCCAGCGTTTCTGGTTCCCGCCGACATCAACATAATAACTGTCATCAATTTGAATGTTGACATCGACTCGCTCAACTGTGTTTCTCTTTTCTTCTCTAATAGGCATACTGCTACTAAGATGTCCGAGAGGACCATTGTGATGGAAAGGATATCTAAAATGCAAATTTGGTGGTGCCATAACGAATGGGAACATAAAGTCTGGTGGGACATTGGCAAAATACGGTCGAGGAGGATGCATCATCAGAGGACTGGTAGGCCACATTAAATTCTGTTTAATGGCCTCATGTTTCAAGCCTCTGGTACCAAGGTGATCAAAGGTTCTGAATAACTGAAACCCTACATCACTTAAGTCTATCATTTGAGCCATGGGTTTTGGTGATGGTAATTCTACTTTGATGTCTTCAGCTTCATCCATATCATTTGACAAGCCTTCTGACTGAACAGCATGGATTACTTTAGTGGGAGTACTTTTCCTCTTTCGTGATCCTCCTTCGGAGTTCGCACTGAATTTTTCTATCGTTGCTGTAGATAGGTCATTCGCAGAATACGTAATTGCTGATTCATAATCTCCAAAGCTTGTAAATTTGTTTGGTTTAATAGTCAGTGGGAGAGGTTGCATTCTGAAGTGTGGAGAAGCCGGTATTGCTTTCAGATCCCGGGAAATGTGAATGTCGTCGCCATATGAACTAGGAGCCTTGTTCTCCATTGATATCGACTCAGCTTCTTTCCTTAAAGTAAAGAAAACAACATCAAAGATAAAATCTTGACGGTGAAATGGGTCTCGGGCGAGAGTGCAAAAGAGGCAATTGGAAATACAACAGCCCGTTTACAGATTTCTTTTTTCACAGGATTTCTTACCCTGAGTGGGTAATCTTCCTCCTCCAAAATACATCACATTTCAAGGCATTCCAAACAGGAAACCCATTGCTGACATAATGGAGCTGGAAGAAGAAAACAACAGTAGACTTATTACCAGAAAGACTTATGAAAGTCCAAGTAACAACAGCAAAGAAAAAAAGAGTCCAGGAAGAACTGTTCATTTAATTTTCTGATTGTGCCCCTTTATACAGATTTCTCCCTGTGGCTTATCCCAACCATGGATACTCATTATATGTGAATATGTGTACACCTGGCACCAAAAGAATGTAAAAGCTGGAAAAAGCTACCAAGAGCATCGTGAACCACCTCTATGTCTTTTGAATATTATTATAAAGTTCATTTCCGCAGAAGGAATGGGACATCATGTGTAACTGTGATGAAGACCAGACAGTGTTCATTATTACAATGCTCCTTGAGTTGGTACACACTGGGAATAATTAGGCACACAAAGTTCTACTGTACCAAACTTTGAAATGGTGCTTTGAGGATTAGAAATAGCTGAGGTATTAGCTTGCTGACCAGCTGTGAAGGATAAATTGTGAGCCCTAACTTTCAGAAACAAATGAAATTCATATCAGGAAACTTACAATGAAATGACCTGACTATTTATAGCTCAGGGTACATCAAAGGAGTGATCTGTATCCATTCCATACTTTAGGGTTAGTCAACGCAAGAGACATTTGCATGTAATCCATTAGCCTTTCTTTCAAAATTAGACTTGAACCATCTGAAATTCGAGGTGGCACAATTCCAAATTTAATGTTTGAATAATTACGAGTATTTAATACAGTAAGTAATTTTATTAAGTCCTCTATTATTATATTTATTGAGGAATATTTAATATTTTGTGACATTCTTCCTTTAAAACAGAGCTGGAGAGCATATTAGCATCATGAAAAGTTTAAAAGTAGAGAGGTGGAATAAATGTCAACTCAAGCAGGAGAAACAAAGTGTAGCCCACCAGCTCGACTGATGGCTTTTCCATTTCCATTTTGAGACCCCATTCTCGCGACGCTTTAAACTTTTCAATTTAAAAATACCCTCAGTAGCTGAGCCCCCATTAATCTACACATAGACTAGCAAAATCAGTTGGGCCAAGGTAGCCTGGATGAGGAATTCATAGTATGTTTTCAGGGTAGTTTCTTAGAACAGTGCCTTCTGGAGCCAAATGGGAATCTGGCTGCACTCAACCTGGTATTGAGCAACAAGATAGGATTAATTAATAACCCAGAGTGAAGGTTTGCAGAAGAGAAGAGTGGGTCAGGACTAATATTTTAAATGTAAATGGGGCAATTATATGGGCATGAAAGTGGAGCTATAGAAAGTGAACTGGCAATTTAGGTTAAGGGACAGATGAATAGCAATACATTGACAGACATTTAAGGAGATATTTAAGAATACACAGAATAGACACATTCCAGCAAAAAAAAATTCCCAGCATCAGTGGTTAACTGAAAAAGTTAAAGATGGAATCAAACTTTTAAAAGAAGCATATAATTGTGCAAAGAGTGGCAGATCAGCAGATTGGGCAAAGATCTAGCAAATGGGATATAAGAAAGCGTGAAATTGTCTGTTTTAGCAGGAGAAGTAAAAAAGAAGCATATTACCTGAATAATGAGGGACCACAGAGCTCTGAGATTTTGGGTATCATACTGCATGAATCATAAAACTTAGCTACAGCAGATAATTAACAAAAGTAATACAATGTCATTGTTTATGACAAGGGGAATTGAATCCAAGAGTAGAAAGGTTATGCTACAGTTATGAAGCATATTAACCTGGTGTTGTGAGATTTCTTACGGTTATGAAGGACATTAGCGAGGTCACATCTTGAGAATGTGTTCGATATTGTTTGCCTTATTTAAGAATGAATGTAAATGCGTTGGAAGCAGTTCAGAGGAGGTTTACTAGACTGATACCTGAAATGGATGGGTTCTCTTATGAGGAAAGATTGGACAGGTCAGTCTTGTTTCTGCTGGGGTTTAGAAGAGTAAGAGGCAACTTGATTGAAGCATATTGGAACTTGAGGGGACTTGACAGGGTGGATGTGGAAAGGATGTTTCCTCTTTTGGGGGAATCTAAAACTAGGGGTCATTGTTTAAAAATAAGGTGTTGCCCATTCAAGACAGAGATGAGGAAATTATTTTTCTCTCCAAGGGTTGTGAGTCTTTCGAGCTCTTCCTTAATAGGCAGTAGAGGCTGCGTCTTTGAATACTTTTAAGGCAGAGGTAGATAGGTTTTTGATAAGCAAGAGGGTGAAAGGTTATCAGAGGTAGGCAGGAATATGGAGTTGAGGCTAAAATCAGATCAGCCATGATCTTATTGATTTGCCGACAAGGCTTGAGGGGCTGAGTGGCCTAATCCTGCTCTATATTCTTGTATTCATATGACTTGGGAAATAATCATACTGAACCATTAAGGTTTCATTTGTGTATATTTATCAGTGTCTTAGTAAATTATTTCTCTTTGATACGTGAAATATTTTAAAATATGCTTATCAGTGCTTCTATATTTAAGAATATTGAAGACAGCACAATGAGAGAGCAATCCTAACCAGCATAATCAGTGCAATCTCATCTTTTTGAACTGGGGTCTGGCCAAATTTTGGGCATGGCTTGATTTAAGTGAATTGATTCTTAAAACAGCAGAAAAGATCATGGAAAACCCAGGCAAGTAGTGGTTTTGACCATAGTTTACTTTGGTTTAAAATCCCCAATCTTAAAAGTAAAGTTTATTTATTAGTCACAAGCAAGGCTTACATTAACACTGCAATGAAGTTACTGTGAAATTCCCCTAATCGCCACATTCTGGCACCTGTTCGCATCAATGCACCTAACCATTAACCTAATTTTGCCAGGATGGTGATGGCATACCATTTGCACACCAGAGTACTGTGTCATGTCTTTTATGAATAATTTTGGAGCCTACCTCTTGTTCCTGGAATGTGCTTGCCTAATCAGTGCCAGGAAATCAAGTCCTCTTTCTAAAACATGTCTATAGATTTTCTGGAGAGATATCCAGATGAAAAAGAAATGGATAAACACAGCTGTTGATTTACTCAGACTGGAGAACTTTGACAATGAAAATGAAGGAATAAACTTGCATTTATATAACATCTTATGTGACCTCAAAATGCCCGAAAGTGCTTTGCAGCCAATGATGTACTTTTGAAGTATGGTCACTGTTGTAATTGTAGTATTAGCATTTCATAGATATGGCATAGCAAAGGTTAGTGTGGGACTGGGGAACAGTACTGTCTTCAGCGTGATGTAAACAGACACATGAGCTGGAATTTTACTGCCTAACACACTACGGGAATTTGAGTGGGAGAGGGGCAGACAATGGGAAGGTCTGTTGACTTTGGGTGGGATTTTATGGTTTCGGGATGAGCAAGGCCATTAAATTTGCTCATAGTGACCGGAAACTAGGGTCAATTGTGGACTGGACAGAGACCTGTGTCAAAGCAAGCATGGAGTTATCTCATAGCTTGGACTGTATATACGTACATAGTTATGTGTCATCAATACACACTTATGTTCAACCATAACAGAATAGAAACTGCTCGTGAGACCTACTGAAATTACAGCAGTGATATTGCAGATAATCTATTCACAGCAAATTCCCCATCAGCAGTAATGAAATAAATGACAAAGTTATCTAGTTATGGTGATGATGCTAATAGATTAATACTGGCCAATTTGCCAGAAAATCTTCCCTGCTCTCCACAAGGAATCTTTTTTACACACACCTAAAAGGCAGATGGGGCCTCGGCCAGATGTTATACACCTCGCCACCACTGCCAGCGAGAATGTAGAATTTGGCATTCAGCCAAATCCCCATTCACCGCAGCGGGAAGGAGAATTCCAGCTGCTGATGAGGTCAGAGAATCCTGGCCCTCATCAGAAATATGGCACCACTGAAAGTGCAGACATCCCTCAGTACTGTAACAGAGTGCCATCTTAAGTCATGTGTTCATGTCTTTGGAGTGTGACTTGATAGCAAGATGTCAGCCTCAGCAGATCAAGCTCCACTCAACAACCAAGCTTGAATCTTGCGGCTTTACAAGCACAGCACAGAACTGGAAGGCCTTAGCATAAGGTGAAAACA
Source organism: Carcharhinus amblyrhynchos (assembly GCF_965287045.1). Lineage (NCBI taxonomy): Eukaryota > Metazoa > Chordata > Chondrichthyes > Carcharhiniformes > Carcharhinidae > Carcharhinus > Carcharhinus amblyrhynchos. The sequence continues at coordinate 96,108,901 of NC_137328.1, forward strand.
ACAGAATAGTCTACGCTTTGTTGTTGTTTCTCTTGCTGCACCTAGTGGTGCACGAGGTCGATTTTCACCTGTTCCCACAGTGAGGTGTTTGGGGAATAAATCGCTAGTCTGTCACTGGAGGCTTATAACTTGAGGTAGGCACTCCATTTCAAGCATGCCTGACCAGGAGTCTCTCCCACTCTCACTGCCTGTTATTGGCGAGTATTAGAGGGACTTTGTTGGTTGATTCAGAGATAGGGACAGAACCCACTGCAGCACAAGATCTCCAGCCTACTCCTTACTGATATTTAAAAATCTTCTATAAATAAGTACTAAAATGTGGATATTTAAGGTGGCATGGTGCACAGTAGTTAGCACTACTGCTTCATAGTGCCAGGGACTTGGGCTTGGGTGACTGTCTGTGTGGAGTTTGTACATTCTCCCCATGTCTATGTGGGTTTCTTCTGGGTGCTCTGGTTTCCTCCCACAGTTCAAAGATGTGCAGATTAGCTTGGTTGGCCAAGCTGAATTGCCCCTTTGAGTCCAGTGATGTGCAGGTTAAGTGGATTAGCTATTGTAAATGTATGGGGTTACTGGGAAAGGTTTGCGTGGGATGCTGTTTTGGAGAGTCGGTGCAGACTCGACGGGCTGAATAGCCTCTCCTGCACTGTAGGGATTCTATGGTTCTTTACATGTTTCTTAAACATGCTTGAATAGAAAATTGCTTTTCCCCACTTCAAGAGTTGGGTGTCATTCCAGCATCCACTGTTCCTGTAGAGTAGGCACCCTTGTTACACCACAACAGGTGAGAGTACCATCTCTGATTCTTTAAATAACCTTCTTGCTGGAACTTGGAGCAGGATCATCAACAAATGAATCTGCAGCTAGAATTTCAAGACTTCATCCATGGTGGAGGGTGATCCTGGATAAGATGCTTTCAGAGAGTAGGTGCAGGCCTGATGGACTGAAGGGCCTCCTCTGCACTATAGGGATTCTATGGATCTAAGAGTCTATTGACTTCTATCTTAAAAACATTTGAAGACTCTGCTTCCACTATCTCTTGGGGAAAAGAGTTCCAAAGGCTCACAATCCCCTGAGAGAATAGATTTTCTCCTCGCCTCCACCTTAAATGAGCGACTCCTTTCTTAAATAGTGACCCCTACTGAGTTCTAGATTGTCCCACAAAGGGAAACATCCTTTCTTCATCCACCCTGTCAAGACCCCTCAGGATCTTATATGTTACAATCAAGTTTCAATTATCAGCATTTTGGATGATATAAGTATTCAAGGTTATAAAAGGTAAGTTGAAAAGTAATCGGCTGTTTCCAATTTTTGATGAGTCAGCAACAAAAGGGCACAAAGCCAGAAACAATTTGAAGGGAAGAATTGGAAAAAAATGATCTTCACCCTGAAACAATGGGTCAGATTCTCCGACCTCGCCTGCAGCTGGGATTCTCCGGTCCCACTGCAGCGAATGGAGATTTGGTTGAGTGCCACATTCCCCATTCTCGCTGGCTGCAGTGTTGGGGTGTGACCACCCAGAGAATTCTGTTCTATGTAAAAACAGAATAAGACGTCAGTTATCGAACTGTAGGAAGAAAAGTAAGATTTCAGAGATCATACAAAGCAAATTCATCATATATTGCTTTGTATTAGTGACACATATGTGTCTGGTCATAATCCCAAAGGCATCTTTGTCCATTAGACAGACACATTTTGGTTACTCATATCTTGAGGCTACCATTCTGTAAACCTGGGGGCAAGGCCTCCATGAACTACCATAGCCAGCACAGAGATTGACCCTCTACTCTTCGCATCATTTTGCATCACACTTTAGCCATCTAGTTATCTTAGTTAACCAGCCCCTTTATGAGTGAGATACAAATATTGGAAAAGACTTGAAAATCTGGGGTAGAATTTTAAGGATGGTGAACATTGGGGATGGATTAGGGGTGGGGGGGGGAACATGGATCTCCAACATCCCAAGACAGGAGGGTACCCCAAATCTGAGGAGGCCTTCACAACAAGTGCCATACCCCCGTTGCTGCCCGAAATGGGGAAAGGTGGAAATGTCACTCCCACCAGCTGGGCAGGGTATGGCTCTTAAGTGGTCATTAAGTGTTGAATGGGTGGTTTCTCGCCTGAGGTCCTGCCCGCCCAAGCATGAAATTGCGTCTGGGATTGGGTGGGCAGATTCCAGAGGGAATCCTGTCCACTCAATTTTGCTTTGAGGGAAGCATAAAATTCTATCTGTGGTTTTTATTAGTAGGACACCAAAGTGTGGCCTAGGTTACAGCTCTGTTCCTAGAGATGAAAGGATAATGATCATTGCACCATGCCTTGTGATCCTCATACAATGCGAATGGGATGCTGGCCTTCATAGCGAGGGGGATTGAATATAAAAGTAGGGAGGTCTTGCTGCAGCTGTATAGGGCATTGGTGAGGCCGCAGCTGGAGTACTGTGTGCAGTTTTGGGCGCCGCACCTGCGCAAGGATATTTTGGCCCTGGAGGGAGTGCAGAGGAGGTTTACTAGGCTGATACCGGAGTTGAGGGGATTGAGCTATGAGGAGAGGCTGAATAAACTAGGCTTGTACTCGTTAGAGTTTAGAAGAATGAGGGGATATCTCATTGAGACGTATAAGATGATGAATGGGATGGATAGGATAGAGGTGGAGAGACTCTTCCCGCTCAAAAAAGACAGTAGGACTAGGGGGCACAGCCTCAAGATAAAGGGGAGGCGGTTTAGAACGGAGTTGAGGAGGAACTTCTTCACTCAAAGGGTGGTGAATCTCTGGAATTCTCTGCCCGTTGAAGTGGTGGAGGCTGCCTCGCTAAATATTTTTAAGAAGCGGGTTGATGGGTTTTTGATAAGAGAGGGGATTAAGGGTTATGGGGAGAGGGCGGGAAAGTGGAACTGAGCCACAACAGATCAGCCAGAATCTTATTGAATGGCGGGGCAGGCTCGAAGGGCTAGATGGCCTACTCCTGCTCCTATTTCTTATGTTCTTATGTTCTTATTTGAATTCTGAAGCAGGTAACAACAAAATCCAGGGAAGTTGAAAAGTAATTGGCTGTTTCCAATTTTGGATTTTTTTCATTCATTCATAGGACATGGACATCGCTGGCTGGCCAGCATTTATTGCCCATCCCTAGTTGCCCTTGTTCAGAGGGCAGTTGAGAGTCAACCACATGGCTGTGGCTCTGGAGTCACATGTAGGCCAGATCAGGTAAGGACAGCAGATTTCCTTCCCTAAAGAACATTGGTGAACCAGATGATTTTTTTCCCCCACAATCAACAAAGGTTTCATGGTCAACAGATTCTTAATTCCAGATATTTTTTATTGAATTCAAATTTCACCATCTGCTGCGGCAGGATTCGAACCTGGGTCCCCAGAACATTGCTGAGTTTCTGGATTAATAATCTAGCAATAATACCACTAAGCCATAGTTACCTGTTATGAAGCACATCTGGAATTCAACTAATGTGGAATGTGGAATGCATTGACTGTGAGATTCCTTGGGGTTTGCAACTTTTTCCAGCTGCAACTCTAATAACCATAGAGTCATAGACTCATATAGTGCAGAAGAAGCCCTTTTGATGGACTGGCCATGCTAAATTGTCCCTTAGTATCCCAAGATGTGTAGGTTAAATGGATGAGCCAAGGTAAATGTGTGGGGTTATAGGGATAAGGCAGAGCAGAGGGCCTGGGTAAGATACTCTGTCAGGGTCGGTGCAGATTTGATGGGCCAAATGGCCTCTTAGAAACTATAGGAAATTACAGCTCAGAAACAGGCCTTCAGGCCCTTCTTGTCTGTGCCGAACAATTTTTTACCTAGTCCCACTGACCTGCACTCGGACCATATCCCTCCACACTCCTCTCATCCATGAATCCATCCAAGTTTTTGTTAAATGTTAAAAGTGACCCCGCATTTACCACTTTATCCGGCAGTTCGTTCCACACTCCCACCACTCTCTGTGTAAAAAAGCCCCCCCCGCAATATTCCCTTTAAACTTTTCTCCTTTCACCCTTAACCCATGTCCTCTGATTTTTTTCTCCTCTAGCCTCAGTGGAAAAAGCCTGCTTGCATTCACTCTATCTATACCCATCAAAATCTTATACACCTCTATCAAATCTCCCCTCATTCTTCTACACTCCAGTGAATACAGTCCTAACCTATTCAATCTGTCTCTGCAACTCAGCTTCTCAAGTCCCGGCAACATCCTTGTGAAGCTTCTCTGCGCTCTTTCAACCTTATTTACATCCTTCCTGTAACTAGGTGACCAAAACTGTACACAATACTCTAAATTCGGCCTCACCAATGCCTTATACAACCTTACCATAACAGTCCAACTTTTATACTCGATACTCCGATTTATAAAGGCCAATGTACCAAAAGCACTTTTTACGACCCTATCCACCTGTGACGCCACTTTTAGGGAATTCTGTACCTGTATTCCCAGATCCCTCTGTTCAACTGCACTCTTCAGAGTCCTACCATTTACCCTGAACGTTCTACTTTGGTTTGTCCTTCCAAAGTGCAAGACCTTACGCTTGTCTGCATTAAATTCCATTTGTCATTTTTCAGCCCATTTTTCTAGTTGGTCCAAATCCCTCTGCAAGCTTTGAAAACCTTCCTCACTGTCCACTACACCTCCAATTTTTGTATCATCAGCAAATTTGCTGATCCAATTTACCACATTATCATCCAGATCATTGATATAGATGACAAACGACAATATAGATGACAAATTGATATAGACGGCAAATTGTGCAGAGGATGTGGAGAGTCTGCAGAAGGATCTAGATAGGCTGGGCGAATGGGCCAGGAAGTGGCAAATGGAATTTAATGTTGGCAAGTGTGAGGTGGTCCACTTTGGTAGGAAGAATGGTAGGAAGGACTATTACTTACGGGGCGAAAAACTGCAGCAGGCGACGGTGCAGAGGGACCTCGGGGTCCTTGTGCATGAGTCGCAAAAACCCAGCTTGCAGGTGCAGCAGGTGGTCAGGAAGGCGAATGGGATGCTGGCCTTCATAGCGAAGGGGATTGAATATAAAAGTAGGGAGGTCTTGCTGCAGCTGTATAGGGCATTGGTGAGGCCGCAGCTGGAGTACTGTGTGCAGTTTTGGGCGCCGCACCTGCGCAAGGATATTTTGGCCTTGGAGGGAGTGCAGAGGAGGTTTACTAGGCTGATACCGGAGTTGAGGGGGTTGAGCTATGAGGAGAGGCTGAATAAACTAGGCTTGTACTCGTTAGAGTTTAGAAGAATGAGGGGAGATCTCATTGAGACGTATAAGATGATGAATGGGATGGATAGGATAGAGGTGGAGAGACTCTTCCCGCTCAAAAAAGACAGTAGGACTAGGGAGCACAGCCTCAAGATAAAGGGGGGGCGTTTTAGAACGGAGTTGAGGAGGAACTTCTTCACTCAAAGGGTGGTGAATCTCTGGAATTCTCTACCCGTTGAAGTGGTGGAGGCTGCCTCGCTAAATATTTTCAAGAAGCGGGTTGATGGGTTTTTGATAAGAGAGGGGATTAAGGGTTATGGGGAGAAAGCGGGAAAGTGGAACTGAGCAGCGACAGATCAGCCATGATCTTATTGAATGGCGGGGCAGGCTCGAAGGGCTAGATGGCCTACTCCTGCTCCTATTTCTTATGTTCTTATGTTCTTATGTTCAAACAACAACGGACCCAACACCGATCCCTGCGGCATACCACTAGTCACAGAGAAGCAATCCTCCACAACCACTCTCTGGCTTCTTCCACTGAGCCAGTGTCTAATCCAATTTACTACCTCTCCATGCATACCTAGCGACTGAACCTTCCTAACTAACCTGCCATGAGGGACCTTGTCAAAGGCCTTGCTGAAATCCAGGTAGACAATATCCACCACCTTCCCTTCATCCACTTTCCTGGTAACCTCCCCGAAAAACTCTAATAGGTTGGTCAAACATGACCTACCACGCACAAAGCCATGTTGACTCTCCCTAATAAGTCCCTGTCTATCCAAATATTTGTAGATCCGATCCCTTATCACACCTTCCAATAACTTGCCCACCACCGACATCAAACTTACTGGCCTATAATTTCCCGGATTTCTTTTGGAACCTTTTTAAACAATGGAACAACATGAGCCACCCTCCAATCATCGCGCCTCCCCCGTGAATACTGACATTTTAAATATGTCTGCCAGGGCCCCTGCAAGTTCAGCACTAGCCTCCCTCAAGGTCCATGGGAATATCATGTCTGGTCCTGGGGATTTATCCACTCTGATTTGCCTCAAGACAGCCAGCACCTCCTCCCCTGTGATCTGTAAAGGTTCCATGACCTCCCTACCTCTGTGCCCTATTTCTGTAGACTCCATGCCCATTTCCTCAGTAAATATGGATGCAAAAAACCCATTTAATATCTCCCCTATTTCTTTTGGTTCCATATACAGTCTACCACTCTGATCTTCAAGAGGACCAATTTTATCCCTCAATATCCTTTTGCTCCTAACAAACCTATAGAGGCTCTTTGGATTTTCCTTCACTCTGTCTGCCAAAGCAACTTCATGTCTTCTTTTAGCCCTCCTGATTTCCCTCTTAAGTAGCTTCTTGCACTTTTTATATTCCTCGAGCATTTGATCTGTTCCTTGCTGCCTGTACATTTCATACAACTCTCTCTTCCTCTTAATCAGTGTTACAATCTCCCTCGAGAACCAAGGTTCCTTATTCCTATTTACTTTGCCTTTTATCCTGGCAGGAACATACAAACTCTGCACTCTCAAAATTTCTCCTTTGAAGGCCTCCCACTTTCCATTTATATCCTTACCAGAGAACAGCCTGTGCCAATTCACACTTCCCAGATTCCCTCTCATTTCATCAAATTTGGTCTTTTTCTAGTTCAGAACTTCAACTCGAGGGCCAGATCTATCCTTATCCAAGATCAGGTTGAAACTAATGGCATTACGATCACTGGATTCAAAGTGTTCTCTCACACTCACATCCATCACCTGCCCTAACTCATCTCCTAATAAGAGATCCAATATTGCATCCTTTCTAGTTGGCACCTCTATATACTGATGTAGAAAATTCTCCTGAACACATTTTACAAACTCTACCCTATCTAAACCTTTAACAGTATGCGAGACCCAATCTATATGTGGAAAATTAAAATCCCCTACTATCACAACTTTGTGTTTCTTGCAGTTGTCAGCTATCTCTCTGCTGATTTGCTCCTCCAATTATCACTGACTATTGGGTGATCTATAATACAACCCCATTAATGTGGTCATACCCTTCCTGTTCCTCTGCTCCACCCATAAGGCCTCTGTAAACAAGCTCCCTAATCTATCCTGCCTGAGTACTGCTGTAACATTTTCCCTGACCAACAATGCCACCCCCCACCACCTTTTATCCCTCTGTCTCTATCACGCCTGAAACATTGGGACCCTGGAACATTGAGCTGCCAGTCTTGCCCATCCTGTAGCCAAGTTTCACTATTGGCTATAATGTCATATTTCCATGTGTCAATCCACACTTTCAGCTCATCTGCTTTCCCCACAATACTCCTGGCATTGAAGTTGACACACCTCAAAAGATTATTTCCACCACACTCAATCTTTCCATTTGTGATTTTGCTTGAACTAACCTATCTTTTTACCCCTGCTCCACTATCTGCTCTGGCACTCTGGTTCCCATCCCCCTGCAAATCTTGTTTAAATGCTCCCCAATAACACTAGCAAATATTCTGCATTATAGATGTTCTATTTAATGATTTCAATTTTGTATAATATGATCATCGCAAAGGAAATAATTGCGTTCTCAGCCAGGGCCTACAAAAGCTAACATCAGCTAACTTGTCCTGCCTGCTTCTACCTGCCTGTTACAGATTGCACCACGTCACTGATCAGAAAATGATCATCTTCTGTCTTTGTGCTGCTGCTGGGGGGGGCCTCAGCATTGCTCTATCAGAAATTCCCGTTAGTGTAATACATGCTTTTCTGATCATTAATTTAAAGGATTTGAAATATTTACATTGTGCGCTTCCACTAGGCAAGTCTGCACAATGAGCACACATGTCAAAACATTACTTACAACTGTAGTTGTAGATAATCTAGCCCTTACATCTGAATGAGAATGTAGACGGTAAACAGGCTGGAGGAACATGACAGAGTAAAAAACCAAATACTTTGGGAAAGGGGTTTTCCATATGGTTGATATTAATAAATTAATAAATATTAATAAATTCCATAATAAAGGTTCTTTCCATCCTTGACTGTGATGAGTTTAACCCAATTCTTTTATGTTGAGCTAGATGAAAGAATTCACAAGATAGGGAAAATTGGATAGGGGGTCCAAAAGCTCTGACTGGATATTGCACATATCCTAGCTCCTCACTATGTTTGTCTGTTACTTTTAACCATTGACATGACATTAGCAGCATATTTGTAAAAAATAGTAAGGAAAAATGGCAAGCTTTAGTTCCCTAAGAAGAAATGTAACATAACTACTTGTTGTTTTGATTGACTGCACAATATTTATTGCTAAGAATTGACGGAAAGAACGCAATATTACAAGGCTTTTAACACCTGATTTACCCACTGATGTAAATTCAGAGTGATAATCTCAACCTAAACCAGCTTTATTGTCCTGCACTTTATCTCAGGTGGATAGTGTGATACAATGACAGTACTGTGCTGGCTCTGTATAACAACTGGAGCTGGCACCTTCACCCAGAATCAGTGCAACCCATGGTGTTTCAATGTTATGAACAACACTTAGTCAACCCTGTCTAATTACCCAACCATGTATGCACATTCTTCACCCCAGGCTGCTAGACTTGTTGTGGGAAATTGATCCAGATATGTGAATGAAAAAATTGTGTATAATAACTTGGCCAATTTAGTTTTGTAAGAAAATTGGAGCATCGTTTCAAAACTTGGAGCTCTATTGCTGAAAGCGAGAGAAATGCTGAGCACTGGAGAATATAATCCTGTCACTGCAGCCAACATCTTGTAAAATTCCAACCGTGTAAAAAGTGGCGGTAGGAATGCTGAAGGCTTACCTGGACACATGCCCACACCAAACGGTGTTCAACCCATGGACCTGATATTCTACCTACGTGCCTTTATTTAAGGCTCTCTCAAACCAATTGTCATCTCATTAATTTGTGCTCAATCTTCATTGTCTTGCGAAGTGTCAAAACTGTCATGCCTTGCAGCTAAGTCTGCAACAGCAATGTGCCTCTCACCTTCACTGGTGTTCATAGCCAACAAATTACTTTTGACACACTGTTGTAATATATGGAAATATGACAACTAATTTGCCCATGACATGGCAAGCTCTCACAAATATCAAGATCATTAAACCACTTTTTTTTAAGCGATATTGGCTCCAAGATAAAAGTTGGCCAGTACATCAGCTCTCTTTTGAATAGTACCACTGCAATCCTTCACATTCATCTGAGAGGTGCGACCTCACTTTAATTTTTCATCCAAAGGGCAGCACCATGATTGACATGGTTGATTCACTGCAATGGGTATTGAACCCACAACCTTCTGAGTGTTCTCGCTGAGCTAACACTGAAAATTAAATGGAGCCTGAAATACAAACAGAAATACTCAACTTATACATAAGAATACAATAAACTACGTGAAGAATTAGGTTATAAGACTCCATACCCAAAATATTAACCTATCTTTTCTCATTGTTGTGTACTTCATCCTTCATGACCTGCTAATTTGACCATTACAACACATTCATAACCAACTGTACTTGAGCTTATTCAAGTATCATCACCCTGATACTTGCTGACCCAAATTTGCTCCCAAATAGTGCCTCTATTTTAACATTCTTAGCCTTGTCCCTTCCTACCTCTGCAATGTCTCTTAACTGTCCGGCTACTTCACGAATGATCTTCCTTCCCTCCCATCATAAGGTCAGAAGTGGGAATGTTTGCTGATGTCTGCACAATGTTCATTATAATTCACAACTGTTCAGATACTGAAGCAATCCATATCCAAATGCAACAAGAACTGGAAAATATCCAGGTTTAGGCTGACAAGTGGCAAATAATGTTCACAGCATCCAAGCACCAGGCAATCTCCAACAAGAAAGAATCTAACCATCATCTCTCGATATTCAATAGCATTACCATCACTGAATTCCCCATTACACATTCTGGGAGTTACCGTTGATCAGAAATTGAACCGGACAATGCATATAAATATGGTGACTACAAGAGGAAATCCGAGGCCAGAAATCCTGCAGTGAGTAACTCATCTCCTGACTCCCCAAAGCCTGTCTCCCATCTACAAGGCACAAGTCAGGAGTGTGATGAAATATCCTCCACTTGTCTCGATAAGAGCAGCTCCAACAGCACTCAATAAGCTTGGAACCATCCAAGACAAAGCAACCCATTTTATTGCTAGCCCTCTCACAAATATTCAATCCTTCCACCACCAACAAACAGTGTCAGCTGTGTCTTCAATCTACAAGATACAGTGCAGGAACTCACCAAGGTTCCTTGGGCAATGTCTTCCAAACCATGACTACTACCATCTTGAAGGACAACAGTAGCAGACACTTGGGAACAAATCACCTGGAGATTCCCCTCCAATTCACCCACCATCCTGACTTGGAACTGTATCACCGTTCCTTTACTGTCGCTAAGTCAAAATCCTGGAACTCCATCTCTAACAGCACTGTGGATGTACCTAAACCATGGGTTCTACAGAGGTTCAAAACTGCAGCTCACCACTGCCTTCTCAAGGGGCAATTAGTGATAGGCAATAAATGCTGGTATAACCAGAAACACCCACATTGCATAAATTAATTTAAAAAAATATTCACTATAAACACATTCAACAGTTTCCCTCCCATAGAGAAACTAAACTTTCTCCCAGTCTGAGCTAACTTTGAATTCCAGTTCCAGAGCTAAAAGGGTAACCTGCTATTCCATTCGTCCCAACACAGTTCTTTTACAATATATAATTCTGTCATTATTTTATTTAAGTGCTATATTAGACTGATCTAATTGTGGCCTTAACTCCTCTTTTCAGTTATCACCAGCGCAAAAGTTACAAAGGAAAATAAAGAACTTGCGTTGATAGACCACCTGATCGTGTCTGAGAAAATCATCCAAAGTATGGAATGATTGTGGAGTTAGAGTTGTTTAAAGTAATACAATTGTGTAAATGTGTTCATTCAATTAGAAATCATTGTCCTTCTCAGAATGCTTTTCTATTCAGATTCTTGACTGAAGCTGAGTGACTGAACACTACCTACTTAGATTTATTGAGGAAAATCCTATTAACATTTGTATTTTGGCATCGAACACAGTCTCCTGTGGAAATGTATAGACTAATGCCTCAAAATGTTGGAATTATAGACAGTGGGTATGGCAGTGGAAATCTGTGAACAGTATAGATTGCTGAAATAGAGAAGTGAAAACAAGTTGGCTTCTTTGCTGGTTCAGACATGATACTCTTCACTGGCATAGGGGCAGGACTGTGTTTTTGTTGTTGCAATTTCTTTTCATTTCTCCCTGGGAATTTACCTTTTTGTGCTGATGGAGGGATTAACAGTTCCTGTTTTTTATACTTTTAGTTTCAGTTTGTCCTTCTGCATTTGAAGCATGATTATCCCACAGACTCTGTTGTGAGTCTTATGTGTGTGTATGTATGTGTATGTCTGTGTGTCTGTCTGTTTCTGTGTGTGTGTGTCTGTTTCTGTGAGTGTGTCTGTCTGCTGCTGTGTGTGTGTCTGTGTGTGTGTTTGTATATCTGTGTGTGACAACAATACCAGATTTGACTTTGTAGCCTGTTATATGACAGAAGTCGTCAAATTATTTTCTGATTATTTTTGAATTTTGATTTTAAAATTGCTAAACTATTAGAAGTAAAAAAAGACAGCCTTTTGAAAAGCGAGTTGTTAAAACTGTTCAAAAATGTGTTTTTCTCTCGAGCTTAACCATTGATGTATTATTATTATTTCTAGGTGTGATGTATTTGCACAGTATAATGCGCAAATTTCACTCTGATTTCATATTTGCCATTTATCATGTTGTATCAGTGTTGTGTGACTGTAATTGATGCCATTGACACTTGTGTAGCACAGTGTCAGTTGCAGGAGAATCAGGTGATTCCAAATCTTCTAGCAATATTTTTCAAGTTGAATATTATTCTATTAAAACTATAATGGAGCAAACACCTACAAGTATGTTTCCATAGACACTATTCTGATGACGCCGTTAAACTTTCAAATTAAGTAACACATCAGTAAATTCTGAACACATATCAGCATTTTGGGAGAATATGTTTTACATTTTGAGTCACCCACAGATTATTCGGGTGACTGAACATAACCACCGGCACTGTTTCATTTCTAAACGTTCTTCTTTTGAAGAACTAACTTAAAGCTCTGAGACTGAATGGGAAGGGACACTCTGCTGAAAGTTTGATCATTTGTACTTTTTGATCTCAAACTTTTTCAGAATAATAATAAACATATACAATTGGTTGAACATTAGAATATCTACCACTGGTCATCCAGCTCTTGTATTCATAACATTGATCTATTTCTTTATCTTTAAGAAAACTTGGTAATCTTATAACCATAGAATTACAAGTGATGAAACTAACAGTAAACAGCTTAGAGACTTTGTATGTATCCTATGAGATTTTAGATATCTAAAACTAATTGCACTCATGCAAATTTTGCATTATCTGAGATTAAAAATCATAAGGATATTATCTTTTAGTCAATTTACATGTCAAAAGCTCAAATCCACATTTTACAGTGCAACTTACCAGCGAGTTTCCTTAATGCCTACAGAGCATACAACTGTCTACCTGCTTCTCACAGCCGCCACGCATAGATTTGATTAAAAGAAGGAACTTATTTTGTCGGTGTTTGAAGCTACCCAAGAAGGAGAACAGGAACAGAATTACTTCGTTCTTTTTTTTGTTACAGATGAGTACCTTCGGAAAAAAAAAGGAAGGAAGGGAGGGGAGAGGAAGCCAACAGCCCTTTGACTTCCTGCAGAAAAATAAGGAAACTCCAGATAGTCATCTTTCTCTGAGAGAAAAAAAAAGATTCATATGGAAACAACAAAAAAGGAAATTAGATAGAAGTTTGAACCTTCATTCCCAGCCTAGATTGGGGCACTGCTTGCTTACAGGGGTGTATTATTTTAATAAAAAGATAAGTATTCAAGCACAACCTACCAGATATCAGTGAATAGAAAACATGTTGTATTGCTTTTCATACTCATGTCATTAATTGTACACATTCATCACAAACTCAATTTTATATCGGCAGCATAAATCTCTCATTCCAGATGAATAATATAGTTTGATTTGAATAATATGCAACAGGAATGTTGCTGCAAAATGGCAGAAATATATCCATGTAAAAGTAATGACAAATCTGTAAGAACATGAAAAAACGTAAGAAATAGCAGCAGGCAGAGGCCATTCAGCCACTTGGCTGTTCTAACTGGGGTCTGAACTCCACTTTCCTGCCTGTTCACCATAAACATTGTAGATCAAAAATCTGTCTAACTCAGCCTTGAATGTACCTAATGACTCAGCCTCCACTGCTGTCTGGGGAGAGAATTCCAAAGACACATGACTCTCTGAGAGAAGAAATCCCTCTTCATCCCCACTTAAATGGGATAATCCTCACCCTAAAACTGTGTCCCCCACCAGTTCTAGGCTCCCATATGAGGGGTACTATCTTCTCATTATCAACCCTATATTTTATATATCAGCCCAGAATTTTATATATTTCAATAAGTCACTTCTCATTCTTCCAAACTCCAATGAATATAGACCTCAAGACAACCCCTTCATTCCAAGAAAAAACCTAGTGAACATTCTCTGAGCTACTTCCTGTCTCCTCTTAAATAATGAGACCAAAGTGATATGCACTTTTGGATGTGATCTCACCAAAGACCTGCACAGTTATAGCAAGAACTTCCTCTTTTTATACCCCCTCACAGTAAAGGCCAACGTTAAATTTGTAGCAAAAATCTAGTTCACTGTTTGAAGATTTCAGGATATAACTTTTAGTTTTAGACATAACTTTTAGGTTGGAGGTTAAAGTATTAAATTTAAAATACGTGGACACATGGTTGGGAAACTGGTAAAAGCAACTCTGATGTAAGTGCACCTCAAACAAGCCTTGGTTTATTACACTTAAAAGGTAGCCTGCATTTATCTTGCAACATCAGAGTTGATGGTGAATACTTTAAGTTAAAAAAATCCTTATTAAAAGCTAAAATGGAACTAGGGAGTCTAGAGGGAAGGTCATAAAATGATATTAACAATAGAAATTATTGCTGAATCTAAGAGTTGTATTGAGGTAAACTTCTCTTGCAATTCTGTTTAAACTATTCCAAAGTGCTAGGAGTAGGCCATTCAGCCCCTCAAGCCAGCTCTGCATTTCAAAAAGATTATGGCTAATCTAATTGAGTCCCCAACTCAACTTTCCTGTCTGTCCTCCATAACCCTTCACTCCCTTGTCGATCAAAAATCTGACAGTTTTGAATCTATTTAATGACTCAGCCTCCACTGCTCTCTGCAGAGGAGCGTTCTATAGACTAACAACCCTTTGAGAGAAAAACTTTCTCATCTCAGCTTTAAATGGGAGATCCCTCATTTTTAAATAGTGTCTCACAAAAGGAAACATCCACTCATCACCCATCCTGTCACGTCTCCTCAGGAACACAAGAACACAAGAAATAGAAGCAGGAGTAGGTCATCTGGCCCTTCAGGACTGTCCTGCTATTCAGTATGATCACAGCTGATACATGCCGGCTTCAACTGCTTTCCTGCACCATTTCCCCACAGCCCTCTGTTCCTCAGCCTATCAAATATTTATCCATTTCCACTTTAAATACTCCTAATGATGCAGCCTCCACCATCCTTTGGGGCAGAGAATTCCAGAGATTCACCACTCCCTGTGAGAAGAAATTTATACGCGCTACAGTTTTAAATGACCGACCCTTTATTTTGTAGTTATGTCCCCTTATTCAAGACTCTCCCACTCTCCCAGCCTCTTGAGTAGCAACTTGTCAAATGTCTTTTGGAAATCTAAATCCACTATATCTACAGGTTCCCCTCTATCTACTCTCCCAGTTATATCCTCAAAAAACTCGAGCAAATTTTCAAACATGATTTACCTTTCATAATACCATGTTGACTAAGTACTATCATATTCAGTTTTCCTAATTGATTAGCTATTTCCTCTTTGATTATTTACTTTAGTGTCTTGCCAATAATAGATGTTAAACTAACTTATTTATAGTCCCCTGCCATCTGCCTTTCACTTTTTATGAACAAGGGCGTCACATTGGCTGTTTTCCAATCCTTAAACTTAGTGAGGTATGAAAAATTTCAACCAATAGATCCACTATCTCCACGGCCACTTCCAGTAAAACCCTAGTGTGCAGTTCTTCGGGTCCTGGTGACTTGCCTGCCTTTAGCCTCTTGAGTTTCTCTCATACTCCAACCCTTGTGATTGGGATTTTTGTAAGTTCTAGACATTACTTGAGATCAGCCCATCTGCTATCTTAGGAATATTTGCAATGTCTTCCATGGTAAAGACTGATGCATATCTGTCATTTCTTTGTTTGCTGTTATCAATTCACTTTCCTCATCCAGTAGAGGTCCCACATTTAATTTAGCGACCTGCTTCCTATTTATTTATTCATAGAAATGCTACTGTTTGTTTTTATGCTGCATGCAAGTTTTCTCTCAAAATTCATTTTTTCCCTTCTAATGAGCTTTTTACTGTTCTGTTGCTGGATCCTAAGAACTCCCCAGTCCTCTGGTCTACTGCTATCCCATGCCACTTTGTATATCCTGCTTTTCAATTTAACATTATCCTTGACCTCTTTTGTTAACTATGGCTTTTGCCTCTTTCTAGTAGAATTCCTCTTGTTGATTGGAATAAACTCCTGCTGAGCATTTTAGACCAGCTGTGTGAATATCTGCCACTGCTCATCAGTGGCTGTGTCAAGATCTGTATCTTGGCTTGTTTACCCAGTTCACCTGAGACAATTCTTCCCTCATACCATTATAATTGCCTTTATTTAAACTGAAGATACTAGTTATGGATCTATGGAGCTCACCCTCAAACTGTATCTGGAATTCTATCATATTATGATCGCTATCTCTTAGGGGATATTTAACCACAAGACCAAATCTAAAACAGTCCATTTCCGAGTGAGTTCCACAATGTACTGTGCTGAAAAGCAATCCCTGATGCAGTCCAGCATTCTTCTTCCATGTTCATAGAATCCTACAGTGTGGAAAGAGGCCCTTCAGCCCATCGAGTCTGCATCGAACACAATCCCACCCATGCCCTACCCCCATATCCCTACATATTATACCCACTAATCCCTCTAACCTATGCATTCCTGTACACTAAGGGGCAATTTCTTAGCATGGTCAATCAACCTAACCCGCACATCTTTGGACTGTGGGAGGAAACTGGAGTACCCGGAGGAAACCCACGCAGACATAAGGAGAATGTGCAAACTCCACACAGACAGTGACCCGAGCTGGGAATCGAACCCAGGGCCCTGGAGCTGTGAAGTAGCAGTGGTAACCACTGTGCTACCGTGTCCTGCAATGTTACCCTTGCCAGTTTGGTTTGTCCAATCAATGTGCAGATTAAAATCTCCCATGATAATTGTAGTTCCCTTTGAACATGCCTTTGATATTTCCTCATTAATGCTCTGAGGTCAAATTTTGAGAGCCTGTGGACTACTTCCACCCTTGTGTTCCCTCCTCTGCTATTCATGATTTCAACCCAACTGATTCTACATCACTATCCACTGCCTCTATATTATGAATCTGCACTGCTCTGAAACCTTCCTTCATTAACAGTGCTACCCCACCTACTTTCCCCTTTGGTCTGTCCTTTTGGAACATTGATACCCTGGAATGTTGAGCACCCAGTCCTGGTCACCTTGTAACCACTTTTCTGTAATAGTAAATACATCATACTCATTTGTTTCAATCTGTGCTATCAACTCACCTTGTTGCAAATGTTTCTTGCATTCAGATAAAGTACACTTTGATTTTTTACAGTTGTTTACAACTCTGGATTTGCTCTGTGTTGCATATTTTTGTTTACATTTCCTTAATCTTATATGTTTCAATAAGGTTACCTCCCATTCTTCTAAACTTGAATGGGTTTAAACCCAACCCATTCATCCTTCCCTCATAAGCTGATCCCTTTACCTGAGGAATCAGCTGAGTGAACTGCTTTTAATGCAATTATATCCATTCTTAAATCAGGAGACCAAATTGTACAGAATACTCTAGAATATGCAATCTCCCTAAGCCGCTGTACAGCTGTAACAATATTTCCTTGTTTTTATATTCCATTCCCCTTGCAATAAATGCCAGCATTCCATTTGCCTTCCTACTCACGTGTTATACCTGCATACTAGCTTTTTTGTAAATCACGTACCTGGACACCCAGATCCCTCTGTACCACAGACTAGACTCTCTTCATTTGAATAACATGCTGCATTTCTATTCCACTTGCTTAAAGGACATTTTCACATTTTTCCACATTATACTCTGTTGGTCTAAGTTTTGCCCATTCACTTAATCCATCTGGATCATTTTTAGACTCTTTGGCTGGGATTTGGCATCTGTGTTTGCCACAGGTGCAAATGGCAATGTGGGCAAAATGGCAAAATCCATGAAAGCACATAAACGAGATTTTTGCCAGCGAGATCTCACGCCGGTGGTCCCCTCCCCCCGCCATTGACATAATCAGGTTCATGCTGAAGAAGGCCGGGAATCTCATTTAAATACACTTCAATCTCATCAGTGGGATGCTCCGGTGCAGTGTCGCCGCCACCCGCTTCCACCCTCCCCCCCCCCCGCCCCAGTTGGGATTTCCCCTTCACTGATGTGACATCATGTCGGTGAGGGTTACAACTGGTGTGGAGCAATGTGAACCAGGCAAATAGAAGCCGCCAGGAGCATGCAGGTAAGTACACAGGGAAGAGGGATATGTCCTGGCAGTACCCTGGCACTGCCCCCTGGCACTGCCCCCTGGCACTGCCCTCTGGCACTGCCCCTGGCACTGCCCCCTGGCACTGCTACCATACATAAATGTTATCCCTTCATCCAAATCATTGATATAGATTATAAACAATTGAGGTCTCAGCACTGATCCCTGTGCCACTCCACTAGTTACAGGTTCCCAGCCAAAAATGATTCATTTATTCCCATTTTCTGTTTCTTTTATCCATGTTCATATGTTATACCCTAGATAGAGATAGTCTCTGATAGCCTCTTGAAGCAAGGAGGATGTAAGAGGGCACCATAGAGTACATTGGGAGAGCACTATGGTTAGCACTGCTGCCTCAGAGCACTAGGGTCCTGGGTTCAATTCCCGGCTTGGGCCACTGTCTGTGTTTGCACGTTCTCCTGTGGCTGCCTGGGTTTCCTCCCACAGTCCGAAAGACATGCTGGTTAGGTGGATTGACCATGCTTAAAAAAAAATCTCTCTCAGTGTATCCAAACAGGTGTTGGAATGTGGTGACTAGAGGCTTTCCACACTAACTTCATTGTGTTAATGTAAGCCTACTTGTGACATTAATAAATAAACTTTAAAACATCCCATGGCAAGAACCTAAATGTGGAGTCATTTAATGTGGGGAGACTGTTATGCTGCAGGTACCACATGGTTCAGGCTGACCAAGAGACTATCTCACTCTTTCTTACATATCCCTTCAAATATCCCTTCAGCATATTTGTATCATCCCCCACATTGGGATTTCAATGTGCCATCACATTGGCGAGGTCTACAACAGATCTGGAGCAACATGAACCAGACAGGAGCTGCCAGAGACAGTGATCGAAGGACCTTGATAAGAGGTTCTATGGTTTCATTGATCTATCTATGTTTGTTGATAGAAGCAGAAAATTCGCTTCATGAAAGAAAAGCAACTGTAAGATAGTGGTCCTCACAGAGCCTCATGTCAGAAAGCAGTCAGCAGAGTGACTTTGGAAAGCTGTGGGAAGACAGATTGATTTGATTTGATGGATTTGATTGGATTGGATTGGGGTGGCATGGTGGCACAGTGGTTAGCACTGATGTCTCACAGTGCAGGGACCCGAGTTCAATTCCAGCTTTGGGTAACTGTCTGTGTGGAGTTTGCACATTCTCCCCATGTCTGTGTGGGTTCCCTCCTGGTGCTTCTGTTTCCTCCCACACTCCAAACATATGTGGACATGTTGATTGGCCAGGCTAAATTGCTCCTTAGTGTCAGGGAAATACGTAGGGTATCGAGGATAGGGCCTGGGTGGGATTGTTGTCGATGGAGACTCAATGGGCTGAATCACTTTGTTCTGCTTTGTAGGGATTCTATGATTTAATCTGATTTGATTTATTATTATCACATGTATTGGGATACAGTGAAAAGTATTGTTTCTCGCATGCTATACAGACTAAACATACCGTTCATAGAGTGCAGAGGGGAGAAGGAAAGGAGAGGGCGCAGTTGATTTGATTTGATTGGATTGTTTGATTTGATTGGGCGCAGTGTTGCAGTTACAGTTATAAGGTGTAAAGAAAGATCAGCTTAATATATGGTAGGTCCATTCAAAAGTCTGATGGCAGCAGGGAAGAAACTGTTCTTAAGTCGGTTGGTATGTGATCTGAGATTTTTGTATCTTTTTCCCTATGGAAGAAGGTGGAAGAGGTAATGCCTGGAGTGCTTGGGGTCCTTAATTATGCTGGCTGCATTTCTGAGGACAGAGTCAATGGATGGCATGTGTATCTGCCAACAAGCCAAACAAATAGTTGAGGCATGTACAACGGGGTGGTCTGTTAAGAAAAGGTGGAGGGTTAAGTAGGTGAAAAGCCAATGGAAGGCATTAATTGTTCATTTCAGGTTCAATTAATGGCATCATTAAAGTTATCATAGGATAGAATCCCAACAATGCAGAAGATGCCATTCGGCCCATTGAGTCTGTATTGACTCTCTGACAGAGTATCTTACCCAGAATACAGAATCCTTAATGGGAAAGGCTGCCCCAAAATCAGCCAATTAATTGGCTGTTGTTGATGAGATCCACCCCTGGGTCTTTCAGATTGCCCAACTGGGATCACCACCCCTTTTTGAACCTGTCAAATGGATCCAATTCTTGACAGAATAACAAAATCCAGCTCAGTGCCAAGTATGTGTATACTGATGTTATGAATGTGAGGGATGCGCATCTTCTGGTTCAATTTACAGCACAAAGAACTGACATTTTTTACTGATCCACCTATCTTTTGTAAGAATCAACAAAATAAGAGCAGAGATAGGCCACTTGGCCACTCAAGCCTGCTCTGCCACTCAGTTAGTTCATCACTGGTCTTCTATCCTCAATGCTGTGCTATCCCCCTATCCCCTGACATATTTAATATCTACCGGTCTCTATCTTGAACAAGCTCAATGATTGAGTTTCCACAGCACTCTGGGGCAAAGAATTCCAGAGCTTCACTACCCTCCGAGTGAAGAAGCTCCTCCTCAGCTCATTCTAAAACTGCCTACCTGTTATTCTGAGACTGTGGGGGAAATTTTCCCATCCAGCCCATCATGGGGAATCAGCAGAGTGCGGGAGGTATGGGATGGACCATCCAAAGATCCATTGACCTTGAGTGGGATTTTCCGGTTTTGAGGCGAGCGTGGCTGGAAAATCCCAGCCAGGAGAAACAAATGTGGAAAATCAACAAAGAGATGACTTTAGTAATCCTAAATTTCTTATTTTTTGTATATATATATATATTACTTGTCTGTGCGCAGAATAGAGGGAAAATTTCAAGTAGAAATTGCTGTTAATGATCATGGGCTATAGTGGGTCAGATATTACTTGCCAAATAATTCCCGCTTGTACTAATAATATGACTTCATTCAGTTCCGATGATCCACAGGCAACTGATTGAATGTTGAAGTGATTGTCTTTGATGTTGGACAGCCAGGAAGTACTTTCCCAGTTAGTGGGAGTGACTATCAAAGGCAATTTGAACTCGATTGGTCTATCCTGGATTTAAAAACAGCCTCTGTTTTATTTTCTTCCTCTCTTAAATGTTGTGAGATTCGACAAGCCAAGGAAACTCACATTGTGTTTTTTTTGTGAAGTAGGGTGGTGATTTTGAAGACCGTTGTATTGCACGCCTCCCCAAGGGTAAAATACTGAGTGGCTGTTAGTTCTATACAGGGCAAGCCACCCCCTAGCAGCAGTGGGGAAAGGCAGATTTCGCATCAATACAACTCTGCACTGAGGAGAATTCACGAGGAGGCTGATATTGAAACACCTGGCTGGTACATTTGATTTGTTTATATTTGTCTTCACTGTGGAACCAAGGGGTACAGTCGTGCTGCTCCCACCTCCATATTAAATCCATGGGTCCCTGTTAGTCAAAGCTCGTCCTCATCTAGATTGCCTCCAACCCATCCCTGGATTCACCTAGTGATCAAGGCTGGTCCCTAAGATATTTGATGCTGCTCCCTTGTCCCACCAGAATTGGTGAGCTGCCTTTGGGACCCACTCCACTTTCAGGAGAGAATGTTTGCACCCACCCCCTTAAGACATTTCTACATTTCTCCAATTTCTTTGAAAAGTTGATTGATTTAATCCCAGTAGGAAGTTTGGATAGGAAACCTCCTCCTTTGCAGTTCTCTGACTGACTGGGAAGTATGTGAGATGGCCTATGATGATTCAGCTTTTATATTCTCTCTTGCACTTGGGGAAGTCCACAGCTTGGCAATGTTCTTGATGTCCTGCCAAAATCTGGAAATTGGGTTGGGAAACTTGCCCAAAAATCTGAGTAATTTTGTTTTAGTGTGCTGAGTTGGTGAACAAAGCTTCAATGCCACTTTGTGGCATGTTTATATCTGTGGCAACTGGTGATAGCACAAAATTTATGTTTAAGAACACAATCTTGTAATTATTTTCTGCCTTGTGCTGTGTGCGATTCCCTTTGCAAGTGAAGGTGTGAATCTAGCTGGTGTGTGGGAATGTCTTTATAATGATGCGCGCTGTGATATTCCTTCACCCTGTGAGATAATGGATTGGGAACACATTTGCCATTGTAGTGGGCTTTGCCAGGGGCTCATTAACCATCACAGGATATTCCGCTTCCATGTTTTCCAGTCCATCACAAAGGGCAGTTGGGATGATGGAAGAATAAATTTTCTAAAAATAGAGTATTGATCAAAGGAAGGATTTCTGATCAAAGGGACCCCAGCTGGTATCAAAATGAGTGAGTCATACATTAATTCCTGTGACTTCAACAATCACAGGGATGGAAAGGAGAGCTGAGAAAGCTGACCCCTTCGTCTCAGACACTTACCGGGAGGTCCAACAGCAGGATCTGATAAACTGAAGTCAGATGTAGTTTGCCAAAGGCGAAAGAAAAAGGCTAATCTCTCAAACCAAGTTTGGATGGAAGTAACTGAGGAATTGGGAAGCAGAAGTGAACCTTAAACCTGGAAACAGTGTCTCAAGAGGGTTAAGGACCTCAGGGAGGTCAGAATGGTGAATGATATAACACTTTCAGGTGCCAAGCCCTGCAATTTGACTTTCTCAGCATTCTCCTGCACAACATTCCTCACAACAACCTTGCAGGTCCATTCAATCCCCTTTCTCCAGGCCCCTCCTTACATCCTGTTCTGAACAGCCAACACATCGTGATCTTTGTACTTTCCCACACCCATGGCTTATAATCAACCTTCTTAAATACTGTCCTTTCCTCCTCTCCATGTAATGTATTTCTCACACATGCACAACTCTCTGCTTTCTCTCCTTGCATGAGAAAATCAAAAAGAGGGGGAGATGGTATTGTGTCAGAGGATACTCACGTGTGGAACTGCCAGGTTCTCCACCCCCATCTTCTCCTGCCTCCAGTAGCTGACTTCCTCTCCTTCTGCAAGTGGTAAGGCCTGGGCCTCCTCTGCCCACATTTCATCCTCCTGCTCCTCCTCCTTAGCTCCAGCAGCAACCAAAAGATCAGCAAGATCAATGGGTTGCATCGCAAAAGCCATCTCATCAATCTGAAGGTGGTGGGGCGGGGAAATTTGGGGAAGGGGAGAGACAAATGGAGAGGTTAAAGAACTTTGCTCACCCCCAGCCCAGCACACTCACCATATCTCCCTCACAAGACCCAAGAAATACAGTCCTCCATTCCTCCCCACAATCCCCCAGCAACACAGCCCTGCCATTCCATCCACAGCAACCCCCCCATTCCTCCCCACAGACCCCCAGCATCACAGCCTCCATTCCCCACCCATAGCCCCCCTGGCAACACAGCCCCCCATTTCTCCCCCCAACTAACACACACTCAGAACCCATGCAGTGGTGACCACAGACAGTGCTGCTTGACCAGTACTGAGGTTGCCACTTCAGAAAGTTTCAAACACATCCCCCACCTGCAACAGTGCTTCCTGCTTCCTGCTGTAGGACCCAGAAGCATCCTTTAGACTGGAGATCAGCGCTCAGCCCTGGGTCTGTGCTGAGAGTCTGAGGTTGAACATTGTGATCAATAACAGCTCCACCCCCCCAACACACACATTCGCAGGCCTCCCCCCACCCCCACAATCCAAAACCCAACATTTCTGCCACAAAACAACCCCCTTTGAGCAGCACAAACAGTTTGAACGCAGAGACTTACCTCCTCACTCACCTTCACTGATCATGCGCCAGAATCTGACTTTTATCGATGAGGTGTTTTTCAGACCGATCCAGCTGCAGTGAGCGAGGTCATAAAGGCAGGTGAGTTAGGATGATTGAGCGTGAAGCTCACTGATGACATTAGGATGAACACAAAAGTATGTTGATTGATATCTCGCCCGTTTTGGGTGAGCTCTTGATCATGCCAATTTTTTTTCTGTGATAAAATAGGGATGGGCGCAAAAACAGGCATCAATCCCACTAGCCACTTTATGCCCGATGTTACAAAACTTTCCCACTGCAAAAACGGCACAATGAGCTCACAAAATTCCACCCATTGTCTGTGCTGACAACACTAGGAGCTCCTGGAATTTTGGGAGATGAGAAACTTGCTGCTTCTTGTTGAGTGCATGTGAAATCTTGTTTAATAAATTCAACTTGATTCAAAATAGTAGTCACTTGTACCTTGTAGGAGGCTACCTCGTTGAATATATTTGTCACGGGTAGATAGGTTTCTGATAGACAGGGGAGAAAGCGGGAAAGTGGAACTGATTCACTTCAGATCAGCCATGATCTTATTAAATGGCGGGGCAGGCTCGAAGGGCTAGATAGCCTACTGCTGCTCCTATTTCTTATGTTCTTATGTTAGAAGAATTTTATAATTCAAAACCCTAAATCTTGCAGATATTTAAAAATTAGAAATGTGCGTCGGATATATACAGATAATACTTGGTTTAAAATAAGGTAAAGAGATTAGCTTGATGCTGTAAGTCCTGTTTTACTAGAAACTAGGGGAAGGCATATTTTGGAATGAAACATTTACCTCAAGTGCAAAGGAAGGAAAAAAAACCCAGGAGACTGTGCATGGCCAGACAGTGCTCCTGAAATAGATAGAAAAGTAACAGGAAACATATCTAAACAAACAACTAAGTCAGGAAGATGTGTTAGAGTCATCTTTTTATGTTCTTCCACAAAATTACTTGCTAAAATGCCTGTCAAACCAGTGTTGTGTATGAAAACAAAATGTGTTTTTGTAAATGTGAATGATTGAATGGTAAACTAATTTGATAAAGAAGTAGAACTGTCAGACTGGATGGCTGGCCTGTGAGCAGCTCAAAGCATAAATAACTGATAACAGATAGAAATGAACAATGGGGCTGTAAGTTTGAAGACATTTGTGTCCCTTAAGGACTGTGAAACTGACCAGGAAAACAGCACAGATCATGGGAAAATATTCCGTCGCATACTCTAAGGGTGACGTCAAGGGGCTAAGACTTCAGTCTATATTTTTATAAAATCTACATATATCATCCTGACTAGTTTTAAAAAATTTAAAATACAAGACAAAGATTTCAAAATGAATGAAACTATGGCTGGCTATGACTCGAACCAAAGGAACCTTCTGGGCATTCAGAGAAGCTGCCATCTCATTATCTCTAAAGAGATGCTAATGTCCCAGTGAGCTGCAGAAGACCAACCCCTAAGAGAATTATACGAAGGCCATTTACATTTACACTAAACAAGGCCAAGTCAATGCACTCTGCTAGTCTGCAAAAACAATGGACCCTGAAACAACCTTTGAAATTCTTAATGGTTCAAACATTACAATCCCAAAATTCACATGGCTCTCGCAGGCTGACAGAAGACAGGGAGTATGCCTAAATGGGTATTTGTCTGATTGGTGGGATATGATAAGTGGAGGTAGATGGGGATGTGGACCTCAAACCATAAGCAGATCAGCCATGATCTTTCCAACAAGACTAATTTGCTATTATATGTCCACCTCATCATGGAAGTCATCTTTACTGGAAAAGTGAGTAATCCAGCATCAGTTTTCAGCCTGCTGACCTCTGTAAAGGAGAAGAGTCAGTGAGTCATAGAGGTTTACAGCATGGAAACAGACCCTTCGGCCCAACTTGTCCATGCCGCCCTTTTTCTTGAAACCCCTAAGCTAATCCCAACTGCCTGGACCTGGCCTATATCTCTCCAACCCATTGTACCCATGTAACTATCTAAAGGCTTTTTAAAAGACAAAATTGTACCCACCTCTACTACTACTTCTGGCAGCTTGTTCCAGACACTCACCACCCTCTGTGTGAAATAATTGCCCGTCTGGACACTTTCGTATTTCTCCCCTCTCACCTTAAACCTATGCCTTCTAGTTTTAGACTCCTCTATCCTTTTGGGAAAAAAACTTTATAAGTGCTCCTTATAAAGGAGCCTGTACCAATCATGATGCCCTAACTAAACTAAAAAAAAACTTCTGCCTTTACTCAGACCATATCCCTCTATTCCCTCCCTATTCATGGTCCCCATCAGATGCCTCTTAAATGTTGTTAATGTGCCTGCTTCCGCCACCTCATCTGACAGCATTGTCCTCCAGAGCTTGATGATGTCCAACAGTAAATCATGTGAAACAATCATTCATAATTCATCTGTGGTCCTTAATGCTGTATTTCTTCTTGCCTTTATCCCTCTTGGATTACACTGAAACTGTAAAGGTCGGGAAAATAGGTCATCACTTATAAAGGGGGAATAAATATCAAAAATACCTTTCTGCTCACAGATGGGTGGTGAGGGGAGAAATCAGGGATGTTTATATTAAACCTCCCTAATGTCCATACACAATATGATTAGGCCAGGCTTCTTTCCACGGATCGAACAAAGAAATTAATTTACTGTTGGACATCATCAAGCTCTGGAGGACAATGCTGTCAGATGAGGTGGCGGAAGCAGGCACATTAACAACATTTAAGAGGCATCTGATGGGGACCATGAATAGGGAGGGAATAGAGGGAATAAGGGCTGAAGGTTTTTTGTTTATTTAATTAGGACATCATGATTGATACATGCTTGGAGGGTCAAAGGGCCTGTTCCTGTGCTGTACTTTGTGGTCCTGTTAACAATGTACCCGAGGTCCACCTCAAAAAAGGGACAAAAAAGATAAGGATTCCAGTTCAATGGAGGATGAAGAAATTGACTCTGCAGAGAGGATCCATGCTGACTACAGCCTTGTATTCTTGAGTAGTTTGAATCATCTTGAGGAAGAAAAGAGAAAAAAAGAAGAGTTGTTCGTGCATGCCAGCCATTTTGCCTGACTTGGATCAGAACCGGCCTCATGTCATGACTATATGTTTTTTGCTGAATAACTAATGTGTTATATCTTCTACTCCGATGACAATCAACATACCCATTACATTGGCTGCAGTCAATCCTGTCATTTGAAGGGTTGAAAAGATAGTGGGGATTCACCGTTCTCCTGAAAATCCTCCTACCTGCACCAAGCCCACCTTCCCTTGGCAGTTACAATTCTACTACTCAGATGTGCGCGTTTACCGTATCTGACTAACACAGCACTGTTTTCAATTGGGTCCACAGTATAAAATTGATGAATACAAAGGCAGTAATGGATTATTGCAGTGAAAAAGCCTCTGAATCCACTGAGAAACAGGTGACACAATTCACAGAATTGTTACTGTGCAGAAGGTGGCCATTTGGCCCATCATGTCTGCACAGTCTCTCCAAACAAGAATCATGACTGAGTGCTGCTCTCCTGCCTTTTCTTTTCCCCATACCCCAGCACATTGTTTCTATTCAAATAATCATCTCAAACCCCCTTGAATGCTTTGATTGAACCTGCCTCCACCAGAGTTCCAGGCAGAGCATTCCAGGCCCAGAAGTTTTTTTCTCACATCACATTTGTTTATTTTGCAAATCACTTCAAACGTAGCTTTTATGATGGGGGACAATTTCTCCCTCACTACTCTGTGCAACCCCTTCACGAGTTTGACCATCCCTATCAAATCTCCTCTTATCCTTATTCCTTCCAAGGAGAACAGTCCCTACCTCTCCAATCTAACCTCATCACAGCAGTTCCTCATCTCTGGAACCATTCCTATAAACCTCTTCTGCAGTCTCTCCAATACTCACACCCTTCCTTTGGTGTGACACTTTGACCTGTATACAATACTTAAGCTAAGGCCTAACTAGTGCCTTGTATAAGTTCAGCATAACCTTCTTGCTCTTGTACTCTATATCCCTACTAATAAAGTCTAGAATATGATATGCTTTGTTAACTGCTCTCTCCACCTGCCCTAACATCTTTAAGGACTAATGCATATGTGCACTCAGGTCCCTCTGCTGCTGTACCCATTTAAGAATTTTACCCCTTATTTTACAATGGTCAGGATTCTCTGACCTCGGTGGCAGCTAGGATTCTCCGTTCCCAGTGCTGTGAATGGAGATTTGTCTGAGTGCCAAACTCTCCATTCTCACTGGCAGTGGTGGCGGGGCATGCGGCATTGAAGGAGTCTGGCCTATATCTCTCTGTGTCCTTCCTACCAAAATGCATCACATCACACTTCTCCACACAGAACTTCATCTGCTGATGGCACAGGGTTTTGGAAGATTGAGAATATTGTTTTGATTGGACATGTGCATACGATAGGTCAGCGCATCAATCTCCCCTTCCCTGATTTTTATTTCATACATGCCATTTGGTTTAACAACAGATTTAAGTAGCTGGAAGATGTCTCAAAATTCACACGTGGTAAATGCTTGGAGAATAGAAAGCTTTGTGGGCAAACTAAAAGCTCTAAATGAAGAAACTGCTTGCAACACATAAATTTGTCTGTTGAGCGAAAGAGCAGGCCAAATATTGCTGAAAAATGAAAGCTAAGCAAAGTTCAATAAAGGCAGTAAAAAAGGAAGTGGGGAAAGAAAAATAAACAAATTAGTCCAGCATAGACAGGAAGTTAAGCAGATTCTCTCATCCCGCTGCGCTAATTCTGCAGAGCGCCAGCACAACCTCACGGTGGCTGATGTCTGGGATCCGCGCATGTGTTCCTGTCCTAATAGTGTCTCCCAGCGCCGGGTTACCGGTGGCATCAGCTCTGCACCAGAAATCAGTGGGGTGGGGGGCACCAAAACCATTTAAATAAACATTTAAGTGTATTTAAAATGTCGTTAGCAGGCACGGGGCTGAAGTCTCCCGGCTAGCATCTGCCTGCCGCCACACCCCCCCCCCCCCGCCAGAGTGGTTCACTCCAGCAGGGAATCAGGACCCCACGAAAGATTGGGCAGTGATGGGGGTCCTGATTCCCTGGTCTGTCCCTTGGCAGTGCCAGCCCTTTCCCCTAGCACTGCCCAAGGGGCAAAGTACCAATACCCAGGAGGCACTTTCGATGGCAGTGCCAAGGGGATGGGGCCTCTGAGGACGGGACCCGGTAGGGCAATCAGTGGGTGGGTCCTGCTCCACTCTGCAGACAGGATCAGTGGGGGAAGGTGGGAGGCCAACTATCAGAATGGGCTGATGGGTGGGGTCAGCCTGCTGGGGGTGTCAGGACTGCACGGGGGGTGGGGCAGGACTGCAGGGGGGATGCTGGCTCTGCAGTAGGAGCGGGTGTTCTGCACTGTTGGCAGGATGGGGGTGTGAAATTGGGGCAGGCCAGGTGGACGGGATCCGGGCCCGGGAATGGTCAGGGGGCCAGCGATCGGGCCATGGGGGGTGAGTGCTGGCATTGCAGGGGTGCAGGGCTGGCCAGCGGTTGAGCTGCCCAGCAATCAGGAGACTGGCAGTGTGAGGCCACTGCGCATGTGCCGATCTTGTTACTGATAGATTGGCACATGCGCAGTGGGTAACTCAGCATGCCAATTTCATCTTCTCCAGTGGGAATAGGCTCCGCTCCCAATTTTTAATTATATTCATGACCTCTGCCGTGCACAGAGTATGGGAGATTCTTCACTGAACCCCCACTGTAAAAACCAGCATGAATTTCATGCAAATTCAACACTTAGAACTTCTTAGGTAGAATTCCAGCTGTAATCTCTTTCAGAAGCAAAGATTATTAGATGATACAAACCATTATCCAATCCAGAAAGAAGCATTAGTGAAATGAAAGACATAAAGAAACAAAAGAACACAGATAACGAAAGCTGTAGAGGCCCACCCAGGGATCTTCAGCATTTAAAAGATTCCACTTTTTAGCAGCAGGCACCAGAAATCCGAAAGATCAGTGCTTGTTCACAAATGCCTGTGGCAGAAAGATTCCCTTAGCCCACTGGATGCTCCCACTATCCAATTCAGCAACATATTCAACAACTTTGTGGTGAAGTTGCTCCAATCTGAAATGGAAGGGAATATCATCCATCATCCCATACAGATCAGAAATGGGAACATGCTCTGTAGAATTCTCCCTGATCAGGACATAAAACTCATGTAATGACATTAACTTTGAGAGAATGCCATTGGTAGGCTGATTACTTGTATTTTTTTGCTGTTTTTTTTGATTGGGTGATTTTTATTAAATCGATATTGGTAAGGATATTGACATTCTGCACATACAATACTTGTGGAAGAATGTGGAAATACAATAGGTTTGTCAGCATATTGTCCATATTTCAGTCATATTACTAACTTACAGATATAGGGAATAGAAGTTCATCCTGGGCAAATGTGCAAAATAGGTTTTGGATGACTGTCCATAGGATGGCACTGTGGCACAATGGTTAGCACTGCTGCCTCACAGTGCCAGGGACCTGGGTTTGATTACCAGCTTGGGTCACTGTTTGTACGCAGTCTGCATGTTCTCCCTGTGTCTGCATGGGTTTCCTCTGAGTGCACCAGTTTTCTCCCACAGTCTGAATGACGTGCTGGTTAGAATCATAGAATCCCTGCAGTGCAGAAGAAGGCCATTCGGCACATTGAGTCTGCAATAACCACAATCCCACCCAAGTCCTATCCCTGTAACTCTTCTAATCTCCTGATGCTAAGGGGCAATTTAGCATGGCCAATCTACCCAGCCTGCACATCTTTGGACTGTGGTAGGAAACCAGAGTGCCAGCAGGAAACCTACTCAGGGAGAATGTGCAAACTCTACACCGGCAGCCACCTGAGGCCAGAATTGAACACGGGTCCCTGGCGTTGTGAGGCAGCAGTGCTAACCACTATGCCACCATGCTGCCCCTGATTATTGCATTGGCCAAGCTAAAATTCTCACTCAGTGCACCCAAACAGGCGACTAGAGGATTTTCACAGTAACTTCATTGCAGTGTTGATGTAAGCTGACTTATGACACTAATAAATTTTTTAAAACTTTAAACTTTAATTGGTAGCAGCTGATATTTACTTCCATTGACTGCAATGGAACTGTCTAACAGGCACTGTATATAACAGATGGCCAACTCAAGCATTATCTTTGCTTGGCTAAATTAGCAGACTCAATCACTTTTGTATGCTGGCCCTTGACATATTGTCTGCTAATATCTCACCCTGAGCTGTTGTCTTGGCAATTTTCTGTCAGTGTGGTTTGCTATTGCCTTCCATTCTCAGGAGCAGGGCGAAGAGGAAGGTCACAAGTGTCCCTCAGCCAGAACAGGAATAAATTACATGGCAGTATTATCATAATCCACACATTGGCCATCTAACCCATTGACTTAACAGACATCAATTTCAGCAGACTATCATTTCCCCATTTCTGGAGATGCACAATGGAAGGGCATCTGAGGAAGTGTGATCATAATATCATACAATTTAGATTAGTTATAGAGAAGGACAAACAACAGAAAATCTTACCTGGAAGAGTATTAATTACAGCAAACTGAAGAGGGACTTGTCCTGGGTAAATCTGAGTCAATCAGCAGGTGGAAGTGTAATGAAACATGGGCTGGCTTTATAAAGGGGCGATGGTTCAGGTACAGCCTAGATATAGTTCTACAAGGGGAAAGGGAGGAGAACTAAAACCAGTGCTCCCTGGATGACAACAGAATTAGAGAATGAGCAAGAGGGGGCTTAATGTGGCAGATATTGCGATGAGCAATCAGGCTTTATATTAAAATGTGTAGAGGAAAAGTTAAAACTAAAATAAGAAGGCCAAAGAGAAGCATTGGTGGCAAACATAAAAGAGAACCCAAGGATTTTCTAGAAAAAGGGCGCAGAATTATTTTGCTTCTGAGGGCAGAATGTTGTGAAGTTCCCGGGAGTGGGAAGCCTGGTGGATGCAGGCACTTAATTGTGCAGGAGGTGAAATGTCAGCTTCCGAATAGTGGGGTGAAAGGTTAAAGTATGCCCATGATTCCTGACGACAATTTTTATAGAATTAGCATGTCATTCATACTCTCATACTCATTAAAACACATGGAGAGGAGGAGATTTTGCCCTCCTGTTTTTGGAGGAAGGATTGTTGGCAGAAATGGAAAATCCCACAGGAGTCCCAAAATGTGTTTCATGTTAGTGGGATTTCCTGTTCTGGTTGTCCCTGTCAATCGTTAAAGGAGTCCTGACTTTGAATGTTGGGATCCAAATTTGAATACATTTAAATATAATTATCAGGCC